>NC_139730.1:9988343-11188343 GCF_964211835.1 Anser anser
TGTGAGTCTACTTGTTAAGGGAAGTGCAAAGAATCAGAACTGAAGCTCAGAAATATGAACTTAACACCCTTGTAAATTCATGCTCTGCCCAAAAGATTGACTGAACAAGAATCCAAGAGGTGAGCTTAGTGATACAGCCTCTAAAGTAAGCCTACCTTACCAAGAATAAGGAAACAGAGGAAAGTGCAACCATGCCCGTGGCAGCGGAAGCTGAGATCTTATAAAACCTGCCAGCTTTCTGAGACAATAAATGAGCAAAACCAGCGCTGGTTGCAAAAGGACTTGGGCAAGCCAGTCTCCTTATACTAACTCTTTGGTGCTCTGAGGCATAAAAGCAAAGATATCCACATCAGCAGGATGACATGTTTATTTAGATGAGTTAACTGTAAAAACACTTGCCAAGTTATTTGCAGGCTGTGCCAAATATATGACAGAACCCAACAGACGGATCTTATAGCAACAATCCTGGAGAATCACATTTTTTTTGCTGTCTCTCAAACTTAACAGCAGTTGGTGTCAATTTCTGAGGAAGTACCCCCCTCTGCACTCCCTTTCACAAGAAAGCAACCTTTACACTCTGCCCCCAAAACAGTCCACAAAGACAAAATGGTTATTCAAATGACTATCATCTTTAAAGGTCGTTGGTAAATAAAACTCCTAATGTTGATAACAGCATGTCCTGGTTTCAGTTAGGACAGAGTTAATTTTCCTCATAGTAGCTGGTAGGGTGCTGTGTTTTGGGTTAGGATGAGAAGAGCGCTGATAACATGCTGATGTTTTAATTGTTGCAGAGCAGTGCTTACACCAAGCCAAGGACTTTTCAGCTTCTCGCTCTGTCCCGCCAGCGGGCAGGCTGGGGGTGCAGCAGGAGCTGGGAGGGGACAGACCCAGGACAGCTGACCCAAACTGGCCAAAGGGGTATTCCATACCATCTGATGTCATGCTAAACAATATATAGGGTGGCTAGCCGGGGTGGGGGGCCGGCTGCTCGGGGATAGGCTGGGCATTGGTCAACGGGTGGTGAGCAATTGCATTGTGCATCACTTGTTTCGTACACATTATTATTATTAATACTATTATCATTATTATTATTATTATTATTGTTGTTGTTGTTGTTGTTGTTATTATTATTTCCCTGTCTTAATAAACTGTCTTTATCTCAACTCACAGGCTTCACTTTCCCGTTTCTCTCCCCCATCCCAGAGAGGGAGAGGGGAGGGTGAGCGAACGGCTGTGTGGTGTTTAGCTGCCGGCCGGGTTAAACCATAACACAGCAGAACCACTTAAAAAAAAAAAAAAGTATTGTTGTAAGACCTCTAAGTACTTAAAGGTCTTGATACAGACATAGATACACCTTGCTAAAATTTTCCAATTCTAAACCAACAAATCTAGACTTAAAAAAAAAAAAAAAGAATCAGTGCAAAAATACCTCATCAATAGCCAGTGGCTTAAAGTAAATGCAGAGAAAGCACCTCAGAGCTTATGATCTTAGATTAAAGTGTAAATGAGTAAAATCACATAAGTAACAGCATGTCATAACCTTGGATTTTTTTTTCCAAAAGATGTTCTCTCACATTGAAAAATATTTTTCTGCAATTAAAATAATAATAATATTAAAAGGAATAGACGGAGAAAAAAATAATTCTCGTTAGCAGTGCAAAAGAGCTCTAGTGCTTGTTTCTGAAATGATTAAGTTCTTGAGCCACTACTTGGGTTATTCTAAAAACTGATTATTTAAGATTCTAAATATTTGATGTCAAATATACATACAGGAATACTGAAAAATACTAATAAGAAACATTTAAGGCAACCCTTCTCAATATATCTTTCAACTGTTCTTCATAAATCTGGTTCTACCCTAGCCAAAGTGAATTTTATGCTATGTATTAAAGATTCTGGATGTTCAAGGTCACTGTGGGAGACAATGCAAACCCCTCATCACTGAGTCAAATTCTCAAACAAAAAAAAAGACTACATAAGCTACATTATATTCAACACACTTCTGTGCTGCAATAGACAAAAACAGCAAAGGCTTACGTAGATGTATCATCTACAAAATTCTTTGGTAACCTCCAGGGTGAAAGTTGATATTAAAAGAGGAGACATCACTAAGAATATTGCAAAAGAAATGTATTATTTTGCAAGTGCTTCCATTGTTTATAGAGCTGTATCCTATCTAAACACACAGGGTAAAGAATGCTGTTGGATACCACTGTGAAATACTATTGACAAATGCTGTCTCTTGAAGGGCAAAACCATAAGGAATTATTCTTCTATTTCAGAGGCAGCAGATGCATTGTATGCTGGCATGACTGGTATTGGAAGTGCAGTATACATAGAAGTCACAAAACACACACCAAGGTCCAGATCATATATTAATGTTGCTGTAATCTGCACACCAGTCTTCTGCCAAACATCAAATTTTTCCCAGTAATGGGGCTATTTTGCTCTCCAGACTGCATACTGCATTTTTGAGCCACATTCATTTTAGGCATTTAACATAACAACAGATGCAGAGAAAGGAAACCAATTGCAATAACATATCCATTCTATTAAGATAGTTTTGTTTATAAAACTTAAGATTACAATATTTCTTTGCTAGTGAGACATGATCAAAGCCTCAATTATAGCGCTTTTTTCTTTTAACACCAACTGAAGTTGATAGCATAACTCTAATAACGACTGTAGATGGAAAGGTAGATTCCCAGTAAAAATACACTAAAAAATCAAATAATTCTATCACAACTTCACCCTGTATAATAATGGTTACCACCCTGGGTAGAGCTCAGAATAACTCGTTCCAAGTTACTGAGTCTGAAATTGGTTCAAAAAGCCATTATGTTAAGCTATTAATATCACTTATAAAGGCCTCTTACAAACCCAGCATGCAGAGCACATTTGTACATTGACTGTGTCTGTGCAAGGATAAGTCTCATAACCGCTTCCAACTGCCTGAAGCCTGTCTTTCAGCTGAAGCAGAAAAGGTGGTGATTTGGAGACTAGGCAGACAAGGAGAGAAGTCTGGGTAGGACTGGGTAGAACTAGGCACAATGCTGAATGAATATCAGCTGGCTAGAACTAAAACTGGGACAGATGAAAAATGATGATATTCAAGCCAAGAGAACCAAAGAACTATGGTGCTGCCCTTTCTCACACATTTCTGTTCTCCAGTTAATAAGGCAGCACAAAATACTGGGATCTTACGCTGCTGACTCTCTTTGCCTCAAGGTTATCACTGTTGTTCTGACAGTGAGCTTCTGACCCAATTATTGGACTTAGGTGAATATCCATCTTAAGAGGCTGCATCTTGAAGGCCTGAGACTCCCTCTTCCATCAAAGGACAACAAGTATGATGCAAGTATGTAAAGCAAGAGTTTGGCAGCTGAGCAAGCCTTGTTTATTTTTAATGTTTTTATCAGAGGCAGAACCTCCCCTCTAGCAATGAAATCTAGAAATTACAAGTGTATGATAGGAATTTAAGATTCAGATCTTTGGAATGCACCTTGTGGAGAAAAAATACTACCGTAGTCATATTCATTGCATGGATTAGGAACTTCTTAACAAAATGAAGAGGCAAGAGTAACACATGTAACAGGCAGACATACACACTCCCACACACCCAACTGCCATTCTGGGCTGGAGCCTGTAAAATATTAATTTTTTTCCATAACAGAATTCATGTGATAAAAGACTTAGAGAAGGAGTAAAATGAATCTGAAGGCTATGTAATTTCATCATACCCTGGCAGACATACCAAAGGTTGTGTTTTAACTAGTTTCAGTAACTTTTACGTGACTAAAAATTGCAATACAAATACAAGAATGAGTGAATGTTATTGACCTGTTATTTGTATATAAAAATATCAGTGGATAAGACAGTCAAGAACTTCTGTGTGCAAGAGAAAGGGAAGTTATTTACAATCCAGGTGGCAGTACTTGCAAATACTTCCAAAGAAAACTGCTACATAAAGATGAAAAACAAACAAATAAACAATCAAAACAAACAAACAAAAAAACAAGTGGCCACTTCATGTGCAAAATGCCGCAGAACAAAGGCCATGTTCGGATTTCCACTACAAACATACCTGGCATATTCCACTGATGCACATATCCAAGGATTCGATATTGCAACGAGTACCATCTAGAACTTTTGGGGCAAGCTCCACAATCAAGTTCTTTCCCAGAGCTTGACACTTCAGGGCACATGGTGCAGTAGGATCATTATAAACAGGGATCCACTCATAAAAATGTCCCTGGTATTTGACATCATTGTAGGCTGAACACTGTTGTGCTCTAAAATCACCAACATCTGAAGGGCAGTCCTAAAAACAAACCACAGAAAATAATTTATTAAAAAAAGAAATAAGAAAAAAAAAAAGAAAATGCGAACCATCTGCATTTTTAATAAAGTTATCTGAGAATTAGAACCTGTTCAGGTAGGCTTATTTCAGGGATGGATCTGCTACAACAAATATCACAGAATCACAGTATATCCTGAGTTGGAAGGGACCCACAAGGATCATCGAGTCCAACTCTTAAATATGTCACACTGCAGTGTTCTACTGTGTGTATTAAAACAATTTATGTTCCTTAATCCATTGCTTACAATACAGGAAACAGATATTAACCACATCCCAGTAATAACACAACTGATACATGCGAATAATTTAAAAATGCTATTTTTTATGACAGTATATTGTACATTCACTTCTAAAGTCTGGTTCTGTAATAAGAACTAACTTCTAAAGGAATCTATACCTTTTAAATTACTATAAAGAGATGTCTGACACTTAAATTTTTTTTTCAATAACTTTTTTCACCTAAGGATTTCAAAGCACTGCACTGATTCATCAGTTCATATGTCTGAGTGATGACAGATGTATTATATTGCTACTTATACAAAAAAAAAATAAAAATTTGTCTAATCAATTGTTTAGTATTTCTCAGAAAGAGCAAGACTGTTAGGAAACACCAGAATTTTGTCCTTTACTATAATTACAAAAAGATCTTCACCTCAAGGGAAAAAGTAAAGCTTAGTTTGTTGAAATAAAACATACTTCAAATTGGTAACAATTATATAGTTCTAGTTCTAAGGAGACAGTTCAATACTTCCTCCCATACAGAGCCTCAGCATATAGAGGTGAAATACAAAATACAAGAAATGCCATGTTAACGAAGTTTGAAATATTCTAAATTATTTTTTTTCTCTATAAAACATTGCACCCAAACAATGATGTTAATATTAAACTACAATGACAGGAAAGGAGATGAATATTGATTTATTCAAAAAGAACTTTGGTAAAGTACTGACAAAGGAGTTTGTGTGTCATACAATCTCTCACCGAAGACTTCGCTTGGAAGTATGTCCAGTCTCAAACAGTCCATATGCCAGACTGAGAGGATATTCTTCCAAGAATTCCAACTACACATACATGCCAGATGTGAGACTGATTTTAACAAAGATTTGTTTTCACTGGATATAAGGCTGAAAGATTGTGATGCGTCAGCTGAACTCCTGGAACTTATTACTAGGTATTAGTTAACAATACTAATACTGAACTGTGCTTCAACATTATCAGAGAACTGAACCTCCCCTGAAAAAAACTAATGAAACTGCAAGTGCATTACATGATACTACAGATTAAAACATACATGAGAATGGTATGAATTCACTCCAGTGCCCTCAAAAATATCTTCCTGACACCATTTTGTCATATGAATCTGGATGAGTTGGTACTGCATTAGCAAACTACTTCATCAGTATCTTATTTTTATTATTTTTATTTTCACTATAGGAAACAGCAACCTAGAGATGTCTCTGGCTTATCTGTAGTTTACAAACAACTTCTAAAATAAGTGGTTCCCTTATAGATCAGCACTAGGGGCTTTTGCAAAGTGCACTGGGCAATTCACTGATCATTCCCAGCAATGCTTTTCAGCACAGTCCGGTGCTACACCTTACAGTGACAGTAAATCAAAATTATGATAATACATTTCATATTATTCTTAACCTGGGATACTTCTAGTTTGAGTCTAGTTTGTTTAAGCAATAACATGATGAAATAAGAAAATGAAAATTTAAAATTACAGTTAATGTAACACTTCAAGAGTTTAGCCTCTGTAAAATCCCACAGGTGAGAGCTTCTAAAAACATCAAGCAAGTACTGTTAGAAAATACCCTTACTTACTGTCATTCCAGAGAAATTCCCCAAATTTGCATGGGTGTAAATGAGAACAGAATTTGGCTTGGGCTTGTCTGTCACCTCTCATTTACCATAACTACAAGACTAAAAAAGAGGGAGGACACCAGAGTTCATATGGATACCATACGGTTCCCTTCCGCCATAGCAAATAGAGGAGAAGGTAGGGATAATAAATAGTAGAAGTTAGAGGTAAAGCTAGAAGCAATATTTTGGACTAGTGCTATTCAACCATGCATGGCTTCATTTTCATAACAAGGAACTAAAACACTATCTGTAAAATAGGCAGAGTGATGTCCTTAGGCTGAGTTTTAACAGGCTGTTCTTACAACTCATTATCGCTAGGTGTTGATGCAATGCCAAGACACAAACACCACAATGTCAGGATGTCAATCCATGGTTACTGTATGCTTCTCACTGATTCAACACAATGCAACCCCTTCCTTCCACACACTTCCTGACTGCTGGAGAGCAAGTGAATTCTCATCTCCCTATTCTGTTTTGGCATCTTCAAAGAACACAAAGAGATTGTGGCAGCTCTTGATTCACATGCCAACTCCACCTGCTTTATGTTTGAGCTGTGTTCAAAAGCAGGAGCCTAAAAGGAACATCACAAAGGGATATCAAAGGGCTGAAATTATCATTTACGTTATATCAGAATTTGGATGACAACTGAGTTCAGATCTGTTTTCCTGGGAGCAATATATGTTTGTATAAAGAAAGGAGTTTATAATTTAAACAGAAAGACGAATAAGCACAGAAAGGAATGTAATCAAGGCAACAAGAGGACTCAGATTTCAGATTGATTCCATTGGACTGGGTCAGAAAAGTGAGAGGGAGCTTAAAAAGCAGAAAGGAAAAGTGAGGGGGCAAGATGTGGGAGAGGTAGACAAAGGAGAAGCATGTGTGGGAAGTGGGGGCCGCTTGTCAGCCAGTGATACAGGAGCCCCAATCTTTACTCTGTGGTTTTAATCTATTTCAGATATCAATTCATTCCTTCCTTCCCCCTACCCTGTCAATATTCCACATTTTTTTCTTGTTTTTTAAATATTTTTGCTACCAACTTCGGGATTTTTCAGATTTCCTAATTTCAGCAATTGCTTTTGCCTTGTACTCAAACCACTGAGCCAAATCCAGGCCACTCGTAGCTTCACATACAACATAAGGAGCTGAACAGATATCTATAATGTCTAATACATGAAAACTTTGGCAAAATAATCACATCCAGATTTCATAGTGTAATGAATTGTATTTATGACATGACTTATGAACATATTAGACAGGCAGATCTGAAAAAGATGCTTCAGACATCACTACAATACAGTTTAAAATATATATATATATCTCCCATTCTTTTTGTGACAGATCATTAAAACTACTGCATTTAAGGGCTGGCTTCCTATGAAATGTATCGTTTCAGTTTTGGCAGTGACTATTCATAGCCTTTGAAAACAAAGCTAACCTGGGAAATCTGAATCTTTGTAAGCAATGTTCATGGACAAAATATGAAGGTTGCATCAGACCCTGTGGTTCCTGCCAACAATTACTCTGCTGAAAAAAGCACAAGAGAAGGCAAGAAAATTCCCGGTAAAAATGATGACACCAAAGAAAGTCTAGTCCTTTGTCTAGTTTTGTTCTTTGAATCTCATTTTGTTGAAACCTAGCCAAAACTGATGAAGTCATTGTTTTGTTTTCTTTTTGAAACTAGCTTCAGGTTCTAAGTTATTCATAGGCAATTTTCAGGCCACTTCTTAGTAAAATCAAGATACCTGAGCTAGAAACCCTGGCCAGGATCGCTATGGGGTATATCAGCATTATTAAATAAAAAATAAGATAACAGATTAGAAAGAAATTATGCAACTCAAAGTGAAATATTATAGGAATAGAGCAGAGATAGATCAGCCAAGATTTTCTGAATAGGATAAATGAACTGGTTAATAGGTGGATGCTGGGACAACAATACGATAAATATGCTGAACAGGTGTGAGCATTATCTGTATATAATAAAAGTTTACAGTGGAATTAAACGTGAGCAAATCTGTTACAAAATGTTTTTTTTCTTACTGTAGGAGAGTCACTGGCAAACATATAAGTGACTTTTTGGCATGTAAGAATGTGAAATTTATGGGGAAATGGCCCAAATAACTTGTTCTATGAATAAGACCCTAAAGGATTATCTTAAACACTTCCATATAGTGCACATCATAGCATCAGAATGTAACAGTATATACAAAAATGGAAATATAAAAAAGGGGTTTAAGAAAGACTGAAAATCACATTGAACAGCATATAATGAATAGTTTGTATAGTTTATTTCTCTAAAGTTCCTGTAAGAAAAGCTGAAAGCACACATGCAGTTTTAAGAAACCAAGTACATGGCATCCCAGTTATAGATAGAAAGATAAGCAGGCTAAATATATGTATGCCTTAATAATCTCAGCAATTATTTTGTTGCTAAGACCTTGAATTGATTTTTTTGATTGAAACATCACTAATATTATTCTGGAACTATGCTTGAGTTCAACGAACTTACTACTATTCTATTACAAATCCAGATGAAACCAATTTTCTGGTAAAATGATTCTTGTTCTTTTCATTAGAATGACATACACATTAAGTTGTGCTTCATTTGTACTCCCCAATATAGATGTTAGTGGTGTAATGTATCATGTAGCAAAATTACATTTGCAGACAATTTTACACTGTATATATACTGAATGTCTCATGTGGTTAACAATAATACCTACTAATATGGAAAGAAGCTAGTTGAAACTCTTAATTTTCAAACTAAAATTTTACTCTTAAAGTGAGAAACATTCATTAGAAATAATGCTTTGGGGAAAATTATATCATTTGAAAGAGGACTGGCCTAGTCCTAGTCTGGCATTAGGTCTAAGCTCTCATTTCAAGGTTAAATCAGGTCTAATACTAGGTTCTAATTCAGTGAGGCCAAATTCAAAGATCAACTTTCCACTGTACTAACAATGGAAATCTCATGAAATTTATTTTTCTCAGGAGTTCTCCATTATCTGATCCATAATCTAGGAAAAACAGTTCCTGAGAGATTCTAGCTCTATCTGAACTGAAATAGAAACCTGACCCCTTTCAGACATGCCCCAAAAGCAGAACTGTAAATGCAGCTTCCTGTCTGGAAATTAACATCTGAATCATCATAAATTCAAACAGATTCACATACAAGATGCTAGCCACTTATCGCTTTAAAATAAGTCTTAAAGTTAAAAAACAGGTCCCAGTGACTTCAGAAAAACTCCCTGGGGATTCAGAAAGGATATGGTATTGAGTGCCTTCATTCTCACCACAGATTTTTACTGCATAATCCTCAAAACAATGTGTCCACAACGAATCTTATGTATCCAAAAAGCATGTAACTTCTGCTATAAACAGAGATCTATGCACAAATTGATCTCATCTTTCTCCTTTTTCTGTACACTATGAAGTTTCCTGATTGTTTCACTGGAGGAACAAAGTATACTACACTGACATTTTTGCACTGTTGCATAGGAAGTCGGAGTGCACTGCATCAAGCAAGGAGAAGTATATTATTGCATATAACATACATCTATCTAGATCAGGAATGTAGCAAACATTTTATAAAGTGGCATTTTTTTTATTGCTTACATACTGGCTGGCTGCAATTTATCGCACAGCTTTAAGAGACTGATTTTTTTTTTTTGGCGTGGTATTTTTATTTATTTGAAATTTATTAATGTATTTTTTTTATAAGGTAAGGACATTGTGTACTAAACTACTAGGCCTTTACTTCAGAAAGTTCAAGTGACAGGGTTTGTCTCCAGGATCTGACTTTTGCATGTACTGAGCCTGATTCATTAATCACTTCCACTAGTTTCTGCCAGCAGAAAAAACTCCATCCAATGGTGGAAACTCCATCCAACACCAAGAAGTGGAGTTTTACAGTAATTCAAGGTGCCAGCAAGTCTTGTTCCTGAGGAGGTCAGAAGCCAACTGGCACAAAAGAAACCATAGGTGTGGCAAACAGAAGAGTGGGAATGGCCAGTTCTTCCAGGAGATGCACTGATTCAACATACTTACTGGGCAACTTCCAGAGTCTGGTCTCCTAAGGAGCAAGTGTCACAGCTGCCTGACACAGGCAGAAATCAGAGAGTTGGCAACACCTTATCACCTGGTCTCCTTTGGGTATAACAACTTAAGGCAACTTCACATCTTACCTTTTAAGGGGTATTTGTGTGAAAATTGTTACCTTTCTCCCAGAGGCAGAAGCAGATGAATCAAATACACTACAGCAAAATGGAGATAAGATGCTTTTACTTTGTTTATTTTCCCTCTATTCTGGAATGGGATTGTAAGGATGTCATATTGTACTGTAAGGTAACCCATGCTAGGAGGTGACTGCAGATCATAAACCACCCCATTATGAATTATTGTGTTTGTGCACATGGTCTGTTGATCAGTGGTATCTCAAAATCCTGCATGAGCTGCACACCTTGAACAGACTACTACATCTGGTGTGAAAGAAGGCAGCTGTTTAAACAGCATAAAGCATCACTACAAATCAGTTGAGCACACGTCATGAAGTATGCCATATGTGACTGGTTTTCATAAAATGTGTCTGTAAAAATAAAATTTGATTGCATCATAGGAACAGTAACTGCATATTCAAATCTCCAGCTTCATATTCAGTCACGGAAATTGTCTATGCCAGTGTACCTAAATATACATACTTTTACATATAGAGATATTAAGAGCTGGGCTTAGGCAAACAGAGGGGATGTAAGTAGTAATTATCCAATTTAGGATTTGAAAGCTACACAGGTGGTTACCCTCTTTGCTCATGTGATGAGTGGTGTACTATAGCTAGTGATCACAAATGATCAGGACCCCAGTTTAATGCTTCATCTGAAAGACAGCATCCCAGGAAAAGCACTTGCTACTTTAAGATGAGAACTGATTTGTTAATACTCCAAAATGTGTAACTTTCCTAATAAATGATATAAAGTGTTCTAATTCACAATTGGCACTACAATTTGAAAAGAAAATACCCATTTGGGAAGCCTAAATTTGAAACTTCGTGGTGTCATGCAGAGCGAAATCTTTAAAAAAGGTAATAATGATAAAAAGAAAATTATCCACCATAAGATTTTAAATAGGAAGCAGCATTTCTTAAACTTTAACACATTGTTTGAATAAGTAGAAGAAGCTGTAAAATAGGGTTAAAAGCCAGACTCACATTACTACTGCAGGTTTTGTATCGAATATTCCGACCTTCACAGTTCCTGAAAAACACATTAAAAAAGGTTACACTGCATTACAGCAAAACACAATCCTGCATGGTTTAGAGCTAGTTATCCTCTCAAAAATTAGACTTTTATTACTTCTTCCCTACCATAATTTGAACTCAAAATACAAGGTTTAAATACAAAGGGGATCTGGGGACTCAACAGGTTACGCTGCTGTCTCTTCAGCAAAGAACATGTGGCTTTCTCTGTGAGCCCAATTTGCTGCAAATCTTATGAAAAACACATTTATTTTGTGAAAAAGAACTCATAATGCATCCATAAAGCCTGATCGATGCTGACTTTAGCAAGTTACTTCTAATCCATGGGATGTAACCCAGAAGAAAAGAGGATCAGAATATCTAAGCAATTCTTTAATCAAGCTTATAGCTAATGAGCATTAATTTTACTTCCCCTATTTCAATTAGGAAAGAAAAAACAGCCTCAAAACTTTCCTTTATCCCCCCACACAATGCAATATGTTGAAGAACAGCATGTAATTTTACTGATCTGAAGGAATGAGCAGAATTCCTAATTTTAAATGAAATGTAATTCTCACAGACTGCCTGCGTTCCTAAGATTCCCAACACATACATGTGAATTGTGAAACCTAGCTCCATAGTGAAATCTGTTATTAGTAGGTGAAGTAACAGGCATATAATAAAGTCATGATTATTTATTGTTCTTTCATATAAATATGGGGGTGTGAGGATTTCACACCTTTTTAGGTACAGGGTTTGCCAAACTTCTGGATAACTGACTGGCACTTTTGCACAGGGTAAGATACTCTTGTTCTAAAGTAAGAATGGCAAAGTCAAGCCCTTGAAAGAGCTGGAAATGTATTCTTCATGACTCGATGGGAAATTACATTTAGTGATATCTCTAAAATCAGAAAAAGTGTTTTGGAATAATGCCTTCGAACTGTAAAAGACCTGCCTCACATTGAAGAAGAACGAACAGATAGCTGATCATTTACAGCTCTTGGACTAAATTTTTCACTTTTCGTATGGAAATTAATTGCAAATATTAAAAAGCTTTTTAAAATGCAAGAGGCTGAAAAATACATTTTTAAAAGGAAAGAGCAATGGATGCCTGGAGCAAGAGTTCAACCAGCTGAGCTGAAGGTACAGTTCTCCAAGCTCAAGATATTACATGTCTCAAATTTCCAATTTTTGCAAGAATGATCATATCACAACCTGCATGTAAAAAATGTTTATGATACATACAAATGTGAAAACTTCGTTTCACAATCCTGCATTTCCTGGACATTACAACAGTAAAGCACAGAAAAAAAAAACTTTTAAACTACACATTTGTCAAGGTATGGAAAACACATGTTTTTTTCACAGGGGATCGCATTAAAAATATTAATAAAACCACAGTGGAATTTATATTGCTACAATTTATTGAGCTCATTTCACAGTCACTAACACACTAGTAGAATATCATGGCTTCTTGCTGGAAATATTACTATTCTCAAAGATCTTTATGCATTCTGGACTGAAAGGAATAGGCAGCATTTTAATCATCTTTTAAACTTGTATTTCATACAGTTTGCACATCACATTATCAGCCTTCTCTAAGAGAAGTTGACTTTCTGGGTGATACTGCATTTAACTCAAAAAATTAAGAAATAATCAGCAGTTTACAAAAATGGTTAGGAATAACTCAAATAAAGCAAGCAATTATGGATGCCAGCACAGATGCTTCTAAGCTGGTCGGGATCTCTTCTCGCCTGACTACAGGCCTATTGCATTACTCATACTTTTAGGACTGTAGTGACAAGTCCTATATTAGTTCAGTTTTACTACTGAGGTAAATGCTTTTCACCACATACACTGTTCTCTTCAAGCTACACTGAAGCTTATCCATGAACACATATGGCCACCAGCACCACTGCACAGAAAGAACTGACAGAGGAAAACTTTTCATAACATAAAGCAGCATTTGATACATCTATATGTATAGTTAGTCACTTGGATTTTCATTTTGTTTGTTTGTTTGTTTTACTACAGGGAAGAGATGGAAGAGACTGCACTTGAACATTACTTCAGATCCAATTTACATCCAGGTAAACCAGCATTCACTTTGCATTCCCATAGCAAAGATTTCTCCTAATACTTGACCATATTAAAATCATTCATGCTATTCCATTAACACATTTAATTACACCCTTAAGATCTATCAGAGTTGAGCATTAAGATATTTATCTGATATAGTAAAAAAATATATTAAAACTAGGATTTTATGACACTTGATCTGTAATACAGCATTTAGTTTCAAAAACAGAAGCATCGGTGTTTTTCTGTGAACACAACTAGCGGACAGGGAAATATGGTATAGCTGCAGAAGAATAAGTATACATAAGCATGTGGCTAACCTGCCATTTAAACATCTCCTCAGCGAGTAGGAGGCTCCCCCACCACATGTCCGTGAGCAATCACTCCAGGCTCCCCAGGCATCCCAGGAGCCTTCCTTATCTTCGTCAGAACGGGTAATTCTGGAAGTCTGAAAAAATGGAGGGTAGAGAGGAAAAAAAATAAAATTAAATTAACTGACTTGCTACATGTTTTACTGCTTGACATAATTAGTACTGAGTATATTACTTGGCTGCTTATTTACTATATCTCAATGTATTTACTATTTTAATATACAACAATTACATGGGAAAAGATGCCGAGTGTTTGAAGATGTTGTGTATTTAATGCATTGCTTTCTGCACAAGGACTGCCGTGTCCAAATGTGCTATCATTGCCAACAGACAGATGTCCAGCACAAAAATTTTTTATAAAAAGCAGCCCCAGAATTGCAGTTAGGGAAGTAAACCAAGAATGCAACTTCATGACAAAATGCCTTATTAATTAAAGAGAGATTAGGAAAGGCTTAAAATGATTTGTAGGCTACAGCAATTAAACAGTGATTTAAGCTTCTCACATAGTCTTCAAAAAGACATTATTACCTGACAACACAAATAAAAAGATTTTGGATCAAAAAGAAAAAAATCTTCTTGACCCCCCAAAAATGTCATTTTTGACTTGAATTGTATCCAGTTGAAGAAAATTCATATTTTTCAGAGAAAATTCTCCAAGTATTTTAAAACATGGTAAGTTCTTACCATAAGAATTCAATCTCAAAAAGCAACATGAATCTAATTATTCCATAATGGTCTGCTTCAGGAGAGTACTGCTTTTATTTTATCATGAAGAAAGCATAGGAAAATCAAATTCAGAATTTGCCCAAGCATTTCTTTCTGATTTCACAATTGTTCATCATGTGTTCCATTTAAATCCTACTTTCATTCCTCTGTCCCTGCAACCATTAAAATTTCTCTCTTGAAAAAACACATGCAGATTTTTGTAACCAAGCATCCAACATGATTCCTTGAGAGTTGTCAGACATATGTGATGGGTTGCCATCATAAAGAAGTTAAGATTTTTTTATAACCCTGAATTACACCCGCCAGACGGAGATGAAAACACTAGTCACTCTAATCACCATGTCGATAGCGTTTGCACATAAACTCCAAACATAACTATGTGACTGTTTTTAGCACCATTATGAGCAAAAGCCATAGCATAGATAGAAATAAGGCAGTGAGAGTAATTTATCCCAAGTGACAGAATATTGAGCAATGTTCACCCTGTGTTCCAGCACAACTGCAAACGTGAGAGGATATAGCGTTCACCCGAGCTTAACTGAAATAATTATTTGTACAGCCAGTGGTTCGTTCCAATTGACTTCAGTGGGCACCTAAGTCACACCTCAGAGAGAGAAACTGAGGCAGCACATCCATATTTCTATCATTTTTGACTGCATAGAAAGGCACAGATTAATCTGATAGCGTTGCGGCATCTTCACTCCCCCTTCTTGAAAAACAAGGGCACAGAAACGCTAACCAAGGGCTATGTGTCAGAAAACAATATAAGGAACAGAGATAAAAACATTACTCTATAAATTACATCCAAATGAGCATTCAGGTCTTCAGAGGTGCCAGTTAAAAATAAATGCTTAAAATACTAAAAATATTTTTGTGTGACTGAATCCAGAGAAGTGCAAGACATTTGTATACATCTTAATACTAAACCAGACGAACATATTTTAGTAATCCAGGTTTTTTTTTTTTTTTTTTTTTTCAGAAAACGTAAGATCGTGAGACAAGACTCAGTCTTATTTTCTTCCAAAATGCCTCACAAAAGTAATTTGAAAGGAAGTGAGGGATGTATAATTTGAATTTTATGGTACAAGAAAAAATAAGTAATACATAACCTCCTTAAATTTCAACAGTACAGGTAAAGTCAGCTCATCTTCAGCCATGAAGAAAGTTGACTCAGACAAGAGCCTAACGATTCAAAGCAAAAATGGCAAACAATAAAAACAAAGTTGTTTTCAAAACAGAACCGTACAAGGAATATAACCCAGTACCATGTTGTGTAGACAAAGGGATTTTCTTCTAAATATAATGATAATAATCAAGTGTCACAGAACTTGAGCAAACTGCTCTCTGTACATCAGCTGTCACACAGGCTGCGTTCGCATTGCAGTCGGAAGCAATAATATTGAGCAAGCATCCTTTTATAAACCCAAAAGGCACATAGTTAAGCTTAGCTGTACATAAACAGAGTTAAGGACTACTCAAACACATTTTAAAGGCAGAAACATCAGCAACTTCCAAACTTTTTCATCCCTTCCTCAGAAAACTGGATCTTGTTGAAGAATTTATTTTGTTAATTAGATAACCTATCACCATTTGAACAGCAAACTGCAGGCACTGGTCTAAACACATCAGTGGCTCCTTAACTTTCTGCTCCCCTCGGTTTACAAATTTTACAAACACTTACTTTGCTTTAAAAGTGTACTTAAGCCAATCTACTGTTCCAGAAACGATAGAGCCCTGCTCTGCCAAGATCCCCGAGGAATTTTTGCACTGGCGTTGGGCTTGCTTTATATCCGAAGCCAACTCTGAGATGTCTGACACTGAAAATGGAAGTAACTGCCTTCAATCTTGAGCAAAAAGAGCTCAGCACTTCCCAACAAATCACTCAGCACATGAAAATAAGTCAAGATGAACAAGAGTCACTTCTTTCAAATTTATGAGTGCAAAATTAAAGTTTGTCCTCTATAATCCCAAGGCAAAGAATAGGTTTTTAGTACATTAAGAACTGTTTAAACTTATGATATTAAAAAAAAGCAGTACATGTCACACACTCTTTTAAAATACAAAGTTTCTTTGGACAAAGCAGTGACAATGCCTAAAATAATCCTAACTTCAGCATTGTATTAAAACCAGCCACTTGATATTAACAGACAGAATGCCATCTAGAGCCCTAAACAATGTCCAGTTGTTCACTTACCAAACTGCTTTGATAAAAATCATTGTTCTGAACTGTATCTAATTAAAAAGCTGTAAATACTATGATGATCAAAGCAGAAGTTTATGCCAACAAAGCCCTCTTCAGAATCATTGACTAATTCAGTGCCCACAGTGTTGATTTAAACTCCAGCTAGTTCAAACTACTTGTCCCATGGGAAAGAGTTAAAAGCAGCTTGCACTGCCTTCGTAATTTACTAGCAAAATAATATTGATTTACTAGCTGTCTGGTTTCATAAACTCTACATGTTACATTTGTCTACACCATGGTCCCAAATTAAAGTAAAATAAAGCAAAGATCACCAACATCATGATTTAAACCAACAAAACCTTGGAAGCTCATTTAGGAATTAAATCAAGAGCTAATTGCAATTGGGCACAAAGAGTATTATTGTATCTCAGAACTACATTCAAGGCTTGCTTCTTAACTTTTATTTTTCTTGTTTTTACTGTCTTAAGTCATAATTCTAATATGCTTCAGCAGTGATACTCTGCTACGTGTTTTTCATTTAGTGGCTCAATTTTCCAACGGATGTACTACTACATATACATTAAGCTTATGGTTTACATGCTTCATTATGAAAGTATTTGTGTACCTACACATGCATGTATATGTACAAATGCACATGTACACCTGTGACATAACATGATCAAATAAAGCCGCCAGTGCTGTAGTGAAACCAGACAAAATAACTTGAAACAGCTATAAACGTAACTTTAAGAAAAACCTAGATGATTTGCTGCTCTTTACATAAAACTAGATGGGAAAAGGCACCACTCTTCCACTTGATCCAGCCACGTTAGGTGGAGTTGTATCCATTCCAAAAGCACCAAGTGGGAACACAGGGCTAGGATACAAGCATCGCATTTAAGGCAAATGTATTTCAGAACCTATACAACGTTCTCTGCAGAAATGACTCCAGCACATATGATAAAGATAGTTTGAAATATTACATCCCAAACTATGCATCCAATATATAATTAATTTTCAAAATAATAAAAGGGTAAGTCACGATGCTGCACATGAGCCTTGAAACGCTTGAATTAGGGGATGGGGGAAAATAAACTACAAGTTTTGAAGCATTTCGTGACACAGGCTGAGCCTCAAAGGCTGAGATGACAGTATGCCAAGGTTTCCTGAAGGTCTGAGGCCCAGCAATGTGCAATCTGAGCCTCTGCTGACAACCCTTAACTGACAGAGACAGCCTTGTTCTTGGAGAACTTTAATGAAAGTATGGCACTGGAAGATTTGGAGGGGAGGAAATGCTAGTGCCAAGTTCCTTTTTTCTGTCCAGGGCTCCATTTTGCTTCTGCCACATATGGGCATATACAGTAACACCAAGTTCTGCTAGCTGTGCATGAGCATGCAGGCTGTGCTTGCCTTGCACCGTGCTGCTCAAAGGAACTGAATACAGCAAAAGTGGGCACTGAGGTAAAATAAATGAAATCCAGATGTTACCAGGGCTGATCATTAATCTAAAACAAGGGGATTTTTACTGTCACTTGTAACAGCCAGTAAATAACAACAGCTACATTGACACACATTGCAAAATCAAACACAGTGCTTTTATATGGAGAAAAAATGACTATTTGGCCAAACTTTTGTTTGGCTGTTATGAAGGATGACATAATTGTCTTGAATTTGGTCATGCAGACTTCAAAGGAGATGTGGTGCCAGAGAATGAAGGTCAGTTTATGCAGTTTTATTATTATTCAGACATCCATTACATAAGGCTTGGATATGTAAATGTTTAGCATTCAGTGCAACAAAGATTCAGCTTCTCAACAGAAATGCTCTGATACCTTAAATGTTTGTTTTCCAGAGCTGTTACATACATTTTTACTTTAAATACAGACACAAGCCAAGTACGTAGTGTTTTATACACGGGAATTATAACAATGTGCAACAAAAGAAGCAGAGACCCAACACGCTGATTCTTCTGCAAGAGTGCCCAAGTCAGAGCCCTTCTGCCAGGTACATATCGCAACCCCGATTACCCCTAATTCTGCCCTGTGATGTGCCCCAAGGCCTTCCTCAGTGCAGCTGGGCCCAGCTCTGACACGTTGTGGCACAATTCAGTGATTCAGTGCAGCATCTTCCAGTGTGCTGAATGGGAATTTCAAATACTCTACACAAACAGGTTAGAGCAATATGGCTTCAAAACAAGGCTTTGTCATGACAGTAAGGACCTAGCATGCATGAACATTTGCCAGTGTATCTGCTGCTATGTCAATGTTAGTGCAGATCCCTAGGTGAATGCTCTTTGGTTTTTCTTATAGTTTCTTATCAAAGCAGTTTGTATTCATTTGTAAAAGCATGCCAAACTCCAAAAGAGAATCCCCAGAAGGACTCTTAGCACAGCTATATCATATTGCTATTTAATAACACATGGCACATTTCTCTGTACAGAATTTAGATTCTTCAGACTAAATTTGTCCAAGTGAGAGAACCTACTGGAGGGTATAAACACCACTTCGGTCCCACTGAAGGCCTAAATTAAGCAATACCCAAAGCTCAGTACTGGCCTTTTTCCCTGGAGTGGATTTCATCCTTGATGGTATTTTGAACAGAGATGAAGCATTTCCTTTTTATTGCTTCTTCCCACTCTCACAACCCATAAATACTATTAACACTATCCTGACTTCCAGAGACTTCCAAAGCACAAGGTTATGTTGCTGTTCACTACTCTTTACACACAGCACTGCGCTATGCCATTTTCTTCTCCTAGTACCTGCAATGCCTCCAAACAGAGGCAGCACAAGGAATTATGGCACTGAAGGGAAAATATCCTGCCTGAGTAGCTGTGATGCGTTTCCCAGATTCCTCTTTCCAGACGCTACACTGAGTGGAAAAGGTATCAGATTGCACTGTTGACTGCATCCACGAGCAGAGTGCATAACTGAAAGAACAAGTATTTACCTGCCGATAACCACTGGCTATGCTATCTGGCCTCAGAACAGTATCCTTCACTTCCAGCTTTGGCTGTTATGCCCATTGCTTTGCAACAAACTATACTAGAAATCCCTTTCCCTGCTAAGGCCACATACAAAAATGATTTACACCTCTATTTCACACAATCTAAGTAGGGTGTAGAATGCAGATTACAGATTTAGGGAAAAAATATTTCAGTTATGGCAGCAACTAAATAGAACAGTCAAAACTTATTTCCAGACAAATAAGAACTATTAATGAGACCTTGCATTACCTGATTTTAGCAGAAAAACTTCCACTTGTTTCATTATGACTGATTTCAAGACATTTCCTGCTATATTTCCACTATTGCTGGGTGCATTATATATTGCCTAATTGTGCACTGTGTATGTCATTAGGTTTAATAAATCTTGTATTTATATGTACTGAAGTAAATTATATGTTATTCTTTACATTGAAAAGAACATATCTGGAATTATAAAATCCTTTACAGAAAACTATGAGAGGGAAAAAATTAATGCATCACTTCAGACTGATAAAAGACACCTGGGAATAACTGCAGCTATTTTAGGCAGATGTTTTGGAGTAATTAGTCTTAATATTACTAACATTATTTCAGTCACATTAACCATTCCTTGCATTTGGCCTTGCCACTGTCAGGCTGTCCATGCACTAGGAACAAACTGCAAAATGGAAGTTGTGTCTGGTAACAAAGAGTGTTTCAGAAAGGCAAGCTGGTAAAGCTCAGCGACAGACCAGGAGAATCACCAGCAAGAAAAGAGCCAAAAAGGCAAGCGATGGACTTGTACGGCTACATGAAGGAACACATCTGGGGGCTCAGATGTAGTTTAGCACTCTGTTGAATTCTGCTCTATATTTTCATTCTACAGCAGTTTTGAATAAATTCAAATTCAAGTTTTGGAAAATAAAACATGCAGAAGAGTCACACACAGGAAATATTTAGAGCGTAATTCATTTTGATACTAAACTGAAGGCAAATCTCAGCATGTTTTTCAATATTATACTGCATCCAGATTTTCCATTGTCAGTGTGTTGCAGAATTTCATATTGACAACATAGGCCTGCACTGCAGGAGTTGTCAGGACAAAGTTGGAGGTTTTGGCAGGTGGAGCAGGGATACTTGAGGCTTTTGGCATCCAGGAAAGGATGAAATGTTGCTTGGCTGTTTGGCACCTATGAGCTAGCTGAGGCTTTTGGCACTGAAAAGAGTCTGTATCACCTCCTTCCTTCTTTGTGAGCAGTAACAGAGGGAACGTGGAATTTGTGGGCATGGAGAAGGAATCGTGGTTCCCGCCCTAACAACTCTGAGCAGAAAGCAACTGCATTAGGATACCCAGCTCCAGCAGCTATTTCTGTGTCTAACAACAGCTAAATACAGTACCTCCATGTTCCTGCTGAAAAGAATCAGCAGCAAAGTACCAAAAGCACTGATAATTAACTTGCTATTTTTCGATATCTATGTTACTGACATCATTTAGATGAGTTTAAAAAGACACACAGACACACACTAGTTTTACTCACTGCTGACAGGTTTTGATGATTTACACTGAAGTGTAGGTCCAGGGTACATTTTTATCACAAAACGGTCTTTTACAAGAGGAGCACATGCCTCTGTCCTCTTCCTCTGGATCATGGCAATCTTTTATTTCCTTGGCTAATATTCCATAAATTATTGCAAGACATCCATAAATCTCTAAGGCTTTTAGGTCCATTCATTCAGGACAGCTGACCAAGATATCAAGAGCAAATATTTTTTTTTAATATTTTTTTCCACCTGAGTTTTCAGTATTTCATTATCTTCTGGGATTTAAAGGTACATTCAAATATATAGCTGGAAATATATATATTCAAATTCTCAAAATATGTCCATTCCCCTGAGCCTGCCCTATCTGAAATAGAAACTACACTGAGAAACATTTAGCATCACTGCAATTCCCTCCATTTCTCAGTGGTCTAGAGAATTACGACAGATTTGCACATGTAGCCGGCAAACAACCCAAAAGCCACAGACCTTGAGAAATATACACAGGTTCTGACAGGGAACATAACCAAGAAAGCAATATACATTTCTAAAATCTTTGCTTACTCTCTCGGTAGCCAGCCTGAGGCAAACACTTGTCAGCACTTGGATGAGAGATAAAGGCAGGATTTTAAAATAAGCAAAAAAAAAAAAAAAAAAAAAGTGGGATGCTTAAACCTTTCAAAGAAGCATGCTATTCCTTTTAAAACTATCAGTACTAACATTACCAAAATAGAACTTTAAAGTTATACCCTAGTAAGCAAAAAAATAAATTTAGGTGATAATAAATTACAGTGCTCTCCACAATACAGTATTTGATACACAGTCCTTGCATTTGGATGTGCAAAAAAAATCTTGTCACAGATGAAGAAATTCTGGTTTTTGTGCAACAAATAACAATACGCAGTCTTAGTATTTTTTGACTTTTTGAGATTTTAAGCTTACACATTATGTCCATTTTACAGATAAAGATCTGACCTTAGGAGAGGGAAGGATATGGTGCATTATGGGAGTAGCACAGCTCAAAATTATATCTTAGTGTCCAAAGTCGGAATTCTTGCACCTCCTATTTTGTCAGTATAAACATTGTCCTTCCTAGTATGTCTGCCTGTAAGAAGCACATAGCATGAAGAGGAAAACACAATCTTCAGGACATTTTGATATGTTAATTTTCTCTGAACCTGCTTATAAATCTGCATTAACAACATTCCATATATTTCATGAATTCCATAAAGCAGTAAGAATTCATGCAAGCTTTACTGAATGCTTATTCAAAAGTTGCACCTGGATATGCTGGATTTTTCCACCTTCACACTGTACACCACATGTTCCTCATCCAGCATAAACAGGGTGATGGGTCAGCCAGAGTCCAAGACGCAGAATTCCTCAGGTGCATAATACAAAAAGAGATTCCAATTTCTGGGAAATATATCTGGCATTATTTTTTTTCAAATTACCTTATTAAATATATTTGCAAACATCCAAATAAAGGTACTATTAAATATGTTTTTTAACTGGTCTCAAAAGTTAAAAATTTCATCACTTTGGCATACGCAGTGGAAAGAGAACAACAATGATAAAAGGATAAGCATTAAGCATTATGCTTGTGCAAGTGGAGGACTTCCATCAGCTTCCAAAGATCTTTTGGGCACATTTGTGCTACTGTCAAATGTGCAAAGTCTTGACTGTTTTAGGCTTTTTTCTTCTGTCCATATTCTGATGCCACATGAAATAGCAATCATATTTCAGTGATTACACATTTTTGAATGCTTTTAAATTATGCTTTCCATCTTCAACATAGAGGAATTAGTAAAAACAACAATGAAAAGCATACAAAAATTACACGTTTGCCCTGTGGGTCAGGCACTTATTCTAGAAAGACTCATTTCTTCATAAAATACCTGTGCCTCCTGGTTTGTTTTTTGATCTATTCATTTGATGAAGACACATTTGACTGTCATTTAGGGACTCGTTTCAGGGTAAGGAGAGCTATGGCAGGTACACTACGAATTACTGGAGCTCTAAATTAAAATGAATCAACAAGGTAGTAAACCTACAGTTTACAATGAGGGATAAAAGGAACAGAGGAGAGCACAGGGTGGGATTTCTCCTCCAGGTAAGCTGCAATAACATGGAGAAGGACAGACCCTGACACAAAGCCAGGAGCTGTTACCACAATCACCATCAAATTTCACTCCTGCTGACTTGTGGTGGTCCTCGTGGTATTTGCCCAAATTAACACTGCAAACCCTGAAGTATAAGAAAGGCTATTCTGCTTTCATGACATTTACGTGCAACCCAAGTATACCTGGATTCTAGATGATAAAACAGACTGACACAACGGTATCTGCTCATCCCCCAACAATACCAATTGCTGTATTATGCTGAATTTGTCAAGACTGATTTACCAAGACACTTGTGGATGGGACTTATAGGTAGGTAACAGACAAGAAAAAGAGAAAGTATGGACATTTAGAATTACATATATGTTGCCTACTATTTATCTTACAGCTTATAACAGCACATAAAAGCTTTCTGCCATCACAGTGCTAGGTTATGTATGTAATTTAAAACAATAACCTAAAAACAATCACTTAAAAATACATAAGTCCACAACATTTACACAAAGTACCTTTTTGCATACATTTTAAATAAAATTCATGCTTTTTATTTCTTATTAGTTAAAACAGTCTTTTTTTTTTTAAAGGTAAGATTTTTTTTAGAGGATTTACAGTGAAAAACACTGCAACCAATACTTTTTCTCAGAAAAAAAAAAAATGACTGCACCTCTAGCTTTTAAAAGAGCCCCAATATATTTCATGTATTTTAAAAATTTGTTTAAAATAATTTTCCTGACTTGAGACACCGTCTGCCAAGTTCCAGCTAGAAGCAAAATTTTATGGCTTCCTGCCAGACCTATGAATAAAAGGAGTTTATAGGGGAAATACTGACAGAAGAATAAACTGTAGCAAAAGCAGCCAGTATAGAAAAGTCCTCCCTGTGCATTTTGTCTATCCGTAATCTGTAATATTCATAATCCTGGATTATTGGGATATTGCACTCTGGCATGGCTCAATTTCATGCCAAGATTATCAATATTGCCAGACTGTTTGACAATTTAGTTACAGGTATTTTTACCACATCGCACAGATGAAGCCTCCAAACTTCTCATTTGTGAGCTACACATTCGACCCATGTCTCTTGACTCACCCTGCTATTTAATACTGTATGTAGCACTTTCGATGGCAATATTACTATAAAAGTAATGCAAAGCAGATTACAGAACATAAGCAGATACACCTGGCAACAGGACAAATCTGTCAAAAGGAAAAATATTAAAGCCACATTGTTAGCTGACAGCAATTAAGAAACCTAGTTTTCCTTTCTATAAATGTAGAACAATTAAGATTTAGCTATGAATTTTAAAGAGATTATTTTATTTTGAGAGATTATTTATTTCTCATCCTTGATTTTTAAGGTAGGTATCACTGTGTAGATCATTTTAAAATTAATACACTGAAGAAGACTTATTAGGCCCATAACTGAGACGCAGTCTGAAAGAAGTTATTTTTGCCCAAAGTAACTCTAAAACTTGTCAGCCTGATCATGGTGCCTCTCTACGGCGGCATAAATCAAGATTAACAAGATGAATTTTCTTTTCAGAAAAAACAGTTTTGCCCACTTAGCTGATCCTTGGGTGATGTAAAGCAATGGTATAACTGATCCAAAAATCAAGATATAATTTTAAGGTTTGTTTTTATTACTCATGCTTAACTTAGGAACAAATTTAAGATTTAATTTTGCTCAGCTTCACTGGCTCCAGCTGATTTCCTGCACTTGAACCGTTTTGTTCGTTGTTGTGAAGAGGCCTTCTTTCACAAGGGCAGCTTGAATTGGAGTTGTTGTGAAATTTCAACAGGAGGTACCTGCACAGGCACCATCCATAAGCTGCTTCTGCCTAGGCTGATGTTCCAGCCATTGTCATACTTTTTCATACAGCGATCATCTTTTGTTTGATCCCTGGCTATTCGTAGTCAGAAGCTTGTACCAATTTCATCATCCCAAGCCTGCTCCAGCTTTTTTCTCTCACAGACTACAGCAAAACATGACCAAATTCCTCATAAAGGTTTTTTTATTATTATTTGTTTGGTTTGATTTGTTTGTTTTAAGGTAGTTAGAAGACATTAAAATGTCCTGACTCTATGTCCTCTTAAAGAGGATCCTAATACACAGAAGCCGCAAGCTGAAACATCTTTTGAGGGCAGGTTTTGTATATCACCTTTGTATATCACCTTTGTATAGCTTATGAAAGGCAGCATTGCTGAGAAAACTTCATAATTAAGTTCCATATGCAGAAATTTTTTCTCCAGAAAGATATTTTATGTGGGATTAAAAATGTAATATTCTTTTGTCATTCCTTTCCACTTCAAATCAAATAAAATATAATCTACTGAAACTCATTTGATATCTGGTGAGTAGTTTTCCTTTTATTGATTTTTTTCCTTCTAGCTTGGGGAGAAAAAACCTGGTCAAGGGAACAGCTACAAAGGCAGCACAAGCCCAGATCCAATTCCCAAAAAAGCAAGAGAAAAAAAAATCCCACTGACTTCAGATAAAAGAAGATGAGGGCTTAATTACATATGCGGGGAAAGGACACACATTCTCCATTTGGAAAAATGTTAGCCCAACTTGCTTTCTCTTCTGTGTCCAAGCTCCCATTTTTTAATTCTCTAAAGACAGAATTATCCAATCAATATTATTCATGGTAGAGAAAGACAATTGCATATATCTTGAGTTTGACTGACTCCATTCCAGATCTCTACTACTGTATATGTTTGACTACAGTATCTTTAGCACTCGGCACAAGGTAACAGCCCTGGATATGGAACATTAGCATGACTCTTTCCATATCTGTTCTGTGCCAGTGTTTCCTATTATCAGTCCAATATTTTATAGTTATTGTATTAGCTTCCCAGCAGAACTTTCTCAAGTTCTGTAGCCTGAAACCTCCATTAACAGACGCTAAATACAATAGTTGTTTTTCACTTTTAGATCTTGCGAAAGCTTATAAAAATGAGTGGTCAGTTTGTCCAATTTTCTAAAGAAATTTTCCAAGATTTGAATGGGCAACATATAAAACCACTAAAAATACTCTTGGCAGCTCATTCATTTGGATTGTGTTCTTTCTGCCAAGCCAACTAATGAATAGCTTATTCCAAGATAGGACTTCCGCATGAATTTTTTGTAGTAAAGGTAAGAATATCTATTTATATAATTCCCTAGTTGCTTGTATTTGAAGGGTTTAGAGAAGGGTGGAGGTTTTGTGGGTTTTGTTTTTGTCTCCCTCTCCCCCCAGCCACACACACTCTAAAAGAGACGTTAGCATTTGGACTTAAGGAGAATTTGTGTAAATAAATTAACCTTTTTTGTGTGTGTTTTGTTTTTAATTTTGCCTTAAGATCTGGTAAATAAAAGGTAACTAAATTATTGCTGTCAGGGAGTTAGTGAATAAAGCCTGATTTAAAAGCCATTGAAAATAATGAAAAGTATCTCACTGTCTTTGTTGGATTTTGTATAGAACCTACAAGAACCACCTGAATTCCATCAGATACAGCCAAACTAGAGATGTGGATGTGATTTCTTACACATATGGGCAGATAAAGATCAAAGAAGAGGAGAAAAAACTTCTACATACTTTTGTTAGGTTTATTTCTTCGACTAGCATCCATTTATCAGTGTTCTGGCTATAGGTAGGATAGGTATTTGGTATCTGAGCTGCAGTCCAGAATAATGCTTCTTCAAACACACACAAAAAAGATCCACTTAAGAACACCATTGGGTTTTGGTCACGAGAAAGAAAACATCAGTTCTTGGTTATCTATCAAGGCCAAGTTGTGCCTCAGATTATCAGGGATACCCCACCCCAAAAAATAAATTGCATTTAATAGATAATTTACAACTGCTTTAACCATGTTGCAAAGAGTTGTCATTCACATTCTAGTTTTCAACAGTTTTCCTCTTATCCCTTCTCACTCTCCAGGGTAAATATGAAAATATTTGAACTGATAGTAGATATGAATCTTGGGAACTATAACAAACTTTAAATGATTCCCCACACATATTTTTGAAACAAATGATATCTTTTCAACCTCTTTAATATAGAGGCTTGGTTTTTTGTTTTGTTTTTGAGTGAAAGATATATATCCATGTCTTTTCACACATTGTATATAGAAATTTTGAAAGTCTGAAAAAAAAACTTCCTGCTTATTTGTGCAATTTCCCCAAAAAATACATAAAGAAAAATCATTTAAGTGATGCTTTCCAGAGAGCTGAGGGACCAATGAGCTGTGTAGTTCATCATTCAAGAATAACAGACTTTAAACTAGTTCACTCATTGTCATATTCCAAATAGCTTTGAATGTTCCAGTTTTTATGGCATTACTTCTCTTCCAAAAACACATCCTCCCCCAAAAAGGAGGGAGGTTTTCCCCTTTAAAAAATAAATCTTGCTCACCATCCACCAGTCAATTCAAAGATGCCAGTTTAATCATTGTTCACCATATTCATATTGTTGAGCAAATTAGGGAGATCATCACCCAGATTTTTTTTCCCTCACTTAGGCACTAACTTCCATGTTTTTTCCATGCACATCATTCATCTCCATTAAAAATTCTTTCTCTAACACCTCATTGGTTCAAAAACAAAGAACAAGCTTGTCAGCCACTGTGGAGATGAAAAATAGCCAGTGGCTATTTTAATCTTATTCTGCTTTCCCTTTCATACGTTCAAAGTCACAGCAGAAGCTGCATAAGCATAACGGAAAAATAAGGGAAGTTCTTTAACTATAACAACAGTTAAACACTGATTTTAGGGAGGTTGTGCAATCCTGAGCACCAAGTACATATAAGAACAAGTTAGACAAACATCTGTCAGGAACACTTTAGTTGGAGTTGATCCTGCCTTGGGGCAAAGGGTTTCCTCCAGAGCCATTTGCTGTTTGTTTGATCTACACCAGACATTGAGAGAGGGAAGGGCTAAAATTTAGCTACTCTGAAGGAACGATCAAGATGCTGAAAACAAAAGGAAGGAGAAGTCTATCTCTGTTTTGATCCATGTGCTGTGCAATGACTCATATTTTGCTTGGAGTCAAGGTCCATCTCTCAGATATCTGTTCTTTCCCAGATGTGTGTCCTGGTTTCTGCCTGCCAGAGGGAACTTGTATCCAGAACACACTATTTCACAATATATCTCCAATTTTAGGCAGCACTCTCCAAATCATCTAATTGCTGCTTTACTTTACTCTTATCACAAATCAACCTTGTGTTTCTTATTCAATATAAACGCAGCCTGGATAACTCTAAGACGGTTCCATTGTCTTCCGAAGCTCAGCTTCTGGAGACTGGCTACAGATACCTGCTCCCAGGTGGTCTGTTTGGAAACAGATGCATTGCATACCTCAAAATTACTGCTACTTTAGTGCTTTTAAACTTCTGATGAACTGTTCCTGCCCAATTTGGATCACTGACACTCCAAAATCCTTACTGGCACTACAAGTGCTACCTATTTAATATAAATATCACATTTTTGATATATTCTTGGTCACCATGAACTGCAAGCTTTCTTCAGAAATCACTTACAAAACATGAGGAAAAATCATTAGCACAGACAGCAGCTGTTCTACCCTAATTGATCTTCCTTCTTTCTCTCCACCTTGATTTGCAGCATTTGAATAAGGGCATCTAGAATGCATTGGGCTGGACTCTGAGTTGCACTCGTGAGCTACATAAGTCACAGAGGAAGAGAAAGCAGTGAAAAGGGGTAGCCACCTACAATTTCTGTGTTTTCTAAGCCTAAACTGTTATAGGAGCCAATCCCCTCATCTTGTGACACCTCGTTACAGCAGTTCTCTGACCTTTCTGGAAGCTGTCTGCAACCTAGGATCTTTACTAGTAATCATTACCACAGGTACCAACTCTCTGGACTGGAAGCTAGGCATTAAGGTTGTGTTGTACACAATCATAGACTTACACAACTACTGGGCCAAAGAAATTATTTTCCTCTGTCCTCTGTATTGCCTTTTAAAAAAAAAAAAAAGTCTTGGGGCATCACATGAAACAAGATTTGTCCCATTGCTTTTATTTCATTCAGATCATTTATTGCTTTTGATCACTTTCTCCTGCCTGCTAGACATACATACTGCTAAAGGGATAAATAGCAATAGAGTTTTACACATCTATACATTGTTGGTCTGGGACTTACAGCCATACAATCAGAATTCATATTAGATGCCAATAAACGGTTTTAAAAATAAAACTATGAAAACACGACAAGGATTTTAAATCTACTTTGTGTAATTTGGCTAAAGTTATCATGTTGCAAGGAGATCTATTCATAGGCAATCCTATGGGGGTTTTTTATTCTAATTCTCACTAGGGAATGTTTTGGAAGAAAAGTATAAAAAGACATTGTTTCCTTATTATATAATACTCCTTACTTACGCCAAGAATATTCTCATCTTAAGCGTGTTCATAATCTCAAAGACTGACACAGCTATTGCATTACTTATGTCTATACAAGTACAGCTTCTAAAAATATGATTCCTTGACAGTTTTTGAAAGGTGACTTATAGTATGATTAAAAAAAAAAAAAAAAAGCTATGGGCTTGTGCTGCATTTCTGATTTGTAAATCCTACTCAATAATTAAAAGCAGATCTCAAGTGTGTCTGCACAAACACAAAATGAATACAAATCTAAGACAGAGACGCATTAAGGGAAAATATAACTTTTCTGGTAGATGACTACTGATTTGAAAAGGACAACAGACATCCAAGCTGATCATCTACTCATACATCTTAACAGCAATAGAATTTACTTTTACTGCTTTATTGAGCAACATGGTTGTTACTTCTTTCCATTCTTGCAGATGGGGAAAAATAAGCACATCCTGAGTTGGACATGAAGGGTACTTTTCTACTGCACAACTCACTTTTTTAAATTATATCCAAACCCCCCTAAATCAGAAAGCAAGCTGTTCAGTACTTCTTGACTAAAATAAATCTCCCAGAACAGATACTTCATATCTGCCTCCTAAATGACACATTTTTTGCATTTGCAGTTATGAACTCATTCAAATATGCTCTTTAAAACTAGTTTCCAGTAATGAAGCATTCTGCCTAACTGATATATGTCAGTGAAGGACTTTGATCTGTCAGTGCAAACCGTTGTTACGTGAGAGCACTGACAGTTTACCCAGAATACAGAGAAATACTAATAAAAGAGGCAGAAGGAACAAAAAAGACTTCCCTGTTTTTACACAACTGAATTTGAAAGTTGGCCTTGCCCACTGTGCAGAACAACAGGTTCACGTGGTTTGACGGAGCTGGGCAAGTTTCCTTAATAGGATTCATAAGTAAAACTGAATAGGATACAGGCAATTAATACCTTCTTCTAAAAGAATGTGTGGCAGCTTCAGAGGACAACAATGTGCTTTATCTTTCTTCTTTAAAGAGATAATCTTTAAAATGTAATCAAATTTCAAGAGTTTGAAGGCTAATCACCTTATAATCAGGAATCTGTGGTTACCCTGACTGACAAATGTAACAATCCAAGCTGTGTTTGTGCTATACCTTTGCTCCCATTTTAGTGAGCTGCTAGAGCAGGGGCTGTTTGTGGCAGAGAGGAAACCTCTGCCTTCATCATGCACTTGGATGATTTTGACAGAGAACTAAAGGGTAGTAAAACTTGTGTTGCTACTCAAAGGCTGATTTTCCATCCCTTGCAATGCAGAAGCCTGTGGAAGAAGAAAGTGTTTCACATTTCACTCCTTGCTGTAATAACTTCCACCTCCTCATTCAATGACTTCTAAATCTAGCTGAGAAACTGGGAAGCATCTTCAGGAAGGCAGCAAAGAGCTCTGTGCTTGCCATCATACCACACAGCACTCTAGTAGCCCATCAGCATCAGACAAAGCCAAAACCCCAGCTCAACAATGACTGCAAACCCAGCCTGTCATAAAGTTAACCTCCCAAGAGGGAACAAGAATTGTGTTTCAAAAAAGAAAAAAACATGTGATCTCCTCTGCCAAGCAATCCCTATAACTGGCCCAGTTTCTTTGCATCAGTCCCAGCAATGCTAGGGGAAAACGCAGAAGACAGACTACGCCCTTCAGTGATTCAAAACCACAAAGCAAAGATATCTTGTTGTAACGTACATGGTATTCCAGGATTATAATTTTTTGCTTTGAGCCACCTTTCAACGTATACCAAATGGAAGCAAAACTCATTCCAGAGTGTTATGAGGCCAGTTTTGTGTCTCTCACAATTATGTTTGAAACCATAATGACAGATTACAGGAAATGAACATATAGACAGGGTGATTTATAAACATTTTCAAACAATGCAACTTTTATCAATTCTCTTACATCAACCACAAATCTAGGAACTTTTTTTTTTTTGTATATGATACTCTCAAGAGTGATCAGGACAGGATATGCTGACAGCCTATCTTAAAAATGGAATTATAAATTGCATTCACTCACTGTTTCAATGTAATGGCTCCACAAAGATAAGAGAAATCACACTTTTCACAAACAGAAAGGCATTAGCAGAGAACAAAGGAAAGCTTTGCTATATAAACCAACAGAAAGACAGTCTTGTCAGATAAACCTGATTTCACATTTTGATAACAGGTGTGGCTGGGGAGGGTTAATCACAGTTACAAAACATTTCAATTTTTGTAAGGCATTTGATCTAATACATATATGTTTAACTTTTAAAATCAAGATTTATAATATCAATAAAGCATATGCTAAATGAATTTAAATGACTGACAGATTTCAAGTAACCCTTGCCAAAGAATCAACATCAAAAGGAAACTTGGACAGCAGTCCTACTGGAAATGATATTAAGCCTGATACTGTTCAGCGTATATACCCTGGAAGAAAATAACCACTGCTCAGATTTGCAAACCACAAAAAGACTGACAGTAAAAAACATTGAGTAGACAGGAGAGTCATACAACACAATCCAGATTGCTTAGCAGACTGGGCCCAAATGAAATGGGTTTTCAAGCAGCCCAAAGTGAAAATAATGAATCTAGGTCCAAGGAATGCCACTGATAACTAATGAACTGGATGCAATATGCTGGAAAGCCATGATCTGTAAGGAATTAGGCGTAATTATTAATAGGTCCAAAACAATAAATAAATTAAAAATAGCCTGAGGACTGAGACAATGTCACTTACAGAGCTAAAAGGACATAAGATTATAGCATTTGAAACAAATACCCAGAAAAAAACACCACGTACTAAAATCCTATTTATATCTGTTAATTGTAGAAGAGTAAAACAAGAACCAATCACTGGAAGATGAAACTGGACAAATTTAAATGAGACTCTGGGCACACATTCTTATCACAGAGACAACTGCTTGGTTTGAGACAACAGTTAACTGGATGAATTGGATATACATAAAGTCACAAACTTCATTTCTTAATCCCTTCTCTTTCAGTTTCTGTAGTAGTCTTGGGAATAGGAAAAATCAAGTCTAATGTAACGTGTTACTGTAGATAGTCCTGAGAGCTAAAAGAACCATGCAAGAATTGAAAGCTACAACCAGAAATGTCACTGCATAGGGAGGCCTCCAACATAAAGACGGATTATGAATAATATACAATCTTTTTATAGGTTGCATTAGAACACAAAAATGGTCCTTTATATCACTAAGGTATCCATTCAAAAGTTAGGAAACAAGAATTAGTACTTATTTGTACATGTTCTGCAAGTGTGCAAGAAATTTCAGCTGCAGTGCACTACATGTGCTCAATCACCCACTTCTGAAGTGCATTATCAGTCATTAACGCTGGTAAGAAAACACAGCACTGCAAGCTGGATATGGGCTGAAATTAAAGTTACCACTGTGTTAATGCACAATTCAGAATCAGCTGGCAACCTATCTGGCCTACAGCCATGGGATCTAATACCAAATTACACTTTTTAAAGAGTGAATGAGATAGAATACCTAGCCTAGTTTGCACTTATATATACAAAAGAAGTGTCACTTCTTTTACTAACATTACTGACATTACAGGACAATGGTGTCCATAGCAGATCAGACTTTCAAACATTAACATGACTGTCTGGATTACTTGTATGAGAACATGTAGTGCTTCCTACACTCCATTCCACAAAGACAATTGCAGCTTGAACTGCATGGTAACAGTGAGCCTCCAGTATGGCAAAAGTGTTGGCTAGGGCTTTAGAGACCCCAAGGCTTCTTCCTACTGAACAAGCAATCAGAGGGTGAATCTACCAAGGTACATGATAAAAAGCAAAACATTTTAGAGGAAGGGTGACGCAGGAAAAAAGAACAGAGGAAAAGAATCAGAATCTACAATTTAATTAATAGCTGTCTCTTGAGAAGCACCCAAATCAAAATTCCTCAGCCCTGATTTCAGTGGAAACTGAAATGGCTCTGTACTTCTGAGTATCAGATCCTACATGTTAGACTATTCAGAATCTCAAGTAAATACCAATAAAAAAATGCTTGCACATATATAAAATCTACTCTTGCCATAAAATAAGAAGACCCCGTGATCTCGGTCTGAATCATGCCAGACTTTCAGAAGAGACTTTTTTTTTTCAGATAAATTAATTTGCAGCACAGTGTATGCCCATTACTCTAGTGATGATGACTACCAACAGCTCTCCGAGAGAACTAAGGGGCCAATTCGCACTGTCAAAAACAAAATAAAAAAATTAACCATGCTAATCATGCTTCTACAACAGCAAGGAGACAGCATTATTGTAACAGAGCAGTAGAGGGCACTGAAGCATAGTGAAGTTCAAATATTCTGGTGAAGAGAAGTTGCCTATAGGTGATAACATAGAGCATGGACCAGCTAGAACACAAGACCTTGGATCCAGACATCTACTTCCACATCTGATGAGGACCAACTACAAGGATTTGGATTAATAACTTTTTCTGACCAGTTTCCCAACCAATAAGCAGGATTATACACGACTAATCCTAAAAACACGTAAGGCAGGTTTGTTTTTCAAAAGATATGAATGCTACATTCGTCCAAGTAAACAGAGACAGCAGGAGATAGTCATGCTAATAACCAATGAGAAAAGTTTTTTAGACACCAAATAATATCACTACAATGTATTCTTCATAGCTAACATAGGTAGTATATACTACATACTACAAGATCTATCCTATCTTAAAACATACTTTGAGTTTTACCATTTCAAATCGTCAGTCAAATCACAATGTCTCCCATATCAGGGTATGAAAGCAAAATGTGTAATACTTCTTTGGAGAGCTACCTGAGGTAGATTAGCATCATTGTTTTTCTCTTTTGCTTTCAAACATGTTTTAGCAAAATCTTCTGCCTATTTCAAGAAGCTGACTATCACCTAAAGGGAACAATTTATCTCCAGGTGAAATAGTCTCTGAACATACAACTGGAGAAGACCAGAAGTCTGAAGAAAGGTTTTATGAGAAGTAATCTAGCTGGAAATCAAGAGTGGTTATAAACTTTAAAAGGCAAATTTCTTGTCTTCATATTAAAACTCCCAAGGCTGCTACCACACACACTAAAAAGCAAAAGACAAGAACAGCTTGTAGCTGGGCTTTTCTATGTTAACTCTATACACACACACAAAAAGGTTAAAACTGGCGATATGTTTACGTAGGGAAGTGTCTAATAACCTCCACAAAAAGGGGTGAGGAGGAAGACAGATGTTTCTTATTTTCTTTAAACTGTTTTCAACCTTTTTTATGTGCTTTTGTGGGGAAAAAAGCATTTACATTCCTATAATGTACAGCAACCTCCCAGTGACTGGAGTCCCAGTGGAAATTTCTACCAGCTTATCTACTACCTGCATTTCAGTTCCATGAACTAGATTAACTTTGGTTTAATCTGCATTTTCTGAAAATGAATTATTCTGACGCTCATTTTTCAACACTCCGATGATGGACTGCTACCCAGTGCTCTCCAGGAGTGATCTGACACAGCCCCTGAAGCAGAAGCCACTGCCTGCAAAGACACTTCTGAGATTTTATACGGTGATACAAAAGTAGTTTATCCACAAATGACGATAGGCTTTGTTAACAGGCCTCACCAGAAGGGTAGGAAAACAAGCAGACAGTAGAAAGCCTTTTACATAAAAAAGGCCTGGCTGTTTTATTTTTCACTCTTCACTAAGTCATGCTGCTGGGTCAGGGGAAGACCCGATCACAGCCCAAAAAAGGAGACTTTTCAAACACCATACTCAAAGGATAGCTATGTCTGCTCTCTGTCATCCACATCTTATTCTGCAATAATAATGAGGTGAGAGAGATTTGCAGCCTCTTAGGCCATACTGTGTAACCCATCTGGAGGCCTTCGACAACCAGCACGTTTCTGGATAAACTGGTAAAGAATAAAGCACCACAACTGTTTTGCAAGATGGGAAAGACAACAACTGTTTTTTCTACATGTGAGGTAGGGGCTGCTGTTCCCTAGTGACACTTTGCTTGGGAAAGACTCCATGAAAAAAGTCTCTACCAATCCTTCCTGTGATAGCAACTGAGCAACAGATCAGGGACCACACCAAGGAGTTAGTTTGTTGCATACTCTTTTCATTTGATAAGGGAGAAATGCCAAAAATATTTGCTTTCTTTCACTGCACACATCCAGAAAATATTATTTATTAGTTTCTCATCAAGAATTATAGACAATGTTAAAAGCAGCATGAATGCAGTTAGGAACAGGTTTATTAAAGGTTGAGTAATCTGAAGCAGCACTCCAGATTTAAATAGTACTTGATGATTTTTTCCTCTCAGATCTTTGGTGGCATCTGCTGTTCAGGTCTTCGTCATTGTTTCCTTACTGTTTTGCACCTGAATTACTCTAGAATTCTTTACAGACACAGAAGGCTGCCACATGGCTGTTGATGCCTGGGAAGACTGTCATCCTTAAGAGACTGGACTATTGGCAAGTGTCACACACCAGTATGTGACTTTCATCACTCAGAAGCAAAAATTACCTTCTTTCTTTTTATGTAGTGGAAGGTAGATGTACTCCAGAATTACATTTTAGTGTCTGCCCTTGCTCTCTATGAATTCAGTGGAAGAATTCATATTTGGTGCAATAGGAACAAAATCAGTTTGCTAGATGAGGAAACTCAACACATTGAGATGCGGTAAAAAACAGTCCTAATCCACTTGTAAAGATAAGAACGGGGAACTTTATGTGAGGAAACACAAGGGAAGGTCAATGCCAAGCCCATCTTCATTAAGCCTGGCAGCTAACTACAGTTCAAAAACAAGTGTTGTGTTTCAAACCAATGCATAAAACATTCAGATGCATTTCTTGTTTTCTTTAATTCTGAATTTTAGCATCTCATTGCCTAGAAGATAGTTAATGTAGACACAAACCACATATTACCTTTAATTTGCAAAAACAGTGACTAATTTAGAAGAAACAGTTCTGGATGTTTGGCCTCAAAATGGATAGGTCAGTGGGATGTCAGGGCTAAATATGATTACAAACAAATCTGTTTTTCTATCTGTAGTACAAGCTACAATTAAAATTCAATATGACTCTTTGCTGTAGCCAGGTCTTCAAAGTCTGCTAACATTTTTCAATATTCTACATGCTCACACATCCAATGTGAGAAAATGGCAAAAAAAATAAATGTTATATTGCAAAGGCGAGGAAAGAACCAATGCTGTTTTATAAACAGACTACCCACACACATTTGAAAACAAAGTTTTCTGGTTTTATACTTTAAATGTCAACTATTCCCTCTTCAAATTCCCTTTCCCCAAACTTCAGCCCAGCTTCTGAGATGATTTCCAAAGTTGCTACTAAACTGTTTTCATTCAGAGGATATCTTGGACAAGTACAGTATTCAGTTTTCAACGAAAATTTAGTTGTACACCTACCTATGAATCCTCTCCATAGTTAGTAAAATAGACACAGAGCAAAATCCAACCCTTGTTTTACAAAGATATTATCAGTACTTTTTAAAGCATGTTTTGGAATTGCATATTTTCAAAGCGTCCATACCAAAATAAATAATCTTTAATTCTCACATATCAGTTTATCTAAATTCTGCCTAAAATATTCTTATTCATAAAATGCCAGTTTCAACGAGCAGTGCGTCCTATCTTTTATGAAAGAACAAGATCATGGACTCCTTTGAAAAAACAACAACTGTTTTATATCAGGGACAATACTCCAAGTTTAATCAGGTGAAAAGAGGTATTTCAGAAAGCTGCCTGACTTTATTCTGATTATGTACAAAATTTGCTGCATATAAGCGGACCAAATCTGGTTTTGAGCCATTTATGGTAACCCATCAGCCAAAGGCTCAGCTGAATGCAAATCATCCATAAGACAGAACACCAGAAGTGGAGATATGAGATTAAAATAACAAACTGAGTTATTTCAGTTGTGTGCTGTCAAATAATGCTCCTTCCAGAAGCTTGTTTAAAAGCTGTGCCCTTAAAAATTGCTCTGGGTTATGTTCCTGATGATTTTTGGCACCAAAAACAATGTTTCTCTATATTAACTTACTAACAATGAATAGAAGTAAATCACTAAGTTAAAGGAAAAAGTTCTTACTGTGTATTTGAAAGTTTATAAACCAGGTTGATTCCTTCTCTTTCCTTCTCCCCAGAGAAATTCACTGGGTTAGCTGAAGTGGTTTACTACCTGCATGAGATTTTAAGGTAGATCCAAGTAAGAAACAAACATGAAAAGTATCTTGGTGGTACTATATCAACTCTCCTTCCAATGAATGTAGAAACATGCTTCTGGCAGAGGGGAGAATGGCTTGAAGAAATTCAAGGGGAGGGAGCAGCACCCATCCCAGCACAAGGACACAGGAGCTCTTCTGGCCTAATGCTTTTTTTCTGAGCAGAAAGAGCACCTCTTGTACGATACTGGGCTCTTCCAACACTACACAATGTGTCTGTTAGAAAAAGTGGGTTGGCAACAAAAAACACACCATCATCCTCACACATTAACTCTAGCTGAGATGTAGGAACAGAGAAAAAAACTTATACTATTATAGAGAAAACTGAGCTATCTTCTACTGTGAGTAGTGAGTGGATGGAGAAGAAAGCAGATATTCAAAAACAGTGCTTTAGTGTCTACAAAGGAGACAGGGCAGTATCAAAGTATATCACCACAAAACAGTGAGTGATAATGAAGGGTCCAGGAAAATAATGGTGTCACTGGGTTAAGACTACCTAAAGCCTATACCTGTACCAAAGTCCCTACACATTTCTTAACTGGTTCTAATGACAGCAGGATTTGTTCCTTTAAAGGGAAAAATCAGAAACAGCTGTCCCTGGACTTGAGAAGCAGGTGTGATGCATCATTTCAGGCAGACATGAACAGAAATTCTTACGGGTAAAATTGCATAATTTGCAAAAATGTGAATGGAGTAGAAAATATTGTTTTGACTCTCCTCTTAAGAATCTTAGTTTTTTCCTCAGTTTGGATATCTGATTCTTAACTTTTAATTAAACAGCAAGAGAAATAAATTTTTCATTCTTCTTTTAAATACACATTTTTTTTTTGAAAATGTACATTACCATTTCTCAATAATGGTTTTCATAACTTCCTTATTGCTGGAGTTAATTAAAATTAACTGTTATAAGGAGGGCAACTTAATAAAAAGGAATCAGTGTGATAAAAACATAACGGGAATAAGAACCCAGAGATGGCCAACAGCACAAATTACAAAAACACAGGAATGCTGAGCTAAATCTGGTGAGCTGAACTTCAAGGTGACAGAGCAACAAAGAACCCACAGTTTCCACAATTTGGGTATGAAACAGCAGTACAAAAGATACTCCAAAAGTTTTCCCTTGAACTTACTGAATTACATGTTTGTCATTCCTAATTAGTTTTGTCATAGAATATACACATGGAGAAAAGATTTATTAAAGAAAAATAAGCTTACATACACACAAAATCATTCTTTCTAATTAAAGAGCATTCCAGACAGAAATACTGTTTCAGCTTTAGACCATTTCGTCGATAGAAGATGAAAACAGTGCAGATGAAAGGACAACCAAATACATAGCCCCAATTCTTCAATAAGAGCAATGGGGTAGGTGGGGGTGTCACTAATACAAACAAGGGATTCCAAAGCACAGCAGCGATGCAGCTTGTACTCTAGCTATTGCAGAAGCTGCAAGTGGACTATGGGAGTTGTCTGCAGAAAAGATGACATGCACAGCCATTCTTATGTGAATTACTTTCTTTGTGTGCATGTGTTTTTTTCCCCCCAATATCCTCAGAGTTTTTTGTCATCTGAAAATGTCAACTCTTACTAACATGAAAGCAACTAGAGCAATATTTTTTCAGTCATATTGATTTCAGAAAGAAAACTGAAAACTGATCTCTAGATTCAAGAGCAAAAAGTATAGGATCCCTGCAGTTTGTTTTTAAGAATTTCCTGACCTTATTCAAATCTCACACGTTCCTGACTGAGATTACATATTGTGCCACCATTTCAGAGACGTGACGAGAGCCACGTTGAACAGGGTCTCCTCAGGCACCAAGTTGGTGGAAAGATTTCTGTTCAGATCACTAAACAGACATTCCTTTAACGGGCAGTGTGACAACACCAGAAACACTGCATATGCTGGATAGCACTTTGAGAGTTAACACAACAAACATGCATTAAAAAACGTTGATATTTTTGTCATTTCCATATAATTATAATAAAGTACTTATCAAGTGTCCTTTAGGAGCCCTGGCTCCTGTTCAACCTGACAGTAGGTCATTCCAGGAGATACTACCGTAAAGCAGACCAAAGCCAAGTAGTTACTTCATAGTAGTTCCTTTCTCCACCAGCTCAAATCAGTTGGTTAATTTCTTTAACAAAATCTTTCTTGGCTCCTCTTGCAGTTGGGAGGAAATGGATACAATAAGCTGGTTAATATACAGGATGGTTTAAACACTGGTGCATGTTGCATTACTCAGGTTGAAGTCACAGTGGAGTCCAAGTCATCATCATTTCCCTTAAGAACCTATCCAAATAATCTTAAAGGGCTTTCTTTTCATTTTGCAGTATATGCTTCTTTGGAGTCATTGTGGCTCAACAGAGCCACCTCCATGCAAAGAGCCTCCACAGTTCTGGATACAACAGACCTCACAGTTCCTCCTCAACCATCATGTGGTTGTCTAAACATGCTGCAATATATCATTAATTCAACCGCTTGTGCTCTGTAATAGCAATTGGGTTATTCCAAATAAAATAAAATTTATAGTATTATAAACTTGAAACAAAATTAATACTATATAATCCTTCAAGTTCAAAGGTTTTTAGTTCAATTGGTTGGTTTTAATAGTATCTCTGAGAAAAGCATTCACTAAAAATCTATACAATCTTCAAAAAAAAAAGACAAGATTAAATAGATATAAAACACTAAAAATTAGATTGTCAGAAATCAACACCTAAAACTGAAAAAAAAATAAATAGATTTTAAAATACAGTGGGAGAAAAACTGCAAAATAAAAAGAACACAAGCCCCCCTGGACCAGCCTTCCTTGGTGATCCCAGCTTCAATGCAGAGCACCATTATCAGAGCAAAACAAAAATTCCAAGTTGGAAAAGAAGGCTTAATACCTGGAGAAGCTGATAAGTTAGAAAGGACCACTAAGAAGGAAGAACTTTTTTTTTTTGTTTGTTTGTTTTGTGTTTCCCCATACTAGCAGCTCTTAAAATGTATTTAAAATTTGACTGAAGTTGACCCTCAGAGAAAAAGGAGTTTTTTCCTGGTACATCACTAAAAGCATGCAAAGGCTGCGCTTCCCAGCTGATGCCAGCCAGTTTAAGTCTTACCAGATAAAAGATATTAAAGCAGAAGAGTAAAGGTGCACAGTAGCAAATATTACAACTGGAAGGAAATTACAACAGATAACTGTACAGCTTGCTGATGTGCCTCTACTAGCACATTTTGATTTTTTTTCTCCCAAATTTGAGGTAAAATTTAGGTTTCACCTCAGAAAATACACAGCATAAACGCTGACCTTTAAGCCAGTATGCAGTCCTCCCAACTGCAGTCATACGCCCTAGAGGTAAGCACTGTATACCTCCACCACAGAAATAAATAGCATTTTTTTCTGCACTACAGTGTTCATGAGTCAGATGAAGCAAGAACAACATGATATTGCTTCCCACACAGATAGCTGCAGGGTCTAAAAGCCGGTCTAGCAGAAGTTTACGAAGCCATCCCCACTTCAGGGAGCACAGTCTGTAATAGCAGGCGTGGAACAGCAACTCTGTGAGCTGCGCAGTAACCCCATCAGCAAGCATCTTCAATGTACAAGTCTGCACGTGATCACCAAAACTGACCAAGTCTCCATCCTCCAAAAGTGTCTGCCTAAAGGGAACCCTATATATACAAATACTGCAAAGACGGGCACTATTATAATTTTGATCTGGCTTGACTCCTTGCATTTCCTTGCTTCAGGTCTTGCTAGGCTCCTAAAGAAATACTCACAGAGGCTGATGCTCTTTCAGCTGCAAAAAAGCACTACAAGGATGTTCTGTCCTTTCATTTTGGTTCAACCTTAATTTCTGCAGTGTAATATATAAGCAGAATATAAGCACTATTTGGCAAAACTCAGTCACATAGATTTTCGGACTTGGAACATTAGGGTTTACAATATTAAGTTCAGAAATAAAACCCAAGGAGCAGTGTAACAATAAATAGGGATGGTGCGTATTTTCATGTTATATGTGAAACAATTTGCTTTTACCATAAAAGGGGTTTTGCATATAGCTCATAAGGAACTTGCATAAAGCCATATTCTCAAATATGCTATAGCCAATCGCAAATTCCCTGCAATCAGAGATGAGTCAAAGGAAAAACGCTATCCAGAACCATGTGCCAACAGACAACCGATTATACATCGGTCCCACAGGCTGTTTTGCAGCCAATTTACAAGCCAGCAGCATAAGAGCCAGCCAAAGCAGCAAAACAGTGCCAAGTCAGTACTATAATTGTTTGTGCCATTAAGTGTAAAGAATGCCATTGCTTCCCAATCTTATAGGGAAAATTGTAGCATGGGAATAATGGCAATTACTTGACAACAAATGACTTTACAGAAACCTGTAGTCTTATTACTGCACCGCTCACATATCACAAAAGATATTTTAGAGTAGTTTTTAGTCTTCAGTAGTTTAGTAGTTTTTTCTTTTCCTTCAAGAAGTATATTATTACATCAGGGACAAAGTTTTAAAAGAAAGCTTGTTTTCAATGATGGTTCCTTTGTTTTCTTCTTTGAAGACACATAATGTCATATATAAAAATAAAGAGCACATTTCATCTGTGATTTTGGAGAAGGCATTCAGCCCTGCATAGTGCCAGGTCTCCTAACCGAGCTACTCAAGTAAGCCAGGACAGAACACCAGCAATGTGCCCCTTTTTCATGCAGTAAAATACTCAAGAATTTTCCACACTATGCAAAGAATCACCTGACGTGAGAAGCTCTTTTGCTTTCTTTCTATTCTGTTGTTGCACACACTTATTGTGGGTTTACTGGTCTATTATATCTATTGGGAATTGGCAGCCAGAGTGGGAATCTGTTATAGATATCTGTTAGAGTAAGGGTGTGCCTATTAGTGTATGTGCTTTGTGAAGTGAACCAAAAGCGTTACTACATTTTTATACGTCTGAGTCTAAGACACAGACTAACTATAAACTCTTCTCCAAAGGGAAAGATATAATGAGAAAATTTTAATGCCATAAACTGAAGTCAATTATGTTACCCCACCCTCCAGTATAAGCAAAGAAAAACAAAAAGGGAAACGGTCCTAAAGCATCTTGGCAAATTCAAATTTCAAATGGAATACTTATATATGCATATATTTATACATCTTCTAGCTTAGCACTTGATATCATAGCATGCAGTTTTGATATTTTTTTTAGCACCTGTCTAATCTGACAAATCACCATCTCCTTTGCTTGCAGTTCTTTCAGGGAATTATAATCTTTACTCACTTTGAACTATTGAATCTAGAATAAAAGTTTAAGCCCTAATTCTATGAGTCATCACATACACAAAAATATATTTTTTTCTGAAATTAGGTGCAATCCATGGTTGTTTTCTTGCCCCCCCCCCCCCCCCCCCCCATTTTTCCTATTCTATAGGGTCTTTGACAATGCTACACATTTTTTAAAGCATACATCTTGATTCATTTCTCTGTAACATAATTTATAGGTGCACTAGCACCACAGTTCTCCAAACTCTGTAGTGAATAGAACACTTTAGAAGAGAAACTGGAAGAGAAACAAGGCTTTGCCTTTTCTCACACTGTATGGTAACAAAACCTGTCCACCCAGAAAATATAGGTCTGTATCCTTCAATATTTAATATGAATCTCAATGGATTCCAAGGGTTTTTTTGCTCTATTAAGAGCAGCAACAGCTGGCCTATGGCCTAAGAACCACAGCATTTGCTACCAGGCATACTGCTGTAGCCGTGTCCCTGTCCTAAAGGAAGAGGTGCCATATACAGTACATTTCCACCCTGCTTGTGTTAATCTTTATTTCAACACCTACTTAAATAGCAATGTAGATAAAGGCATTCCATTTGCAAGGAGCAAGAACTCAGCCTCCTCTTAGACCTAGAGTGGGCAACAGGATATAATCAGAACTATTCAGAAAGTCCCCAGTTGGCACTTAATGATCCAAACTCTTTGGTAACATTGTGCTATACAGAAAGAATTATGATTCAAATACATATTTGCAGAACTATGTTGCTATCTCTGGAAAAAAGGAACAAATTTTATGAACACTAATATTTATTGTTAAATAAATATAAATGTCAGTGTTTGTTAGTACATCATCTTAGCTAAAGAAATTTTATAATCAATCCTAGGCAAATTTTCCAAGGGTTATCACCATGACCCTCAGCATTAAGTTCTTCCTGTTTATGGAGTCAGAAAAATAACGACTATCTGAGAAGTGTTATTTATGTATGGGTTTGATGTCTTAACAGGGTCATGCCTGTTACAAACTCCATAGTACGTGTGCAAATTTATATATATCTACCCATACTGACAGCATCAAAAGAAAACTATTCAAGCGAGTTAACATATAGATCATGTATAAGTCACCCTTCATAAAAGGAGGAAAAGTACTTGAGAACCTTCTACTGAAGCCTCCAGGCCTAACATACACAACAAAGTACAGCTCACAGCAGTGTTGCAGTTGATTTCAATTGCTGGAGTTAGAGCACTGATTCATATTGCTACTTCAGAGAAGAATCAAAGGCCAGGAAAACCTGTCAGCCTGTGCAAGCTCTCATGCAAAAGCTCTCTGCTGCGGGTAACCTCGTAGATGGACTCTGAATTAATTGGTGCTTCCATTCAGTCATCAAGATCAACCCTGCTAAAGAGAAGACAATCTTGAATGGTTTTTAATTACAGTAGGTCTACCCAGGAAAATCGCTGCAACATCACCAAGTAAAAATGGGGCACAACCATAACTCCCACATCCAGAAATTTACAACAGCTATAAAAGTTCCAGAGTGCAAACTCCCTTAACTGTGCTGAGCATAATGAATATTTTCCCAACTGTGCATTTAAACTTGCCACATTGGGTTCTACTAATCTTCCACACACATACTTTGCTTGTTCTTGTTGATGTATTGAAGCCAGTGTTTCAGATCCCTTTGCTTCAAAGGAGAAAATTATTTTCTTCTGAATTCTGAAAGCATTGCATCATATTGCTTATCTAAATTCTTTCATAAACTCAAACATTAGCCCTGGCACAATCACAACATTTATGTTTAAGGCTTTTTTCACAGTCATAGCTTGTTCATCCTGTTATTTCTGTAGTGTTGTCTCAGTGAAAACTCATTTAACTCCCTCACAGTTCTCTATGAACAAAAGCTAACTATCGAGGGTTTGAATGATAAGAGAACCGTTTTATAAATCAAACCAGATCCTATTAGTGGGCATTTTTGAGCAAATATATTAACAACTACTGTTTTGAAGTCAATTAATTCTCATTTTAAAATGAAGCCAAATTATCTCCAAGTGATATCTTTTTTAAAAATATTGCAGATACTGGAAAGAAAAAAAAAAAAGACTTAAAAATGAAATCCTGAGCAATTATAGGCATTTCTCTTGTAACACTGCATTAAAAATAAACCCAAAGGTTTACCCAATAATCCCATCTACACAAAGACATGCTACTATGAAAACGTAATAGCATGTATTAACCAATATATGTCAAAGTTCTCACTCTAACAATACAGTCCATATAAAATATTAAAATAATGCAAGAAAAGCAAATATACAGAAACCACTTCCCATGTATTTTTGCTTTGGGAGCCATACCTCTCTAGAACTCTTCACAGAGAAGGGCTTAAGTGTTCTGTAATAATCCAAGATGTCAATAAACTCTGTGAAGCACCATGCAACCCAGCCTCTCACAGCACTTTAAGAAACACTAATTATACAGAGCAGATGCAACAAATCCTTTCCTATCCCAAAGACTACTAACGAGGTCAAAGCATGCAAAGTAGAGTTTACAGTTGTCTGGGTTTCACTGTGGTAAGCTTAGCACTTTTCACATTACACAGGATCCAACCCTCAAATTTCTTCTGCATCAATGCATGAGATGTGTCATGAGAAACTTTTGGCATATAAGGCAACATGACATGAAAAACTGTCTTGGCCCATATGGTTTGCAAAGGCCATAGAACAGTAGTCCTTGCTCAGAGACAAACCAAAATCAGCAGCAGAATACATTGCTTTGGCCCTTCCCCTGCTCAGGGATCCCAGTGCCAAATACAAACTGAAGGATCTGCCAGAGCAGCTGTGTCTGGAGTCTCTGAAGAAAGGCCACAGCCCCGCTGAAGCTGAAAACGAGCTCCAGCTGCAGGGGAGCACAAGGAACAGCCAGTTGCAGTCTGCCATTCAACACCTGAGACTGGCCCATCTGTGGGAAATCTTGGACAAAAGTCAAAAGTCTGAGAACATATTGAAATTCAATGGCCACTTCTGTGCTTTAGCCACACGAATATGTTGCTTCCTAAAAGGAACAGAGTGAATACATTGACAGTGAACATATACACACACACACACAACACCATCGTAAATATATAGTATATATAAATGTATTAGGTTTTGATAATATGTTTATAAAAATCTTGGCTTTTTTACGCTATGAGGGAAACTGCAGGTGAGATGGATATTGCACTTGTGCTTTCTCCTTGTGCAGTTTTCTGGCAATGATGGAGCAAGCTACACACACCTGTACAGGCCCAACTTTGCCAGTGAGTTTTGCATTGACCCCAACAACACCTTTCCATGTTAAATGAGAGAAACAATGAGAAATGTTGTGATTTAAAGCCTGTTTGGTGCCATATTCATAGCAAACTTCAGGGAAACACACTTATTTCATCCATTATCCTACCACATCTAAGATAGTACCCTTTCACAAATACTTTACACAAGCCTTTGAACCAAATCAGATTTCCCATGGATTTGTGTAACAAGACTGAAATCCCACATTGCTCCTCCAGTAGCTGATACAGGCTTAACTCATGCTGCAGTCTTTCCCGCACGTAAGTGTATTTGTAGCATTTCTCCATTCCATCTAAATGTCTATTTGTACAAACCATATAGTAACTAATTTTTTTGAGGTCTGTCACATCTAGAATGAAATTGGCAAAAAAATAAATAAATTACTAAGTGAGGACTGAGATGCAAGCACACACACCTTCTTCTCTAAGTCTTAGTAAGAGACCAGACTAAAAGAGGAGCTAAGCATTAGCAGCTGGGCTTTGAAAGTTAGAGTCACTCAATCCCAGGCAGAAAAGGGGTGCTCAGCTCATTGCCCTGTACACTTGGAGCCACTTTCTGTGACGGACTCCTGAGCATTATCTGCAAACACACGCAAGATGTCTCAGACACACTCCTTGTTCAGGCCACAGATAAAAACTCATAAAAGCTGGCCCGTTTTTAAGCCATCCATTTTATGACTGGCAAAATCTTATCTTGACTCTGTCTTAATGGTGATTTCTACTCAAATCTGAGCAAACGCAGAATATCCTCAAATGACCTTATCTACAAAGTGAAGATTTCTAAGGCTGTGCAGAGGAGCTCTGCTACTTGTGTCAAGTGGATCCCTTTTTCATCTGGAAGGGTGAATGCTGCACATGCCAGTGAGTTTGAGTAAGTTAACAAACGATAATGAATATTTTCAGCACATAAAAGAAAAAAATATTAACAACTAAGGACATATTGAAGCCTTAAGAGTGGTAGAAGTTGTTTATTTTCATATGTCTCTTTGCTTGGCAGAAATGTGGAATACAAAACCACTCCCCATAACTAGCCAGAGTTAATTTGAGGGCAAATGACTGGCAGTATCTCTAAGATAAACAGAAGGCTTTTTCTTCCATGTTTCCATTGCCTTTTTTATTATTTATGATTTTAGGCCAAAATATTGTTTGGTAAAGCAGATGTAATGCAGAAAGGCTTTTGTTCTGGGACAAAATAATTGTTCATGCTCTAGGGAGTTTACCTCATTGAAAGCATCTGAGCGGTTTTAATCACTCTCCACAAAACGTCAGGTACAGCTGACAAACAGTTAAGCCGTAATGCCTCCCAGCTATTAGCTCTCACCTCCCACTTGAAGCCTGGTGCTTAACTGTGCATTAGAGGCAAAAACAGGTCTGGATACTCTCTGGATAAAAAAATCATAGGCATAAGGGAATCATGCAACTCAAACATACAAGACATGAGGGCAGATGATTCAAAGTACACAGCTTAGAACAGATATGGACCTTTCACGCTACCAAAGAGTAAAACGTGTAAAATAGCCTAATTGCACTGGAAATCAACAATGCCTCACTCTTTGTCAGCATGACTGCTGTTTCAGAGTGAGAATTGAGTTTAAATGTTATACACTCCATCTCCTGCTTTTCTGGAATCCTAAGAGCCCAATCCTGTAATCACTACTCAAAGTCTGGGTGCAACGGCAATGTGAGCTATAAAATATCACATATTTATGTAAAGAGAAAGAAAACTGTTTTTCATGATTTAAAATGAGACTCACTGAACTCAGTGGAAGAATTCCCACAGGAAAATCCCACTGCTTTTGCTTTTGGACCAGATCTTAAGCAGAAAATGTAAGGCCAGAGAAAAGAACTGAGATGGAGAAGAGGAGGGAGCAGGTAGGTATGTCATAATATCACACGTAATGACAAGCAGGACTATATTAGAATCCTATCTGCATGTTCTCAAATAGCATCTGCTTATGTCTTGTATGTGTCCTCCTTTAAAGAGTAAAATTTTATCTGCTTGAACAGCAATCATCTTTAAACATGGTGGCCTTGAATTTACCAGTCAGAAGGTTCAGAAGTTGAGTTCTATTCATATTTGCAGCTCCATACAGGCAGTAAGAGAAAGTAATTGATACCCTCACTGTCACACAAAAATGAACGGTTTCAAACAATATCCATTTAAGAAAATATATCCTCTGGACAATACTTACAACAGCAGGAACCATCCTAGTGTAAACATATAAACCTATAAAGTTACAGTGGTATTGGCAAACCAACTTGAATAGTATCTGGATGCACATGCTTTGCTGCTTATTGGCAAAAAAACAGCTGGAAATTTTCTTCATCTCTGCATATCAACTGTGAAATGCTGGGTTAATGGAAAGAATTTTATTTTAAACAAAGATGTTAATAACTATAAAGGTTGCTAAGAAAAAATATTGTAACAAGGAAAAAGCTGAACAAGCAATGTATGAATATTTCAGCAAGTAACACAGGCCAGGAATGCCCACTGAATCAACTGTTATTTTCATATATTATTAAATACATATTAAAGCAAATAACATACATATACTAGTATAACACTAAAGAGATACTGATTCTGTCTGCAAATGTGTTAGATGTCTCAAATGCATGAGCCAGGCGAGCATGGCATATATTTTGCCCATAACTGGTACTCCACAGAATGCAGTTCTGGACTGAGGCTCCAAACAGACATTTGCAGAAGTATCACAGCCTTTTCCACAGACAACTGTATCACAATGAAACACGTCAGTTTTTCGTTCCTCTCAACACTCCTGTTGGGAGGTTACTTCAGACTCTCACACTCATGATGGCTAGAAACCCTCCTTCTAATTTTCAGAGGGAGAGTAACTAAGGCCAATCCACTTGCTGGTGCATTCAGTGCCTGTAAATACTACTGCTTCTCCTTTCTAGGCTCTTTCCTAATGAAGTGACAGGCAGCAATCATGTCACCAACACCTTTCGTTAGCCAGTACAAACCCAACCTGCTATAACATACACTCTCCATTCCCTAATCACGCTGATAAGCTTTCTCTACATCTGGTTTTCTGAATGTTTTCCATATCAGGCTTAGCAGTACCAGCAAGGTAGAACAAAGCTTTACATTGCTTCATTTCCAGTTTTTAGCTTCATAAAAAAATTTGCTTTTGTTCCCTACATGTGTAACAATGCACTTTGTTCTACTACTCCCAACTTCAAGGTCATCCAGTTACTACTGTATTGTCTCTTACTCATCTGCGTTGACAGTTCTTTCTAACTTTATCTTATCTTATAACGTAATGAGCCCAATCTCGGTCTTTGTTTCAGTCATTAACAAAAACATTAAGCAGCTCTAGTCCTGGGGCGACTCTGTGCATATCCTTCTCTAGGCCAGTATTCCCCTTTTGGCACAGGCAGTCATTATCTCTGTCTCCCATTCCCGGCTCATTTCCCAGCTCACCCACAAGACTGCATCTCCTCTAAGTTAATTTATAGTATGGCATTATATCGAATGGATATACTGAGTCCAGATAAATGAGACCTGTATTCCCCTTAATTTAGGAAAAAAACTGATCAAAGCTATAAAATGAGTCAGATTAGGTCTGATCTTTTTCAGATAAGTCCACTTTCTTCAATTTCTCATTTACCTTCATTTTATTAATTACTCCTTCCTCAAAAAGCATTCCAAAGCCTTATACATTTAATATCACACAGACACACTCAGAGTTTCCTGGCTCTCTCTTCTATATATTCCAATACTACATTAGCTATTCCCAAGCCACTTGGTACCACCCATGTTTTGATAGATTTATTACGAATTCCTGCTATCAGAACCATGATTTCACATGCAGTTCTTTAAAAGCTCTGTACAGAATTCTTGTCAGATCTCCCCAATTTAATTGCATTGAAGCTCTGAGTTTTGCCACCTCTGTGAATTATTAAAATAAGTAGTAATCAAATCCTGAAGAATACATACCATATCTTGGTAAAATTCTGTTTACAGTGTAGTTCACATGACTGGTAGTAACATTGTTTCATTTAAAAAATAAGTACCTATTCCTTAATAAGCAAGATAGAATTTTCACTTCAGAAAGTGTCTACATAGCTGTGTGCAATAAATACAAAGGGGCATACATAAACTCTGTTATCATAGCAACAAACTAGATCTAGAAACATATTCATGTAGCATTGTGTAACTCATTTACCAAAGAAGCTACATGGGGAGCTGTGTATGGAAGAGTAAATCCTTCTGGTCCTGGTACTAATATTTCATACCCAAAGTATAATTTGTCATAAAATCTTATACATAATGGTCTTTAATAGATAAGGTGTTGACAATAACCACAGCTTTCTTTCTAGAAAGTCTACAGCTGTTATAACATGATTATTAAATTCCAACCAAGAACCAAGCACATCCCTCATTTTCAGCCTGAAAGTACTCCTCCAACTAAATCTACACTGTTTATGTAAACTAACATCTACTCCATATGGTTTAACTTAATTCACATAGACTCCTACTGCACAGATAGCAAGGACACAGCAAGTTTGGTCTGCATTACAAGCACAGGATCAGACCCCAAACAAAAAAGCTTATGAAAACAACTAATAGTCTTACAATTTTCAGAACTCCCGCCTCCTGCTTCCAGTCCCTCTATTTCTTGCCTTTTTTTCCATACAATTCTTCCACTTTTAGTGTAACACACAACAATGTGAACCTGGGAAATGGAATACTATAAAAATCAAAGCAGACAATGTTGCTAGCATGGTGTTAGTGCTTAATGTAATGTTTAGCTTAGGTGGTTGCTCTATTGTTCTAAATATATTATTTATAGTCTGGAAAAGGTGAACGTTATCCTACTAGAAGAACAGCTATCAGAGTTTGGGAAGACTCACAATCATGAATACTTTATAGCCAGTTACTAATTTCCAGTAAATATGTGGTCAGTTTACGGCCAGAAAACTATGATGAAAGTATGTATTGTTATAGTTTGTAGCATTCCCAGTAGATAAGATAGAACTGGAAGGAAAAAAAGACTTGAGACGGTAACTGCAGTAGGAAAGTAAACAAGTGCTAACAAGAAGCTCATCCACCAGTACCTATTTTCTTTAAGCAATTTTAAGAGGTATAGACAGGGGACAAGAAGAGTAATTAGGGGGTTGGCTACGTTAGAATTTTTTTTCCAAGTTATATATAATACCAAGAGAAATGCTTATCATTGTAAAAAATATGTATATAATTATGCACTTTTTAAAAAGTGTATAAATGTATATCATTTAAATAGCTGAGAGAAAGCCTGAACAAAGGGTCAGGGGAGAACAAGGGTTTGTGTGCATCCTTTACCCCCTTTAGGATTTTTATTATATTTATATACATATATTTGCAATAGATTTAAATAGTTGTGATTGGTTACTTCTGACATGAAATTCCAGAGAAGAATATTAGTGAATCTGATTTAAGGCCTTGATTTTCAAACAAGAATTTTGAGTCAACTGGAATTATTCTATAACCAATCTATATACAAAGTGAAACATAAGCACATTGGCCAACAATCCATCCAGACTATGCACCTCTTCAGAACACTATGAGATAGAAAACACTGTAATTCTACTTCCTACAAAGTGGAATCACACCAAAAGGAAAAAAGCTAAAGCAATTGCCTTACATTCAGTGACAGGAAGTGCTAAGTTTTTAAAGCATGTTTCTTAGTACATTCCACTTAGGATTATTATTATTATTATTATTATTATTATTATTATTATTATTACTACTGTTATTTTGCATACCAGAATAATGCAGTAGGCATCAACAGGGATTATGCTGTCTAGCCCCAAGTTTACTAAGACACATACAGGGCAACTTTGAGCACAAGAAGTGGCAAGAAAGACACAAAATTTACAAGGTACTCATTTTTTTTTCGGTCTGTTTTCCTACATATAACTAAATATTTTAATCTTGTTAATATTATCATGAAATGAATAGCCTACACTGTTCTTGTTTTGTATGACTTTGTCATGCTTCAACTGCACTTTTTCCACATGTACCTGCACCAACACACACACAAATTGATTATAAAGTTTTGTTGAAATCCCCACCAGCTAAATAGCATTACTGACACTACCCTGCAGACAAATCAGCTTTCTCCTTGTCAGCTGCAGTCATTCAGATTTGGCCTTCCTACCTCCAAATTTAAACCACAACCAAAGTGCAGCTGCAAAAGTCATCTCTCCTCCCACTGTAGGTCCTTCTCCTAGACCCTGTTGGTTTCCTGCCAAATCATATTCAAGTAACTTGTCTTCACCTACAAGATTTTGCCTAGTAATAAATAATATAGAAATAACCACAATATGCTGAGGAATTATCAAGTGAGTCTTTTTTTAAAAAACTGGATGAACAAGACCTTATGTTACACCTCTCTCTATCAATTACAGCCCTGTCACATTTCACACACTACATCCTCCTCCTTTTCACACTCCCTTGCCACAGACCTATAACTTACATATTCAGTGTCATGGACTCCCTCTTGCTCCAGCATCCTACAGGGAAGATGCAGATGGGGGAAGGAGAAGACGAAAGTGTTGCAAAACAAAGGGATCATACCCAGGAAAGCAGAGCCCCCCACTCAAGGACCCTTCAGCAAATTCCCAGCTGCAGCCTAGCACCCCAGTCTGGCCCTAGTCCCGTAAGCCGCTTTGTCCATCGCAGGACTGGACACAGAGGCTACGATGCAAGTTTGTGCAATGCTCATCCTATACTGGGACACAAAAACAGTGCAGATGTAGAGGGACCTGCAAGCAGACTATCTGACTAGTGCAGTTACAGGACTACAAACACACAGAAATCACTTTCTAGATTTTCTCTTTTGTTTTAGTTTTGACCTAACATTACCGTGTTCAGAGCTGTTGTAAGCAGGTAGCTCTCCTCTGAGGCCTGACTGCAACTTTGCTGGGCTTGTCTAGCCACACATTTAATTACAGTTTGGAAATTAGACGGTCAGAAGATTAACTAAACCTTAAATAGAAAAAGAGGCCTTCTGATACATAAATCTTGCAAGTATGGTTCCGTATAGCACAAGTCCAGATTCCTGAATGGTTTATGATTCTGTAAAATCTTCACTGTGCAAGACTGCATATACTTAAAATTTGCAAAGGTAGCAGCTTAAGTTATTTCTAAGCAGCTCATAAAAATCTGTCTTTAGCACTTTTTTCCTAAAAAGAAAAAAAAAAAAGTAAAAGAAAGAAAACCAGACATACTCTAAGCTTAGTGAAAAGATAAGATTCTGGATATAATACCAATGTGACTTCACCCTTTATTTTGTAAAGTTTCAAAACAACACTAGATGAAAGTTTATACCTAAGCATAGGGAACCTGCCAAAATGAAAGTGAAAACCCAGCAAATTATATTTCAGACACCTTGACATATTATGCACCACGCATGCTGTCAGCTTCACTGTCCTTTCCTTTGCTGTAGGCCGAATGCTCGAATACCAATCTTATTAAACTACAACTCTGAATTTATCCACTATATATAACATTCCAGATGTCGTACCAGCTGGGAACAGGCCCTTAGGCCATCTTTGGTTGATCTCTTAGTCGCTTTCCAGCTTTTGCCAGGCATTCATCCAAAAATATGAAGGAAAGTGCTAAAAACAGATGTCAGAGCTAATGGTTTTTTTCTTCATGGTAGGAAATACAGAAAACTTGCACCCTACACCTATTCTATGAAATATGAATGTTGTCAACAAACCGTAAGTTAATTTTAAATTAAATCATAACATAGCAAAGTTAATTCATACACTATTTTTCTGACAACAGGCCAGCCTCCATCAGTCTGTTCTTTGAAAATATTATGTGGTCATTTGGATTTTTTCATTAAGTTGGAAAATCTTCTGATGTCGTCAATCTGCAAAAATGGTTTCAAGTCCCTCCTTTAAGAAAAAAAACATGCTTAAGATGTAAACTAGACTGATTGCAATTCATGGTAAGCTTTATGACAATGTCGAAGCACTGGGAGTTATTAAAACTGCACACATTTGAGCTATGAAGGAGGAAGACCTGTTGGCCCCATCTTATTACACAGACTATTTCAGCTTCCACTCACTGCAATATGAACAGGGAGATGTTCAGATCTTCCCAAGAGGTGCTCTTTTTGGGGTCTTACAGGAGTTTAAGCACGGAATTTCAAAGAACGGGGCTGGAAACAAGGCCCTGATCCTGCCAACACTTTTGCACATGTGCATCCTCACTTATGTGGGTATTTCACGGACATAGATGGGAGTCCTCACATGAATTGAGTTATGCATGTGCATAAGTGTTTGGACCCTAAACTGTAAGGTCTGTGGAAGAGAAGTCATCTGTCCTATCTGCTCTAGATGCTGTTCCAAGTTCTGTCCACACCAAAATATTAACAGACATACGTTGAAACAATTTTCAGAAAGACTTCATGATGCTGCTAACAAAACCTCCCTGCAGCATGCAGGATCTTGGTCTCACCTAGCAAAGTAGAGAAGACCATTTCAATTACAATTATAGATCTGAGTAGGATGATCATTCCTTTTGACATTCTGAAGACACCCATTTTTCAAGAAGGAATTATTCGGAAATAGTCTTCACTAAGAGCAAGTCACTAGCTGCACAGAAAAAGGAGGGCTATTCATAAGAAATATTTTCACCCTCCCTTTCTTTGCTTCCCATTCATTAGAGTGTAATGCTGAAAATATGAGAAAAACAGACTGCCCTATAGCCCATATTGAAGGAGCAGGAGAAGAGCAAACATTAACTGGCAAGTTCATTGTATAAAAATATTTGAGGAAAAAAAAAAAAGTATCTTTTTTAAGTGGGATGATAAAAAGAGCAGGGAAAGCTTAAAATTTAGCCCTGGTACTTAAATAAGCTCCTTGGGATATAATTCTGATTCATACATTAGAATGCAATATTACCCTAATGTAAGGGGTTACCACTGAAGCCGGCACTCAAAGGTGGCAAAATTTCACTGTTTATAGTCTGATATTTGAAAATATACATCATCTATTAGTAACAAAAAAAAAAAAAAATCAAGCCAATACACTTTACTACTTGTATGTAAAATTAATGCATTGTAAGTAATATTTTAAGTCAGTTTTATAAAGCTTTATAACAAAGAGGTATTTTGCCATGTTATATCGATATGATGCATTATAAGGAACAGTCTGAAAGAGCTCAGCTTGTTTCTTCTGATTTACACTGTATAATAACAACATTTAGACAAAGAAAGATTGCTGGCCTGTATACCATACAGATAAGCAAAAGTGATTTTTTAATTTTTTTTTTCTTTTAGCAAACATGGGTTATGTGTGCAGTAGCAAACTGCAGTGTCAGTATATTGTGATGTGTGTACAATATAAAGAAGCAAGACAACAAAAATTTTCAAAACAGAATTCATGTCAGCATTCATGGCATATGAAGGGCTTTACTCATATAAAAGTAACACTGGTAGTGTTACTACTAGTAAGATATTATGAAGCTAGATTCCACAGGTGTAAGTGACAGGAATTCTAACCCAATTGTTCAAGAATATTATATAAAAAAAAAAAATCAGAATGTTTCCAGTTTTCAGAGGTCCAACTACTGGTCCTCTAGACCTAGAATCAACTTAGCAGTTACCTCTCTATAGCAAAGTGGGGAAAACAGAGAATGAAAAGGAATATTTGATTTACCAATCATTCCACAAAACATGATACCTACTGTTTGTGTCAACAACATTAAAGTACTTAAGACTAGTGTTCAAGTATGACATTACTCTACCAAAGACCACAATAAGTAGTCAAAGTATTGAGCACCTTCAACCATTGCTTTAAATCACATGCAAGCAGTTACTTCTGTACATAGCTTTGGACATGCAAGAAGGTGTAATGACATTCAAAGAACATCCTGCACACTGGACGTTGCTTCAGTGGTTTCCTGGGGATAATGATGTAGAGGCATTAGGGGAAAAAAATAAAAAATTAAAAAAAAAAAAACAACTTTTAAAGCTATGTCCCAAATGGAAAAGCAACTATTATACATAAAACAGAAAAGTCACTCAGCTGTCATAACATGAAAGAATGTGAATAATATTTTCCATATATACACATATATATGTATATATATAAAATACAAAATACTTTCTCAGTTCTGTTACTGAAAGCTGTGCTCATCCTCTGTATCCTCACATACTGATAAGCCTCCAAATCTAGACTCAGCAGCAATGGTAATGGGAGCCTACCCACGCAACCTGACACTTGAAATACATTGCATCAAGCTGTTTAATTGTGTATTGCAACTATTTCTTGAAAATCAGCTTTTTAAATTATTATTTTATTTTTTAAAACCAAACTATTCCTGAATATATTGTTTCTTCAACCTAGTTTTATTCATATCCTGAAGCTCAATCATTCCTGCCCATCCTATGACCTGCCCAACAAATCAGTTCTTTTAGTTAAAAAAAGTGAATAACATCATTTTCCTCTGTTGTTTGACCTTCTCCCTTTCCATCAATCATTACCCTATCAGTCTCTTAACAAAACCAAGCAGCCAGGGCATAACTCCCTTTTGCAATAGAGATGACTGTTTATAAAACAGCATAACGATTTAGTGTCCAGTCATTAAAGGAGAAGTGCTCCTGGTATTCCTGGCCATACTGCAGCCAGATCACTTAATTACATCACAAACTTTTACTGAAAGAGATATCAAAAAAGACAGTTGCTGAAAGCTAGGAAATAGCAGAGACAATCCCCTTATTTTGTCGTTATATCAATAGCACGTTATTAATGTATGTTGTGAAGCTTGCTATAGTTTGTTTCACATTAGGAGCATTAAAATACTTCAGATCTTACAGTATCACAACCTGTAACACTTTCTAAGCTCTGAAAATAATAAATACAGCTGTCAGCGACGATTCTCTCAAGAACCTATATTTACCATTTTGCTGTTACTGCCAAAATTGGTAATTAATGTACGTAATTTTCTTCCTTGTGAACAAATAGCTTTTGAAGTCTAATAGTTAGTAGGAATAAATCAGGTTTACTGGCAATGCTGACAGTTATTTTGAAATAGCGTGAAGTGAAATAACTGTCTGAAGTGGTAAAGAGATTGTACTTTAGCTGTCCCAAGGCTGGCTCGTTATGCAAGTGCTAATGATATCAAGTACCATTTTAAGTATTTCTAGAAACAAAGCCAAGATATGCATATTTTTAAAAGAAGGCTTTTTACCACACCTTCCACATTAGTGGCATACAAATTGGTGTAGATTTATTTAGTTTCAAGTGTTCATCTCCACTAAGGTCATTGTGACATCCAATCTATGCTATAAATCTGTTTTCCATGCTGGACAGGCCTGAGAGGATAACTGCAAAGGATGAGAGGGATGTTATCCACACACTCTGCAATGTAAGTACTTTGTACAGACAATGTAAATTCCACTTAAATTACCCGTCTCCTTGCAAAACAATAGAATGACATCAGAAGAACCTTACATAAAAGATTCATTTAATCGAGCATTTTTCTCATTATTTCAAAGCCAATATAAACTGAAGTTTCTTTTATTCTTGCACTAAGGCTTTCCATGCTTAACGTGTCAACAAAGAGAAGCTGCTGTAAACTCACAGGTCTTTAAATGTTATCTGTGGCAAAAGCAGCACAGAAGAAAAACCCAATTAATCACAGACGTTTTCAAGAAAAATTCAGCAATACAATTTTACCTCCTAATTTGTGAAAAGCTTAATTTTTCACAGCTTGAATAAAGTCAAAAAATTTACCTACATTGTTAAAAAACAATACGGTGTTCTGATCTTGACTGAGACCACTGACATGTTCTAAAATGTATTTGCATCACTTGAATGAATTGTGTGAACAAATTCACCACTGGGCTTTATCAGCCTAAAATGTCCTCTCTTCCATGCACAATCTGAAGAATGACTTTCCAGTTCCAAGCATGTTTCCTACAGCACTTGTAACATATCTTTTTGATTTAGAAGCACTTCTCTACTATATCTCAATGAATGCTTATTGATAGATGACAGTAGTGGTGCGTCAGAGCAGTTTAAGCATGGGATCACTTCTGTTACCTCCAGACCTTTGAGAGTCTTAATTTAGAAGTCTAAGGCTAAGCCTTTATCAATGTCACTTTTTTGGATAGTGAATGTGCCAACTGCTGGGGGCACAAGGAGGTCAGTGGTGAATTCACATTACACTGTACGGATCTCTCAGTATTTAATCATTGTTCTCCAACAAAGAATGTCAAATGAAGGTCTAGGCTGTGTATTGTTAACTCATTTCATCAGGTGTTTTGTTACTACTTCAAAGTGACAGAACTGAGTTTAAGACTTTGCAGTAGAATGTTTGCCCAAATACACATCCTTGTCTGCTTCTAGGAGAAAAAGACCTTAAATCTATCAGTAGGAACTGAAAAATACTTTGGGGAAAGTTCTACATTGAAAACTTCAGAACATGAAAAAATGAACATTCAAGAAAAGATCAAGTCCATTATGAAAAAACATGCATAGCAGAGATGCTCTAAAAATAAGGGACTTTCAAGTTTTGATACAGACCACTCAGACTGAATAAAAATACAAATGTGGCAAAGATATATGCAAAGGGAAAAAAAAAAAAAAGGAAGAAAAGTATATCAAAAAGTAATTTGTCACAACAAATAAATTTTGTTTTCCTTTAGTACGCAAGATACTCATGATTTTTTCCTTACGCAGTCCCTACAAATAAACTTCCTCTAATCTGAAGCCTTTCTACCCATGTCAGTGGTCTCAGTCACATACTCATTGCAAGCTGCTGCCAACACCACCCCAAGTAGGGGTACAGAACAAAGCTTTATGCATCCCTGTATAGAGTGGTACCAGTTAGAGCAGCCTCAGTATTCACCTAGCACCGAGGGGGCCAGGAGTAACAGAAACACATGAAATAGTTTGTGTTCATTCTCCCTTCTTCCTTGACAAGTCATCTGGGGGAGCAACTTGAAAAAAGGTTAATTTGGGAGCTGTTTTCTGCTACCTGGGAATCCTCTGGCAGCAGGTAAGGCCGATATCATCACAGACACAGAAGGACCAAGGATCCAGGCCACTGAGTTTTACCACAAGATGTAGTGAATTAGGATTACAAACCTATATACCATTCATAGAAGGTATTTAATCCAAAATGATATAAAACTTGTTTTCTGCCCAAATTGTATTATTACAGGTTCCCTGTGAAGGCCGTATCTCACGTGAGGCAAAGACCTACTGACTTCAGCAGCTATGATTTACACACAGATCTTTGGCAGGGTTGGAACAAATTCAGTAACACAAAAAATAAGGAAGCCTGTAATTCTTAGTGCACAAAGAAAAAAAGCCTTAATGTACTGCATGCAGCACTTTCACTATTTTCTCTGTACAACAAAACCCCGGGCTTAAAATGTTAGTCGGTGCTTTAAGAAGTGCCAGCTGTCTATTCAGTTTGCCAATAAACAAAAGTATGTTAAACAGCTTTCAGTTCACTAAGCAATCTATCACGCACAAGAATATATCATTAATGATATAATTACTTGTGCAAATGCTAGTCACACACTTCCGGCAAGCAATTAGGATAAACAAAAGTATTTTTTCAATAGAATCATACCTACTGACTTATACAAATACCAGGCTGTAAGAGAAGTTTTGCCTGAAATTGTAAGTGGTTTTCATTTGCTCTTAATCCCTACCTCCTTTCCATCCCTCCCACTCCAAATCAGAAACACATTTCCCTTGATTATGGAGCTAATTTCTATACCCAAGTAAGTAATCTTAAAGGTAAAATAATAATAATAATAATAATAATAATAATAATTTAGAAGACGTTCAAATTAAGCCTGCAAATAAAAAACAACTGTGTCAAAATATAGGCTAAAGAAGCAAAAATATTAGGAACCTCCTAACATCACCTTTGGGTAAATTTCTGCTAAAACACTAAGTGATGCATTATATCTTCACACAGCCTTGCAAACATATGGCTCTAAACTCCTGGAACATGATTTAAAACTCCTTATTAACATCTGTAGGATTAGTACGGAGTACCACAAACCTGGCCTCAATTTGTTACTCACATGAGTAGTCCCAGCTCAGAGAATGGAATTACTTGCAGGATTTGGGTCAGTGGACTTGGTGTTGAATGTTCAGTTACTCTAATATCAGCACATTGTCTGAATATGGATTGCAAGGCCAGACCATTTTTCAGCCAAAGAGGAATATTTCTAACAATATTGAAATTCAAATAGCTGAGCATTAGAAGTTACATCTCTGGTGCTTTGACAAAGTTAGTTCTATCAGCTCACTCAGAATACTCAAATGAAATTGCTGGAGTGTTGCATGTAGAAGGTTTGCAACACAGAAAAACACCCAAAATACTTTATGTCCACTTAACTGCTTGCTTTCCAAAAGAGTCTTTAAATAAAGAGCTGACTGGGATTTAAGAAGTTTTTTAAATAGTTCTGAATGCTTCTTTGGGATATCAACAAAAGTGTCATGTCACAGTACAGCAAGTTTTTGGCTCCTCCAAAGGAAGGCTGGGACATTATGTATCTGGGTAGCAGGCATGCCACTAACTACAAATCTTACTTTGTCAGGATTAGAGCTCGTCTTCACTGATGTGTTAACTTGAAATAAGTTTTGTCCTTTACTCAACCCATCTCCAAGCTAAAAAAGTTCTATCTCCATTTCAGTGGTGATTTACGTGCAAACTAGCTGGCCAACATGGGAGAGAATAAAAGGGCACAGACAAGGAGTGCAGCAGTCAGAGCAGGAAAAAAAAAAAAAAAAAGAAGAAAAAAAAAAACACAAAAAACAGGCTGTGGTTCTCATACAGTTCCACAGGCAGAGTAGAGAAGATGACAATTATCAGCAGGCAGAGTGGGAAAAGCAGGTGGGAAAAAATGCTGGAAAAATCTGTCAGCCCGGCTGGATCCACAAGACAACTTCTGTCCCCGTTGTTGCAGGTTGTACAATACGCAAAAAACTTGAAAAAGCAAACTCACCACTGTAAATTAAAGGTGGAATAATAGGTTCCTGTTCTATCAGTTTATTTCTGCATTATTTAATTATTTAAGTCCCCCCAGTCCTGGGTTCTACTGCTTTATTTTCATTAACCCTTTAAAAAACACAACAAATACACACACCCCAAAAAGGCAGAAACCAAGCCAGAGTATTTCTCCTTGTGGAAGACAAGACATATATCAGAATATTCATTCTTTCAGTTTTTGCCTTCACTTTGTAGCAGACTTTTCTTGCAAATCCAAAGAAAAGCCAGTTTTAAAAAGAACTACACCAGCCTCAGCCTGTGTATTACAACTTGCACATCTACTTGGAAACAGACTCACTGGCTTCTACCTCACCTCACATATCTAAACACACTCAAGTCTGAAAGTGCAGATTTTCATTATTTTAATTGCTTGCTGGGTGGTTTCAAGATGCCAATATTTACCACTCTTCCTGACTGCATTTTTAAAAAGATTTGTTTAGAAACACTACAGTTCTTTGCCAAGATTGGCCTACTAAGTGCCATATGTCTAATTCCAGAATCAGGGCTTCCTTGTTATGAGTTTAAATTGGTAAACATCATAAAACATAGAAGGAGAAGAGTCAGTTAGAAAGCTAACTGATCAAGTAAACATTTTCTCACTTAGAAGATAACCTTTTTCTTTTTCTCTAGCCCCCACCCCACGCCCCAACCTCCAAGGCCCTGCTTCCAGCTGTCTCTTTTAGCCAGCCAAAGTGGAAAGGTACTTCAAACATCCAGCACAACCAAGCTTTCACTGCTCTCCTTGTTGGTGGTCCGTCATATGGAATGGTTTTAATAGTTGGAAGCAATGCCTTAAGTGTCAGAAAACAAGAACACTTTCTGTAAGAAAGCTTTCCAATACTACTAGTATTCTAGAAAAGAAAAGAAAAAAAAAAAGAAAAAAAACCTCTTATAGTAGATTAAAAGGTGAAAAGCCAAAAGAAATGGGAAGAAACTAGGAAACTATTCCTTATGGCAAGGTTCAACTCATATCTTAAAGTTGGAGGAAGGGCTATTATTTATATACTTGTTTAAAAACTCATTCAGAGTGATAGGAAAGGGGCATATTTTTTTTTCAGTCTCAGATTTCTAATGGCAAGTGAAGTCTTTGGCTACACATCAAAATCTATCTGGTGCTATGTTAGATTTAAATTACATTGACTCAGTAGAATTTTAGAAATGCAGTATGCAATACACTGATGCAAGACATAGCTTGCTGAACAATGCAAGAGCTATAACAAAGTACTCAATGTACATATTTCTGCTCTTTAGGAGCCCTCAAAAGTATTTGCATTGAATCACTATTTTTATTTTTCCCTGAAGATAATGGAGCAAATGTGTCAAAACTATTCTGTACCTTTCTGTTCAGACGTCACATAAATACCTCACTGAATAAAGGTAGCAGTATCTGATCTAGTCCTATAAGACATTTTCTTCTATAGTCATAATAGAGGAGGTTATATATATATATATATATTCACTGAATTTAGAAACCATCTAGCCAAAATATTTCATCTGCATGTAATTCTTAAATACACACATAGCAACTGAATATGCAAAGGGGTTAGTGCAATCCTGTGCAAAAAATGAGAGCACAGTCTTGCCAGATTAAACCAGAACAAAATGTACTGTCTTGCGTGTACAACATGAATCCATATGTAATTTTGCTGGGCTAGAACAGAGTACAGTGTGTTCCCATTAATATTTACTCATCTTCCATTTCAAACTGTAAGCTTTGTATTTTCAGATAGCAAATACTTTTGAATATTCAAGTAACAGCTAGTTCTATTTTACTGAGATTACTTACTGACAAAGGAATCCTGAATAAACTGGCTCTCTGCTTGAAAAATATCACTCAACAGCCAAAGAAAACCCCTCTGAAACATTCCTGTGTTTGGAGGACGTAAGGAAACTCATCTTGGATGATGATGATGGTGCTATATAGAAATAATACTCATCTATCCTATCAAACTGGACATTTTATTGGCCTGGGTATGAGGTACAGTGCTAAGTGGGAAAGGGCACACTTGGGAACACGTGGAAGGATCACTTTTCCTGTAAGGGTCTTGACATCTTGTTGACTAGCCAAAAAGGCATGGGTTCTTCTCCCGCTCCCATGCTACAATCTTAGGAGCCTGTCATGCATTTTCATCTTTTATTCTCCCTTCCATGAATACAGACAGACCATCTGACAATGGATTGGGTGAGACTTGTCTTCAGTTTTGTTGGGGTCAAGCACACAAGGTTATTTCACTTTCTCAATTTTCAAGTAAATTTATCTTAGGATGTGCAGGAACAACAGGATTCTGTAGGGATGCCCAGGGGACAACTCTAGTAATGTATTTCCCCACTGGCCAGCACCCTTTCAAGGTGGGGCAGGATAGAAAGCCAACAGATGAAATTAAACTAAATTATGGTGTGTGAGAATAAGCTATTGTGGTTTTTTTGATTAGGTGGCAATGTTTCTGTACCAGTTTCATTCCAGTGTTGGCTACGTTATGTAATTAAAAGTAGCCTTTCAATTTACATAAATTCCTCTTTATTCACCTGCATATCCGTATCAGAACTACTGCATTTGTCTGCTTAAGTATTAAGAATGATTATAAGATGCTTTGTACCATATGTAGTAGTTTCATAAACAAGTAGGATTTTTTCTTTTTTTTTCTTTTTTTTTTTTTTTTTTTGCCAGTAACATGCCTGACCATCTACTCAACAAAGTGGAGTAAACCAAGTAGCTGGTGTAAATTATATCTCACACCTATCCATAGCAGCCTACAAAATTCAAGAAATTAGCCAATGAATTAGTTTCGCCACCTAGTTTAAGACTTCTTTCCATTCATAAAGTGAATGCAATATGAAAGAGTAGAATGAAATACAGAAAACAAGAAAGTTATTTTTTGCCTCAGTTTGAATACACAAATTTTTTATGAACATTTCAGCAGAAGCATAAGTAAATTATAACTGTACATTATTATGATTCTATGATTAATGTCCTAGACAAGGACAAGGAAACAATATACACAATAATTTTTATTTATTTATTTTACACCCAGGAAAGTAAAGTAGACACAGGTCTACCTGCATTCCTACATTCCTACCTACATTCAATGCATTTATACGTATTGAAAAGTCCTAAGGACTGAATTTCCTCTGAAAAGGAACTACTACTAATAATACATTTGCCTTTATTTTCAACTTTCCAAAGTTTTAGCTTGAGTTCCAAGAACTCAAACTTAATTTCTTACTGCTCATTCTTCCTGCACTGTCTGGGAAGAGCAGGCTTCAAAGCTGAATTACATTTGTGAAAGAACAGAAGCTGACCATATCCAGGATCTGATTCAGATCCCAATGAAATTAATGGAAAACTTTCCATCAAATGCAATTGAGCTTGGAACAGGTTTCAGTATAGAGCTATGCTGGTATTTGAGGTTTTGTGGGGATTGGGAATTGTTTCATTTTGTTTTTTAATCAGCAATGCTATTCACTTAGTACAAACAGTCTACTCAAATAGACTCAGACAATCCCTCAGTTATATTTTATAGCCTTCTCTAAGAATTGCTCCATTTAACGGAGATTATTTTGAACAAAAGTGTATGAACTTTGCAGGATTTTTCTTCTACTGTCATTAAATGCAGCCTGGGTTGCAGCTGCATTTTTCTGTACTGCAAGTTGTTTCTTTCTGAGGCGTTTTGTCCAGGGGACATCTTACCTGAAAACCTTTTCTAGAGATGATACAAGATCTTCTAGGGTAACAAAAGTATGAATTACCCTAAACATATATAAGCTATATTCAACTAACCTACAAGTTCAACATGCTTGCTACTCAGTGTTTTCAAATTCCTTGGGTCCTCCTAAACAGCTACTCGGTATAAAGCTTTAAACTCATCTCAGTTCTCTTCTTTTTTAAAAGCAGCTGATGAGCAAACTCTTCTTTCTCTAAGTAAGTGCTGCAAGGAGATCACCTTTCAAAAATAAAGCTGTCAGTCACTAGACAGAACCATACCTTGTGACTGCAGGGCAAGTTTAGCTCTTCTCTCACTTTGGGGGATTGTTTCCTAACAAATTCCCTCTTCTTACACTAAGACATGTACTGTAAGTGTCTATGAATGTAATTCAGACTGTTTTGATGTGGAGTTTCAACTGACTTCTGGAACACATTGTGTTATGAGTAAATTTCCACAGCATGCCACACATTTCCTAGGTTTACTTTAGATCTTTTGCCAAGATTAACAACATTTCTTTCATGTTGCTTTCTTTACATTTATATCTATATTCCATGTTTAACAATGTTTCAATGGGTCTGGAGAAAGCATTAAAGATCTTTAACTTTAAAATACATAATTTGTTGCTTTCTAAACACTGTGCTTCATCCATTATTCCACTTTGAATTTGTTTATAATTCACTCAACCTTCCCTTCTGAAAACTTCATGAACTGACAAAATTTGCTGACTTTTCACAAGCTAGAAAATGCAAGATCTGCCTTACACTGATTTATCCATGAAATAAAACAATTAAGAATAGGTCAAACAATTCACAGAAACAACAGTAAATTCTAATTCTACACATTTTACAATACTAACTATAAACATCTATTAACACATAACTAAAATATTGTTGCTTTCATCTCTATCACATCCCATAAACTTTTTCCACAAGTGGTTTTGGCCTATTATTTTCACAACTTCAATTTCATTTTGCTATAGTGTATTATTCATTTTGCTGTAAGTTTGATGCATCTTCAAAAGATACCAGACACTGTTTCTTAATTTACAGTAATATATATCTCAGAGTTACATGAATGTGACAATCTCTGTCATTTCCACATATGGCATACTGACCTGGTCATCGTAACGGTAAGTGAGGAATTGTTCCCCTGTGGTATCCTCAAGAAAACTCCCTTGTGGAGAAAGCGCAAATTCAGGCAAGAAGTATGCACCTTGGGACTGCTCTGCTCTTGTCTGTAAGAGATTCAGAAAGGTCATGTTACAGCTATTACAGACACTACTCAAGATTTTAAACTATACATATAGTTACAATGAACAGACATGATCTGAGTAAAATGTTTTGTGTTTTTAAGGCACGGTATTTCAGGGCGGATACTTTGCTCCTGAGGTCTGTCACAAGGATTTAACAAATGCTTACAGGGATCCAAAAACAAACAAATGCATTGGTAGCAGAACCACTTATTAAAGATAATATCTCTGGCTTATCAATTACCACAGCTGAAAGACAGTGAAAAAACACACCGAAAAAGCAACATCAAGTTATGATTTCTTTTTGGTTACATGCTTCACTAGACTGGCTGACAAACTTGCAGACAATAATGGGTTTTTAGTTAAATACAGCATGTCTATTCTTACAGGAAAGCACAAAAAGAGAATTATAGTTTAGAAGACACTTTGGGAGTTCAGATAGACCAGCCCCCTCAAAGTAGGGTCACCTGTGAGCCCATGACACTGAATTACTTTCCTGTCCTGCAGGAAAATATTGTTGCAAAGAATAAATTGGATGGTGGGAGAGGGAAATGACTGAATTGAACACCAGACAGTGGTCCGTATAAGTTCTGTAAGTCATGCGCAATTGGTGAACAGTGCTTGAGAACAGGCCAGGAGAGGAATACAGGCCCATTTTGAGCTCCAGAAGAGCTAATTCTGTCTGAATCAGAGCCACTATCTCCAAGTTGGCTGACACCTACGCCCTTGTTAGGCAAAGGTCCATGGTCTGATCCATGGATTTTCAGGAACCATAATACTCTTTGAATATGCTAGACATGCTGAAGACATGCTGCTTGAATATGCTGTCATTGCACTGTTGGTCTAAGACAGCCCAGCCACATAGCAATTGTACTGCATGGACACTTAACGTCCTCATTCCTACTATCAGGCAGCAGCTCTACCCTGAAAAGCTAATTGGTTTGCATACAAGAGAAAATGAGCAATCGTCTTTTGAAAGAAGGGTACTGGATCCAGCTGGGATAAGGGAAGAGTGGGAAGGGCAAGAAGATGAAAGTTACCTTCCAAGAGGTTAAAACCTTTTAGGGAAGAAAAAGACTGAACTGTACAAGTTACAGCTGGACATTTACCAACAAGTCAACTTAACAAATGGAGTTTAATTAAACTGTTCTTATATTTTGACATATGCAATAATTTTACAGGAAAGCTTACAGTTGCCATCAACCAGTTTCCAGACTGTTGGCTAGAACTGTACCAAACAACAGGAGTATAACCTCATTGCCAGATAACTAGAGATTTCAAAAACAATCTATGTAGTTCAACCAGTTCGTAGTGGAAAAGGAAGGCAAGAGCTTCTGTAGTGCCTCTCTTGTGCAGGGAATTCACTTTCTGAAGCTCACAACTTATCTCATAAAAAACAGATGCCATGTCATTCTCAGTGTGGGTCTGGAGAAACTTAACATTGCTGTTGCTTACTCTGTTCTGCAAAGAAATAGCTGTCAGCTTCTCAGACTGTAAACCCCATCATTCGTGACAAGCATTAAATTAACATACTTGTTCTAAATTGAGCAATCTTCATATAAACTAGAAATAGCTTGCAAAGGACACGTCTAGACTAGGGTAAAAGGTCACACTTTAGCTTGCTGGACTGAAGAAGATTTTAAAGAGGATTTTTTCACCAGGCCTGCATAATAGTAATTCATGTTCACATTGTGTTGTCATGACATTTTCTCTAAAGTCTGTTATACTAGTGGTCTCACTTTTATACTGTAGCCAACTGACTTTATCTATGCAGAAGTAAATTACAAAAAAAAAAAAAAGAAAAGAAAAGAAAAGAAAAAAATCTGCATTTGATAACAATAGTTTCCCCATAAAGTAACTAAGAGAGGTCCACTGTTGCACTTCATGCTGAATCCAACCTGGCTGCAGCTCACGCAGGCTTTGACATGTTAAGTGTAACCCAGACGTGAAACTGGCTGACATAATCTGGCATTTTTCCCCACTGGTTTCAATGGACTATCGATAGATCCTATATGAGGGAATATGGCAATGATGTAATCCTATGATTTCAGTACAGGGCTAATGGATAAGAGATATGCATTCTAAATCTCAAGTGGCCTGAGTTAAACTACTTGACATTTCTACCTCAGTTTCCCCAGGTGTAAAACAATTACAACATCAAGTGACCTGTATTAATAGTGTATTGTAAAGTTTAGTTTATATTTGTAAAATACTTTGGAAAAGAGTAGTACTAAATGTTAGCAATTTATAATAATATTTTGGAAAGAGCTGTCGAACTCAAGAACAGAAAAGAATCCATATTACTCTACCACACTTCTTAGAAAAATGTATATCATACTGCTGCTTGATTTCCCATAAACAAATTTGCCAGTAGGATATGCAGTGATTAACTGGTTTGTGCTTCTCATCTTTATAAGGTAAATATTTAAAATAGAAAGTCTTTGGACATTCATCAGTATTATGCTCTGAATATAAAAGATGCCAACATTTGAAGCTGAAATAATGATTTAATAAATATTACATGAAAAAACAAGGGTTTATCCCACACACATGAACACACATTCAACTTGTTTTTAATCAAAAGCTAATGAATGGCTAGTCACTAGGGAAGTAGAAGAATGCTTGCTAGATTAAGGCAAGATCTGGCTTTCAAGCATGGAAAAACTCAATGAAAAAAGGTGAATTTTTTATGAGGTTACACCTGAGGTTATAGTGGAAACTGGTCTAAGTGCAACAAGAGGTACCGCTACCTACCTAGTATTACTAAAGTGAAGGAGAAATGCAGCAAAACATTCAACTGAAAGCAGAAAAATATTAAGAATGCACTGAGTTGCGTGGCAAGTGGATTTTGGATCCAAGTAAATACAGCTAATGCACAACCTAAATCAAGAAGTTTGTTAACAAAATCATAACTTTCTCAAATAATTCTTTTGAATCAACTCAAAATAGCATAAAAATATTTTTCCCCTCTAGGTATAGGCACTTTCAAGTAAGCTGCATTTTTACTGTCTGAACCTCTCCAATACACTTCCATTCATACATTGTACTGAACACAAAATGCACTGTTTCCATTTGGTCCGCTTTATTCCCCACTGAGGAGTCTATCAATGTTCCTTGTGAGCCTTTTATATTTCTATGGGTACTTTTGCCTAAAAGTAATTCTCATTTCAACAGTCTGTGGTTTTATAGTGTATTTGGGATCATCTCTGAATGATTTAGCTAATCTGATATAAATTTATGTTTTAAACTAAAGACTGCAAGTTTCAGAAAACAATTATATTTCATGCTAGTGTTTTAACTCTCTTCATGGCCAGTTTAATGTTAATAGCTTCAAGTTAAATGTGTGAAATTACAAGTACAGTTAAGATTTAGAACAGGCATTTTAAAACAGCTTTACGATTCCATGATCTTATTAGAGATGAAGAAAGAAGGTGATAATGTAGTTAAACCAGGTAATACTCGCTACATAAAATCTATTAAAATTAATGCAGATAAACAGATAAATTGGTGTTTGAAAACTTTTCCGGGTACCAGTTAGTCAGAACATGTTTCTTATTAGTCAGAAACTGAAAAAAAAAAAAAAAAAAAAGTCTTCCATCCTACATCATTCTACCTATGTGATCAAGGAGAAATATCCTGATACGTAGATAATGTATGTAGGTTCTGGGAAGTGTAAAATGGCACTGTGCCTATTCAAAGGCTTATGCTCTGAGCACATCTTTGATCTCAGGCTGTGATTACTTCCTCACTCATCACTCCCCACCTGAGTGCTTAAAGATTAAATTACTCTTCCACTTTCAATTGCAGAAGACAAAATGAACAGTTGATATCCAAGTCTCTGGTTTTTAAATCTCCCTCCACCGAGACTTGCCTGTTGTCATTTTTACTGCTGCCCGATGTCATTGCTCTATGCGCTACTCTGAATAGAAGCATCTTCAGAAGGTGAAGTTGCTGGATTCAAGGATTTTATGTTTTATTACTGCAAATAAGAGAGGAATGGTTACTGAGAGCTTCCAAGCCAATGTGAATATTAAGTAGCATGGTCTAGTGCCATGAACTGAATCCGTAGGTCAAAACAGTGGCCAGCACCAAATACTCACACAACACTATTTGGAGGAGTTTTGTTTGTTTGTTTTGTTTTTTTTTTTAATTTATTTTATTTATTTTTAAGCTAGCAACTAGCTCTAGTCAATCCCACAGACTATCCACTAGTGACTGAAGTACATTAGGTTTGCTGCCAGTGCACATCTTCTGATTTTTTCATCCAAAAGGAACCTTATTAGAACACTTTTTCTTTTGTTGTCCCTCCTTGGTATCCTGGATTTATATTAACTATTAATAGGTTTATATTAATATATATATAATTATATAAATATTATATTATATAAATATAAAAATATTATTATAAACAATAATATTATATAAACATTATATAAATTATTATATAAATATATATAATATATGAACATTATATAATATATTTATATTAATATTATATATATATATAAATAATATATTTATATTAACTAACATCCAACTCACTTGAAATTATCAAATCAGAGCAAACACTAAAAGGTAGAGTTTTCCTGTGACTATAAAAAAATATGTTTAACCACTGGTCATTCCTTCCAAGGTACAGATTAAGAATTTCATCCAAGGATTTGAATTGTTATTGTAATTTCAGATAAATTGGAAATTGTAGTTTAGTCTACAATACTTGGGGATCATTTGACATAAAGGATATTGCAAAGTTCAACTGAACATCATAATAACATGCCACTATTCTATTTAATCATAGCCACCAGAAGACTGGAAAATGTGTTCCCTAATTATATATAAACAAGAGAAGCTTTAGAAATATAGCTTTCTGCTCAGTGATGAAGGTCTAGAAGATGAGAAAATGGAGACCAAATGTCTCAAAGAAATGTCTTGTACATAATTAGAAATAAAACACTTATATTTCAGATGTAATAATTTTATTTTTTGAGTTTCTTGGGACCAAAAAACACATTAAGAGGTAAAATAAGAACTATGCTTTTATGTACACCTAGTGCAAATTAGTATTACCTGGACTTAAATCACTCTTTCCCTAACAAAGCCTGTGTGCTTGCTAAAAATAGGGAGCATAAACAGAATAATGAAAAAAAGTTCAAAATGATCCATCTTAAATGCCAAAGATGACAAAATACCACACTGTTCCTGAAACTGCCTCAGTATCTCTTTTTTAAGAAGGGGAACAGACAAAAGATAAATGTCCAGTGACCTTGAGCTTTATAGTTATGTGCAATTGCACTATCTTCCCAAGGTAAATTCTGTAACAGAAAACCAGAAGAGTGCATTTGTGGCTCTTTTAGTAGCTCTTGTTGGAAGGGGAAAATTAGTCATGGTCTTCAAAGTATTAATTTCCAAAATCCTCATTTTAGGGAAAAAGATGGGAGAAGAAGCAAATGAGAAATTGCATGTGTATTCTTAATAACTTGTATTTACATGTTCATCAGATTAATATGCATGGCAAGTCCAATCATATACCAAAATGTATGCCTTCCAATTTAATTCCTCATGTTAAGTTTCTGTCTAAGCTGCTGTAGCATGATTTCCGCCCCAGGGAACTAATATGCAGGCTAAGTAGCAGTTCAGTTTAATGGATTTTCAAGGACTCCGGTATAAAAAATGTTAGATGGAATATAGCCGTCCAGTCTCATCACTAGATGAAGAAGTATGTTAGCAGATAAACAAAGTCACACCAATATTTCAAAGCTTCAGATATTGCCAGAGCAAGCAATGCTGATGAATAAATATCTAGTAAGATTTAGATTAGCTTTTGTTATGGTCAAGATTTACAAAAACAACTTCCTAATGCTATATGCTATGAAACATTTAAAGACCCTGGAAGTGAGCTGAGTTTCCACAGAATCTGCCAGCAGTTCAGCTTTTCTGTAGACCAGGCCAATTATTTAAAATAGTAATTAATATTAAACTAAGACACCAACATTTCAAACCAGAATTAAAATATAAACTTTTTTTTTTTTTTTTTTAAGAAAAAAGAAAGGACTCAAAAGACACTTGCTAAGCTGCTGAACTGATGAAAACGAAGCAGTTCTTCATAGAAGAACCCCTGCAACTCGGAATGTGGCTGCCAAGGTTCATCAGGGAAGTCACAACTGAGATGAGACAACCTCGAAGCTGAACCAGAAGTTCTTCCAAAGACAGATCTCAAGTGTGACTCAACAGCTGTTTTCACGTCTATGCATGCACTGGTCTGCTAGTTAAAGGCAGACTTCAGGACTGCCTGATTTAAGCACAAATCAAATGATTTTTCGTCTCACCATCTGTCATTAGAGATTTGTTTAGAATACGTAGAGATAAAACAAGCTTAGGAAAACGTGTCTGTAACTTGAAAATACGTACAAAGTTAAGTGAAAGAATTCATAAGCATTTTGCATCAGGTAACTATTTATGACAGTGAAGAAAACAGTTGCCCACACCATTTCCGCTGCTCCAAACAAGCCCATCCTGCAACCGCTTGAGGATCTGAGTCATTCCCAACTTGAATGTGCTCAAGATCGTGTCCTCAAAGCAAAATATTTTGCCTAATCTAAGCCTTTTTCATGATGTAGGTTTGTACAACTTAAAGCAAACACAAGAGGGGTAACGGAGATCATTTTGGTTTTAAATTAAGACACTATCTCTCAGTCTTTCCATAAAGCTATTTTACCAAATTTTCTCTTGATTAAATGTAAATACATTTTCTTTGTCACAAGTTGGGCTAGAGACAGAGATCGACACATTTTGAAAATCTTTCTTTACCTTGTTAGATTTATACTAGTGATTAAGCTTTTGGATATTTATCAACAACTACTTATGTTTTCTCTTTCTATGGTCTGGCTAAGGGATTAAACTTGTCACTGAAAGACTGCAGTACTATTTAGCTAAAATCTCATTTAGTCTCAAAACCCAGCTTAAATATCAACTCTGCTTCATGTTTCCAAAAGAAATATGAAACCCAGAGTTTTCCCTCCTCCAATGAAGTTCCTTCTATGCTGCATTAGGCAGACCGTCCTCTTTCTGCAGGATTGATATGCCTAATATTTGATTTTGAAAGAGCTGTGCTATCAGCCTGAAGTTGCTCCCAGTGATATAAACGGCAATGCACACACCAACAGCCTTACAGAACCAGGGCCCAAATACATCTGCAGCAGGACAACTCTTGCAATATAACACTTGCTATCAGCTACTCAGTGCTATTTGGCTTTGCGTAAACAAAAGCCAATGTGAGAAATATTAGGAGATAATAAAATAAGTATATAAGGAGAAATATTAGCACTCTTAAATAAGATGACCCTGAAGTAATTAATTTTCAAGTATTGTCAGAAAGTTAGTGACTGTGGATCAGACTCTGCTTTCAAAGTATGCAATGCCCCGTTATTTCCTGAGCCTTCAGTTTAGCCTTTGGGGGAATGGGCACAACAATATTTAGAGCCAGTTTAAAAGCAATTTTATAGCATATGGATAAAACTTATGCTATAAAGTCTGGATATTACTATTACCAGTGAGAGTACAGTTACATATACAGAAAGGGTACAACAAGCCTATTCTTTAGAACATGAAAAAAGGTTTGAAAAGACATGGATTTACCAGTAGGAAGAGAGGAAATTAAGTAACAGCGAAAAAAGTAATTTTAATTCCTGTCCCCTGATTCCCTGCCACAGCGGTGACACGATTTATAAGCCCAGCACAGTGTGATGTCTATTTTCTGTCTCCTTACAGATGCTAAGAAGCTGCATTAAATAACATCAGTGGCATCAGTGTTGAGAGGCTGCTGGCAGTGAGGTGAACAGGGACTGTACCTGCTGTATTGAGGGAAAGTGATTCGTTCTTGAACTTGTATCTCCTGAATATGCAGCTTGACTAGTCTATCACATTTTTCTGTTTCTTTGCTTGTTTACTGGTTTTATATAAATGTCTTGTTCAACCATTTATCTTAAAGCACTGGCTCACGTTAACACAAAATGCTAACAACTTTGAATGGTGAAAGAAAATTCTACCTGCACATTTGCTGGGGCTTGGTGCTTTGAGGGAGCAGGAGGAGTGGGTAAAAGGACAATTTCACTTTTTTTTTTTTTTTTTAAAGATTGAAGGTACTAGAATCCTCTTGATGGAACACACCTTCATGCCAAAAACAGTGGAAGTGAAGAACATCTTGTTAAAAAATTTAGAAGTGTGACAAAACTTTCATTAATCCATCTTTTTAAAGTCTTGCAAGCAAGACGGAGTTAACTGAAGGCTTCTAAAAGTTTTTATCCCTCCTTTCACCATATGTTCAACACTATTCCGAACAAAACCCACCTTTTATTCTTTATTTATTAGCCTAATAATTGGCAAAATTCTTGTCATAAATCAAGTGCTTTTAGCATTATTGGAGCATATTCACATGGAACTCCTGAAGGTCTCTAAGGGTCTTTCTGGTCTACATAGAAAAAAAATATGCTACAAAAATACTGCCAGTTTCCTTAGCAAGGAAAACAGGATAATCTGTAGTATTTTTAATCTATGTTAAAGCTTCCTTTATCATGACCACTGTGCAGTGAAAGCTTTTTTTTTTTTTTCTTGCTAAACTGACAGGTTGCTACCAGTTGAATGGACTCCTTTGCAGGAAGCAGACAATCTTGCTTGTTTTTCTATGGACACATGACTGCAGCCTGCCCATATGTCTCCTTCAGTGACACGCTGAAGGAGACTGAAAGCATAATCCTTTAGGATCAGCAGATTTATTTACAGAAGGCAAGAAAGGAACATAGTTTAGGTTACGTGGGATCACTGTCAGAGGTAGTAGAATTATAAAACCTAACAAAATCAACACATACACTGAATGAAGATGCTCATATTGCCTTAGGATTAAAGAAAAAAATGAAACAAGAAAATGGATATCATACAATTCCTTCATTGAGCAGTAGGAGCCTCTGTCATGGAGAGGCAAGCAAGACAACTTAATAGCTTTGGCAATCCATGCACTAACAGATATTAGGATCATTTAGTAATAACAAAAAAAAAAAAAAGAAACAAAACACGATTGTGGGCTACATGGGATGAGTGAGTCTGTAGTAAGCTAAGGGCTGCAAGTGCTTAACCCTTTACTAGTGAGATAAGTGGCACAAAACAACAGAGCAAGGGCAACATCACCCTCTTCTAACAGATGACTTCCTTCTCATCCCCTCACCCAGTAGGACTAGACAATCACTCTAGTAATGCTAAGGAAAGGGTGTAAGAAAGGCACGAATGTTCCCAGGTAACTAGGAGTTGGATCTAAATGGGAAGCCTCCTAAAAGTCAACATAAAGGATTTGGGTCAGCTGAAACATGATGGCACTGTTCTGTGAGCAATTCTGTTCAGTACTTGCAAAATGCCCCCTTGTTTTCATTTCACAACACAGAAGTGCCCACACTGCCATGACTGCCAGGTCCAGGATTTAGGGAACAATATCTCAGCTAGACATGATTAACCTGTCTGCATGCAGGTTTAAACACATCAAGCAAGGTAGTGCAGGTGGCTAGAGATTCACAATTTATATGTGAACAAAATGGGACCTAACACATTGTCACATACTGAAAAAAAAGTTAGCCATTATCATATAAATAGGCTAATGATGAGAGAATGTAGGATAAAAACTTCACGCAATACTTTGTTCATATGCAGTATATTATACCTAGTGAGAAAATCTACTTAGCTCTTCTATACTCTAGTATTATGGTGCTATTCATCAAGAGATCTCATATTACTCTAAGTTGTCATTATCCTCATTTTACAATGGCTACTCTCAAGAGAGTCTGGCTAAGAATGACATGGGACTCCTGACTCAGATTTTCCTGATTCTTTTTAATTTAAATTATAACCTTAATGTTATTAATGTTATGTTATGTTAGTGTGATTATTTGTATTTAATTTCCTTTAGAGTTTTTTTCTTTAATAGTGATATAATTTGAACTGACATAGTAACATGCATTTCATATACTTCAGTTGAAATTGTGCCTAAGGGCCGTGAAATTCTCATCTATAAGCTGTGTAAGGAAAAAACCTCTGGCGCTCAGAAGCCAAACACCTGCTAGAACTAGTGGCGGATCCAGATTTTTAAAAGAATTCCTGTTGCATAATGAAAGCACAAAGAAGGGAAATGTGTGGGGCGATGGAATGGTATTAAAACCACAGCACTTAGGGGAGAAAAAGAATCCTAAACCACTATATTCAGTATTCAGAGCTAAATACTGAAAATCTTGATATTAAAGAAAGATGTTCACAAGTGCAAATAAAAACAGAGGCTTTCTGTGATGTGGGGAAGGCTGAGCAGTGACTCCTTTATGTGTCACAGGGCATTGCCATGCCTTGCATTGCTAATGACAGGGAGTTCTCTCCCTGCACTCAATCTCAGTACATCTGCTTCTGATTCAGGTGGCAGGGGAAAATTGGCAAGTATTCCAGACCAAAAAAAAAAAAAAAGCCTGTCTTAACACTAGTAATTTTTCATCATTTCATTCTTTCATCATTGTCATTAGCAACAGCATGGTGTTTACCACGAATTAAACAGGTAAACGCAATATGTCAGGTTTTTCTGCTACTGTAAATGACTACAAATTCTCAAAACAGAAACAGACCTGGAAACACAGGCAAACTCCCAGCCACCAAGAAGTGGAGAATTTCCTCAGTAAGGAAAATCTATCTTTGGTGCAACTATATTGAAAATCAAGCTGTCCAAAACAGAAATAGAACTACAAGATCATGCAATTAAGGAATTTTGACAGATTAGGAATATAGAAAGTTTTTGACAAACATCTTCCATCACAAAACCTCTCAATGAATAAGACCCTCAAAGAGTCTAGCAAATACCATATAAGCAGGTATAATCCAGGTAGCAGGAAGAAAAATCACATCTATATAAGTATAAGGTGTCAAGAATCCTCTTCAGAGGCAAGTCAAAACAGTTTACTGTAGGATAAATACATAAATATCCCTCAAAAAAAAAAAATGTATTTGTCATACCACAAAGGTCACTCAGCTATACTAAAATAACTACGACTAAACACAAGACGTGTGAACAATCTTTATTGATCAGCGGTGTTTGCTGACCTACTTCAGTGACTTCCACAAAGAATAAATGCACATAGATAAGGCTGTGTAAAGACTTGTGCACACCCAGATTAAAAGAGTGAAATCACTCAAGTAAATGGAGAACAACCACAGTGGCGCCAGAACTCCTCTGGTACATTCCCAAAGCATCAATATGACCTCCTGCATGACGCAGGCTATAGAACTGGGCAAGGAACTGTCTCCGGCATGTTCATCACCTTTTTTTAAAACAGGAAACATTTTCAGAAAGTTTCAGTCACAATTTTAACAGGTATCAAGGAAAAGGGAATATACCTAATACGTTATTTCCACATTTAGTTGAACTTCATTGTTAAAATTCTCTATATTACTTTGCCCAGCTTCCTCTGCAGGCCTTTGGACAAGCTTATAGTTTTTTGTTTGTTTGTTTTTTCCTGCTATGTCATAATGTCCTTTATTATTAGAAATTCTTTTCTCCCTTTTGCCCATTCAAGATGGGAAAGGACAATTCAGGTGGTGTGTGGTGGCCTAACATCACCAGTGAATGACCAAATACTTAAAAACTCACTTCAGGCACTGCCACCCCATGGAAGAAAGGACAGCGTTAGTCCAGGCTCTCTTATCCATCTCTTTTCAGAGGAGCACTGAAAGCCCCTGCTACCATCTTGTTAACACATCTTCAAAAGGGGCAGGGGGGTCCCAAAACTCTAGTTGCAAAGACAGACCACCCTGAATAAAGGTGTAAATAATGAAAATGGTTTTCCTCTGTTACGTCTAACAGATGAATCCTTTCTCACCTGAAAGAAATTAGACTGTAAAGAATGCCCCAGCCAGATGTTCACTCAGGCTAACCTGCCATTTACACCAGCTCACCACATGAATGTGTCTAGCACATGGAGAGGAAAACATGATTTTTCCACTCTTAATTTTCCACCGCTTCTGATAATTTTAATGATATTAACCCAGTTCTTCACCTACCCTTCTCTCTCCATTGCAATAAGTCTCTTTGCAGGGTTTATGGACTGAGCAGCCTTGCACACTGACTGGGTCAGGCACATTTTCACAATAAGGAAGCAGTTAAATGGTCATGGCTCTGCTGTAGGAATGTTGGTTTAAGGCTATTAATAAGGCACGTGAGGTGAATGCCTTTCAGCCAAGCGCCCTCCACGTGTGCCCACCTGTTTCAGCAGGATTTTAAAGAGAAATTCCCGAAAGAAACTGTTCACAGCACGCAGCCTCTAAGTCTCAAATACATTTTGCAAATACTCCAGATCTTTTAAGCTTTTTATGCTTTGCTGATGGTAAAAATACTGATACTGATACACCAACCACCAGACAAAGCATGCTACTTCCCAGTAAGACTTTTTTTTCCTCTCATCTATCATTGAGTTTATTGTTATTAAGTTTCATTCTCTTTGTCATCCCCAGCAAATCTTTTGCTGTTGAAATGCTTTCCCTTACCCAGACCCAGCGTTCAAATGCTGCAACTCACTTTTCCAAGCATGCTTCCACAATGTTCCATATTTAACTTACTCAGCCTCATATTTACTTCTCAGCTTAACTCTGCTCCCTCAGTCCACTAAGGCCAGTCTCGTTATCCTGATCCATTCTCTTTCTCATTTCCTCTTAATCTTTTTGAGGAAGGGAAGCAGTTGTTCTCCAAGTGTTCTTTGTCTTTTTATGTCTCTTGCCACTGAACGCATCTCAAGCAGGGCAAGGTTTTAATTGTGTTGTATTTAGTCAGACACGTGGTCCAGCATTGAAAAGAAAAATGCTGACTGAAACGAGGTCAATAAATGAACAAAAACAGATAGCATAAAGAAGCAGAAACACCCTAAAAAGCAAAGGCTCCAAATATGAAAAGACCAAATATGAAAAAGGACCTACCACTAATCTGAAGATTGTCCCCTTCTGGGTCACACTATCTACTAGCTTTAACTGGGAGTATTTCATGTGTATACTTCCTAACAAGCCACTACTTTGATAACTATGCCCTAGTGGCAGAAAAAACAGAGCGACTGAAGGCTCACGTGGCAGGCACTACAGTCATCTGTTCAACGGCAACTGTTAAGACTAATGGTCGTTAGTTTAATGACTCATTTTTGTTCTTCTAAATGATGTGTACAGTAATGCTAGAGGACTGATATGGTGAAGGGGAAAGGGCTCTTACCGAGGTGAGAAAAACACAGGATCTGCTCCTGGAAATAATGGAATAAATCCTCTGAATGAACTGGAATTGCTGAAATGTTAAAAGACACAGCTGAGCAAGTCAGACAAAATGAAAATAGAAACTGCTAATTCAGAATGGGATGCCTGTCCTAATCAGTATAGATTAAAGACTACAGCCTTTTCACCCATTTTCCACAACCAGCAGAAAAATTTCATTAAGCAATTTTAAAATGATCCAGGTGATTACAGAAAGACATTCAATAAACATAACAAAAAATACAGACTAGAGAATACTGTAGAACACCTGCAATTCAAAGGCAACACATTGTCTAGTGTTTTGGAATAATAAAAAATACGAAGTCCTCTTAAATGCACTGCATTTTGTTTTGGTGGGCTTTTTTTTTTTTTTTTATTTTTTTAATATTCCAAGTATCACGTGTCTTCTCTGCTACTGATCTCATTGATGGTCTTTAACCCTCTCAATATGGTCTGTATTTCAAATGAGACCAGTAGCAAGTACAAGTGCTAAAATAGGTATCGCACTGAAAGATGGGCCATATGATTATATTCCTAGTCACCCATCTTGTTTTCTCATTCAAACAGCTGAAGTTGAGTGAATTGCTTCACTATGTGTGCATTACTCTGGGAACTTGGCTACCACATCCACCATATGCGATTTGCCAATACATACCACCTGCATACTGAGGGAACGGAAGACCTTCCTGTGGAGGAATATCTTCCCATCCTGTGTGGGTGTACAGGAGCAGATGTGTACGTACAATGGATAGCTCCCAGGACAGATGAACTGAGACATGTCATAAGTCAAACATTGTTTTCCAATAATGATTATCCTTCTACGGGACATTTAACAGAATAATTTTACTCCTTCAGAATACCACACTGAAGTTTATGATGGCATAGCAGATGTTTAGTAAGATATTGTTTTCTTTCCTCCTCTTTTCTAGCAGATTGAAGAACCTAACTGCAGGGGGTGATCATTTTCAGAGCGCACATAGCTAGTGCACTAGCATTTTCCTGGATCTACTAGCACCTCAAATCACAACTGACCACCGAGTAAAGGCTGTAGTCAAGCTACTGAAAAGCTCTGCTACCTTGCCCAGTAGAGGAAAGGTTCTGGAGGGAGTGGCCCTTCCAGCTGCTACTGGTACAATCAAGTCTCTGTTAATGACAGTCTTAAAAATGAGAAAATAGCTCCGGCACACACATCCTGTAGAAGGCTGGTCTTTCAGCCTCCACTGTTTCAGCAAAGTTGTAAACATCACTATTTTTCTTAGAAGTAGGGGCTTATCTGTAAACAGCTTTTCAAAAGCAGCTTTTATATATTGAATTTAACAGGGTACACAATTTTGGTTTGTCCACTTGACCTTGTCTTTTGAAAAGCTGTCGTGCCTCTTGTAGGGCAAGAGATACTCAGCTCACTACTTCTAAAAACAACAAGGGCAAGGGAAAATGCAAAGTTCTTCATACGTGCCTGATTTCTAACCAACAGTGCAAAACCACCTATTCTTACATACCCAGCAGCTTCTCCTTTACTGCTACCATTTGCACGTAAGGTTAAACAGAATTCTTGACAGCATAGTTTAATTTTAAAGATTTACAGAAGGGCACTATTCCTACGGAATATTTTTCAACTATTTCTGAGCACTTTTGGATGGATCTGTGGCAATAACCTCCCCCGAATTTTCTTATCCACAGTCAGCTCTTAGTTTGCCAGTACAAGCTAATGTGAGCTAGGAGGCCAACCCTAACAGTTCAATATCTAAAGCTTTAGCATGGTTCCAGGTTCTCATATGTTTGTCTTTAGCATTCTAAAACTTTTAAAAATATAGGCAGAATCCAAGAACAATGGACTCTGCAAGGGCAGGGAAATAAATTCATCCGCCTTTTTGTTTAATTGCAGAGGATTCCTTTTGCCCTACCTATTACTTCTCAGGCTGAACATGAGCATGACACTAGACACTACTGAAGCTAGAACCTATACAATTTAGTGGATTTGCAAACAGTGGTGTGAAATACTGTGCTCTTGATTCAGTTGATCTGTTCTTATTCTGCGTCATTACACATCTCTTCACATTCTCCACTGCTTTATGAATTGTAAACAATAAGACAGTTCACTCTCAGTTAAACTGTGCTGAAGTTAACTGTGGCAATGATTCAGTTGTTTTCATTTGCACTTTTTAAAAGGTCTGGCTTCCTCTGCACTCTATACAGAGTAAAATGTTATTATATGAAACTTAAACAGCATCCATTTCAAATAACAAGACCCAAATATAAATCTTAACCTGTATATTTCTCTGCAAGTTTGGCTGTACTTGGAATTATCAGTCCAGAACATCTCTATTTCAGAGTCCAGTTCTTTTTGCCAAGAGAGATATTCTTTTATCCTGATTATAGTGAAAAAAGCCAACATGCTGGCCTGACTCAGGCTGTAATTATTCTGTGCCTTTATACGAGCTTTTTATAGTTCCTGGTAGAAAGGCTGAAGGGAATCCTACACATCCACACAAGGTCTGAAATTTGTTGCCTTCCTGCACAAAACTGTATGAAAGTGTTTGAATGAGTTCCTCTTCCCTATGCTTTTCCTTGCTTAGAGTTATGATGCATGTAGCTATTTCCCTCATTTTGTGTTACTCCAGCTTTAATAATAGAGCAAGGGATGACTACAAATTGTTCTATAAAAAATAGAAGTGACTCCTTAAAAAAAAAAAAAAAAAGATTACCTACCTAAATAAATCCTCAAAGAAGCAACTACATGCTTTAAAAGGAAGTATGGGGCAGTAAAAATCTAAAAGTCAAAATGCCTATTCCAAGAAGATTTAACGCGGTCTCTGAATCTCAAAACAAGCCAAAACTATTCATTTCAGTCATTTAGAAACAGAATCATTCTGCATTGTCTTAAAGCCATAAGAATTCAAATCAGTCACTACCATTTCAGATTAATCAAACACCTCATGCATTCATGCAGACTAGGAAAACACAGGGCTGTGTCACCTTCCTATTTTTGCTTCTTCAGCATCAAGCCAAAACCTGATCCCTGTTCTAAATCAATGTGTTCCATTCTGCTATTTCCTGGGAGGCAGGGGTCTGGAGGCAGGTGGGGAAGGGAAAGCCTTTCTCCCAGTTCTTTCAGAGGTATAAATATTATATGAAAAATTCCATTAATATAACAGGAAGCCTTGCACTCAAATCCTTAAGTCTGCTGTGAGTGGACAAATAGAAAAACAAGTCACTCCACTTAAATAAATATTCACCTACTACTGCTAATATTTTTCTCCTTCATGTATATGAAAAACAGCCAGTCTTGTACTATTTTCAGAATAATATTCAAGGAACAAAGAAAGTTATGTACAGAACATTTTAAACAAAATCAAAATACAGAAACCAAATTCAACTTCAGTTGAGAAATGTTTTAAAGAAATTAAAGTTAATACAATAAACCCTTCTCTGTAAATCTCTTCTTATAATTTCCTTTAGTTAAAGATAACAACATATTGGATTTAAGTCCATATATAACATATCAAATGCTCTTTATTAAACAGAGGATCTATTCATAGCACCCTGTATTTGCAACATATGCAGCAAATTATACTATTAAACACTTAATCCTAATACAGTTTAAATTTCATCCTTCACAATAAAACTTGCACTAATGTTGCTATACTTGAAACAGGATTCTAGAAATAAACAGTAAGAGTTGTAGATAGCTCAAGTGACGACAATAATTGAACACTTGAAATGTAAAATTAGCTCTTTAGATCTAAACATTCTGATGAAATATTAAGGGTATGAAAAAAAAAAAAAAAGCTATTCCCAGTTATCCAAGGTTTGGAATTTTTAATTTACAAAACACAGGAAAATAAAAGATGGACAGGAGTCCTATGAGCCACATCCCACATCTCTGAGAAGTTTGAGCTTGTACATGCCCTCTGTAGAGAGGCCATGAATGGACTGATCCCACCAAGAGGCCTTTGCAATGCCAGCACCTCACAGAAGAGCCGAGTACAGCAGCAGCCCTGAGCAAATCAGAGAAAACATCTACTACAACCAAGATACTCTGGTAGTAAGAGCACACAAACAGCACAGCCTGCTAGGCATCCCTCTGAGTGGAGGAATGGAGATAGACGAGCTACACCAGCATTTTAAAAGCTGAACAGAACTTAAATGTCAGTGCAGATGTCTCCACAAATAATATCACAAGTTTCTGAATGCAAGACCCATTAAAACCAAGCATGTCCACACCAATCTAAATTTAATTTCAATTCAAACATTCCCTACATTGTGTCTGACCTCTCTAATGTTAGTTACACAACTCTGAACAGGATTTTCTAAGCTATTTTATTAAAACAGCCAATTCCAATACACAAGACAGATCAAGCAAGCAGGCCCCCATTTTACAAGACCAATCTAGCCCCTGCAAGCCCCAGCTTAGAGGAAGTATTTAACCTAGAAATCTGCATCATCCTTCAACATGAAGCATCGTTTATCATTTTCTTTAACGATGCTCTCATTTAGCCATGCGAAAACATCTGATTGTGTCCACTTTCTCAACTAAAAATACCACCAGGGTGAATCAGAGTGCAATGTTTTATGCAGCCACCCTGTAACTTACATGCAGAGAAGAACCCATCAAAGACCTGCAGATCTGATTCAGAAAAAATTAACCAAAGACAATCACAGTTTGCTAGAGAATATTATAAAGACTTCATTAGTGTTTTTAAATATACTGTATATGCATATCTTTCTAAGTAGTATAGTTGTAGTAATAAAGTCTCCCAAACTAAAATTTTAGCAGTGAATTGAAGCTTACAACATTTTATGCCAAAAAGAGAATTACATTTTAAGGTGTTTTAAATGCCCCTTTTAAAACACCATTCAAGTTTTTCCTCTGCGGACAAAGGCATATACTCTTTGACAGGTACTAGATAAAGTTAACTTTTGATTTACCATAAAGGTGCAGATGTAATTCCTCAGAATAACAGATGTCTATCAAACCCTTCAGTCTTGGACACTGAAAATATCACCTAGAGTTCTGTATCTTCGCACAATGACAGATCAATGGAAGAGGGCCTGCCCGATATATGAGGAATATGAGGAATCACCTGATTATAAAAATTAGTAAAATGCTTAAGTAGTACAGAATAATTCCACCAAGGGGTTTGAAGTGGCCTGATTATGAGAAGAGTTGAAGAAGAATTAACAGGTGCAAGGATGTTGTACCAGGAAATTCTTCTCTCAGGAGACTGCATAGACATGATGACATGGGAAACTTGGGTTGCCAACTTTCTACAGAGTAAATAACCCTGAAACTCTGGGAAAATGACTTGGATTATGAAGGTGGAAGAGAGGCCAGACCATTACTGAAAGAGGATTCTAAGTGAATTTTGCCAGTTTTATATGTATGATTACTCTCAAAACGAAGGGCTAGTGCCACTTTTCTCACTGCTGCTAGCCTTTCTTTACTTCTCAGCTCTCTTCTTTCAAAGACCCATGTGGAGCTAAGAAGGCACATTAGTGAAAATTCCCCACGAAGGATTAATTTTGTGCAGCCAGCTATGCTTTCCCCACAGTTACACAGCTAATTTTAGGAGGAGTTCCTCAGAATACCTTTACTATCAGAGTATGATGCCCTTCAACAAAGATGATGCTGAGTGGTAACAGCAGAACCTAAAGGTTAGCTTTGACTATTCCAACCCAGATGTGCACATTACTAGTTAATATTTGCATAAGTTACTCATATGTTGTGCCAGAGGACTCTCTTCACGAGTTAAATTTTATTCATATCTGAAGTCCACATTCAAAATAAGGCTGGGCTATTATGGAGGTAAAGACATAAAAACTGAAAACTCCCTTTGAAACACATGCTTTCCAGTAAAAGCAGCTAGCAAAATGCAAAACACGGTCAACATTCCAACACCATGATGTCAATTTTCATATGCATGGACAAAATGCTACATGCAGAAATCAACTCTATCGTATCTTCCTTATTTATGATGTGCTTGTGTTCCCCTGCTTTCATTAGCAGAACTGCACCATGCAGTGGAGAGTGCAACCCCTTAAAAGTTTCAAAGAAATCTGCTGAATATGGTAAATCTGGCAAAAAGCCACACTGGTTTCTAAAAAGTGAATTTCCATGTTCTGCTTCGGTTCTTCTGAAAAAATAGCGAACATGCTCTAAGGAATAGTTTTGATGTTTCCCTCTGCAGTAGTTCAGAGAAATTCCTGCCAACAGAGATGGTCTGGAACACCTGATAAAATGCTCTTCAATAACACACAATAAAAAAGTGACATGTAAAAAAAATGGAAATCACTTGAAATTTTGCAAGGTTTATAAGCAACAGGCAAATTATCTTTTTGATTATCTCTACTTTTTTTTTTCCCAAAAGGAAAAATACAACCAGTTTTCAAGAAAACTAACAGCTGCAGACAGATTTAAATGCCATCTGTCCTTAGCAGTTACATGAAGAGACAAAATGATTCACACCACACAACAGGAAGTATGATAACCAACTCATCAGCACTAATGAAATTCAGCCTCAGTTTGCTTCCTATGGGCAGGTCTTACTCAGGAAAAACTCCCAGTGATGTCTCAGGCAAAGTGCCTACAGACTTCACTGGCACTGTTACTCAAATGCAAAATGTCGTACTGTTCAGCTAGAAAGCCTTTTACAAATTTTACAAAATAAGGTCTCAGTTGTGGCACAGTAACCTAATGAAGTCCACAGGGTTCCACAGGCTGGATCTCATTCCAGGACTGAGGTTTTAGTGCAAGTCCTCATACTACACCACTGAATAAATCAATGTGAATTTTTGGCAGACAAGGAATGATGGGACACTCCTATAACACAGTTGAAGAAGACAAGGTCCTTTCTTCAGTGTCTCGTGGGAGGCTGGCCTTAATGTTTGAAATAATAAAAAGAAGTCTACAATTCCTACATTTTGCCCATTTCTGAATTGTGGCTTCTTTGTGACATGTGACAGATGGCTCACAGAGGTCTAAATTCAGCAAGAAAAATAAGCAATTATAAACAAATACATCATTGCTGTTTGCTAAGGACATAATTCAAGGAAGTTCAAAAGATCAGAACAAGACCCACATGTTCTGTTATCCCAGCTAAGGCACTTCTCAAGATGGTTATCTACAGGAAGAAATTTTCTCCAAGAAAAGCTTAACATTTGCAGTACATCTTTGTTGCCCTCACAGAAACCATACAAATTTTAAAAAATAAAAATAAAAAAATCAGCTCATATAAAAATGAAAAGAAAATACACAACTTTTTCCCTAAGTAACACTGCTATCTAAGACTACGTAAAGATTTAAAAGGTTGCAAGTTAAGAACAGGTGATGCTAACATGATATTTGAAAGGCCCATGAGACTTGCAACATTAAGTAAAATGTATTTGCCTACTGATCTAATTGCTTACTAATTTTCAAATCTATTCCCACTGGATAAGTAATGGTATTTTAAGCCCAGAACCTGGCATTAAAAATACATTTATAGTTTCCTTTTAGCAGAAGATAAACAGCTGCATGGTAAAAAACTATACATTAAGATGGCATTTGGGAGGGTTCTGTATGGTTTTAACCAACCTATTGTGTTCTAAATTTAACTGAAAGAGGTAGGAAGGGGAAATGGGAAATACATTTGGGCTCACAGTTTCACACTGGGGTGAAGGCAAGTATTCACTCATGCAGGGAAAATGTCTGGAATATTTGTGTCTTATGGAAGGACTTATCACGTAATGAACATAGAATTTGAGCCAAGCCTTATTTAGTAAAATATCGGAAGCCATTGCTCTATTTATCTTCCTAAAGGAAATGCTAGTGTTTGTTTAAAAACAAGAAACTACTCCAACAATCAAAATGACCTAAATTTCCTTGCACTCCTTCAAATTCTAAAGTTTTGGTATTTTTTAGAGTGTCAGAAACAAAATTTTGTTAAAAAAAAAAGCTGTAAAAATAAGAAAGTATTCCAGGCAGGCACAAAGAAGCTCAGAATGTATGTACCTATGCAGTTTTTGAGCAAGTCCTTAGCATCCAGAACACACCTTCAAATACACCTGGAGTTTAGAGGATATATTTCTTTAGTTTTAGCTTTTAAATAGTGAGTCACAAATGACAGTAGCATAGATTCTAACTTCCCTTTCAATGACTATCAAGTGTAACCCCAAAGAATATCAAGATGGTAGAAAAACATCTGAATTGGTTCTGACCAAGTACCCGTCTAGTCCATCAGCTTCCAACAGGAGCCTTAAGTGGATACCCAGAGAACAGCACATACAGAGCAAGTACATACCATACTTCCCTGGACTCACATACCTTTTTTTTTATTTTTTTTTTTAGCCTGCCATGGTTTGTCTGTTCAGTAATGCTGAGTGGATCTTCCAAGTGCTTGTCTCGTCTTCCCCTGAATCCATGTATCCTTCCACTCGAGAAAACCTTTGGCATGCAGATCCCAAGATCATTACAAGCTCTTTTTGTTGTCTTTCCACCTCTTTCATTTATAAAGGATCAGAACCGTATACAGTACTTAGAGTGGGATCACACACTTAAGGAATTAATACAGTGAGAGGATGATGCTCTTCACTTTGCATCTTCCCTTCATGGTGCTTCCTAACATTTAATTTCCGTTATTCACTGTTGCCAGGCTCTGAGCTGGCAGTTCCATGAAGAGATACACCTAGAAATCACTGTTCTAGAGGAAAAGTGTAACTGTTAGTCACAGAAAGCATCTTACATTCATACAAATAAAACTACACAATCAGGCCACATGAAAACAGAGTTCATTCAAGCGGTCTTAGTTACTGGTGTTAGTCAAACCCATGCGTAGCATACAGCACAATCTACACACCTCTACATTCACCAGTGGTGAATGTATGCCCTTTTCAGCTTTCTAGCAAGTGTTGATGAGATCAGCTGAAAAAATCAATAATACACTGGAAGTGCCTGTCAGTTTCCAATTAGAACATCATCTACAAAGCAGGCAATACTCAAGACACTGCAATGCTATTTTTTTTTCAGCCAACATCCATGTTAGTCAACCAGGGAGCAGTTTAAAACTATTTGGAGACTCAAGAAAACAAAACACCAAATGAGTAATGAGACCTTGAAAACATCTAATAAAAGGAGACTCTCAAGAGAGGAAGCCAAATCATATCTTAGCATATTTTATTTGTTATGCATCCACAGAGAGCAGTGAGCTTGTTCAGCCTTCTGCTTCCACACCACTGCTACACCAGCAAGAGGCTGCAGTACCTGGGAAGCAAGGACAACTCCTGTTGGAAGAGACATATCTGAATGCACCAGAAACACTACTTGCATCACCCTTGCTTATTTCTCCATGCCAGTAGATGGTCTGGAGAAGCCACATACACAACAGAGATATGGCAACAACTAAAATATAAAAATAAAAAATCAGGGGAAGATTTTTGAGCTAGCTAATCTCTTGTTGAAACAGCCAGCTCAGAATAGAGCTGCTTTCTGCAAGCTTCTCAGAGCTTCTGAAAGGTGCAGGCCAGGAAACATCATCAAACAGAGTCTGAGAGAAAGCAATCACCTTCCCCTGGCATTCTGTGGTGTGGCAGGTGTGCCCATGCCTTCTTAATTCTCTGGAACTAAGGCAAAAATCAGAGAACTGAAGTGCTCTTCTCTGCGTCTGCATTTGCTACAGAGAGCCTTCACAAATCCTTTCACATATACATGTTATAAATGATACCCTGTTCTGTTTGCATGCACTGACAAGAGACTGTATCCTATAAATTTTAAGCAGCTTAGATTTTTGGCAAAGCACCTGATGACAGAAAAAGCATTACATAAATGCAGAAATACATGTTTCCACATATAAACAAAAGCTCCACTTACTTAGCGCTACAAAACAGCATCATTAACCAGTTGGGACCTCCCACCGTGCCACAAATGACAACAGTTAGCATACAAAAACAATCTAGTAATTGCAATCGTAAATGCATTTTTAATATTGTTTCACAATTTATTCGAGCTGACTGCATTTGCTGTGTTTCTAGTGGATCCAGAAGCATGACAAACTGACAATTCTTGGAAACCACATTTCTCAAAACAGACTGAGAATACTGTTTTCATTCTCTCTCCATAATGATGTTAAATCTAATAAATATAAAATTAGAAACAGAAATAACATTGTTCCTAAACAATTTATGTAATACGCTGTCTGGAAGGGGTGTATTAGGCCAAGTTTTCAGAAAGTGCACTCCATTTACAAATACTTGATGTTTGTACTTGCAGTTCTCAAGTATTATCAAATATCTACACACCCAGGTACTAGAATTTACACACCAGAAACCTATTCTCTCAAAAGAGCTTTAAGAGTCAAAGTTTTGGTTTAATCATCAAAATGTGAAGATAGATGGTTAGTCAGACTTTTGGAAGTGCCTAAGGCACTAAAATGCCTGGTTCCCATTGGACTAATGGAAATTTAACCTATAACTTGTTTTGAAAATCCAGCTAAGCACCTACCAATACAGTTAATTACTTAACTGTATGTGTTTAACTTACAAAAGCTCAGGGCTTACTGAAGTAAAGGCTCCATATCACAGACCCTTCTGAAAACACTTCTCTCTCTGCATCAGATTTAGCACCCTTGCATAGCTGACAGTCAGAAATGAGTTTGCAGACCTGTACTTGCTCCTAGAAGACAGAGTGAAGCCATTTGGAAAATAAGACCCTTAAATCCAAGAGTGCTTGACAGTCTACAGTCTTCAGATAGTATCAAAAGTTCTCCTCTTACAGGGAGAAAAGTTCTTTACGTACTTGTTTTCAGAACCTAAACAAATTTTCAGTGACAAAGTGAGTGCAGAGGGCATAACAGAACTGCAGTGCCATGCAATTCCCATGTGGCTGTTGCTCACGATAGCAAGCTTTCCTTTTCTAAGACACTTGTACAAATTTGACAATTTCTTATAGAGATCCAGGAATGAGAGATAAATAGCATTCCAGATGCACTATACCAGAAGTTGGGAAAGTACATCAGTAATTGAGATAACTACAAAAGATTCAAGTCTATAAACATTTCGTTCCATTCCAAAATAAGAGAAACAAAATTCTTATTCCAAAACTCACAGGAAAGTTGAAAACCTCTTTCAGAATGAAAAGCCACGTAGACAAATAAATACTGGGCTTTAAGTTTATTGAACCTTCAAATGGAAATTTATCTAATGTTGGGCTGAATGCAGAAACCAAGGTAGGGCCAAATCTAGATGCACTGATTAAAGCCTGACTTTCCTTCCATCGGCTGTTTGCTTATCTTTTCCAACTTTATCTGCACAACCAGAATAAGAATCTCACTTAGTTGTCTCTCCAGAATTGTTATGGCTATACCCAGCGTCCCTTCTGGAACGTTGTGCTCACTAGGAAACTGCATTTCAAAACCAAACTCACCCTATTACCTCACACAAACTGTTTTACAGAGATTTTGCATAACAAGAATTACACTGGTATTGTTCAAGGCAGGCTGTGCTGGACTGTACATGGTCACAAGATCATCATTAATGCTATAAACTATACAGAATCTTAACAACACGGACTTAACAGTCAAGTACATTTGCAGCCAGTATGGTGGAACACACTGACATTGCCAGGGATTTCTCGCGTAACCTTACAAGATAAACAAGCATAGAGGCACAATTATAAACCTGCTTTCACTAGCACTGAAATTAATATATTTTACCACTTAGTTGCAAGCCACATTATATTTGGTGTTTTCTTAAATACCGGTTCCTGGATTCAGGTGAACATACAGAACCCTATATTTTAAGAAAAGCTTCAAGCCTAATGATTGCAGATAAAGACAAACGTGGATCTTACAGCTTCTAGAAGTAAAAACAAATAAAAAGCTCTCAGATTTTAAAATACATTCTTATGAAGCCAAACTCATTATTTGGGATGGCCAAACCATGATTTTTAAACAACTGGTAAAAGGACTTTAACATCAGTACAACCAATCATGTACTTTTTCTGTGATGCAAAGGCAGGAACAATTTGGTGTGCTGAAAAACTGCCCCCTCAGTGCAGTTTATGCCTCAATTTGGTAAGGAATACGAAGGAGCCAGCTGCACCAAGCAGACCTGAATGAATAATTATCAATGACTAATCTTTCAAGTGTTTGCTAAAACCAGAGAGAATCCTAAAGCTATGCCTTCACTTCCTAACTACTTTTTCAAGAAAAATTAGAAGCCACTGGCTGTTGTGAAAGATTATTCTTACATCAAAGCTCTTCTAAAAACATTCCACGTTTGAATATCTAGTTTTGGAGCAAGCAATCTGGAGCTCTACACACAACTGATTTAATAATCTCATCAGAATTTATCATTTTAATGGGCAGTGATACTCATGTCTGAAGATGTAGATACAGCATTATAAATCTAAAAGGACATGGAGACTAAAACACCTTCACCTCATTGGCGTGAATGATTTTGGACTATGCTTTAGCTGAATAATCAAAGGTTGATTTTTCTGACTTGTATCACTGCAAGCATCATTCATAATCACTATTATAAATAATATTTATTAAAAATTTAAATAAAATAATAGTAAAATGCCCCCCTCACTGATATCATCTGGACTTTTGGTCATCTCCCAAAGCTGACAAACTTTTGATGAGACTACATTTTTAAAAATAAGTATTCATACATATTTTGTGACTCAAGTCACAAGACAGATTCATCACAAACCTTCTGCCGATTCCATTCTTTTGAATTGTAAATAGGGGGTAACAGCAGTTCAGATCCTATGAGCACTGGTTGAGCAATCATTATTAGTCATAAATTCAAAATGAATTCAGGAACTTACGTAAGTATTCTGGTAATGCTGTCACTGAGTTACAAGCTTGTCAATAACAATATTTTAAGTCAGAATACTTCTACTGAGTCTCTAAAGTGTTATTTGTCTGCAGTAGATGTATTTCAATGTTAAAACAAAGGATAAAACCACAAGTCTATTGAGGCTGATGGCAAAACTCCAGATGGGTGCAGAATTGCAACCTGCCTACAAAAGTGAAACTGCTTTAGATTTAACTCTGGATTTGCAAATCGCAACCTGATAGTTTTGATTAAAGTTACTGAAGATTTAAAAATCCTTACTCTTATATGGCATGTAGATCAATATTTTCTGACATTGGTGTGCAATACATTCAGTGACTGTAAAACATATTCCAAAGGTTTTCCACAAAGATGGTCTCCAAGTCCACTATGTCATGTAATGGACATCAGATTTTTGGCCTTGCACAACTCAACTTTAAAGACATTTACTGTGTTGGTAGTTTTCAGCAGATTGGCTATGGCAGAATCATTTTGAATAAGATAATGTTTTCAGCATGTATATCTTTTACATCCAAAATATCACAGATAGTTAGAAAAAAACATAATGCATGCAGGGATTGCAGAAACATAAATCATGGGAGCAAGTAACAGCTTATTCAATGAATATGTGACCTACAAAGCTTTCCCTTCCATAGAAATCCAAAGCTAATGCTTCTTAAATATCCAGACATGGTGTGTTTGCTATTATTCCCTCCTCAGACATTAGCCACCCCACAGTCTTTGGGGATAAAATGGGCTGACTTGTAGAGGATTTAACTAGGACTCTAGGAACCTAAGAAAATATCAGTGTATTCCTGATTTGAAAACAACATACCAGAGAATAAATCTAAAATGAACCCATGTGTAAACTCCAAATTTTCCATATGATTCTGCTAGCAATCATTTCTTGCTGACATTAATTCATTAGTAAGAATATCAGATATACATTCTTGCACATATTTCATAACATATAACAGCATCTAACTTAATGGTGTAATAAAATGTTACCACAAGATTGAGAAAGAGTTAGGTACCAGGCTGAACATCCTGCCTTTTCAATTACCAGTACATAGCCATATCTTCTCAAGAGATTGAAATAGCAAAATTGGACTTAAATACTTTTATTTTATTAGCTTAACCATTGCCTAAAATCTCTACTATTGATAACTAAGCTGCTATCATGGGAGAAAAATAAGAATCCTCTTACACCATACTGAGAAATAAACACACATCAATAGTTAACTATATCCTTGCCTGAGACTTAATGTTCACAAAAATCAGTAGAATACAATATCCTCCTTGGATGGATTCATCATTTAAATCTTTAGAAATAGTGAATTATTCCATGATGATATTGCTGCTATTTTTTTTTTATTTTAAGACAGACAGACACCATTTGCTTGGATCACTATTGGCTTTAGGCAAATGCAGTTCCACTCATTTCAGTTATACTGGCACAAGTCAGAAAAAGGAGGCCCGATGTCTGCAAAAGAGCACAAGCAAGGCTAGCCCATAAGTGATCTCCTCCTGAGTCAAATTTATGCCCCTGTTCTTGCTCACAGAATGGTTTTAAAAAGCAGCTCATCAACGCCAAGCAGTAAACAATTCACTGGGTTATCCTATCATATCTTATTAATTTACTAGTATGGCAATTAATCCGCCCTTAAAAAAATTGTCATGAACTCGAGACACCGCGTATCTGTAAGTTCAGAGTTCAGTTTGGAACCTAGCTAAACACTGTGCCGTGCTCGTTACTGGTGTAGGATCCTATAACCAGTTAACTTTCATTTCTTCTCAGTAACAGCTACCTCTTTTTCGCAACTTCTCATGTTAAAGTTTTCTTTGCGTTACATTCATACCACGTTTCCACCACATGCTTTTTAAATGGTTATTATTTTATTCTGTACCTGCCTCAAGCAGGATGAAATTAATCAATTGCACATAAGTGACATGACATAGACTTGTGACCTTGCCCAGCATCCAATTGTTTCTAATTGATTAGCTCCAGACATAAGCACTTCAATAGCCAAAAACAACACAAGTGGAAGCTATGGTACAATATTAGGGTAGAATAACTGTGTGTGGTCCATATAGTATGGCCCCAAGCAACCAATTAAAGAATTAATGGTTATTGGATACCAAAAATGTTATGTTAAGTAATATAAGATATCTTTAATGTGACTAAAATTGTGATAGAACACCTAAAATTTAGGAGCAGAAGGGCCTCCTGCAAGATTGGGGTTAAGTGCTAATGGCTCAAATATGCCAAATAGATTGGAATATTTAACAGGACAATCAAGACCAAAAGAATTTGACCTGGATTGAAATGTTCATAAAGCTATTCACAATAGCCTATTGATTACTACAATGTGTTTGGATACTTTTTATTATGAAGAGACAAGTGAAGCTATGCCAAACCATTTGTGGAGAAGAGGAAACTATGCCACCACTGATTCCAGTTCTGCAATAAGAAAAATATGGAAAAAAATAGAAAAGAAAAACACTATAAAAGAGAAAAGCGGTCTCTTCATAACCAAAAGGCCCAAACACAAAGCTGACCTTTCCCTTTCCTGTACTTCTATTCTTATCTTTCACAGAACTATTAAGTGAACTTCACATACTACTTTGAGTGCTTTATAGGGCCTGTTATTGCAACATCACTCAACTGCTTGCACACAAAGATACAAGCAGATCAGGCACAGAAAATCAGTAACATTTTTGTTCCTACATGAGAAGCAAGCAAAAAGCTGAAGATTCCACTGCTGTCCTGTCTGCTTGGACATGCACTGTATGTATGCTGTTTTTCTGCACACTTAATAAAGAATCTAATGCTTTTTACTTTTATGGTGAATCCTTTACTCAGGCAACTGCTGTACTTTCAAGACTGGCAGCAACCATAATATAGATACAAGAGACGTTGATTGATAAGCAACTGCCAAACATTTCACAGTACACACTGCACTAGTGCTATTAGCAAGTAGCACTGCTTATTCCCACTACCGTAAGCCCCAAAGTCCACCATAAATGAATTATAGCTTACTGAGCTGTCCAGTACTGTCTCTTCATTTCTTCATACTCCTTTTGAATTCTCTTTTGCCTGCTGTATTATCATTTGATTCAAAATCCTTCAGGATGTATGTTTAAATAATGCCCAGCCCATCAGGCTCCAGTTTGAAATCACCATTTCTCAACATCACAGTATGAAAACAGTACAGTTACAATAGTGTCACTGATTTTCTACAAAACTGATACTTTATTTTGTAAAAATTACTACAGTGCTTCAAATGCCATTTATTTCAAAAATGTTCTCCGGTTTAATTGTCCTTTTCTAAGTAATTTTTGATTTGGGCCTATAGAGGACTGAAGAATCCTTGATACATTCTGTACTGTGGGAACTACCGCTATAGAGGATGACAGACTATAACAACATCTCTGCTGCATGCCAGCACACCATATTTCTTGAAATACTCACTTCTTGGAACCGACTAGGCTCATGTGTCAGGCAATAGATCAGTTGGCAGCTATGGCTTTCCTCCATGGTTTCTGTATTCATTGAACGCTTGAAGGAAAGACCTTTTTGGACCTCAGTCTTCCCAAGATACTCACCGACTACCAAGTGCTTTACATGTTTCTACACAGGTATTTATATAACCCCTGTCACTTACAGTATCTTAACATTTATCAGGTGCTAAATCTCCTGTGGGCAAAGGGCAGCTGTATTGCCTTGAAAGACCCCAGGCATTACACATCTGGCAAAATCTCCCTTTGGTCCCTGTACAGTTGAGTCTGGTACGATATTACCGAGAGAGAAAATATCGATTTCCCATCTGGATGCCTTTGAAATTAAATTCAGTGATAAACCTAAATCCCACTCTCATTGGAAACCTTTCATTTACAATGCAGGTACCTCAGCAGCTTTGCTTAAAAGACAGTAACTGAAAGTTTGTGGCAAGATCATCGGAAACACCAAGCACAACAATAGCAACAAGTTCATTGCCTACCTGTAGATGAGCGTAGATAGCAATGGCAAGCCAAATGACCTCCCAGAAGAGCCCTGTGGCTTTAGGGCTGGCCATCCTCGTGCCTTGGGACTCTGCTGAGAGAGATTGTTTCAAGTTACAAACAAAATCAAGTGGGCTCCGCCAGAATTTCAATGACTAAAGCAAACTGGGCAAAGGGATGGAACCAGCCTTTGGAAGAAGCACAGTGCAAACACTGGAGCTCTGTGCTGGCCAGCGGAGCCGACTAGGAAAGCATGCCATGAGCACAGCCTGCAGGGTGATGCAGTTCCAATTAGGCAACAGAAACGGGGAGAGAATGAAGGAAGGTTTGGGAAAGCAAGCAATAGGGGGCGAGTTTGATCGTCTCCTGCACGTAGGTCAGTTTATCAAATCAGCAACCCTTCCCACCTTCATCTCTCACTTTCACCCATCCAAAAGTGAGAGCGCAGCCCTGGGACCCCATCAACCATTCACACTGCCTTTGGGAGTTCTGATCATAACAGCTCAGAGATTAAAGTGATCAGGGCAGAGGAAAAAAGTCCTTCAGTTTATTGATCCTCACCAGTTACAGGGCCAACACTAAATGGCTGGTCACTTTTGCTAAAAAACTTCAGTTTAAAATTGCCAGCAGGATAAACTGTTTAATAACACTGCTAATTCTGTTGACTCTTGGTATCAATGCATCTTGTTGCCTCAGCTCTTCGCTACCATAGTGATCTTATAAAGTACAAGTTCCGCACACCCCTAATGCACACATGCACACGCACACACCAGCAGCCCGCCTGCCCTCCCTTCCTCCTGCCCTCCACCCCAATATTTTGGGAGGACACACAGCGCAGGCAAATCTTGCCTTCAAAACCAAAAAAACAACTAATTTCTAAAAGATCAAGCGTCCTGAAAGAAAACTAGCTCTCACACCTGTCAACTAAACATAATTAAGACTCCTTACAGAAGTGTTTAACGCCTTCCCTCTTAAAAAATAAAAAATTTAAAAAAAAAAAAAAAAAGAGGAGAGGAGAGGAACACCCTCTCCCCACCCACCCCCAGCCCTTAGCGCTCTTGGATGCTCCGGTCATTCACAAGTCCCAGGTTGCTGTGCCAGCTAAGAAGGAAGGCTAATCCCCTCGCCAGGCGCTGCCGGGATCCAGCAGCCTCTGCTATCGGCAGGTGCCGTGCCTGGGCTCATCCAGCGGGCGAGCGGCTCCCCTTTCCCCGGGGCGCGCACGGAGCCCCTCCGGGCCGGTCTGCGCCCCGCAGGGCGTTGCCGCCCGCCCGGGCTGGGGGCAGCTGCCCGGGAGCCTGCAGCTGCTGCTGCTGCCGTGGCCCGGCCCGGCAGCCCCGCTGCTCTCACCCACCTGGTGCGGAGCCCGGCTCGGCTCAGCGGGGCCGGAGGGGAGGCAGGGAGCAGCTCGGGCTCCGCCGGCGCCTCCTTCCCTCCCGCAGGGCACGGAGAGCCTGGCCCGTCACGGCACCGGCGATCCAGCATCCTGCATCACGGAGAGCCCCTCCCTCGCGGCAGGCTCCAGCCCACCGCCGCCCGTTAGCCAAGGTCCTACAGGCTGCTGGCAGCCGGCCGGGACCCCCCCCCCCCCCCCCGCCTTCCCTCTCCCCGGTCCCCCCCTTCGCAGCCCGGCCCTGGCCGGAGGCTCCCGGGCGCCTCCACCTGCGGTGCGGGGCCATGGCCCTGCCCGGCGCCCCCAGCGCCGCCGCGGCTCCGCGCCCCCCCCGCTGCCCCCGGGCAGAGCGAGCGGGCGCCCGGCCAGAGGGGCCCGGCTCCCCGCCGGCTGCCGAGGGCTGGCGGTGCTCCGGAGCCGGCAGCCGAGAGCCCGGGGCCGAGCCGTTCGTCTTCCCCCCGAGGGGCGAAAGCTACCGTGAAGGCAGCCCCCCAAGCCTGCCGCGGAGCGGCTTCCAAAACCGCAAGCATCCCGTGTCTCATCTCCAAGCTGCTCTCGCAGTCCAGCTGCAAATCTGCTCGCACACCGAGGAGGTCTTTAATCACGCTGCCCTCTGCGATATTTTTAGGTTTCCTACTGTAAATCTGACAAGCACGCCTCGTCCGACAGCTCTGCTCGCGGTCTCCCTCTCAGCTGCTCGGCTGTATCTCCGTAAAATCCTCTACCTTTCGCTACGGCTCCCACTGATGTCCCAAGATTTCGTCGAGCCTAAGAGCAACGCACAGAAAAAGGGCTATTATCCCTGCCACCGAAGTTAAAAATACGCTCCAGTGAACTAAACATAACCGATGAAGAGTTTGTTCAAATATGTTGCACTGGAAACTTTTCCAATCTGTTTAGGTTTCTCACCAGCGAGGGAAGGCGCCTCCTCCATCGTTAGGAACAGAGTGCCCTCTGCTGAAACTAGGCTGGGAGGAAAGCAGCCAAAGGGGAGATGCCAAAAGCAGCCAGAGGGATCCATTTCAGCTGCTAGTTAGTTTATCAACCACACGGTCCTTGAATTATGACTTCAATTATACCGATGCAATTTGTTATCTTTAAAAAAAGAGAAAGATACCCTGGTGCAGACAGCACATATATCCGACCTGATCACAAACGATTTCGGCAGAATTTAGCCATTAGATCTACCGATGCAGAAAGCCAAGTTTCTCATCTCAAAACTACGGCCGGTAGTACTACAAGAACAAAGACAGAAACATCTTCACAACTACAACATGAAACTGACTCTCAAGACCCGCCATCTAGTTAGGCAGGCACAGTTTGCACAAGCCTTATTCAGAATCGCACTGCATTTAGGATTACTTAGCCCTCAACACTGAGGGAGTCCCTTGGATCCCTGAAACAAAAGCTACAGAGTGGGCCATTAATTTGCTTAACAGGTGGGTATTTAGACAAACAAACAAACAAACAAATTTTCATCTAAAGCTGGTTTGTCCCCTCCTTAATGCAGTTTCTTTAATTTCTTCACCTCGGCCTCATCCCACACCCCTGTCACTTCACTGTTCTCTCTAAACTTCCAGTGAGCATGAAAGCTTTGGGATTTTGACTCCTTGTGAAGATCTCCATTATCCGTTCTGCTGAGCCAAGCGAATGTCAACTGAAAGTCAGGGGTCCAAGCAAGATGTGTTTGACAACACCACTTCAAAGTTCACAGCACCTGCAGTTCCATAGCAGACTCCTCCAATACGTGTCCTAAACTTAAAGGCCACAAACTTACGGGGTCTAGAAGCCTAATTTCCATCCCTGGAAGAGTTTGTCAGGAATCTTGCAAAAACTAATTCACCATTCAAGCTTAAAAGAAATTTAAATGTCTCCTTAGAGATGGCAATTCCCTTCTGCCCGCTCTGTCTATAATCTGTACGGATTATAAACTTTTCAAGGAACAATTATTCTCTAGCTTTGTCTTTTTTTTTTTTTTAAATACACTGTTTGCACAACCTCTTGTCCAGCGTCAAGTTCTTTAGACATTGCCTTGTTAGCAATTTTACCACACATTCTTCTGATTCCCATTCATGCCACGTTTGGCAGAGTTGGTGTAAGATTTTTGAAGAGGAAACTATACTGGTGCTCTTAGCAGTTCATGTAATTCCTACATTTGTCTCCTGTTATTAGTAGTGCTTTATGATTACATATATGCTTTTCTATTGCTGTTCTCCAAAATATGCATTGTTTAAACAACATTAAATGACAGCTCTAAAGCCCTTATTGTTCATAAAATTGTGAAATATGGACATTTGCACTTACTGAACACGATCATGACCTCATCTATCTGTACAGCTAGCAGAGTCTCGTGAAGTTGGTTGGCAATATGACTGCCTTATTCTTTGTTTTATACTGACTTATGGCCATACATCCTCACTACTGAACACAGCTATGAAATATTTTTGTTATTCATTGATTTATATTCAACAGAGACAACAGAAAAATTCAACTCTCCCTCAACTGCAAACAGAGAAAACAGAGAAAGGAGAACCTGCTGGATACAGCCATTGGCAAAATTGAAGAAAATTAAATCTCTGGTCTGGTAAACAAAAAACTGTTCAATCAGGTGATAACCATCAGATTTCACTTCCTCAGAGAATATTAACAGAAAACCTTCACATCTAGAAAAATGTTTCTCTATTTATCTTTGCCCCGAAACGTAGGTGTGCACCTTCAACAGACTTCACTTAAATATAAATATTATTTCAAAGCAAGTTCAGCTAAGCCAATCTGATGATCATGAAGGCCGTTTTTACATCATAACAAGAGTCTATACTACTCAGGGAGAAATATGTTTGGCTAAACTACAAATTTAAAATGCATTGAAACAGTGCAGAACAACATTTGGCTCATAAATCAGGATTAAATCTAATGAATACCAAAGCTGGAAGTATCCTGCTGAGGCCCCATGCAGAAAGTGAATTTGGGTTTGAGGCCTCAAAGTTATCAGTAATAGAGCTGCACCTGATTGACTAATAAAAGGAAAATGTTAAATTTCCTGTAACTAGAGTCATGAGAACCCTGATACAGTATAATCAGTTCTTTGACCCTGCATTGTATTTGTAGAGGGTGCTTGTTTACCATGAAATAACAAGCTCTCTGGGGTATAGAGCAATCATGCACTGTCACACTTTACAAATATGTTATATCCTATAAAGAGTCAAGCCCCTATTACAATAAAGGTACAAAGTTCAGCTACAGTACTGTCTTTGATTGCTTGGTGTTACAGAACCCCTGCGTTCCATGTTGATCCTTGCCCCAGGCTTTGGGAACAGCTCCATCAGTACAGTAAGTAGAAAAAATTCTTGTGGCTTAAAGAAAGAAAAACTACTTATGTATAGACCTAAACATTACAGAAAGCTACTGTTTTCCTCTCAGCTTGTGTTTAAATGAATCTAACATTAACCAATACAATATACACAAATGGTCACTATTTCAAGTATTTGAATAAATATTTGTCCTTTCTTGTGTTTCAGATTCCTTTTTATCTTTGAGCAAAACAACTTGTGGCTCATCTGCATATTTATGATCCTGTTACAGTAGCAGCAGATGCATTAAATTTCATGACTCTCCAGAACAAACACATCTTGATTCACATTGCATATACTTATACTTTTGTTTTGAGTTCAGTGTTCATAGCCCTAACAAAAATGTTAGGGCAGACATTTTGAGATCAATTATAATACTTACACAATCATTATGTAATTTAGTAGCATATATTTTCACAGGAATTTAGGCGATTATTGTGGGCATAATTGAAAGATATAAACTTATATAGATCTGAATACAGATAAGGCAAAAAGAAAAATTAATTGCAGAAATAAAATATATTTGGTTTACTTACACATCACTGTGTTCATAAACAGATTTTTTTTCCTAGTTTGCAAAAAAAAAAAAAAAAAGTTACCCCTCTGAGGACTGTGGATATGCCAGATCTGAATTCCTGAATTTATCTGCCATTTCCTTCTCAGTGACATCAATCTATCTTCAAGGTCTTTGATGGCCCTTATTTTGTGACTAAGAATAAAACATTGAGTGCTCTGTGAAATAGGCAACAGTTAGTGACTAAACTGAGGAGATCAGTTACATTGCAAGTCGTGAACATCAGACAAAGGTAAGCAGGACAATTGCTTTTCCTCAGTGAACCATTACAGTGAGGATGGTGAGCAAAGTAGGTGACCTGCATCTCAGGATGACTTCTGCCTGTCACTGAGTGTCTAGAGACACACCAACATGGAAATGGAAGAAGAACATAAACAAAGAGCAGTGAGATGGCATGAGAAAGGACAAGGTTGGAAAATATACATGATACATCACTGGGAGGAATTCTAGTGAAAAAGACAGTGTAGTTATGAATGCAGAAAATGAACAATTAATATAGGGAAATGCAGCAACACCAAAGGAAGGAATAAGAAATGGTAAGAGTTGAAAGAGACTAAGAAAATGGTAGAAAAGAGGCCACCAGAAAATAGCTTCAGAAGGTAAGTGACACTTGTTTTTATTATTACCAAACATTAGATGCACAGATTGACACTTTCTCACATGCAGTCTGCGCATCAGATTACAAATGCAGAAACGCTATAACAAAACACATGAGATGGTTACACACTCCTGTTGGTTTGTGTGGGTGAGAGCAAAACAGCAAATAAAATATGATGCTCGAAAAAGAAAGAGAGATGGTGTATTAACTGAGGATAGAACCCCCAAGTTAAGCTATACTTTAAAGTTGAAAGTAACATGAAGACAGAAAGCAAGTGTGAAATTTATTTCTGATTCTTCTGTTCTTTTCTACTTGTCAACTTTTGCTATTTTGACAATTGCTCTGGTTTCTTAAGTTGCACACTTAGTCTCCATTAAGAAATTATATTGTGAATCACTAACAAAGTGAAATTATCCCTTTTCCTCACCACAGACTGGCTGCAGCCCAAGTGCTCCATATTGAGGCACTGGGTCAAGTACAATAAGAGTGGGATAAGCTATTTGTTCTTAATAAAATGAATTCAACTCAACTCAGTAATGTAGCCTGGAAATAAATGAAGACTTTTTGTTATTATATTGTACTAAAAGAGATGGAAGTGATTTCATTTTCACAAGGGACTCAGATTTGACTTAGCTCTGGTGGATCAGAGGAGGTTCCTGGCTCCTGTGGGAGCCAGCAGATGTACTAGTTGTTCTTATTAACATTCAGTGATGACATAATTGAATACAATCTATTTGACAATGAATGAGGATAAAGAAAGGTTAGCAAAAATTGATGGATGGAGGGGGAAAAAAAGCGGTAAAGTTCTACATTCACAGTTTGGAGCTATATAGTTCCTAGGAAAAAAAATATCTTATTTCTCTCATTCCTACATATTTTCTTCTTAGCAGGCTCTTTATACTATGAGAACATCTCACTCAAACTTTTTCTCAGTCTGCTACTGATACTAGTAGTCTATAGAGCAGAATTATGTTATTGCAGACCCATGCAGTGGCTAAGAATTTTTCCTCATTCTGCATAGACATCCCTTACAGAAATTAAAGGGCTTTCTGAATAAAACTGGACAAGAGCATATACCTTCAGACAGTGAACCAGGTTCTCGTCTTCACTACTCCAACATAAGATGCACATAGTTGCAGCTTCTGTGTGTTTGGACATGAACGAACTTGGTCACTGACAACTGGAAACAGACAGCTTAACAAGCTTATCGGGTATCACCTGGAAAACATTGCAATCAGGTCTATTTTCCATAAGTCATGTTTTACTAAAAATATATATATTGTTTACTTCTGCATATGCTAATGCCAAAAATAATTTCATGAGCAGTTTGAATGATGTTTCTAGTTCTTTAGTGACTGCCAGCTGTTGGAACGCTGTTGTTCCAACACAGGCAAAAACACCTATAAGCTGACAGACTTGTCCTGCTTAATTTAGCTAGGCAAGTAGGTGCATATGCTGAAGTACTGCACAGGAGGCCATCTTGTGTAGATGCAAGTTCTGACCATCTGCATATATTATTGCCAATGATACAGAAACATTAATTACCCTTTCACCTTTCTGGTCAGCGATCAGTAATTTTCTCATGGAGACTTCACATCTCCTCTACAACTGTTGGCAATAGCCTCCAAGCATTATCATGCTAACAGGACTCAATTTGACTTCTTCAGCTGCAGGCCTGTGTGAGTCACCAACATCTGTCTGTAAACAAACTGCCTGGCAAAGTTCTTATTCATGTGTTTTAACGCATCAGAGTAATACCATTTGAATTAACACTACTATAACATATACAGACTGCTTGAATTGCTACAAAGGCTGAAGGCTGTCCAGTGACACCTTGCTTTGTTTCCAAAAGATGCTTAGGAAGAGAGACACTCGTGATTTAAAGAGAAGAATGATTGCCAGAAAAAGAAAAGCACTGAAAGACTAAAAAGTTTCTGTTGTCCATGCTGACTCCTGTACCTATACCTACATTTTGACATCATGATATTTTTACACTAGTCAGACCTGTCTGCTTACTAAGAGTATTTAACGCTTGAAAAGCACACATGAACTCAGTTTGTATCAAGTCACAGAGAACACCTAAACAGAAATGCTATTTCTGTCAACTGATGCGGCCTTACTAAAGTCTGCAGCAGTTTGTTGCACCAAAAAGTTGCCATCCCAGGAGCAGGAAAAAACATCTGCTTTGGAACAGAGAGAGCCAAGTCAGATAGCAAGGTCAGCAGCCCAGGAACTGCACCCTCCCCCAGGACCCTGTCTTATATTTTGCTCCTAAGCAAAGCGGGCAGGAAGGCTGGAGATAATATCCAAAATGAACAAAAAGCTCAAACAGATTTAAAATAACAAGTAAAATACAGCTCTAAATCAAAAAGCCAATCTGCAAAATGATAATACCTACAGCCAGGCATAACCATGACAAATCTGAAAGAAGGACCCGCTTCCTGCCTGATCTTAAACAGAGCTGCTGAACCCATGGCAGAGGTGTGGGTGGCCGCAGCTGAGGCCGGTGAGGGTTGTTAATACATATTAGTGTACTCAGAGCCCTGACAGCATTTTGGAGCCCATACTGACAGATTGCTGACACATGGATAGAACTGGTTAGCAGACATGTAAGGGAAAGGATAGCAAAAAGTTTACTTGATGTTTTCTTGGTTTTCACTTTACTACCGTATTATTGTATTTTTTTCCACCTAGTTTTATCAGTTCAAGATCAAAACCTGATTAGGATGCTCAAAATACGTCCACATTTATTTTATTTTTCTTAATTCTGACGTTATGGAAGCTACCAAGACTGTCAAAATTTCCTATATCTACATATTCTTACAAACAGATTATTTGTAGAACAGTTTTACTGTGCTTTAGTCTGAGATATAAGCCTTTTCCTACAATTTTTCCAGATACTTTCAATATCTCTTCATAATCCTAACATATTCCTGACATCATTATACTAGAAACAGTAGGAAAATACGGTACAGGCTTATCTCTGTAGAAATTCCCCAGCTACATTTGTGGTCTAAGCAGTACAGACTAAAGTCTTAATCAAAGAAAACTTCAGAAAAAATGTTGGAAAGAAAAGAACCAGTAACTGACTTCCATTTCACACTGCTGAGATGCCTTCTTCTGTTCTTGCATAGGGAGAGTAGGTGAAGAGCAAGATAGATAAAAGTAGCTCAGACTACATTTGAACCATTTCTTTCAGCTGTTTTTGTTTGCACTATTACAAAGCCCTGGCAGGCAAGGAAAATATTCTTAGAATAACAGATTTCTTTCTTTGTTCTGCATCTGTTCCAAAACCATACAATTGTATTTGAACAGCTGGCCAGTCATGCAACCATCAAACGTGACAATGACATACAACCTCAGTGTTCCTTGTAGAGGAATGAAGTTTCAAAGCCTAAGCATACCCTCAGACATACTCATCTTCATCTTAGAGGTACATATTCAGATTTAAATCATACTTTTTTTTTTTTACTTTAAATTGAGCTTTCTACTGACAATGAAAAACAAACAAGTACTCATTACAACAAAATAGGAAAAACTGGAACTGCTTTGCAGAAAAGAATTTCCTGATGCTATTGCTAGGACAAGAACCAGAGGAGCTCAGCCTGGCCATGTGCCATTGCTCTGCTAGATATACTTGTAGCATTGAAATGGTGTTTTGCTTTTTGTGCGAATGTGTAATGAAGTTCAGAACCAAATCTCGATGAACATACATATCTTCTTCTATTCCCTCATTTACTTTGTGTAACTTTGTATCCAGGGATATATAAAACCTAAGTCTAAAAGCCCTACCTACAATCTTGGGGCCGACTATGTTGTTCTCCCATGTCATGTGCCTCAGAGCCTAAAAAGTGAAGTTAGAATTTATCTCTACAACTTTCATAAAATCCATCTTTTCTTTTAGTGAACTCTAAGATGATGTCAAGGCATCAAAGCTGTATTTTGGAGAGTGCAACTAATACGATTTAGACTGTAAGAGCAGGAGTTCATCTGCCTGTATACAATAAAACTCTAAAGGTCAAAGAGAAGCAGAGGGCATAAGAGGAACATTCATGTAACAGCCTGAGATCATGGATCAACCACTGCAGACTGAAAGTACAGCTTACTTCCCGACAACGCCACAGCTGTAGGAGAACAGCTCACACTCAGACTGGCTTAGTGACTGGTGCTTCACTAGCAGCCACTCTGGAAGTAAGCAGCAACAGAATATGAGAGGCTTCCACTGTGATCCTGCAGCATCTAATGACTTTTGGCACCTCTGGGACTCGGCAGCAACTTAGAAGTGTCACTTTGCATAGCTAGGTAGCCATCTAAACATAACACAGAATATAGGCCTAGGACATAGAAGGGGAAAAGAAAAATAAATAAATAAATAAAATTTAAACATAATCAAAATGCTTCTTGACTGCTTAGATGGTGTATGTTTGGGCAAAGGCTGTTCCTCTGGGCAGGAAATAGGAAATAGCATCAACCTAAGCTAAACTCTTAAGGAAAGTTTCTTGTAACTGCTGCAACAAACACTGTAATTTACAGTTATAGGAATGTTCAGAGATTCTAATGCTCATATTCATGAAGCACTTGTTCTCTGAAATGTAAATGAAAATGAAAACGATAAATTTATTAGCTATTGAAGAAAAATGGCAACTATCACATGACAGGTGCTGAAAAATCTTTCTTAATGTACAATGACATTTTTTAAAAATGTAATTAGCATACATTTTTGCAGGCTGCTTCTCATGTTTGTCTTGATGCCATTCCTCTCCCTCCTTTTCACACGCTACTTCAGCTTTCATATGAAACCCTGTAGCACTGGGATGCCTGACAGCCACCGCAGCTGAAACTAAAAGCTAAAATCGCCCACAAGCAGACAAGCGGAGGGTACTAGCTTGTTTCCATCAGCTGATCAAACTGCAAAAACCAGACAGAACAGGCAGAGTGCAGATAGGGCGGCGTGCCGGCGTGCGAGCTTCACTGCAGCTGTGATGCATCTGCCTCAATCTGGGATTTTGTTCCCCCGACCCTTTTGCCTGTTCAGTACCACCGAGCTGCTGTGGGCATCCCAACAGCTCCTTCCCCGCCCTCCCCGAGCGGCACCATTGGGCTGATGAGAGGCAGCGAAGCATGTGTGAAAAACCAGCTAAAAAAAAAAATAAATTAAAATTAAAAAATTAGATACGTGGATTAGCGAAGCGGTGGCACTGGGGGGGGGAGCAGCCGTAGCCCTTTAAGCTGCCCACCCTCTCCGGCGGCAGCTGGCTGCTATTTATACGCGGCGGCTGCGGGGCGGGCCCGGGAGCGGCGACAGCGGCGGGGAGGCCCGGGAGCGGGGAGGCCCGGGCGGAGGCTGCCATGACCACGGCTCTGTCCTCTACACCGGCCGGAGGGAGCCGCTCCGCCGGCCGCGGGGCTGCCTCCTCTCCGCTGAGCCCGACGAGGCTCAGCCGGCTGCAGGAGAAGGAGGAGCTGCGGCAGCTCAATGACCGCCTGGCCGCCTACATCGAGCGGGTGCGGGCGCTGGAGGCCGACAAGTCGGCGCTGCGGCAGAGGCTGGCCGAGCAGGAGGCTGGCAGCGGCCGGGAGCTGGGCTGCCTGCGGCTCCGCTACGAGGCGGAGCTGGCCGACGCCCGCCGGGCGCTGGACGATATCGCCATCGAGCGGGCCGCGCTGCAGGTGGAGCTGGGCAAGATCGGCGAGGAGCACCGGCAGCTGCACAGCAGGTCGGTGTCCGGCCGTCCCGCCGCTCCTGCCCGGCCCCGAGCGGGCCCTGCACCGTGGGGGTCTCCCCTGGGGCTGCCTCTATGCTTGGGGGTCTCCCGTGGGGTGAGGAGAAGGTGCTGCTGCCTGCCGGGACCCGTGCCTCCGAGAGGGAGGGCTTGGTGGTAGTGAGACCCCAGAGATGTGGAGTGGCATAGGTCTGGAGAAACCCTAATGTGTGTCCCTCAGGTGTGTGGTAGGGTTACTGCTCTGAGTGCCTTCTGCTCCAGGGCTGCTGGGATGCTTCACAGCTTCCTTGTAATGGGAATGAGGTCCCCCAGAATTTGGGATGCTGGAAGGCCTTCTGTGCATAGCCCTGCTTGGAAGCAGAGTTGGCTGGGTTGGTACTGCACTCTGTGTTTAATAAGCACTAAAGAAATGCTGGAAAGCATCTAGGAAGCTATAGTGGAAGGGGAGGTAAGTCATTGTATGGAGTCTGCTCACATCTCTTTTGAGCTTTGTAGTTCAGGCTCTACCTTCTCTCTGTATTTCCCTCTAGATGGTCCTATAAGCAGAGCAACTTACCTTGTACAGGCTGGTAATGCACAGATTGTCCTAGTGGCTCTTCCATTTTAATCTACGTGTTGCTGGGATGAACTGCCTGTCACTTCAGACTTAACAGTCTCATGAGCAGTGTATCCTGTGCCTGGAATCTCCTTGTTGTCTAGTCTCCCCAGGCCTGAAACAAGGGGATGGTCCAACATAAGTGTGATCAAAATATCTTGTAGGAGATGCGTAGTGAAGGGCAGGGAACAAACGTTAACCCAGCAAACATCCTTTTTGGGTGTATACAAGTATATATGGATATACACAAGTAACTAGCATTGCTAGTTACTTTAATGCCCTATTGTAATGCAAACTCAATTACAAACTTGAAGTAACTTGCATGTCCATAAACACACACAATCTTGCTATGAGCTGTTATCATAGCACCTGTAGGCACTAACTTTTCCTTTTAACATTTATAGTATGAAACAAATAGTGGTTTCTACAGGCTCAGTAGGACTTAAGTAGCTGTTCTACTTGGAAATAAAACAGTGTTTTGCTCTAAGCAGTTTTCAGCTGCTTAGAAGTTATTGGTCTTGCCTCATTCATACTGTGTTTTAGCACAATTTTTTTAATAAATCTAACCAACCACTGGATTGGACAGTGAGGAGAGAAGGCTAATGCCAGTTCTGAAATTTTTCTGCTGCTCTTTGTGTTTGTATAACACAGCAGCTTTGTTTATAAACCTTTACGTTTGGTAGGTATGTAATTCTCTGGACAAACATTTCTTTAAAGTAACTAGGTTTTAAAGTGGTTAACTTTAAAACCCATGTGGAAGGATGCACAGCTCGTGCTTTCTGGAAGGGCTAGACTGAAATTCTAATATTGAGTGCTTTTTATCTGGTCTAACTGCAAATGTCTCAGATGACTTGGAACAAACTAACTTGAGGGTATCATGCCCTTTATATATATCCTTTAAATAACCTGGAACTCTTATGGGATGGAATGTCACTAGATAACTTCCCAGCAGTGTTAACCATTGACTCCTTTTGATCACTAGTGGAGAGTTTTAAACCTTCAGCAACAATCAACTATGTTTGCATTCCATTTTTTTCTTGAACAGTTGTAACTGGAAGTAGGCCAAAGATGTTTTGGAAAGGGGAGTTGTGGTTAAGCATATCAGTTGGTTGAATTTAGAGACCGAGGAAGGTCAAAGCAAGAGCAGTAGCACTACAGATAAAGATGAGACTAATACTTCTTCATGAAGAAAGAAACTACTGTGTTTTGCTACTGAACCTAGCAAGCTGAAGCTAAGAGTGAATTTCTCAAGTGCTGTTAGTGTCCTCTAGTCTTAATGAGCTGAAGTGATTTGAATGTGCCTGGAGAATTTAAATAATTTCACTAAAAGCTCAGGTCAAGCATGTGACACCCTGATCTATAGGAAATGTGGTAGTCAATGCCTCAGTTATCACTTTGCATCAAAGCTAGACTTTGGTAAATTGCTGTTATTAAAGATGAAATGACTCACTTCAGAGTTTTCTGGAAAAAAGTTGTGAGGAACGAATATAGGAAACCTGAAGTTGCCTGTCAAGACCTGTGTTAAGAAAGTGGGCTATCAAACAATAGATATAAAAAAACACTAATAGAGTTTCACTCTTGTGCATAGCTAGATGATTGCAAAAAAGATTACAGTAAGATGAAACAGTCAATACTATCGGTAAGTAGTTATTAATGTACATGTTAATATTGTAACCAATACTTACAATAAGTACAAGTACCAGCAGAGATCCCAAGTGGCTAATGTAATTAATACCTAGAAAAGAAAGAAAACTAAATACAAGGGGAAAACTACAACACAGTCTTTTGTTTGTTACTATAATAGTTACTCTTTTCCTAGACTTTCTCAGTAAAGAGTAAATACCCTCTACTAGCAAAAGATTTGTTTATGCATCATGGTCACAAAGTATAGAGACAATCAACAGATGTCTGAATAGCAGGCCTAGAAAAGGCCTCAAGAAAGAACCTGATCTAGCCCCTCACCCCCAGCCTGTTAGAACCAACCATACCTGCATTACTTCTAGCCAATGTTTGTGTAACCCTTTTCAAATTCCAGATGATGGAGATTCCAGAATCTCCCTAGGCATTGTACTTCACTTCTGAACTACTATTAGCTTACTCTCTAACATCTAACCCAAATATTTCTCCCTGCAATTTAAGCCTACAACTTCCTGCCTTTTCCACAACAGACATGGAAAACAGATTCCCTTCCTCTATGCAGCAGTCTTTACATACATAAAAGACTGTTATGTCTCCTGTCACTTTTCTCTTCTCTAGACTAAACAATTCTTTTTTCCAATATTTTCCTGTATTCCATGCTTTCTAGAGCCCATCACTCCTGTAGAATGACTTTGGACTCCCTCCAACTGGTCTGCTCAGTTATCAACTGGAAAACTCATTGTATGAATTATCACAACTTAGCCACTTGGCAGAACAAATTTTGCTAAAATAAAGTGAATTCTTTACTCCTTAAAATGTCAAATATGAGTTTTGAGGAGGAACTCGGACTCTGGATGTAGGTCAGGTAACTGGGTCTAAGTTGCCCAGGGTAACTGAGTGCTAGTATTAAGCTGGTATTAGCGCAGTCTGGGAAATTGTCACCCCTTTTTCCTCAAAGACAGGAACTCACTGTGGGCTCAGTACTTTCCTGCTGTGGTGCCAAGTTTTTCTTAAAAAAAAAAAAACCTACCTTGGCCATCCAGAAGGTACCCAAAGGCTCTGTAATTGGGCATTTGCACAAGGTGATAGGAAGGAAATGGCCTTCTGAAGGCAAAGCTGCTCTCACCCCGTAACTCTGCCAAGGCACGAAGGAAGGGAGAATTTGTAATTCTTCCTGAGGGGAAAGTTATTCTCAGAAGGAGGTTCTCCATGCTATGAGAGCAGGGTGGTCTGTGTGGAGACTTGTGTGGCAGGAGCTGGGGACTGGAGGAGGCAGCGGGGCTGAGAGGGCCTGCGTGCCAGGGCAGTGCCCTCAGGGGCCGGAACTCCTTCAGTGCTGTGAAGGGACCTTCCCCATCTGGTTTTCAGATGGGGGAAGCCCCCAGCAGCTGGAACTGCTTTTTGCCTTCAGCTGCAGAGGAGGGGGCACTCCACCACCATGTGTGACCAGCATCACCTGCCACCCTGCCTCAGGAAAGCAGGCCTTGAGCTGCTTGCATCTGGCCTGCATGCCCTCAGGTGGTATGGCGGCCTCCCTGTGGAGCAAGTGCATCCCACAGGGGGTGGGCTGTGTGGGGCTCTCAGCCACAGCAAGGGTGTCCTGAGGTGGCAACAGGCACCTTGCCAGGAAGCTGGTGGCTGCCTTTGCTGCTGAAAGGAGGTTTTTGTGTCAGGAGTTCAGCAGTGGCACGTCAGTGCAGTCCAGTGAATGCTGGCTTTGAATGTGACTAATCTGTCCCTGTGGAGAAAGGACCTGTCCTGTCCCTCCCTTCCTGATGGTAGTGCTGTGGAAAATAGCTGGATTCTGCATAGAGTTCACACACAATGAGTTGGAAAGTGGGTCAGAAATCTTTCTGGTTAAAAAAATGATACTTCTCTGAGGGTCTAGTTTGTTCCTTAGCCTACCCTATGCTCTCAGCACAACTCCTAACCTTTCTTCTGATTTAGTTCAACTGCAAACCCCCATAAAGGTAAACACGCTGAAAGCAAATTTTTCTACCTCACCAACTGTAACTTATGAGTGTAAAACTTTCACTTGCAGGAATTCAAAGAAAGAAGCTGACTTAAACTTGGCACAGGCTCGTGTGAGAGACCTTGATGCTCAGCTGAATGCAAAGGAAGCTGACTTAGCAACAGCTTTGAATCAGAACAGAAGTTTGGAAAATGACCTTCGTGAATTAAAGGATCAAGTAGTCACTGTAAGACTTGTTCCTGGAATTTCAACTTTGCTGTTGCTCCTGAAGCTTTTGCTTGTCTTTTCCCAAACTAGTTAGTTGAGATTTAAACGTAAAAGCAGGCAAAGGCTGTCACCTATGACAATTACAGGTGGACAAAAAGATTTCTTCAAACTTGCTGAAAGCAAATGCTGCTAATAGTTGGTCCGTTAGAACTTCTGTCTGTTGTAAGTACTTTTAATTCTATTCCGTGACCATAGTCTGTAATGATTTTTGTTCTGATGATGAACTAAGTTGAAATGTGAACTGTTGTAGCCTCTGTAGCAAAGGGAGGATTTGGTGGACCCTGCTTTACTATGCTTAAATCTAGGTAGAACAAATAAGAACTGACTACTTCTTGTGGGTTCGTCTGCTGTTTGAGTTGCTACTCTATCAGTGTATTACAACACAGTATCTTCATGCTTTACCATGATTATTGAGCTACTTTAGGGTCTTTAAGATGAAAACTAGAGAAACCTTGTATCATTAAAGTGGAACAGTCCAGTACTGGCACCTTCTAAGAGTTTGTCAACATAGTAAAGCCATCGTTGGAATTTTCTCGTTGTGAAGTATCAGTCAAGTGGTATGGAAAATAAGGGAGAAGTTTGGAGTACTTAGTAATGTGGAAGGGAAGAATGTGTATGGATGTTGCAATTGATTCATCAGAAACCTATTTTCTAGACTTGAAATAAAACAGTGGTTAAAAACTAGCTGGTGGGATGAAGGGCTGTGTACCTTCTTGGAAATCTGGTTTATGTAATGACTAATAGGGTTCTTTGTTGCAAACATGCTGGATCCCACTGAAATAGATGTTAAACTGTCAAATAAACTTCACTTAAGCAACATGTTTTTATAGCTGTAGGAACGAAGTTAAATAACCTGTAATAAGGTGGTCATCTTAGTTTGGAAGAGTGATCTCTTAATTTTGCTTATCCATATGTCTTTCTCTTCTAGCTGAAGCTGTCACTGGAAGATGCCAAAAAGCATCTTCACAATGAAATGTTGAGAAGGGTGGACCTGGAAAATCACATGAAAACATTGCAGGAACAAATGACATTCCAGAAGCGCCTTCACGAAGACGTATGTTTTAGCTTATTAACAAGAGTATATATTTTTAATTGTCCATGACCCCTGGATGCCTTTAAAAGCAATGTTAAGGTGTGTATTATCCTTAAAAAGGTAACTAGCTGAGTCAACCTATGACAGTCCATCAGCCAATAAAATCTACCTAACTAGGAAGACTTCAGGAAAGTATACGGCCTTATGTTAACTGGCATAGTACCAATAGATATCTGGAATATGAGAAAACTTTCTCAGGATGCACTTCTGAAGGTAACTACTAATGTACTACTTTGTGTAACTGAAAGTGCATATATTACAGTTGAAATAAATGATTCCAGGTGTTTGCTAGAAGCCTAAAATAATAGAAATCAAACCTCTCTTAATAAGCAACTTATGTTCCCTACTTCCTTAATGGTTACCAAGCACCTTTGGTAAGTGTTGCATGAAAAGTCAGTACATGACATACAACTTTTTAAAAAAAAAAAGTGAATGCAAGCCAACCTCCTTCTGGAAGAAATCTCAGTGTGTGGTTTAAGTGATAAAACTCCAATTTCTCTAACCCAGCTGCTGTTAGTTCTTGAATAAAACAAGAATAGTTGAAGTAACATTGCTTAAAGAAGCTGAAGCATATGCACATGTGCTTCTCAGTTAAGAAAACTAGATAAATTCATCTAGTTCAAAGAATTAGTCTCCAAATTAGATACAGATTACTGCATTTAGTAGTTTAAGCAATGTTGGCAATGAGGAAACCAAGCAACCCAGCACAGCTAGGGAGGTGGAAATACCTGACCTAATGGATAGATATTTTAGCTCCCAATTGATGAATATTTAAGCTCCAAATAAGATGAATGCAGACAATGACAAAACTGCTTCAGTACTGAATGACTTACTAAGCTGGTACAGTATATCCACAGTCTCAAATTAAACTGTTTTAGCTTGCTTATTCTCTGGAAAACTTTTTCCTCCTAGGAACTCAAGGAGACAAAAAGAGTCCATGAGAGCAGAATGGCAGAAATAGAGTCTGGCCGTCAGAGAGAATTTGAGAGTAAGCTCTCGGATGCTCTGCAGGGGCTCAGAAAACAGCATGAAGAACAAATTCAAGGATACAAAGAAGAGCTGGAGCGAACATTCAGTGCAAAAGTGAGTCTTTAAAAAAAAAAAAGCCAGTAAAGAAAATTCTCTGCACCTTAATATGATTAAATTTACATACCAAGTAACTGATGTAGCCCTCACATTTAGTGCAGAGCTTCTAGGTGTAAATGTGAAGAGTAATTAACTACAATTAGTGTGGAATTTCAAAAGTGTCAAATTTGACAGTAGAACTTAGTGCCACCAACACTTAGTACAGTCTTTTTCCTCATATTAGTCTTGCATTCAGGTAAAATTAATACTTTTCTTATACTGTGGCAGGTAAGATCCCAGGGGTTTCTGGGTTGGTTGCAGTGTACCATATTGGTATGCTAAGCTGTCTTTAATATTCAGTGCAGAATCACATGATTCACTCCTCTCAAGCAGATGTGTTTATTGCTTCATAGTTCTTTTGGGTTTCTCTATGCTCCAACTTTCTCCACATGCCAACTTAGTGAATTTACTTGTACAATTCTGTCCAGGTCTCTACTGGAAAACCTTGTATTTCTTGTATGAATATACTTTATTTCACTGCATGTTTTTTCCTTTCTTGGAAGAATGACTTCTCTTCAAGATTGACTTGCTCTAGAAGTAGCTCACTGATGCAGGAACCGTTCAGTAACAGATCTTTTGGGGAAGAACAATAGTTCTCTAAGCATACCTAGTATCCTCTAGCTTCATGCTTTGACGAGCAGTTTCCAAGCATTCTCCATTATTCTTCTGGAGAATCAGTTTACTTTGTATCTATCCTTCAGTTACAAATGTATGAAGACCTTGTATTTTAAGCCAGCACCGCTCCCTACCTGATTATTGCTGACTTCTGACATGAATGTCAAACTCATGTAAACCTCCCCGAAAAGCAACGAAAAGCTTTCTGGCCTAGACCTTATTGGTATCTGCACACTTAAGTAAAACATAACTATTTCCAGATGTAACAGCTGGAAATCACTTGGTTTTCCTTCCTTATTTAAAATACATGGTCATAAGCAACTCATTACTAACAGTGACTTATCCATAGGTGGAGAATGCCCAGCTTTCTGCAGCAAGAAATAGTGACTTTGCCAATGCTGCTCGGGAGGAGCTAATGGAAACAAAGATGAGAGTTGATACTCTGACATCTCAAGTTAATCAATATCAAAGCCAGGTACTATCTTCACTTGTATATCCTTAAATACCCAATTCAAAGTAATGTGCTTTCTTCTCTAAATTTCAGTTAGAATTTAACTGATTTTTTTCTCTCAATTTTAGAATGTTGCTTTGGAGAGCAAAATAAGGGAGCTACAGGAGGCGCTGGATTATGATCGTGATCTACATCGAAGGCGTATGGCTGAAAAAGAGAAAGAAATGGCACAAGCCCAGCAGCAGGTACAAGCACAGTTGGAAGAATATGAGCATCTCTTAGATGTGAAACTGGCACTAGATCTGGAAATAAATGCCTACAGGAAGATGCTGGAAGGAGAGGAACAGAGGTAGGCTATGACAAGATCCTCAGATGAGGACTTGCTCCACCCATTTTCTCTGCACTAACAGTATATTCTTCAGAATGTGGAAGAGACAAGAAACAAATACTAAATGTGCAATTAGTACCACAATTCTGGTCTTTAAGTATAACTAGTAGATAAATGGTGTTTATATCCCACATCTACCATACAATATACTAAGATGAAATAACTTGACAAACCCAACTGAAAGTTTAAAGGTCCATTAGACATCCTTGCCTAGAATCAAACTTTTTCAAAGCTTTGTGCTAAATCCCAGAGCTATATCAACGAGTGTTCAAACCTAAACCAGCTTTTCTTTCTCCCTTGTCCATCAGAGTTAGGTGCTGTCATTTCTACTTGGGTATTGAATTTTGGAAAACCGTTAGGGCGCACAGTTTATAGGGGTACAGTTGTTCTGTGCCCGTTTTAATCTGTACCTAGTTAGCTCAGAAGTCTATTTAGCAATTGAAGCATCAATGTTTTAGGCTGTGTGCATGAATGAAGCTGGAAAATCATATTAGCTCCCAGTTATCCAGACACAGTTTGAGAACAGTGTGAACTCTCAGTACATGCTAAGAAGGGTCAAAAACTTAAACAACTTCCACTAAAAAACAACTTCCACTAAAAAGTGTCTGTAGAGACTTTAAATGAATTGCAATTGGGAATCATTTCTTATCAATATAAGCTTGCTCGGAACTCTAGGTTTGGGGCTGTGTTCCAAACTTAATAAGCTACTTACTAAGTTACTCTTGCCAGTAAAAATAAAATCTTTTATTCAAGACTTCATGGAAACCTTAAATGTAAGAAGCTGTTAGACTTGGTTATTCTGGGAAGAGCAAGGAGGAATAAGCATGTTAGATATTCTAGTGAATGTTATCTGACTCCTTTCTAGGCTAAAGCTGTCACCTAGTCCATCTTCACGCAGCACTGCAACTCAAGCAACAAGTCAAGAGCGACGGTTCCTGCATGGGAAAAAAAGGAAAATAAAAGCCAAAAAGAGAGAACATAGTCCTGGATTTAAGACTGTTCAGCATGCTTCATCTTCAGGAAATATATCTATTGAAGAAATTGATGCAGATGGGAAATTTGTCAGGCTTAAAAACAACTCTGATGCGGTAGGCACTTGTACTTGTTCAATTCTACACTGCCTTCACTACCAAGTATAACTGCTTGTGAATTGATTTGTGCCTTGGTGAGAGATGGCAATAGGGAAGGATGATGAGATGGGAGAAAAGTACTGTCAAACTACTTAAGGGAAGGCTTTCTAAGCCTTTCTTCGACTAACCTGGTTAATGTCAAGAGAAGAGCAACTGGTCCTGCAGGTGTCCTGTTCAGAGCTGTTTGGGAGATGCTCTTGCAGGAGGTGCACTGGCTTCCATGATAGAGAAGCCCACCATCAGGTATTTCTCATTAGGCTCAGGGTAGCAGTATAGGAAGTACTACGTAACCTTGGTAAATTAAATAAGGTTTTAGTAAACTGGATGACAGCTTGGTGCTTAAAAATGCTTACAGCAGATAAAAGGCTAGCATCTAATCAATGTAGAGAGGGCTTCTCTAATCAGTTAGATAATACAACTAGTTTTGTCTGCAAATAAGAATCATTAGAATTAATCATCAGAGCTTCAGAACTTGTGACTGGAAGCTTAAGCACTTACGTCAGCCTGAGTTACCTTAAACTTTCACAGATCACTATGTATATTATAGCTTATACTTATATACATATGGTCTGACTTAAAGATGGGTGTGACCAACTTGATTTACCAGAATCTCCCTGGTAAGAACATGATCTTTCTTAAACAGAAGGCAAGAATAGGTATGCCTAAACTTGTGGGATTAAGATTAACCCTAAGAAAATACTGGGAGAATTCACTGGAAATTTGAAGGCAGCCTCAAAATTGATTATAGATTCTTCCACACTACAGGAGAGGGACTAAATGACCATGAAGCTGGAAAGCACCTTGCACTTGTATGGTGTTGTGTTGGTCTGTAATGCTGAGAGAAATTTCTTATCCCACAGGATCAGCCACTACATGGATGGGTGTTGAGAAGACATCTTGAAAGTGTGTCAGATGTAACATACAAATTCCCTTCACGGTTCACTCTTCAGGCAGGCCAAGTAGTTACGGTAGGTAGTGGTTTCATAAAACTTAAAGACCCTTGTTCTCATTAGGTTAGATGGCAATGGAGAATTGTGTAGTAAGAGAAACTAAATTACTACCTGATTTTCCTGATCCTGCTGTAAGTGCCTAAAGAACAAAAATCCTTATTTTATGTGGAGAGAAAGATGAGAAAATCCTTATAAGAACTTGATCTGGAGTTCAGTTTCTATTACTGGGCATCTTTGGTATTAGAGTACTTGAAGTTTTATATGTTCTGAGTTCTAATTCAACTACAAATCAAAATCTTCAGAAGCTCACTTTGAACTTGTTGCAGATCTGGGGTGCAGCTGCTGGTGTAAGCCCAGGTCCTAGTGATCTGGTCTGGAATTCTCAGAAGTCTTGGGGAAGTGGGTATAATATTGGTGTTACTCTTGTCACAGATGAAGGTGAGGTAAGTGAGTTTCTAGCTTCTTCTATCCTAATACAAAACTTGTTTGCCTTAACACTTGAGTGTTTAACACTTGAGTGTTCTTGGTGGTGACTCAATTGTATTGTAGGAACTAGCAGAGAGGAAGTTAATGCATGTACCTAGAGAAGAAAGTGGTGAGCAAGATGAGTATGAAGAAGTAACTGAAAGTGAAATGGAGCTTCCATCTCAGGTAAGCTGCCTGAAACTTAAATGCATGCTTTCAAAAGAATTATTCAATGGCCAATCACTTTTCATTACACGAAAATACTTCCCCAAGTACCATCCATATGCTACAACTGTACCATTTTTCTTGATGTCAGACCAAAAGAAGAAGAAAAAAGAAATGTTGTTTGGTTTCATGATAGTGGTTCCTGTGAGCATCCTTTAGCAGGTGAGATCAGTGAGAATCATGCTTGTCATCTCAGCTTGCTTCATTAGTAGTGCTTCAGTCTCTTGTCCCATGTAGGGTGTAGCTTGCATGGCTTTGCATCGCAAGTGGAATTGATATTTTGCTTATTATTAGTTGAATATGATCAAATAGTGTTAGCTGTCTGGCATCTAATTACTGAAACAATGAAGAATACTCTCTTTAATGTCTGTTTCATCTAAACATTTGACTGAGTAAGCTTGCAAGCTGTTATCCCAAGAACAGAACGCAAATACTAACTAGAAATACCTTATTTTTGTGGGATGAAGTGACTTCTCTGATACTTAAGAGAAAGTCCAGGCACTGTTTTAAGTGTGCAACTTAAATTCACACTGAAGAAAGCTAGTACTTCCATTCAAAAGTATGAGAATGCTGAGGTTAAAGTTCTTGGTATGTTGACTGGCTAAGCTCCTCTTAAACTCAAGCATGAGTTTGAGGCATTTCAGTGTCAACTTGGTTCCAGAAATCATTCTTATTTTTCTGTGTGAAATAAGTATCTCGACCTTGTTTCTGTCTTAAATACCCCCTTCAATACTTCCAAGTGGTACTGAAGTACAGATGCAGATCATGCTAACAGAATTAACACGGATCAATAGAATGAGCATGTTTTGGCTTCCATACACCTAGAACCTTTTGGCTATAACTTGCATGTTGCAATGCCTTGTAAAAGACTCTATGGCCTCTCTAAATGGTTTTTGACTGATCACAGTCTGAAGTTCAGCATCTTGAATGCTTCTAATGCATTTTGATACTGTTACACTGGTCTTTTAATTGCCGAAGTGTGCTGAAGGGCTTTAAATTGATCATAACTGAAAAAATATAGGCTGTATCTTACTTGAGTTGATTTTCTTGACTTGAAACAGTGTAGGCTCCTTCCTTAGTGTAGGCTAAGGACCGAAGTAAAGAGAATGTCCAGCTAAATATTCATTCTTTGCCTCCTGCTGACACAGCCTGTTGAGTTACCACAGATATTGCTAAAAATGATCCCACACAGCTGCAAGGAGGACTGATATCTACTGCAGCAGGCCTTAGAGCCACCGTTTCCTCTGTGCATTCATAATATGTATACCTGTCTAAAAATAACTTGGAAGTACACTATCTTCAGAGCAATAGTATTCTGAGATCTCATAACAGGCAGTTGTTTACTACTTAATTCTCTCCTTGTCCTTCTTTAGAACAGAAAAGCAGCGTAAATATCTATTACTATAATATCCTCTGGCTTAGTGTTTACAGGTATCAAAGACCCCTGAGTACATTCTTGTAATATTTCCAGTCCTGAACTGTGAAGGAGGGTATAATCATGTTTGCTAGGTTATTGAATAATGTTCTACAATGCTGTTCTGGCTTTTAATATGCAGTATAAACAAAAATGGCTGAAGCTGTATCAGTGGAAACTAGGTTTTAAAGAGACTTACTGCTACAAGCTTCATCTTCAAATTAGGGCCTCTCTTTCAGTATTTTAAAGACTTTAATTGGCTAATAACATGCTTGTTCTGCATTCAATGATGGAAAGAAAAAGCAACACTTTTCTTTACATCTCTAATCTGCTGTTTTATCAGCAATGTTACAATCAAATTGTATGCCACTTATGGTAAGAATCCATTCTAATACTCCTATTCATATATTAATGTCCTTTCCATCTGCTGAATTACTATCAGAGTTGTGTCACTAGTATACCTATGCTTCTATCTCACAGGTAATATTGAAATAATAGTAGCTTAGTCCAAAAAAAAATTAACTTCTTGCAGGTAGCAAAATGGTGTAAAGAATGCTTTGCTTTAAGGAAGGCTTTTCCATATTTTTTGCTTCTGCTCTTATTCTAACTAGAGTAGTGGGAATTTGCATGCTGGTTAAGTTTTGATGCCTCAGAACTGGGGTACTAATAGCTCAATAGCTTTTCATTAAAGAAGGTATTGCATGGACTCAAACTCTTAAACTTATTTTCCTTCCTGCTGACCATCTAGTGTAGTTAAGATGCTGCCACTCTTGAAAACCTGTTTTGCTTGTTAATTAGTAATTAAATCTACAAAGTATTATTAAAAAATAGGTAAGATGTCTTTAGCCAGCAATAAATATTAAGTATGCATGCTCATTAGCCTAATGTCTTGTTTTATTTCGGCAGCAAAATGAGGATCCTAGCTGTTCTATCATGTAATATGGACGCAGATGATCATTTGAAAACTTCTCAATCTCCAGCGACATTGCAGACTTGTGTCTTGATATCTTCTGCAATATCTGAAACTAACTTGGAATTTGAATCTCCCATCTGACCTCTCTGTAAGAAACATCGTCCATAACGTGAAACTTTCTACCATCTGATAACTGTACCCTGTCTTGGATTCACTGATATAAAGAGCAGTAGAATACAAGCTCTGTATGAAGTTGTTATTCCACTCTAACACAAGGATCTGGTCCCTGTGACCTGCTGAAACACAGGAGGGTGCAGTTTACAAAACTGTTAGATGCATGTCCTAGAAAGATGATAAATAACTGAGAATGAGCATGAGGCTGCCTCAGCTTTCTCATTATTCTGACATGGTGTTTCTCCAAAGGCAATTTCTGTTTCAAGTCTGGGTGGGAAACTACATGGGCCAGATCACACTACAGTGTGGGCTTTCAGCAAGTCCAAACTTGGCTGAAGTGAAACGTTCACCTGAAGAGTGGTGAGTGTCTGAAATGTTTCCTGCTCAGATCCTGATGCTGAGATGTCTAGATCACTTGCTAGAGGACTTCCTAGAGCTTTAAAAAAAAAAGGAATCAAAAGCAAGTTGTGGAATGTTCCTCTCATTGATTGTACTGTTTCTGTATTCTAGTACATAGAAATTACCAATGTCAGTATTTGATCTTTCTGGATGCAGTATATCACAGCATAGCTTTTAGTTCTGATTTGCTGGAACCTTAACTTGGACAGATATATCCTGCAAATGTGAAACATTCCAACAGAAGGTACTGTAACTAGCAATATTAGCACTGTCTCCAAAAGGTCCCAAAATGTCAGCCTTCTAAGGGGCTAGGGAAAAAAACAGATGCTGAAATATTAAAAAAAAAAAACAAAACACAAATGTTTACAGCAAAAGGTGCATCAAAAAGACCTGCTCTTAGTGTCCCTATATGCTAAATGTCTGACTCAAGGGCAGTCTGCAGGTCTGATTTGTATGTCTAATGGGGGAGCTGAGGTAATACTATGTATTGGCCAGTATGTAATTTATGTTTAATAGCTTTGTGGCCCACCTGAAGGCTGACCCACAACCTTTGCTGGCTATGTAGTCAGCCTGTATTCAATTACTTCTAGTTTCTTTTTTCTAAAATGCTTACCTGCTGGCTATATGGTGAAGAAAGGGCCTTGATGAGCCATGCAAAGTCTAGCTTTCTTCTTGTTAAGAGGATGAGCAACTGACACTGCTGATCTCCCCAAATGCTGATTTCTGGCTGCATCTGTTACCTTGCTAAAATATTAAATTCTGAATTTTAAGATCCAGTCTATATTTGGATAGTTATTAATGTGAGGCTTTCCTTATACTGGCTTAATGCTCTTAATTTAAGCTATTTAAAAAAGTCTGGTTTTGAGACATCAAAACTACTGCTGATTTAATGCATTTTAGCAGATTTGAACTTTTGTTGTACTTTAAGGCCCATACAGAAATAAATGCTGTTCTTTGCTATATTTATTATGTTAAACTTTTACTATTAAAGAGTTTTCATGTACAAATATGGCAGTCCAAGACTAATTTACAAGTAAAATAATAAAACTGGCTTTTAGCGTTATTTGAGTGGCTCAAAACTCTGAAGCATTACATGTCCCTGCATGGCTTGAAGAAACTTTCAATGGTATACCCTACTGTCCTGTTTACACTTATCACTCACTTTTCCAAGTAAAGCTGACCTGTGATGAATTTAAGAGTATTAAGTATTTCAAATGAGAGGACTTCTCTTTAAAGAACAAGCAAAAATCAGTATGAAGTGACAACCCTGAAATGCTTGAACTACTGTACAGGTCTTGATGTAAATAGCTGTGGTAGATCAAGCTATTACAGTGACTGTTCTTTTTCTTCTCCCCTGGCTATTGCTTACCTACCTAAGCAAACTGTAGGTGCCTAACCCTGGCTCACAACAGCTTTGCTTCTTGGCTGCTGGTACCTAAAATCTTTTCTATTCTTTCAAAGTATGCACGTACTTTAGCAATAGCCCTTCTACTGCTACAACCCAGAAGCACAAGTATAGCAACTGTAGACTGAGTTGTCTGGCATTTATCTAATAAGCTGTGAATCTCAAATACTTAAATGTTTGACAGTTGTTCCACACTTTGTATTCAAAACACCATAGCTACTTTAATTCAAGAACTAGGTCAGGGCAAGTTACTTTCTGTACTGCTGCTTTAATAACTACTAGCTATTCACCCCTGAAGTTAGGAAAGGCCTAATAAATTTCCTTTGTATGAGCAGGTCCAGAATCAGAGCTGTTGTGCCCTAATTAATTAGCAGGCTGTAGACAAAGTTACAAAGACTAGCCCTCTACCTTTCTTGTGAGGATTGTGCAAGCCAAGGCTGAAGACAGTAGAAAAAGGAAAACATGGTTTTGATAGCAGGTTAGAGGCTATTTATGCTGCTTACAGGGAAAAGTTACTGCACCTGTGGCACACACTAAATTCTTACCTCTCCCGGGAACACTGTCTCTACTGGATTGTAGATCCAAGTAGAGATCCAAGTAGCGCTTGATATACTGAAACTGCATTCAATCCAGTTTGCCCATAAAGATTTTGATTCCCTTCTCATTGCTCTCTCTTCTGTCTTGTTCAGAGAGTAATTGGCAAAAGTTCACATTCCTCTGGGGGTGATGACTGTTTTTAGTCATTACTACAGCCATACTTACTGAGCAGATGGAAAAGGCTAACACAAAACCACACTATCCATCTTCATTTTGATAGTACTTAAGCCCGAGTCTGTCTGTCTTTCATTTTGAGGCCTTTTTTGTATGTTTTAGTTATAGCATTTGTTTTTTCCTTTCTACTACTTCTCCATTCCTTCCAAATAAATAAATAAAAGCAGAAGTGTTAGTGACTTTTCATTTGTTTGTAACAGGTACTAATGATACTCACCCATTTATCTCAGTGGAGGTCTATGCAAGCTCTGTGGCGCTAGGATCAGTTCGCGCTTAGTTCAAAGGAATTTTTCTCTTATTCTCCTGCTATAAGAAAATTTTAATGGACATTATGAATGTCATTCAATCAGTGACAAGAGAGAAAGATTATTAAAACTGCAGTGGCCAAGGTGTCATGAAACTAATAGTTTGGCTTTTTTCATGCATTTTTAATGTAGCATTGTTTTTTTCACTGAAATTTTATTTACATAGCAAGAGTGACCCTCTAGTTCAGAAACAAATACCAGAACTATAGGAACAGAAGTGGCAACCACTGTTCTTATCCCACAGAAATATTTATTAAGTTTGGTCAGCAAAGTATAGGAACTTTTAATTCTGAGAACTTGTACTTAGTACAACATCGTAATATTGACAACAATCACTTTGCCTTTTGTCAACATACAATGTGAAATGTGGATTAACTTGTTCACAATAAATTACAGTGTGATTGATGAAAAGAGCTCAATGACATCAGTAACTTAGGAACTGGTTACAGTTAGCTTCACTTACAGTATTTTTTAAAATGGTTTTCAATAGTAAAATCATTGCAACTGAAGATTTAAAAAAAAAACAAAACATACAATAATAGCAAAGAAATGCAGTTTTGGAGTAACAGTGAGCTACCAGTAAACACCTCATACAGTGATCTTCAAGGCACAAAGCAAAAAAACTGGGTATGGGTTTTTTTGCAGGTTGATGGAGTCAGGGAAGGTAAAGGTTTTTTTGAATATAAAATAAATACATTTTAAAAAGACGCATACAAAAGTCAGTAAGTCAGTCATATAGCAAGGCTTTCACAGAATGCCACACTGACAGCACATTTGTGAATCCATTTCAGTCATGAAATCATGTTCACAGCTTGAATGACACAATCACTGAGGCAAGGGTACCATCACTTCAACATAATTAATGGGGAAGAAGCCAGACTCTCCATTTAACATCCCTTCATACCAATTCTCATCGATCTGATTGGTCAAAGTTATGATGTCCCCTTCCTTAAACCCAAGTTCGCCTTCATTTTCTGGTTCAAAGTCATAGAGAGCTTGGCAGCAAGGCTGATCCATGTGCGCTGAAGAACCTGCCCCAGTGACAGAAAAAACCAAACAAACATTAGAAGAGCTTCATAGCATCCCACTAGCCACTAAGCATGAAAATAATAGGTCAAAACATAGCTGTCTTTTTTTTTTCCCCCCAAACAGTTTTACCATTGCTTTTACCAATTAACATCTGGTCCTTCTACACATAATACTAGTGATTACTAGTGTTTTAAAGCATAATTCTGTTCCTCCCTCAAGTTCAGATGCTACTTGATTTCTGCTCCTAGTTGCATTCCCTTTGCAAAGGATAAACAAAACTACTAGTTCAAGTAATCGCGGTTGTCAAAACTAGTGTGGTCTCTTTGGAGCAGTGGCCAGAGGAACTGAAAGGGTAGGATATGTGGAAGTGGAAAAGTCAACAGGAGAAGTGACAAATAATCATTTAAACTTACTGCACTGCAGCACACTGCCACTGCAGGAATACCTCTCAGAGGGCAGGGGCTCCATCTGTCCTACACACACATACACGCTAACAGCCTGGAGGCAGCCAACTGGATTTCCACGCACCTGTGCATTTGCAGGAGCAAGGCCTCCAGCTGCTCCTGCATTAGGACTTCCACCCTCACCTTGCTTGAGCAGTGACGATCATTTCTGGGTTACTGCTCCCTGAGTCTGTGTGTTCAAATCTTTTGCTATACATGTCCTTCATCTGAACTAGAGTGACAGTAATGTTAGTAATGGTGGTGGCTGTCAAACTATCTTACAGACGAAAACAAACAGCAACCCTACCGATACAGCACCTGGCTGTTCGCTCATGTCCTACTATAATGATCTTCATACCAAGTTACACTTAAAATATTAATGTTACCATATGTAAACACAGTAGTAAGTACATATATTTACAGGAAAACAAATATAAATTAAAGTAGAAAACAATCACCATTAGCAAAATAAATTACCTTATCAATACAGCTGTCTTTTTAAAGATTCTCACACAGAGGTGGTTGACTGGCTTGGATCTCTAGTATAGATACCTATATGTAACATATTCCTTCAATCATACTTATGAATAATAGCTTATTCTAATAAAATGTAATCCCATGTTCAAATTGTAAAGCTCAGCTCTGTGGGGAAGGACTAGCCAGAGGTTCAACAGATGCTCAGCCGTAACAGATTTTTAATAGTACATGCAGCATATTGAAGTAAAATTCTGCTAAGTTGTAGTATGTTTATAAATGAAGAATAGGGAAAAAGACTTCATGCTGCTACCACGTACACAGCAGCAAAACACCTTACAGCATGACAAACAACTCTTCAATCTTCCAGTGCTTCAATTAAAGCAGTTAAACCCCTGAAGTTATTCTGCTTGTCTCATTTGCAACATTTCCACAACTGAAATATTTTGTCTTAGCTCTCTCTCCAAGCTATCACACAGGCTGATCACGTAGTTAGCCCAAAGAGTAATTTTTGTTTGGGCAAATATGCACCCAACGATAATGCAATACAGATAAAATAGCTGAGATGTTAAAAATGAATGCTGTACTTTTTAATCTGCAAATCATGGTAACGTGTAGGCAACTACTGAAAAGTAATTGTTTTGATATTTTCTAGCAACAGGGATCAAAAATCTTTTAGGAAACGAGGTGACAAAACAATGATTCTGGTGATCAGTAGATGAGGATGGGTGAGAGCATCTTTTTAATTGACAAATATATAAACACGAGTAATATTTGGTGTTACAACTGGGAAGTGGGAATTAATTTTCTGTTTTGTGGATACGTTCCATCCTTTAGAAATAAAGGCTCTTTTCTATTGTTATAACAATGGGAGAGAACTGTCAACACAAAGAGTCCCTTCAGCCAGCCTCCCTGGGATATTGCTGTAACAAAGCTGGACTATTTCTCTGCCCGTGGAAGGCATGGGGTAACAACAAAGTTTAACAAGAACAAACTGAATTATGGCTACTCTAATTCAATGGGCCAGGCAAAAGCTTGGTTCTGGGCATATTTTTGCTGAAACAGTCCATGCACAGAAAAGAAGATGAGACACAGTTTTACAACAAAAATGGACTGACTGCATTCAAAAATAGCTGAGTTATTTTCAGAGTCTTTGCCAAGGTAGAACTGATACCAACTCACTAGAACTGTCAACAGCAGAAGGCAGTGCTCTGAATAATTGACAAAGTTCCTAGCCTTCACCAGCTGCTCCGAGGGGACTAATTTACTATTGCAAGCCAGTTAATTTCTGACAGTAAGGTACCTGATATGAGATGGATCACATTTGGTTCATTTTAAGCTCCAAAGAGCTGAACAGTGTCTGGCAGCCTGGAAAGATTTTAAAATAATGGTCACAGCCAGTACAACCGCTTTCACTCCAGGCTGTAGGATCAGTCAAAGACTTCATTAGAGTCAGGCAGCTGCTGCTACTGTACAGCCCGATGAGACAAAGCTTCCCTGACAAAGGTGATGGGGGCAGCACTGCCTGACAGTCTGCAACACACACTGCTTAACATCACAGAATTGGTGACATGACTCCAGCCTTTTCCTGTCTATTAAACACTTGCACGTCTTCTACTGTTGCAGAGATTTAAGCTAAAGAAGTACAACCTTTTCTTCCTGCAAGCAGGTTTTATGTTAATTTGCCACACTATGCCCACCTCCTTAATTTCTGCCATTGTGAAGCTAAATTGCCACACTTCATTGTCACATATTCAAAGATGACTTGTCATAGTCTCTACATCACTTAAACCTTGACAGCACAAATGGAACAACCACCAGAAAGCAGGTTAAGCATCAGCTGTCTGTGACTTCTCAAGCGTTACAGGATGAAACCAGGACACTCGACGTTTTTTGTTGTTGTTCTGTTTCCAAAGGGAGTTACTGCCCATTCCTGCACCTACTCTTAATCTTCTATACCACAATGTATACATATGGTTGCAGAATTATACTTTAATAATCACAAACTGGAAGCTTGCTAAGTTAATTAGCCCAAGTATCCCTCACAGCTGAAGTGTGTAAACATTTAGATGCTTGTGTTAAACTGCAGCACGTGGCAACCAGACCCAATTAGTTCATATCATAGTCAAACCTGACAAACAAAAAGAATGAAAGGCATGATGTAACACAGCATTTAAGAGTTTTAAGATGAACCAGATGATGATGATGCTTATAGCTTCAGCTGATTAATGAGGATAACAATAAATTAGAACAAAAATACAGATTTGTTATCTGTGCGTAATCGAAGTAGCTAAATAATGTACAACATTAAAAAGATGTTTCTGTGATTCTAGCCCTGCAAATGTATGCAAGTCATTAGTACTACATAATCCCCATGTGTCAGGAACTGTACAAAGGAAAATACCATTCCTGCTCCAAGAAGCTGATGCTTAACCTAGAAAGTTATGGTGAAACACAGGAAAAGCCATTTCAACACTCAAAACTGGACTGTGGTAGTTGTGCTGAATTATCACAGCTTACTTTGAACTGCCCTGTTGATTTCCATGGGCTCACTGAATGCTAAGATACTACTTACATTTAGTGACAGCATCAGGGAAATTAAAGCTCTACATTTTGATAGAGCCAATGTGTAAACGGGGAAAATTAAGCAAGGAAGTGCTTGTGTAGGATGAAAAAGGTTTCTAAGCGAAAGAAGAAAGCGATCGTGATGCTATCCCTCTATCACTTGGAGACCTTAAAACATTTACCAGTGTTTTGCTTAGAGCCACCTGGTTTGCATTTCTAAAGCACAAACCATAAATCAAATCTGTTTCATGATTTTAAACAGGAACAGGGAGGTTTTCCAATTTACAAGCAAGGCATATTCGCTCCACTGTAATTCCGCAGAAATTCATATAGGTAACTTTTGAGTATTGAACAGGAAGAACAAAGAAAACAAACAATGATTTTACTTCTTATTGTACCTGCTCAGGAGGTAAGCACAGCATCCACAACTATACCTTCTTCAGGAGGAAAAAAAATTAAAGATGTTCTAAGTACTATATGTGTCTTTCTGATATTATTCACAACATTAATCATAGCAACTGTTACTGATTTTTTCCTATCCCTCCTCTTTATCTCTTTCATGGTTATGTTTTCTTTTCCATTCTGATAGTACTGAGTGAGCCAAGCAGTAAGTGAAAACCTATCATTTAATGATATGCAAGCAGCTGATGCAGTAGTCAATGAATGGAAGTGGCTCACTCCTTCCCTATCTTAGTAAGCAGTAGTCATTTATTTTTCAGTTCATTCACTGAATTTTAGCTTATTAAAACCACCTTTTTTTTTTTTTCTTTAAGTAGGCTGGAAACAACCTTGAGAAGTCATCTAACCTGTCTTTTGCCTAAAGGCTGGACCTTTAAAGGACATCTTAGATCACTCCCGTCACGATTATAAACCACTATAAGGTGTGTACTGCTTTATCTCTGTTTTGACATACTAGTTAATGTACAAATGCTGAATCTAAGTCTCCTGTCTCCACTGCACATGTAAAGCAGAAAAAAGCCTATATAACTTGACAAGTAATTGACAGGGGACTAGTAATTTTATACTGGATTCTTAATAAAGGTTGCCTTGTTTTTGCTGCTTTCATCCAGATGTGCTGTGAAAATAACTAGAAACTTAAGGATTTATGCATTGCTGCACACATTTCCAGTGGTTTGAATGAAATGTGTGCTTGCACCATGTCTTAAGAACCAGTGGTCTGAATTGAGAGGAACGTGCAAGAAAGGAGTTATCTCCCTCAATCCCATGTTCAACAGCAACACAAAATTACTGTCTTGTTATTCGGGCAGCATGGGGAGCTTCACTAACATACCTTCAAGTACCCTGAAGCACAAAAGAAACAAAACGAGGGACAGGATCTTGCTGGGTGGATTTATGCTGCCAATCTATTGCAATCCCCTTCGGTATGGATTGTGTAATAGCCTTATTTTATACCAGAGTGCAAGAAAATTAAAGACTCTAGAAGGAACATGAAGTTACAGCTCTAAGCTTTATTCTTTCACCTTTAGTTCTCTTCTTTCTCTCCCAATAACCTTTAAAAAGAAGAAAGACTGGAAGGAAGAGGAAGCCAGAGAGTTACAAACAAGAAAAAAAGAAAAAAGAAAAAGTCTTTAGAAAAAGATCCTAGATCTCATGCCAAATAGAGAAGGAAACTTTAGGCTCACTGCCTCCTCTTTATTTTCCTTACAAATAATGTTTATGGAAAAAAACTGGCTTTTTCATGCTCTTTTCTTTGCATATGATTGTCTTTTGTGTTTTGTTATTGGTCTCTCATCACTCGCTGTAGGCACAAAGGAGATAAGGAAAAAAAGTACTCGTGAGATAAAGAAAAGTATGAGATGAGAAAAAGTTATTTCAGTGAGTAGTAACCTTAATAATTATTACCATTCCCACAACTTTCAAGGGCTTTTATCAGTTGTTCCTTTTGTGTGTGTATGTGGAATCGGGATCTAACCACAAGAAGGGATCCTACTCCCACAGTAATGGGTACCTGAAAACTTCAGTTCAAAAATGCACGCTCTTTGGCATGTATTTTAGGGGAATGAACGGCCATTAAAGTAAAATATATTAATAAAAAATAAAATTAGTAAGGCTGGGAGTAATCTTTCTGAATTTTACGTGGTTAACAGTCAAGATCCTGTGCTGATCCTTTATAGTCTAGTAGACTGTGGAGAGAAATTAGCATCTGGAGATGTTCCATACAGTGATGTAACACACCCACCTTAGGCATCTGTCTTTTCAAGACATGAACTGCTTTCTGCAACTGACTCTCCCTCTCTCTCCTCCCACCCTCAGTGGCAATACAGAGAACCTAAAAGACCAAGGAGAATGCCACACCTAAATTTCAGATGGTGAAAGATTGCTGAGAGGAAACCTGCTTCACAATTCCATTTCCAAATCTGGGAAACAAATGGGAGGCAAATACATGGATACCGATGCCTCATGAATCCATCATTCTCACAGTACAAGCAACAATCTGGTAAAACACCCACCAACACATTAATTCTGTGGCCACAGGCTTACCTGATGATTTTATGGAAGAGCTATATGCAATCCCATTGTGCTGCTGATTATCACCAATTTCCAGGGTTGCAGTTATTACAGGCTTTGGCTTAAATTCACGTTTAGGCCGACTAGATGCTACATTTATTCTAGAACATAGAGAAGAGTGGCAAAAGATTTACTTGAAGGAACAAATACTTATGAAGTTTCCATCTAGAGTCTGTGCTTTTGCATTTGAAAAGTGGGAAAAAACACTCCTGCTGTGTGTTTATTTTTTAGTTGTTTTTTTGTTTGTTTGTTTGCTTATTTTATTATTTATTTATTTTGGGGGGGTGTCATATGTATTATTCGCTTAAAACTGCTCAATTCTAATGCAATATTTGAATTTCAGCAAGTCCTTATTTAATGCTGTGGTCCTGCTGACAGAAGCATAAAGCTTAACAGCCTAAGTCTGAGAAGTGCTGAGCATCCACAGCTGCCACTGAGTTCAGCAGAAGTTCCAGGAATGAGCTATCTGGAAAGCTCTACTGTACATGACATATGCAGAAACCCAGCCAGGACAGAGGCCCAGGGACTGCATCTCAAACAGTGACTTTTTTATTAGAAAAAATGGGAAACAACCATTTGGTCAGCAAAACTGTCTTAGTACCTCTTGCTATATGCATGTGTGGCCCAGCTGAGAGCCTCATCTCACTGGCCCTCTGCCTTTTGGGGCAGGGTACACAGGCACAGCTGCTCCTATGTGATACTCACAGCCACCACTTCAACCCAAATAAAAAGCCCCACATAGTTACCCAGATTCTGTGACTGTAATGTTAGGCTACGCTAGTGGTCCACAAATCATTTAGGTCTCCTGTTTTCTGTTTGTTCTCAGGGTGACTTACACCAAATTAATGACAGCAGCATTTTTTTCTATTAGTATGACACAAAGTATTTGGGCCTTTCACAAGTACATTCACCACAGTCATATTCCTAGCCAGCTGGCAATTCCCTTACTTTGCTGCAGAGTCTTGTTATACCCCATAATCTCAGTGAAAACATGCCAACTTCTCAGCAGTCTCCCAAACACAGTTCAGAAAGTATGCAAGTTTAAGTAAACCTACAAACAAATGGAGGCTGTCCTGATTAACCTCCGCAGATGTGAGCGAGGGATTCTGCACATACTCAAAGCTTTCTGGGCAGATCTTGCGGTACATTAAAGGCTCACAGTGCAGCAAGAAGTTGCCAGGTGGCAATGGTTTAAAGCAATGAAGTCCAGTAAAGCACACCAAGCGCGCATCTGTGAGGTGGTGCTACAAGACCTGTTGCTTCAGCGACGTTTCACATTCATGAACCTGAGCTGCAAAAGAGGTTCAACATTTTCTCATGGGTTCAGCCTTACCGGTTTTGCAGCTTGCTCTGCAGATCCTCCAGAATTTCTGTGGATTGTTTATGGTAATCTAGCGCTGCTTCTACAAACACAGCCAACTGGCTAACTTGTTCTACCTGAAATATAGAGAGGAAAATAGTTTTAAGGAGCCTGCAGTACATTCAGCTGAAAGATAAACAAACACTTCATTCAAAACAGACCTGGTATCTCAAAAGACAATGATACCTTGTGGGACTATTGAAAAAGAGCATATGTGATTCTATCAAAGAAATTGCCAGTTGGAACCTGAACAAAACTGAGGTGTAACTTCTAGTTCACTAGCTCAGGGCTGGGTCCTTGAGTCATTTCCTTTCACAATGTGCAAATCCCTTTTGCTTTCAACTTCCAAGCCAGCTGTCTGTCAACACCCAAGCCTGAACCAGTTAGAGGACATGACCCCTTAGCAGGTGAAAGTGGGGCTTTTCTAATCAGTGATGTTAGGAGAAATTACATTGTGACAACTCTTGTGACTCAGCCCCATTAGCGTTTATTAGTGATGTTTACAAACTGCAGTTCTGAAATTGTCTGGAGTTACCTCACTAGATGGCAGCATTTTATAAACCAATAAATGAAACGTGATTTACCTACTATTACCCAAACCTATTTGGATTGAAAAAGTATCAGCCAATCATTCAGAAATATGAATATTGGGGAAAAGGGAGGATGTGAAAGAGAAAAAAAAAAACACTTTTTTTTTTATTCATGAGGTAACAAATAATCTCATTCCCGTTACCGTAACACAAACTGAAAAATTCAATCTGTACTGTGATCTCTGATGGAACATTACCAAATATTTATTTGTCCTCTTCCTTTAAGACCACATTAAGAAGACAGAACCCAAGAAGTCTGACATGTTCCCATTCCACCGTGTCTTCAGACATTGGATCACAAGAAGGTGTCTGAGTAAACTTTCTGCAAATGTTTTATGGACCCATGGTAATTTTATGCTATACTTCGTCTGCTGTTACTCAGTTAAAAAGATTATTAGAAATTCTTCTGGGATTCCAAGAGAGCCAAACATTGTCACATAGCATACAGAAATGAAATGCACAGAACCAAATTAACAGCTGATACAATTCCATCAAAGTCAAGAGAGAGTAATGTAAACCAGCTGAGGACAATGCACAATGTGCCTGGGGTTTGGATGGAGTGGTCAGAGAAAATGGATAGACAAGGAATGTCCAGACAAGATGAGTAAGAGCCAGGAAGAATATGGAACTGGGGATTAGGAGAAGAAAGCGAGAGAGACTGGGAAGGAGCCAGGGAGACTTGAGGGACTAAAAGCCACTTAGCTAGAGGAGCCTGAGACTGGCTGAGTGGGAAAGGCAGGAAGATGGATCTGATAAGAAGTGCATAGAAAAGTGTCTGTGTGGGAGGTCTGGAACTAGCTGTGCAAAAAAAAAAAAAAAAAAGAAAAAGAAAAAGAGAAAGAGATGTGGATCAGGACTGAGTCTGGGTGAGGCACCTGGCAAGATGGCTGGGGACAAGAGCATTGAGAAAAGAGATTGCAGGGCAAGAAGGCCAAGAAAGGGAGACATTTGGGGAATTGGGAAGGACAGGAAGGAAGTGACTGCAATTACTATCCGTGCAAATCCAGTGAGAAAGACTGGGCTTAGACAAGAAGGCTGTAATGAGAAGTTTGAGGACAGGAGAGAAATTGGGTCAGCATGGCAAACGGAAAGGAAAGAGCACAGTTTTCTTTCAACAGAAACAATAGAAAGAGGGTATGGAAAAAGACATCAAAGGGCCATCCACTTCACCACCCTCCCTAAGGCAGAATTGGTTATACTAGTCAGTCGTTCCTGATCTTGTGGCTTAGGTAAATCACTGTATTTCATACACTGTTTCATCTTTGCTTTGGTGCTTTGGCTAATGATAAATGTGTGAAACGTTTCTCAGCTGCTTATGCAAAGAAGAACTATCAAATGCATACACCGCAGCTGGCCAATTGGTAGAGCCTACCGTGGAACAGTGTGCTGAAATTGTTGATAGAAGATGTTAAATTTTTGCAGCCTTAATATAGCTTGTACTGGTATAACAGCAAGGGGTGATGAACTTATGCACTGCTGTAATGAATGTGTCCCGCTCACAAGCAGTTTAGGAGCTACTGGCTAGTTTACAGCTGGCCATTACACTGGTAGTCAGAGACAGAAGTTGTCTGCAGGTAAATGGTCCTACTTAACAGCTCCTCCTTTCTGCAGTTTGCTCCCAGAAGACAGCACATTTCTTGCTTTTTAAGCATGGTTTCTGTGATACCGTATCTACAGAAGAGAAAGCTTTGGAATAGGCCCTGTCTTCCTATTTCTGTTTGAACTTGACTGGGGCTAATATGGTCTAACAGAGAAATCTCTGTAAAATCAATTAATTTCTTTTGTCTTTCATATTTCAGACAAAAACAAAACAGACAAAAAACCTGACACGTACTCGTAAGAAACTAATATTGTGTGTCCTACTTACAGATAGCAAAATGGCCTCTAAAACACCCTTCCATCTCTCTTTTCATATAATTCCATGACTCTATGGGAGAGCACATCCCGCTATTCTGCTGTATAAGCACTGAAGAGAGGATTATCGCAAATCACCACGGTTGCTAATTTTTTAGACATAATTTCACGGTGGACTTCGACTCTGAGCCAATGTCCAAGTACTTGAGCATAACCCACATAAACTCTACACAGTAACATTTACAGCCAAGCTATAGTTGTAATTTTTAGAGCCAAAATTATCCAGATCCTTCAAGTCAGCACAAGGTTTTGTGTGTTAAGTGAGCTGCTCCTGCAAATTAGCACTGGGTACATCTCTCTTGCTCGTGCTTTAAGCAGCTGGTCTGTGACTGGCTTCTCCTTCCCCCTGATCTCCCTGTATTCTGCTCTCAGACAGTTCATTGCTCATAGATAATAAAGCTACTTGAGACGTCTGTGTCAACCTTGTCTGAGCAATTGTATCTCCAGAAGACCTTGCTGAATTCTTGAGTACTCCCATGCACTGCTGTGCATAACGTTCCTCTCTGAGGCAAGGAAAAAGGTACATTCTCTGCCTTCAGTCCTTGTCTCCTATGAAGGATGGGTCAAGCTTTATCCAATCCCACACACATTTCCCACCTGGATATACTGCAGCAAACAAAAATGCAGGACAGACTTACGTCATTTTCTAAGAAATTGAACATGCTTCTTTCAGCTAGTTCCTTTGACTCTTCAAATTTTTCTACTGCTTGTTTAACTTCTTCATCTGGTATCTTTCCAAGACGTTTCTTTTTATAATCATAATCCAAACGACGACCTTCTAGTTTCTTCAAATGATGCTAAATAAGACAGAACATTTAGGAGGAGGTCCAAATGGGACGGGCCCATACAAACACATAGTGATTTAAGGAAGTTTCAGTTGGATCCAATTACAGGGATATGCAGAATCAAAAGAAATGCCAGGCTGAGATTATCCAGTCCATCCCTTTGATCTAAGGCAGCATCAGGTATGTCTGGGACTGCATACGTGAATGAAATTTTAAGTTGTGTAAACTTTAAATAAACAGTCATCTGGTAGGACCTGGGGAACTGGCTACCTTGATTTGGTAATCTTAGGCACCCAGGTCATGAGATGGAGTTTATTAAATGTGCAACACCTAACATTGGATCCTGCTTCTAATTTAGAAAATCCAAATGTGCCCCCCGTGTTCTATACTTAAATGAATTTTACCTCTTGAATTATACACAATATGACAGCTAACAGTAAGAGTTATTTTCCCTTCTCATTCCATAAGCAGTATTCCAACCAATCTTATGTTCTTGCTTTCTTTGTTAGGTGTCAACCTGACACTTCTATCTGACATCACTATACAAGCTTTTCTGTTGCCAAAAATCATGGGATTGACAGACTAACAGAATGGACTCAAAGTGACAGTACAAAATGCTCATTAAAGCTAACATTAAACAATTTCTTTTTATCAGTCCAGAAGAATGACAACTGAAAACGGTTATGTATCATAGGAGACAGCTATAGACATCAAGGCATTATTACTAGCTTTTTGCTCTGCTTTCCACATACATGTAAACAAATAAAACAGCTTTCTTTTCTGCATTTCATCAGGGAATTAACTTGCTTATTACCAGAGTCTATTGGAATCAGACTCAGACAGAGACTGCCTGGCTTTCTTTTGAATTGTCATTTTGTAAACAAAAGCACTGAAAAAAACTAACTTTAAACGTTAAAAATATGTTCCTCAGCATCTTATATTTTTCCCATAGAGGAATATGGCACTCAACATTTTAAGACACTTTTGAGATCACTCTGTGATTGCCCTGAATGGCCTTCTTCAACAATCAAATTCAGCCTCTATAATAAACAGCCTTAGGCTGACAGAGAGAGGTGGCAAGACAGGATAATCAGTCACGGTAAATCGCAGCCCACTCACATGTTCAGAACAATTAATACAAAATGTTGGTTAAAATAAAAGAGCAGAAAAATACAGAATACAATTTTCTTCGTTGTCCTTCTTGCACCGGATGTACAGGCAATACGGCAAACTGAGCAAGTTAGACAATGGAGAGAAATAGCCAGACATTGTTTTTAAGCAGATTTCATCACTATTTTGCTAGAGACACAAGCTTAAATGCAGTGAAGTTTATTTGCCTTTTTGCTTCCACAAAAAAAACACTCAGAGAACTAGGGTTTAATTGACTTTGATTACTGATAAATTAAGCTTTACTCTGGAAAACTTACCCCAATCTCTTTTAAATCTTTGTCCTGCAATAACTGTAGAGGATCGATGAAATTTTGTTTGACATTAATATCAAGTGAGTCCTTCACTTCTGCCATTTGTTTCATGCTTTCACCAGCATCCAGTAGTGCAAGGCCTATGGTAAAGAACATGCTACTTATATCTCAATATATGTAAAACAAAAAATGTGTCTTATGATACAGATCTTTCAAGTATCTTTGTATCTGCTGTAGGATGTTGAAAAGTAAAAAAAAAAAAAAATAATGTAAACTATGCACTTGATTTTCTCCTACAGAAAATTAGAACTGGAATATTTTGCTCTATAGTATATTCTGCAGCATCAACATCTTCCCCTATGCAGCACCTTCTTGGGTTTTTTGAGTCCTAAGTTCCTATGCCTACATAGCTCTTACTACTTAGGGAAGGGCCTTTGTGTGTGGAACTGCAGATCTTAACAACAGGGCATAAAGAAGTCAGCCAGCTCTGAATTTGGCTTCTGCACACCGTCGTAGCCCAAGCCAGAGTCCTGTAGCCCTAGTCTGTGTTCTTTCCCAAATATGGGACTCTCCTTTCCTCATGTACATTTCTTGTAGTTTTCCTCTTAATCCCAGCTGTATCAAAAAACACCCACTGAGTAGCTCTGTGACAGTGCTTCAAGTTTGTTCCAGTCAAGCCCACACATTGTGCATGCTCAGCAAGCAATGCCTCTGTCAAGATTTTGGCCGTGAAGTTTCAGCATATTTTCAGAGGAAATAGGTAATATTTGATTTACCAAAGAATTGTAGCATGGCCAAGCTGGAGTGAATCTTCACAAAAACAAGAAAATGCATGTTTGAGCATTGCTCAAGCATTGCTCCAAAGCACAAAGACACCAAAAGCACCCACAGTTCCTCCAACCCCCAAGATTTTTTTCCATTAATTTAACTCTTGAATATAGGGTAACCATTTTTATTTAAAGGTTAAAAAAATGCATTGCATCAAAGGATCACTCTAAATGATTTACCTCTGGCAAGTTAGAAACTAAAATGTTTAGAGACAGCAATAGTAACAATCTACCTGCAACAGAGGCAGACAAATATGTAGAAGCAATGTGTATTATTATATCAATCATCCCCTAATCACTATACTTAGCTTTCCCTCTTACCTGGATCAGCTATTTACATAGTTTTTCACTGAGTAATATTCTGTGAAGAGCTTTATACTGAAATATTCTCAAAGGAGGTACACAAACTCACCAAACATAGAATCATCGCCAAGCTCTCTGCCATACCGTATCATGCAGTCTCCTAGGAGTCCTTCTGTCTGAGGGTAGCCTGTGGTTTTAACTTGTCCCCTGATCTTTGACATAGTGTTAAGCATTCCCAGTTTGGCCCTGTATGCTAATAAGAACATGAACAAAAAACAGACAAAACATTTTTTAAATTAATATATTTAAAGCAATAAATTATTTAACAAGCAACCTCACGAAGCAAGTTACTAAGTTAGTCTATAGACCCATAAGCTTTTTGTTGTCAGTACTTCATAGTCAATGTTGAAGTCAGATTACATACAGCAGTATGGGTCACATGAAACTGTTTTATTCAAAGCTGAGTGGGCATCATCTCTCCAGGCAGTTATATAGTGGGAGTGCTTATTGCCTTCTGCTGATATTCACCAATATTCACATTCCCTTGGGTATTTTTCTTTGTGGATTTCTCTATTAAAAGCACTGCAGAAAGCAAACACGAAATGGATACAAGAACAGACGAAGCCATTTTAATAATCTTGTTTGTGAGAGCTTTACAGAACTTTTTTCCCTGCTTTTTTCTTGCTTCCACTATTCAAGACAGTAAGAATTTATTTTGCAGAAAGGCTGGGTACATAACAAATTAATAATTTATTGTTAGCCTGCACATATCATGACAAAACTATGCAATTATTCTTGGAATGTTTTTCTAATCTACTCCTTACGATTACCTCTCAACAACTTCTTCAACACAGTGATAGCCATGGGTAGGGTATTCCTAAGGAATGTGGACCATGGTGACTAGCTGCATTTTGAACACCCTAGCTGGGCCTTGGTAAAGGGTTGAATACTACCATCCTTTTGTGGACACAACCCATTAAATGTTTCTTCTGTAGACATTAACAATCTATTAAACTTATCCAGGGACGTGCATCTCATAAGGCACCCAGAACGGACAGCTATCTCTGAAGTCATTGGTGTAGCTACTAAGTGTAAATTCAGTCAGACAGTTGTCAAAAAAATGAAGGTCCTTCCAACAGCTGGTTTGGACAGTCCATCAAGCTCTTAACAGCTAATCTTTGTGACCAACTGTAAACATAAACATGTACCCTTTCTTGTTTCTTAAACTAAAATTTGAGAAACCTCTATTAACTGACTACCCAAAATCCACTGAGACCTTGCAGTGTCCAGAAAAAGCAAAGCTTCACTCAGATTCTAGGTAGGCAAGTGACAGCCCTCTTCTCCATGGCTTCATAACCACCAGTATCCCGATGGCAGCAGTGCATGAGTTAAATTCAACAGCCTTTTATATCTCTGCTAAAAAAAAATGCTGGCATTCTCTTTACTTTAGGGATCCATATCCCACTCCAGGAAATCCAGCATAAATAACACAGGTGCTGTATTGCCATCCCAGGCCATCCAAAACACATCATGCATGCACAACCTGTATGCGCCCAGTAAGACCAACATTGTGTGTTGTGAGTTGCATTGCAGATCAGACTTGCTGCACATAAACTTTACAGTTCCATTTTACAGTACAGTTCATTGTACACACTGCTGAGGGTCTCCAGACATCCAGAAACCTCACAATAATGACCTAATTAATCCACCTAGGATGAATTTCTGAGTAACAAGATAATGTTTAGCAAAATCTGACACCTACTTTTCTCTACCCTACCTGGATTTGGCTGAAGATACTCTGTGGATTTTGACAGCAGCTCTGCTACAGCTTTATTAGTAACATCAATTTTCTGAAAAAGAAAAGTAACCAAAAGTTAGCAAAAAGCAAGCCTGTTACTAGAAAGTTTGTATTTTGATTAGATATACTATTCTAGCTGATTGTGAAAATTTATTTAAAATAAAGCAAATGTGGTAGATTAAAATAAACAGTCATGCCACGGTTGTGACAAGATTGTACCAAAATAAATTTGCAGTTAGCACACAGGAGAAAAATTTTGTATCAAAATGTGGGGACCTACTTATCTCTCAAGCTTATAAGTCTCAAATGCTGCTTATGCATTCTAGGCTACACTTTTCCTGCCAACCCAATGATTGTTACTATAACTGCTTTTCTCCACAGTTGAAAAAGATTTAAAATTTCCTAGCTCACAGTCTTGGGGTCAGGGCCATTTAAAGCAGTGGTTTGCACTGTCTTCCCATTTAATAGTTTCTAAAATGCTATAAAATCACATTTCTGTGTTGCTTCTCTTTTCCTACCTCTGGGTCTGCATATTACTTTTCCTCTTATAATGCAGAGAAAGGAAATAATTGTTCTGAAGCCAAAGAAACTGAAACCTAGAAGCCTGTTTAGACCATAAATCCTAAATATGCATGTTGGAAAAAAAAACAACTCACACAAGATTTTTTCTTCAATCTGCCAACAATAAAAACTGTGAACTAGGTCCTCTATGTACATTTAAAATACATAGAAAAGACAATGGTGATAAAAAGCACTTAAAAGCTCAAAATGGAGAAAGTGACATTAACGCAGTTTGATTTGAAACACCCACCGCGAATAAGTCGATAACAAACATCTCCATTTCCACAACAATTCATATTAATTCCTGACTAACAAATATAATTCTGAATTAAAAGAATCTTTTCTCTCTCGCTAACTTCCCACATAGACAGAGGAAAAAGACAAGTCTCTCTTGGTGCTTTGCACCAGTCTTGGAGGAGCTTCCCTTCACTGTCAAGAGGTGTCCGTGGAACCAGCCTCCTCTGCTCAGACAGCCTTTCTGCATGTCTCTTCTCCCTTGGCTGAGCTGACAAGAATCAAGGATAAATTTGCACTTATTCTTACATATTTATGTTTTGAATTAAGTATTTCCCCCATGTAAATCTATAATACCATTCTAGCATCTGAAATGTGAAAGACTTTTGATTTTGCAATAGCTTAGTGTTGAAAAACGTACGTTGCTTTCCTTACCCTTTCCATCTCTTGAAATTCTTCATCTAATTTTGTTCCTTCAGCTCCACTTATTTTTTCACTGAACAACTGTAAAAGACAAATTTCATAATGATAAAAAAATGCATCATTATTTTTAGAGAACAAATATCTCTGAGAGTCACAAGAATTCACCCCAGATTAGAAAATATACAACAACTGTGCAGGAGAAGAGTAACCTTCCTCTTGGAAATGAAACGCTTATTTCAATAGAAACAGAGATGTGAATTTACAACAGAAGTCACTGAAGTGACTTCTCATGCTTTAACAGTTTGTACCCTAAAGGCACAACCAACACTGCATATTTCAAGCAGAGTGACCAGAGTCTGTCTGCAGGCAAATCCAGAGTAACGCTTTCAGGGATATTTCTCCAGCTCTTTACATCTGAGTGCCTTCTGGTCCTTCATGCCATTAGGCCCACAGATACAACTCCCATCCATGCTGATGGCAATTACACGCCGTGCAGATCTGTGGAAGGAACCGACTCGGGAAAGATGCTGCACTGTGACCACCTGCGTGACCGAGCATCTTTATGACACTGAAAACAAAAATGCCACACATTCTTCGGAAACTCTGAGCAATGGTTTGAAATCAAGGATTTCAGTAAACCTTCTTAAGACAGCTATAACATTATCCACCTTTTGCATAAAAACTCCAGGCCATCAGACCTGAGTTTGGTCCTTACTAAATCATGGCTAGGCATAAAGAGTCTAGCAGCTCTCTGCTGGCTGCTTCTTGCAACGTATGGCACCTGCACTGCAACAGAATGAAAAAACAGGCAGATCCTTACCCAGAATGACACAGCCTTTGAAAGCATTACGCCACTATGAGACAAGTCATTTAACACACATTAAACAAACATCAAACAAATTCCTGTTTTTGTAGGAATTATCCTAGTAGACATTTCTCTGCTTTAATGGACTCTTAGCACTGAATCTGTAACAGCATGATGTGAAACCCAGGCCTGGCTCATTGACTGCTGGCATTCCCCAAACCTGTCCCCAGTAAAGTGTTTTGTTCATCCTCAGCACCTTCTAAAAGAGAATTTATTTCCCTGAATTAAAAGGGCCTCGGAGACTTGCATAATCTGAAAATGTTTTTTCTCTTGCAGCGCAATGCTTCGCTCTTCTCAGCCGCAGACTGCACGGCACAGGTGTGCAGGGAGCATGCTGCCTTGCCAAAAAGCAGCAACGAGCTGATGAAGCAGGGCTGGGAGCTCAGCAACAGCTGACCTTGCACCAGCATCACTGGTGCCACACAGCCACAGGAATACACCTGCTTAAGGGAAAAGGTGAGTTCAAAGAGCCGTGCTACTAGTTACTTCTATTGGCTTTACAGTAAGACTCACAACTTTTGTGCTTGGTATGCCAAGCAGCCTACAAACTTCACAAGATTCTCTCTTTTCCAGAGCACTGATAGAACAGGCACAAAAGCAGATCAGAGATGAGGCAGCCCAGGCACCAGGGAGCTGTGGCAGTCAGCACCTTCCCACCATCAGACGTCACCGCAGAGGAGCGACCCGAGGCCACGTGGGGAGGGGGACACTGCCCGCACCTCCGCAGGTACGTCTGAGGAGTCCTTGGGCAGGGGTGGAGAAAGGAGCTGTTACAGAAAGAAGCTTTTACAGAATGTGAAAAGCTGCCTATCAGAAACCGTGCAACTTCTTTATGCTGGCAGTTTGTCTCTTTTCTGTGTAATGGTAATTCCTGAAACAATCAGTGCTATTTTCCACAGCCTCACACATGTTTTCCTTCTCCAGCAGGCACTGAACAGAGATCCATGGCTTCCTGAGCCCTCGCACGGCGATCCCTTTCAGAAGGCTGAGTGCAGCAGGGGAATTATCCTTCTTAGGCTGAAGTTGTAAAATCCACATTCAGCATCTACCCATAACTGTCTCATTATAAATAATCCATTTATGTGTTGGCAGAGGATAAATGCAGTGAGGTAACGTGATTGCTCGACTGTGAAAGCATAATTAATAATAAATTACTGCACCAAATGGCTATAACAATGAAATGTCCCGCCCTTGGAGAGAATGGAGCTGGACATTTCAACAAGAAGCAGGGTGGACAGGTAGAAAGTTCACTCACTAATGATAATGCCAGAGATCTTAAAGAAAAAAAGAAAAAAAAAGAGAAAAGAAAAAGAAAACCACCCAACAACTTCACTGACTCACTGGAAGACTGACAAACTCTGAAGAATGCAGTTTCTCATCTGCTACACTGCAAGGTGATATGTTCTCAATAAAAGCCTTAAGGCGTTCTCCATTTATCCACTGGCATCCCTTAGCTCTCCCTGGCTTACCATTGGCTATACATGGTCACGCACACCTCCCTGGATTAGCAGTCCGAAACTTAGGCTTGCTGTGTTGTTGCTGTTTTTGCCAGGAGTGCAGGGGCTGATCCAAGGCATTTCCACTTGGCTGGCAGGGCTGCGCTCCCCTCCCAGCGTGCAGACATGCCAGCACCAGGCTGCAGCCTGCTCACCCTCCCTGCGCATGCATCAGCTCAAATACTGCCATTCACCTTTAGTTTTGGTTTCTCTTCTGCAGTGTTGCAAAACTCCTCACTGTGTTTTAAACGGGTAACATTTGGTGCTGCTCAGCAAGGGAGAAACTGTCTGCAGCAGCCCTGAGTCACTCCTTGCATGGGGACCACTGGGCTTGCTGAAGCAGCAGGGAGTGAGGAAAGCATCAGGGTTGGATCCAAGGTCACGGGACAACGGAGGTTTCCATGCACCAGCTCTCAGAGAGCAAGAGACATTCTGTATCTACAGTTTGTGGAGAGTAATGGAAAAATTGAATTATCAGCTTGGATGATGGGACGGAGCGCACTCCCAGAGCCTGTGGAAGACATCAGCCTGGTGTCTACGTTCAGCTTAGAAGGGGTTAGAACCTGGAGGGCTTTTCCAACTCACCCAACTGATTCTAAATCTGCATTTACAGTCTGTGGGAATGCAACCACACAGAGTCAGCCATGGGATCCGCAGACATGGTTTCATACATACACCGAAAGCTACCTAAATAATGCACAGCAAAATCAAGGAGCAAAAGAAAATCAAGGAGCAGAAGAAAAATGTTTGTTCACACACAAACATCAACGACCCTGCAGTTTCTAACCCAAGCAGACACTTTCAGTGAAAATTAATCTGAGCTCCAGTTTCCTTCTTAAAGGAGAATGAGTACCTCAGTGCTCACAGAGATATGGTAGACTGATTCCTTACAGTCCATAAACTGTTCTGAGCTTCTGACAGTAAAAATTGGTATAAAATTCTAATGGTTATCATTAAATTTTACCATGACAGCTTATTTCATATTGGTATAACCAGGACCTGCTTTACTATTCTCACGTTTAGAAACACAACAGCTTTTATTCCAATCACAGCGAATTTAGGAGTTATAAAACCAGTACTGCCACTCTTCCAATTAAAAGTCACAGGACACCAAATTAATCATTGCAAACGGATGCACAAAGGAGACAACTGCTGAGTTTTAATTCTCTATCTGCTGAGCATCATTTACATGCATTATATCAAGCAGCAAAATGCTTTGAACTTAAATAGAAGCCTGCCCAGCTACAGGGCCGTGTAATTACGAGGCAGCGTCTATCGGTGTTTGTGAGTCAGCTAATCAAAGGCGAAACTGCTGCCGTCACACAGAGCCTGTGCTCCGTGGGAGCCTGGAATTGTTTGCATGGGAAGAATGCTGATCTTCATCTCCAAACTAGGCAGCCAGGTGCCACGGTGCTGAATCTTTCATTACACAGGGACAGAGCCCAAACACTGGGCCTCTGAAACATCCAGATCACACCACGAGGCCACCACTCCCTTACTGCTCCACTGCTGGGCCCGAAGCTAAAGCCATTCGGCAGAGCTAATTGGGGTTCCTCCAGATCACTCTTTATGCCCAGGAACAGCTCCCCACCTGCAAAACGATAAAGTTTTCTTCCTCTCAGGTCTCTGTGCAACTCCCTCCATCACATTTGACTTGGTAAGAGTCAGTGAGGTTGGAGTAGAACAAAGCTACCCTTAAACACAAACACAAAACCAGTTTCAAATCTCCCGTTTTACTACCACCTCTCCTTTGCAGTCACATGTGATAACTGCCGTGCCACAGTTCGTTACAGATCTTGCACGCTCAGTACAGCAGAAGAGAAAACCTTTTTGCATAAAGAAACACCACAGTTTGTACACAAATGCTCTCAGTTGCAGCTTCTTGCTAGATCCTGCTGTTGTTTGTAATAATGGAAACTGAAATAGCATGGGCTCACTGTGGAACTTTCTAGGAAGACATATCTAGGGAGAAACAAAAAAAAAAGAAGTTTTTGAAAGAAACCACTTCAGCTACAGTGATTTCTATTTAAGCTCTGTATATCCAACTATTGTTCAACATGCAAATTGTAATTTTGTTACACAGTCTTAAAAACCTGCAAATATTTATCTTCCGAGGAATTTATATTCCAAGAAACTCTCTGAAAAAAAACATTTTTTCCATAAACATAATATCCAGATTTTGTTCTCACACCTGTTCTTTGTTACTTTAATTTCTTTACGGTAATTTAATTTTCTTTTGATTTGTTCTCTTGTAACCAAGCAAGAGCAGAGCACACAAACTATCTGCAGTTTAAACTAAAGTCTACGCCTCAAGAAAACTCTGAACTAAAAAGGCCTCAAGCCTCCATGTAATTTTTCAGTACTTTTATCTGAAGTATGTTAAGATTTATACCTCTTATTGCACAGGAATGGTGTACTTCTCTGCTCTCAGATGGGTTGTGAAAACGAGCTTCAGAAGAACGCTGTCTTTTTCCAGTGCTTTGTATATCACGTCCACTAAATGTGAATTGCAATTCTTTTTCATATTTCACTAAGGAGGGTTACTGAGCACCAGAAACTGCCAAAAATATCCCAGACCAACAGAGAGCTGATAAAAATCTCAAAACAATTACCCTATTTTTTATATATCCACTGGGTATTTTGTAACACAAGTTAATACGGTTCTTGCCGGCCAATACCTGCGCACGTGCTCTGACCTTCTTTTTCACTTGCTTTGCCTTTCTTTTGCAACAGATGATTGAACCATCACAGGTTTTTTGTTCTTGAGCTCTATGTGTTTCAACGGTAGCTGAGTAAGTCCTTAATTAGCCAGCAAAACTCCCTTGTACATAACTGGCCAAGAAGTCATCAAATGCTATTTAATGACTGAATGAAAGACATCTTATGCTGTTAAAGACTGAGAGCTTTTATTGACCCTTCACCACGTAACAGCATTTATTTTGTTCTGAACGCGTATCTGTTGAAATTATCTGTTGAAACTTTAATGGCATGGAAAATTCCTTCATTTGTCATAAATATGCACGCTATCGAACCCAGGCGGCAAAACCTAGATTTTAAGGGGAGAAAAAAATATTTTAACTAAAAAGCCCAAAGCTATGAAAATATTCCCTCTAAAAACAGAAAGAAGCAATCAATTGGGAAAACTAATAGATTCATCCCAAAGCTAATACATAGAAAGCCAGGAAATAATGTAACCACCCTGCTTCAGTTCCCACAGAAACCTATCGCTGGGCCAAGCTGCACAAATACATTAAGGCATATCTTCAAGTACTGCGCTCAGTGCAAAACACCGCATTCCAGCATGGTTAATGCATAATAGCTACACTTCTCTTAATAAAGCATTAAACCTTTCGGTTATTGCCCTGCAGCCCCGTAATTGTTTGGTGTTAAGTCCTTATGCACAGATGTAATGCAATGTGCCAATACTAACGGCTTTCTGAGGAATTATTTTTTTTTAATTACATGCCTGTCATAAGCATTGGGAAGAAAAGGATGGCTGGCAAGGTGTCTTCTGGCCGAAGCAGTGCTTCCTTGCAGTGTCCAGCCTGCTGAGGGGAGAAAGACTTATTTTATTTTTTTGTCCTTTTCCAGAATGCTCTTTCAGATTAGAGGGGCAAGGTGCTAGCCTGTCTTCCAGGCCAAAGGGGTTGGATGGCTACTTGACTTGTACTCAGGGCTACAGGGGTGGTATAAAATCTCCCTGAATTCATCAACGCTTGCACATGGATGTTTAAGGAATTGAGGCTAACAGCTCATGTGCAATTATAAAACGTCCTATACTATTTTAGAATTTATATGGGACATTAACACTGATTGAAAATTATAATCACGTTGCGGATACAAAGATTAAAAGAGCATTATGATGGTACCTACTGCAGAGTACGTTGTTATATGAATGCAGGGGAAAGACAAAAAAAAAGTGTTACATACAGCTGGACGTTTCTCTTGCAGCTCCCTGCCCTTCACAAAGAGCTGAACCAGAACTTCAGAAGGTCACATCCACAGCCACAGGAATTCATGTTCTAGCATTTCACCAAAGATCTCTACTCCCAGATATTTCAAATAGAAATATAAATTCATCAGCTATAGTACGTGCCTATACTTCAAAGACAGCCCAAGACTGTGCTCACAGCCTTGAATAAAGGAAGGGCTTGTCTTACATCCAAGCTTCCCTTAGGGATTTGTGATGGATCCACTAGCAAATCCCATCTCAGCAGCAAACAAGAATCGCAGTACCAAACAGAGCTCTGTTTGGTTGGTTTTTGTTTGTTTGTTTTAAATATGAGGGATTTAAAATATAGAGAGCATTGTGCTACATTTGAGGCCCGATAAGATGCATTTCTTTAAAATGTTTCTTAAATATTCCCTAATTTTAAAAAACTTCATACAACTTATAAAAATGAAACGTAAGGCCTGAGCTTCATTTCATTTTCAAAGCACAGTCTTTTGTAGGAAATTCCATTCTGTGCTAAAAACAAACAAACAAAAACTTCAAACCCAAAGCAAATAAACAAAACAAAACCCCACCACCTGGGCTCTCTATAAGGACACCAAAAATCTCAAGGGCCTGTTTCCCAAGCAAAACATACCATCTCGTAGAGATCTCTGGATCACACACACAAAGTTAAATAAATGAACAAAAGTACTGGCAGTGTTTTTTGTATACATGAGGAACATTCTTATCGCCACTAATATTTATGAACCGCTGATTTCATTATTTGTAACTTCTCACACAAACAGGTCCAGGAAGGTCACAATAGATTATTTTTACAAAGGCAGATGAACTGAGGTATAAAAGAATGAGATGAATAAAGAGGACTAGAGAAGAAATATGTTTGCAATATGACTCGCTGGGGAAGCAGGGACCTGAGGGTGTCCCCATGTGCAGCCTTCCTTCATGGTGATGCTCTGGTGCAACATGAAGTCAGCTGCGAGCATTTTCCTCTTTAGAGGCTGCCTGTAGAGACAATTACTATTAAGCCTACACTCTAAGAGGAATCCAATCTTTCACAGCAGAGCATGACCCAAAGTGTTGAGAAAGCCCAGCCAGGGGATAAGCTGAGACCGCTGCAGCCAGCCCTACAGCTGCCAGTATCAACAGGAATGGACCCAGCCCACCAAAACCCCGGAAGCTCCATAAAGACAAAACGACCCGCTCCCATCACAGAACGAGGCCTGCAGCCACCCAGGTGAATCAGTGGCGAGCCACCGCAGCTGAGCTGCAACAGCACAGCTCTGGCAGAGGTGCAGAAGTGGCAGCGCAGTTTTATTTAGAAAGGAAGCTCAAATTGTGCGAGCCATGGATTCTGGGATCAAGAAAGCCCTTGCAAGCAGTGGTTCCTGCAGAAACATTTGAGCAATGACATGAAGCTACATGCACCTCCCAGAGATAATCTAAGACATCTATCTCTTCCAGCAACTCACCAGCTGCTCGGTGTGAGGTTCTGCTATAAAACTAACGGTGCTAGGGACTCGTAACCACGCAAGTAAGAATTCCCACTGATTTCAATTCTTCTACACACAGTTCTTCTACCCCACTTAGTGGGATCTCTCCTAATTTAAATCAATTCACGTGAGTAAAGCTTGCTGAAGACACCTAGGTATATGTCCAAATGTATTTAATCAAAATAAGACTTTTGCTTTGGCAACCACACTGAAGAAGGAAAACGCTCAGAGCTCAAGCACGACATAAATGAGGTTACTGCTTGATGAGTGCCGCCTTTTCTTCAGGAAGGACATACACGATGAAAAAAAAAATAATGAAAAAAGAATGTGAAGAGTGCAATTAGCTGAACAAGCCCTAAGATTTTGCATAGTCAAAACAAAAGATTCTGCCAGCTGGGAGTATTATCACAACAGAAATTTTTCAAAAGAGAAGGGCATGCTGCTCTGGCAAAGCTGAGGTGAGATGAAGTGGCTGGAATTAAACAATTAAGTCAGCTGCAATAACAGGACAGTGTGTCAGCTGTGGTCCTGCACTTTATGAAAGCCACCAGTAACCGCAATGAAGTATTATATACTATACTATAGTGTATATATATATATATATATATACACACACACACACACTATACTATGGCTATACTTAGAACTTCCCCATGTGATTCATCTTCCTAATATGTTTCTTGTATGTAAGGGTATGTAAGGGTTTTTTTGTTTGTTTCTTTGTTGTTTGCCAGAATTCAGGGAACAGCAGACATTACACTATAGCTCTAATGCTCCTTAGAGTTGTTGCACAGAAAGCTAGACACAAAAAGTCCATGCCAGAAGGAGAGCTTTAAGTAGGGTCAGGAATGCTGAACACTTGCTGTTATTTGGTCAACACTTAAAATCCCGTACCCAGCTGATGCAATGAGTACACAATCAGGCAGCCATTTAAATTAACCTTATTAACAAAATCCTGCCAAAGTATGGGTAAATACAGACTGTGTAGTCTAGACTTCCACAAGCAAGTCTGTACATTGAGAAGGGTGCTGCCTCTCCCTCTAAGAAAGCATGCTCTTTTAAATGCCTCTCATTTGAGCTCTCAACATATTTCTGAATGTTTTATCCTCGCTATGTAGCTGACAGTCTGACTCTTGCTGTGGCATTTCAGAAGTCTTGAGGTTCTCGTTAAAAGAGCCTTGTACAGATGATAGCGCTTACTCATCGTTCTGGATTGCAGACTTCCAGCTCCTAGCAGGAACCACTTGTTTGCCACTGCTACAGGTTTTGATGCTACAGGAAAAATGAGAAGCAAACTGGTACTGTTTCAACCACACATTCAAGCTCCTACGATGCCAGGAATTTAGGAGTAAAACTGGAAGCTTAAGTACTTGATTGAATTTGGGGTAAACTGATGCTTTGGCCACACAGTAAGTGGTAATTCTGCAGTTAGGATGCCAGTCCCAGATCTCCTTTGCCCTGAAGAAAGCTGTCTGACATAAAATATGCTGTACATAGTTCCAAATAGGCAAAGAAATTAAAAGTTACATTTACAGGATACAAATTGTGACTTGTCAATTACTGCACTGTCACTAAACTTTATTAAAAGAATGCAATTTCAGCCTTTGTTGGTGAACAAAATTAAACCATCTGAGTACACAATTTGTGCAAGGAAGGTCCTACCACTATTGTAGACTGTGTTAGAAAAGTGAAATGAGGAGTGTTTTCATCTGTTTTCTGTGTTCAAACTGACCACATTTCCTGTGTTGGATCTCAAAATTTGAGTGTTAATCCTCTTAAAATCTGAAAAATAATGTCAGCTTCCTGCTGACCTATGCAACCATGGACTGTTCTAGTCCCTAAATAATGTTAATATTACAAAAGAGGAAAATCAAAAGAGGAAAATTCCTTAAAAAAAAAAAAAAAAAAAAGCTTTTTGGCCTAAATATGCAAGCAGTTGAGTAGCAGAAAGTTGAACAAAGTTGAACACAGTTTGCTCAAGACTGTGTGAAACATTTATGACCCAAATTAGGAACTGAATAAACGCTGTGCTGTCCAACTGAACACCTTCATTCCAAAGCAAAACTTAAAAAATATTACATAAATGCTCCTTGAAATTGTATGCAAAGCAAGGAACTTCCAAAGTTCAAAGCCTCCATGAGGATTGTAAACCATTACATACAGTTACACTGGGGCAACATCTGAAAATAATACATCAGTAACCAAAATGTTAAATACTGATTATGCAAGTTAATAGTGGAGCTGCTCTCCTGTGCTGACAGGGAGATTAATGGACTATTAGCAAAACTATGAGGGAAATATTTTACAAAATATTCCCTAGTTCAGTCACTTCTACACTTATTTTGTCTCCGTGAGTTTTAGCTTTTTTTTTTTTTTAAAAAATATATAAATCTGCCAGAGCTCAGCAACAAAACCACGCTAAGCTGGATTTTGCAAAATTGATGTCTTAACAATAAATATGACACCTAACAACATCATGCAATTAAACCTGCTGATAGGTTTCAAAGAATACCCTTTTCAGTGCAAGTCAGAAGGTACAAGGATTAGCAAGTTTCCCCTTTTCCTCACAAACACAAACAAGTGAAGGAAAACAAGAACAGAACAAAAAAGATAGGAAAAAGACACAACCAGAAGAGTATTGATGAAATAGCTCAGTAGCTCATCAGACTGGGATGGAATGCTGCTTTCTATCAAATTAAATGTGCTTTTGCTTCAAAAGAATAGAATTGATCAGAAGCTTTCACACACACACAAAACCCAAGAAATATTAGGGACCTGGATGCTTTTGAAAACCCCGGCAAGTGCTTATCTAAATCTCTTGGCATGTAAATACTTAGAAGTCCATCTCATGAGACCCATCAGAGAAGCACACACGACTCAAAACACTGCCAAAATATGAGCTCTGTTTAATTTCAGATTCAAGCCATAAACAGCTGACAGTGGCTAAAGTAACTACTACTATATTATTATTACTTAATGCCTACTTTTCAAGCAATATTTTGTCCTTGTGTTTCTCCTTGTACAGCACAGCAAAGACCTCCCTTTTTTATGTTCGTAAATCATGGTTGCACAGGTGACAAATATTTTTTAAAAAATAAAAATAAAATATCTCTGCAACCACAATGTAGAAGAGTCAGCAGTAATAAAGGACAAATACAACTGAATGCTGTGTCTTAGGATGTACAGACAGGTAAGGACTTCTGTGTACTGTCTACAATTATCACATAGGAAACACTTCGGAAGTTACCAACGCTTAAACTAATGCTTGGCTGCAGCGTTACCTGTGCACACCTGGACATGACACTCACAAACTATCACCTACACAAAAAGAACCACAGCACTGCGGCCTAAAACATTTCAAATGGCTTTAAGAATTCTGACAGTCAGCAAATACGTTTCCATGAAAGTAAGCTGTGTGTTTAAAAATTACAGAAAGCTGAATACTCGGAAGAAAGACGACTTGCACAAAAGCGCTCCGATCAATGGCTCCTGGCTCATAAGCGCTCTGCCAGCTCAAATGAACAGACACGCTTTTGCAAAGAAGCACTCTGTGCTTTATAAAGCAATGGCAACCCTACCGACACAAGAGGCACATGTAAGAATATTAAATTACAAGAGACATTCCATTTTCTATAGCATTTTCTTCTGCAATGGATTCAGTAATTTCTTCTGGGAGTCTCCCGTCCCTCCTCCTTTTGTTACCTCTCAAATCCCAGTCATCTGTGCTAGGAAAATTAGCTCAAGCTGGCACTTCTCTTACCTGCATCACTACTGCCAGAGTTAGCAAAAATAAAGCTTTACAGGAAGCTCTGTCAGAAATTACTACCTTTGAAGGGATTTAACGTTTAGTGCTTCAAAGTCAATTCATTTGAAAGCCTATTTAAAATATTAGCACTTTACATTTCATTTGTGAACCTGTAAGAATTTTGATTTAAGTCAGGTTTGCTGCAAATTCTCCCTTCAGCCTGAGGATCTCAGCCTTTGGCAAGAGGAGGCTGATAGCTGTACCAGTCCTTCTCTGACAGCCAGCACAGTTCTGATACTGGAAAAGAGGCTCAGGAACGAAACATGTCCCTGGCAGAAGGGATGCAGCAATTCAGTATATTCCCTAGGCATCCTCCACCAGCTGGGATCCCACAGAGTCCTAGAGACAATTAAAAGCTTGCTGAAGCTCCCAGTGCAGATCAAAGCATAAACACTGCTTGCCTTCTGGGGAAAAATGGAGCAAAACTGATGCTTCTCCGTACCATCAAGGTTAAACCAATGCCACAGGTTCAAATTCTGGGACCAAGGTCTGGTCTTTGTTAAGAATATCATATCTTCATGGAACTGTGAAAAAATAAGAGAAAAGTTTGGCTCTGCTCAAAAACTGAAACTAGAAGCAGGGAAGGGGAGAGCAAGAAAATCACTTTACCACTGACAACTATTGTATTACAAGCAGGTCTGTGCCAGGGGCAGTCAGCCCTATTAAGGTACTAAAGTCCTGCGTAAGGTTTTCCTGGCAGCCCTATTTGCATGCTTTCCTCACATTACAGTACATAATTGCAGAGCTGTCACTTTCCCCCACCTCTCGAGTATTTCTTTTAAGCCTTGTAGATTTTCTCTCTCTCAGAAATATTAAGCAAGCCAAGCATCCTGAGAAATGTTTTCTCCTCCTGCTGTAATCACTGGTAGCTCTGCATGTCTTTCCTTCTCCCCATCACCTTCTAAGTGAGGAGAATTCAAGTCCCCTTCCCATATTTTTGGTAAATTCTTTGTACATTTCAGGGCTAATAACAAAACTGCCTGCCCCTTATGTTCATCAGCTTGCCTTCTGATTTAGTCTCTTCTCCCTACTACTGTTTTTCCATTTAGTCTGTCCTCTTAGTTGCCTCACCTCTCTTTATGACTTCTCTCTCTTTGCCATATGTTCCTTTGAGTTTCCTTTATTTTCCTATGGCACACATTTCTATCCATCGATGGTGTATGTAAGGCTCTGCTCAAAACCTGAAGAAATCACACACACACACACAGTGGGAAAAAAAAAAAAAAAGCAGCAGCATCTGAGCTGGCAGCCTCCAGCTGCCAGCAAATACCTCAGAATTCCTCACAAGGAGAGAAAAGAGGGGTGATTTCTTCTATTTTCTTCCATCAATCTTTCCTATTAATTTTCTGCCATGAATAGCTCCTCAAATAGGTGGTTTCATGAAACAGATTCCAGGCTATTGTGGGTTTACGTTTACATCCAGCCAGAAAGTTCCTTTTCCATTGATGCTAACGCGCCCCTCACGCACAGCACACCGACGCTGCTGAGCCACAGACAGCTCACAAGAAGGAAAGATTTTTTCTTACAGTGAAGTCAGTAGGACAGGGACGGAATGAAGAAGCAATGGTGTGAAATACAAAGGCTGCCCGGTCACAGCAAGGCTTGTGGTGCTATTACCATCTATTTATCGTCTCCATCTTATACGGTACAAAAATAAAAGGACCAGCACAGCTGATAGTTGAGCAATGCTACGGCCAAACCTCTCGTCGCGGCACTCAGCAGCGTGCCCTGGTGCACGGCCTGAGGGTCCAGCTGCCAGGGAAAAGCAGTTCTCCAGCGGGCGAGTCTGGCTGTGAAGTAAAGCACTTCACTCCAGCTCCAGACCAAGACTCAAACCAAGCTTAAATAAACAACGTCGGTTTCCCCCCCTTGTAGACAAGTGGGGAAAGCCTACTTACGGCCCTTGCTTACGTTTTTTGTATGGTTTTTATTTCTCATTAACCTTCCAAAACCAACTAGAGACTAGAGACACTACAGCAAGATTTGTTTTTTCTTTTTTCTAATTGGTTCCGTGTCATTTTGGGATGCCCATATATTCACAATGAACTGAAACCAAATCAAGCATTGCCCAGCTACCATAAGCAAAGTTGGTCAACTACTGTTCCTAAATTTCTTTTGAAGTTAATTTTTCTGTGTCTTCATCCTACACAGCGTATTGCTACTGCAAATACAGCAACACCATTCCCTATGACTGCACACGGGTCACAGTCAGTAACACTAACGACAGCGATACAGGAAATGCAGGAAGGTAAGCGCTTTGCTTCTCGTTGCACTGATGTTATTATACAGTTTCTAATATTGTCGAATTGTATCTTGTTTGGGACAGCAGACTGCCTGATGTTCATTCCTTCTTTAGAGATATGTTCAATGCCTGTCAGAGAAATGCCTTTGGCCCTTTTGAAACACCGCACATTCTACAGCAACGTCCATGCCATATAAAATATTGCTCCTGGTACAATTTCCTTGACATACTTGCTGTAACTGGAGATGAGCTGAACTCTTCAAAGCCTATTATTACAGGCTATATGCATACTGGTTTGTATTTTCACTTGCATACGCATGGGAATGAAAGACAGGTCTTGGACAGAATATTACTACATTCCCTTAGTTGACTAGCTGGTGAAAATGGTAATTTAGCTACTATCCCAACTAATCCTGCAGGGGAAGACATTGATTCTGTTTAGAAGAACAGGAACAACTAAAGGAAAAGTCATTATTTAAATGATTTTATACGGCTTTATTTTTCCTATCATTATAGAGATTTAAAAGTCCATAAGGAGTAGACAAGAAAAGGAGTCTTTTCTTCATCAGTGTGTTTACCCTCTGCACTTGATAGTACCTTCAAGTAGTGCAAGTATTTTCCCATTACGATGAAGCAAATTTTCCATTGCTTTCCTGAATATAAACAGACAGGTTTTGTTTTTAACGACAATGAATTTACATAAGTCACCAAAGGAATTCAGGGAACCTGTACTACATAAATATAAAAAAGATGTTTAAAGAAAAAATCTATGTATACTGACACAAACTAAACTCATTTAGAGCATACCTCATGGCAAGCAAGGCAATTCTTAATGCCAGTTAAGCCTGTTCAAGTTAGTCCATTCAGGTCTAAACAGCAGAGGAGATAAACTAACTCTGGTTTTATGTCTAAGCTCTCTCCCACCTTAATATTCGATACAGACTCATAAAGCCTTGGAAATCTGATGTAAGGACACATACTTTTGGCAGTGTAGATGTAAATCTATGTCTACTAGACAGGTTAGCACTAGATACTCATTTGACAGTCTGTAAACCATGTATTTACCTAAATCACTAGTTTCCTAACGTAAGATTTACAGTCATACAGTGAGAGCCTGCTGTGCATCTAACATAGATATCTTATGAATGAGACCTCCAGGAATTGTTCCAGATGCACTAGCGTCCCTTCTGGCCTTGTCATCAGTATATATTGATCCTATGAAACAGTTCGTAATTAAGTCACTTAAAGAGAAAACTTGCCAGAAAAAAGGTCTAATCATCATGTTAGTTCTGATTAAGCCCAACTCAGAGGACCAAAGAACTGCCTAGCTAGAGTTCCTGTTTGTTGCACAAGTGTCAAGACAAAGTATTCCTACAGCTATGAGCAGTGGCTTGATAAATTGTTCTGAGAATTTCTGCTGAGGCAGGAAATAAAACATTTTAGAATGAGCGGTTATTTTGTGCGTACAACAATGATCATTCATCCAGCCTTCCCTCCCGAATGTTCCCACCACCTTCCCCCCAGAAGGAGCTGCATACACTTTTGTTCTTTTCAGTGCTCTGCTCAGGGGACATTTATTGGTTCACTCTCATGTTCTTTTATCAAAGTGAGAGACTGGTTTATGCCATTAATTTATATCATCTCTAACTCAAGGCTGAAAGAATAAGGAGTCCTGGGACACAAATAGTGTAACGAACATCCCAGAGAAGATCATGTTCTTGCTGTTATTTTGAGAAACAGATAATAACGGAAGGAGAGAGGGGGAAACAGCTATAAAGAGATATAACTACCTTTGCTTTCAAGGGGAGTTGCAATAAGTCTTTGCTTGAAAAGCTGCTTCCTATGAGCTTGGGTTTCTATCCCAACAACATGCACTGTTTATGACTGTTTAATTAACTTTGGCCTTCTGCCTTTAAATTGCAAAAGCACTTTCCCACAGACACACGGACACTTGAACTTAAGAACACAGCAGATAAGTGTCACCAGTTATATTAACTGCAAGCAGCTACTTGCCAAGCAGTCTGTAAAGCACTGTAACGCCAGGTTCCAAAAACGCAGCACAGCCCGAGCTCTAAATCACCTGCAGCGGCACAGGGCTCCAGTCAGAGCGCTGTCACTTAGACAAAACGCCATCAGCGTGAATTCAACCCTTCTGTTTTGAAGGGGGACGTGAGTCTGCTCCTGCTTTCAGGTCTGTCAGCAAAACCCTTTGGGATTTAAGCTTCGGGTCGGACCCTAGAGCTCTATGAGTTAAGGTTACTGGACAAATAGATGAGATAGAAGCATACATAATATTTAATATTATTCTAGCAGAAAATGTTTAAAGGAATGTATTCCATCACTTCAAAACCTAAAAGGCCAAGTTCTTTCTTTTACAACACATACAGTACTTGTTCAATATAATTTCCTTTAATAAGCTTCTTTGACAGAAAATATTAAGCAATCAGTAACCATATGCAGATAATCTTGGCAAGACCCTCAACTGTAGTTGTAAAAGCGCCATCTTTTCTTTCTTTCCCATAATATATAGCAGCTTTCTCAGCTTCCTAATTACATGCATTCTTTATTCTTTTTAAGCATTAGCACAGAGCTTAAGCACTAGCTACTGAATAACATGAAAAGAAATGTGTTGTACATTTAAAGGGGAAAAAAAAAAGAGCAGCTGTCACCGAGCAGAAGCTTGATTACAGCAACAGAGCTAGCACAACATCTCAACTGCAGCGAGGCCTGGCATTTGCTTCCCAAAGCACTCTGCTCAAAGGAGTTAAATAAAGAACAATTCAAACACAGGGTTCTTTCCACCCTCTCTAGTCCCCCACAAATGAGCTGGACCACCCAAAGGTTAATGGAACTCGTTATTAACTTGCCCAGCCAACCTGCTGTAGTTCTGCCGTTACCCTGAAGATGGATTTTTACCTTTGGGTCCCGCCACCTTTTAAACCAGCTGAATCTGGGCATAGAAGTGTTTCTAGCTCTACAGTTGTGGCACACGGTATGATCTGAAGTCTTTCCTTTGGATGTGGTGAACCCTCAGCTCAGATGCTTTTAACCTGAAATCTGTATTAGACTTGACATCCTCCCCAGGTACCTCACCAGGCCTGCTCAGCACCTCCTACGAGCACTGTAACTTTCACTGTTTGACCACATCAGTGGAATGAAAAAGCAAGCAACACACGCTTCACATAAGAATTTCTAAACCACAGTGCTTTTATTCTTGATGCCCTCAGGAGCTACCGAACATCGGAGGCAGCAAAACCACCAAGAAGTACATTTCATAGGCTGAGTCCATCCCATAGTTGTTCAGATTTCTACATCTCCCATTCCTTCCTCCAATAAGTCCAATTTACATGAACCAAAATACAACCCCCTTCCAGAGAGCAAAATCCTGTTCCTAAGTAAAGCCTTCATCTCCGTGCCCTTGTACAAACCATGGAGCTCCAGTAACCATCACACGTGCTTTCTCCATGCTTGTTCCAGAGCTCTGCACAGAAGGGTTGCGTACAGCCCTTTGATGGCTTCTTGCTATGGTCCTTTAAAGCAGCACCAAAGAACCTTTCCCATTCATTACAACTGTTCAGACAGAACACGAGTAATAGAATGAGACAAGCCCAAATTAATGCAGCTCTGAGGCCAGTATTTCTACGTTACACAACAGCCATTCCAGTTTGACAACCATAGCTCACCTGCAATCACCAAAAAAAAAAAAAGAAAGAAAAAGAAAAAGGACAGTAAAATATTGAATCTACAGAAACCAGAGAAAAATGATAATCAAACAGATCACTTGCACGAGATGGGGTGTACACCAGTACTCAGCACGGTGTCTATGAGCTTAAATTAAATGCATACAGATATTGAAGAAAAGCATATTATTGTGGACAAAGGAATTTCTTGTCCATATATGAATAAAGTGCAAGACTCTGGACTCCATAATGCGATTTTACATTTCTATAGAGAGTGAGTCATTTTGCACCAGGCACTGACACGGCGTGGCATTACTGGGTGTTTTAGTCAAACTTGTCTGCTAAAGCTATTCTTCAGCACATGCATTGTACAACAAAAACTACTTTGTATTCCAAAACCTTGAACAATTCCCTGACAAATCTCCACTGTGTTTCCCAAAGAACTCAACACTGTTGCCAACACATGCATTTATAAATTAGTATATTGAAAGTAATTGAAAATACACATCTCAAAAGGAAAACATCTTTGTAAGAATTCAAATATACTAAAACAAACTGACCTATCTACATTTTTAGATGAAGACACATTATTCCATCTTAATGCCTTATTAGGACCATACAGCGATAATAAAGGGTGAGACTCGAGACTGTCAACGTTTCAAAAGAGAAGATGCAAATGCTTTTAATGAGAAAACCTGATTACGCTGAAGTCTCGGACAAAAAAAATCAAGTTAATTGATCTGAGATGTCATGTAGCCAAGAACAATGACATACATGAAATCATAGTGCTTCACACAGACAGAAACAACGTTTTACTCCAGAATTTCATTCTGCATATCTAAAATATTGTTCCTTAATCGGTTTAAAATCTTGCCACTTGTGGAACTGAGCATATCCTAAAGATGCAAGTGGAAAGACATCAAAGGGCCATCCAAAACTCTTAAGTTAATAAGTTAATATCATTCCTCCCTTTTCCAATTTTACTGATTCCTCACTCAGTTCCAAACTTCTGTTTAAAAAAAAAAAAAAAGTCTGAGTTTCTTTGGAAAGTAAATTTTGGGGATTTTAATTTCAAACTATGACCTGCTTGGCCCTCTCTTATCCAGCCAAAATACACTGGCAGACAAATGGTGGTGGTGCATCACAGAGGCAGTCCTCCTGCAGGGTGACAAAGGACAAGCAGCAAACCTCACTGGTGGGGACTTAACAGCACCACTTCCTGCTTCTCGTTAGGTGTCTTGTTTCATGTAGAACAAGCAGGCAATATTTTGTCCTTTCTCCTCTCCACACATAGTTGCTAGAGCTATGAATGACAAGTTAGATGCAGAGCAAGTTCCACAGGGTGTTATCACATTAGCACTTCTTCCTCCCTCTAAAGCTCCCAGTGCAAAAATTCACTTGGCAACGGTACAATCCTGATTTGGCTTTAAAACAATCCCTCTTTCTACAGATATTCTCTGTGCTTATAAGTAAGGTGTGGCTTCCTTTTGGCTTACTCATACATGCCCACTGAGAAGATGAGAAAAGGTGATTATACTATAAAACAAAACCCTGAAAATCAGAGATTTAAGTTACTCCTTTACATGCTTCCTTTCCAAGTAATATAAGGACCCTTCACGTTATTGTCATAGTTACTCCAACTCCTGCTTTATCTAAGATGCTTCTACGTTAGAAGACTCTCATGACTAAATTTAAAGATTGCTTTTACAGATGCGAACAAGTAATTGTCCAAGTGGCCCCTTATGACATAGTTTTATCCAAAGAGTATTGAAAGAACGTGAAAAGTTATACCACATTTATGTTTTACTGCTCAGATTGCCTCTTGCTACTTTAAAGTCCTTTTACAACCTCACCCTAACTTCTGTGTCCATTCTACTTCATTCGTCACGCTGGTCCCCACTCTAATTGGGCAGAACTTCCTTCCCCTGGTGCTCCTCACAGCTGAAACAAGCTCCTCCTCCCCTCCTCTGAAAGCATATTTATTTTTTTTCCCCTCACACAACAGCATTCTCAGTTTTTCACTGAAGTCACAGTGAAGGCTCTCGGATTTCATTGCATAAGCCCTACCACTCAAAGGCTTTGTAAATTAAATGGCTGGCGGTGCTGCCATTATTACCAACGTCATGATGGTCACCTCCAAAGCTGGGGGAAACTGGTAGCAGAGATCTCTTGTTGGCTCATCATCCAGAACTTCCATGAGATACAGGTCTCTTACAAAGCACGGTTTATTCTACTCTGAATTTAGACAAAATGTTCATTAAGGTATTTTCCACAGCTGCTTAGCCTTTTCTAAATCCTTCTCCTCCCTGGCGAGACTTCCCTTGCACTGGCACTGGCTGTTGTGCCACTTGTGTGAGCTAATCCATCTGAAAACTAACCACACGTTTCAGCTGGGTTCCCTTTCAGATGGCCAGGCTGCATCTATCCTCCGTCAGCTCAGCGTGTGATCACACGAGCACGCCGAGCTGACGTGAGGAAGTGGGCAGGAGCTCACCCCGGGGGTAGAGCGAGGCCACAATGGCCTAGATTTAGGCTGCTGCAAGTTGCCACGCAGCTGTATCCTCAGCCTGATGGAATCCAGTCGCTTCAGCTGATGCCTTAAACGCAGGGCTTGCACACACAGTGCAAAGATACAAGTGAACAAAACAATCTATGCACTTCAGCAGTCTGACTTCTTTAATAACCTCTCTCTGTCCTAAACTAAATAAGCTTGACATTACCTTGTCAGTGCAATACCTTCTTTATTTTTGTCCTCATCACGTGACGTAGCAGTTTCCACTCCATCTAGTGAAAATCTATGCTTTGCCTCATTCTAGAAATGCTGGCACACTGTCACTCATAATCCTGGAAGAGTGCGCTGCTCTGAGTCATAGCCCCTTATTAAAGGAGTCTCTTGCACTTGGTGTTCCCATCACATCGTCTGACCCGTTCCAGCACAATGCCCTGGAATTAACCCCAGAAAATGGATCCTTCATTCTTTTCTCAGGCTAAACTACCCTAGCTTATTCATGTAAAATGGCTCCCACTGGCTCTCGGGAAAACTCACATTAAATACCTCACTGATTATAGTGCAGGCCTCAGCTCAGGAGGGGTTTAGCCAGCTTTGAGAACAGAAACAGTCCCAGAGCTGGCCATGCACGTAAAGCTGAGCAAATACTTGATGGCTTCATGGAAGCAAAGCCCACTGTATCGCCCCGCCACTGGGTCCAGTACCAAGTGACTTCACGAGAGCCCTTAAGAAATAGCCTATTGCAACATTTTTTCTCTTAGAGTGACATTTGCTAGTGTTACGTCTTTTACATCATTTCAAACATAAAAATAAATCCTAGTTCTTCAAATAAGAGAAATCAGTCAACACATAAATCAGGGCTTGCATGTGCAGAATGGGCAATTAACATCCTTAAAACATTTAAATCACTTTTTATTCTGGAAAACACTTAACTGCACTGCATAATTCACGAATATCCAGTTGCCCTGCCACATTTTTCATGACCAAAGATTTCTGCATATTAGACGGCTTTATTGAAAACCCATTTAAAACAAAATATTTGCTTTTTTGCAAGGCTCCATCCATTGGGCCTCATTTTGACACAGAGCACATGCCATCTCTTCCTAAGTTCATGCCTTGAGTATATTCTCAATGCCCACATGAGGCCAAAATATAACATTTAATCAAAACTGGTGCCAGAGAGCCCTGTCCAAGTAAGGGCTAGGAAAAGGGCAGGGATTTTTTCTCTGTTTTGGGGCTGACCTAATTCTGCTTTTGTAAACTCAGAATATACTTACATCGATTTCATTCAATTCAAAGCAATCTCATTATACATGCAACATCACAAACAGTAAATTTGAGTCTTAGAAATTAACTGACAAATATTCCTAAATATCAATACTTGATGAGACCAACCACAGGAGAAATAATGTAGACAAGATGCGGGCACTTTTATAGTGATTTACAGCTTTAAGCTCAAAGTTTATGCATTTGGGTAAAGCATTCTTGAATTTGTCTAAATGTAAGAGCTGCTAACACTAAAAGATACACTGCAAATAGCTAGGAGTGCCATTTTGGGTTTTAGACATTACTATACGACTATGTATATGGATAAAGCAAACATTTCCTTGGCCCTGCCATATTTAAAGTGTCAGTTTTAGTGAATCTATTATCATTGAAAAATGTGGTCAAAATCATCCACTACTGAGCTCCCTAGTGAGCTGTACAGAGGAAGCAGAGCAACAAGACTGTCAACAGAAGTTGTATGAAGCCAGATATATTGGCAGTCAAAATCATAATTTTTGGTCGCTCTGGTTTAGAATTAATTTCTCCTCACGTTAGCATACTATTGCTCATCACTGCTTCAGCATAATGCTTATCAGCAGGTATACCTTGGGTGCATGGAAAGTGACGAATAATCTCTATTTATTGCTCTGTCAGAAACTGCTTTCCTCTCCATCAGGCAGTAATTCTTACTGAGCTCCATTCCCACAGAACCACCTTAAAGATTTGTCCTTCAATGTTATTAAACTACTGCTTACATTTTTAGTGCTCACACTAACCCTGTGTATTTTATTAAGTCACTATAAAATGCATTGATAATTCCACCACCTTCCCTTACTTTTTACTGCGGATCATTTTGATTTAAGTGGTGTCATTCTGACTTTTTGAGCAGTCAGCCCTGTAGTTCCCACCAGTTTTAGTATATTGTGAAATACCCACATTATTCTGCCACACAGTCATTCCCTGGTACATCCTACTCAAGGTAACCCACCTGTTCCTGCTGTACAGGGACTACTTTCCCTTTGAAACAGCATGATTTTTGAGCTCCTCTGCTTGAGTGGTTTTTGGTTGTTTTTTGAAGCTGTTTCATTTGACAGTTTTCACAGGCCCTTAAGTTCATGTTCAGCATCAGAGCACTGTGAAGCAACGTGCTTCCTGTTCCTGGGTCCACTACAGACATAAGTGAGTTTTTAATGGGGTCACGGTCTCATCACTCAAATATTTTGAAAAATTCAAAAATATGCTCCCAGCAGCTTTGCAGCACTTTTGACTTCATGTGAGGCCTTTAGCAAATATACCCAAGGGAAAAACAGAAGGACTTAAGATATATTCTTCTCCTTGCTGATGCAACCTGTGCTCATGATGAGTTGCAAAACCTAAATGGAACAAACAAGTCTCAAACACTCTTGTGTAAGTTTTTAATAATCCATGCTCCTTTCATTCACTTATTAGAAAATGACAAACTCTAGGTATCACAATTTTAAAAGTATAAATATTATTTTTATCTCTGTGACTCGTCTAGAGATGAAGTCACCATATATTTTTGCTTCATTTTCATGAACTCCATTTCAAAAGACATTAGTGGTTTTAGGCAGCAACACTTTGTTACATGCAATACCACAACCTGAAATGCTGTTGGAGCAATGGGGTTTCTTAGTCCACACTTCTAAGACAGGCAGGCACTGCCCTGCATCTCCAGGAGGTCCAATTCTTTCTGGTGGCTACAGCAGCGCTGCAGAAATGCATCACAGACGTCATGCACGGGGACAGGAAATTCCACACAGAATTATCTGTATTTCATTGTTATCAAACTTTGTCAAATCTCAACTTTAAATGGAAAACACGTAAAGCTGGAAAAATGTTCTAAGTATAATCTACACAGAGAACAACACAGACCTTTACAGAGTCCTCCTCTATAGCAGTGCATGGGTTTGTACCAAGTAATTCCTACAAAAATGCAGTACTCCTATCAGGAGCAAACCATACCCAGGCCCACTTAAAAAGAACCTTTAGCTGCAGTTTAAGAGATCACTGAAGGGCAAATCTCAATCATTTACAAGTTCACTTGCAATGAGTGTCACAAGTCCTGCATTCTTCTTACCAAGCAAAGCAGTAGATGCAGCTTTTTCAATTTTCATCAGTCATATGATAATTAAGAATACACAGTGATATATGCTTAATTATTAATAAACAACTCTAAAGTACTTAGCATACAGAATCACAGAGAGTTTTCCAAAATTTATCATTTCTGCTTGAAGAAGTAAGTACAAAGAAAAGCAAGATTTGCCACTTTTCAACCCCTTGAAGACGTGCCATGTATAATGAAGGGAGCAAATTAACACCCTGACTGGCATATATTCCAACAATGTCTGCAGGACCCATTTCATTCGACAGCTACATTTTGGATTATGGCAATAGAGCAATCGGTGATTTTTGGTAACATTTGCACAATATTTTGAGCAATCAAAGGGGCTACTCATTGCCTGCAGCTCAAATATATTCCAGCCCATCTGCCCGCATCTATCCTAAACCAGAGGCTAAGAGCACTGCTCAGGGCTATTTAGGTAGCAATATCTGTCTTCAGTGAAACCTGATACAGGCTTCATCTGTGGGGCTCTCGGAGCCCCTAGTTTCAACATGGCTCTAGAGCTTGGCATATACCACTAGCCCTGATTTAGGATTTAAACCAGACCCCAAGATGTTGACATCTGGGGGTTTGGCTTAAAGATACTTCTCACACATAACATTGATACAGAAGATGCAAGGGTAATTCATCAGATCATACAAGGTGGCACACGTAATTGGTTCAAACTTCTTTCTCCTTATAGTTTGTTATTTAAATTTTCTCCTGCTTTAGATATTTATAAGCCCTTCATTGGAAATTATTTTTCTTATTTATTTTTTTTAAATAGAATTTATTTAAAACAAATAAACACTTCCATAAATAAATCCATCACCAACACTTGGTGTTCCTTTTTCTGCAAAACCTTAATTGGTGATTTTTATGGGTTTGGTTTTTTTATTAGAATGTTTTTGACTAATAACTTACTTTTGAAAAGTCTCATTAGGTTTTTTTTCCCTCCCCCCGAAAATAGGCTTTTCAAAAGCTACAATTCTTCCAATGTTGTGTAAATTTGAATAAAGCATCACAAAAATTGTCAAAACTTGTCAAGATGAGGCCATAAAAATCTCACCATTTTTTGCAAAATCTTGTCCTCATTTTCTTAACAAATGCAATTTTGATATAATCCCCAAAAAAGCAATTCGTAGAAGCATTACTACTTTTGTACGAGAGTAGCTATATTTATGTGCATCTTTTCCCCTTGTATCAACAAACCTTTTGTTCATCAGTTAGAAGATCTGTACTAGTCTTCTGGCTGCTTCCCAAATATGCTGATAGACAAAGAGGTGCTAAGCGCGAAGTCACAAATCTGTTATGCAAGCTATCCTTAGCACCAGCCTTCTCAGTCTGAACTTGTTCTTTCTTCTCTGCAGCAGGGTGCAATCCCACTCAGAAATCCCATTAATTTCTGCAACCCCGCACTAATCTGACTACAACTCCCAAGTATGACAAGAGCTAATGGAGAGACTCTAAAGACTGCTTCCACTAGGTCAGTGTCAATAAAGCAACGTAAGAAGCAATGAATATTTCTGATAAAGAAAGCACGCAGCAATTCAGCCTAGACCTTTGGCAGAAAGTCAGCTGCACAGCAGCACTGCTCCGGGCAAGTGTCATTCCACACAGTGAATTTCAGTTATTCTCTAAGCAGTGTTTGCTCAGAAATATTTCTCCAGAGACTGTTTTCCAAACTGTTTGTCTTCTAACTAATGTCTCACAAATATATTTCAGGCTGAGGTTATCTATGGGGAGTTTTTCCTCTTCGAAGGCTTAAAGGCAGGTTACAGACGCACGCTATAGCTCTACGAAATAATGGAAATGCTATCATCAATTTCCATTTAGGCACAATAAAACTGGGGCTTGGAGCTATCGGAGGCAGAGAGAGGTAAGACAATTCACACCTATGAGCTTTAGGGAATTTTAAATCTTCATGCATTTCAAGATTTTACTGGTATCATCTTAACAGCAAAAGCACACATATACTTCAAAATGAAGAGCTTTATTTTTTTAACCTAAAAACTAAAACCACCTTGTAAAAGTCCTTTGTTCCAACTTCAGAAGCAACCTGGAAACAAGAAAAATATTCCTCTACCACTAACAAGGCACATCCAAAGACATTGCTGAGGCCTCCTGGCCTCGCATTTAAGCACCAATGGGAACAGCACATTGCAACCATCTGCTTCATTTGACCTGCACGGACCATTAACTAAGAGGACAGTTCCTAGGTGACATGGATGCACTTGCAATTCCTTGATTCTACAAGTAGATAATTAAGTAGGATCTCAACTTTTGAATACAGATCATAGATTTCATCAGCCACAAAAACAAGAATGCAATGTCTTTGGGAACTCCAATCACTTTACTCCAACATCTACATTTAGGTTGGGTCCAATCTGTAATTGCAGAAGCTTCTTTCCATCTGTGTTAACTTATTTACATCCTTGTTTTACAAGATTACCTTGGGGGCTCAGGGAGCCCACCAAAGCAACCTGACACAAAAGTTGAGAAAGTGAAAAGCAGAAATTATTTCCAGTATATGACAGTCTGCTCTCCTCGCCTCTCATTGTAGTGTTCAAGGTCTTCACCTGATTTCAGTAGGATTGAGCTAAGCCATTAGTCAAAAGCTTTCTCAAGTCCCAAATATATTTTTGATAAATTACAGGAATCAAGACCTCAGATGGAAATTGATTTAGTTTTGTTGTTGTTGTTGTTTTTTGTTTGTTCGTTTTCCCACCACCTAAATAGATCCAGAATATATCTAAATAGATCCAAAATAGATCCTTTGTTTTTTTATTGTTTGTCTCAGTGAAAGTGCATCATTATAAACCAGGAATATCTAAAGGGAGAAAAACTTCATGGCTTATGACCATATAAAAAAAAAAAAAAAGGAAAATAGATATGCACTTTGTAGAAACTATGCAAGATCCATTTTGATGATATAAAAAGTTACACTCCCTTTCAGTCTCCAAAGGAATTGCAGAAAAATATTCAGTAGAAAGAAGATACTGTAACAGAAAATATAGTTTAAATGCTTGCATAATTAGAATAGTTTATATAATAGAAGGGAAATGAAGGAATCTCTCTTAGAGAGCATATTAAACAGCAGAGTGAAGTTGGAACAACAAACTTCTATAATGAAATGGTGTGTGATGGCAAATGGAGCAGGGAAAACAAAAGGGCAGAGACTTGAAGAATCGAACCAAAACCAAATCAGTTAAGATAAGGGCCAACATTCCCCACAGTATTTTCATTCACGTAGCCAATTCATCACTGTTTGTTGTTGGTCCTCCCCACTCAACACAACATTCTCCCCACTCCGGGTGACAAATCAGGTTTGCAAGCTGCACATCCTAATTTGCTGGAGAATCAGGCACAGAAGCCCCTGACGCAAACACTGGAGGCCAAACTCAGTTTAATGCTGCCTGTTACAGGCGTACAGAGGAGGAGAGCACTTCCTCCACCTCACCTACCGGTACCACACAAACCCAGAGAGGCAACCAGCCACCACGCTCTGGCATCACCCATTTCCACGCCCGGCAGCTCAGCCCGTTGGGGTTTTATCAGCGTCCTCAGTCCCTTTGCGTGCAGTGCCCCTTTGCCTGGCCCAGACAACGAAATAAATGAAAGTTTCTGCACAGGAAGGGATCATCACCGAACATAAACTCAGACAACATTTGGACAACCACTGTGACCAAGCTTAGAAAGAAGTAACCAAGGAGAAAGTTTGAGGAAAAGGGAAAAACCCATAGACCATAACTGCTGATGAGAGAAAGTACCCAGCAAAGTTATTTATATTTAACTAGAAGCCTCTTTTGCAACCTATTTCCTCAAATATGAAGCCATTTCTGCCAGTAACTTTTCCTGCCTAAGCTTGCAGTTCAATTGTGTTTGTGTGCCTCTCTTCTACTCTTCACTACAGAAGTTTTCCTTCCCATTAAATTTAAATACAGTGACAGGCAGTAGCACAACCTTACATTAAACAGTAGAAGGGAGGGAGAAATTATTCCTTCCACTGAGAAATAATGTAAATGGTCTTAGAGCATGTGGAGAGCTGTAGCACAGATTGGGGAAGTGGTTTAGTTTGCTAACCTCCTCCTTCCTCCCTCAAAGGAAAAAAAAAAAAAAAGGGGGGGAAAAAGAAGTCCCACATCCAACATCAAAGTAGTTCAAATTTATTACAATTTACAGGGAAAAACCAGGTAGGGAGTGTTCAGATGTTAAAGCCATAAAATGATAAACAGCTAATCTTGAAGGTAACTAGCAGTTGCTGTGTTCCAGTGCCGCCAGGCAGACATCCAAGCAGCATACACCACAAGCAGCATTCAAGCTGCTGCCTTCAGGAACCTTATCATTATTTTCTTTGGAAGGAATTTCTAGAGAGCAGACTGGAACTGCTGGTTCTGAACTGATGTAAAGTTAGAGGCTTTGATTAATTATTTACTTTCATGGGGTTTCTTTTCCCCCACCACGCACACACCTACTGTGAGCCAGAAGCCAAGCTGCCGGGTGCAACATTCCCTGTGGGAAAGGGGCAGCGTTCCCATAGGCGCAACCTTCTCTGGCCTTGGAGGCAGCACAGGCACCAAAGTTCACTTTCTAGCTCTCTCAATGGGACTGCAAAAAGGAAGTTCACGATTCTGAATCAAAACAATGCGTTTCTGACCTCCAATCACACGTGTTATTTAGTGCACTAATATTTTTTTCCATTTATTCTCTGCTGCGGAGATATTGTTATCTGAAAATCCTAATCTCTAAACCATTGCTTAACAGTCCCAGAAGGATATTAAAAACAGCAACGCTAGGTGAAAATGCCATGTTCAGTTCAGCTGAACTTTCTCTGGGTCAATGGAATTACACCATATTTATATGTGAGCTTTAATCCAAACTCATATCTATATTTTGTATTTATCCCTAAATCTTATGCAAACTGAAAGATTAAAAGCAAAGCAAACAAACAAAAAACCCACAGTGAACGTAAAGTTCTTTGTGAGACCTTTACAAATATTAACAACATTTGAAGGCAGAATTTCTAACAACTGGACATTGCATCTGTAGTCCAGAAACATATAATCTAATTTTGGGTCTGTCATTGATGGGCTTCTTAACCTTGAAGTCATGGCACTTGCAAGTACCTTACTTATTTGCACGTGATTTTTTAAAAAAATAAAAAATGGGAACATTGAGACCTACCTGCCTTTGCCAAGCACGCCAAAGGGAATAAGGAGGTTGTTACTACCTAGGTCTGTCTATATTGGTTTTACTGTTGTATTTCTTTTTCATTTTTTTTTTTAAAGAAAAATGACATTTTCATGACTTTTTCACCTTATATCTATAAACTGAATGCACAAGGTCAGAAACTCTGTCAATAATAGAATTTTAAAAACCCATTTCTTTTGAGTCCTCGATTTTATAATCACGTCCAGTTCCTAACCAGGCTAATGTCACTGCAGTTCATTAAACACAGGTACAAAACCAAAAACGTACTTTCATTAGCATAGTACAGAAACAGAACTAATACTCATCAGAGCCTTGGCATTGTCCTTTGAATAGAAGCAGGCAAGGCCAAGTTATTTCTGTGTTTCACATGGACAGCTGCTGATATTTGAGATGTTGTAGGAAATTAAAGAGTATATTCTCCCATCAATGCATATAACTTTAATAATAGAAACAAGTACAGTGATATGACACTAGAGCTCTACAAAATAGAATTCAAGGTGTACTCTAACACTAGATTAGCCCTTTTCTAACTGGTCTTGTTAAAAGCACTGTTAAATCCTGCATCTTCAGCTCTCAGCTAGTCATAGAACTCCATCAGGGGCTTCCTTTCCATGAACAGGAAAGAGCCTAACAATGAGAAAACAGCACAGCACAGAATTAGACTATCACAATACTCTGGGGTGAAAGTGGCATTAACATAAATAGAAGCAGTTTGTTCTTAATGGTATCATTATAAACCAAAGCTTGTTTTTTATAGGGTTTTTGCAGAAGGTATTAAGAATGGGACATATTTTGAAAGTTGAATTACACATTTATAGAAAGTATTGGTCTTCGGGTAGCAGAGAAGACAAAATGCTATATTAAAACACTTCTATTCTTCAGCAATACTTTGTTCTGGAACTGCAGCTATATTGTGCTGCAGTCTATCGAGAATATACACAACTTTCTCATATTAATAAGAAGAAGACTGAGGTTTTATCAGCCAGATTCTGCTGTCAGTTATGCTGCATATGCCTATGTAAGAGACACTACACTGAGTCAGCCCAGATTTCTATCAGCATAACAAAGCAGAATTTGTCCTCCTGGATGTATATTACAGAGGCTGTCCTGAATTCTATACAGGAATGCAACTTTGTGGGAGAAATGTATCTGTTTAGGATATTTAAGCAACTTGGAGTACCACTTAGCTAACGATACTAAAGAAAACCTTAATGCAATGCGATTGCTGTGCTTCACTTGTCTGTTTTTCAGCATTGCAGGATTCTCAAGAGACTGCACTGCAATGTATTACCCAGCGTGTGCCGCAATGACTCAGGCAACAGCAGGAGTTAAGGACGGAGTGCCAGCTCAGCTCCAGCTTGCAGGATGCCTGTGTAAAACTCTTCAGCAAAGCCAAGAATCTATAAAAGGAGATGCGTTCAAGGAGAAAGTTCAGCTTCAATTCCATCATGCTCTACTGTTTGCTATTGCAAGGCTATTCAGTTTTCACAAATAAATACAGTATGCGTAAAATGTAACTAACCTCCTCCCAGATTGTAGCTGCATCACTCTTAGATTCCCAGCTTGCAGCAGAGATGATCCATACAAATGTATTTGCTAACTTGTATGCTGGCTGAGTACCGTAGCCCTCAAAGTTCCTTTTTAATACAGTTATGCCTTACTGGTAGGCAAGTTACAAATACAATTGTAAATATAACCATAAACCTACATCCTGAGAGCTAGTTTCTCCCTCATCCCAGCTCTTTGAGACATATTTTTAATATGGAAAACCAGTGTCATGCCATGATGAACTGTCTTCATATTTCCTACCTATTAGCCAAATACTCTGGTCCTGGGAAACAAACTTCATTTTCAGCAGGGTTGGCTGCACAACCCAAAGTCGGCTGTGGAAACCAAAAGTGAGCCACCCCTAGAATTGCCAAAGGAAGAGGGGTGAAGTGCAGATTACTGTCCCCTTAGCACATGCCCTCCCCCTGTCACATACAAATGACAGCTGATCTTTGCCACAGGAGCATGTTCCCCCCCAACATCAGGTTAATAGTTTTGATTTGAAATAATATGTAATGCAAGGACTTCTTCCGCAAGAACTAAGCTCTCCAGCAAAAAGATACAAACCAATCAACCAACCAACAACGAAAATACCTCAACAAATACTCTATATACTAACAAGCCTTGAAAGCTTTACATAGAGCTTCAGCTTCTTCTCTCATCATCTGAAGAATTAAAGATGAGCAGTGTATCATCTACCGCATAGTTTTATAATGACTGGATTACATAACAGGAGTGCCCAGCCACAACACAGGTAAAGATAAACAATACTGACCAATTTGATATCTACATGTACATAGAGGAATGTTATTTTATTATTTTTTTTTGTCCTTGACAGTGTCTGAGGGTTTATTCTTCTTTCTGAACCATGTACAAGAATTATAATTATCCATTTCAAAACATCTCAGACAATAAACTAAATGCTAACATCCTTTTCCCTGCTGTCCTACCACCATAATTCTTACAGTTTTACCAAAGGATACCTCAAATTATTTAATAAAAGCTCAGAGACCTCTCTCTGCTGAGGTCTTGAATTCATCGTGCCCAATCCAGGTTGGATGTAAAAGAACAGTATCTCTCAGACTGTATGATAACAGCTTCTAGTCCTAGGATAGAAATCTGCCAGTCAATAAAGACTTTCTTTTTGTGTCTCAGTGGCAAGTTCAGTTTTTCTTTGTATAAAGTTTGTCTCTTCCTCAGTTTACCAAAGTACTTCAAGTTTGTTTGGAAGCAAATACTTGTGTAAATAAAATTTTTGTGTATTAATGCGGTCAACATGGACTTCAAAAATTGTAAATATTATGTCTGGGCTAGTATCATAACATTACAGAAAGGAACACTAGTCAGGAAAACAAAACAAAGCAAAACCCAATCAGCAAGACTATTCCATATAATAAGGTCTCAGTTCTGATCTGATTTCAGTCCAGCAGATCAGATCACAATGCCACATAAATCACTGGAGTAATAGCAGAAACCTGGGAGAGAAAAACAAGCATCCTTGTAACTGTTGGTGATAGCCAGAAGCAGGAAAACAAACAAATACAAAACAAAGAAAACACCACACCATTGAAAAAGGCCTTCAAAAATGTTGTTAAAAATAGATGACTACTTGAAAAGACAAACACCATTCAAGATATATAAGAGAGGAGTGCCCAGAGCATATACTTTCTTGCTCTAAGTTAAATCCCTTTCAGAAGACAAAAAAAAAAAAAAGTTGTAACAACTACATTTTTCTTAGAAAATCTGTTCATCTTTATGCTTATCTACAGACAGTAGAGTCAGCTCCTGAACAGCATTACCCTATCCTTCTTCACTGACAGGAACAGGTTTAAGAAACCAATCTGCATTGACTAACAATCCCTGCTCAGGTTTACGTTACAAATAAGATATTCAGAATAAGAGGCAGTCACATGTTTCTCACAAAAGTAATAATTTTTAGCATCTCTGAGAAGCTAAGCCTGAGAAATACACTACGAATAAGTTGTTGATACTGAGACTGCAGCTATACACAGACTTTTAGCACAACTAATTATTTAAAAAAAAAAAAAAGCATTCGTGGTCAACAGATTTCCGACACCAGCATCATGGCTGAGCTTCCAAAACACCCCAGGGGAAGGAGGTTCTCAACTCACTAGCCTCCAACTACTTGGAAAAAAATCACGTACCATTACAGTGAGATACCAGCCTGGCTGTAGTTTCAGAGCACAGCACAAACTATAAGAGCAGCTGCTGACTATTAAGACTTTCTTATTCGCTCTCTATACTTACTGTTTTTCTACACAGGAAAATCACTCTAAAAATACTCCTAGTATGCATCAGAAGATGCCGTCCTCCCACCATCTGGGTATCCCACATACACAGCCACCATGAGAACAAGGCCTACAAAAACTGTAGGCAGAGATACACCCGCCTACATCAAAAGGTTTCAGATTGAAAACAGGAAAACAGATAAGATATGTCAGAGTCTGAAAGTAACAAGAGACAAATTTTCATCAAGAACAGAACTCTGTGAAGGTTAACTTAAAAAAAAATATATATATATATATTTGAAAAAAACATTCAAAACCAGAAAAAAAGGCGAGTTCCACGAGACACGCACACGAGTTAATCAGCTCTGAGAAAGAGCCTGCCCTCACTTACCAGCCAGGGAGAGGTGGTAAGATGCCACAGGGGATCTGCTCGATGTTTCATTAGCCAAATGAGTTAGCACTCAAGGGATGATCGCTGATATTAGATGGACAGGAAAAAAAGAGCTGATCCTCACTCCAGTTCACTCATTTCAATTTAAACTTGTAGCCTAAATAATGAGCATAGTAAAGAAATTTCTAGCATACCTGGAAGCTGTTATCTATTACACCACAGACATATAACCTTGCTTTGGGCCTACCAGTTCTGTGCTACTAGATGAAGCAGTTATTAAGGTATTGACACTGGAGTAGAATCACCCCTTTAGATATTACGATACCTAGCAAACTAGCTAAAACATCGCTCCAGAGTGCAGAATTCATTGCAGCACCTCCAACAGATGCACATAACTCAGAGTTGCCTTCCAAATGTTGCTACCAAACTGGCACTTAGGTGAAAACCTATACACACATGCTGTTCTCAGGGGGGAAAAAGTACTGCTGAGTAAAAAAAATCCAGGAGAAAACCATAAAGAACACTTACTGTGAATTTATGGTTTGCAAACGTAGAGACATGGTGACTTTTTACTACACCAAGGATGTAATAGCATGTCATGCCTGAGATCCAGTGAGGGCTTTAGAAGCCATAAAAAGTTAACTGCTGACCTTTTCTTACAGTAAACACTTATTTACTTAACTGCAACTTTAGATAAACCGAGTTGGCATGAATCAGACAAACATTCCAGAAGGATTAAAGGAATAAACCTCCACTGTACACATAAAGTATGTCTTGCCTTTCTCCCCTACAGTCTCTAAAGCAAGACATGCAGAAGATGAAGGCTTTAAAAAAGAAAAATAAACCCATTTCCTTTGAAAAAAGCAGCTCTGCAATAGTTAAGTGGTTGTTAGAAAGACTACATAAAATAATATATATTGATTTACTTTATATATACATAGTTACAGATCACACAGATTTATATTAGCCCACAGTTCCACCTGAAATATAGACTATTTCAGCTGAATTAAAGTCTGTTATTGCATGGAAATAGTATATTTTGAAAAGAGAGGGATCGTGTCACTTCTTTGATATTTATTCACATTTTTGAATGAATTTGTTAAATACAGACTGCCTTAATGCACTTGCTTTATCCTTCAGATTTTCTGTCTCTAGGTTCTGCCAGCCTTCAAATATTATTCTCATTCCTCAATCACATGTCCTGGCACAATTCTCCTTCCCTTCAGTATTCCTCAATGTCCTCTGGGAAATTTGCCAGTTTTTGTCATCTGCCCTCATTCTCCTTTGGGAACACTAAAGCAAGGAATTAATTTCATTCTTTCTCCAAGTAATGCTTGTGTCTGCTGTTAACAGTTACCCTTGGCATCTCTCATCCATTCAATATGCAAAGGTATACATCTCCTTAAGTGATCCTACAGTACTTAGAGATTTTATAAATGCCCTGCTGAGGAATCTCTTTCACGCTCTGCATTTGTTTGTTTTAGCATTGTGCAAAAGAATTTAGCTAAAAGACAGAGTAACAATATTTCTATTCTGTAGGTGCCCTTACTGTCCCATTTTCTGTTACTTTCCACGATTGTTTTCCATGTACCTTTATTGGCATGAGGGTACATCTGAGTCAGAGATTATAACTTAGTTATTCAGATCTGTACTGATCAAGTGTTTGAATGTAAATATATATGTGTGTGTGTGTGTGTGTACATATGCTATTTCTTGTGTTATTTTTTTGAGAATGAGCTCTGAAGTGTCCTGTGTTCCTCAGGTATGAAAAAAAAAAAAAAAAAACAACAAAAAACAGTTCCAGTATCTGCTTTTTCCTGCATGTGAACTTCCTACTAAACAGCATTGCCTTCCCTAAAGAAAGGCTTTTTCAATCCATTTACTTTAAATTTCATGCTCAGTCCTTCATTTGAAAATAAATGGAAACTTTACCTTTAACCTAAGCAGAAGATTATTATCTGAGTTATCCATCCCTGTTTCTTGCTGTAATAAATACTAGAAGACGTACCACAGCATTTCAGGAAATACACTGTCAATTTCAGTATATTCTGTTGTTCCATTTTGCCAGGGCTACTACCTTTACCAGCTTCCCAGATGTATTTATTTATTTATTTTTAAATGTTTATGCGACATCTGGGCTGGATTAAGCAAGCAGCAACACAGTTGCAACTGTTAGACTGGAAGCATTTGTTGTGGTTACCTCTTTAACTTCCTCTGCTAAATACCTCCTGCTACTTCAGTTACAAACTTGCCATACCAAAGGCTGCATCACTGGCTGGGATGTTAGGTGCCAGAAAAGCCAAAACCTTTCATTAACTGTCCATGAATTTGTTTACCCAGGAAGTCCCACATTTTTGCAAAGAGATAAAGAAAGTCGACTAAAAGATCTAGGTTCGTGACATTCTTCAAGATCAGTACATAACAGGAAAGAAATAACAGGAGTGAAAATAAATGTTAGGTATATTTATTTAGCATATCTATACCCAACCAAAGCAGACATTCTGCATTTGGGCTGATGACAGCCCAAATATCTGAAGGAGGACCTGGAAAAGTGACAGCTAAGTCATCTCCAGACCTTTATTTTCTCTGCCCTCTCCCAGGGCAGCTGTCCAACTTGACGAACAGGCTACAGACAGGAATTTCAGCACTGTCATTATCACCAAGGAGAGCCGAGGGAAATACAGATCTCCCGGGAGCTTCTGGCCCCCTTCACCAGGAGAATCCCACTGCCACCGCTCCTGGAGGCGACCGCGGCAATGCAGGGCTGGCACGACTGCGCTGTGTACCAGCCCAGCTGCTTAAGTGAAAGGGGTCTTACGAGAAATAAGCACAAGTACGAAAGATGCACAAGAGAAAACAGGACTGGAGAGAAAGGGGTGAGGAGAAGATGAAGGTTGACCCAAGAAAAGATAAAGTACGGCCTCTAGAAAAGAAGGGAAAACTCTAGAAACATGTGGTACCCCCTATAGGAGAAATGCACGGTCTGCCAGCTGTGAAACTACACCAGTAGTTTGTGGCAGAAAGCGGCACTGAACTCTTTGGGGAGAGCTGGAGCCTCACAGCAGCGAGGCCTCAGAGCCGAACCCGGCGGCAGCCCGAGCTGACAGGTGCCGGCACCCGGCAGGACGAGCCCGGGGCGGCCAGAGGCAGCCCCCTCCTGCAGGGGGGCAGCTCCGGAGGCTGAGGGGCGTAAGGAGGGGACCCGGAGGGACACCCGCTGCTACCGCTGCGGAGGTGGCAGAGGCTGGGGCTGATGCTGCTGGTGCTGCCGCTGCCTCCCCGAGCCGCCGAAGGGGCCGGAGCCGCTCTGCCCGGACCGGTGCCCCCACCGGGGCTCCGCCACCACCCCGTCCCCACAGGCGCAGCCCTTACCTGGCTGGCTTTGTGAAACTGCTTCTTCAGCCCTGCCACCGACATCCTCCCGCCGCGGCCGGCTCCGCCCGGAGCCGGGGCCCGATCCCGGAGGCGGCTGCGGGCGGGTCCCGGCGGGTCCCGTCAGGTGCGGGCGGCCCGGCCCGGCCCGGCCCGGCCCCTCGCTGTGTCACCCCGCGCGGCTGGACGCGGCGCCCGCCTACCCGCCGCCCCCATTGGCCGCCGCGCGTCCCCATGCAAATGACTCAGCCAACGCCGCTCTTCCATTGGCCGCTCGCGGGAGCTTATGCAAATCGAAGCGCTCGAAGCCGCCCCCGCCGCGGCGTTGCGAGGAGACCGCCGGGAGCGCGAGGCGCGCGGCCTGCGGCTCGGGGGGCGCCCGCCGCCGGGGGGCGCCCGGCACGGACCCCAAATCCGGCCCCAACCCGAGCCCCCAGCCCCGGCCTGAGCCCCAGAGGCAGGCCGCAAGCCCTCCGTCCTCTGACCTGTCCCAGCGAGGCTCCAGTTTTCTCTTTTTACCTCACACCTCTTGTGTTTCTCTGTAGCATCTCGTGTCGTAGCATCGCATCTCCTGCATCCCACATCTGCCCTCCTGTGCTTTGTGCTGGCGGGTGTGACAGCTGTGGCGGTGGCTCAGAGCGCGATGGCCTGGTGCTGTACGTCAGCACGAAGCCCGCTTCGTGGTTTGACTCTGTAGCTGCGCTGGTGCTGCTGGAGGCTCAGGACAGCAGGATCCTGTGCTGCACCGACCGCTGCCTTCCGCAGGAGCAGACGGACTAGAGAAAGCTGTGCTGGAAGGGGTTTGGTTGTGTGCCTGGCTGCCGCAGGGTGAGCTGCCTGCCTGCTTCAGTGCCCCTGTGTCAGCGTGGTACCGGTACAGGAGAGGCGGGTGCCTCCTGCGCTGGAGGAGCTCTCACAGGCTGCCCTCGGGTTTTGGGGAAGATGTGCCGTGACTTCGGGTTATTTGGGAGTTATGGCTCAACTCAAACATGTGCACAGACCTGGAAGCAGCTTGGAGAGAGCCTCTGCAGGCTTTCACAGGGCTCTCGCTGTTCTCACTGTCAAGCCTGCTGGTTTTATTGCTTGGCAGAGAAAGGAGTTTCCAGAGTGCATTACTGTTGCTTCTTTCTAACAGCAATGAGAACAATGGCAAAAAATACCAGAATTTCCACAGTAATTGTCAGGAACCTACCCGTACCAATTACATACCACCATGAGTCAAAGCATAAAGACAGACCTATTCATGAGCTGAGGGACTTCTACTGGCTATTACTTTACAAAAGGAACTGTACAGGAGAGGCAAAAGGCACAAAAGAGAAGCTATGAGGATAACCAGATATCATTCTCTGGAAGACAAACTGTAAGGCAAAAAAAGTCCTTTCAGGTGTTTGGGCTGGTAATGTTTGAAAGAGCTCTGCAGTCACTGTGCTATCTGATGCCACTTGGGAATATGGAAGGAACATTTTCAGCCTCATTACAAGTTAATGAGATTACACCAAAGGCACCTGATTTCAACACCTCTTTTTCTTCTTAATACCAACAGGCAGCAAGATGCTAACTGTCCAGGCCAAATCAGGTATGGCTTGAATTAGTGAAGCATTTGCAGAGGTCACAGTTGACAGAGATGAAGTGACCTAAGTTTTGAGAGAGATTGAGATGCTGAGAAGAGAGGAAATAAGGCCTAAGAAATTGGAGTTCTGTAAAAGTTATTAAAGCAAACTCTGAGTGTACCATGGAATTGAAACAAAGCTTTAGCTAATCTTCAGCTTTAAGAAAGGGGGGACCAGAAGCATAGAAGGCAGGAGTTTGAAACAAGTCACTATGGAGGGGAATCAATGGATTATATAGCCACTGTGTCTGTTAGCTGTAAAATTGGATTATATAGAGAACACAAGTAAGGCAATATGCCTTCAACTTCCTTTTTTATCCCACATGTAACCTAAGGTTAGGAGTGATGTTGTTTCTGCTGAGATGATATGAGAATCTGCAAGTGGGAAATGCCCTGTGGAAATCCAGCTTCATAGCCTAATTGCCCAATGACACAGACAAGGTGAAAACCTAATTGATGAGCCAACTTGAATGGTCCAGGTGTTAATGATTTGGTAGAGACATCCTGAAAAAGACTATGGTATTCAGTTAAGATATAAGCAAAAGTTTCAGCTTGTACACAGTAATATAGACTGGCTAAGCAATAGCTAAGAGCATTATAATCACAGACTGTTATGCATCATGGAAAAATGGACTGTCATTTGCTGGACAACATTCCTTACATTTTAGGAAAAGTTGCTAATTCAGTCTGTAAAATGAGGGAAATTAGTACTAGTATAAAAACTACAGGAAGTGGTTCAGCTAAATGCTGACGTGTTGGAAAAAGCCTTATATTAAAAAGAACAGTTATAAGCAGAAGACAGGCCAGGGCATGGTACTACAAGGAATAGTGAAAAATACTTCACAGTCTGGGAAATGGGGCCTTCATGAGAAAAGTTCTAGATATCTGGATGTTTAAACAACACTTACAATCCCACCACTCTGGAAATTTCAAATTACATGGAACACGTTGCTGGTTCCAACATGTTATTGAATCAGAGGTTCTAAAAAGGACAGCGAATTTTGTGCAAACTATGAGCTCCTAACTGTATTTAAATCAAGGCTGTGATTATAAAATATACTCTGGCTACTTACGTGGTATAATTGGGCTTGAAAATTGGTCCTGTGAAATTCAAGACAGTTATCTGGATAAATGGATAAATTCATAATTCACTTAGATTTCAGTGTGGCTATTGATATGTAAAAAATCATAGTTCAGAAATTCTCTCTGAAAATGTGGTTCTGGTAGAAGCAAACAACCTTATAGGCATTTGGTTTCCAATGAACAAATTACCATACTTTTAAGAGTTGAAATTGCAGTAACGGCCATATGAAGTATTAGTTTTTCAGCAGAATGGAAACTGGTAATATTAAAAAAAAAAAAAAAAAAAAAGAATCCTGAGACAGTTTAGCAGTTGAAATTACCTGTAATCTGAAGCCAATCACATCCATGTTTGCTTGAATGCCTCTTAAAATTAAAATGAGAAATCTGATAGTGAAATTTGATCTGGGTCTTCAGTAGTTATTGCCACCAAAGAGAACATCAAAATGGGCAGGAATGATGAGTTTATGATGTTCTATTGGATTTGATTCTGGGCCACACTGACTACCTGTGTAAAGCACTTATTCCTTAAAACTTAGGTGTTCAAAGCAAGCTATTGTGCATTGCTTTACTTTGCAATATTTTTTTTGCATTATGAGACTCTGGATGTGCTCATCTGAATAATGGGGGAAATGGTCAGTTGAGTAACCAAGTTATTGCTTACCAAAACCAGCCAGAAAACCTATGAGAAACACACAAAGACGGCTTCAGCTGTAGCTGAATTAGAGAGTAGCAACCCCATGTTTTGGTTTCGTAATAGAAAAACATACAGGAACTATGCATGTATTCTCCTCAGGTTGAAGAAGTCTGAATTCGCACACTTCATCTTCAGAATACTGGCACTGGGGAAGGAGAGCAAAATCAAATAAATAAATAAACAAAAATGGTTTGTGTTGCAAAGATGGATTTCCCTAAGACTAAGTGTCCCTATATAGCAGTAGCAAGTGGGTCATTAGTAGAGATCATGCTTGGGCAAGTCTGACTTTCATGAAATGGTACATAAAATCTTTCGTTTGAAATACCTAAAGAAAATGAGATTGCAAGCACTTGGACCAAGTAGAGCATGATATTTAAAAGAAAAAAAAAATCTGCTAGAGGGGACTTGCAGAAAGCTTTAAAAATAAAACTGGCTTGGGTATAAGGTTGTGTCCTCTTCTTAACATCTGGGAGGTTCATCTGGTTCCCCAGTTATAGAAAGAGGGGAATCCTAAACTGAACAGGCACTCCTGCAAAGCATCGAACCAATTAAGTGAAGTAATACATAACATAGTGCCCCAGAGTGAAATCCAAAGGACTACAGTATTTGATGAAATTGGTTCCAATTACCTCTTCAGTGGGTTGTCTTGCAACAGAAAACCTGGGAAAATTACACCAACCGCAAACTACCCCAATAACAAAATCAGAAAAGAATTCTTCTGCTAAAAATGCCAAAGACAGTAAGGACATCTCATAAGCCTGTTTTAGCACCCTTTCTATATGCTTAAATGAAAATATATATACATTTAAAATAAAACAAAAATGTAGGTGATGTGAAAATATGTTCATATACAGGAGCAGACTAACACTACGGTTTTGCTTCTAGACCATAAACAAGCAATTCTGCACATCATAGCACTTGCTATGCAGATACATGAGCTCAGTTTTTTCTGACATGGCTTTGCATTTCAGTATACGTTTCATAAGAAAGGCAAGAACTGACAGTATTCTCTACACAGCCAGTTCTGACCAGAATTTGGAAAGCTCCCCATTCCACATGGACGCTGCTGGCAGTTAGAGCAGCAGTATGTGACCCTGGGGCCGGTAGACACTCTGGCTAACCTACTTCATTTGTTTAGGATGCTTGTGTTTGCTCTCCAGATCTTCTAACTAAATGTAGCTAGTGAATTATTTTTGGCATTTGTGTTTGTTCTTCTCAAGCAGACTTCCCATATGTGTTGCTTTACCGTTATCCAGATCTTCTTGTCTCCTTCCTGTGTTTGTGTTCCACATGCTTCTCCATGATTCTGTGGATACTTTCTGTCTTCAGTTTCTTAAATCCCTTACTCTTGTTCTGCAAGTGTCAACAAGAAGACAAAAGCTTGTTAGGTCTTATGGCATTAAATAATAAATATGGTTCTACCCACATGTTTCTTTTTAAATGGGATATAAAGATCTTAGATGAACTTAAAATCTAGAGGTAGATATTTTTAAAGTTACATATGTGTATACTATAAATAGGTACTCTAATTTTGAAAAGAACACAACAATCTCCTCTTCTGTGTATGCTGCTCTGTTACACTACAGCCTGTAAAAATGTTTGCGATCCCAACCTTGCAAATTATACTACATGGATGGACCTGGTACGTAGCCTGAACAGGTCCTGCTTGGAGATCTTGTAACTTTTAGGTGCCTATGTTGCTTCCGATAGCAGTAAAAAAAAAAAAAATTTAATTGTTACTATTAACGTATATGTATAGGCACTCAGCACTCACAGACAACTCTAGACCGTTTAACAGAAATGTGTTATCTGTGTAATTTAGAATAAAGATATGAATGTACTAACTGACTCCACATTGGAGACTGGAAAACTGGAAATCCTAGTTAGTATCAGTGCTAATCTTGGATAGCCAGGGCATTTTCATTTCCTCCATGCTTGAGATCTCTAACTTGATAAACCATTAAAAAAAATAAAAAATGGAAAAATGTTTTCCTTTGGGTAGGTCTGTTTGTCTGAAACTGAAATATTTTAGTTTTCTGACAAGTTGAAAACAAAAAATAAAAATCTAAATAAATAAATAAATAAGACATTTCAATGTCAAATTTCGTCATTTTCAGAGAGCATATTACTTCACATAAACATCTGGATTGCATGCTCGAGCCTGCCTTTTGGGCTGTAATCCCTACAGGGACGACATCTCCCTTAACACCTCTGTGGCCATCTGAGTGCCAAGGTGCATGTGGTTGGTGAGGGGAGCAGCGCATCGCACTGTGGGAGGGGTGGTCTCAGCATGAGCCCTGTGGCAACCTAACAAGCTCATGAGAAAAACTGGGGTTGTGAAATGGACTGAAAATTTTTTACATTAAGGAAAAGAGAAAAAAAAAAAAGTTTTTTTTTTTTTCTTGGATACTACCAAAAAGAAATACATGGTAATTTCTGAGCTGAAATTCTTAAACCTCTATTTTGGGGAGCAGAGGGAAATACCAACCAACCTCTTTTAAGAACTTGCTTTGTTTAAGGCATAACCAGTTGTTGGTGTATCAGAAATAACCACATAAGACATACCACTTTTTGCTGGCCTTTCTGAAGTAGCTGTGTGCTATGAAAGAGTGAGAATAAAAAAAAAAAAAAGAAAATAAAAAAGAAAAGAAACTTAGAACGGATCAATGTGGTAACATGCAGAAATGTTGCTCTAACTTTGAAAAAATTGCACCTGAGTTCTGTGCTGCTATTTCACAGGTGATAAAATATAGCTACCTATTTTCTGCACGGAGCTGCCTGTGTTCATCAGAGAATAATGACATTCTTATTGTTGACAATGCTCCAGCCAGGGAGAAATTTGAAATTGCAATGTCACTAGAAGAATAATGCTAGCTTCTGGAAGGTGTAGAGGATACTCATCTTCACGTTAAAACTATTGTATCACATATGCTGAGGATTGTTTTGAAGCAGAATGTTGTAGTGCTGTGGCGTAAACTGGAACACATTTACTCTTTGAAATCTAATTTAGAATTCAATGTAACTGCTCTTCAGTTGCAAAACAAAACTTTAAATATCATCTTTTAAAATCCTGGTCTTAATAATGAAGAAAACAAACCTTTTCAGTGGAAAAAGGATGCACAGAACAATAACACATGCTACCTTGCTTAGAGAATGCAATACATAATCTTCTTTGATAATGATTTATTCAGCTTTAGTATGTAAAAACATTTAATCAGTAAAAAAAAATGAGTAAAATAAAAATCCAAATAATGCATATTTGTACTGTACATTTTAAAAAGGGATAAAATAGTAAAAAAATGAAAAATAAAATCCAGTCATTTCCCTTCTCCATGTATAAATCTATGCTCAATTCTATTTTAACTTCATATTACAGGACAGAAAGTTGTATCAACTCTTGTTACACTGCATCCTTACAAAATACTCATTGTGGACATTTCAAAGAATTTGATTGATGTTTAAAAGCAATCTCAATATCAGTAAATATCTTGTAGCGAGCTCGTGAATATTCAGACATACCTAGTTTTAACAAAACTTTTACAGCATGGATGTTGTTTTGCTTTCAGTGTAATTTAATAGGTCTTTTGGGATCTGCCATGTTTGAACATCTGGGAATCATCACATGTTGTCTGTTGATCAATGAGGCAACAGGAAAGGCATGATGTGTCACAGATGTTAAATATGGCAATACTCCATAGACCGACTGGATCACAAATGGGAATGATCAGACTTTGAAAAATCTGATTAAGATTCATTGACTGGATAAAATTCAATTTTTTTCTCGAATTTCCTAACTGTTCAGATAACAATGGGTAATACAGTGGTCAAAGACTTGTTGGAAACTGGCTTATTTGGAGGAACAAAATGACATAGCTGAAGATGAGGACTTTTACTATCAAATACTTTACAGGAAGATGAATACAACTTGCCAGGTCCCTGCTGTCTCATCATGAAGATTAATGTCTACTACTGGATAACTCTACCACTCCTTGTAAAACAAAGAATATATAAATCAAATTTATTGTGTTAATTTAAGCATCATAGTTAATTGAGTAACTGCCACTATACTAAGAAACCTATTTCTCCCCCCTCACATACAAAGAAATAGCAGACACGAATTCCTTTAACTGTTAACCATGAATGCCACCTTCTGGTCTTGCACAGAAGTGCCCTTTGACAGGAAGAGAGAAAAAAAAAAAAAAACTTTCACCCAGTAGTGAGCAGATAACCGTTTGAGTTAAATCGATGTTAAAAATTTGTGAAATATGCACATGACTCCTGACAGACTTCGTTGCTTGCTCGTTGAAATTTAAAGGAACTCAGATATTTACTTTTGTAAAGAAATTACGTAGTTTAAAAAATAAACACACTTGACATTGACTTTCTGTAGAAACAACCTGGAAACCGTCGTATTTCAAGGTAGCAGCTGAATCAATACCACGAATGAAAACCTGACCTCACTGAAGCTGACAGAACTTTTGCCACTGACTTCAGTGGGGCCCAAAGTTTCAGCCTGTACTTCATGAAAGTTGCTCTTGTGTACTGATCTTTGAATTTTCAAAGCGTTTTAACAAAGCTAGGCGCGTATATTCTCCTGCAAATTCGGTGGAAATGGATTTTTAAAGAGGAAACTAGGAAGGTCTGCTCCCACAAACAATGAGCTGTACTTGAACATGGTAAAAGTTTTCAGAGACCTCTCGTTCCCTGTGATCAGACAGGACTAGCTATTGCTTTTATTGCTTGAACTTCTCCAGCAATAGACTTACAGTTGTTTAGCGTTGCTAGTACAGGTAAAAGCATGTTATACGTACCAGAACATGTTCCTTGAAGCAATCATATTATCATGGTGTAATGGACTCCCAAATCAAAGCAAACTGCTACTCCGGCTGCTAGGATGATATACAGGCAGCAGGGGAAACAAGCCAGGGAATTTCTCTCACCTGGGGAAGCAAATAAGAAGCATTTCTCCAATGCATGAAGATGAATATTTGGGCAGACAGTAGCTGAAATCCCCTGCAGTAACAGATTGCTTTACATCTACTGCCTTTAACTCATACCATTTTTTTTAACCTAGCTATTCTAGCTCTGCAAGCTCTTACAGACTCAAATTTTCAAGTCATAGTTAAAAATAATTTCAGCGGTCCCAATCCTGCAATTAGATACATCTGCAGGTAATCAGTCATCTCTTCTTAGGTTCCTTTTTGGTTCTGCTTAATTATTTCTTTACTGTGTCAAGCATAACATGGTAGAAATTGTATGCAAACTGACAAATCATTTAACCTTAATGTAGACACTAGACCACTTTTAATTTGCCTAATATGTGATTCTAATATTTTTTAATGTCAGATATGAACTAATTTCAAGGATTCAGTAACACACATTGGAAGAGATTAAAAAATAGCATCAGCTATTGTATGTTAGTAACTGATGCGCTCACAGAAATAATTTGGCTGACGTTTGCTAAAATATTTCCTTACAATTAAAAATTTCTAACTCAATATGTGGGGAAACACAAGGGAAAAAATGATGGATTTTATTATTGTTGTTTCCTTTTTAAAGTTATGTTAAATGTAGTGGGTTTCTATATGCTGCAGATGTGTGGTTCTGTAATAAAATTAGCATGAAGCTTTAATATATATATATATATTTACGGTCTTCTTGGAAGGAAGAAAATAAAAGATGTGGATTAAATCCAGCTTAAACTATAGCTCTGCTCGTTCTGCAGCACCATACTTGCACATTCTTCCTGATAGGTCAGCTTGCAAATATGACCCAGGTGTGACCCGTTCCACCCTATATGTGGAAAATAGGTAACCACTTACTCAATTCTGTTATACAAATGTCCACAGAGTTTGTTATTTTTCTCAGCTACTATCTGAGAAATCTGTTAGAAGCCATTTATAATTTTGACATGTATACTAAATTTTGACATATATACTGGGTAATGGGAAGCACATTTGTGAATTTCACTTTTTTTTTTTTTTTCTCCTTCAACTTTGACCTAAAACATTAGAGGGCTTCTAAGATTCTTAAAGTATTATACCTTTCCTTTAACCAGAGTGATTATGATCAGAGTGCAATAGCGTGTGCTGGGGGAGTTTGTTGGTTTTTTAAAGTGGGGAGGAGTTGAGGAGAGAAGTGGTCAAGGCAAAAAGAGAAAAATGAGGTCGAAACTGTTCCAACACCCATCCAGCGTTAGTGATACTATCTCCAATCTGTAGATGGCAGTGATCTTCCACTACCTGCTTCAGGAGAAAAGGGGACGGTGGGGAAATCCTTAAATTAAAACCACTATGCAAAACAGATGTGGGGAAAATTAGTTGTGAGGTTAACTTAATGCCGTATACCAATCTTTTTTTACACTAAAACCTGCTTCAAGAATATAAGATAATATACCACTTATTTCCTTCACCTAAGAAGAAAATACTTCAGGCCACTTAGAAGCTATAAATTTTTGTCTCATTCTGATGACAAATTCCAGAGTCCCATCTTTTGGAAGTTATCTGTGATCAAATCCCAGCGCTGGCATTCTGGATTCTTGTACATACCTTTGATATATTTCATTATTTTAAACATGTTTATTCAAATAATAACTGGATTTTTCCTCCCAAACCCCTCTAGGTACTTAGCTACCTCCCTCATCAGTTGTTCAGCAGGTCTGTATCACCTGATTAATTTTTAGCTGCTTTTCTCCTGACACTTGCATTAGTTTTCACTTTCATTCAAATAAAATGCCGTAAACAGAGTGTGTGAGGCTGTCAGAGCATATTTCAACAAATGGTGCGATGTGAAGCCTGCTGAAATCAAAGAAAGTACAGCTGTTAATTTCAGCGGACTTGGAATCTTGCCTCCCAAAATCTACCTTGCTTGGTGACTGGCAGAGAGAATTTTCAAAGTATAACATGAAATCTCATCTTCCCCTTTTGTGAAGATTTTCAGTTGTGGTTTGTTGGGTTTTTTGTTTGTTTCCTTGTTTTTTCTTAATGAAACGACTCTGCCTATAGGATTTTAAAATGCGATACCTTTTCAGGAAGATCAGACTACAAAAACTACACAATTTTTGAAATTCTGTTTTAAGTGTCACGTAGACTTTTAGCATCACGTTTCAAGAGATAACTTTACACACAAATGCAGATGAGGTGTCCAGTAGGATTTCAAACATCATTTTTTAAATATCTTTTTTTTTTTTTTCTTCTAAAGATCTTAACTATCGGTGAGATTTGGGGTTTTGTGGGGAGAAAGATGCCCACAATGCATGTCTTTGCAAAGTGAGACGCCCCTAAGCCAGCTCATTTATTTCTTAATTTACATTGTTTCCAGTAGGAAGTGTATAACTGAAAAGAGCAAAAAGAGAAAACTATTCATCTGCTTCTAAGGCAGCCCCGGTACCTTTAAATGACATGAGCATGAGGTGCCTTACAGGGACTCCAAGTTGAGACATTCCTCAGCAAATCACAAGCAATTATTTGTGCCAGGTTCTCTGTTTAATATTATTCCATTTGGTTACCTGCTGCTGAAAAGATGTTTTCAAGATCAGAACAGCTAATTTGCAGTCACTTCTGTTTGGCTGCAGTCGAGTGGAGTCTTGTCATGGGTACCACCAGTGGCAATTTTGACAATTCTGGTGCTGAAGCAGAGTATAAATTAATGTGCATCACTGAAATCCTTTTTGGAAAGCTTAGTTGAGAGTTCTCTCCTTTTGCACAAGAATGCATCACACCCAGTATGTTCCAAAACAAAAAGGACATGTAATCCTCATCCCATAGCAGGGTTTCCACCCATTCTAGTAGGAAGATAAAACTGGCTACCAGGCCTCACTGTCTTAAGAGCTTTCCCTACATGCAACCTACATTTTCTCCTCTAAATTTTGTCACCTTTTTTTGTGATGCTAAAAAGCTTTTTATCTTCCTTATGGACCATGCTTTTCAGTTCTTTGAAAAACAGCAGCAGTTTCTCTATCTAATCTATCCACATTGCTTAACCTGCAGTTCTAAAAAGGGATTTAGTTTTTTAATGAGTGAATATTTAATCTTTTATATTGCTTTGTCAGAAAATAATCCATTAATCTGTTCCAAGTGTATGGTACACAGTTTCATAATATGCACTCTCATCCCCCCCAAAAAAAGGATGGGAAAAGGCAGGTAAGGAAGGATACATAGCTTTTTTTCTGTGTGTGTGTATCCAGGTATGCTCCTTTCTTTTGTGCTACCGGCAGAGAAAATAGGGCACAGTACAGAAAATTAAATTTTCAAACCTGCTTAAATTGCCCCCCATGAAATAGACTATTGTGATATATTAAATAAAACATAGCTTTAGTATATCTACCCATGCTCTGGATACATACAATGAGGTCCCTACTTTGGGAGAATTTTGAAAAAAAAAAAAAAGAAAGAAAAAAAAAAAAACTTCAGTTTAGTAAGCAGTTGGCTTGGTTTTCTTTAGATACACCTACAAATTTGTTTGCAACGTGAACTCAGGGTGTGCTAGGACTCTCCATAACTGTCCCATAGCTTCCAGTCATGCTGCCTGTCTATCTTTCCTCCCTTCTGCTTCTTCCCATTCCCATTCTGCTCCATCTCTTCATCTTCCTAATTCATTCCACATGCCCTTGAATATGTACCATGTAAGCTGCTGTTTTGCATTCAACATTTGTTTATCCTGGGACTTATCACAGTATCTGAGAATCTCATAACTTTCACAGATTTTTATCCTCTCGAAGCCTTTGTGAAACAAGGAAGTATATGTCAATTTACAGATGGGGAGTGGTCACACTGCAGATTAAGTGAGGTGCTCAGAGCCCTGTTTAGTCGTGGGAGCTGTATTCAAGTATTTCTTGGCTCCTGATCTCCTGTATAGATTGAACATTCCTGTCAAACTACATCTCCGGCTATGCACCACAGTCTCCTCCACCAGTGAGGACAGGCCATCACTCCAGCCTTTTTGGCTTCACAGACTTCTGGGAGATACAGGCGCTCTGGGGAGGCTCTTCTTACAGCACAACTGGGAGATGACAGACACGAATTCAGAAATTTCAGAAACCCCCACTGTGACTTTTCAAAATCCAAATTTATGGATGGGTAGAAAAGAGAATGTGTGTGGGAAGGGGTTCAAGTATCTGACCTACATTTCCATTCCCCCACAATAAATCCAAGCATCCTAAAAAAAAATAATAAAATAAAATAAAAAAATCTTGTAAAGCAGATACTTTACTCAAAAACAGTCAAGGATCTAAAAATGCTGACTTCTGAGGAAAATGCTGTAATGGCCCTAGTTGTGTCATAGTGTGGAAGAAACTGTGCATAACAACTAAGGATTGCATTATGGCTAACCCTTCCTCCTCATTTGAGAGTGTCTGCTGTGGGGACAGCATACTTTCCTGCCATAAAATTCACCTATCTGTACATCGACACAGTTAGAACAGTCTTTTAATATTTGTTTTAAATTAAGTTTTGGGGAGTTGTCAAAACGTAGGAATGTGAATCTTTGTTTTACGATTCAAAAGTAGCTTCCAAAGCAGTTAATGGAAGACTCACGTAAAGACTGAGGCTGGTAACATGAAATTTGGGTGCCAGGTTACTAAGTATTCTGATTTAGCCATGATGTGAAACTCCGCAGCGAGCTCTACAAACAGCTCTGCTGATACTGAGCTGGTGACCCCTGAGGCTCTCATGTGACTGTGCTGCCAATGCCCTGTCTGGTCCACCAGGGTGCCACTTCCCTTTGATTTATCTTTGAGTCTGAGGAATTATTTTTTTCAGTGTAGTAAAAAAATCCTATTTCAAATTCATTATTAGAGCTATCTATGCAGTCTGGCCCCAGAGGATAATTCCTACTAACTAGATATGTATTTTCCATGGACCTATGCACTGACTGTAAAACAATCCTCCTGCAGATAGATGTCTGGTTTTCCCTATAAATTAAGGGAAATGGAAAAGGAAAGAGAAAGTGGAATATATAATACTTCTCTTACTTAAAAAAGCTGTGCAGCTGAGTGTGATCTGTTGTATAAGAAAATATGCATCCAATCAATTGTACTTTCTACCTTAAAAAAAGTTTGGTTTATAGCAAATATTATCATACAAACTTTGTGATAAAATAAACATTCCAACTATTCCGCACTTTAATGCAGACCAAATCCAGTCCTCACACAGACAAGCACACACACAAAAAGCAACTGAATGAAGTGTTTGTATTTATATAAAACTGCTCTGGTAGTAAGCCAGTATCTCCTTTTCTCAGGACCCAAACTGCTTAGCCAAAGGAAAATGTTTCAAAACTGACGCACAGAAAGAGTCTGCACTCTGCTGCTAGCATAACTTCCACTGAACTGTATAAAAATAAGGCAAGATACAATTTCTACACTAAACAGAAAAGGTTATGTTACAGTCCTGAATCTGCCTCAGTCGGTATTGCACAAGAAATCCTGATTTGGTAGATCAGTTCAGTGCTATTGTCCGTTCAGTATTAACAGCACTGCAGTCTAACACAAAGCTTCTAGTTGTGCTGTAGAACAGTGAAGATACATCACTACAGGCCACAACAATCTTAAATCTCACCAGAAATCTGATCAGAGGTCTTTATCCGTCTGTTGAAGCTTTGCAGAAATTAGCTTGTCTCTATGCCTAACTACCTAAAATCACTCACATAACTGCAAATGTAACTCAGTTTCTACTCGCCATTTTACACAAGAGAGACAATTAGGGAAATACTGGCATTTTCTCCACCTCCACAGCGTTTACAGCTGCTCGCTGGACAGTTAGATACCAGGCCAGGAACATAGTCCTGCTAGGTCAAGAAGAGTGTTTAATGCTAAGAGCAAACAGATAAACAGCACCAGCTGATCAGACTGTGAATATAACAAAAAGGGCATTGCTCTTCACTAGATTGTCCTCAAAAACTTCCAAAAAGATTTGCCTTTGGCTCAGAGAAATTTTGGGAGGCTGCAGTGCAGTTGATGTTTTTTGTAAGGCTGAGTCTGCCACTCAGGGCTAGGCTTGAGATAATGACAGTTACTTATATTATTGAATTTTCCTTATATATTTACTCTCTGAGGGATCCTCTTTCTCAACATCATTGGTATTCTACTTTTTCCTTCATATTTTCAGATACATAAATACAGGGAAGAATTTTACAACAGTTTCAAAGCTTCCTCGAAGTGACTGACCTTTGTAACTCTTGGAGCGCATGCAATTACTCGAAAAGTTCTCCTCTCTCTATGTTTTCTCTAAACATTGGAGAAAATATATATGTTAAACAGAACCCTATCCAGGTATGTGTGTAAACTTGAGAGAAGTCTTGAGAGAAGAATGCAAAAGGGTTATTTATAAGAGGATGAAAAAATGAAGCATTATTTATACAGTGCCAAATATATCGTTGGTTCTTATCTGTTCTTACAAGCAGTACTCTGTTCATATATGGAAGAAGCAATCTGAAACCGTGGCAGCTGAGTTACAGTAATTTTGATATAGTGGCAAGGAAAAGATGCCAACGAAGTACCTTTTATGTGCATGTTAAACCTAGCTTTGGTTGACAGTATGCCCACAGCAAAACATACATAATACCTATAGGAATGATAAACAGAGTCTTCCCCAAAGATGATTTTATTCAGTTCTATTATATGTTCATTACTAACTTACTGCGTAACTTAATCTATCAATTCCTTATCTATAAAACAGATGCAGCAGGTCTGGGAGTCTTGTGCACATGCATGTTAATGTCCTTTGAGCAGGAGCTATCTTGCTAAGTGCATTGCACCACACCTACTACCATCAAACCCCTATCAAGGCTGGGGCCTCAAGGTGCAACTGTAATAACTGACATGATATGAAACATTAATTTTCTCATGGTAGCTGTAGCCTTTTAGACTTCAAACAAGGAGCTGAAAAATGCTATTGTAAGAAAAAAAGGAAAGACATTTTGATATGCATTAAAATATCTTACTAATAATTTCCAAACCTCTAGACACATTTGCTATGATCACATCTCTTTTAAGTCTTGTAAGCTAACACTGTCTTATTAACTTTTAATATATGAAAAATATGCACTATAGGAACATAATGTTACTAATGAGGTAAAGATCTTTTCCCTCACTGTTATTTCCTGTCCATCTCCGTAGTAAGTAACCATGTATCTTTGTATATGGACATGTACAAGCTAAGTGGAATAGCTACTTACCCATCTTCAGTCCCTGTGGACCTTGATTAGCTAGTAAAAAGCCAGAGCCCACATCAAACCAATGCTCTACATAAGAAACCCAAAGAAGTGCATTAAGATTCTGCCCCTGTAGTGCCAGCCGGTGAGATTTTCACACATGGGGAATACAGACGAGGATCTTCTAAAACTAAGGTCTTCCAAATCACAGTTTTGTCCTATCACCTAGTAGTCTGCAGTAAGAAGACCAGAAAGAAATCTGCAATAAAACCAAAGAGAAATGCTCCCTATTCCAGAAAATATGTCAGACTGTTAATTTAACGGCCATATTCCCATTGTTACGAAAGTGGAGGAAATGTATTTGCTTGTTAAACATCGCACACAAAAATTTAAACCTTTTCTTCATAGAGGATTGCATACAGCTTTCAGATACTTTTCTGCAAGCCACATACATAATGTTCTCTAATATAAAATGCAACCCTTCTGCAGTCTAATCAAAAGTTAGACTGTCAGGCCCCAAATGATATGAAAAAAAAGGTCACATTAAGTTTCTAAGGGTTATTATTAAAAACATGCGAAACGTTCCCTCCAGTATTTTTGGAAATTAATTACAGTGTCTGTACACTCAAAGTATTCCTCACAGACAAGGAACAAAGAAAGCTGATGTTAGAGGCCATACAAAAAGCACCCTTTTGTTCCCCTCCCTGCCCACCCTCTTGTTGTCCTTTGCCCTCTCTGGCCAAAGACGAAGGACAATGAGCAGAAGAAATACCACGAACATCCAAGGGATGCTGGAAAGCCCCGTTAAACAATGGGCAGCAGTGTCAGCCGTGTCATAGTCAGCAACAAGAAGAGCTCACTGCAGGCTGGGCCCAGGGTAAGGGCTGGGAGGGAAGTCTGCCAGGTGGGAGGCAGGGAAGAGCAAAGAATGCCCTGCCTCTGCTCCAGCCTGGTGTATGGAGGAGCTAGACTTACTCCAAATGCAATTACAGGTTCCACATCAGTCACTCAAATGGTCTCAAGTCAGTTTTGAGGGTCATCCCACTGCAGGGAGCTCTGCTGTTGTTCTCATGGGGTTGGAAAGGGCTTTGTGTAAGGTTCCCAGTGAAGCAGCATACTTATCAGTCATTACCTGTTACTTATTTGATTGTAGATGCAGGCTCTACAGCTGGTACATAATTATTATTACTATTCTTTTTTTTGAGATGGAAAAATGGTTTATGAAGTAGACATGGCTTAGGGAGGCCTGAAAGACAAGTCATCATTTGCAATAACTTATGTCTCAGCTAAATAGTTAATTTTTTATAAAGACTCATATTAATCATGATTAAAGGGTCTGAGATCACTGGTGAGCAAGTGAACCTGCACTTGTAGCTCAACCAGTCCACAAGGGGTGCAGAGATGCCTGTAGGCCAGGAAAAGGATTGCTACCCAGCTAGCCTGCAACAGAGACAGGCCGACTACAAGCATTAGAAGAAAAAGAGAAGGATTACAGAAGATATAAGATACGTCTGTAATTAAGCTAAGAAGGCCTCACAAGAAGTGAACTTTATATATGTTAGGAAAATAATTCCTTTCATTGTAATCCCATTTTTCTTTCAAAATCATTGTTACTTTGGATAACCATGGATTTGTGTTTAGCAAAATTTTAGCCAGGATAACTGCTTTAGGAGAAATATGTTCTCACAGAGGCAAAAACTCAAAGGAGAGACACACTGAATGTAGCTCAGGGATGTAGACAGCTGTTTTTCCTAAAGTTGGCTTCTTTCCCTACAGTCCGATGGCAAAAGAACATAAGAGAGCACTGGAGCTGGTCTCATTTTCAGAATAGAAATCCTACAAAAAAAGCTTTATGCTATTAAGACAATGTAAGTCTGAAGACAAAAGTGACCATTCTATTTACTTCCGAAAAGTTTCTTTTAATACCATTTCTACAAGATCTCATTCATCATAAAGCAATCTGTTCTCCTTTTAAATGCAGATATTCTCACCTTTTCTTTTTCTGAACTCAATAAAAACTGTCTTAAGCCACTGGTTAAAATTTAAACAACAACAACAAAAACAGTAAAGCATGCAGAGCCCTGAACTAAAGCCAACTCATGTGAATTTCAGGTCAACCAATGGCTAATAGCAACTCCACAGGGATTAGAAGCACTGTCTGCTACTAAACTGAGCAACCATAAATGTAAACTCACTCATCCATTGAAGTCATGTTGAACATTTACTGAAGCATGACTTAAATCAATACACAGAATTCCAGATAAACTGGTGAAAATTTGTTCAGCAAATGAATAGAAAACAGTATGGTTTAAAGAAGGCTATTCAAATCCCCCGACACCGCCTACTGTTTCAACTTTTCTTGAAAAGTTGATTCAGTACAAATGGCTTTGTGGTACCTCCATGAGCTTCACTTCTGACATCCAGTGAGATGGAGGCTAACTGCAGCTTTCCTGGATGTCTAAAAATGCATCTCCTTTGGATGGCGCATTGGGCATTCTGTCCTGTCTGTGCAGTCCTGTCTGTGCTGAAAATTAGTTTCCATAAATTTAATAACACTCGGTAAGTGGCAAGAATATGAGGTGATCCCTATCAATGTAATGTTAAAGCATCCTTGCTCTATTTGACTGATACATAGCTTCCTAAGATTAGCCTGTTGGAACTATCTAGAGTGATAAGGGAATTATTTATAAGGCCTAGTATACCTGCTTATAATTTATTTATAATAATTATAATAATTTATTTTATAAATCAATTAGCTTCCACTGATTTCCTTCCAACTCATAAAGTTAAATATCTTCTGCCTATTTATATACACTGCCTATTTAAGTTGGGTAAATATCCTTTCAATCTACTTCTTACGCTTTGGGATGATGCCCTGAGATTTTTTTTTAAATACAATCTTTATTCTAAAATTCCTTTGAAAAGTTTAGTAAAAGGAAGATGACAAGCCAGCTAAGGTGGGTTGATAAACAAGGAATTACCACTATCTCAGCCTTGCTTTAAAACAAAAGCAAATAAACAGAAAGAATATATAACCAACCAAATGAAAATACCTTCCACAAGAAAAATGAGAAGTAAATGGCGGAGCTCGCACAAATGTACAGACTGCTCTGTGACACAGTATTTCTGAGCCTAGGGAAACTCACTGGGATCTGGGTCAGTGGGTTAGAAAGAACTAAGTTAGTGAAAGCAAGATGACTGTATAGAATACTAGACAATAGCAAAACTTGATTTCGACATAGAGCTATGTACACACTGCAGATAAAAACAAGCTAATAAAGTTCTTATCCAAATAAAGTAGGAGGAGAGATATTTAAAAGTGTTAGTAAGTTAAATACCATATAAAGGGGACATGGCAAATTATGTCAACGACTTTCCAAGATCTAATTCCACTCTCTGTGCCCTACTTTTTCTCCCCATGTACCCACACAGTGGTAAGTCTGCAATAACATAGCATTCAAAGTGTACACAACTAGGCTCTGCTGTGGTACTGTGAGGGCACCATACAGAAACAATAAATTAAAAATCAATTGTATAAACAAAATTTGCTTTTAATCTTCTTTTATTTTCCTTATTAAGCATAAATTTAAAAAGGAAAGTCTGAAAACTGTTTAAAATAATGGAACCAGCATATCTCCGAGAAAAATGAGCTTACTATAAAAGATTCTCAGGAAAACTTAAAAATACATAGCTAGAAAACATTACCTGTATTACCACTCAATATAAGACAACATGGAATGACAACAGCAAACAAATACTTCTGCCTTAACAATCAAATCTTTTCATGTAAAATAAACCCTTGCCATGAATGCCTCACTGGGTTAATAAAGAAAAAAATCAACAGGTTCTTTTCTTCAGACAAGACTGTAGCACCAAGCTACAATCATTTCAACCAAATTAATACTGTCAAAAGAAACTTGAGATAGCCCTACAGTAGTATTGCATGTACGTTTGAAATTTTCTGGAATGAAAATTTCATTCTAAATATGCCATATTTGGTATTCCTAGCACTTCATGAAAGGTTTTGACATTTATTACCTTGTATATGGATTATGCTTTACCAGTTCTATATGATTTTACAGTGAATGATTACAAAGAATGTATAAATGCATAGGATGACGTGATATTTAACTCATCATGCAATAGGGGGATATTATCCATATCTTATCAGTGAAGAGACTGAGATACAGACTGGCAAAGTGGTTTGACCTAGAAAGTGATAATCAAAAGTGGGTTCTGAACATCTCCTTCAGCTCCAGAGTTGTGCCTCAGCCAGGCAAATGCCATACTCCCTGCCTGGTGTTCAGAACAGGCACCTCACCAAAGGTTTGTGTCACTGCATCTTTTACCCAGAGTTTCACTCTAAATATAAGCAAAATTAGGGGTAAAATTCTCAGTTTTTGAGTGTGCAGAGACAATTTTGGAAGGCATTTTGCCTTAATCGCTCCTTTCACTGACATCTAGACTTTTTTTTTTTTCTTAGAACTGAAGGCAATCCTTCTTCAGTAGCAAATTACTACACAGAAAATGAACAATGAGGATTTCTTTTTCTCTCTGCATGAAATCACCTCTACATGGTTATTCAGATACAATTGCTATGTATTGACAGGCCTAAATAAAACTACTGATACAATTAAAACTGGTAGAATGATTTGAATGTGAATTGTGTAAAAGTGAAAATCAGATGCACAGATAGTTCCTGTGTTCACTGCAGGTGAAAGGCTACAGATACCGAACGGGGCTATGTTTAAAGCTCATTGAGATTACTGACAAAAAAAAAAAAAAAAAAAAAAAAAGGGCAAAGATTTCAGCAGTCACCAGATCAAGCCTAGGGTGAAACTGAAGCTTAGCTGACTTCAGTAAAGCTGCAGGGGCACATAATCATTAGCGGTCGGATCCATCTTGGACAGTTGGGAATTTTGCAGAGCCATCACTGCAGCCAGCATTTTATATCTGGTGTATCTTTCCTTGTGTAATGTCCCCATAAACTTACATATTTTGATGTCAACCCAATCCCCTATTCATCAAACTGATTTCTGAACCAGCCCCTGAAAGAACACAGTACTGGCAGTATGCACTGTAGGCAGAACAATCTCCGTTCTCTGCCATATGCCCCATGTGGTATTTTAAAAAATGACTGATTGCTGCATGATTGTTCTGCATTTCCCTGTAGCTCTTGGGCTGACTATATATCTTCGGGTGTGTTAAGGTATGATGCCAGACTAAAATCTGCCTTATTAAACAAACTCCCAATAGCTCTGATATCACTTTTAATTTATATTATAATTTCTAAATTCTGGTTGCTCCCTGGTGACTTTTTTTTTTCACAAGCACATCTGGAGCTGAGACAGTTTTGAGCAGGAATCAACCATGTGTATAAAATGACACCCTTCTATTCCTCTTGATTTTTGGTGCAATCAGACCTCTTTTACCAGAGTGGCCAGTTGAGTCTCAGCTTCTGGGCAGTTCTTACTGTTTTACCTAAAGCAAAAAATTCCTGGGAGTGTCCACAAATCTGAACCGGCATCTGTTCTTTTCCTGTTGTTTCTTCTTTGAAAATATAAACAGAATGTTAATTACCTTGCCCTGATTTTATCCTGCTGCTCAGTTTGTTTCCTTTTAACTTCTGAATCTATTACCACCTGCCAATTTGTCTAATCCTGTATTCTGGCAGATGCAAGGTTTTAGCTAAGACGTCTGCAATGATCCTGGAGGAAAATGAGCTGTTTTCTACTAGGTCAACAAGACCCAGAAACCCAAATCTATTTGTTCCAATGTTAATTCATTAGTTGCACAATTTGGAATCTAGACACAAATGCTTATTTCATAAATTTGCTTGTGGATATATTCCGGGGAGTTTGAGGATCTCTCACATAGAATAAAACATGAAAACAAGTCAAAGGCTTTGCAGATGACTGCTTCCAACACTTACAGACCTCATTGTCTTTTTTTGTTTTTGTTGTTCTTAAATTAAGAATAAAATTAAACTTAAGTAATCAGAAGATTCTTCCCTATTTCTCAGCACACACAGAAGAAAAAAGCTGATTCAGCATTTTCACACGTGCTCTCAAATATAATTGTGTGCTATGCTAAATTAGAGGACTGTACTCAGGTTTCGTATTACAAGGACTACTTTAATACTTTTATACAGGCAAAAAGGAATATTTTACACTATATTTTAATAAATAATTAATATTAAACTGCATCTATTAAATTAAGGTTCAAACTTGCACAGTGCCGTAAGCTCCCACTGGATGGTGTTTATCGACTTGCAAAATCAGGATCTGGTACAATAATACTTGGAGTGCTCTTCTGTTTCATACTGTGCCAGTTCAATATTGCTAACTACAGGTGTTTAAAAAGCATAAAGTGGTCCATCAAATATCAAAAGATTAGTTTGATGCTTGCCAGATCTTTAAAAAATAAATAAATAAATTTGGGGCTCTGCTTATTTGCCTTCTGGTTTTTGATACTCTAGGGTTCGGTTGGCTCATGTTTTCAAGTTTTATCTCTAACCATAAAGGTTGTTGGTTTTTTTTTGTTTTGTTTTGTTTTTTTCTTTTTGATGGAAGCTGAAGTTTGCATCTACTCTCTAGCCTGCAGGAGCAGACTTTAAGAAAACATCAAATATCATTAAGGCTCATGGGAAAATTGTAGAAATAGGCCATGCTGCTTGATAACTTAGTAATTTACAAATTTTAGTAGTAGACATTGGCACTTTGAACCACTGATGTGAGTTAGCCAGGTTTTACTACTTACTTAATAGTTCATGTTCCTTGTGGCATTGAAATTACTGTGGCTCAGAAACCTACCCTACAACAGAACACGATGTTGCTTGCCATGTGAATCAGTGGGTTTTTCACATCTTATGTTTGAACTGAAACAGTATTTTAGGACTAGATATTACTCCAGTTGTTTTAATGATGGAAAGCGCTGTTTTTCTCTTCCATTGCAGTTATTTGCCTCTGCTGAGAAGCTCCTCGAAGCCCCATTTCACGGTATAGATTTTCATTATTTATTATTTGATGGCTGATACCCAGTCATAGGTGGTTTGGGGGCCAATTTTAAGAAGGAGCTGTAAACCTCTGACCATCTACGTGTTTTGGTTTCTCTTAAATGCAGGAGTTACTGAATCAATGAGATGGGTTTGTTGGTAGAGAAGAACTAATATACACTAAGGCCCCATCACTGTATATAGCAATACTGTTTCAGGGACGAACTTCTCTGAAGATGTAAGAGTTCAATTTGAAGGTTCGTTCTCATGTAATTTTTTCATCTGTTTAGATTAACTGGCCTCAAGGGTAAAAAATTAAAAGTCTGAAACTTTTGGACCCATTTTTTGCTCTGGGTACCATGAGTAACAGAATTCTTTCCTTTCACAAGTTGATTTAGTGCTTTCATTTGCAGTTGGGTGATGTAGAACACAAAATCTCATTCAATGTAATCCTTATAGGTTGTGTCAATGAGATTGCAAAGGCAAGCACAAAACAAAATTAGCTGAGAACAGAGATACACTTTCTTCTTTTAAAAGATCTTTTAAAAATCTGTCTCGTATTGGTAAGTAAGTAGGTACAGTAACTATAGATGAACTATGCATAAAACCACCTCATGAGAACATGGTCTTTACATAAATAATAACAAAAAGCATTCCAAATTATGAGATTTTCTCCCTACTTTTCTATTCAGTTTTATTCTATTTTAGAATTAACAAGCCCCCATGCCACCAAGTACTCTTGAAGTACTGAATCAGTATTTGTGTACCTCCTACTGTGACTGTGTGCTATAAGGCAGTATCAGCATAAATGTTCCTATACTGTTTGCCGTGTTTGTTTATAAGAATCAGTGACTACTACTAACAGCTGAACAAGCAGAAAATATTCACCCACTTAATAATGTTCAAATACTCAATATTCTGAATATGAAGAATTACGTGTCCTAAGTATCAATGGTTGAAAACAGTGGTATATTCAGTTCTTGCAGAATTGTTGTATTTCAGAGTCAACTGAGGAATGAAAAATCTTGCATTTTGTTCATCTAATACCCTCTGCTGAGCTCACCTGGGTCTGCAGTCTTTCCTTAGCAGAATCTGCCAAAGTGCAGCACTGAAATCACATTTTGATTTCTGTTAACATCCAGGACCTTTCCTTGAATGTTTTGTACTACCCATGCTTACATGATTATAATTTTTATAGGTACTTTATTAGAAAGGTTCATGTTTCCTTACATTATTGCAAACTGTACATTTATTTTTATAAGAAAGTACGACATTTTTGGAGCATTCGTGCCTCTGTGAAATTAGTGGATGTTTAGAAAGGGCAAAGTATGCAGGACTGGGCTTTTGCTTTAGCAAAGTTTAGTTAATTATGCATTTCCTGCATATTTTTTTCCTGCATAAGAAATTATTGTCTTTGAAATGCAGAGCTGTGTTGTCATAGTCAGTATTTTGAATAATTTTTTATTTTTTTAACCACGTTTTTTTGCTTTCTAAAGGGATACTTTTCTCACATTTCATGTATTGTTTTTGTTGTTTTGGGGGGTTTTGTTTGTTTGCTTTTCCCTGAAGTACATCCCTGAGATTTTGATTTTTAATCTGCAATCCTACTAAGTTCAGAATTTTGAGTGAACTTTTGGGCAGTGTCCTGGCCAAGGAAGGCTTGCAGAACTGGGCACATTTAAGTACTGAGGTATTTTTAGTTGTGAGTATTAACATCTCACCTTTAAAAAAATGCACTCTCAGCTGTTCACACAGCAGTGTTTGGTGTGTTTGGAGTACTGGAGAATGCTGATACTTTGATATGTTGCACTGAGTGTACTGAAGCTGTGCTTCAGGCAAAAATTCTTCAGAAGAATGAGCAAAGAGAGCACCAAGTGGAACTGTTTAAATTAAAAAAAAAAAAAAAAAGAGAGAGAGAGAGAGAGAGTTACATTTTTCCTCCAAAGGGAAGGGAATAATACTGGAATTCATATGGACAAAATATAATAAAATGCAGCTGTATTTTAATTTGTGTATGGTGTCCGATTTTGCTTCTCTTACATGGTGTCCGATTTTGCTTCTCTTACATGGTGTCCGATTTTGCTTCTCTTACATGATGACTCTAGCTGTATTTCCAAACAAGTAATTATCTTAATTAAATGCCATAACATACAAATTATTTAGCATGCTCTTTTTGATATGATTTTTATTTCAGTTTTCCACAGTGCTCGTGAAATTCAAGCTGTCACTTGCTCACAGTGAAAGAATAAGATAGGAACACAGGCAAAAGAAGATTTTCTAGGGGGCTTAAAGAATGTAACCTGCATATCTACTTCCCCAGTGTCCTCCTCTACATTTCACTTGCCCCATCTGAAAGGAGAGCACCTGCACTTCTGCTTAAATGTGTTCTGTCAGAAAATATCCAGACCCAACAGTAAACTCACTCTGCATCTGACCAGCAGTCCAGCAAACCCAGCAGCTTTTTGCCTAATCAAAGCCAGTATTAACAAAAGGGTTTTAAACCAAACAATTGATTTCAGCCTGTGAAGACACCATGAACTGAAGCTGACAGTTTGCATGTAGTCTTAGAAAAGTTTGTTTCACGCTTTGCAGATTTAAGACTCTGGGGTTGGTTCAGAATAATTTATTAATATATGGGTGCTTTATGCAAACAGAACCAAACCTTTCAAGTTTAATGTATTGTTTTGTTTGTTTGTTTATTTGTTTGTTTGTTTGTTTGATGTGTGTAACACCTATTTGGAAGAAAGCATCACTGCCATGACTGACCACTGATACTAATTACTAACTTCCAATGCAATATGCATCAAACACTGCAGTTGAAGAAAATCTTCTTTTGTTTGCTTTTGCTTAAGGAAAAACAAATACAAAATAACTGAATCCTATAAATGAAATAAAATTATAAATTAAGATAAAATATCACCCTTTTTCTTTTCCTCTGTAGCCTCATGCATTCCTTTCAAACATGAAATAACTTTTGAAGGAAGGATGGCTGTGGTGAAAATCAATATTTTTCCTCTAGCTGAGCCTACTTCAGAGAAAAGTCAGATCCTGCCTATGCCCTCTGCTTGCATCTAAAAATTTTAGGTTTCATTCCCTGTGGTAACTATCATAACTATACAGCTACTTCATACAGTATATATTGACTTTGTAAATTGTGGTTGTTCTCTGGTGCGGGGATCAGTATTCTGGACTGAGCATTCAAGTGTGGAAACAGGAAAAGTCTGACATGTTATTAGATGCGTCCTTACTCATGCTCTTTGTAAGATTTCCTACACATCCCTGGATAGAAAATCAATGGTTACGTATGAAGTATCTGTGGTTACCTATTGGAAAGCAGCAAGATGCTTCCTCTATTTGTGATAGAAGCTTGACTTTCTTGCTTAAGCAATGGAGGACTGTAAAAGACAAAAAATATAGTTGCTATACGACAAGTCTTAGCTTTGGCACTCTTATTGTGAGAAGTACCAACAGACACAATGAGCAGGAAGTGAGAACCTACACAGAGACTGCTAACCGTACCATAAAGATTTGCCTTTGAGCAAAGCAAGATGAAGTAAATGAGGTAATATAACTGAAGCTTAAAGAAAAGTGACTACAGACCCAAAATGGGAAAGCAGAAAAGAATTAAAGAGTAGAAAGGTACATTTATATCAAAAGTATTAATAAGTCAGAACTTAATATAAAGTATTTGCGGTGTTTGCACTATTCTAAGTTTAAAAACTCATTAAATAATATAATAATCATTTTTGGTAGAACTTAAGTTAGAAACAGGGTCTCATATTATTATCAAATAAAAGATGATTTTCTGCTCCGAAGAGCTTTCCATATAAGTACCAGTTAAAAGCACCAGTCAGACAGGAATATATTGCTATGCTGTCACTCAGCTTGCTTTAAAGTTCTTAAAGCAAAATACGGCCTGTGCATCTGTGAGTTACTATGTCGCTCACATATGTTTGTAGCAGAGCTGGCAATTACGGCTCTGCAAAACAAGATCTACTCTCTCACATTTCAGATGTGAAAACAAAGCAGAAAATGTGCCTTATAGGTTGTAGTGTCTCTAGTTGAGGAAACATATCCTACTGAATTATATCATATTCTGCCATATTCTCCCCCGGTTATGCACCTTTGTAAACCCATTGACAACATTAACAACAAAGTAATACAAAGTGACACAGGGATTAAGCATTTTTACAGCTTAGAAAGTAGTGAGCTCACCTAAGAAGATCCAGGCATTCTAGGCTTAACTAGTCATATCTTGCAGCTGCTGAATGTTCTTACTGCACGGAGTATACGTATTACATAGCATGCAGGTGGCAGTCATATCCTATCACTACTGTAAAAACAGTGTATTAAGCACACGCAGTGTGACAGGCAAATGGAAGACAGCCAGGAATTTGATCTTACCTGGTGCTCCATGCTGCTGCTTCACGGTCTCTTACCATGCTCAGAAGTCCTATGCTTTGTATTTGCTTCAGGCCTAGAGCGTCAAAGTGTATCAGTTCTTTTACAAAGCCACACAGCATCAGTATGACATGTGAAACTAGCCAGTTCTACAGCTCTTTACACTTCGAATGTTTTCATGATATTGAGCCTTACAAGAAAAATGTCAGCCCAGCCTGATCTATAAGCCTTTCATCATTGAATCAGCTCACGTATGTCACAGATATTTAACAGTAACTGCAGAGATGGGTGAACCAGTTTGCAGAAAATCCTGACCCAGCACGTGTTTGCTCCAAAAGCCTTCCCAACCTTCTCTACAGTCCATATCTCATCAGTGGGGATCTTCTGATTTCCTTGTTACTCCTTGCTAATTTCCTGGTTGTGCTGCTTGTTGATGATGTAGGAAAGCCACCATACATCATAACCAAGCCCTTTAGCTTAGTCAGTCTTCAAAGAATAGTTAGGAAACTTAACTCTGGTAAGGCAGATAAGCAAATACCTGGTGTAAGAGATAACAGTCACTCTGCTGGAACAGGCAGGATATTCATACACTGAGACTGAAAAATGTGTTTAAATGCTTGGCTGAAATTTTCTTCTTATCTAGTAAGCCGTCTTTTTCAGAGGAAGTATATTAAACCGAGGGGAAGACAGGTAGGAAGCATGGGCCAGCAGTGTATTTTTGCTCTATTACTTATATTTCTCTATGATCTCTGCTTTACCATTCCATATATTCCCTTTTCCACTACTTTTCTTTCCAGGTTTTCTTGCCCTTTATTTTCTGCTCATCTTCTTTTTGTTCACAGACTTCATGCCTGTATAGACTTAGCTTCATAACTTTGTCTTGTAAAGAAGGGGTTTAGCACTTATCCGTTATCTTCTAGTATTCTGGTTTAGATTTGTACATACCACTGTACAAGCAGAAGCAAATGCCCTGTGTGAAAGTTGGTGCATACCTTGTTCTCTGTGGCTGGGAGGATATAAAGCCTGTCACTCTTAATTGCCACCACAGATGACCTTTCAGCCTGAGTTTTGAAGTTCAATCATGAGAAGTATGGTATTTTCCAAGCTATTTGCACATGTTTTAACCAAAGACTGTGTGTATGTGTATGCAGCCATGGGTCATTACACAAAGTGAAACCACCAGCTTGTATGTTGTAGGCCACCAAACAGTCACCAGCTGATAATGACTCTCCGTTATTACTAACCAGGGTCAAATTCATGCCAGTGACCTAGAAGAAAAGGGCTCCATATCTCATTACCAACATTCTGGGCTCTCTAGTGCTACCATCCACTGCGTTTTCTAAGGAAAAGTGTAAGACACTGAATAAAATCCAGGAAACTAAATGAGGTATTACGGTAAAAGACAGTCATGGTATCCTACCACATTAAAAGTCATTCGGTACACATGAAATTTTTATTTTCATAATCTGATAATGCATTCCTAGCATACAAAGATATTCTTATACAAAACAGCTGAGTGACCTATGGACAGAGGTCTCAAGGCATTAGTGTGATAGAGAAGCAGTTCCAGTCTGTTGCGTAAATAACAGACATTTAAAGAAATCCCTAAATATTTTTTTACTTGATAGCCCTTATTTTTCTGAATGAGTCACTCTGGTCTGTTTAGTACATAATAAGATTCATGGAAGCCCGCAGAGTGCATTTTAACAGAGTAGGTATTTGAAAATGTTCCTTAATTCATATCAGGATAAAGTGTAATATTTTAAAGAAATTAGATTTTTAATAATCCCAAGTCATTATTAAAGTTTGCTTGCCAATGTCAAAATGAGATCTCACAGTTCAAAAACAGGATTTCAAAGTCTTACTCCATTTACTCCATAATACATTTATGCAGTATTTTTATTTTCTGTTTTGGGGATTATAAATAACTGTTGTACAATTTTAGTATATTTAGACATAAAGGACTCAAATCTGCAGGATACCTCTAATGTGATACTTGTTCAGAAAAAAAAAAAAAAATCTACAAATGCATGGTTTACTTCAGTTAAACTGCTGATTGCTAGAACACCTAACATTTTAGGATTTAGTCCTAATGGGTCTGAGAATTTAAGGATTTTATAGCCTAACAAATCTAACTAAATGTATACACTTGGCTTTTTACTCTCCTTTGCTGATTAACAGTACAGAATCCTGAACTGCAAGTTCTTTCCTATATTGTCTGTACTAGCATATAAAACATTTTTAACGTAAATAATCCTAATGTTGTCAAGGCATTCACCGAAGTATGAGAACTAGTAGTACCTAGAATAGCAGTTTTGCCACCATCATGTCTGTTGAAACACTGAATCCTGAACTTGGGCTTGGGCAGGACAGTGGAGGAATTAATTTTGAATATTTTCTTTTACTGTAGTTTGGATGTTTCAGTTCGAGAAGAGCACTTCGTTCACCTACTTATTTAGGCTCTTAGAGACTTTTCTTTCTGCTTATAGTAAGTTATTAGCCGCATTCGATGGAAAAAAATGTGTTGAAATATTGTGTCCAAATCGGTTTGTTTGCCTGAAAGGGGGTAGGAGGGGAATAGTGATAGTAAGAAAACTCTTTGGATGTGTTACTCCAGGCATAATAGTAGCCTTGCCAAACCCAGGTGTTCAAAAACCAGAAGACAGTTCCCCAAAACACAGAATTGGATCGAACATCACAAGATTAATATATATCTGTTTTTCTTTTGATTTACCTTATGGCTTCTGAGACTTAATTTTTAAATGAAGGCTGAGATTCTTACCTAACCACAGAATTTTGGAAGCTATGAGTTTCAGAACAGAATTATACTGAAAACTTCATCTGCCCCTGCTTTTGCCCACCCTCTGTTGCTCAAAATCTTCTGCACTGAAAGCAGGGGGTAGAGACTATACAAGCCATTTCACCAGAGCTGCACCACCTGGATACTCTAACACACTGTGAACCACTGTGCTGGCAGTTAAATGTAGCATTACGTCTGCTTTGTGTTCACCAAGTGATGCAAAGAAAAATCAATGGCCCAGTGAATCTGGTCCTGCACTGGAACCCTGTAGCAGTACCACCTCCTCTTCCTAGTTGCACTAAACAGAAGCACATCTTCCTGCATCTTAAAAATATCCTGGTGATTTACAAGCATTGCTCAATTTCCCCCCTGGAAACTGCTGTAAAAGAAGTGCCACTGGTGTCTGTAAAATGTTTTCCAGTTTCAGTGGAGGTTTTTTTCTCATTCATACAAGAGGACTGGTATACCAAAGGTCAAGCTCTAACGCGGAATTCCAGTAGATACATTTGTAGAGTTGATCTCAGAATTCAATTACTGTAAAGGCTGACAGTGTAACACAGGTTACCCAAATAAATCTTACAGGAAGACATTCCTAGGATGGTATCCTGCTATCTGCATTAATATAAATCAGATCCATAAACGAACTGCCAACTCTTTCAGTTTAATTCAGGACATCCGTCCCCAAATAAGTGTGATTATTTGGATTATTCAGAAATCTTTCATTTGATTTCTTCTATGAAGGACAATATGTGAAGTCTGAATTTAAATTTCATGTGTTTGACTTATTTTGCCTCTACATAAACTAAGCTGAAGAAAGAGATGCATTTTGCCCCAGAGGTATTATGTGAGTTCAACATATGCACCTTCAAGTTTGAAAAAAAAAAATGGGGGGGGGGGTCAAAAATTCTTTTTATTTTCAGAAGAAAAGCAGTGAAACAAACACATCTGGTGATCAGGGAACTACAAGAGACAGATGGATTCTTTCTGACATTTTTGTACTACATAACGCTGACTTTGCAAACTGCTTTATGATTGCAGACTTCAAAAATGTTTTCTATTTATAATCAGACTAATTAATTACTGTGTAAAGTAAACAGAAGTCTACCACTTCTGCAAATGAATCACCCCTTTATAAATCCTAAATTATGAAAAGTTTTCAATTTAAAAGACAAATTAAGTCAAACGAATTTACCAACAAGTCCTACATGAGTTTTTAGGTAACAGTATAAGTAAATCAATCTAATAGGAAAATGATGCATTAAAGACAGTGATTCCAAGTAAACTAACCATAGTTGCCATAGTCCTGTAAACGTGTCTGTATATTCTTGTCGTCTCAAGTAACATAAAACAAATCATACAAGACTGAAGAGAAGCAGCTCAGTAACACTTAATCAAAGCAATTGAATTAACTGTTCATTAAGGCAAGCAGGCATTAATTCTGATCTGAGGTTGTTGTTTTTTTGTTGGTGGTTGTTTTTTTTTTTTTTTCATCTTCACAAATTTTTCAGCATAAGGGGCTCTTTGGTAAGATCTCTTCTTATGAAGTAAAGATTATGATTTTTTAACGAAAAACTGCATATATAAACACATTAAGATTAAAAAGGTATTAGAAATTTTATACCAAAAAACTTCAGACTTTTTACAGCTAGGACATATGATAAGTTATCCTCAAAACTCAATAAAGACTTGATCCTACTGTTTAATGAGGTGTACTGGTGTCCAGTCAAAATATGCATACAAATTAATACATATATATGTATGTAGGCATATATATATCCATGTGTAGCACAACTATTGTTTTTAAGTCTAAGTCACAGAAATTAAAAAAAAACGCTCTGAAGAGCACTGAAAGATCAACTGGTGATACCTATGTTGGTGATTCAAGGCATCAAATATTAGTTACATTTAAAAAATCACAGACAGAATCTGTCTATGAATTGTCTTACATAAAGCAAACTCAAGCATGGGACATGCTTGTGTTGATATTGAAGACAAGTTTAATAAGTATTTTCAAAATATAAAGAATGTGTATGCCAAAAATAAAAATAAAAAAAAATCTGCGGGTTAAATCTGCAACCACTGTTAACTCCATTGACTTCAGTGGATTCACAGCAAGAATTCATATGACACACTTTGTTCAAATGGATTGGCCTCTTCCCTTTGGCATAACAAAGGTCATTCCAACATTTTGATCTTTTATGGAGCAAGTAGATAGGAGCTCTTGAAAATTCATTTATATATTCAGCCAACTTGAAGGATAAATATGTACTGGTTGTATGACCAGAGCTCCACAGCTAGTTCTCATGCAACAATGAGCTAAATGAAACACCTGAATTGACTGCAGCTTCTCCAAAAACCACTTCCCAAATACAGCATATGGGGATTCCATTGCACATTTCCACAATGCCAAAACTTTTCCATAGGTGCTAGTATTCTTAGCCATAGAGACTGCCGTAGTTTCAAACTTATTTCCATGATACAGAATGTGGAAGGAGAGGCAATGTGAGTATGCTGACATGGGCAGGTCTCCTTGGAACCATTCCTGGTATAGCATTATTTACAGTGTTTAGGAAACTATCTGATCCCTGAATCTGTTTGTCTAGTTTAGTCTAGTGAGTACACACCTATGTAGTACACTAGCCTAATCTAGTATTCAGAAAGCATTACTGTTTTTCTAACCTGATCATCCCAAGCTTATGCAACTGTGTTTTCTGTCTTTCCCACTACCTTTTGAATCTATTGGCCAATCTCAAACAAATTTGATAGAGGAGTAGTGATCTCAAAGATACTAAATTCTATCCAACTACATGAAAGCTGATGACTAGATAGATGACTAGCCTCATTAAGGAAAAAAAACTGCAACGTGAACTCAAAATTTCTGTTTTGTCTGGCTTACCAGTTGGACAATCAACACACATAGAGCTCATAACCAGCCACAGGACATGCTGCCTCTTGCCCAGCAAGTAATTAGGGATAGCAAAGAGACCTCAGGATACTGTGGATGGACAGTGAGAGGACAAGAAGGCACAGGTGGGAAGATTTGAGGTACTGGATAGAAGAATCATAAGGTACGTGAGAAGAGGGAGTTGATATTACTATCGTGGAGCTGTACAGAGACACAAAATTACAAGACAGAAGAGTAGGTGTTGAATGTTATGATGACATTCTTTGTCACAGGGAAGGTATGTAGTTGGATGTCCTTAATGAACATGGATGTTCTCAAAAACAGGATTTGGGTACAAAATATTTTGCAATAGTAAAGTTGAGAGTTTCCACTGGCATTCACCGTTGGTGAAAATCACATATATACATGTGGCATAAATTACCTCCCAGGTTACACAGATGCTTGAAGTTACAGTATAGGACATATCACAGTATGTTAACAGAACAAAATAGGGACTATCTGGTGACTTGCAATTATGTTCTATGACAATATATATAAATACTATGTGACATAAAACCTCTTCAGCAACATGTGCATATATTGAGATACTAAGTTATACGTTGGATGACATAACTACCATGTCACAAAGACAGAAATGAATTTCACATCCTCAGCTACCACAGTACTGTACATTTTCATGTTATTCTGTTCTCTCTAACAGTGGTGCACATTCTCATTGTGACTTCCAGTTGTTAGTTTTGAGTGTGCTGATCAAAACTAAAGAAAATGTGTTAGGATCGGAAAGGTGAAGTAACATTTTCAGTAGTTACCCCTTTTGATACAGAACTTCCATAAAAACTTTTACTAATAGGTTAAGGAAAGAAATAGAAGTGAATAGAAATTCTATTCACTAATTCTAAATAGAAATTTCTACTTTTTCCTTTCCAAGTAAAAGGAAAGCTATGACTGTACAAATGCTTCAGTATGCAATAAGATAATAAAGGCATGAGTTTTGATCTGCATCTCTGACTCATGCTCATGAATTCATTAACCTCAGTGGACTCATTCACCTCCATCTAAGAGCAGCAATTATTCTCAGTGAAAAATAAGTCTGTAAATGGTAACATTTCCCCCAAATTCACTGCTGACAAAAGCCATTGCATTGTCTGATATATGCCAGAGCAACATTAGAGTTTTTGTGAATTTTATCCCTCTACCTATAATAATCAAAGGACTGATTCTTCAGCTGGGGATCAACAGACGAACACTAGTGACACTGTTGGCAATGCTGTGTATGAAAAGTTCTTAATCAAAGGTAATCAACATCTGGAGATACCTGCTAGCTTTCTTGTTCCTTTGTATCCTCAGAACAATATATTCTGCCCAGCGCTCTTGAGCAGGACTCAGGAACTAGCCTCTGATTAATTTGTCCATCTCAGTATTTGTACTGGGCTCATCAACATGATACCTTGTTAAGATGTGCTTATCTGCTTATTCAATTGAGTGTTATTATTGCTATCAGCATTTCTTGTGGATTTTTCAGTGAATTTACAATTAGCCAGTGCACAGCTTGAATCCACAAATTCTTGGCATCTGCCTATAGCAACAGGGGGACGGTACTCTTCAGCATTACATAAATATCACTACAGTGCATAAAAATCTCTATTTTCCCAGAGCAGAACAAAAAGCATAATTCTTTTTATAGTCAACTAAATTATATCTACTGTGCCTCCCTATAGCAAAGTAAAAATATCTGATAGCACTTTCCCTAACAAATAGTAGTGCTCTGAATAGACTTTACTAGTATAACTTCAGTGTCTGTGATAAATTTAAAAAAATTAATCATGCTGTAGCTTACACACTAGTGGTGTCAGTCCCTTAGAAACTAGTTTACAACAAAGTGCCTCTTAGGAACAATGGAGCACTGCAACTCACATTGAGCTCAGTGAGACTGGTGTTGTTTTAAGACGAAAACTTTTGCATATGCATAGGAGGCAAATACGCCTGTCTAGCCCTCACTTTATAAATTGTTTTCTTGAGAAAAGTTCAGCCGACACAATTAAATGTTTAAAGCCACAAACTCTGTTATAACTACATTCAAATAGATCATATTCTGACATACTTTTTCTTGGTGCTTCCTGATCCTTAATTGACAAACAAGGAAGTGTTATTTCTGATTCATAGCTGCATTTCCACAGTTTCTGTGTTTTGTGCTTGCATTAATGAAATCTGTTAGAAAGAACCACCTGTGGCTGTGTCTTTTGCTTTTCCACGTCTTGTAGACTAGCAGCATGAAACAGAATGTATTTACACAGAACTACTAATACAGGTGACCTTTTTTCAAAAAGCAAAACAATAAAAATTAGTTACAGAGCCATTTGTTCTTTTCCCTGCAACAAATTCTTGATGTTTTTTATATTGTGACTTTCAAGGCTTGTCAAGGCTATCACATGTATAAAATATGTGTGTGGGTCTTTTGCCAGCTGACAGTTAAAACTAACACAGCTCATTGTGAAAATGTTCTGCTTGGGTTTTAAAATCAGATCTAGGATTAAACTAAAGATTGTACCAACTGTATGTCTTAAATCCATTCATTCCATCTGACCTGCAAGTACACATCTGCTGCATGTTAGCCTTACCCGGCTGTCTGACAGTGGCACACATTTGAATCCTCATCATTTTGATTAAAGACTTGGTTTTGTTAGGATGTCATGTACAGTATATCAGAGGAGATCAGTAACCAGTCTGAAAGTCAGATGACAAAGAAAACAATCAGCACATGCACAGTTAAGCAGAGTTTCATGAAAAGAAGGCTTAATGTAATGAGATGTAATTTGGAAAAGTGTCTGTAAGTGGTCTCAGTACTCAAAACCCATGGTGGGCAGTTTAGGATTTTAGAAACAGTTACTAAGTATGGATAGTCACAAGAAATGTGTTGTCATAGGCTCTGTGCTACTCTGAGTACAAATTGGTTATCTCAGGTAATTGTATAGCATTCAGACCAAATGCTTAGGTCAAGCAAAGCATAGTATATTTCAAAACATTTGGTAATAATTTTTTTAACTTATTGGGATTTGTCCAGCTGTTCAGTAAATGAATGGAGACTAGGAAATTGTCTTTCCTTTAATCAATGGATAATGAAGAGCATTTGTTTTGGACTTGTAAGACTATCCAAAATACTAACTCTGATTTTGTTTAGTAAAAATAAGATTTTTTGCCTTACCACATGAAAAAAGTGCTGGATTCTGAATTTCTGACTGATTTCTGTTTTTTACATCTGAATCTATTATTTTTTCTATTTGTGTTTATTATCTTTTATGTGAGTGCATCTGCATGTGTCAAGATCATTATTAATCATAGTAATAGCAGGAAAAGAAAGAAAACTTCTAAGCTCACTGGAAGAGCAATAATGTTCCAGTAAATTCAAGGTCTGCTAGGATTAAGGCTTGGCTGATCTGAGCCCCCTGCTCTTCAAGTGAATGCAAAAAGATGTGAATACAGTTCCTGAAAAAGAGAGCAAGGATTAGCTAGTCTTGGGAAAAGACATATCCAGATCTTTGCAGAGAAGAAATGGTCAGTGTTAGCTGACAATCATACAAAGACAAAGTTTAAGGCTCACTGCTTATAACAGTTTCTTTGATAGGTACTTTTCTACCCCCCTTTACCTGATATTTAAAGGGTAACAATTCTTTATGTCCCTTTATATATGTTTCTGTTTCCCAAGGTATATAAGAAAAATTGATACACATCTTTCAATGTTAAAACTGTATGGCTAAATTGACTAAACCATTTTTAAAACAGAAAGCAGTGTTTTTCAAGATCCACCAGTCCTTTTGATAATATCATTTCAGGATTTCACAAGTGAAGAGTTCAGAATCACTTGAGCTGTCCACTGAAGGCTCAGGCTTCCATCCAGTACACATATGGCCCTGTGACTTAAGGCTTTGGGTTTTAGAATCTGTAAAGAAATGCAGTCAGGCATAAAGGGGACTACCTGTGACCATGAAACGTGTTCATTAAAGAACACCTCTGCAGGAGGGAAATAGTGCAGCGGCTGGTAAAGCCACATTGGGGTGGATTTACTTGGGTAACTAAGCTAAATACATTGGGAAGGATAAAGAGCAGCTTCTTGCAGGCTAAGATAGTACATGAACACTCCAACTAAGAGGCAAATTCTGATCTTGAATACATGATTAATGCATTTCCCAGATTTCCTTTTAAAATCTTCTGTGTTGTTTTAATGCAGTTAAGGGAATCCTGTGTTGTATCTTCTGCACTGACATCAGCAGACAATTTTCCATGGTATGCTGCTATTCGTGCATGATCTTCAACAGGAAGATATCTTTTGGTCCTTTAAGTCATGTGCTATTTATTACAGAACTAGCATAGGAGCTGACATTTTCACAAGCAAGTATGCGGATCGGGATCACAAGTCCTTTTGACTTTCAGTAAAACTCATCTAAAACATGTAGGTATTTTGAAAATTTTAGCAACTGAGTTTTGAAGAGCTTTTGAAAGAGCACGAGTACAATCCTATAGTTCATCTTTCTGAAAGAAACCTTCTCTTTCCTTTTGATATTCATTCCCTCTGTATCTTTAGACCATTCTATAAGCAAGGATAACATTTACTTACCAATTTGAGTTCACAAGGCTTTGTGAATGTTTATTTATTAATAGAACAGTAGTTTCACTATGATTTCATTGCAAAGATTGGCTCGATATCTTCATAATCATAAGAAAACGTGGATTACTAAGTCTGTGAGCCCATCATATCATAAGTGACTTTTGACTTGTCTTGCTTTCATAGGCTCCGCTACCCCTAAAAACACCTAAGTTATTAGACCAGAATCCACAGATTAATAGGATGGCTGCAATATCTTATTTTTCTGTTAGTGCTTGTTTAAGCTGTTAAATTATTCTCTCTGTCTTGAGTCACTGGAGTAAACTTTGGAAAAAAAGGGTAGATTCCTCTTTATTCAGCAAAGCTCCCTTTGCTGCACATTGCAAAAGAATTAAGGTGATCTTTATTGCAATGGACAGCATCTGAAATTCTAATGCAGTTTAGGGCTCTGTTATTGACTGTAGCAAAGGTAATGGATTAATCCTTTTCCCTTCCCCTTCAAATTTTCATTTCTTCAGAGTGACCTGGATCAGATGTTTGCATCCTGGGACGTCCCTTCAACAAATGTCTTCTAATGTTTTTTTCAGGGTTTTCCTTTTCCTTTCCTAAGATATTAGACAATTTTTGAACAGAAAACATTTTAATAAATAAGATCTTTTTTCACTTGTTTAACACATTAACATCTATTCATGTGCTTTTGTATTAATACATAGATAAATTCCAGATTTATTATGAGAATACTTATTCTGGAATATCTGTAGATGAAATACCAAGTTTGTATTGGTTTTGTGGTTTTGGTTTCACTGGTGTACAAAATACATTCGTACTCTTTAGCTATCCAATAAGCACCTCCTTTATATCCACCTTGAACAGGTGATACCACAGCTGTACAATGCAGCATCAGAAGTTCTGCCTCAAAAAAGAGTTCAGTGTAGCTCTACTTAAATAATAAGGGGATGAATCATGCCATCCTTGAGATTTGTGGCATCTATTTCCACAAAAAGTGCATTAGAACATGAAAATGAGCCTACTGAGTCACACAGGAGTCTCTCCTGCCACCGGTATCTTAACTTCAACACAAATGGATGCTTAGGGAAGTGTAGCAATATGACAAATTCCGCAGAACACAACACAGTCTCAGCACTACTAACACAATGCACCTGAAAGTAAACCTGTTTGTTTCCTTTTTCAGTGAGAATTGCCATTTACATTTAATCTGATGTTTTTTTTCCCGTTTCTAGAGTTTCAGGCCTTTTCAATTTATCAAGTTGTGATTTTTTTTAGGAAATTAAGATCTTATAACAAACATGCATATTTATCTTTAACAAAGCAGACTAGCACTGGCAGAAACCAAGGACTTTGTGAGACATGTTCATTAATTGTAGTCTTCTATTTTTCTGTGTTTTGTCCCAGAAAAACACAGAGCTATTTCAGTAGCAAGTTCATGGAAGCCCTGTTAGAACACAGACCTTCAAAGGTATGCACTAATTCTCCCACCTGGTGCTTAGCCAGCAGATGGGGCTATTAAAGTCACATGAATGAAACAGAGAAACAGTGTAATTTGCAAAATTAACGAAAGTCTCTAAGTAGCAAAGGATAGAATAAAGTATACTTTACAGCTTAGAAGAGATTTGGATGCATTCAATAATACAATAATTTACTGTATTTTATTTAAAACAATGTGCATGTGGTGGAGAGTGAACTAAGGGTACTGCTTTTATTCATTTCTTTTGTATGGGGCTGGTCTTTCCAATTTTATTGCCTGGAATAAATCTCTCCCAGACAATGAGTCCCACTTATGTCAATGTTATACTTTAAAATAAGATCTACCAAAAAAAAAAAAAAAAAGTAAAGGTGTCATGATTGGATACTAAGTACTAAATCAGTATAATTTCAGTGTTTTGAATTGCCATGGGAATAGCTGAGTTCCCATCAAGTTAAGTCTTGCATAGATAGCAGTCATGCTTCTCTTTTCCTAATGGTGCTACCATCACTCCCTTCCCTGTTGACTATTGTTCAGGTGTAATTATAATGTGCCTGCAGAAATCCCATTAAACGTCTAGCTTTTGTTTGTAAATTATATGTATTGTAAGGTTTATGAACTGATTTGTGTGTTAAAAATTCACAGAAGAATTCACAGAAGTAAAAAGCTAAGGCCTTAAAATACTATTTTTCAGTAAATAAAAATAACAAAGGTAGCTGCGATATCAGATGGAGATTTGGGCCCCTTTCTCCAACTCAACTGAACCTGCCTTTCAAACCTTACAAAGGACAAATGAGCATTGCCTAAAGGCTGCCAGTTTGCAAGCAACATAGTCAGTGAGCAATTTATTTATTAAGGGCACAGGAGACATGTCATTCAGCTGCACACTTAGCCCAGATCTAGGCCCAAAAATGCCGTTAAAAATGTGAAGTTTTTGAATTGCTCCTGATCCTGCCCAAAATATACTGCTAGACTACAGTTTTCTTGCTAAAGCTGACTTGAAAAGTGATACAAGCATAAAAAGGTTTCTTGTTGGAAAAAAAAAAAAAAAAAAAAAAGAGTTCACCTGCCCACATATCTGAACTGGTACGGGACATTGAAGAAAACACATTTAAAAAGTCAAAGGAGAAAAGAAGTATGAGGTCATCCTGCTGTTTTAGCAATCTTGTCTGTCTCTTTATATCACTGAACTTGTTTACTAGTTTTCCACATATCTTATGTCTGGAAGGCTAGGATTAATACTGCCTGAAGGGCATATTGCCCACAAAACACTCAGACTGCCCAGCTGAGCAGTAGCTTGCAGCTGAGATTTGTCCTTTTATACAATTTAATCTGTCAAAAAGTTTACCTGATTTCTAAAAAGTTTAAAATCTGCACCTAATGTTTTTCCCTAACATGAACTTCAAAACAACTGGCTTTTATACCTTAATTAGTTTTTGTATTTTGAGATGGACTGAAACAGAGAATTAGGTCCAACAAATCTGAAACTAGCATACTATTAGACATAAGACAAAACCCTAACTTTTTGGTAGTGTACTAATTTTTACCTCACTCTAGAGCTGAGAAACATGGAAATGCTAGTACTGGTACATCAAAGCATTGGAAAAATTTAATCAACGGCACCTTCAAGCTATTATGCATATCAAGTGGCAAGATAAAATCATGAATAACAAAGTTCTGCAAAGTGGTTGCACAAACACTGTTGAAGCAATCTTATAAAAGCGCAGTTTGCTGGACTGGACATGTCCTCTGCATGGAGGACACCAAGCTCCCAAAGGAAAAAACGTGTAGTAAACTTTTAATGTGTGAAAGATCAAGAGACCGACTGAGGCAGAAGTAAAAAGATGCCCTGGAAAAAAGAAAAAAAGAACCTCACCCATTGTGACACAGGTAGCAACACATGTGGCAAACAAAACATGTTGGCGAGGCCCATTAACATCTGCTACAGAAAGCCTGGAAGAAAGACATGCAAGCCAAGAGGAGAATAGGGTAACTGGCAAGCAGAGAGAATGTGAGAGTGGGAGCACGTGCAGAGAACCTGCAGAAACAGCCAGCAAAAATGATCCCAACGTACGGAAGTTGATGTCACACAAACTCTGCTTCTTCTTTTGTCTCCAGAACAACGGGCATCAACTGACGATGACAACTTCACATTTGGACCTTGATGCCAACCCTTGATCTGTGGTGCAGCAGTTAATGTTATTCTTGGAGCTAGGCAGAGTCTTGCCTAAACAGAAGTAACCTAAAAGGGTTGTGTTCACTTCAGCTCCATTAAAAAATGTGGGTGGGGTGAAGTACATGGGAAAGAGGCAATCATGAAAATGATCCGTAAGGAAGTTTGTTTCAGGCTTCTAAAAAAGATTTGGCAATAAGCAATTTGGGATTTTCTGATTAGGGAAAGGTCCTTGTTCTAAAATTAAAGAGAGACCTTCTACACAGTAGATTTGAGAGAGAAGAGGTTCAGTCATCAATTTCTATAAAAGAAATCATCTACTTTTTGCATTTTCTCCTTTTCCCCTGGCAATGACTGCTCCATTTCTTTGTTACTGAGCTTAGGAGACTTTTACTTGCACAGGAGACATGAAAGAAGGACATTAAGTTCACGTCACATCTATGAACACGTTGCCATGTCAACGGGCAGTACTTTGTGGCTTAATTATTGATTGACTCATGTTCCTTTAGGACATAACACAAGCAATAACAGCACACTGAGCAGCTTTTCTAACTTAGATACCTATTTATGCCATGTAAGAGGTGTGGCACTTCAAACCTAAGTATGGCTAATGTCTACATCGGAGTCATATTATAAAAGACCTACTACAGTCTCTTGCAGGAAGAAAGTGGTGGTCTCAAACATACATAATTACATTAATCACACTGATGAAGAACTCAGATGAGAGCTGTTGTCTTTAAGATCAAAATCCCTAGCCTGCACAACTCAAGCTAAAGAAGAGCTCTTTTAGGTAACGAATGGATTAGTTCCTACAATCACTCAGCCATTCACCACGTTAGACGTAGCAACCAGAACAAGCTATTTGCAGGCATTCATTGTGATGTAAGGAAAGGTAAGAATTTATAGTGTGTTAGCTAACGCATGGTAACTATTCACGCACACACCATTTTCCTGTGGTGGGTACAAGGTTACTTAACCCACTTTCATTAAGCAGCGAGCTACTTAAAATTACCTTGTGTTTACCAAGATGTAAGAGGATGTACCCTAACAGTTAACCATATGTGTTTATATGCACAAAGTGAACAGACAGCCAGAGATGAGCATTGAATAGTTCCAAAAACTCTCAGTGAAGCGTGAGGAAGATAAGCAGAATGGGAAGAGGGGGTAATATTTTTTAACATGATGGATCTAAATCTGATCCATTCCGCAGCACAGTAAATCAGGATTATCTATGTTGAAGTCATAGGAAGTCTCCTTTGCAAAAGTACATTTGGATCCTCTACCAGAAGCATAGTCAGGCAGGATTCGTAGGCACTCTAAAACAAAGCAAAAGGGTAGGGTCTCATTTTTCAAAAGAATGTATTTAAAACTGCTATATAGTAAAGCGCATGTAGGAATGCAGAAGGATCTCTAGTCTAAAAAATACACATTTTGTTTCACAGTATAGGCAGTGCCTTTGAAAGTTTCACCTACCACTTAAGATTTTAAGCTTGGTATGCTAGGGAGTGGATGAAGAGAAAGAGGCAGCCAGCATCTTGGAACATCCTTTTGATGTGTATGGTCATGCTCACATCTTGCAAAGTTTAGTATTTCAAACCCAAGTTGTAGACATAGTGGTTCTCACACTCACTCAATTTATCACTGCTCTACCATTATCTACATGCTATGGGCCCAAAAAAATGCTCTTTGCCACTTGGTTCTTTTATTGCAACATATAGAAATACTTAAGATATGGCTTAAACTTAGAAAGTCATATCTGAACCAAGCAGGTTTTAATTAGGAATGTTGCACAATTTTTTGGAAGTTTTTTTTTTAATATATGTCATGGAGACCTCACTGTTCTAAGTGTCTTCGAAGTCATTTATATATAAAAATTACATTTCTTATAGCTGCATATCAAATTTATGCCACAAGATAGACTTTTACGATAAACTTTCAATCTCTGTTCTGGTTAGAATGTATATTTATTTGAAAATACAGTCCACATTTGTTGGGCTAGCAATATTTGCTTTTCAGTACATGATTTCACTGTTTGGAATTTACTGTTGTTTCCTGCAAAGTATCATCCCTAGTTCAGAAAGCTGGTCTTATGACTAAGAAAACACCTTCAGTCACCAGATCTACTGATTTTATTCTCTGGCTGGGACCAAGTTTGCCCAGACATCAGAACCTCCTCTACATAATCAGGGAGAGAATACTTCCCTTCTACTTTTGTTCAATACTGTCTACTTGGCTGCAGGGACAGTCTCTTAACATATACAGTACTCAGCACACCGGGACTACAAATCCTGTTAGGGCTTCTTAGCACTGCAATGATAATGAGCCAATTTTAGTTTCAAAGGAGTACATTCATACAAGCCATTTATGTAAACAAGTTAACCTGATACACAGAAGTGCTGCAGCCTTACAAATTCTATTTCTCCTAGTCCATAAAAATGATGTTTTTAGCTCCTAATTGTTCTTGCTTAGAACGGCTTTTCAATGTAATGAGCAAACTTTTCTCCTGCCCCTCCACTCCTCTCTCTTTAAGCATTAATCTGTTGGGTAAAATGTTGTCAAATTACTCCTGAAAATCTAAAAATATAATGTCCACAGTATACCCTATCTTGGCATTGTTATCTTCAAAGAGTTCCAGAAGGCTAGTGAAGCATGACTTCTTTTTTCCTAACCCGTGTGTATACAACTAATCAAGCTGAAGGATGCTTTTACTAGACAGTCCTTCTCCTAATCTGTTAAAATTCTTTCAAATACCTTCCCTACAGATAAAATTAACCTAACCGGTCTGTAATTCCACGTGTTAAGATCTTTATTAAAGGAAGTTCAAAGTGATAGAAAATAATGATACAGAAGAACATATAATTTGTGAGGGCTTGACATACACTACTAGTGTAGCTGTAATAGTCAGAAAAGTCTTGGTTTGCCTCAGAATGCGTTACATGAGTCACTAAGTCACGATGATTCAAACTTTCTTTCTTCTTTTTGAACATTGGCATTGCAATGACCACTGGCTGGCTTTGAAAGAGCCCTCTTACTGCCTGGAATTTCTGTGCATGGGAACAGAGGAGCCCACAAGGAGTCTCATCCTTGCTTTGTATAGACTGAAGAAAGCAGAATTCTAGACTGCTCTTTTCTTTCTAAGTTGTTAGTGGAAAGGAAAAGAGCCATGGACATGTTCCCCATAGAACTGATCAGGATAGTCATGTGTACACAGCAGCAGACACGCAAAATGCTTCTTGATACTTCCTCTGAATTGATACAGCTTGATATTAACCCTCAAAATTTAATATCCTGGAAAAGAATATACCTATATTCATACATCTTCATGAAAAGTAGCATTCATTAATACTTTCTTTGTTATGCCACCTTTTTTGTGTATTTTGTATGGTCCGTGTGCAAAAAATTTGTTATTTCATGAAATTCCTGATTTCACCATTGCCACTCACATTTATGGCCCCACAGACTGAGGAACCCCTCTGCTGTCTTATGACAAAGACTCCGTAGCTGGGCTGGCATCACTAATCAGTTGTTTAGCTGAATGACAACTTTACTTCACCTGTTCACCCCGCAGTGAAGGTACAAAAGTAAACAAGATGAAGCAGAACTTAAGCGGTAGCATATCATTTTCAGCTGTATGCTTAGACTGTTTATTTTTTTACAGCTGGGCACATTCTTACCTGCTAGCTGCAGTGAGCCAAAACGCCAGAAGTGCAAAATTGTATGAGGTCACCCTGGCATTAGCTAAGTTTTCTACTCAAAGCAAAAAGATTTTTACAAAAAGATGTATTTTGAGATGTTTTTCATTCAATTGAATTGATATACTAATTTACATTTTAAAAAATCATAAAGATTCCTCTATCAAAGATTCATGCAGCAAGTATCTTTATAATTAAAGTGGCTCAAAAATGTGCAGCTGGCATCAATCACATGATTTTTTCCCCCAGTGGTTAGAACTGTGATTACTTACATGCATTTTTCTAGGATTTTAGAATATACATAATTTACCAGCTTTGTTTATCAAATACTATTGCTAATGTTTATTGTGTAGTTACAATACAGTAATTATTAATATGTGACAAGGCTGTTTCGTTATGGAGATACCACTGGACCCTTTATTCTTCTGATAAGAACAAGTCTTTTCTTTCTTTTATTACAGTTCTAGACAAATTATGGGCAACTGTTGCTTCTCCCAGATGTAGCCCATAACAGCATCTGAGCGGCCATGACTGAGCAAAGTCATTACAGCTTCAGAACAGAAAATAATTACAGGGTGAAAGGAGTCAGAAGATAATCTTGTTAGGGGTGCAGAATGTCTCCTTGGCTGCTGGGGTATACAATGGCAGTGTATTAATGAATTAAACACAAAAGAAAATAAAAACTAATGATTTCTGTTTTTAAGAAGTTGGACAATATGGGCTAATGGAGACTCTGGCCTCAAGTTTTATAAGTCCATGTATTTTCACTTTGAAGATGTATTTAGTCATAGTTTAGACTCAAAGAGCCTGGAAAAAAAGAAATACTTTATTTAGTCTCTATTTAGCATTGTGTAATATGAATTTCTACATGACTGAAAAAGAGTTCCACATGAATCTTGACAGAACTTTACAGACGTGCAGTTCTTCACATTTCTTCCTCAGCCAAATATAAAAATTAACCATCAACATTTTGATTAACCATTCAACCTATTTGAAATGTAGTGTTATGCTAAGCACTCCACTAGATCTAGCTAGTCTCTCATACAATTCTAAATGGGCCTTCTTTGGTTCATCAATATCCTGATTATTAGATAGCACTCATTTTTCTTATTCGAGCAAGTCTCTAGGTGTATGAGCCTGTCATACCAACCAGCTGTAACTGTTGTCCATGAAGATTTTCTTGAACAAAATGGGTGACTCAGTAACTCTTCTTGTCACAAAAATTTGAGGTGGAGTCACTTACCTCAGAATGCTTCTGTTTGAAAGAGCAATTTCAGAAATTTAGCATAAAAGAATAACTCTTGTGATGTTGTTGCTCCTTCTGATTGTTCTTTAACATTCTAAACATTCTTGGTATCCTATGCCATTTATTTCTGATCAAGAACAACAGCTAGGAACTGACTGTCTTTTAGGAAAACAATTTACTCACAGTTTTGCTTAGGAAAAAATCTCTCCTTCAGCTTTGTTCTTCCCACTCAGTAGCCTAGACTGAACTCCTTCAAGCAAGAAATGCTTGCCTTCTTTTCTAGCTGCCCTAGAGAGGATACAGAGGAGATGTCAGTGTCCCACTCTTTGTATGTTCCAGCACATTGAATGACAGAACTTGTCCCTACCCATTCTGGTAGGATGACCCAATATATCGTACCAAATATCTTATGTGATTAATAATCAGACGGGCCCATTTTTTGAGAAATCCATTCCACTGGGGATCTGAACAGTCAATAGTGAGAAACTGGAACACAAAACACAGTTTAAGAGAAATTTTCTGAAAGCCTTTTAAAAGCAGTTTCCAAAAATGGTCTGGAACTCCCAATCTCCTCTGCTACTTTCCTTTGTTTAGCCTAGTTTATGGAAGTAGATTCACTGCCTTGCCTTCACTCTGTCTCTTTTTATTGATCATGCATCCTTTAAAAAGTAAGAGGAAAACACTTGGGGATTACAGCTCTGACTACACCTCACTCAGAGCTCTCTGGTGAGGAGACCATACTTGCTAGGACACACATCTCCATTTTAATATATGCATGCTTTGAATTAAACAGAAGAGTTCATTACGTATTTGCATTGACAAATATTTACATTGATTTCAGAGTACCAGAAACTGACACTCAGCAAATACAAATATGGGCAAAAAATGCAAGTAAGCATCTCAGACATCCCATTTTGATTTATTTTTCATGGAATATCCGTAGCTGGTCACAGTCCTGAATTCAGACTCTTTCTGTTCTAGTGGCTGATTCTTTATTCCAGGATTTAACACAACACTGTACTATGAAGAAAACACTAGTTCACACTCCAGCCCTTTCACTAAATGGAACAGAAACTGCACATACTCATTCCAGGTATAAAATTAATCTCTTCCAAGTGCTCACTGGACTATTAGCTTGGCAGTCTTTCAGCACTATGCTTTTAGAGCATCGACTCATTTCAGAGAAGAAAAAAATGAGTCTTTAAACTCCTGTTTACAGAATTGAAGATTTTTTGATTCTTTTTTCAGAATCATGATGATCATGACATAAAACAGGAGAGCTGTGTGTTTTATTCAGAGCAGAATGAGTTGCCTATAAGATCTCTATTATTCATGTGCATTTTAAAACTTCTGAATTTGAAAGGACCAATTTACTCAGAGGAGAAACATTATTGCTTACTGAACTCCACTATTTTGGTGACTGTGTGATAAACATTTATAAAAGATTCATTCTAAGAAACTCTTTTTTCTATTGTGTAATTCCCACATTTCTATTGCAAGACTAAATACTAATAGAGTAGTAACATTAAATCAATATGAATTTTCCCCCAAAACTGCTTGCATTATGAAGTTATAATAACACATGGTGTTCAAGAGCTTTAGTGTGGGTATTACACATATCTTTCTTGTTAAAAAAAATACAAACTCTAAGCCAGATTTAAGCAAAGGCCTCATACTACCTCCTCTGTTTGCTTGCTGTAATATGCTTTATTTAATTCACTACTTGAACATTTTTTTCTGATTAGCAAGTTGAATCTGTAAACACTTTCTCGTGTGATTAACTATGTATAATTGGCTGAGTTTAGTTATTGCTTTCACTAAGATTCAGTGACATCGCAGAGGGCAGAAATTGATTAAAGGGTTCAAGTTTTGCACATTGTACGAGTATACACTTGTCTGTTGCTACATGAAATAATGTAGAGTGCTCCTTGTTAAGTACACATTATTTAACAAATAATATAAACGTAAAGTTGGAACACAAGTCCTATGAGGAGCGACTGAGGGAACTGGGGTTGTTTAGTCCAGAGAAGAGGAGGCTCAGGGGAGACCATATTGCTCTCTACAACCACCTGAAAGGAAAGTGTGGGGAGCTGGAGCTGGCCTCTTCTTGCAGATAACTAATGAGAGGACTAGAGGGAATGGCCTCAAGTTGTGCCAGGGGAGGTTCAGGTTAGAAATTAGGAGACATTTCTTCTCAGAAAGAGCAGTCAGGCATTGGAACGGGTTGCACAGAGAAGTGGTGGAGTCACCGTCCCTGGGGGTGTTCAAGGAAAGGTTGGACTTGGTGCTTAGGGACATGGTTTAGTGGGTGACATTGGTAATAGGGTGATGGTTGGACCAGATGTCTTGAAGGTCTTTTCCAACCTTAATGATTCTATGATCTGCCTGAACCATGTAACAAGCTTCTACCCTCGTCAAAAAGACACTCTTTATTTCCGCAAGAAGGTGCTAAGATATTTTTCCCCAATGCTCTGTGCACATGGTATGCACAAATGTGTACAACTGAGAGAATATACAATAGTCTTTTTTTTCATACATGTAGTGCTCCCTACGATCCATACCTTGGAGTCAACATTTCTACAGGACTAGAAGAAATCTTGGGAAGATAAACAGAAATTGACAATGGTTCACTTTTCAGTTTGTCACCACACAAGTGGCCCCTCATGGCTGTGGAAACCTCTAAAAGAAGAGAAGGAAATGGTTAAATCTCTTCTCACTTATCCAGGTTTTACACGGCCAGCTGTAACTTCACTTACAGATGCAGGCTTCGTGAGGAGGCACTGACTGACAAAACAGGCCAAGGTCTGCTCTGAGAGGCCTTGGCACCTTCCCCAGGGGGCTGGAGATGTGTGTCCTCGGCCACCACGTCCAAAGCAGTCCAGGGGGACAGCCCTTGGGCGCTGCCTCGGCCCGGTCCCGCATCGCCCTCAGAGGCCCGGGGCCGCAAAGCGTCCCCAGGTGTGGCGGGGCGGAGCGGGACCGCCCGGCGGGAGGGGGGGACAGCCGCGCAGGTGACAATCAGCCCGTCGCCCTCCCCCGGCCAGGGCGAGCAGGCGTTAAATCGTGGGGAATCGCCTCAGGACCGGCCCCTGAAGCCTGGAGCCGTCGGACATGGAGCCCGTAAGTACCACGGCGGCGAGCTGAGGGGGGGACCTCGGGGTTACGCGGCAGAGCCCGCCCGGGGAAGGAAGGGGATAGCGCCGGGGCTCACCCCGCTGGAGCCCCCCGTGGCGGAGCCGTCGTCGCCCTGAGGGCGGTTTCGGCGGGCGGGCGCTGCCAGGCGGGCAGGGCGGCGGCACCGCGGTCCCGCTTCCCTCGCAGCGGCGCCGCCCGCACGTGGCAGCGACCGCGACGCCACAGCCGAGGCGGCCGGGGACGGGAACGGGGCCGTGGCCGCCCCGGGTGGCAGCGGCCGGCGGGGGCTCCCCGGCGGGGACACGGCCCTCCCGTCGCCCTGTGCCGTCGCCAGCCGTCAGGCGCGGGGAGCAGCGCCTGAGGGGGCCGGCTGCCGCAGTTCCCTTCCCCGCCCCAGTGTTGGCTCTGCTATGTGCGCCCGGGAAGTTTACTTTTGGTCACAACTTTTCGATATATTTTTTTTTAATTGCCCCAGGACGCTATTTTTGTCCTTCCTGTTAGGACGCTTCGGCGTTATGCATTTAGATGATGGTTAATTGCTGCCTTGGGAGGGCTTTGATAGCGGTAAAGGAAGTGTTTCCGTGGTGGAAGGAAAGCATTAAAATATACATGTTCGTACACAGAATTACTGAAAAATTGACAACAGTATCATGGGCTTGCCATCAGGCATGTGCCAGATGATCCCCCGCTTTCATTTTACCGCTTCTGTTCTTTCAGATAAAAATCTCAGTTTTAGCCATTGATGCTCAAGTTTTAATGAGTTCCCCCAAAACGCCGTGATCCTGTGTTACGGGTTAGTGCTGAAGGCTTCTCTCTTCCTGCTGCGTGGAAGCATTCGTTCTGCGGGGCGGCTGGGGAGTGCCTTTGCCTCAGCTCCCTGGAGGCTGGAGCCTGGTTGGGCTCTCTCGTGAGGAAACTTTCAGATTATGCTTATTACTCATAGGTGAACATGACCTTTTCATGTACAAAGGTCTCAACAAACCAAAAGACAACTCTAAGGGAAGTGCAAAAATGCTTTTATCCTTTTTTTTTTTCCTTTACATCCTAATGGATTTTTTTCCTGGAGCCCTTTTTGCGATTCCTCTTGTAGCCAAATCAGCACGTTACCTTCAGAAGATTGAACCTCTTGTCTGTGAAATAGATTGTCTTAATTACACTGTTTCATTTGATGTGTGCTTTGGTTGGTCACTTCTTCAGTTGCTGTACAACTGCTTTGAAGGGCAATTTGAATTATCAAGGATTTTACAACAAAAAAAAAAAAGAAAGAAAACAACTGCGGTGTCTGGCTCTCTTATGGTCTCATGTGAATACAAGACTGCCTAGGGTGGTTCCTCAGCTATTGGTGTTTATTCTGGCTGTCATCATTCTAGCTTTTTCTGCCCTGTCCTTTATTTTAAAATTAGAAAAAGAGTACAGGTATTAAGTCTGGTCAGAAGAGTGAACCAAAAATACAAATGTGCATAGGTTTTAATGATCATGGCTACCGTAGCTGTCTGTCAGCTATATGCACCAACACCAAAGGACAAGAAGCTGTGGCAGATAAATCACCAAATACCACTGTTCAAAGTCAGATGCCAAAGGTAGCTTTGGAAAAGTCTTCAATGAAGTGAACTATTAGGTGGCAAAGCAGACTGCTTGTAAGTTGTGACCATTTTATGAATGCTGCCAATGATCCCAAATATGTTGCCATTTCACTAACGTGGAAATCTGCATGTTTGAGGGAGGGGAAAGAAGGAGTAAGGTTGCAAAGCCACGTGTCTGAATTAGAAGTTATGTCTGGCTGGGCAGTCTTAATCTGGTACCCTTCTGCATTATGGTACTCAATTATTTATCATTATGCATCCTCCAAAGGATAGGGCTCACCGTACACATAAAGGGTAATGCTGACTTGTTGGTGATTCTTGTCATGGTTTTTGTCCTTTCTAAAGGAATAAACAAGTGATGTGCACAAACAAGTGAATTTTTTGGCATTTCTTAACTGAGGAAGCTTCAACTTTGCAACCTTTTTTTGTTGTTGTTTTTGTTTAAAAAAAAAACAACACCTGAAATAAAACCCAGCAGCTTGGTCCATGGGACCATGTTTATTGGCTGTACAATAGGTTTAAAGGGTAGAGCCTGTCAAAGGAGCTTCACACATTGGATCTTCACCTCAGCGGGCTTACTGGTAACAATAAACGGGCAGTTAAATAAGCTAACTGGGGAGAGGTGAGGCTTCTGCTTTCTGAGTGGATCTCATAGCTGATTGCTGACAGCTGTTGTCTGAGAAATCCGCATTCCTGAGCTCAGTACCCTTCTGCCTGGGCCCATCTATTCCTGCCCGTCCTGTCTCCCAACAGTCTGTCACCTAAGCATGATTCTTGTTCCCCGTAGCAGGAGTAATTTTTATTTTTATTTTGATTATTATTCTGTGCTATCAGGATGTGTTGAACACTGTGTTCAGAAAAGGTATCCTTTCAGAACAGAGAAGAGAAATCTCTGTTCTGGTACCTGTTGTTACTCTGGATGCTTCCCTCATCTAATAGAGGTATTTTGATTAAAATTAATGTTCACTCCTTTCATACCTTGCAGTCTAGAGAATATGCAGTCTCAAACACTTTATACATATTTATGAATTAACCCTTGCAGCAGCTCTATGGAAAGGAAGCCTTCATTTTCCCTTCCACAGAAGAGAGGAAGGAAGGTGCGCTGATGATTCAGTTGTGCAATGCGATGGCAAATGCAGTGGGAGCTGTGCAAGAAACCCCCCATGTCTTACCATTGGTTTACACAGAGAGGATTGTGCCAAGCTCAGGAGCAGAACTCACACCCAGAAGTTGTGTTTCCCCCCGTTCCTCCTTCCTCAGGGGCCAAACCTTGGCTCCTGATTTTTTTTATTACTTTCCTTCTTAAGTACTCCACTGTAGAAGCATCGGATGCACAGGTAATGAAAGGAGTTGCCCTCCACAAAGGAGAAGCACCAGTTCCAGGCATGTTCACTCGTATTTAGTCTTTGTAGCTTGAAGCATTTTACAAGGGGACACTTATATCCTGAAAAACACACCTTGAAGAATAAGTAATGTGATACAGGGTTATATAAATCCTATCCATAAAGCATGGGTTTTACTAGGAAGCCAGACAGCAAGAAAAATACATTTAAAGTACATTTACAATTAAGAGAAAGCTAATACTAACACTTTAAGCTAAATCTTTGCCTAATAAAACTTTCAACCCTTTTATAATTATAAAAGACTGGTTTGCTGTCTCATGTAATATTTGAAAAGCTTTCTAAACTGCTCTGAAGTATCTAAATACTTTAGTTCAGAAAGTTAATACAGTGTCTTTGGAAGGTATGGTTTTATAGGTATGTTTCCAGAAGTTGTGATTTTTCTTTTTGCCTTTGTACTTTCTGAGCAGGTTCTGACACACACAAGTGAAGACACATCAGGGCTGTATTTTAAATAAATATTTGAAATACATGCAATATTTTACAACAACAACAAAAATCTAAACTGGAAGCTGATGCCTCTATTTTTTTAATTTTTTATTTGCTTTTGTTTTCCTGCAGATGTTACAAGTAGGAGCTGTGCCTCCTGTCCTTTGCAGAACACACTGAAAAGTATCAGTTCTGCACCTTTGTACTGAAGTGCAGGTCAGTTTCTGCTGGCTAATTGCTGGGCCATTCCTATTGTAATCTTGTTTATAATCATTCTGTTTAAAAACAGCTTTAAATGTTATGCTTACATTTAGCTTCTAAAACACTTCTGGTGCCAAGCCCTCAGTAACATTTGCATTTATTTCATTCTAGTCCTGAAAAGCGTCTTGTTATTCTGAATATGATTCACATAGTTGTACTTTTACTCACCCCAGTATGCATAGAATTTCTCTTCGTGCACTTCTATGCCCGTTTTTTAGAGTACAGACATAATAAATTAGTATATTATATATGTACAGACTACTTAGCATATGATTTTGTTGTTGGTGGCTTTTTTTTTTTGTCTATCCCATATTGCTTCATACTTCCAAAGTCAGGTCTTGCACCATGACTGGAACCAAATGTTACTTCCTAGTGGAAAAGTAATGTATGATACATAAAGTGTCAGGCAATTCATCAGGCGTAAGGAGGAGATGGCCCTAAGGCAAACAGTTTGCTCTTTAGAATATAATGGTTACTTAACCCTTTAACTTGTACAGCACGTGTAAAGAACAAACTTGGGAAAAATTGTTCTCAAGTTATTCATGTGAACCATGCAAGGAAATATTAATTCTGCACCTTGAAATGCTAGCAAATTACAACAAGCCTGTAACCCATCAGTGTCAGTGTGTACGAGCAATTAGTTTTAATTATAAAAACTGAACCTGAGTTTCTCGTGCACTGTGAATAGTTACCTTAAGTCTTTTAACATTATTAGTGGCATGTTCCCCAAATTAAAAATACTTGCAGTCACGTTATTTTTTATGATCAAAGTTCATATTATTATTGCATGTTTTCTTCAACAAGATATCACTTAGAGCTGAAATAAGTACTACTTTCAGTGTAATTTCTTCCACAGATGACATTAAACTGAAATGTATTATTTATAATTGTGTAAAGGAAAATTGGTACGCAACCCAAATCCCACTGGAAACCAAATCAGAAGGAGTTCTAGGAAGTAAAACACTAAGTATGCTTTTCTGTAGTGCTGGCCTTGCAGTATTTTCTACTGGCTACTTCTTTTTTTTTTTTTTTTTTTAATGACAAAGCCACACACAAATTGGAGAGATGAGCACATTTTGTACAGGAGATATGAGGAAATTGCCCAGATAAATGTTTTCAAAGCCACAAAATAGACTAGGTGAAGTCTAGGGGCCTCTCTCAAACTTGGACTGAGACCTATTGCTTGCTGCTTGTATCCACAGATTCTTGTACCTACAATACCGTATGAAGAATTTTGAACATAGGTCAGAATTTTATTTTTGTTTTATTTTTATTCTGCCCTTTTGTGTGAAGGGATGTGCATTGATACTGGCTGATGACTTTTTAGCTAGTGTTTACCTACTGTTCAATCAGTAGGTACTTTTAGAAATTGGTATGTGTATTCTGTTACATTATTTTCTTTGGTACAATATTTCAGGAGGAAAACTGTTTTTAACAAGTTGTTCTTTACATGGCTTCTGTTTTCATTTTTAAGTAGCTGTCTTAGGCCCTGCCAGAACAAAGTACTTAAGCACATGTGCAAGTTTAAGCCAAGGGACTGCTCACAAACTTAGGAGTTGCATGCAAATTTATGTCCCTGGGACCAGATCAAACCCAGTGAAACAGTCGCAGAGTTTACGGTATGGGTTTTGGATTAGAAACCCTGTTGATTTAGGGCCTGAGCAGGCTGTTTGGCTGAAGGGCAGCTAATGGGCATTCTCATTCCAAGAAGGTTAAGCCTTGTCCTAGGTCGGAAAAAGGGAACGTAAAACTGTTTTGAAACTTTTGCAGTGCTATTTTTGATAAACGTGTTGGACCATGGCATGGTATGGAAGAAGGAATGTTGTATAATACTAACTCCTAATTCCTAACTCCTGTCTTTAAGGAAATACACGGAGTGACTTTTTTACTTGAGCTCTCAATCCAACGACCTGTCTTTCAGTTACCCAAGCTTCACTAAGCTGGATCAAAGTATCCTTTTCCCTCTTTCTACAAAAAAAAAAAAAGCAATGCCTTAAAACTGCTCAGCAGAAAACCCGGAGCGACTCCTGAAGGGGTTAACAGCGCCGCGCTCCCGAAGCCATCTGGCAGGAGCTGTGGGTGTCGGGTGTGGCAGCTCCCAGGGCCGTACCAGTCTCTACAAGGGAGCTGTCACGCTTGTTGATTTATCCTTCCCTCGTGTCACGGGGTATGGATGTTGAAACTGCGGCTAGAATGTGAAATACGAAAAACACGAAGATTATGATTTAGTGTCTGGGGAGGCTCGTTGCTGGCCTCTGTTCGCAAGTTGTAAGCATCGGGGGTAGCTTGACACAGGTTACAAAATCTGGTATGTAGCGCAGGGGGAAAAAGGCAGGAGAGCTGTGGCGTTGGGAGCTTCTGCATGTGTGCCTGCACAGCAATCAGTGACGGCAGCAATTAAATCAGACAGTGCTGATGATCTGTCTTGTTAGAGGCGCATTGGAGGTGCTTGTAAATATTTAAATAAATGCACTTGCTGGTCCTTCATTTGCAAATAAATAAAACAGATAGGGTAGATGAAGAAAGTAGGGAATTAACTTTCTTTACAAAAAGACCACTCGGTAATTAAATGATATTTTTACAGAGCTCAAATGTAAGCATCTTACTTTCATCATTTGACGCCTTTCTGCATCTGAAATTTATAGGAAGATAAGTTTATCACAGATTCACAAGCGTGTTTTTTATGATAAAACTTACTTTATTCTTTACTTTTCTTCTATCCTGGCAGTGAAACATTCAAGAGTTGCAGTAGTTGGAACAAAATGAGGCTGGTGGATTTTTGTCAGAATCTCCCCTGTATAATAAATGTTACCTAGTAGCCAAGTGGAACAAGTTGGTTGTTTCTTTGATGGGGTGGGTTACATTATTTTTGTCTCTTGAAACAATAATTTTTTTCTTACTGGAAGCAACACGCTGAATGTTGTTGGTTTTCTGGATGTTCTTCACTCTCTTTCTCTCAGGAAAGAAATCAAGGCATAACCCTCAGCTTGCAGAATTGTAATAAAAAAAAGCCGTGGTCACATCTATAGCATAAAATTGATTTTCATGCTTCACTTTGTCAAAGCAAAATGAGAAATATGTTTGTGCTTTCATGATGGCAGAATACAGATGTTGTCACAGAAGCTCTTAATGCTAAGCATCAATGTCATATCCAGTATCTAATATTTTTCTGATACAGTATAATGTGTATAAAGTTTCATGGGTAAAGATCTATTCTTTTGGACTTATATTTATTTGGATGCTCTATTCACTATTTTTGGTAGAAGTCATACATTTTCAGAGTAAATTAATTCTGCTGTCTAGAATCCAGCTTTCGAAGATACTGCTTGTTTTATAAATATCGTAAAAGTTCAGGCCTCAATTTTATGTTTATTCTTGAATAAGTTCTGACTTATCCAGTTGCCGTGGAAATTGGAGTCCGATTCGTAATAAGTAAGTTCCAAATTAAGAATTGTAGTGGATCCAGGTACAAAGAATGCTTCTAGGAATAAAGGACTATTGTGCTGAAGTCAGGGATGCTGGTTTCCTGGTCTGTATTAGGATAAATCCTGTAAAGGACTATGTGGAACCAGTCCTGCTTTCCTTACCTTTATAGTAAGACTAATACTGACTCTGGAGCAGTAGCCATGGTAAATCCTTATTTAAATCCTTAATTAGGAAATAACGCAATTGGAGTTTTAAAACACTGTGTTTAATATATAAAAGAATGTCTACCCCCTCCCCCCCCTTTTTTATCCAATTTGTTTAGTTTGCAGTTAATTTTAAAAATAAATATCGGTCTTTTATTGAGGTATTTTAAATTTTATTTTGTTTGACAGACACGGTTACTCACACTGACAGCCGAGTAGTTCTTTTCATCTTATACACCAGCATGTATGATAAAAATGCAACAGATCAGTTTTATACACCCAGCAACATCTGTGAAACTACTCCTCTTAGAGATTCGGTGTCAAACGTGTTTAGAAATTTGCAGTCATTGCTGAGACTTAGGGTAGGATTGTGTTTTGAAACACTGCTTACGTTATTATGCTCCCTGAGATGTTCTGCACCTAAAATTGTATTGGAACCCACCATTAACCTGCTTCAAAGTGGCTAAGGAGCTGCTTTTCTGACACCTTTCCTTGTGTGCTGAAGTCTTTCTTAGCATTGCTTTATATTAACTTTGTGCAGGTATAGGTGATATACCTGATGCAATAGAAGCTGAAGAGCAACGAAGACTTAGGTGTCAAATATGTGTTACTCAGTGGATTATCTTTCTGATTATCACTCAAGTCTGAACCTTGTTTGGTTTACCAGGTCATTTGATTTCGGTTATATTTGTTGGGATCTATACATAATCTTATTTTTGTCGTGTTCTCATATAGTGCCTTCTGAGCTCATACACCGTAACTGTCTGGAGTAGTCTGGTGTAGTGGAGTATGGAGCCAGTAAGACTTCATTAAAACAATATCCTAGTGGTTTGTGGGTTTTGTTTTGACTTTTTTTTTTTTTGGTGGTGGGGGGGAGGATCTTTTGTTATCTTTGCTTTTTGAAGATTATAATATCATAGGATCATAGGTACTCCTCAAAAAATATGTAGATTTGGACTAGTCAGGACATCTGGAGAGAGCCTGAAGTCAGAGAAAATGGATCAGCTCTACAAGGCCATATCAGGGGGTGACAGGGGGGAAAAAAAAGGTACAACTATATGAATTTCTTATGTATGTATAAGAGGAAATGAATGAGATGGTGAAGTGTAAGATCACACAATGATGTGCTAATAATTAATATCAGCCTGTCCATCATCTTTCATAAAATGTCTTTTAACAAACAAAAAATCAGCATTTTTCACAAAGTGCAGCTCAGCTGTTGTTATCCTGCTGCCCTGCGATATGCGTGAGAGCAAAGGGGGTAAGAAAGTGGAGCGCTTCTGCTTCGCTTGGCACCTTTGCAGTTGTGTGTGTGACTAGAAATAACGTGTGCTCTTATGTTTATGAATTATTTTACTTGAGTCTTGTCGTGATCAGGCTGTGGCTGCATTTTAATGTCCGAAGAGTGCTTTCCCAGTGAGTATGGGCATGGGAGGCTGACTACCAGGCTGCACTGCTGTTTTGCATCACACCTGCCTGCAAAAATGAGATCAGCTTCTCTTCTGTTTATGGATGCCTTCATTTAGGAGATATGTTGGAACAAGCTAAAAGTTGTCATAGAGCAGAAGGATCATTCCTACCAGCAGCAGAAAGCCCATGGGCTCACGGTTTGAAAGGTTTTTTTAATTATAGGAGAGGAACGAGGCGCACACGCATAAATTCAGACACGCCGGAGGTCGTTTTTCCAAAATCTTGCCAGGAGTGGTGTGGTGCAGAAAAGGCAGCTGTAAAAGGCTCTTCATTTGGTAAAACACAGCAATGTATAAAAATCAATAGAAGAGTACTGATAATAACCGCTTTGGCCTTTGCCGTTTTTCATGAACGGAGTTTTGATTTGCTCTCAGTGACAAATAAGGAGACCTGAAGTACTGACCAGGAATAATCACGTTAATAGCACTCAGCCCATAGCGATCTCCAGTGTTGGTGTCATGGGTTCGTTGGTTATGGTGCCACAGGCTCCTGTTTCCAATCTACTGTTTCAGCTAACCCAGTACTTTCCAAAAGATTAAAACCTCTGGGAAACAAAGCTGGGGGGTGTGGGGCCAAAATGATTAATTTACATGAATGCTAATAGGATGTTATTGGTTATTCTTTCCCTCAGTGCATATAATTGGATATTTTTTCTAGTATAAAACTTTGTGAACAGAAAGACATGATAGTAAACATCACAGAAGTTGAAATTTCGAGTTAGATTTCCAAAGGAATTTTTTCTGAAACTTCTTACGTGTGTTGGTGTTCATATAGTCACACAACAGAGTATGAATCTGAGGCCATCAAAGCTTTTATTCTCCCCAGATCATCAAAGATGATTTGAGAGCACTAATGGTAACTTTTACCTAAATATCAACCTGAACTGTAAAAAATAAAATTTGAAGATATGTGAGTGCAGTATTTGAGGAAATGCAACACATTTTTGAAGAGCTCTGTTTCAGATAAGATAAATAATTAGAAATACATTTTACTCCATTTTATGGGGTTGGTTTTGATACTTTAGTCAGCTCTCTGCCTCACCAACCAAAAGTAAAATATCTAGCACACTTTAGGAGGAGTGATACCTTTTCTAGTGTTTTTTTTTCCTCTTTTTTTTTTCTGTTATTTTTTTAAAAAACGGTGATATATATGGGAAAATTCAGTAGGATGCAAGCAGAAAAGTTTTTGGTGTCAAAGACTGCATACTTTTCTGAATCTTGCTCTATATAGCAAAGCAGCTTTATTTGTGCAGGAAAAGGTAAAGGTTGTTTCAGAACGTGAGTTTGTCTCATGCAAATGACATGCAGGGCCATGAATATTTTTTTAACCCTTCGATCATTTGAGTCTTTTGAATTAATCCTGTTTAGTTTATTCATCCTTTATAAAGGCAGCGTTTTAATCACATGCTTCGTTTGGAACATCCATTTATTATTATTTTTCATAATGATGCTAAAAACAACTTTTGTTGTTGTTTAGATTACATCTGTGGGAAAATATACAGGAAAGTATAGTATATAGCCTACTTCAAGTCCAAACATGATTGCTAACGTATATACAATTAAATGAAACACCTTCAAGATTTGAATCTAGCCTGTCAGTTGGTTGCCACATTACAATAATTTAAAATCCATAGCCCTTCCTCGGGTCGGTTACTATTAATAATCCCGAATTTGATGTGAAATTAAGCTTTGCTGCTTTGTTTTTTGTTTATTTGTTTGGTTTTGTTTGAAGATGCAAATTCATCCAAACTGAGAATTCCATATATTTTTGAGGAATAGCATTTCTGTCTTGAGTGCAGGCTTTTGGGAACTTCTGGTGAGCCGTTACGTTCTTGACCACCGTGATAAATAAGATTCGGGTTGGAAACTACTTACTCAAACTGGAACTATTCCTCCATTAAATCAGTGAAATTGGTCCTCTGAGTGGCTGTTCGGCGGTGTGGATAAGAGATTCACAATCTGCCTGAAAAACCACATGCATATTTTCCAAGAGCGTTGTATATTAGCTCCTGTTCGGTCAAGCAGTTGCTTTTTGTGTAGCTAAATCTTCCTGCAGTTTAAGGGAAATACAATATTCTTTGCTTTTTGCCCTGAATATTACGTAGGAGTTGTGTCTGCTGTTAAATAGCTTTCATTCTCCTCCCAGCTGTAGCTGTATTTCTATGAAGAGTGAAATGATCCTTGTATATCTCTTTCCTCACTTGCCATGCAGGCGGGGGGGGGTTAATGAATTGCTTGTAAAGGAGTTTGCAGTGCTTACATGAAGTGCGCTGCTGCGGAAGTATGAAGTTATTTACTTTCAAGATGAATCGTTCTTTAAGAGATGGTTTAAACAGTCTGGCTAATATACAGGACGTTAAGTCTCTAAAAAGTCATTGTACGTATCATTTGAAACAGCATAACCCCTCCCTCCATCTTAAGTTTATAGCAATAATAAGCTTTGCAGATGCTTTTCCTGGGAATTAAGGACCAGCTGGGGTAAACAGACCTCAAACTATCCTCTTAGCCAGTCATTAATCTTCAGGGAAAGCCTGTGCTTTGATCGTTATTGCTAAAATATGCCTAGTGCAGCCTGGCCTCACATGCCAGTAAAAGCAAAATAGTATTTTGCCAAAACATGAGCATTCTTTTGTTTTTTCAAGTAGCCCTGTGTCTTGGACTCATTTTTCATGTGTGTAAGCATGTTTGTGTGTGTGTGCACACATGCAAACAGGCACGAGGGGATGAGTTTGAAAGCTGCTGGATTCGTTCTGCATTTATACCACTGTAAACTGCGTGAGTTCTGACTCGACACTTTGCTATCAGTCTTTGTCAGTTTTGGTTCTTCTCAAAGCTGTGTCTTGGACCAGATATCTTTACTTCATGCAGTTGCATAAGTGACTTTTTTTAGTTATTTTTACAAGAAATGTTTTATCCAACAATGACCTTATGGAGACCTACTCTAAATTTTTCCCTGTGGCTCTCACCAAGGACCACGAAGAGTCAGAAGCGTGCAACATGTTGCACCCCAGCCTGTCCTGCCCTGGTGCAAGTTGCTGGGCAGCACGTGCTGCTGCTGCTGGTACTGTACATTAAACAGCTAACATCTTCTACACCAATTATTTTTTATGCTTTTGGAAGGGACTTGTTGCTGTACAGTGTATCTACTAAATAATCGCAGATTTTAGAAGTCAGGGTGGTACAGTATTTCTGCATGCAGGTCGCAAAGCTGAAAGTACAGCCAGCAGTCTTCCTAAACTTGCAGCTTTTGGTTTTCCTGAAATGTTACAAATACAGAGCTCTGCGAGATAGGAGAATAACCCTGCCTCCACGAATTAGCTTGCCATGTGTTATGTATTAGACAATGAGTGTCATCTGGTCAAGAACAAGAAAACAATGTGCACTTCAGATATTTGCTGCTTTTTGCAAACATACCTATATATTTAATGTTTCTAGTGTTAAAATGGTTAAGTTTTGCTGAAGACAGCAATTCTCAGTGCATTTGTACAAAGGTCTGTGAATCTGAGACAATGTCGGTATTCCTTGAAGGAAGAAAATTCTCTTAACTGCTTTCTGTAGCAACTCTCTATTTGGAGGAGGGGAAGTTATCTGCTATTTTGTTGTCTATCAAAAGTAAAGGTCGTGCAGTGCCCTGTTGCATGAAACAACGGGCCATGTAGGAACATACAAGAAGGTGCAGTCACATCTGGGGAGTTTACAGTTGAATTGAGTTGAATAGAATCAGAAAAAGAGAGCTGATTTACAACCTGTGTCCTTTGCCCTAAAAGAGACTTTTGGATCTTCCCTGCTACCTCCAGTGTGGATTGTCTTTGTTCTGTGTCCCCCAAGGGGAATCATCAAAGTAGCAAGAGAAGGAAATGATTCCTGTATCTTCTTGCCAACTGCGTTTTCCCTATTTTACTATAAATGAGCCCCATGGAGGAAGTGGAGAGGCGGAAAAATCCTTAAGCACCCTGAGCAAACTCTGCAGTGGCAGGGCATGAAACTTGGGCTTGTCTTCGAGAGCCCCGATGGACCTTCTTGTGAGGAGCAGGGGCAGCGGGGATGGAGATGGCTCCTGCTAGCAGATGACTGGGTGTAACCAATTACTGAATGGTGTTGTCGGAGATAAAAGTACAGCGTGTACAGCATATGTAAAAGGAATTCAGAATCCTCCTTTGTGTTTAAATCAAATGTTTTAAATGGCAAGAATTCACCACTGATGCGTTGCCGTTAGCCTCAACGGGCAGACTCCGGTTGCACTTCATTTGCTACCAGTGCATGTGTGATTTTTTTTCTTTCACTGTTGTATGATAGATATTTCAGAAAACAGTATTGATGCAGTTGCTTGATCTTACGTCTTAGTACCAGTTTTGTTGTTGTTGTTTTTCTGCAAAAATTGGCTTCTGACCTTTCCATTTATTGGTCCACCTTTAACCTCGCGGCTTTCTGATGGTCTTTCTGCTTGGCGCTGTTTTCCTTTGTGCAAGAAGAGAAACTGCTGCTAAAGTGTGGCAGCAATTAAATGTTGGATTATTTTCTGACCAGTTCTTGGACTATTTCTTATGTATTAAGGAAACAGGCAACTGGCATTATCAGTTGCAATTTCTCTTAGTATTTCAGCTCAGGTTGACTACTTCTCCTTTAAAAACTCACTTCCCCTGCATAGTGATAGACTGTGCCTGCGAGCTTTTATCCAACTTCTCTGCCTCTACAGAAACCTCAGCTAGAGGAGATAAGTAAATCAAGGTGGCCAATTTAAATTAATTACAAAAGCTGCACCATTGTTTAGCCTACTTCCATCATCCCCTCGCAGTTACTTTGAGTTTCCTTATTCGTAGACACCTCTGGATGTCTTTGGCCTGGAAAGTCATTTGAAAATTTCAGTCTGTTTCCTGTGCTACAGGAAAACTGCTACATGTTCCCCTCTCCACAGAACCATTGCCAGCATTTTTTGTTTGCTTCCTAGCAACTGCCAATTTGGCAAAATGAATGTGTGGGACCTGGAACTTTCGAAGCTGCAAGAGATGCAGAAACAAGGGTCTGTTTGTATTGCATGGGTATGTTTTATAGGCGTTTCAATAGCAAAGAGGTGTCAGTGTCACCGGCGTGCCAGCATGAGAGATCAAGGAATAAATTTTCAGGGCAAAAGATATCTCCTCCCCTGTAAGAACAGTGTTTGCAGAAGGGGGCAAAGACGGAGTGAAGAAACCACTAGCATGCAGTGTGCAGCACCATTTCTCTGTTTAACTAATGGGCTTCAGCCTTTGTCCTGCTGCAGTCAGAAGTGTGAATGCAAATTTAACTGGTTTTAAAGAGCCGCCTTATTCACATACATAGTGTTTTCAGTGAAGAGCTCATGGCAAGATAATCATCTGCATATAAAGCTGCCTGCTCACTTGAGTTTTGCAGCCCCCCCTGAGCTCTGTGCATCCTCTGTCGTGTTATATTTTTGGTTGAAGCACGGTCTGAGGCATGTTCACACTAGCTGACAATAGCAAGGACTGCAGCATGCACGTGTAGGAGCAGTCACACTTCTGGCGTATCCCTCTCTCAAGTGAGGGAAGCCCACGTTGTCCATATGGTCTTTGCCCTACTTTTCACTGTGAAAAGAGGTGTTCTGTTCCTCCCTCCTTAACCTCAAAGTTGCATGGGTCACTGTCTTTGTGATCTAACCCGTCCTACTTATAAAATTGCCTGGTGTTTGTCAAAAAATAAAAATAAAACAAAATTGTTTTCCTTATTCCTTCTCTCTACTTGCATAGTCTGCAGTCATGCTTATCCATATTATTTCTGATGAGAACCAGGAAGCCACTTGCTTTGCACTCAGAATTTATAACTGAATGTTCCTTTTTTGGAGTGTTTTGTCTCTATAAGCACATTTAAATTCAAACATTTGAAATACCCGATTGGGTTTTCTTTTCGAATGTTGGAAACAAGGTATCCCCTGGCTGAGATCTTGTACAACACATTTCAGCCTGCAGCAAGCTTTTCTCTTTAAGCTGAAGTTTTAGTAAACCCTCAGAAAATTGGGTTTATAATTGAAGTGACAGCACAGCCCTAATTGTAGCACTACTGGCACACCTCCATAACCAGAAGCATACATTGCTGCAATTTTTTAAGAATAAAATTAATCCTTAGTATGCTAAGCAGTGGACTTTATGCTTCCTGCTGTTTTGCTAAATTTGATATTTTTTCAAAAAATCTGAAAATTGTAGAATTTTCAGTATTGAGGATGGATTAGCCATCTCTGCAGTTGGCATAAATTGGGGTGAATCAGCTGGCTGCAGTGATGTTGTGCAGATTAGCCTGAGGTGATAGTGGTATAATAAATCTAAAAAGTGTGAGTTTGTAACGTATAGGGAGGTTGTGTTCTCAGGTGGTATAGGTGGGTATATTTGATTAAGTTCTTGCATACAAAAATGATGAAAGTGGCTGAAATTTCCAAGTCCCGTTTTGAGAATTTAACTGGAACCTCACTGCTTAAACATTGGATGTGCTTCCTCTGTACTAGGCAGCATCTCCTTTAGCAAGGAAACTGGGCCAGCTTCCTTAGAGCCACTTTATGCAAAACCCTCTCTCTTCTGTCAGTTGTTGAATTCAAGAAAAATAAAACTGTTCTTTAAGAATTTGGATTGTGCTCTTGCATTAGGCCCTGGTAGCGTGATGCTGGGTGGTGCCCAGCACGCTGTGTCCTGCTGGCCCGATCTTTATCCTGCATAGTAAGAGGTGGAAGGAAGAGGAATAGACTGGTGTAATCTTTCTTCTCATGTACATCTTGTGATATTTGCTAGCATTCAGAGTATGCAACTCTTTATATAATCGCCTGTAATTCTTTATGGTGTAACACACCTAGCCTTGGGACTCCGGGTCTTTGGCAGGAACGTAATAGCATATTAGATAGTCCTTGCTGTTTTCGGCTGTCAGGCCTGACAAGTGGAGCAGAGTATCACAACAGTCGTACTCTGACAAGTGGAAAAAAATGAAGTGCTTCAAAATGGCTTGCATTCAGCTACCAGGCACGGCCGCTGAAGGCAGCTCAGGGGGCTGTGCTAACAGTTCTCACCTGGCCGGGAGCCTGGCCAGGCTGGAAGAAATGGGCAGCCTTCCGTGCCGTGCCAGGACTGCCAGCACTTGCCTCAGGACTCGTGGCCCTTGCTGCCTACCTTCTCCACCACTGCCGGTGGGAAAGCTTACGTTGCCTCTGCCTCCAGTTTGAGGAGCAAGGTGCAGACGCGCCCAAGCCTGACCCTACGCGGAGCCTACACGTCTGGCAGAGCTTTTTTTGTGGGGCCAACTGTGTCCCAAGGTGCCTACTGCGCAGCCACCAGAATTCAGCCCTCCGCTGTCCTGAGGGACGCGTCGGCAGCACGAAGGCCTTGTGAGCGGCTGGAGGCCTGCTCTGACGGGGCCGTGAGGGAAACTGCAGACAGGGTGTTTCCAGGAGATACGTGGTGCTCCTGTCCTAGCAGGGCTTCTTCAGGCCCCGGCTGAGATCAGCCTGTGAGAAAGAAACCTGAACTGCAGATGCTGTTGCTCATCCTGCCCTTGGTGTGTGGACTGATAAACATTTTGTCATTTAACGGCTGGTAATCTAGGACACCTCACAAGTATCCCCTTAAAAGTGCACATAAATGACAGTTTAAATTAATGTGCTTAGCACTTGAGGCAAACCTACTTGTATTTAGCAGTCTAACTGCACAGTTATTAATTTAACGCTGCCTTGCTTAACATTCCTTGATAGCTGTTGTTTCAGTGGGAGGCCTGCTCCTCGGATCAAATAGCAAATCGTGGGTGAGTCTTCCTCGAGGAGTAAAATGGGGGGGGGAAGGAATCCCTCCAAACGTACCAGGCTGCAGCACTTCCCCCAGCAGCTCTGACTGGTGTTATCTCTGACACTTTGGCTAGCTTCTTGCGACTATCATGCAACATCACGAGTAATAACGTGTTGCTAACGCTGTCCCTCAGCAATGTTTACTCACAGAGTGACAGCTAACATATCGGGGCGACACGCTGCGTTTGATCTTAAAAGCCAGACTCTGTCTACTGTAACAATGACAGAACCATGCTGTGGTTGTGCAGCTCAAAGCATGAAACTTAAGGACTGTATTGATGTCCCATTTAATTTTGAATATTTATCTAAATATAATGCTATTGATTATTATGAAATATATAAATAAACCAGGAAAGGAAAAATAGCATTTTTTTTATAAAAGGAAAAATAGGTCTGTAGCAACAGATCTTTAACATTTACTTTAGCACGCACCTTTAAAGCATAATTGGTAGTACTTCAAAGTTAGAAAAATCACTCTTGAAACAGGTTTTATAAGTGTGCTGTTTAGCGACTGCACCATTTGCCCTGTTTAAACCTTTAATGCATTCACATTTGCAACTGTTTTTTCTCTGGGCATGCATTCTTTTCTTTTCTAAGCACTGCCCATAACTTTTCTAGTAGGCTATTGTGTTTACTGGGTGCTGGTATAGTACTTGGCTGATTGTGCTTTAATTTGTACAGCACAAAACTTGCAAGCTAATAAATAGTTATTAGAAGAAAAGTTAACATTAAAAAAATATTCAAGATTCCCTTTTATTCACCCCAAAAATGATACAATAACTGTCAGAAGTGGATATTCGTGTAAGTGGAAGAGATGACGGCAGGAAACTGGGATAACTGGAAGGGGACAGAAGAGATCCAAGACAGAAAGTAATGACTTTTGCCTTTTTCTTGGATCACATTTAGCAGGACCCTGTGGTTAGGGTTTTTTGTGGGATGAAGAAGTCTGAGATGCATGTGCTCCTTTTTAAGGTGAAGAAAGAATCAAATAGTGCTGGGTGGTGGATTTAGGATAGTGGCGTAAGGCAAGAAAAAGCATTCTCACATGTCACATGAAAAAATGATCAAATAGGCATTTCATGACTCGAAAGATGAGTAATAAAGGGGCTTATAGGACAGGAAAAATAATTATGCAGTTGTCTTTCAATTCTACCTTTAATAATCACCCTCTTTTCTAGAGGAGCTCCACCTTTAGACAAAATGATCACAAAAAGGCTGTAATTTATATAATTTTATCCTTTGAAACTACTGTTCTTCATAAGCCTAAGAGTGTCCTTATGCAATAATTATTCATTCTAAGAGGTAAGGATATATGATGATGATCTGTGTTGTTGGTGTTTTTTTCCCTTTGGTCTTTTACAACCCCAGGGAAGAGCTCTTACTTGGGGATTTTTGTAGCACTTGGTGGTATACAGAGTGAACAGGAAAGATTAAGTTAAAGAGGAAAATGTACAGGTAATTTTAGCATTTAATAGAAGTAAGAACCTTATTTTCAAAGTGATACTGTATTATGAAATGGAGTTAGGAGGGAAGAGGCAAAATAAGAAATGATGTGTAGGTATTCCCTGAAAAGACCTGATTTATGTCCCAGCCTAAAATGAAAGATTTTTGAAAAACTGGAGACCTGGCTCTGAGCTCTGCTCCCTGGAGAGGCCTGTAGGAAGGAGTCTCGCAGGCTTTCTAGCTGTGGTCACGATCAGCTCTACGGCAGCAGCTTTCAAGCAGTGTGCCCTTGTCTGATGAAACAGAATATTCCTAGGGTGAAAGCTGCTGGACTTGTAGATCCTCGTGCATCAAATGAGTAGTTGCACTCTACATTGTCTGCAGGTGAACTCTTTCTGGAAACTGGAGCTTTTCATGAAATTCCTTGCTGCCTTGTAGCTCTAAAACTGTGGATTACTATAAATCTTGTCCACTTGCAGAAACCAGAAATAGTACATCAGTGAGAAAAGCAGAAATAAAGCAAATATTCTGACCTTGAAGCTCCTGCTTCTGGTTTTGTGACGTGAATGTGGAGCACTGCCACAGCGTTTTGATGGCCCCTTTCCCTGATCTGTACAAGTTACAGTGATTAATGAAGAAGCTGAGCTATGTTATCTTTTCTTTCCTTGCATAGAAATTACTCATCAATTTGTACCCAATTGTTCAGTTCGTAAGTAGGTGGAACTGTGTATGCATTAAAGGTATAGGTTTTATAAACATATAAAACCAGCACTGAGAAAATGACTGAGTCCCCTCGGCTAACAGAGTCCCCTTGTTTATGTTTTCATATATCTTATTGGACAGTTTTTATTCTAAAGCCAGCTGTCACAGCCTGATGTTTCACAGCCTTCGCTGTTGGAACATGCATGTGTTCTGGCATCAGTCTACGTGGAGTATCTGTTTGAACAAACGCAGTATCAGGACATGCCAACTATATGGCCAGTTGCATTTAGTTATAGCAGTTGCTGAACGTACCTGGAGGGCTGACGTTCAGCAATGAATGAAGTCAATTTTGGCATCTTGCTAAAAATACTTAGGCTTCAAAATTTGTACCTCATCGTAATACACGAAGGGGGTGTGGAGGGAGGGAATGGCCATTGAATTAAAACCGGGATAGCTTGCTTGGCTGTCGGACAGCATAGCTGTGAGGTCTCAGTTTGCAGTTGGATCATGAGGGACATTGCAGAGGATTAACTGAAATGCAAGTCCTGAACTGAAACACCGATTCCTAACACCACTGTAAAACCCCCAAAGCCATTAACTGCCCCCTGAATTGTCTCCTCCGACAGATTCTTTCTAGAGTGTTGGTAAGGAACTTTCCTGCTCCCATGAACAACTCTAAGGTAGCAGCAGTGCCTTTTGTTACAACACCACATAATCAGGTTTTGTGACGCTCTGTAGGAGCAGCATGTGTATAAGGATGCAGAAGTTTTCATAGAAACACTAAAATACATATTAGGCCTAATTGCCTATCATTTGAAAGTGTAGAAGGTTTGCTTAAAATATCCCAGTAAAGTCACAGCTTCATTCATGGGAATGAATGTAATATATATTCCGTGCCATAAATGGTCCTTTCTGAAAGGTACAGAATCATCATCTTCATTGCACTTGTCACTCTTTGGAGTGGGAGAATCCACTGGTCTATACTAGGCCAGTGGTGCACAAAGAAGTAGCGATTAATCACAGCTGGAGAAGGGGTGCCCTTCTTCGTGTGAACGGCTGTTAGAAAACTTACAAAAAGCATAGCTGGATTATTGTGTATGAATAAAGATTCATGCACTAAAAAAAAAAAGGTAAATTAACTGGTACATAAAAGAAACTGGGTTTTAAGAGAAATATTCTAATTAGTTGATTGAACCAGTAGCAAATATTAAGTCCACAGATGCAATAAATAACAAATATTAAAGAACAGGAAATATTTTCTTCCCCAAACATTAAAATCTGATCCTGACCACTAGCACTGACTAATATTCAATCTCAATGAAGTAAAAGCAGTAATGAAGTTTGGGGGCTTGCCCAGTGCTGGGAGCAATATGGAGCAAATAGGTCTCAGGGTGGTTTGGGTACTGTCCAGTGTTCTGGGGGAACTCAAGTTTTCCTCTGTCCTATGGCTACTGTTGTAGCTCAGATAGGATGAAAAAAGAAACTTACTTGTATCTGATTGTAAGAGTTCTCTTGGGGTGCAAAGAAAGAATGGGAATTAGTTTGTGTCCTCTGAAGAGCACCAGGGTTATGAATTCTATCCAGCACTTTAATGTTCGAAGTCCTTGTTGTTTTCCTTTGGTTTCAAATGATAAAGGAAAAGGAGTCTGGATCCCAGCACACTGGATATGCTGAATCATGACCATTGTCAAGTCACTGCGAGGCAAAAGCTAACACTTCAAAGCAAAGCCTGGGATTGCAATCTGCAGGCACCAGTCTCTAATCCAAAGATGCCAAACCTATTTTATATTTTGGCGCATAGAAGGACCACTTAGAGCAAAGTTACTAAATTCAGCACAGTAACGTAGAGATAAAATCTCAATTTGAATACCAATATACTGCTCCCTGATATTTGGCACTGTCTGAACCAGTTTGGGGCTAATTGGCTTGGTGGAAGTGGCATAGCTACCCTTGCACAGTGTTTCTTCCAAGCTAAAACCCCTACCAGGAAGATTCAATGCAAATGTGACTGTACTGCTTCCAGGCTTGAACTGGTACCTCCAGACAGGTCTGCAGAGCTTCATGAAATCTTAGGGTGTGAGTCAGCACTCTGCCCCATGCGCTGCTATGCAGTTTAGACGTGATCCAACATTCACGGGAGTCTGTGGGCCAGGAGATGTTTTGCAGGCTAGGTAAACCCCCCAGCTGTTTGTTTGGCACTCGTGCTATAAAACCGTTTTCAGAAAAAACTGTTTTTCCTACTTGAGTACAGACCTCCATGATATACCTTGTGTGAGGAAAGGTTACTCACAGAAGGAAAAGTTTGGCAGGATCAAGCCTGAGGAAAAAATGTGTGATCACATTGCATGTAAGATATATTGCACGTGTGCATTACATTAAAGTTGTATTGAATAAGATATTACAAAAGGAAAGCTCTGGAAAATAGAGGGGGGCAGGGAGGGAGGAACCAGTTCTAACACTGGCAATAGACTGGTTTAGTTTTCAGTCTTTAACCTCTTTCCACACAGTCACTATTTCGCTGCAAAGTAGAAGTACTGCTTGGTATCCATATATAGGACAGGCCCTTAAAAATATTTATTTAGGATATTTCAGAGCCATCTGAAATAATTCTCAACTTGTGTATACACATTAACATGTTTTGATTGGGATGGAAAGGGACCAAGTCCTAGATATATTTTTATCCTGGTAAGTTGGAGAGAGATTTGTCTTAGCGCAAAGCCAGAGGATTTCGGTGGTGTACACAGCCATTCTGGAGCACTACTTGTGTATACTCCAGAGAAGCAGGAAAAGGACAGCCATGATTAATAATTATTTTTTAATATGGATATGTGTAAATTCCAAATATAAATCACAGTCAGATTCTCTGACAGAAAATGGAACACTGTCTAATACAGCTCTGATTTCTGCAGGCAGCCATATATTATCTGTTTAAGCTCCAATGTCAATGTTTTGTCCAAGGAGAAGTCTTTAATTTTCTATCTGACTTGAGTGATTTGCATACAAAGGATCTATGGCAAAAAAAAAAAAAAAAAACTTAAATGTCGGTATTTTTATTGGTTTAAAAAGACTTGCGTCTGCACCCTTCATTTCAGAAGATCAACATCTCCGTTAAGATCTGTATATAGATAGCAATTACAGAAAGCAGTTCGCCCACACATACAGTGGCTTAACTCTTTAATAACAGTTTATTTTTTTTCCAAAAAGAAAGCATAAACATAGCTCAATCACTTAATCATTTGTGTTGTTTTGCAAAATTTCTTATTTCCTTAAAATCTTCAGCAGCATGAACCAATAGCAGTGCCACAGCACTACTACGGTTGTGCTCACTGCTGTCTGCACACTCGGGGAAAAAAAAGCAGTAAGCCCAAAGAGCTCCTACGTTGTTCTCTCCATATCAGTCCCCAAAAAAAGAAATGAATGGTGAATGCCTTTACAGCACAAGGTACAGCAAATTGATGGATAGATATGAATGAAGAATAATTTCATTATTTCATTTTACCCTAGCTAATACTAAGGTGAATGCTATAATACTATGAAAACAAATACTGCTATGAGAGGTTTCAATGGCATTCGGATAAGGCAAAGCCCTGTTTCATCTTCTAGCATTTAAAAAATAAATAAATTGATCCCTACTGTTTTTTGTGTACTATTGTTTCAGTGCTATCTTTTCCTTCCCATATCTGTTTACACTTCTGATATCTTGCCCAAGTGTTAATATTGTTGTTTTGGCTCCTGCTGAATCCAGTCTTGCCATGAGACAGCCTTCAAGAACCACAGGGGATGTCTTGAGGACCCTTTCACTCCTGCTTCTCTATTAACCTCCACTTATCCTTCCATAGCATAGCATATTCTTTATCAGCTAGAGGAACAAAAGGTTTTTGGGGTAGGGAAGGTAGCAGTCAGCAACTCTTTAAAAAAAAAAAAAAAAAAAGTGAGGAGTTGTGAAAAATCATAGTTGCAGGGTTGTACTTTGCTTTTAATTTCCTTCCATAAAGTGCCTACCTGTTCTTAGTTGTTTTTTCTCACATGAATGCTCCAGCAGCCGATATCAGGGAATTTGCCCTGAAACCACCCCCATCTGTGTTCTGATGGGGAAAAAAAATGCCTCTGAAGCAGTGGAAATGGCAGATGGTGCTATTGGGGTGAAAGGGCAAATTTGTTAATGGAAACTATGGATGATGCAAAGTATTGTATACTTGGCCCATAAAAGCCGTTTGGTATAACAGTAGGTGCCAGAAATCTTTTTTGGCCCACTATAAATTGCAGGTGATCAGGGCAATGGAAAAATCAGAAGAGAAGCAAAAAAACAAAACAACCCAATTAATTCAAAACTTCCTTGATCAATGTAATTTAAAGCGTCTTTCATGATTTGGGTAGGAGTAACACATGAGACACGTGTGTGTCCACGTGTGTACTTAGGTACCTACGTTCACTTCGTACTTCTGTTCTTAGCAGTACCAGCAGTGTCTCGTAGCTCTTTGCTCTCTCAGCCTGTTCTTCGTTTATGTATAGTTTGGGCCTGTGACCCTCTTTTCACAACACGTATGTATGATCCTAGCCCAGTTATCAGCCTAGTCCTCATTTTGGAGCACGGAAAGCCATAGTTATTGAGCAATGGGAATATGCAAGGCTTTTAACTGGAGAAACTGGGGGGGGGGGGGGGGAGACTTTAGATGCACAGCGGTGGGTGTTTCACCTTAAGCTGGCACACCTTTTCTTTAATCTAGGTTGTTTAAGAAAAGTTAACTTTTAAATGACCAGAGTAGGGGGTTGCTGGGTTTTCTTTTTTTTTTTTCTTCTACAAAATGGATGGACTTTTCTGAAGGCAGAGGAGCCCTGCTTGTTGTTTGAACATGAATATTATTTAAAGTAATTTTTTTTTGGCCTCTTGGGCATAAATGGAACAGGTGTGTGTTTGCCACAGGCCACAGCTCGGGAAAGCTATGTCAAAGCACAATGAAGTCATTGTGAAACAGCAGTATTCTTCCAGAGTCCTGGCTATTACAGACAGGAATACTTAAGAAAGCTCTGTGAACTGGATTCCAGGTGATAGACAGAAACGACTTCAAGAAAAAGCTTTGCATCTGCCTAATTATGTTTGCCCAGTGAGAACTACATCTCATCACCTATGTCTGAACAAGCTATGTGAAACAACCGCTGTCGACAGTGAAGTGGGTTTGCACTCGGCCAGTGTTGGGTTGATCTTTTGAGTGCTAAGGAGATCTGGTTTCTTTAAACAAATTGTTCTCCATGTGGACGGGGCGAATATTTTCGCTGTAAAGTGCGCTTTGACTTTGAGTGTGTCAGGAAATACTGTACCCACTAAACGATTATTAAATGGGGAGGAGGGAGGAGTTCTCAGGCATTACAGAGTCAGCTTCTGCTGCCGGACTCCTAGCTGACACCGACAGCCCTCTGCCAGGAGTGAAAGAATATGTTGTATAACTCACCGGCTCTACCAAGTACGTAGTGGTACTCTGCAAATAAACTTTCTATCCAGGTATTTTTGGACTTCTGCCTCAAACCAAGTGGATAAGGAGCATTTATGGCTCTAGCAATAAAATAGTGCAGATGTTCCTTTTTGTATGTGCAGCACTAAAAAGGAAAGCCACGTTATGCTTTTATCAGATCAACTTGAAATCAGTACAAGTGTAGCTCAGGGTTGGGATTTATGCTTTCACAGCAACGTATCTTTTTACTCCAAGAAGGCTTTCAGTGTTTGTGCTTAAAGTCGCGCACTAAGCCCCCCAAAGTGACAACAGTATGGTTTTCTTTGTGAGATTTCAATGTCTGGATTAGGTCACTTCACTCTTTTATAGCTTTAACCAGCTTCAACTTGTACTGTGGTGACACACATCTGCTGACTCGATGGATCAGTGCATTAAGCTTCAGGCTGACTGGTGGGCCATGCTTGAAAGACTTTTGGCATGTGCTGGTGCCTGCATTTTTCACCCTTGACTGAAAGCATATGCTTCATACAATTGAGACAGTGTTAGCATGTGGGTCTCAGGCAGCCTCCTACACATCTGGCAGAGCCTGGCCCTCCTTCCAGGTGAATCATCTCTCCTGGGAGGGTGGCTTGCAGCACTGTGGCATCTGCAGAGTGGCAGGAAGTGTCTGAATTCATCTGAGAGTGATTTTTATCTTCACATGCTTTTCCAATTTCATCAGGCCCCTCATGCTACATTCCAAGTGACATGATTAAACCTGCCAAAGACAAAGGGAGGCTGATTGATAAAAATTATCTTTGACCCTTCACAATCTGTCATAGCTTAAGATAGTAGTAATAATAGTAATGATGGAATGAAATAAGTGTTACGCGAAGGAAGCTATTATTGTTTGAATAATATTCTGTAAAACAGGATTACTTCCTTGCTTTTTGTTTCCATTTTATCACCCAAATTAACTTGTCATCAGCATAATAGAAGAATGGACTGCAAAGGATTATAAACTTTACATTGACTTTAAGTGGCACTTTACTTTGATTTCCATTGTCTTGGTTTTGTTTTAACGTACAAGTCTGAAGGCACAATAAAGATGCAGACCAACAGCAAAGGATCAGTTTTCACAAAGGAGGTTAGACATTTAGGCAGGGGTATTTTTTTAACAAGAAGTGTATGGATCTATTTTTCTTGATATGAAAAGAAAATCCTTGAAGGAAGGTTCTAAACATAACTTGTGCTGCACAGCAAATAGAATATTTTATAAGCACAGTACATAAAAATATTTTTATTCTTTAGCCTGCTGCACTAGTCCAGGCACTTGGGTTATATTTCCTCCCAACCAAGCATCTGGACTGATACAGATGATCTGCAAGAAAGGAGATTAACTCTTTGCACCCTGAGATGTGTTGCAGATCTGTTGCATTTGCTGGCATTTCAGTAATGCCAGCGACAGAAAGTTTTGGCAGAAATATATTCAGTCTCTTGCTTTCTTTAGAAGTTACACTTGATTTTTGCCAAAGGAAAGTGAAAAATTGTTAGACCATAAAGCATACAGAGATCTTGAACTATAAAAAGTAGCGCGTCTGCATACGTTACCGTGAAAAGCGAGCGGTAAATTTAGTTCTTGGTTAGCGTAGTGTTAATGAAGGATAATTCTGTTGATTTCATTTCAGTTATTCTGAGTGTAATGCATGTCGTGAGGGCAGAATCTGACCCACTCTGCTTTGATGTGTGCTCTGCTCTGTCAGGAGCTGCGAGGTTCTTTTGAACAGATGCCTCTATTCTCCTGATACGCAGGGTCATTAAAAAGATCAAGATGACCAAGGCTGAGCCATTCGGATAGCTGCAGACAGCTGCGCTCTGCCTCTGCCGTCTACATGGGGGTGGATTCTCTATGAATTTTCCCTCTGAGGTTAGTTGTGTGTGGGAGCATTTTGCATGCTGACCACTGCCAAGCCTCACCCTGATGGCTGGCTGTATGAAGGCGAAGATTACAAGTTGCAGCTCTTTCTGAGAAAGCACTAGGTTCCCATGTATCATGTAGGAGGAAATCCATGCAGGGCTTTTGCTAGGCAGGCTATGAGAAACTTGCAGGGCTTTTCCCAGAGAGACAAGGCAGCAAATAAATAGTTGCTGAGTGAGTTGTTTCTGTACTTACAAAGGTTTGGTGTTTAGTGCTCTGTAAGTACAGGACTTTGCAGTTTACTGCTACCACAGCAAAGCAGCTGGTCACCAAGTAGCTGAGTCAACGTCAGATAGCCTGCGAGGCTTCCTTCCAGATATTTTATGGAGGAGTTAAAATTGCACAGGATACTAAGATATCCTCAAGTGATTGCAATGAATACCAGCTATCAACTTAATCAGGAAATAATACTTCAAATGTTGCCAGCCTGCTAACAAGAAACTTCTCTGGGGCTCTGGCTAACAGTTACATCTTACTAAGAACCAAATGTTTAATTCTACCTGTTCAGCTTTGGGTTTGTGCCTTTTTTATCTCTTATTGCTGCTATGAGGTGCTTTATTTCAGCCTACTTCAGTAGATTGCACCAGCACACAGTTGTTCATTTTGTGTGCGTGCTCTTTTTTTAACTTAATGTCTATTGGAGATAGCTGGAATAGTATATGAATACGTGTTAATACTTACATGCAAACACATGTAAGCAGAACAGCATTGTTTAGCACAGTAAATATGGGCTTTGTTGCTCGATGCAAACAAAGTTGTTGGGCTAAATTTAGTGTAAAACATTGAGTACTTTAAATGAGGGCAGAATAAAGCCATACATCGCTGCATGGACAGTGGAGCATCATTTGTGTTTTTTTAAAAAAAAAAAGCCATTACACACTTGGGATCTTTCCCAACTATGTTTCCTGATTCGAGAGGTCTGTTGGCCTTGGTAAAGGCAGTGCTGAGGCTCTGAGGAGCAGGGCTGGCAGAGGTGCTCAGCGGCTGTATTTCACGTGCCCCAAGACCCAGGCAGTGCGTTCAGCAGGGCTGTGGGCTGGGAGGAAGGGCTGTATCATGCTTTGCCCCAGTGAATCCGCTCCAGCTGAAGAGATGACGGAGGTTTAAGGAGCTGCAGTGGCATTCTGTGAGATGGCAGCTACACAGCCATACTCCTTTGGCCCTGCCCAGTTTCCCAGAAGAGAAGGAAGTGAGCGAAGCTGGCTGACACTTGATCCTTCTCTTGGAAAGCCTCCGTCATTAAGTAGCTGCTGATAGGAAGTGTCATTCAGCACCTGTAAAGCCTGGCGGTTGCAGATAGGTCTCTGGCAAGGCAGTGGGCCAAGATGAAGGCGAAGCCCCCAGACTCGAGGAGGGGACGCAGACAGGGGAGTGCTGAGGCTCGGCCTTGCAGGCCGCACGCCCTGCTCTGACCCAGGCACAGCTCCCACGTCCCGTCCCTTCTGCAGCTGGGCAGCCAGAGCTGCTCTCTTGGAAGCTGTATGGGAAGAAATCCGGGGGAAACTGTGTGTACAAGTCACTGTCTGTTGTTGTTGTTGTTCCCACCTGCTAAGGTGTAAATGATTTTACTTATTTCTTCATGAATTGGTATTGCCGTTCACCTCTTGGCAGCTTGTACATGAAGACACACGTTCACTGTGCTTCTTCCATTCTCCAGCAATTCTGTTTCGAGATAGTTGTGCTAGGGTATAAAGGTATGCCCTGTTGTGACAGAAGTATCCCTTAGCTTTAATAAAAGAAGTGGGGTTGCAAGTGATTTGTTTTCACGGAAAGACAAATCCAAACACAGTTTCAGTAGTTTCACAATTCCCATTTCCAGTGCTGCTGACCCTAGCTCTTGGGTCTTATGCTCCTGTCTGGAATCTCTCCAGTGTTCGAGACAGTTTTCCTTCTTCTCATGTGTGATATAAGATTGATAAGATATGCCGCTTTAGGGCAGGAAAACTTAGAATGTGTACAGTTGTACATATATATTCATGTACAAAAAATGTGCATGCTACATACTCTATCTTTTTCCTACTCAGTTGCATTGGTTGAGAACTCGGTGTTTGTGGAGTGACACTGTACGTGTAACTGTGATTTTCAGCGTGAGTGAGCTAATGTAACAAATTGTATCATTCTGGCTGTATTTCTTGGCACTTATTTAATTGCAGCCATAACGCTGTATAATGAATCAATTCAGATAATTGGCAAAGTGCAGGGACTGCACTAGAACTTACTCTTCCCCTTTGCCCCCACCTCTGAGTGCCCTTGCCATGAGGCAACGGTTTCTTTCCAGCTTGTGTTCGCCTTCTCTGGTAAAAAGGTCTGACAAAGAGATGCTGGGTGTGTGTATGCATGCATGCACATGTGCATGTGTTTACTTTACTCTCATTTAGAGCCATTAAGAACTTGATCCCACAAGGTTCTGAGCCTTTTTATTTCCTGCTGGCTTTTCGGGGGGAACACCTTGCAGAAGGCATTTGGCCTTGATCATACCATCATTGCAGGGGAAAAAGGAGGCAGGGGGAGGAGGGGAGATGAGAAATCAAGCAGAGAAACATGACCAAAAGTACTGACTCCACCACTATTGTTTCTGCCTGTCCGGTGTGTTTGCTGCCTTGAGATTCATGACAGCCAACCGGTTCGGAGACGGGACTTTAGCGAGGTTAATAGGTGCGCATGGCTTTTATCTACCACTGCCCTCTACTGAATAGAATATGAGATATGATATTTCAGCTATCTGTTTGTAATAATTTCAGTCTTAAGGTATTTGAGACTCCATTAGCTCAGACGGTAGAGGTCACATACCTCTGAACATCTTTAATTTCGTACGGGAAGTGATATACAGCCTTCTGTCATCTAATGCAAAGGCCTGGTGCTTGAAGAAAACACTCCTACTAATGTTAAATTCACAACACAGCTTAAGCCCCTTATATTCCCTGCTTGTAGATTTAATAGGTCTCAAGTCAATGCATGAAATATATCCTTAGCTTTAGGAAATATATAATCTTCACCGACTCTTGTCACATAAAAAAAAAAGTACTAGGCAACCATAAGTAGAACAAAGTTTAGTTTTCAAGTAATCTTCCTGTCTGTAATAAATTATTTTAAAAAGAGAAAAATACTTGCAGCTTTGAATTTCTTTGCATTAGACAACACTTGCCACAAATTGTCTGTGTGTTTTTTAACTTCTGACATGGATTAAAATAGTGGCCAGAGCTAGGCTTAGCCTGGGTGTCTCTCTGTTACAGGGGAAAAACTCTTTTGGGCTGTCTCGCTATTTCATCAGCTTTCCCTTGAACTAAAGCAAGGGACACAGCTTTGTGGTGAAACAACAGCAAGCGGTAAGAGCTTAACGGGGCCCTCCAGGTAACATGAAAGAGTGCCTCAGTCATTCTCTGTCTTGTTACTCTAAACACCAACTGAATTGTCTCAAGTCGTTTTCCCTCGCGGGAACACTTAGCCTTACCAAACACAGCTCAGCCTTACAGGTACATTCCCACCAATTAAAGAGGAGGGGTTCCTCACAAGTTCTGCCAATGCACCCACCTAGCTTGAGTGAAGATTGCCAAGTATAACAAGCGGTGCCAAAGTGTGTGGTGGTTTTGGGATCTGCTCCAATGGGGACCAAGATGAGACACTCAGTCACAACTTAGCCTTTACATAAAGCCAAATCTTTGTGTATTCCTCCAGATTAAACTTGGAGCCGTCCTTATGGGGTAATGGAGCCGTACCTGGGCGGCTTCTGGCCCCTTCTGCTGGCAGAGCTCTGCCCTGGGGGAGACTGGGCAGTGGTGTTTGCTTCGGGTTTAGGCTGAGTTTGGGGGTTGGTGGTTAGGCTGGGGAGCCTGGTTTGTAACAATAAAAATTCAGATTCTCTTCCCAAGATTTTCAGCTGTGAAGTGCACGAATTCTATGAGGCCTTGGAAAATGTCAGCCTCCCAGAAGGTAGAAAATAGGTACCTTCCAGTCTTGGATCTAATAAAGAATTGAACCCTGAGGGTGGGGTTTGGATGAAGGTTCAAACCCTGATTCCCTTGAAATCTGAAGGGGTTTGGGTTCAGCATTGTGGCTTTGGATGATCAGCAGTGGTAATATACAAATGATTTTTCACTCTAAAGAGCACAGTAAAATGTTATTATACTTGCTAATCTCCTTTTTCATATCTTGCCAGTTGAGGACTGCTACAATACAGCAATACAGCTGGCCTAGTGGAGATGCCTGTGTTTTTGCCACTCTTTGTTCGTGGGGGAATGAGGACAGTTTTCTGTACACAGCATTCTGCCCTCCCCTGAAAACATCTGAGTCACACGGCTGTTTCCCAGTTGGATCCAAGGCTCATTCTGACTGTACATTAAGCGGTATTATGCAATACAGGCTAACAAACTTGGCTAATGATACAAACTGCAAAGAAAAATATTAAGGTGGACAAAATTCCTGGAGACAGATGTGATTCTCTTGGTGCCAGTGACACTTCCATTGTACTTCAACTTGGTCACCGTTATCCCTTGGTGTGGTAGGCTCTGCCAAAAACTGCTTTAAAATCTGCTTGAATCCCTTGAATAGAGCCCAGAGAAAAAGATGCTTGAACCGCGCCACTTTGGGATGCCAGAGCTGTGAACCTCCCGTGGCCAGGGCTGCTTGGCCCTCCTGCTGCTGTGTTCAGACCCCCAGCAAGGAGGACGGCGGTGGGTGCTTTCCGCTGCCGCAGCCTCTCCCCGCTTTGCTGGCAGAGGCCGCGTGTCCTGGTTTACATTGGCAGAAGCCAGCATAGCTCAAGGATGAATTTAGCCCTTGGCACTCCTCAGAGAGCTGACTCAGATGACTGCACATGAAAACTACAAGCTGGTCTCTTATTTAATTCCCCTGAATGTTCGGTGTTTAACTTTTTATTATTTTAATTTTGACTTTTTGTTAAAATTATTTTCATGTTCAGTGGAAGAGCTTTGCTGTCGGGCTCCCTGGGATGTTCTGGACTTATTACAGGAGTGGAGTAATAAGAGTTGTCACATATACGGGGCCTTATCCTGGAGGATCTCGAGTCCTTCGCAGAAAATAAATTCAGCCTCATCAGCAGGCTGCTTGATAGATCGTGTTGTTCTCTTGTGTATGAGAAAAGGAACACAGAAATTTTAGGTGACTTGCTCAATGGTGTGTGGCAGATCCACGACAGAACTAGGAAGGGAAATACTGCAATTCTTTCCTCTGAATACGGTGGGTAAAATGGTGACCTCTGTAGCCAGGATTTCTTCAGCCATCAATTGCTTTGGATCACATTAAGGTGCAGCTACATCAGTTTGTGTCTTGGATGGATCTTGTAACTGACTACCTCAGAATCTCAGGTCCTATATTGAATTTAGTGTCTTTCTAGTCTTCACTTTTGTAAGGTGAGGTCAAGGTCTCTTTGGCTAGAGTATGGACTTGGAAGGTATTACTCTAACCTCCCTAGCAGGGGTGCCTTAGCAGTAGCTCTGGGAACGTACCTGTGCTACTCCTGGTGTCTGGGGCTGCTGGGGTCCTGGTGTGCCAAGTCCTCTGATGGGAAGGAGTGATTGGAGTTCAGCCAGCCTGTCTGGCCAGGTGTGTGGTATCTGCTAGGATATGTATGGGCTCGGGGTCTCAAGAAGTTACCCCTAGTGACAAACCTACAGCTAGGAAGGGAATCTACAGTAAAGTATCGAGTATCCAGGAGCTGAAGCCAAGGGAGATGGGTGCTGTCCCAGGGTGGTGACAGGATCACGTTGTACGCATGTCATGGCACTCGGCGTGCACATAACCTGGTAGGAGTTGTCTGGCCATCGACCAAGCACCACCTATGTCCAGGTCTTTGTGGAGGCTCAGCCTCCTGGTGCCATTTCAGCTCACCTGCAGTTCTGTAGCGTTCAGCCCATTCCTTCAGATTCTGAGGCACAAAACCTGGGCTCTGCCTTTCATGCTGTGTAAAAACCTTGGCCTTGGGGAGAGCTCTAGACAAGGGCACAAAGAGACAAAGTAGAGGTTTGTCTCAAAAATAAAATTATGCTGCCCCTCCTGCCATTTGCCTCTGACACTGCTTCCTGCCAGCTCGGTGCCTGATGCAATTTATGTCGGAAGCAGAATCAGTTGGGGCACGTTTGTGATTGTAACTGGCATTGCTGTCGTGCCTCACGCTGCGTGCACGGCCTCTCCCTGTGTCCCTGGTGTCTGAACACATTAGGTGCGTCGCGGGGAGGAGGGCCTCGGCAGGGAATACCGGAGGAGGAGAGCCATGGGGCAGGCAGCTGCACAAACCCAGCGAGCAGAGCTTACTGCAGCTGCTCTCTGCTCATCTGTAAGGGTGGACGGCAGCACACCGACACTGCAATGGCACTGTGTGAGGGGCACCGCTTGCTAATGTGATCTCTGAGCAGAATTTAGCTTCTGAATTGAGGTTACTGTAAAACTAGAAAAGATTTTTTTCTGAGTTGGTCTTACATGCTACGTGCAAATATGTGAACGCTTCTTGTTTAAACTGAATTAACAGGGGAAAACTGAAATGACTGGGTTAGTTAGCAGTGGAGGGACTAATGTTTCTAATAACGTTTGGCTGAAAATTTACCCTGCAGAACTTGGTGTTGCTGAGTTTTGTTTCTTCAAGCAGTCACCCCCTGACTGCTCTCCTTTCTTTTCTATTCTTAACATGCAATTAAAGTGGAACTCCCCTTTATTATTACTGCAAACAACTTGAAAGTGAGTGAAGCACATACTTTTCAGATTTCAATGCTTTGCTTGCTCCTATCAGTTAAACTGTGTTGCTCTGATAATTTAGTTGACTTCACTGAAATTATGCCAGCCCTTAATTTCTCCACTTACTAGTAAAATAAATAAATGTTCAGTAATGACTAGCTATGATTTTGTTTGTCCCTGATATAAGGTGAGGTTTGCTCTTGATTTAAATACTTGCAGGTCTCTTACTACATCCACTGAAGGCACAAATGGACTTACGGAAGCTGCTAACTAGAGAAATCTCCTGTTCTTTTGGAGGTTCCCAGCTTTCTTCCATTTATTTTTCAATAATAAATATACGTGATATAAAAGCCCAAATGAATTGGACGAAAGAAATTTACTCAATGAAAACAAAATTTCTTTTGAAAACAAAATTTCATCTGTTAATTAAAACTAAGTAATTCACTCCAACTTTCAGTGAAACTTTGATGTCATACGACCAAAACATCCAATTTTGATGAAGTTTCACTAAAGCTTTACCAGTTTAGAAAGTTTTTGACTCTTCTGAGCTAGTTAAAAATACTCAGACTGAATTTCTATTGCTCGTGAAAAGTGTGAACAAATGCAGGTGGCTAGATCCTCAGGACACATTGCCAGAGTGCACGTATTTCTTCTCAGCCCAGAAAGCTCACACCTTGGTGGGCTTTGGATGGGCTCTTATTGTGCGTTGAGTCAGTTCAGCAATGCCTGAATGGGATTCTTTAAAGCCAATTGTTTACTGTGAAACTGGCCAGATTCTTTCTTCAGATTATTTTTATGATGTAGGTAAATATCCACTGGGAATTAAGGTGGATTAGTCGAGCTACTGTCATATACTTGCCAAGCTTGAAAGTGAAAGGCTGGCACTAACACACAAGCCCCTCACCCCAAGCAGCACCATGCTACTGTGACTGGTATTTAGATGACTGCAGAGGGAGGTATCTCTTAATAACTATAGTACTAGTGCAAAGGTGCTTAATGACTTCAAGACAAATAGATAATTAAACCATTAAACACTACAGAACTGAAAATTGTGTCCCCAGTGAACTTCAGAGTTCACTTCTCCTGTATGGAGTGTGAAACCCAAGCCCGGGCCCAAATCAGTTGTGAATGGAAGTGGAAGCAAGCACAGGAGAACATGGATTTGGGTTTTCCAGTTTGAGTCATTTTCCTGATTAGTCAGTTTTTCCGAGTTACCTGCTTTGTAAGCATACCTGTAGATATTCCATACAGATGTTTACTTTTGAGTTTTGCGCTATGAAGGGGTTTTTGTGTGTATGGCGTTTTAATTTTCTGTCTCATGGAAGAATACTGTAATAAGGAGTTTGACAGGAAGATACTGTGAGAGACAATTCTAGTGGAGCTCTACTTTTGGATTTACAGGCACAAGTTTTCTAATACTGTCAATTTTTTGCAGCCTTTATGCTGGGTGCATTCTTATCCTAAGATAAGGAAGAAATTATATTCTGAAACTGGCCTTTTTCCTCACTGAAAGGGAAGCAGTGTGCGTGTGCTTAAACAGGAAGAGGTGGATATTTGAGTGAGGTCTCCAGTACTGCTTGGAACCTCAGTCATACATCTTACTTATCTCAAAAATGTAAAGAACACAAATAGCAACAAGAATGGCAAATGTCTTAGACCTCAGAGGGCAAGATTTTCAGAAGTAGTTCTTTTTTATGAAAAATATCACAGATGTGGTCAGTAAATGCTATGTCATAGGAACATGCATTATTTAATGTACATTTGTGTTCCAGTGTATGCATGCATCTATTTTTGTAGCCTAAAATTGAGCATATTGATGTAGAGCTAAAGCAGGCTGCAGTGTTTGCAAGATTAGAAGAGGTCATCAGGCCACAAGGGTGTCATCAGTTTCATCCTCTGAAAATAGGTGAACATAGAACATATTAGAAAGCTACAGGAGAGGTTTTATAAGTGAGTAAATCTGACTTCTGTAACAAGACTTCTATTTCTTGTCACCTGTCTGTTTTTATCCCATCTTCCAGTTTTCAAATAATGTTTAAAAAAAAAAAAAAAGACAACTCTGAAGAGGACCCTTGCCTGTAGCAGGAAGTATAATCTCCCAGTTTCTCTCTTTTTCTCTCTCTCATTATATGCTGGCATGAACACTCTGACATTGCTAATTGCCTCCACATTACACTGGCTGAATTCCAACAGTAGTGGCATAAAAATTAATGAACAAGACAGAGCTCACACATAAGGAACATATGGTGCAATAGCGGTCAATTGCATTCTAGTTTAAAATAATGTCTTGAGAGAGTCATGATCAAAGCAGTTTCACAAAATGAAAAGGGCCAGATTCCACTTGCGTTATATATCTGTGCTACCTTACTGTCCTCGGTGAGTATGCTTATGTGAACAAGGAGATTCCCCGAACTGTAAATACAGAATGCCAAGCAGTTGTTTCTTTTGCAAATATAAAAACAGTCGACTAAATTCATTTTATTGTGAGAGATATTGTGAAGCAACATCTGTGCTTTTTAATGTGAACAAATATCTGAAGCAAGGCAAGGAAAAAAACATTCTTAGAGAAGCAGTGAATTCTTGAAAGATTTTATCATTGTCTTTGTTAACAGTGCCTTCACAGTGAGCTATGCAGTTTATAGAAAGGTGACACACAATTATTTTCCATTATCCTAAAATGTGCAACTTAAAGTTAACATGAGTTGTTTTTATCTGTGTATATGCTTCATACAAAATCCAGATTTTGAAGCAATTAAGATAGTGTTAATACAAGGTACTCTCAAGATTCTTTCAAGTTGAAAGCTTGTTCAAGATTAATGTTAAAATAGAGGTTTTATTCTCTTGCCAAAGTACATGCTAGGTAACCTCTTGTTAACATTAATGGGAGTTAAATATTTGCACTGAGAGGAAAATAGACCCCAGTCGTGATAGAAACTATGATTATAATATAAATAAACATGGCTTTTTAAATATCTTTTACTGCCTGATTATGGAACAAACCATTACATTAGGATTTCAAGGCCTTATGATATAAATTATTGATTCTTGTTATGCCAGAGATTTCCTATCACTATCAATGTGAAATGAGGTGCTCTTTATCTCATGAGATTTGAACGCTAATATTAACTTATATTAGGCAAGTCCTTTAACAGTTTAATGAATGACCCAAATAAATCACTACTAACTACAGTACTTCATATGCGAAGAAGGGGGTTTAATGTCTCTTTATTATCTGTATCCTCAGCCAGATGAGATGCTTTGGTCTCTACCCCAGGCTGCAGCAGCCTGGGTGTTGCCCAAACTGAAGGGTGGCTGCAGATGGCCCCACTAGGTCATTATAGCCACTGGGGAGAGCTGGAATGCAGAAATGCTCCAGCCACATCCCTAACATGCCTCATGCTACTCTGCAGGAATTTCCTTGGGGCTAACTCGCGCTGGCTCGTAGCCATTTCTACTTTAACTCATAGCAGGATAAAGCATAGGTAGGACAGCTAATTGAGACTGGGGGAATGAATGGGAGACAGCTCTTTACATATCTGGTTAAGCATTTTATTTGTTTTTGAGGTTTTCTCATCTACTTTAAAGAAGCATTTCTCAAAGAATTACCGAAACATCCTTTTGGTAATCCTGAAGAAGTAACTGTTTCTCATCTGGATTTTTTGTATGTGATATAATATGGATTTAACTAAGTTTTTATTTACTTATTTTAAGACTCAATGGACATAGTTTCAATTTTTTCTTAAGATACTGCAAATTATATTTTAAAGGAAATGTCATGCAGTAGCTGAGTTCAATGCAGTACAGTGGCATCGCCATAACCCATTCCATTTACAATGCAATTAGATGCTGTTCTGCAATTAATAGGCCAAATGACACTCCCAATTATTACAACAGGCTTCCTGATACAAATCTGAGATAGCTCAGATTGCTGCGAAGACTTATGGAAATGCTCGCGTTGTACAGGGTTGCAACTGGGAGAGAAAAGCACCAGCAGGGTTGCTCTGTTCCTGCTGCTCTTACCAAGAGCTGCATTTGGCCCGCCGTGTCGTGGCCTATATAAAAGGAAGCAGTCTCTTCTCTTTTTTCCCCTTTCGTAAAAAGAAGGCAAAGGGCACCAGATGGCATGTGTTACAGAGCTTTTCCTTCTAGCATAGAATTTATTTCCAAGATGTAGAATTGTGAGGATTCCTTCAGTCATCCCCCTAGAGTCACAGGTTTGGTATCTCGCCAATGGCATGTAATACACTTCCTGGCATGCTGTATGAGAAGTAAAATTAGTTCAGAACTTCACTTTACAGTTGAGGCTTTTTTTTAACCATGTTATTTGAACATGCCTGGAAAAGGATCAGTTTTTAAGATTTATTAACCATTTCATTTCCGATGTAGTCATAGCCTCCCACCCTGGTTGAGATTTGGACAATTGTCAAAATATGCGAACAGTTTGAGCCTTGTTGCTTAATGCCATATGGAAGTAACGTTCAGCCTTTGTTCTGTTTCCTTGGTGTGAAGTAAAGCATTGGGAGGGAATTGGAAGTGATACTAGGAAAAAGTTTTAATCTATGTGGCTTTTCCTAGCAAAGAAGTATTACTGGTAAAACTTATTTTTCAGGACTTGGGGTTTCCAGTTGTAGTTTCAGTGTTGCTTTTGTAGACAGAAGAGAAAGAAAACTTGAACTGGAAAAAAGTGCGTAATTACCTTAGCCCATTTTCCTTAATAAGGATTTCAAGTGGATTTAAGGCTATGTCAAAAAAATTCTTCTTGAAATAGTTGTTACAAGCCAGTGATTAATGCATATAAATAGATATTCCTCTGTTTTGCAGATTTGGCTGCAACCTAATGAGCTGAATGTCAAAAGAAAGTTTATCTCAAGGGGCTTCTGCAAAAACTTCATTTAGTTGTTGGGACATGACAGTGGGGTTTTTTACGGCATTTGCATCTTAAAGGCTTTTTTCTCTTTTTTTCCACTTTTTTCGTATTTTTTTCTACAAATATTCTTAGTCATGTCACATGGAGGTGAGTCTTTGTTTAGTATTATGAGAAAAACTTCCTGGGTATTTTTTGCTCTCTCTCTCATAAATTCCCTTGCCATTTTATGGGTGCACTGCACTGTTATCTCGTGAACAATACACATCGCACCGTATGCATGTAGTTGAGTGCATGTTTATATGAAAAAAGGAGATTGTTTCTGTCTTGCTATAATCCATGTTTGTACAATTCTTTCAATGTCTTTAATTGTTTTGAACTCTAAAATGAAATGACTTCTAGATAAAATGAGCTTTCAGCTCTCTCCCTTTGTGACAGATTCCAGAGCATCTCTACCTCAAGGCAAGTTTGGTCACCATTTTGCCTTTGTGACCCTTCCTAACCTGTACCACTCAGCAGGCTAGCACTAATGTCAGTACTGTTTACTTGGGCAAGACTGATAGCATCCAGGTGGAGTTTCCAGTCCTTTTTTTTTTTCATTCTCCCCCTTTCCTTTCTTTATCCAGCCGTGGAATGCATGCCCTAACTGAAGAGTTGAGCAGCAGACTCTTTTGCAGATCCACCGGGTCTTTATTTTACAAACTAGTTGACGTTGTCATTCTCTTTTTGCATAAACAGGGGACAAAGCCCCAAGTCAGTGGGAAATGGCATGGTTTGACTGACCTCGGTGGATTTACACCACTCTACATGCTAAGGATCTGGATTGCAAATCTGAGTTTTCCCTTTGTTTGACCTTTTCTAAAAACAGTTTCTTCACAGTTTGCAGGCAGCTTGTCGACCAAACTTCTCACTAAAATACTCATAACAGCACATCTTTATTTCATTGATTTATTCATTTGTATGCTGGTTCAGTGATACCAGCTTACTTAAATGCCCTTTTGCTGTTTTTCTTTCATTATTTACTGATTTCACCTAGGTGAATAAGGTTGTGCAAATTATTATAAATCAGTCCACTTACAACTTCTGACTCCTCTTGATTTAAGTACTGATTTACTGTCCTTGACAACTGAGAGCTGTACAGTTTCTCTCCCTTCTGAATTTGAGAAAGACTAGAATGTAATTCCTAGCAATTAATAACGGAGCATTAGAAATACTCTGAAATTATCCACAACTTAACTGTAAAAGTGATGTGACTGATCAGAATCCTACAGAGTCCTGTGGCAGCACCTGTAAGGAAAGAAAGGCTTACAGGAAGAGCACGCCTGCCTCTGCTACATCAGCTCCTGTCGGCAGCACAAAAGCGAGGTAGAACCAGTCCCCAGTCACCTCTCTGGGGACAGCCTTTGCAAAAAGCTTAAGTGCCATTAGTGTGGCAAACTATGCCAGGTACTTTTCATGATCAAGTATAGGAAGTCTAGTATAACCTCACTGCTCAGTTGAGGTTACGCTTCCTTAATGCATGGGAGAGCACGAGTCTGCTACTGAAATGTGGTGTGAGTCACAGTCCTTTAGCTCCAGCTGTGGAGCTTGTGTTCTTACCCCGTCTCCAGGCACAGCTACTGTGGTAGCTGTTTTCCAAACCTTTAACTGTAGCTTGTAGCTGATACCTGTGCAGGTTCCTGGAGCAAATGAACAGATACAGCCCACTGAATTTTAGCGAGAGGAATGAGTTATTTGTCCATCCAAAAAACATAGATTTTTTCAGCAGCTGAAAATCTCTGCTGATGGGGTTTTCAAAACACATTTTGCTGCCCCTCATTGGTCTTGAAAGTGAGGATTTCCTTCTTCCTGATTGTATGGGTGGTGAGAAGCACTCCTTCCTCTGGGGCTCACCGAGTTGATACTGCAGCATCTTTGTAACACTGCCACTGAGGATATGCACACTGATGACCTACTGCTAGGATAATGAAACTGAAGTAAACAACAAAACACCCTAAAAATACTGATTTCTCTGAAGTTTAAAACTGGAGAACAGCAAAATTTCAGTCACTTTGTTTCTGATTAGAATGACAAAGCTGTGTTAAGCGTAGAATTCAGCACAGAATATCCAGGTGTCCTGATACTATCTTCTGTATGCAGGAAATTTACGGTATCTTTGTTCAGGAACACTGTCACTGTTGTAGCTGCTTTTATCACCCTGTGACATACTGGGACCTCATTTTAAAACTGCTTAAAAGGAAATTTAAACTAAGAAGTCTGTAATCCCATGACATCACCTTGATTTGGTAGCATTTCTTTCAGTGTGTTTGGAGGCAAGAGAGAAGGAAGGGAGGAAAGGTGATGCCTAGTGAAGGTAATCTCCCAGGCCCTGCCTAGCAGTGCTGCTGTAGAGGACTGTGCAGAGCTATGCAGAACATCTGAGTTAGGCTCCTGCTTTGAGATGCCCTCAGAAGGAGTCTTCCCCTCTGCAACAAAGACCGAGGAAGTCAGGAGAGATTAATCCTTCAGAATATCCTCTACTGATGCTTACAAAATTATCAGAGAAGTTAGGAAACTGTTGTGTTAAAAATCGGTTTACTTGAGTTTCATACTGTTGAAAGTATGGTTCTGAAAACTTTACAAGAGGCTAACTAAGAACAAGAGCCCCAGACTAGCTCTGGAACAGCACTTAGCAGCACAGCCTGAGGTATTTCCTTGCTTCTGCAGTAGGGTGAGCCCCATTGCACAGGCAGCCAGGACAGAGGAGCTGAACTCACCTGCCTGTAGTCACACAGCTGGCTGGCAGAAGGCTATAGGCTATACTCCCTGGGAAAACTGTCGTAATGTGTAGGTCCAGAGGTATTTGAGCTTAAATTTGTATCAGAAGGTCTTGCCTTATTGTATAAAGAAATATTCAAAAACTTTTGTTGCTGAATGCTACTAAGAGAATGGCTTTTTCGTGTGTCAGATTGAGCTAGAGAATATTTCTGTTACAGTTAGGTGGTTCCTTGCAGTGCTGAAACGCACACTTTCTCCAGTGATAAGAAGTTTCTAGCATTGTTGCTACCTCAGGAATTTGAAAGAAAGAAAAAAAAAAAACACCAAAAATTACACCAATAAAAAGGTCTTGCATCATGCCTAAGGTCATTAGCATCTGGCTTTGGGAAGCTGCCAAAGGGAATGAATTTCAAAGGCTGAGACTATTAGTTGAGAGCCTGCCAGTCCCAAGAGGTCTTACCTCAGTCTTGCAGCAAGAGCTTCCTGGCAGACCTTAATGGCTGTGACAGTACTTTCAGTGAGAGGATATCACTTACAATTGAATCTAGAACTACATGGGACTTAGCAGAAACTTTCTAGCGCAATGAATGGCGCCAGGAAGAAACAGAAAACCAGCAAATGGCCTGAATGCAGGTGTTACGTGCTCACATCAGTTCTCTCTGCTCCGGGGGAAAACAGATGCTTTTCTGCACCTGCTCTACTTTCAGCCCAGCTAAGAAGAATGCACTGCATTAATCTTGTATAGAGGTGACCAAAGCAAGGTGAATCCACATGGTCTCTTCCCCAGCCATAAGCAAGCAGCTCTCTGGATGAGCAGTGCTGCGTATAAATCCACAAGCCAAGAACTGTCAGCTCGAAAGCAGAGCAGGCACTGCTCCTGCTCAGCCCTCCAAATACTTCTCCAGCCAAAACCCAGTCTCTTCCAGTGAATCTGAAATGAGTCACAGTCAGCTGGTTTTGTCAAGTCCCCTGTCTTTGTCAGGCACTGAGGAATAGATCCACGGATGGATGATATCTGCCTGTTAATGTGACACTGCAGATCAAAATGTGTGCCCGTGCCTTCCAGCAGGCTTGACACACTGCAGTGCGGACAGAAGCAGACTTTTCTGGGGTACCAACAGTTGCCCAGGGGTCTGCTTTGGAACAGATCCATTCATTTTAAAAGGGGAGCATGTGTGTGTTCTAGCACATAAATAAAAACGAAGAACTTTGGCTGAGAGGCATGCAGTTCAGGAGGTGAACTTCCAAAAATTGAAATAAATAAAGGAAACCTGCAAGTCAAATACATCACTGGTATAGTTCCTTTTTTTTTTTTTTCAGTTCTTTGTGTCTCTTTTCTAGTGTACTTTTGTAGTTGCTGCCGGTTATTGTTGTCTCCAAGCCTTAAAAATCTGGTGTCCTAGCATTATTACCGATGGAAATGTGAAATGCAGAGATTACAAGAATCGAGGTCCTTGGCTTTTTACAGATGGTAAAATGAGAGAGCATAAGCACAAAGGTATTTAATGGTTCACCAAAACCTGCCCTGCTTCACTTTCAAGTTCACCCTGCTGTTGTTCTCACCTGTTCTTAATAGATCATTGGTAGTCCAGGTGTATTTGAAAGAAGTGCCTAAAATCACTTGGATAGCTATGTAATAAGTGGACAAAGAAAGATGTGACATTTGTTCCAATAGCGTTTTGGTGTTGCTGTACATAGAGATGAAATACATCTTTTGCAAATAGAAAACATCATTGCTCACAGAGATAAAATGTTGGCATTTAAAACTTAACCTGTGGCTCATCACTCTTCTACATGAGATCATTGCACAGCAGAATGAATTTCACAAAACATAGTACAGATAATTTTAAAACAGGATGGATTACTGTTTCTTGCTTTAACCTCAGCCATAATGACTGGAAAGTGTTCCACCATGTAGAAGTGAAAGTTGATAGGTCTCAGTTTAGTTCCCATATGGATTTCGTTTAGTTCTCACGTGGGAAGGTGTATACATCACTGAAACTGCCTTTTTTTTGTGTTTTTGTAAATGAGATCATGTTCAGCATGATCATGGAAAACAGGGATTGGGATGAGCTGTGGAAGAGAACATGTTTGTCTAGAGATGGTCTCCAGAGCTGGATTTGAGTGCAAGGTAGGACAGTGTGTACACCTGGTCGTTCTCTGCAGGACCCCTCAAATGTCCCTGTGATGCTTTTCCTCAGTGGCTGAAATGAGATATAATCAGAAATATCTGCCTGCCCCACTGTGGGGCTTATGGGTTTTGTTGGCTGAGGAGCCAGAGAATCGAATATTTTTAGTAGGAAGAGAAACCCTTTCTCTCACAAGTTTGACGTTGGTTCATTTGTATTTTTTACAGATTCAGTGCCATCAAATATCTGGATCATTTCTGGGGTCAAAATTTAAAAAGTGACACATGAGTCACTTCAACAAAAAAAAAAAGAAAATAAAAATAATCTTATTAAATTTAACATAAATCTGAAATAAAATATTTTTGACACAGATTGAGCTCTTTGAGCAAAAGTAAAATTGTGAAGAACTGTGCTATTTTTTTCCTAAGTTCACTTAGAAAATAACTTTATAAACTTCAAGTAGAAATAAATTAAAAGAGGAAAAAAAAAAGCACCAACACACATACTTACAAATTAAATAGAAATCAGTGCAAACATTGCTCCTACTGTGCAGCCCTGACTGCCGGGCAAGAGTACCAGTCAGGGGTGTGGTTTTGCCTAAAGCATCACAGCAGGGCGCTGGTCTGGTGTCCTCTTGGTGTTCCTGGGCGTCTGTGTTAGTGGTATTGCATCTTCTGGTCAAGAACCATGGGATTTCAGAGAGGACGAGCAATTGCTTTTTAATGTGAATGCCTGTCTTTTCCCAAGATTACTGTTATTTTATCATCACGGTTATTTTTCAGCCATGTTTCAAAGGTAGCTGAGTGTTCAGAGCTTGTAATCGACGGTAAGAGGCCAGGCGGTAATTTCAAGTCCCCGATACAGTTGGTCACCTTGAGGTTTGCCAAGTACAAGTCTTTGAGAAACACTTGTCGTTTCAAACTGTGCTTATTTACTGGTGAGGTAATAAAGCAGGTATCTGAGATATACTCCTGATCACAACTGTTGTTTACTTAGACTCCTCGTGCCAGTTCTTGTAATTGTGACTGGCTAGGCACGATGCGACGCTTTAATTGGGAAGTAAAACGAGCAGCATGTTCCACTGCTAATGGCTGGGCTGCGCAGAGGAGTTACTAATTAGCCTAAAGAAGCACCGAATACTGGTGTTTTCACAGAGTGACTTTCCAACCCCTTATTTACATCACAAAATCTATGTATAAAAGTAGCTTGCATCTCTCCTCCCCTGTAAACAAGTATTTCACATTCTGTGAGGCTGATGCTACAAAATGAATGTTACCCAGATAATGTAGGTTGGAGTACAGAGAAAATATCTTGATAAACAGAATACACAATTTCTAAGGCTAGAAATGAGTTTTTAGAGCTTTCTAAAGAAGCCAATTTTTTTAATAGATGTATTGCAAAGGCTGTGCTATTTCTCTTCGCTGGCCAGTATAATATGATGGTTCTGCACAAAGACATCTTTTTCTAAGTCTATAGAGGAAGTGTTTGTAAAGGCTGGGATTGTGCCTCTACTCTGTAATGTTTATAAACAGCAATTGTTGCTTGCTTGCTAAAATGGTGGTCAGGAGAAAATGCTATTCTTAGGAGGAGGATGAAGCCACAGAACGGGCTGAATGACAGGCTGGCTCTGTCACAGATTTATTATACAACTTTGGGTAAATCACAAATCCACCAGCTTGTAAAAGGGAGATAATGCTAAGCATATAGTGAGGGTTGCAATGTTTTATTGGTGTTTTTTAATAAAAAATGTGTTGAGATCACTTGAAATGAAAGGCTTCAGAGGTATATGGAATTTATTACAGATCTAGTATAAATTGCATTTCTTGGAACTAAACTGATTTTTACCAATGAGGATTTAAATATATTCAGAGTCCAAAAAGGCATTTCCTTCTTAATAGCCCTCCTCTACTGTAGAGAAAAGTAAAGATCACAGCAAATGTTCCATTTCTGTTTGAAGGTGTCACAGAGTTTTTAATAAAGATTGTGCTGACTGTATCACTACCTCATTTCAGCACGGACAATTTCAAAAGAAGCTAGCACTAAATGATTATGTTAATCTTAGCGGTTTTTCCCTATTCAGATTTTTGTCTAATTGATGTGGAGATGTAGTGCTCCTTTACTACAGAGTCACGCAAGCTGGATGCCATGCTGCATCTTCAGCTCAAAAAGAATATTCTCTTAATCTGTTGGGTAAGCTGAGTATGGTGGAGCCATATGTGGATGAAGAGTTTAATACAGAAAAAATTATTACAAGGCAGGGGCTTTGGAACAAGGCATGTGGCCGAGCTAATAAAAATGTCTCACAGTTGCTGCCAGTAGCCTTGATTCTGCCTCCCTCAAAGCCAGCAACACAAGTTGTGTTGGCCATGCGAAGGCAGGAGAAAGTCCTTTAGCTCATGGAGGCCCTCGGCAGGAGGGGCCACCTGTCCAAGGCACTGAAAAAGGCATCAAAATTAATCTCCAACTCCCATTAACCTCATGCGGCTTCAGCGCAGTCTGCTGCAGCCCAGCCATCGCTACATCCGGTAGGGCCGTGACCGTTCGGCTCGTCTCCACAGGAGCCTAAGGCCTAAGGTGGGGAGCGACAAAACGCCCTTCTTACCACTACCGTATGGTTTATTTTTAACAGAAGGACAGCGTAAAAGAGAAAAGGAGGTTTGTGAAAAATTGCACAAGCTGTGTGTGTCTTTAGTATAGCTGAAGGCTCATTACTTCCTTGTGGTAATCCTGCCAGGCCTACTTCTTCAATCCCTTCTGTGTCGGTCTGGCAGTCAGCTTCCTGCAGATATTATACCTAAACCACTGCTTCATAAGAGACTTCTGTTTTACACCTGCCATAGTTCTTTTAATTGTATGATTTCGCACCTTGTTCCAGGCCTGGCGCTCCTCCAAGCAATCCCCAAGTGTCTTGTAAAAAGTGGTTGGTCTTGAAGCATTTTTCTTCTTTTCCATTTTTCACGCTATGCATGCTCCCCTATTATTTTAAACCAGTATATTAATGGAGGGAAAGCCCTGGTAACCAGTCCAGTGCTTCTGAGTTATTAACAGGGCAGCTCAAGTCACCCTAAAATAGGCTGGTGCTTGTTCAAGTGCATTTCCAGTAGCATAGATGCTAAAATTCAAGGGACTCTGTAGCTAACACAACACTTATTCATAGCAACTTTGCTTCTTGAATTGCTGCTACCTGTTGCAACATTCAAAGATTCCCAGAAGTTTATTTAGTTCCCAAATTTGCTAGCAGTCTAAATTAGCATCCTAGCCGCCTTAGCCAAGTCTGGTGTCCGGATCACCCAGATGTACACAGCTTGAGCTGACAAGGAGTTGAGTTCCATTCTGAACACATTTAAGCTAATAATTTCCAGTATAAAATGCTGCTCTTAATGTTGCATGAAAAATATCTGGTAGCAGAGAGATTCTGGCTTTCTGTGTAAGCAGTCTGCTGTCAGAATGATCAGTGGGGAAAGGATTGGCAGGAGGAGGCAAGGGGCTGGAAAAGCCGGGTGTCTGTAAGCTGAGACGGGCTCGGTGCTGGAAGGCTGCTCTGTCTCCTCAGGTTCAGAGGAAGGCGAAGTGGTGAGGGGATGAGAGGAGGGAAACTGCGGAGACTGCCTGGGCAATGGGGCAAGGCGGCATCGGAAAATAAATGAGAGCTCGTGGCAGATGCAGATTCCTCAGCCAGCTATTCTTGGCAATGAATAAAAAGGTTAAAGCAAGGAAAAGTTATATTTATTTTTGTGTGTGTGTACGTATGTATGTGTTTTATTTTTAAAAGGTTGCTTTTATTTCCAGGTTTTCAATTATTTCAAAGGTTGCCTATACCGGAGGTGCCACAATAACTCATAGCTTCACAGAGACAAATCTATTATTGCTTATCACAGAAATGCCCAGAGGCCTCTTGTAGGGACAGAGCCCCATTGTGTCAGGTGTTATGGAAACATCATGTATATCTTTGATTCATAGTGTATTTTGAATCACCCTTAATAGTTTAATATTTTTTCCCATCAGTTAATTTCGGTTTTCAAGCTCTGAAAGGGGCTTTTACACAGCATTTGTAGGTTCTGGCAAAAATCTCTACAGATCACTACAGCCACTTCTGCATACCAATTCTATATACCACCATTGGCAAATATCAACAGCTGGCAACAAAACTAGATGTAGGTTGGTCTGAGGATGGATCACAGTGGCAGATTCAAGCATTAATTGAAAAAAAAAAGGGGGGGGGGCAGAACAGAATAGAAGGAAAAACTGGCTCTTTTTGTGAATTAATCTTAGAACTGAAATGTCACTTTACTAACATATTAAACTATCCAGATTTTTTTCCTTCCTGTGGCTAGAAATAAGGAAGAGAGTAAGGTAATGAAAATATTGAAGGATCGCTTGGAAAATTTCAGTGTAACATTTTCAGTATTGTCAAGTTTAGTTTTTCATAAGAAATGTAAGATCTGTCCTAGCGGCTCATAAACTGCTTTTTTGGATAAGATAATGTAACAAACACTAGGTTGACTATACACTCTAAAGTTGTCATATTGAGCAGAAAAATAGTGGGATAGTTGCTCACGTCATTTAGCGGCACACTCTGCAAATAATCTTTTGAAGCCACTGGGATTATTCATGGATTTTTAAACAAGTCCTTCTGTAAAGTTCTGTTTTTGCCCAGAAATGGTATTTTTATTCATTGTGTGAATGCAGCAACTTTGAATCTGTCCAGCATAATAAAATAGTATCTGTTACACACAGGCAAATGTTGAAGACATTTGGAATATGGCTGTATGAAGTGGTTGCTTGTTTATTTAGACTGGTTTTAGCTGGAATTCCAACTTTTTTTTTTAACACCACTCATATCGTCAAGGTATATCCAAAGCTACCACCAACTAGCTGGACAGCTTTCTCTGTAAGTTTTACACATCTTATCCTCCTGCACTCCTAGAGTCTTATCTCCCTTGTCCATAGCCAAAAGCTACTAACTTGGAACAAAGTTCAATCAAGACCCAAACATAATGAAGAAGGAGAAATCGCAAAAGATGGAGTTAATGGCTGCAGCTACCGCTGTGGATCCTTTTGCCACAGGCTCTGAAAGTCTGGAAAATTAATCAAAGTTCAATCAAGGATGTATGATATTGCGGCGGCTGCAGCAGCAGTGTCTGGTGTCACCTGGGAGCTGTCCATTAAAAACAGCTCACTGAAAACCATCGCGGTATTGATGTGGTATCCTGGTTGAAGGGGGTAGTCAGATGCTTCTCCAGGACGTTGCTATACCTTCTGCTTTTACTACTGGGTAAACTTCAGAAGTTCAACGCATATTTGAGACATAAAAAGAGCAGGCACATGTCTGGAATAGGCTAATAAAATCGGTAGTTTTAAAGAAACCTACTAGGTGGAAGGTGGGTGACCATTTCAAGGAGGTTTCATGGAATGTCATTGTAAAAATAGAAACTAAATTTTTTCTTCCTATTCAATAAGAAGGTGATCTAAAATCAAAAAGATAAGTGAGAACAAAAGTTTTGGCTAAAGCATAAATTTGTAAGATAAGTCTTCATCAGCATCGGAGAGCTGGTAAATAAGCATCCATAATGAACTCTGATTATTCTAGTGGTAACAGTACTTCAGGCATGGTTGTTAAACTCAACAGTTTGTCCAGAAATGTGTACGTTATGAGTTTAGAGAAAAAAAATCTTCTGCAGGTAAGCTATAGTAATTTTTTGCAATAGTTCTTCTTTCAGAAATTAATTTGAAAACGTAGAATATTTGCTTTTTATTTCATTGCCTGGAAAAAAAAATGTCCTATAACCTTTATGATGTTTATGGTTTAAACTTGGCAAAACTTGTGGGCAGGGAAAAATCATCTTTCATTTTATCAGACTGCCACTGAGACACATCCTAGTCATCTCTGTAATACTCTGACACTCCCATGAAACAAAGTAAAATTGCCACCACTGGTATTACTGCTATGTTACTCATCGGTTATTATATGCCATGGTTTAAACGGTTGAAAACCACTACCTGGTATTAAAGAACAAGGGAGGGGGGGAAAAAAAGGAAGAAAAATGCTGGAGGTTGTGAAAATAAATACAAAGCTCAGTACTGTAGGTGAAGTGTCTCCTGTATTGGTAGGACTCTATCACCTTTTTGGGGGGGGGGGGGGGGGGGGGGGGAACAACGGTATTAATGTTTCAGGTATCATACTGCTGGCTCTCCTTTTCTTTAACCATGTGAATATGAGTTGCTCCCAGTTTTATGGCAGACATTTTCTTCTGACTTTGACACACCTCTGGCCCAATGTCACACCCTTTGGCCTGGGGGCACAAACATGGTTACTGACTATTCCTTTTATGACAACACAAAGTCTCTGGAATTCTGTCTAGGCACTTTAAATCAGATAGCATAAACAAGTCTTTCTCCCCATTGTATTTCTGCCTGGATCATCACTATATCTTAAGTGAAATTACTGGTATTCTTTTGATAAACCATTAATGCTAGGAAGGGGGTTGGATATTTTTTTGTTGTTAATTACTAAATCTCGGTGACAGACAGAATCTGCCTGTTAAAACTTGTGTTGTAATTTGAGGATTAAATGCTGCACCTCTGAGAAACATCAGTATCAAAACTGATTTGCTCTAAGAGACTTAACGTTGTTAGAGGCTGCAGTCTGACAAAGTAGATTCCTTAATAACAGAGTTAGCAATTAAATGTTTTATGCTCCTCACAAGACTTACAAGATGAGAGGGCAATCGCTAGAATTGTGCAGAAAGGAAAATGCGTAGCCAGTACAGCTCCCACCTTAATCCCTGACACTGAAAGACTTCAGCTCCCATTAATGTTTGGCTGTTAGATATGATTTGAAAATTGCATTTTGCTTGATAACACCTTTCTTATCTAGCCCGAAGGTTTGCAGGTTCATATTCTCCTCTAGCACCTTTGTGCAGCCCACCCCAAACCAGACTGACCATACAAAGGGTGGACAGAGCTGCCAAGAACACTTGGGTATCTCATCCACGCTGCATCCTTTCCTTAGAGCGCTCTCTCTGGTTGGGTAGACATGTCGTATGTATGATAAGGTGATACATCTTTTCGCCAGCCTTTTAGACAGAAGCTGCATACTTCTTTGCAGTTCAAGAACTTAGAAATGGAGAAAGAAAGAATCAGTGGGTAAGCCAATTTTCTTTCTAACAGCCCAGGGGTTAGGGGGAAATGGAAGGAGAGAGCTAAGAAAAGTCTGTAAGTGTATGTCTAAAGTTGTTCTGATTCAGGCAGGTCAGTTAAAATATACTTACTTTGAACAGTGATGTGATACAATTCATATTTTCGTAACAACTTTTCCAGTCTTGATATTCACTGCATATATATATATATATATATAACATTTATATTTCTGTGTTTTTAACTAGGTATATTTCTAGGGGCTAGACAACTGCAAAGTTGATGCTTTTTTGGCCTATTTGCAAGCTTTAGTTCCAAATACAGATTTGGATTTGAAGCCTGTCCCTCCTTGAAGTTTGAATTCTATGGACATTGCTTCATAAAACATTTTAAAGAAGATAATGTCGTTATGTAAGCTCTCTGTGATTTCTTTTCCTGTACTCTCTGGTTGTACATACTGAAATCCAAGCATAGAAAGCACCTACTAGGCAAGAAGGTGAAAGGTAATGTGTTTATTTTAACATTTTAAACTGGCAAAAAGACAGAGAACAAAGAATAGGAACAGCCAGTGAGTTTGCAAATGGCTAATAGTTAAGCTGGGTGCTCCAGGCTTCACAGTGGGTCAGATGGTGTTTATTAAAAATCTGGGGAGGTTGGAGAGAGTACAGAAAGAATGCTGCTTACAGAGAAGATACATGTTTTAGAGTCATTAAGACTCTGAATTGTAAAGCTCTCCAAAAAGATCTAATAAACCTACCTGAAGAGCAGATAAAACTGCTGAAAAATGCAAAGTAGAGCATGCTGGAAAGAAGTAATCTGGAGTTTTCGTAAATGCTGTCAAGTCCTGGAATGAAATTGTAAGCATTCAACAGAAAGCCCCAGTTATCAGAAAATTGGATGAACTCATCTGTATGGTATATGTGAGCAACGGATTAACTCTATTGCTTTCATTAGAAAAGAGAAAATGTTGTATTTATGTTTGTCACCAAGTACTTGCTAATTGTGTGTCTCTTGCTTAGTATAAAGCTGCATTAAACGGAGGAAACTAAAATGGTAGAAAGCAAAAGAATATAACAGAGTAATGTTAAAGTATGTTAATGCTCTCAAAAAGTCAAATGGGACAGCATATTCCTTCAGGTGATCTTATGACATCTACAAAAAAAATTAGCCAAAATGAGGAATGAGAACAGGAGAATGAAAATACACAATTGCAAAAATCACTGGAAGCAGGGGAAGGCTTTGCTAGGAAGATCAGCAGTAGGACCACCTCGATTAGCAAAGAGATTAATAAGATATGACATGAACAAATGTAGTGATTAGCACAGAGAAGTCAAGCCATGTCTGTTGGTTTATTGTATTTCACGTTTTCAAGCAACATGTTTTAACACCAGTATTGAAAAGCTCTTTCTGTGCAGTGCATAATTAAGCCATGTTGTATAATTATGGTACCATTCCTGCAGGGAACTGGGCCTTAAAAATGGATGTAACTATGTAACCTTAAAAAAAACAAAACAAAACAAAAAAAACCCACACACCTGTTAGATGGCAAACTTACAGAATCTATTATCAATTTTTTCAGAAAGAAATACATTTTGACATAAAGCAATATTTAATAAAAGATGAAAAGAAACTTTCTGTTCAGGTAGCTATTTCGCAACTTAATTGCAGGTTTTCTTGATTCTGGTGACTTTCTATGGAGAGGGGATGGATCAGTGGTATGAGATGGTGTTGGTTTCTTTCTGGATCTATAATAAGACTTACTTCAAATTTTAGCGTCTTGAGCTATTTTGAGCTAACAAAGGAAAGTAATGCAGTGAACAGTTAGAGGAAAAAGTAGCGCTGAAGCAGAGGTACAAATGTAAATAGTATTAAATAAACTGCATATTTTCTTTTTATCTAATTACACTAAAGGAGATATAAATAGCAAAATAGGGATCAAGATTTAAACTCAGATTAAACTGTTAATGGAAAACAGTTTTGTACTCCATAGCTCAGTATTATCTGCTTGGGCCACCTTACAAAATCAGCCTACCTTGGTTTGGGTTTCTCTGTTGCTTAGATGAGAACTGGAGTGCCATACCGAGACCTTCCACACACCTTGAGAAAGCTTCTTACATACTCTATGGCTTAAGCTGGCCTTTTTGTAGTTGACAAGTGCTTAAAAAAAAACAGTACACAGAGTTTAAAACTATTTTTATCTTCATAATGAAAAGTTCATTAAATTTTGAAACTACTGGGCTTGCAAGTCATTTGATACCCAGGCCTGCAAGTATGCTTATGTCCTGCTGACAGGACCACAGCTCTCTTCATTTTCAAGGTCTTTTTCCTCTTTCCCTCCCACCTCCCCAAACTCTTGGGTCCCTTCAGCTCTGGACAAGTGTGTAATTCTTGTTCCTGGTGGCTTTCCTTGCTGAAAGGTGCCCCACTGCCCATCTGTACGATCATGGGGCAGACCATTAGTTCACATGTCTTTTGTAAGGTGAAATGCTTAATCCGCACCTCTCTCCAAGGCAATAAGTGAGCAGACCATTAAATTAGCGTGGAGATCTTTGCCAGCACTGATTTAAGGAAGAGGGACATAGTGTATTACGTGTTTGGAATTTAGGCTAAGCAGGCAGGACACAGAGGTTAATGCCATTTTGCAGCTAACTCTGTTAGAAAGAATTTGACACAGACAGCATGTGCTTGGGGAAGTTAGGTGCCCCTTTGCATAGAGCACACAGCAGCAAAGACCAAACCTACTCCTAACATTTAGATTGTGCTTGAGTAGTTTGTTGATGATCTTCTTTAAATTACCTTATATTTTTTTTCTTTTTGGAATCAGCCACCAAATCATGATTGACAAAAGCCAAGAGAAACGTTTTTCTGGGGATGACATTGCACTTTTGTGCTACATCACACAATCTCAATTGTAGCGATTCCCTATGATTAATACCTATTTTTTTAAAAAATGCTAGATAATAAAATCAGGTAAGAGCAGCAGCTTTCTGTCTGTAACCAGTTCCATGTGTTGGAGCTCTTCTCAAAACTGTGAGTACTCTGGAATTTGGTGAAGGAGTTTTAGCACTTCACAATCTGCCCTACGTCCTCAGATGTTCGTGCTGCTGTGAACACAGGCTGAGACATGGCAAAGGAGAGACAGGCTGGGGCAGATAGGGAGAGAAAGCAGCTTTCCTTGGGCTGCCTTGTTATGCCGTGATTCTAGGTGTTTACATTTGGACTTCCATGGATTTCAGACCTGGGAAACCTTTTCCTTTGCCCTCAACAGTGTCCCTGAGAACAGAGGTAGATGCCTTGGTTTCCTCAAGGAGCTTACAACTCAAATGCATTTAAAAAAAAAAAATCAGAATTGCAAAAATTGCAATAACTTGCCCAACAATACAAATAGCACTTTGATGGCAGACTGAACCCAAGACCTTTGGCTCAAGCCTGGGGCTCTGTCCTGAAGCTTATTTTTTACACAAGAAGCTATTTTTCCATTAAATTTCACTGCTGGAAGAGGAGTTATGGGAGTCACTGTCTGGTTTCCATTTTGGTCATTCTTCAAGATACATCTTGATAATTTGTTCTATACAAGCAAGCTTCAACTATGAATTAGCTGAAATTACTGCAAACACTGTTAGCGTGCTAGTATTTCTTTAAAAGCTGACCTGTAAATACAAATTGTCTCAAACATGTCACATTATGCTAGAGATCATTGGATTTTACTGAATGGAGCACAGGTAGTAAAAAGCTGAAAAACTGCTAATCAGTAACAGTGAATAGTTGAAAAAGAGCAAAATTGGAATATGTTCCCATAAAATATTCATTGAAAAAGCTTGAACAATGAAAATAATGCTTAAGAGACTGTTAGTAGATAATTAATTAAGAAAAAAGTCAATTGGTCTTAAATTGTTTGCTGTGGATAGTTAGCCCATTTAATATGAATTATCATCTTCCAGGCAAATGGCAGATAGCTAGTAAATAGGTTTTTCCTGGGAACTGGCTGGAGGGGAGAACAGCTCTCCACACAGCTGACTTTTAGTCACTTATCATTTTGAAGTAAATTCAGACCTTCTGGCGGTTTGTGGAATCTTAAGCCACTCTTTGTTGGAGAATTCTCAATCAGGTAGACTCCTTAGCTACACTGCTGTTTGTTTCATTAAGAAGGAAATACAATTTTAGTAACAAGATGTGCCTTTGGCTTTGAGTTATCATCACGAGAGGGCAGTTCGGGTTTCCCCTCACTACAAAGCATAGGCTTTTAAAACCGCTCCTAAGAATCAGCTCAAATAGCGTCACGTGGCTGTGATTTTGTGGATGCTTCGTCCTACAGCTCACAAGACCGCCGATGATGTGTGTGGAAGTGCTCTGGCATCCTTGGCAGAGCCCAGCGCCGGTAGAGGTGGCCCTGGGCTGAGCTCTGCCAGGGGAGGACCTATCGGTGGCTCTCTTCGCACACTTCAGTGTTTTTCTGGCAGAAATACCTGGCAGGCCATACTGTGAAACTAAATCCCCCTCTCTTTTTCTCGGTCTTTGTAAGTAGTTCAGTGGGAGATATAAGGTATACGGTGGAGAAACCTATGGATTCAGGGAAAGCGTATGCTTCGTGTTGTGCTCTGTGGGCCCAGATTCTGGTATTGGCTTTAAAACTGGCTTTATCTGGCCTGCTTCCAGTCACTGTGGTGGAGCTGACATTGTCTTTACTCCAGTATTTAGTAAACTGTAAATTAGGTTCTCTCCTTAAGCATTGTGCATATATCTAGCAAATAATAAATAGGATTAGAGGACAAATTGCCCAACAATTATTCGTTACGTTAGCTGTCTTCTCCCTACAGCCATCTTATTTCCTGCTGCCTTCCCTATGGGATTACAGGTATTCATCTGGTCAAACACTGTCCTGGTATGTTCCTAAAAGGATTCCCACTGAGTCCAGTGAGACTTATTCATGTGTGTTTCTGGGCGTAGCACGGTGTGTGCCTGGCTGAGGAGAGTGCCAAGAAATAATACATAGGAGGCAAAACTAGAGCAGGGAGAAGTGTTTTCTTCGTGGTTTTGTTTTGTTTTTTAAATAGGTGAGAGATGACTATGACAAAAATCCTGTTCTAACTCATGAATGCAACCCAACACCTGAATAACTCAAAACAGATTTTGGCCCAATTACTGGAAAGTAATTCTTCTCCTGTCTTTATGGCCTGTACTTCTGTTAATAGGAAGCTTCAACTTCATAAAAAAAAATAAAATTCAGCCTTAACGCAAAAGTAAGTTGATAGGGGGAAATGTTTTAACTTTAAAAAATACGTGCCCCACTCAATGAACCTTTAAAACTTGCAAATGTTTAAAAAGAAAGGAAAAAAAAAATCGTCAGCTGCAATTTGCAAAACAACACTCCGACACTAAAAATAAGTAATTTTAATCGTAAGTACCTCGTAGCTTATTTGCAGATAGTTGTACACTCTTGGAAAAAAAAAATGTAATAGGCCTTAGGTCAGCTGCATTGATTTAATGCATTACTTAGGCTGCCAGAGCAGAGGTAGAATCTCCTCGCACTGCATTAGGAGTGCCTCAAGCCTCCGTGACTCCTTTTGATCAAATCTCTGTGAAAGATGAGTGTCATGCCCTCTTCGAGCCAGCTGTGAGGGGACTGCCCTGCGACTGGAGGAGCATGCTGGAGCACAGCACTCCGGGGCAGCGAGGTGAGAGCTGGCTGCAGAGGTGAGAGGCAGACACAACTTCGTACTGTAGGTCTGGAGAACACCAAGGGGGAGGATCCTATTTCACTCCCCTGTGCACAGCCTGAGCATACATCAGACCTTGAGGTGCTCAGAGTCAGACAAGAGTAAAGAGGCGTGTGATGGTTCTGCCTTAGTACTTGTACAGACAGGAGTGTTTCCAGTACTTCTTTGTACAACTCACTGAGGGAATGGGAAACTGTTTTATAGCTCTGGAAACATAAGCACAGTAAGAATGTCTGAGGTAAGGAAAGTTCTTTGCAGTTATATATGAATGTGTGTTTTTACTGTGCAACTTTTACTTGTGGTTATGCACTGTGGAGATATAAAAATTCTTGTAATGGTGTTGTTTTGGGTAATGAACAATGGAGATGAAAGCTGTAGTGAAAATGTACTCTCCATTTCTTAATTACTAAAAGATACTGTGAAAGTAGAAAACTACTTTATATTAAAGAAATCCTGCTTTTCTTTCTGCTGTGCACTGTAAACAACTGTATGACTTTTCTATTCTACAGTAAGTAATGCAGAATTGCAGGCTGATTATAATAAGCAGAGCCATCACTTGTATAATTGTTTTCCAATTGAAGTAGTAGCATGTAAATCATAAATACTTGACAATGTTTAATTGTAGAAGTCCTCGATATACATTAATAACAATAAAATCTGTGATTTGTGACTCAGATGTGTTCTGACTGAAGTGCTTTAAGCAGATACATTATCATTATTATGACGTATAAATGCACTGAAGAGCAGACAACAATATAATTTCAGTACGAAGTTCTTTTGAAATTACCACTAAAGTGGAATCTAATGTATGCCCTTTATATTCAATTTATTGCTGACTATTTAGCATCCAGAAAATAAGGCCAGTAATTCTTTTCTTAGGATCAGTCTGTTTGGGGTGGGGGGGGCAGAGGGAGGGGAGAGAGAGGGAGTGTGTGTGTGTGTGTGTATGGGGTTGTCGTCTGTTATTATTATTTTTTAAATATATAGCTCATTAAGAGGTTAAATGCATCAGAATATAAGATGCTTATTTCATTTATTTTGATTTTTTCATCATGTAGAAAAATAAACATGGTTTAATTGTCATCTCATACATAATGAGGTTTTGTTAGATGTGTTTAAGATACAGCATTTTACTTTCTGGTTTATTAATTGGCCAGATACTTCTAGTCCTCTGTGTAAGGAATCCTTGGTTTAAAAATGAGGAGAGGGCAGATCGCTAACCCAAGGGAAGGCTACTGATATATACAGGCTGTGGCTTATCCTTCTGTAAAATCCTGTGGATAAAAAGTGACACTATTCTTTTCTTCCCCTATTTCTTTTTCTTTTTATTTTTTGTATATAATTAAAAAAAATATATGTGTTTTTTAGTTTGAATAATGTGGGGAGCCAGGCAACTTTCTGATATTTTGTGGATGTGAGAGAGAAAAAATGAATTGAACTGGTTTTGTTTTAATTTAAAACAAACCATTGTTTGAAAGGCAGTTAGCAGTCAATTTTCACATCTGATCCGAAGTTGGAGTTTGGTGTGCTCATTTAGTTGAGATTGTTGTTCGAGCAATTTATATATAAATTTCTGTAATTCGTGTAACTACTTGGCTTCTTGAACCTCGGGAGCTGATTGTTTGTCTTATCTTTTGGTGAGCTAACTCTGCGTTATGTTGCAAAACCTTGAGGCATGTTGTGTTTCTTCGTGTTCCTGCAGTCTGCAAGTGAAGTCAGCTTCATTAGTTTCATGATGGCACATCAGTGCATGGCTGGTGTTGCCGCTTCCTTCAAGCTACTCCCGGAGCATGATCTGGGCTGCCTTGGTTTGGATAAGCTTGTAAGGATTTGTCAGCCAGATGTGACAAGATTGTCAAGAGGCAAGTAAAGAAGGAGATCTGATATTAATCAGTGCATAGCTTGGAGCCAAACTTTCTCAAATGCAGTGTAGTAACATGTTCTTCTCATTTACTGCTTCTCTTTGTGGCTATAGAACTGCCACTGTCTGAGTTTGACGGTTAAAAGGGATGCCAGCTAATAGTCTTTAATTGTAAGGATACAATTCTAGGTGGGAAAAGATCATATGTTTCTATTTTTAACATCCTCTTTGAAAATACAGTTCTGTTTACTGCAGTTTGCTGGAAAAATATGCTAGCGTTATGATAGACAAGACTCTGTTTTCTCTACTAGTTTTAAAATACTGAAATAGTGGCTCAGTGCTCTGCTCGAGGAATGTGAGGTGGGCAGCCTCCCTGTACTCCAGGTCATGGTGCAAAGTAGGACTTGCATTGTTTGTAACTGCTAACAACAGTGTGCGGTGCCTTTCTTTGTTCTGGTGATTAGAACAAAGTACACTGAAGAATACCTTTCTCACTTCTTTTACTGAAAATGGATAAAATATTGACTTTCAAAGAACATATCATGTAATATTGCATTAGATCTATTTACATTATGTGTATAATGCTAATAAGTTTTTTTACGTATAACCAGTATAATTCTGCATTTCTGTGTAAATCAAACTTCAGAGTTTTTAGCAGTTGCAGCTTAACCATAGGTGAACATGGAAAAAGTATCTAATCTTATGTTATGGAAAATACTTTCTTGTTTTACTTATTGTAAGTATTTTTGCTTGATTGATTTTAAAAAGTAATTGTTCTGTTAATTCTTTGAACTGCGGAACCATCTTCAACCTATTTAGAACCATAAAGAGAATGGCATCTGCAAACATATCCAGACGTGCAGGAGAGCTAAATTGTCATGAACGGGAAAAATTATTCCAAATTTTGGGCCATTTTGTGGGCTCACTATAGCTGGGATGAAATTCTGCCTCCTTAGGGTGCAACAAGATTTGGTCTTTTTATACCAAATGCCTTGACTTCCAGCTTCTGTGCCTGTTCATAGTGTTATTAAGAAATCTGTTCATACAACATTGAGCATGTCATTCTATTTCCCATCAAGTAAGCCAGTGATTTAGTTTGTTTTTAGTAATAAAGACTCCTCTATTATGTTAAATATTTCCTGATAAGAACCAAAATATTCTTTTTTTTTTATTGTAGATTACACTTTTTGCTACATGTTTGTTTTTAAAGCACCTTTCATAGGAAAAACATATTTGTTAAATATTTTCATGCAGATTTGAGCTAAAATTTAGCTACAGGTCTTGAATTCCAACAAAAGATCCACAAAATGCAGGGAAGAGAAGCTATTGTTTTGGCCCCCTGGGTCATCTCCTGCCCTTCATGACTTAAGTGGTGCAGGAACTCAGTTCCTATGTGCGGTGCAGCCAGCAGTTTTTGTCCTAGCAGATGCTACAGCTGAAGTTTTATAGCTTCATCACTTTTTTTTTTTTTAATTCTCATTATCTATTCGCTACTATCTAAAAATCTCTTTAGAGACTGAAATTTCAGTTTTCAAACTCAAATAATATTGAGGGACCAAGCAAAAAGTGAGAAATTCTAACAGGGAGATTTTTTGTCATTTTAGGATAAAGAACAGTAACATTTTCTTACCACACTTTAAAACCATGGTAGGATTGTATCTTTAAACATATACATGCTTTCGAAAGAATGAAATAACTGTTCCTCACTGATAATCAACTATATTTCAAATTTGAAGTCAAAAGTTTGGGGTTTTCTTTTATTAGCTATTTAGACTGGTGTTTGAAAGCCGTTTCAAGTTTTCTCACCTGCATTCAATAAAAAAGAATACTAGGTTTTAAATTGTGAAATTACCAATGGAGCTACACTGTTGCATAAAATATTGCATAACTCTGTAGCACCATAGATAGTATCACGTGTATGTGTACAAATACTGTTTGGGTTTAAAATTTATGAAATTGCATTAAATGAAATTGCGTAACACTAAATATTTCAGAGTGCTGTTATTTTTCTTTCATTCTTTAATGTATCTTTTCTGTCTGTAACAAGAAGGGGAAGAATTTAAGCATGTGTTATTTTATGGCTTTAAGATTCATGCAGCAGTGTGAGAAGCTGAAAATGTTGGGATTGTCTTCGAAACGTTAATTCACCCATGTTGCACACATGTAACATTCTTTAAATTATGTAAATAGTTAAAGGCATACTTTAAAGGGTTTATATGCTTTAAAGGTCTTGCAGTTCATTTATACTAATATTCTTCATTTCTGTGATAACTTGTGCATATACGTAACATTTATTTCGTTTTAATGTAGGACTTGGAGTTAAATATTTAATTAAGCTTTAGATCTTGGACAGATCTGTAGTCTCAGCATTTAACATGGGATACATAGCATGCCAATCTGGTTAAATAGCCTGTGCACAGCTTATTTTCTAGTTTAAATAACAGGTAGTGTTTCATCAAAACAAATTTCACACCATTTCTGTTTGGTGACTTACCCTTACCCCCAAACCTTGAGCAGCTTTTCTCATCAGTTTGCAGCAACCTGTTATTCATTTTTGAAACACACTAATATGAATGACTTTTCCTGTAAATTTTTTAGAAGGAAAGTTGAGATTTTTGTGATAAATACTGCTTAATAGTCAGCAAAGTGTAAGGGTTTGTGATCTACACAAAGTAGAGCAGGTACACCATGGGAACTGTAGCTCTATAGTTTATTTCAGGGTCAAAAGTAAATAACTGCAAGATAATGATAGGGTGACATTTTTCATTCCTTAATTTGTATTTCTTGTTTTCTTTTCCTAATTGAACAGTAAAAGAAAAGAGGAGCTAAATATATTCCCCAGTTTGACCAAGCTGTCTGTCAACACACACCTGTTGTTAACAAGCGAGATTAATTGCATTGCAAGCTAATGTATCTGCAAGCACATTGTTGAATAGCAAAATTGAGCTTTACTGTCCAGTGCTTTTTGTTTAAAGAGTAACACTTCGTGTGCGCACACACACACACGTGCACTCTCTTCTTATAATTATTTTGACAGTGCCATTAACAAGAGTTGCCCTAAGGGGCCCTTTAGGGTAAGTGACATGCATGAAGAGTGATTTTCATCCCGCAAGTTATGCTGTGATTGAAGTTTGGCCTCGTTAGTGTGCCGCCTTTCTCAGAAATATCTCCATTCTGCTTACTCACCTCGCTGCATTGCCCGAGACTGTCCAAAGCACCTCTCTATTAGCAGCTAAAGCTGCCGCTTAGCCGCAATTGGCTGTAGGATTTTGAGTCTTTACTTAATTCAGTCTCTTATCTCAGCTACTCGTCCTCAGGACTGTTCTCAGTTACTAAAAGTTCTTAATAAAGTGGCGAGCAACATGTGGAGTAGTGGCCCGTAATTCAGTAGCCGGCTAAAACTTTTAAATCCACAATCATGGTTGATTTGACCGTGTGGTACCATCGCATGGAAGTATTGGCTAATTTCAATCTCATCTTACTGAGCTGTTTCACTCCGCCCCACCACTTTTTGGCCAGTTTTGAAGATGTTTTCATCAATTATTACAAGGACAATTAAACATTTTCAGCTGCAGGTGGTAGACTGCACCCGCAAGAGAGAGATTCAGTCCAGTTCTAGCCAAAACTTGCTTTATTAAGCTCCGCAGAGGGAGACGGTAATGAGGTAATGTAACTTGCTTCAAAACCTGGGTTGTAAATACTCTGCTTACTTCTCAGGCTGTGACTGCTTAAAAGGAGGTCAGGTTTTGGTATCGGACCCCAAATAAACAACATGGATATACGCATAAGGATTCTGGTAATTAATGGGATGTATTCTGTGGTCTTGTCTAGAAACTGTATTCAAACTTGTGGCCTTTGTGTTCTTTAACAGTAAAAATCATAACAGAGCCTCCCCACAGAGAAGGTCTAAGTGGGAGTTTAGTGGTATCAGCACCAGCCAACATTTTCAGCGCAATAAGTGTTAAGTTAAACTCCTAAATTCAGGCTTGGCCTCTGGAACAAAAGCTTTTTGTCTGGGTATTTTCAAAAGTTCTTGTACCTCCAGAGCTCGGTAGGAGCATACATGTTCAGCATGAACAAAAACCAGCCCACTTATTGAGGAGCCATCATGGATTTAGGTGTAACCTCATGTGTAGTGGAGCTGGGAAAGGCAAGTTGTGGCCCATCTCTGTCTTCCCCATCTTTATCCTCGTTAGTCTCTTACGCAGGAGACAAGAATTTTGCTAAATTATTTTACTAATAAGCAGTTTGCCAAATGAATCATCTAGGGCTAGCATTTAAACATGTTTGTTAATGGGGAAGGTTGGAGCTATTTGGTCAGTGCTGTTTACTCTGTCACATCCACATCAAATTTTTCTCTATTTAATTGAAAGCTCAAAATATACAAAACATCAGATGTTTTCTGGATACAGCAAACAGTAAGGCCTTCTTTCTTCTCATGAGAAATGTATGTTGCTATTTATTGTGTTTATGAAATGACTCTAATGGCACTGTTAGTTTGTAAGAAATATTTTTTGTGAGATATGACTGTGGAAATAGTGTGTGCATCTTGTAGGCACCTTTCTCTTGTTTTAATAACTTTATAGATTTATTTATTTTAGTCTTGAATCTTTTTAAACTTCAGTGAAGAAACAGAAGAATTTGCAACAGCCAAATATGCTTGCAGTGGGCATAAATGTAGTATGAATGGAAAATCTTTTGTTCAAGGGCTAAGGCTTTCAAAGCCTGGCAGTGAAGGAATAATCTCAGCGGTGTGTCAGTCTGTCACTGTGTAGTGTAGCAGGACAGCTTTGACCTCAACCACAACTGACGACCTTAAACACGTGGCAGAAGAGAACATGGCAGGCCGCAGGACTGGCCATGTGCAGGTTGAAACGCAGGCCAAGTCTACTTTGTCCAGAATAGCCCTCAGGTAGGCCTCGCAGTCAGAACTGGGTACGCAGGTACAGGCATTTAAGTGCACTGTTGCTTGGTGAGTGTCTTCCCCATGCCCGGTGTGTCCTTCCAACTCTACTAACTTGCAGTGAAGAGTTCCCATGTTCTGTCCCTCCTCCAGCCGTACCCTCTCCTCTCGAAGTGTCAGAAAGAAGAAAATGGCTGGAGCCCTTCCCTGAAGATGCCCCAGGGGCCCTCCTGATGCCTCTACAGGCAGGTGGGATTCAGGCCCTTACTCGACTTGGAATAGGTTGAAATTTTCAAGGAAAAAAAGATGTTTAATCTAAACTCTTATGATATAATATCAGCATGCATTTTAAGCTTAATTGTAGGGCTAAGTCTTCAATGAGTATTTTATGAATTTACTCCATCTGGAGCAGCCCAACACCTTTGGTGATTATACTTGGAGTATACTGGAATATATTTTAGTTCCCGTAAACTGCAGGGAGCTCAACAAAGTAGCAAAAACTGAAGTCTGTGCTATGGAAGAAGAGTCAGGAGGGATAAACACGTACAGGGTGGAATCTACAAGTGTATATGGGATAGGTGTAAAGAACAAATATTTTTAGTGTGATGCAGATAGACACAGTTGGGTTGTAAGATGGATGAAATATAAATTGAGAACTTGCTCTAAATCATTACAAAAATGATGGACAGATCTATTTATCCATGGAGTATATACCTAAGGAAATTGGCAAAAGTTGTCTGACCAAAAAAAAAATGGACGATGTGCTAACTTTCTTTGGGAAAATTAGGTGGGATGACCATAGCAGATGTTGCTTGTTGCTAGAAGTCCTCAGTGAATGAAATGAAAAGTGGTGTCTGTTACATTCTGTGTAATGAGAGCTTCTCTCACGCATTTTTGTACATATAACTCCTCTTTCTTTTTTTTCCTCCAAACTTGCATGTTAAATTGATAGGAATATCTGGTCTTGGTTCCAAAAGATGTTCCTGTAATATAGCATCAGTGGCACCATTTTGTAGGTAATCTGCAGAGCAAAGCAGCGAAGCTCTGGTGCTCTTCGTGGGAAGGTAGTATCTTGATGAAAAGCAGTTTACAAAGCAAGGAATCACTTTTGTGCAGAGAAAGGGAGGGTTTTTCTTGGATGACAGAAACAAGCGAGGTTGCTGACCCGTGCATTACTGATGCTAAGTGGTTCTGAGGCTATCTGGGACTTGCTCTGCCATTTTACTGGTGTCTGCACGTGCAGTGCTCAGGGAGTGCGGAGAGCCAGACCAGCTTGCTAGTGTGAGCCGAGATCCCTGGCTCAGTCCTGACAGGATCTTCAATATTTATTTCCTTTTTAATTTGGTTCCCAAGCTGGAGTGCTGTCAGACTAGATTCCATTTAACATAGAGTGAGGTTTGATACAGTTATACTTCCATATCATTAGGTAATCACAAACACTCCTATTGCCCATCCTCTTACTGTATTGTTTTAAACCTGTTAGGACGTTGCAATTGCAAGTGAGCATAGGTCCCTGAGGGCTTCAAAAGTGCATAGATGATCACAAACTTATTTTATGAAATGAAGCCTGATTATATACCAAGAATCAGAATGAACTTGTCCCATTAGCTTGTGCTTTTCTTTAGCTGTGAAGGCTGAGAGTGGGTTGAAAAGAAATGTTCAGTAACTTTTGAAGTGTAATCGAAACCACATCAATATCTAGGAAAAAAAAAAAATGTCAGCAGTCATGACTTTCAGGCAACAGATGTTAAGATTTTTTTCAGTGATTAGTAGTTAGGTGTTTTTCAGCAGCCAGTTTAATGGTTAATCTCTCTCTCTTGTAATGAAGATTCACCTGTGTTAAAAATCCAAAGTTCAGATTCTCACAATCTTGCTGGTAAAACCATATAAAAATTTGATCAGAATTTTCAACTCAAAAAAAAAAAAAAAAGAAAAAAATCTGCTAATAATGGATTTGGAAAGGTCCTTTTGTGTGTGGAGGACAGAGTGACTGGAAAGCAATAACAAGATCCTTCATGATAGCATAAGTTTGTTGGTTTTTGTTGTGTTTTTTTTTTTAACATCTGCTTTGTTTCTGGAAAAAGAAATGAAATAATAGACCTGAATGAAAGGGTTGCACTTAAAAAAAATTCTACTTTAATTTCCCCCTACATTTCCAATCCTTTAATTATGATTTTGAGGCTTTACATGTATGCAATATAGAAAGTTATTCCTTTGTTCTGTAGAGCAAAATTGTGTGTATATTCCACTTGTTGGGAAAATAAAGCTCATTAAAAGACTTGATATAATTACAGTACCTTAAGACTAAGCATGTTAAGGATAGTAGGATTAACATGCAAAAGACAAGTATTTTAATCTTATGAATTTTTGCCATGTTTCTGTTCATTAAACTCCGATACAAGTTAATTTGGGCAATAATCAAAATCCATCATTTAAATGTGATTTTTTTTTTTTAAGTCGAACAAAGAGTGACGATTTTAAACTGTGACTCCAGATTATTTTTAAAGTTAATTTTGCCATGTTATATATGTTCTGTGACTACATTAATGCAAATGTTGCTGGAAAAGTTTTTGGAAACAGGCTCTGATAACCACAAATCAAAGAAAAAGCTACCAACCTGAAAAACACATTTGTTTCTTCTCAGGGATTCTTACAAGTAGTTTTTTAAGTTAGCAGCAGATAGTGATTTAAAGATACACCTTTGATACGTTAGCAGTATACAAGCTAACCACTTCTAAGAGTGGTGTCCAGAAGCATTCACGTATTGATTTGAGGAGGGGTTAATTCCATATTTTGAATAGAAGGAAAACTATACTCCCTTTCTCTTCACCTCTCTCCTATATGTAAAACAAAACTTGCCTCTTATATGTTTTCTATTTTTTACGTGTGAAATCTTCTACACCTATACAGGAAGACAAATACATGTACCTATAAAGAAAGTTCTTAAACAAATCTATAAAATGCAGAATTCCATGTGGTATATCTTTCTTGGCCAAGTATACAAAATAAGAAGAAATAAGTTGTTTTAAAGGTCAGTGGTTTGTGGAACGTGTCCAGAGGAAAAGGAATGGAAAGAGAAAAAAAAAAAAAAAAAATCCCAATTAACTTATCATAAGAATGCCTTTTTTCCTTGTACATATTTCTGTTACTTCTTGCAGAAAAAGGAAGTAATCTTTTGTAATTTTGTCTGGAGAGACTACAAAAGATGTATTCGTGGAATTCAGCTGTAGCTTACTGAACTTAGCAGGATTGCCTGTGGAAGGGGTTCAGTCTGTGCAAGTCACAGAACATTATGTATTATAGAGGTAGAAGAAATAAACTGCATTATTGTTTGGTATTTTGTGGTAGAAATTAATTATCAGCAAACTACACCTTTTTTTCAGCCTTTCCGTAAGAAATTTATGGCTCTTTATTGTTATATTAAAGGATTTTAGCATCTAAGTGAAAATACATTCTCCATTAAAGTGAAGCAATTCACATCGTGTAGGGTGTTGATGTGTATTTTATGACTTTATGGGGAGCACAGAGCTTTTCTCAGGAATTCAGTATTTTGCAGTGGCTCCTTTAAAAGATTAGAGGCAAAGTGATTCAGAGATTTCAGTAGCACTGTTGCCACTTGTTCCCATCCTTCAAATAAAGACGAGTCTCAGCATCAAGTCACTGCAGCTTGGAGATGTGCTTGTAAGCTAAGTCCTTGCTAAGCCAGCACCTGAGATTTTACAATTCCAGATTGTCACGTAAAGCAGTAGGCATTCGATGTCCTCCACGTGCTTGTTTATAACAGACACTTGTATGTAGCATACTTTTCTGTCCTGAGTCAGTCTAATGCTCCAGGTCAAAAGAAACGCCTGTGGCAAACCCCACTGAAACTACTTTTTTCCCATGTTATTTTCATTTTAAACATTTTCTCTCTCTTAGCCTGATTGCCCAAAAACTTGCTACTTTGTACGTTTTCCAAACTGCTAGCGTGGGGATGCCAGCATTTAAAATTTTATTTTTTTCTTCAGATCTACTTTTGCATTTCCATGGGTATTAGTAAGTAGCAAAAGTACCCACTTTGTATAAGACCCTAGGAGCAGGAGTAACAGCCAGTAGTGGGCATAGCTTTGCCTTACTTCATATTGCTTCTCTGTCCTTTAAATATAAAAACTTGTACTTAAATATAAACCATTTTGTTTTAAGAATGGAAAATTTCAGACATACATTGCAATCACATAATCTAATAATTTTTGTATAACAGTGCAGACTTTCTGCACATAAATTTCTTCACTTTCCCACCCTTAATAAATATTCCATTTATGTAAAACCTATTCTCAGTATCAGATCTAAGCAATACGGAATCATAGAAATGCTTTGCTCTATAGCAATCCCTATGGAGCTTTAACTAGGACCTCAAAATTGTCTGTCTGCCTTCTGCAGCAGATGGGCATGTACAGAAGAAAGCATATATTCCAGGAAGCAAGTTTGTATTACCATGTTGATTAGGAATATCTGAATACTAATTTGATTTGCATTATAGATTGGTGAAAGTAAAGTAATGCACAAATTGTACCGTACAACTGGTTACGATCTGTTGGTGTGTTCTGTTTCACCTATTATCTCCCAAGCATTTCCCTTACAAAATCCGACGATTGTAGTGTTTGAAGCAATGGAGTACTTGTTGATGAACTTTGTTACTGAGAAGTGTCAGTGGAAGTCTCTTTGGCAGGATGCACATACTCTGTGTGGGTACTGCTGGCTGTAAGGAATGAGTCTATGCAAAGCTAGCATATCGCTCATTAGTGCTTCCTATATTGCAATAGACGGTTCCAGCATGACTTGCAGAGAATGAGATTTTCATCTGTGTACCTTTTTCAGACTTTTCTGTAAAAAGCGGTGCTTACGTGAGGATCATAGCTTAGGTGAATGCCCAAGAACAGTTTATTATTGTTATAAAGGTGCAGCAGCCTAAACGTATCCACAGGAGTGTTGCTATGTATATATATATTGTTAAATATTCTGCTTCCATAATATTCTAGTGCTTTAGCAGGTGACTGATTCTATTTATACAAGACTACCTCTGCTTAAACTCAGGTTTTGCCTGGATTACTTATATTGCACGTTGATAGGTATATGCTTGTATATTATCTCTGTTTTCATATGGATTTTATGCATGCATTGTATATGTATAATGTGCACGCCCTAGATAGTGCTTATATATTACCTATCAATTTTTCTATTGATTTCCAGGCTATCCGATGCACTCTGGTGAACTGTAGTTGTCAGTGTTTCAAACCTGGGAAAATAAATCAGCGACAATGCGACCAGTGCCGGCATGGATGGGTAGCACATGGTAATACTTATTCTTGCAGCCTATATAGAACATGCTAGGGCCCTCCTCACACACTCTGTGTGTCACACCCCTCTACCCCAATATTCTTTACGTTCAGTTTTATGTACTCATGTTTATTTATGTTTTATGATTCTCATTTCAGCCCTGAGCAAATTAAGGATTCCCAACCTCTATCCATCAAGCCAGGTAGAAATAGTTCAATCCAATGTTGTCTTCGATATCAGTAGCCTCATGCTATATGGAACCCAAGCCATTCCCGTACGCCTTAAAATTCTGCTAGATAGACTTTTCAGTGTTCTGAAGCAGGAAGAAGTGATACAGATTCTCCATGCTCTGGATTGGACACTACAGGATTATATACGTGGATATGTGCTACAGGTATTGAATTAAGAGGGTTTTTTTTATAACTATGATAGTTAAGTCATATTTCAGAACTTTTTCTAGCTTAATATTATCAGTAGTTCACAATGTGTTAACAATGTGGTACATCTGAAAGGCAGTAATAGACACGTACAAATACAGCACCACAAAAGGAAGGGTGGGCTTTTGGTCAATGCTCTCTTTTTACTCAGGCTTAACTGAAATCTTTCTCTTTTGCTCAAATCTAACAAAGGTAACCCAAGATAAAAAAAAATAATAATAATATCGGGAATGTCAAAGTAAAGGCTTCAGACTTTGATCACTGTATTATTTAATCGGTGAGTTTACTTTAATACAGCAGAATAATACTGTGACAAATAAATTTGCCATCATTTCAAACACCAGGGACAATCTTCATCTCTGGTATAGTGCTTGCTGACCTTACTGGAGCTACATTAAGGAGGAATTTGGCCCTGTGTGCTTACACTGATGTTACTCCTTGCTACTGTGGAAGTTACCTTTTATGTAAAGTAACATTATGATCTTACATTATGACACAAATCAATATTTAATGGTCTTGATAATCTTGCTTTTTAGTGTTAGGATTAAAAATATGGAATCAATTACCTTGAACCTCTACCACATGAAAAATTTATAATGTTACGTTCTTCATCATCTTAGAAACTCTTACATGCACTGTGAAAAATCTCAGTAGGCCATCAAATACATGTTCTGTGATAAAATATTTATTGTAGTTATTGGGAAAAGTTAGGCATAGCTAGAGTTTGAAAGAACTCCAACACTCCAGTGTAATTACAGCTGTGCTCTGTGAACACTGGCAATAGATCAATACAGGTTCATTTGTTCTCTGATCTTAGTTGCTTGGAAGATTATTAAACTTGCAATGAAAGAATACTTGACTTAAATGAGGAGCTAAATCTTGGTCTGATTGCTCCATCTCTGCCGTCTGTAGTTACATGATACTGTTGTTCAAATGATGTGTGTCTTAATTTTTGTGGAAAAAAAATAGTTTATTGGAAAGTATTACTGTTAGTTCAGGAATAAATAATATTACCAATGTGGTAAGATTTGATGAAAATATCAGAGAATTGCCATTAATCTCTCATTAAATAGAATCATTTTATGATTTTGCTAGACAAGAATTTCTAGCCTCTGAAAAAATAATAGAGACTGGGGGAAAAGGGGTTTTCTGTTCTCCTGAACTAATATTTCACTCATTTTTTTTTCTCTTCAGGATGCTTCAGGAAAAGTACTGGATCACTGGAGCATAATGACCAATGAAGAAGAACTGGCTACTTTGCAGCAATTTCTTCGTTTTGGAGAAACTAAGTCCATTGTAGAGTTAATGGCAATTCAGGAGAAAGAAGGACAATCAATTATAATACCACCACCAACTGCTAATTTGGATATTAGGGCATTCATAGAGAGCTGCAATCAACATAGTCCTAATTTTTCTGCTTCCTTGGACAAAATGAGCCCCACCAACATTCATCCCTTTGAGAATATTGTAAATAACATGGCTTTCATGTTGCCATTCCAGTTTTTCAGTCCAGTGCCTCCACCTTTGATAGGTTCACCACCAGAAAGACACTTGATTGATCAAGGTCAAGACCATAGCAATGAAACTAAACAAGATGTTCATATACCATTTCCTGAAAGCAGCTTCTTAACTTCTAGTTCTGCACCATTTCAAGCTGACAATGAGAGGAGCATAAATGGTCCAGATGTCACCACTAAAACAGAAGATGATGCCCTTTTAAGTGATTCCAGTTCACATAATACAGCAGCAAAGCTTGAAATGACAGCACTATCTCCAGAAACCAAAATGAAATCTGTTGAAAAAAATGGCACTGGGCCAAGGAAAGGGCGTGTTTTCTGCACTGCATGTGAAAAGACATTTTATGACAAAGGTACTTTGAAAATACATTATAATGCTGTTCATCTGAAGATAAAGCACAAATGCACAATTGAGGGCTGCAATATGGTATTTAGCTCTTTGCGTAGTCGAAATCGTCATAGTGCAAATCCTAACCCCAGACTCCATATGCCAATGAATAGAAATAACAGGGATAAAGATCTCAGAAATGGTTTGACCCTTGCTGGACCTGGAGATAGTAAAAGGACAGAATTTACAATTTTAACTTCAGATAGCAGAACTATTACCAGCTATGCCAGCTCTTGTACAGATGCAAAGGGTCAGGCTGGATTTCCCAGTATTGGACAGAATGGTGTCCTCTTTCCAAACCTAAAGACAGTACAGCCTGTTCTTCCTTTTTATCGTAGCCCAGTTACACCAGCTGAGCTTGCAAATACTCCAGGTACTCTTCCTTCTCTGCCTCTCGTTTCTTCCTCAATACCAGAGCAGCTTATTTCAAATGAATTGCCATTTGACATGCTACCTAAGAAGAAATCTCGTAAATCAAGTATGCCTATTAAGATAGAGAAAGAAGCTGTTGAAACACCTAATGAAAGCAGTGATGTTGCCAGTTCTGAAGATGATACACGTCTGCAAGTGGTAAGCGATGGAGAGCTTGAGTCCTGTGAGCATAAGATAGAGAAGCGGGTGACCGACAGGGTGGAAAATCACCCCCATTCAGGTAATTCATGGAAATCTGTCTCTGGGGTAGAGGGCCCAAAGTATTTTGAATCTGTCTTTGCGCCAGATAACAAATACATCAAGGATATCTCTGAAAATGAATTGCATCACTGTGAGAAAGAGGTTAAACCAGAAGAAAACCAACCATTAAAAATAGTTCCCCATGAGATTATATATGAAGATCCAAAACACCACCACAATGATGTTATAAAACCAATGACTGAACCCCCCATGTATATTAAAGAGCAGTCAAAGCGCAGGATTCCTAAAGATGACTGCCCTGAATTGCAACACCACTTGCTGACCGGGGGCTTTTTCAGCACTTTGTCAAACAGGGGTGCTGCCATTCCTTGTTTTGAAGACTCTAAAGATATGGATCATGTCAGTCAACATGCACTAGGGATTCAGAAGGAAGAAAGCCGCTTTCATTGTGACATCTGTAAGAAGACTTTTAAAAACCCTTACAGTGTAAAAATGCATTTCAAAAATGTACATCTCAAAGAAATGCATATTTGCACAGTTGAGGGCTGTAATGCTGCTTTCCCTTCTCGTAGAAGTCGAGACAGGTAAGAAATTATAAACAAAATTGTATTTATTTTACCATCACAATGGAGCCTAATTTGAAATTAAAATGAGTGTTTGAGGAATGGAGCCTGCAAAGATTTTCTGTGTATCCTCGTATAACAGGTACGATAACTTATCAGAACATTCGTGAAATGAAAATCCATTGAAAGAAACATTTCCTTTCCACTAGACTACGAGGTATTAAATAAAGCCATGAAAATTTCATAACTGATAGTCTTCAATAGTTGAGAGAATACTTTAGAACATAAAGGGAAAGCCACAAGGGTATGAATTCAGCAATTTTCCAGTAGATGCATGTGTGGACTTATATGTTTAATGTGTACTTTCATGTGTATTTTAATGTATACAGTTTTCTTTAATGAAAAAGCAATGGGATCAATTCAGGAAATCTTCACTTATCTTTGTCCTCGCATTACACAAGGATTTTGAGCAGACAAAATCTTACAGGGAAAAAGTCCATAAGAAAGCACGATTACCCTATGTCAGTACAAAATCAACGTTACGCAGTGCTAGTTGAATTAATGCTATCTGGTGTGTATAGACATTGGTAATGCCTTAATGTGAGCTTACATACTAACTCCTAAACAATACCATGAGCATATTCAGTTTACTGTTAACTGCAGTATTGTGTTGCTGCTAGTCATTTTATTTTAGTCTATTATGCACCTAGGCTGAGAAATAAGGAATTGAAGCTTTATTGTTGACCGTCAGTTATGTATCTGAATGGATAAGTGATAGATAACAAACCTGTTTAAGTGGGACTAAGTCTTGTATTTTTTCTAACGCTCCTGTAACAGTGTTACAGCAGATCTTGGCTGCAGAAAGCATGCCTGGATAGTAGTTCACAGTGACACAAGGTTTAGATTGTCTGTAATCTGCTAGGAGTACTGGAGCCAGCTGATGCAGTCCAGAGAGAGGATGAGCCAGTCTTTGAGGACTGGCCGCTGCATCTGAGATGCACAGATTCATCTGCTGCTGGCAGGGCTTCATACCCTGATCTGCTGCCTGCATCTTCCCAGATGTGAATTCCTCTCCACTCTAATTGTGATATGGGCCACAGGAAAGAAGGCCAGCAGGAAGATTTGCATTCACATGCCACAAATTCCTTTCCACACCAATATATTCAGTCAAGTTTTAACATAGGTGCTTTTGGAAGATTTTTTGTATTGTTTTTTTATATTGTTTTTTTTAAGGCACAAAGAACAATCGACAAGAAAGTTCACAAGCTTTATGCAAAACAGTAGTTATTTGGAACAACTTTGCAGAAGTTTCTAGACTTTAACATAGAGTGCTGTGAGTGCAAGTGCAAAATGTTTCTGTGCCGTTTCCAACAGTTCATGGTTTGGATGAAACTGGCTTAGGTGATGGCTAGGGAAATATAAATGTTTTCCCTGTCTTGCAATAAATTCAGTCTTCTAACCAGGGTCTGGAGGTTCCCAGTGAGCTATTGATAATATTCAATGAAGAGCAGTAATTTGTATGCTTTGGTGGTTTTAAACGGAATCCAGAGATGCCCATTCAAAAACTGCAAGTTGCATAAAATGCGGCATTCCTTCATTCAAGGATATTCCTTTCAAGGAAAAGCTCTGTACTGATGTTTACAGCTGCATCCTAGTACATGGTTACAGTACTTAAGAGATCATCAATATATTTTGCAGACTCAGGTGTCACTCCTTTCCTGCTTTGTCCGCTGGGGAAGGATCTCATTTCCTCTTGCCCTCAGTCCATTCTCTGACCTCAGTTCAGTACACAGAAGTTTTTTAGTCTGTTCAACAACTCTTTTAGACCCAGCACTAGATCTAGTGGAGTGAACAGCTATGCACAATGCAGGAGAGAATCTCAAACATTGATTTCTGTAGAGTTATTTCTGATAATATGCCAGTGTAAGCAATTTCAGATACCCAGTCACACGTATAAATCATCCATGTGCACTCCCACTGCAGCAGTTGGTAAAATTAGAAGCATACAGTTCATGCATGCTACTAAATATTGATTTTTCTCTTTGTTAATGATCCTTATGAAATAACTGTTAAGTGAGGCAAAACACTTTCTTGCTAAGCTTGTCTTTGTTCTTTTAGACATAGTTCAAACCTAAATCTTCATCATAAGCTTCTGACTAAAGATACACTGGAATTCAACAACCATTTCAATGCAGCATACCTCTTGAAAGACATGGCTAAGGAGTTTTGTCAAGATGTCTCTTTAAAACAACATGTTGGACATACTTCTGTAATCTTCAAAGGAATGAACAGAACAGGCAGCTTGGTTTTTCCAATGAGCAAAATTAGAGAACCCTGTTCTGAGAGTTACGGATATGATCCATTGAATGATGGAGCTGTTCTGGATCTAAGCACTACTTCCAGCATTAAATCTGAGAGCAGTGCCCATTCTTCTTGGGATTCTGACGGAGGAAGTGAAGTGTGCACCATGCCCTTGGATGATAGTGATGAAAGCTGTGAAGGACCCAGCCTAATGCCTAACGATGAACTCTACCAAGACTGTACTTTAATTGAGAAAGCTAATCAGAACTTTATAAATTTACCTTCCAGTTTGCCAATAACTTGTCATATATGTCAAAAAACTTACAGTAATAAGGGAACTTTCAGGGCTCATTACAAAACTGTGCATCTCCGCCAACTCCACAAATGTAAAGTCCCAGGTTGCAACACAATGTTTTCATCTGTTCGCAGTCGGAACAGGCACAGTCAAAACCCTAATCTGCACAAAAGTCTGGCTGGGTCACCAACTAGCCTACAGTAAGATCATGCTGATCTGAATCTGTTTCTGCTAGGAATTAATCATTTCAATTAAGGAATGTGTTAAAAATAGTTTTGTTTAAACTCATTTGACTTCTAGCCCACTCAACAACCACGGTCAAATTCTTTTCTTCCTTGTGTGCTCTCTGGCAGTTTTATTTAGCAAAGCTTGGTGCCGTAGATTTTGTGCAATTGTTTAGTTTGACGTAAAGTAGCTAGTGCTTCTGCAAGGAAAAGAAAGCAGTTTTGAAATGGGGAAGATATGGAGTCACTGACTAAAGTATTTCTGATACCTGTGAAGTATTATTTGCCACAGTAGGAGCTTCAAATGAGAACTGTCATCCTTTTTGTTTACATGTAAAATGAGTTGTGTTGTGTAAGAAATGAGTAACAATTGCGTTGTTTCCTCTGGTTGGGTTGAGAGTTTTGGGGCTACCATTTCATTCCTGAGACCTTAGTCTGAAGCTGACTTGCAGTATTAATTGAACATGGTATTTGCAGTTTACTGTATCCTGGAATCTAAAAGATAAAATGCAAATTTCGGAAGACTTGGCATACAGTCCAAATCTTCTGAAATCCTGTAGTCCTTACTCTTCAAGTTGGCATTTCACTTGAATCCAGTTTGCAATATTTTGCCTTTTTTAAGATTTAATACCATTTGTTTTGCAAAAGGAGAGGCTACTTAACTTGGCAGGGTTGCCTGATTAACTCTGAGAGATTCTGATAGATTGTAGTGGCAGAAAGAAAGCAGGTAAGAAAAACTTCCGAACTGCAGCAAATGTATGTGTGAAATAGGGGAAAAATAATTTAAAATGCACTTTTTGAGTTTCCTCTTTCAGGAAGAGAAAACATTTTGTTTAAAATGGGGGGGAAAAAAAAGAAATATAAACTGTTTTTAAGAGTTTGAAGTTGCAATTCTAAGCCTTTGAGAAACAAAGATAAAATGGATGCAGTAGATACCTTTCATGATACATCAGTTATTGTTTCTCTTACTGGTGGTGGAAAACACAAGTTGATCTTTGTAATGGTAGAATGCTTATTCTCGTTCACATCTCTTTTTATGAGAACATTGTTCAATATCTGTTAAAGTGTTTAATATCCTTGTACTTGTCCCTGTAATTAACAGTATTCTGCATTATGTTCTATGCACTTACGAAGACTGGTCTTGCATTGTATTTAAAAAAAAAAAAAAAAAAACAACTCTTCAATATTTAATTTGTAGTCACATCATACAAATGCTGTGTATGTTCTTGTGGTGCATCTTCTTTGACTGAATAATTCCCAAACAGAAGAAAAAATACTAAAGCAAGTCTTACAATATTTTTTTTTAATTCACCAGTTGAAATGGCACAATCAGTTGTAGTATGCAAGCATGATATTGACAGCACAACCTGTACATATTATACCAAAGTGCTTACAGTATTTGTGGTTTCTAGAACTAGTCTAGTTTTCCAGTATAACTGGATCTTAGTCCTTATTCATTTTTGTGACTGAATAAAAATAGACTGAATTTCTGGATTTAGTATGTATGTAGAAAGACTAGTACAATGCTATTGCCATATGTCTTGATGTTTAACTTATTCTAAAATATACTATGGTATTGTAACCATTTCATATTGTATAAAGAAAACAAAAGTGGACTGAATATTTCACTAATTCTTTTGAAAACTGGTTTGTGTGTGAGTATGGGTTATGCAAGGAAAAAACATGACACAGTTGTAAATGTTTGTGCTCAGTAGAAATGGTTTCCATGCATTGTGTAAAGTAATCTTCTATTTTTTTAATTTACAGTAGGTTTATGTGATATTTAAAATAATCCATTTGTGCTTGAAACTATTATCCTGGGGAAAGCTGTCCCATTGCTTTGGGTTTGGTTTTTTTGTGTGTTTTGGCAGGAGGGTCAGTGTTTTGGGTTTTGTTTGTTTTAAATGAGACCTCGTATTAGTGGCGATCGTGGATTGAAAGCTAAGGGCACAATCGTAGGAGACATAATTGCTCCCAGCCTTTTGATAGTGTAAATCAATGATTTGTTATACAGCTATTTCAAGCTCTTTTTATATATGTAAATATATATAAACCTATTTGTTTAATCATAAACGGTGTTTTTTTGAAACAGTGTGATGTAAACTAATGCTGTAATGCCCATTAATATAGCTTTCACTGTGTCCAAAAAGGAAACACATTTGTATATCCTAACAATTTTGTATGTGTTAATAAAAGCAAATAATAATGCCTCTGGTTGATTCAGAAAAATAGGCTTTTGTGACTGGAAAAAAAAAAAATCATTATTCATTTTCATTTAAAAAATGATAATTGTGAAAACACATTCCCACTGTGGAGAGCACTGTTTTGACAGTGGTACTAACTTATTCCATAGTAAGGAAGTGTCATTATTGTAATGAGCCAGTAGAGATGATATAATAAATGTTGCCAGATATTTCATTGATTTTTTTTTTTTTTTCCTTTGAGCAGTAGGCAAGGGGAGACATTTGTTTAAGTGTTATCAACTAAATAGAAGGTAAATATCATTGGGAACTATGTTAAGATAAATATTTGGGGCCTCTATTTTACTTTATATTTTGGAAAGGTTTTTCTTTTTTTTTTTTTTATTTCTCTGAAATTTGAAAAGGATAGGAGATTTAGAATAGAGTAAGCCCTCGGTACCCCTAGAACAGCATATGTATCTCATGAAGCATTTGTGTAGCTCCCTCCTCCTAATGACCGCAGCCTGGCTGGACCAAGCCTTAACATCTCCTGTTAGTTTTAAATATGTGTGATGCTTATAGCAGCCTGTATCGCATATTCACCACAGATGTTGAAGGGAGTAACCTCACTTCAGAATAGTAGTACCATTATTTTTGAGCTTTTCATAGTTGCTCTGGAAAGCTGTGGCAGCTTCCACTGACTGAGGCTCAGTTCCAGAGATGTTTTCATGTGTGATGCTGCAAGTACGTACAGTTGGAGGATCAAATCTTCACATTAGGTTTGAACTGGGCCTGGACATGCCCACCTTTGCTACCCATGTATGTTGCTCCCTTTTTTATATTTCTTTTTTTTTTTTCCTGTAGAAAACGAGAGCTTCAAAAACTAGATCCTGTCATCTTTCTGTGACTCCAAAGGAGAAGGCACAGATGCACACTGCGTGGTAGCCACTCTGTACATTTGAGCACCCGATTTCTCAGAATACAGGTATTTTGAATAGTTGTTAGTAGCAAGCTTATATAGCTATGGAAAAAATAAGTGTCATAGTACTTACAGTAGTATTTGCAAAAATCCGTTTCCAACAAAGTGTAAGATAGCTGGTTTTTATACCTCCAGGTTTCAAAGTACTCTGAAAAGAGCTGTGGCAAAACCAGAGGCTATTGTTTCTAATGAATCTTCAGTAAAGTTATACACTGTAAAACCAGTGGAGTGGAGAAACAAGTTCTGAAAATACCTGTCTGATTCCCTGCATTGAATAGGGAAGCCTAAAAACAGCTAAACTACTTGGACTTAGTCCAGGGATTTTTAAATTGAGTGCCAGGCCCTCCTTGAAAAGGGTTCACAAGCAGCTTCTGATTAATCAGCTAGCATAGATTAAAGAAATGCAGCTAAAATAAAAACACCTTTCGAGTTTGAGATACAGCCCATAAGGGTTCCATTCAGCCCGCAAGTGAGCTTTCATTTCAAAACTGAAATGAGAGTTTGAATCTGAATTGGGAAGGAGACAACAATGCAATGAGAGAAGGGAGGCTGGATCAAAGAGTTCTTGTAGAGAAAGCCAGGCTACAGGTTTTGTTCAGAGCAGCAGTTACTGCCAGCTCCCCCAATTTTAGGGGACAGGAAGGCAACTTCAAGCCTTACCTCTTTATATATTAAGTGCATGTAAAATGATCAATTCAGCTTTGAATCACTTGGAAAGCATTTTGAAGGGTTTGCTGGATAGTGGTATTTCCACATAGGCATGTCTCCGACGGTAGACGAGCTTTTAATTTCCTTCAGCCCCCTAACCCCGGCCCCCCATGCCTTTTGGCACTCCTTGGATTACGCAGAGTTTCTAACTTGCAAATGTATTGTTGAAACATCACCCTGTTAAGCTCTAGCCCTGTCAGCTCGGCTTCCCGTGAGCACCCTTCAGCTTTCATGTGTGTTCAATAAACGGATATAGGAAAAGGTAATGTCGCAAAGTGACAATCCCTCTCCGGTGAGTACTCTGTCTAGTTCTGCACTAGTTTAGAGCTTCATAGAAGCTCTTGTGGCCATTTGTATTGTGTTTCTGTAACTACACTCCTAAGCTGGTAAAGCTCACTGTGAATTACATGCCATTATTGCCTGCAGATGCGTGTGTTGCCACAAATACTTGTGCTTGCCAAAGGCTCTAGCAAAACTCTCATTAGTTTGAATTGTAAGGAATATCATATATTGGCATCCTTCTACAACTTTTGAACCTTTTTTTTGCACCTTAAATTAAGGCCAATCCAGACACGTCTTCTCAAGTGTGAGCCGATTCTTTGCTTTAATCTTATAAATCTTTGATCACTAATCTTCTTGTTTTATAGTTTCTGCTCATTCAGCGTAGGGATTTCTGTAATGTGTTCTCGTATTGCTGTTATTGATAGTTCCCACCCATACCACTCTTTCACTCTTTGGAAGTTTACAAATTTAGGTAGCTTCATAGGCAATCCTTGAAGACTGTACGCTTAGCAGCATATATTCGCACATCTGAGAGACTGTCAGGTTAGGACTGCGCAACTGTTACCACTTTTTGGGAAAACATGTTGATATGCTGCTTGAAGAAGAGGTCCTAGAGCCACCCTGTCCTAGAAGAAGCCCAAGGCTTTCCCATCATATGATGATATCAGTGAGAGATGAATTTAATACTTTTTAAGCTTCCTTGTTGACATTTTGAGGCTGAATCATACTGTAAATTCTTAAGACGTATAACACACTTCTTACTCATTCCCTGTCTGCACATCCCTTACTGAGGACTAGTATTTCTCTCAAGTCCCGGAGCCCAGCCTGCCCTTTTCATTCAAACCTAAAGCCATAAACCCAGCTACCAGTAAGGTGATTGTCAAGAATGAACTGAACCATTCCAGATTTTTTTCACCTCCTCTCTGTACCCATTCAAGATGCAGGAGCAGCTAGTCTAACATCCATTCAGTCACAGTAATAAAATGAAATGGGTCAGTATTGGCCCTTTTTTTTAATAAAAAAAAAAAAGGAAGAAAGAAAAAGAGGACCCATGAGTTGCAAGCAGTGTGATTTTTGAGGTCTGTAATGAGCAACTTACACCATAGTAAAACTAATCAGACAGATTCCAACCTGAGCTCTTATTTTAATTTCAAAATTATTATTTTTAATTATAGTTATTATACAAGCCCTTTTCTAGAAAAATATTTATCTTATCTGAATCTGCTGATAAGAACGACAATATATGTATGTACTCTATGCATAGATAAATTATGCATGCATATATCAATATATAATTGCATACGCATAGGGCTGCATATTCATGTTAAACCTAATTCCGCTCTCATTTATGGTAATACAAGTTGGGAATAATTTCAGTGAATTCAGTAGAGCAGGGCATATAAAACCAGAGTCAGGTCTCAACAAGGACTGTAAGTTACGTGTGTGAGTAAGTAGGCTCCTGTTGGCTGCTTATACTGCTTTGTAATTGTTAGCTTATTGAAGCAGGTCAAAATATAACGCTTTGAAAGACCAAATAAGTTCTACTAGTTTCTGTGCCCTCATCTCCACTATAAATGACTAGTTTGAAGCTGTATTTCTGCATGACCAACGTAAAAACAGTCCTACGAAAAGTATTATCTCCGCTGGTAAGATAGCATGAGACAGATCCTTTGTAAATGCAAAACACTAACTCTGGGTGAGCTCTGCCAGTTTAGGCAAGTTCAAAATCTGGACAGATATATCTTAACACATTCAAATAGTCTCCAGCCAAAAATTCTGAAAGAGAATGTGAGTGCATGGCACATAGAGATGTGGAAGAGTCGGGAGCAGCCAGAGTGACTTCAGGGGAGACACTAGGAAAACAACATAACTTACTAGCGAGGAGACGTGTTATTGCTGCTCTGGGAAGCAGACATCTGCACCTCTGTGTGGGATGATATAAACCTTACGTTGGATTCCTGAGCACTGAGAGGCCATGTGCAAGTGAGAGGTATATGCAGGCTTCTCGGGCTGTGAATAGCCTGACTAAAGCGTGCTCCAAACTAACAACTTGCTTAATACTGCCATGTGCAGAGTAATGAAGTTCTTGTTAATATCTACAAAAGGAGGACTTGCCTTTCTTCAGAAAGTCAAAGCTTCTAACTTTCACCAATGTCCTATAAACTACAAGTCTCTCTGCCTTCCTAGGCATATGCAGGAAAAACTCATTTGATCCTAGTTAGCTTACTCCCCCAGTGCTCAGCGTCCCCCTGCTTTAGCAAAAGAGCACTTCTTTACCCCCTGTATACAGAGGGTGCAGTAGCTCGAACTTGTGCTGCACCCATCCTTACCCCTCAGCTATTTCTTCATCTCCTTCCTTTCTGGGGGGAGCACCTAGGTTTCTCTCACTGCTGCAGAGTTTGACAACAATCTCCAGGCTCCTTTTGCTTTTTCTCAGCCTTACCTAGCACAAACAAAAACGAAGAAGAGCAGCAGCTGGGAATGAAACTAGGGGTGTGACATGGAGAACAATCCCAGCAGCGGTCCCACAGGTTGAAGGACTGCACAGAGCACGCGATGATGAGGGAGCCATCTGCATACATGTGTGTGTTATCTCCATTCACAGAGAGAGGATCTTTTATGAGGGATTTCTTCTCAAGTATTATTTGTGGCAGAAGGAGAGGAGATCTTTCTTTGTCAAAGGAAACAATAGCAACTGGATGGAGGAGAACCCACGTTGGAAGGTATACAGAGCATGAACAGCCACCACCAGGGAGCAGGTCTCGATGGTGCAGGAGGTAAAGCAGGAATGGAGAAAGATCTGCATGGTGAAGATGAAAGGGAAAATTTCTGTATTCTCCAGTTCACTTTCTATGTTCCTACTCTTTTCCTTGTTGCATTTAAGAGCAAGACTTTTCTCCCTCCTTTTTCCTGTACTTTCTCATGACAGAAAAGAGTTCTTGTAAGGGGACAGCTGGAAAGTGGTCCCAGTTTTTCAGCCATATCTTTGCAACACTCTTTATGGTAAAGAGATGTTAGTTTTCCCTGTGACCCAACCATGCAGCTCAGCTGTATAGAAAGAAAAAAAAAAAAAGTGCCTCCTCTTGCACTGAGCTGCCAGCACTGCATTACACACTCTCTGCTCCCTTGATAGTGCCCTTTGAGCAAACGTAAAGTGAGCCTGGTACGTGCTCTGAGGATGTGTTCCTCACAGCGAGCAGGGGAAGGGCTATCTACAGGTAACAGAGCTGCTTTGGAGCTCAGGAGACCTGCAGGAAAACTCCAGCCACAACTCAAACTTTGTTTGATCTTCAGCAATTTGGTGCAGATCTACAAAGGTGTTTTGTGCCTCAGTCAGAATAGTGACCTCCCAGGGAAACTGTGAGGGTAACTGAGCGATTAAAGGCTCGGATGCACGTGGTGATATCGCAGGCTGTGTAAGAATTCAGCTCCACAGGATCCCTTTTGTGTTCTTATGAAAGATTATTGCAAAGGTAGTATTTTGGATGATATTATACTCCCTCGCTTTAATTCCTTGTTTTTAAAAAAACTTCAGTATTCATAAGCAATCATTTCTTACATCAGCAGTCTTTTTGTTTAAAGCAAAAAGGCAATAAAAAGTGAATTACTCTGTTCTCAGAGCGGAGAAGCAGCAGCCAATGTTTGATGTCAGTTCCCACCCCCTTTCTATTACCCTCTGTGTGACTGAAAGAAATCAGCTTGTCATTAAACCGGCATTTACTTTGTTTTACATGTCAGGCTATTACTGCAGGGAGTGGGTGATTATTTTGGGTCATTTTCTGAGTCTGTTCCGCGAGGACTTGTTCAGCACGGGTATATACTGCTGCTCTCTCCTGGATGGAATCAGAACTGGCCCCATCAGCAGTATTGCTAACAACCGGAGGTGATTCTGGTTCCACCACATGGTGGACACCTTTGTAAAGTCTGCACAGGCACACTTTAGAAAAATAAAATCTGAACTTTCTTTTCTCTTCTTCCATCTTTTCTCTTGTTCCGAGAGGGCCGTAGCAGTGATATGCTAGGTGATGCCTAAGCCAGCGTAGATTCCTTACAATACAATTCCTTACAATATTTTGTCTTGGGAGGTCTGTTGGTCATTGTAACAGACCACAACTGTGAAATGTGCAGTGAAAACCAAGTGTTACTGCTTCAAACTGTACAGCTTTGAGATAATAAATATACATGATAATGTTAAGTAATGGAAATATATCAAGTGTTGCACATCTGGTTTCAGGGATGCATATAACCCAGACAAAAACAATAGTCAAACAGGGAAAGGAGAATAATTTCCAGGTCAGTAATAATAACAGCTCACACAACACTCAGGGGAAATCAAGCATGCGTATTTGCATTCAGATATGTACTGCAAACTCAAGAAGTCTGCATACCCTTCTATAAAAGCATGCCAAAATTTCTTTGAAAAGCTGTGTTTTTCATCACATTAATTACATGTTGTGTTAGGGTAGAAGACCACCATCATGACATTACATCAACAACTTTTGCACTGCCTAATATAAATACCACAAAGAATCCTGCAAGCCAAAGTGAGCGCAATCTATCCCAGAAATCTCTGCAGAACGTGGCTTAGCAGAGCAGACCAGAAATATCACCCGACTTGACACCCTGCTCTTGAAATTTAGAATACCTCATGAAGCACTGATGCTTTTGAAGGTATCGTTCAGAGTGCCAATTTCTCCTTTTGTATTTGCAGTTTCTATCTTTATATTAAATCACAGTTCTCTCTCAGATGTATTTCTGCTTTCCAAAAAAGAAACTTCAACATGGATGCAAGTGGAAAACTAATACTGCACCTTTGAAAATACCCCAAAATTGCACAAATTCTGTGAACAGCAAAGAGTGTACCTCTTTCCTGACATAACATCAAAGGAGAGTCTCAGGGCATTTCAAATAGAGATAAAAATGTTTAATTCTGTGTACAGAAAATACTTTAAAGTGAAGCATACAGTGGAAGGAGAGAGCTCCCTCCCCAGCGTTTTGGCCTTGCAGCCTCCCTAAAGTCACAGGGCTGAGGCTGGGCCACAAGTAGAATTTCAATGCATTGTTTGTTCTTTTCCTGCTTGTTTAAAATAATTGTACGCTGCTGTATTAGTGGAAGAAGGTTACTGTATGGAAGAAATAAGTAGGGGTAGCTGGATATTGCAGACAGGTGTGTGTTTTATAGAAGCTATGTCTAAGCTGGAGGATATTCCAAGTTTCTGGATCTGGGTACATGACCCTGCATCCATCCTGGTTAAGACTAGCGTCTTAAGGCATCTAGGGGCATGCATCCAGTGTTATTTTCATTACAAGCTGAATGGCTTAAAATGTGTCAAAACAGTATAGTTGTTTTTTGTGTGCTTTTTTTTTTTTTTCTTCATAGAACAACAATTGACTTCTTTCATCTAGCTTTTCCAACCTGGCACCAACGTGACTTCTTTCCACCAGTGCAAAAAAACTTCAGAAATACAATTTGGTATATGAAAATTAAAAAGCAAGTGTGTTTTTTGTTGTTTTTTTTTTTTTGTTTGTTTGTTTTTGTTTGTTTGTTTTTTCCTCAGTCCTGAGAATTCTTACAGAATGTAGCGTTAAATGGGAATTAGTAATGTGAGGGAAAGGACCCAAGCACAGAGAAATTAATGCTACTGGCATGTTACAGTAAATGGAGTTTGGAAATGCTCAGCTATTCAGCATTGTGTTCTTCCACCCATTCACCCTGAAACACAATACATTATAATTCCAAGTCTTGTTAATGTATGGGTTTTTTCATCTGTTGCTTATTGTGTGAACAACAGGCCCAATGTTGCAAATGCTTCCTGATACCAGGGATCCTTTCTCAAGTACTATATTATGAGATCCTTGTTATGTGAACTGTGGTATAAGGAAAGATTAATCACATTATTAAATCACGGCCTTCTTATGTAACTCCTTAGGCCTTTTGCCCTGAAAAGGTGACTCTCATTTTAAAGTGCTACCTTTCAGTAACACTATACAGCAGAAGTATATTTTAAAAAATGAATACTTTCTGTACAACTTTATTAAGCATGGAAAGGTCAATGGATGGTGAAATTGTAGTGTCTAATCCATTGAAAGCCTTGAATTCACACCTGCAGATAACTGAATTAATAGCACTTAGTTGTGTAAAACAGCTAAGTTATGGCAAGATTATGCTGAATATTTGATAGGTGGAATACATACAGGTTCTCTTCTCTTACAAGTAATGAAAGATTGCTAAGATCTTCATAGCTGTAAAAACTGTGACTGAAGAATTGTAACCTCGTGATTTCATCCTTTCTCTATATTGCTCAGCAATGTTTTTCTGTTGTTGAACACTTTTTCTCTGTTGTTTTCTTGTTCTATGTTAAAGTTTGTACCACATTCCAAGTTTAAAACTGAGAATCCTGTATAATTTTTGCACTTTGCATCTGTTTTCTCTTAAGTGCAGATTCTGCTCTCACATAATAAATGTACATCTCTGCTGAAGTCAACATGTAGGGGGAAATTAATTAATTTTATTCCAAGCTAATGATGAGCTTTCTCAATAGAAGGACACCTTTGAAAGTTTTAATACAGCATATGTAAAGCAGAAGGACAGATGTTAGGGGAAGATATGTGGTAAGAAGGTTCTGAGAAGCTCTACTAGAATTTTTCTACAAGGAGCATGTGCCAGGAAAAAGGACCTCAAAACCCTCTTTTTTGGTTGTTTTATTCATCAACATCTGCTGGGTTCATGGCCCATTCTTTTGAACTGATATCCTAAGTTCATTTCCTTGCTATACACTTGATTTCTTCCCAGAGTAAACTTTCTGAATGGTAAATGGTAAAGTGTAAACTTGCGTGATCTCAAGATCTTGCTCATGGAAACATTTTGGGACAATGCAGAACATTTAAGGAAAGCTAAGAAAAAAAAAAAAGGAAAAAAAAAACAGAAGGAGGGATATGGTCATTCCTTATATCTACTGTTCCACATCATAGTGGCACTTGTGTGGTAGCTGCAGAGCTTCAGAGGTGCTAATGAAACAGTCTTTATCATTCTTGGGATAAAGGAGAGCATAGCTGACTTTGTCTTTAGTAAAAGGGAGGGACAGTTTCCTCAAAAGTAATCTTGATATTGTTATGACTTCCAAATTAAATCCTTGTCTTTTTCCCAGGCAATCCTGACTGCCCTGCAGCCTTTTCCAGAAGCTATCAGCTATACAGTTGTTTTTGCTTTTCAGTGTTTCAGTAATTTACCTGGCAGAGTAGAAAGAGGAGGGATTTATATCTCCAACGTCATCCAGACTTGCAGTAGTTCTGTGGGATGAAAGCATCTAACTGCAAAGCACTGGAATTGTAATTTAACCCTGATATCCAGAGGTTAGTCAGGTCTGCCTCTCATCTCCCTGTTATCATAATCACACTACAGTTTTTCAGCTAAATACAAGAGATCGGGAAAGATCAGTTTGTGGTGAGTTCCCCGAAAAGTCAATAAACAATCTTTATCGGAGACGATACTGAGAGAATAAGGATCAGCTTTAGGCAGAATGAAGGTATTTGCTGGGAAAGGGGGAGTGGATCATGAATCAAATTGTACCCAGAGTTAGCAAATCAAAGAACTACTGAGGTAGAAGTGAGTTTTTCAAAGGACTGCAAGAATATCTATGAGAGTACCAAGGGACTTGTGTCTCGTAGTGAATTATAAGCAGAAGACAGGTGCAGTCATTGATTTGACTAAAACATTTAGTTTTGAGACACAGTGGAACTTTTTGCTGTTTGATTAAATTCCTTGTGCTATATCACAGGCAATTCCTCTCTCACTTTGTCTCGAAGGGCTTGCTACAGCAGAGGACACTGAGCAAGTGAGTATGTTATCAGTCTATGCATTCAGTACAAACACCTTCAGCTAGCTATGCACGAATACGAGGGACTGAGGCAAAGCTGAACAAACTATGGTGCTCTTGGAATCTGGCCTGCGATCATGTCCGTAAAATGCCACCTTAACTCCAGTAGGGTTACATTGGTGTAGCTCAGAATAAGTTGCTTTTCCATGCTAAGGTAAGCTGTGGGTCTTGTGTTATGGGCTTGCAAATACTCCAGTGATTCTGTCTGCTGGTCTTCTCTCTACAGAAGCTGGTGGTGGCAACACAGATATGCTGCCCTGGTCACTGGCCTTATTTTAGTTTGAAATATGGAACTGTGATTTTTGGAAAGCTGGACCTGAAGGGAATGTGTACCTTTAACATCACAGTTTAACAAACAATGCCTGGATAGGAGGTTTCAAGATGAACATCCATTAGCAGTATTACCAGCAAACGGCTCGGCACAGAGGAGGGTAAAGTTCTTTCCTGAGGTGAGGGAAGGGAATTTGCCCCACCCCAGTGATATTGTTTGAGCTTCAAAAGTCTCTCTTTGAGACTTCTTGAAGTTTCCTGGTAAATTAGGATGCTGCACAGAATGATTAGAGACCAGACCTAAAGGTAGAAAAGTTTAATCCTTATTTTTAACACCTTGCATTTTATCAGTTCATCTCACCCGGTGAAGTAAACTAGTAAATTAGAAAATAAAATTGAAGATATGTAGGCATAAAAATGAATCATTTTCTCATAACCAGAGAGTAAACTTGTATTAGAGACAGATGAGAAGCAAAAAGATTATAGCTTGAAAGCTAAATATCTCTTGGAGCAGTTGCTCTTGACTGTAGTTAGATCTCAAGCTAGGCCTACATCACAGTACACTCTGGGAGTTTCGTTTCTTCCCGTGGAATGGTCTTGTTTGTTTTGGATCCAGAAGAAGTGTGATATTTACAGTTTAATAACTCTCTGATGTACTTAACAACGAGGGGCTCTTAATTCTTAAATTCTTTGAAACATGTTTTGGGTAGATAGGCTACATCTGCTGTATAAACCTCGGTAGACTTACTTTAAATATCTTACATAAAGGAAACCTTTCTTGAGAATCTCAGTGTATGTAATAGACGGGCATCACCATTCTGTGAAAGAGATGATGATTTCAAAGCTAGGCACTCACATTCACAAAGTCTTGGTTTTGTTTCTTAATCTTGCCAAGGGACAAAGCCTAACTGGTTTATAAGGATTTTTGACCCCTGCTGTGTGTAAGCAGTCAGGCCAAACTTTTATTATTAGTAGGCAGAGACCTCTGCTGGAAAATGTTCAGTACTTCAGGGAAACACAGATTTCTATTAACAGTTAGAACAAAGCTTGGAAAACCCTCCTGGTGGGAAAGGTCGGAGGCCTGGGAAAGGCTACATTAACGGCAGCATAAATATTCTCCATATGGCCTTTCCCTCTGGCCTTTCTGTGAGAGCTGAATGTCTCTCTTTAAAGAAAATGAAAGATCTAATTTGGATCTGTACATGAGTACAACAATGGCAGCACTTTCGGACTGCCTCCGGGCAAAAGCAGTCCATCTGACCCAGCAGTGTCTTGGCAAACAGCGCGATGTCCATGGCGTTGGCCAACACACAGGGAGACGCATGTTTGGCTAATGCAGGGCACCCCAGGGAGAAGAGAGCCCAGCTGAACATGTCATTTTGCCAAGTACCCCGTGGTAGTAGCACCAACATGTGCTAAGTAGCTTCAGTACCATTAACTACATCAACAAATGACCAGGAAAATGTTGAAGCCAGCATCCCTGTGCTGGTCTGTCTTGCAGAAGCTTCCTTGCTGATATTCTATTTTATTAATAGTGGCAGTGCTTTTGGAAGCACTGGTACACCTAGCAGTACACTGCCAGCTTCCCATCTCAGGGCAGCTTGTATAAAGATAAAGCAGGACTTGACCCATTAGTTTTTCCCAGCAGGTTGCAAAATGTGTTAGCTGTTAGGAGCATTGGCATCCCATTTCTGAAAAGGAAACCAGTTTTGCTCTGGGACAGCACCAGAAACAGGAAACTTCTAAAACGCCCAAGATTCAGCAAGTGTCTGGCCATAATTCTGAAGAGTTCCAGGTTTGTCTCTTGACAATAAGATGCAAGCTCAAAAAAAAAAAAAAAAGATAAACTGCCACAATAAAATGTCTAGAAGCATCTTTGATCTGTCAGTCTACTTATCTAGCATAGTACAGTTACAAACACTACAATCGATGCATATTGAAGTAAATTATGCCATAAATGGCTCTCATGCAAAGTTAATTAGTTAATGACAATATTCCTACCTGACTTCAAGTTTTTGATTTTGCTCAAAGAGAGCATCTCCACCAGCCACATAATACATATATATATATAGTAGAACACATTTTAGGGCCATCTTCCCAACCGTTTGTAAGAGCAGCTTTCCCTGCGCAGAACTAAGCAGAGTGTGGCTGGTGGCCATGTGTATGAGGAATGGTAGTAAAGTCCTCAGTGTGAGTGACAGTCTGACAGCCTTCTTGGAGGGGCTGGGGTATTAACTTTTAATATAAGCTTCCCAGTGGACTTCACATTTTTCTTAGAAGAATTTGCCAAAACTTTCTTGGTTTATCCTCAGAGCAAAGTGCATTTTAGAAATCCTGGTTTTGCAGTATTTTTATGGCTCTGTCTGCTAATGTTTCTTCCAGTTAATTTTCATACAAACACATTCCTGCTCCTATTGATCCAAATAGCCCACGCTGAACTCTTTTGGACATGAAGACATGTCCAGTTCACACATTCCTCTTTATTTGATAGAATATACAGTCACAGATTTTCTGATTAAAGAAGAAATCAGATGATCGTGGCCTAAAGCTTTTTCACCCAGCACCCCACCCCAAAGCCCAGCCTGTATGTGTAACTGCTTGTTCAAAATTCCTTCTCAGTGAGTTTTCATCTTCCACATATTCTTATTTGGATCTATTTTTTTTACTTTGACAAACCACTTCTCACACTTCTCCTAGATATAGATTAGGAATTCCTGGGCTGCTTGGCTTTTGATTTTTTGAAGAAACCACCTGTTTTGTAATCTTTGTCTCACACAAAGAGCCCATTGACCTACCCGTTTCAGTGATGTGTAAGGGACAGAGGATCCTCTGATACCTCCTTCCTATCAGATTGTTTGACTTTTCTTTGATCTGCAGTTAGAGCATCATTTTTGTGGTAAATAGAATAAAGGGCAATTGGAATATTTAAAATATACAGAATATATGACCTTAAATACATGGTCACACACTGATTGGGCTCCCTGACATGTGAGAACAAATACATCACTCAAATATATGTGACATTATTTATGGCTGATCATAAATAAAACTAACCTTGTGATAGCCTTTGCTGTGATATTGGGCCTGCACTGTTGTTCATTTCTCAGATGTAGGCTGTAATGTATGTACATAACCTGTATGTACCTAGTTTTTGACAAACACTTCCCAAAGATAGAGGCTCTGCTGGCCTAGGTGCTAGACATGTGCAGAGCAAGGAGAAAGTTTCTGATAATTCCATGCATTCCACCACAACATACCCAAACACTGTGTGAGCTTAGCTTTGTATTGCTTATCCCTTTGAGCAATATGCATTGATATTTTATGTTACTTAAGCACTCTGGTGGCCATTCTAGAGTAGAAGGAGAAGCATGAATACAAGTAAGGCATACTGAGTGCTTGCCTTCCGTGTCATCCAAAAAATATTCTAAAAGGTCTAGTGACCTGAACTGAAAATAATATGAACAGGTTTTGATACAAGCAACAAGAAACATTCATTAAATAAAAAAAAAAAAGTCATGGCCAGTTTAGGATGGAAGTTACAAAGCTGCAAATTGACTCCATTATTTCACAGAGGCTCACACACTGGACAAAAATTTACTTGCTCTCAACCCTGATGAAATAACCGAGGTTGCAGCTGGAAAGAAAATGTAGCCCATTGAATCCTTTAAAATGTGGATGGTTTTTATTAGTATTTTTACCTGTCGTGCACAGCATTAGCATTGTAAGGAAAGCAGTAGTCCTAGTACATGTATTTCTGTAAACAAGCTAATTTTAGAGAAAGACATCATTTTCCTTTCGCACTAGAAATAAACTGATTAGAAGTACAATGGAAAGCAAGACTGTTTTTGGAAAGTCTGCTTTGAAGGCCAGTTTAAAAGCATTTTTATGTTATAAATAATCACAAAAATGAATATGAAAAAAATGTATAGATGAATTTTGAAATTGTAGAGGTTTTGGCAAGCAAGTGACCCTTTTTTTCATAGTGTCATCTGTTTTTACTTTTACACTAAAGCAGCCCTGCGGTATCCTTTTATATAGTGCAGGAGCCCCTGGCTGGGCCTCCCTGACTTCTAGTGCAAAACCCACCAAAATGTAGAAAAAAAAAAAGCTTTCTATCCAAATAGCAAGAGCCATGTGTCAAGAGTGCATATGTATGTGCAATAATATAGAACCAAGTTGTGTGATTTCTGTAGGTTTTACAGATTAGAAGTGAAACTAGTTTTGTCACCATATTGACACCTTCTTCTAGATGAAGAATTCAGACTAACCAGAAAAATAAGCTCAGTCTTGGGACAAATCAACCTTAAAGATGGAATAAATTAACATTTTAAAATCAAATCCATCCCCAGCAGAGATGTTAGCCCAGAAAGGGAAGACTCCACTGAATGCAGCAGAGATTCAGCTGTTGACATTGCATGGGCATATTCAGATGTGTGGTGACACAACATCAAGAGATAAGATCTTCAGACTTTTCAAGTGAGAACCCTTAGTTTGTACATTTTTTTCATATGGAGGTGTCTCAACTACAACATTAACCTTGTTGAGTCATTTATTTTTTGGAGTTTTATGTAGGACATCAGAGTGATTCAGTCAGTATATGGATAGACAGCAGAAATAAAGCTCCAGGCCTTAGGAGTTTCACAGCATAACCCAGATTCCCATCGATTACAGTAATAACAACTGTGCATGTTCTGACTTGGTTTCTGCTCATTACTGCAGCAGCAGCTCCCAACAGTACTGTCCATTCAGTGGGAGACTGGAGCTGAGCATGCTGCATAGTGGGGCAGCAGCCTTTGACATGAATGAACTACATCCTGTGAATCTGGAGACAAGCATTTAGGTGCTCAAAGCCCTATTTTTTAAGCGTTTGAAGCAAATTCTTCAAATAAAGGAGCTTGTGGGGCACTTCACTCAGAGAAGAAAAAAAAAAAAGACAGAAATAATCCAAACCAGAGTGGTTACTGACAGAAGAAAGACACTGTGGATCAAAGAGGATCACAGCTGTGGCCAAAAAATCAAGGTAGTTAGAAAGAGGGTGCAGCAGTATCCTTGTTCCCACTGATACTTCCATCTCTGAAAAACGCTGACAGAGGCTGCACATAAACATTTTATTCTCGTGTCACACGACGGTGCTGTATTGACGATGATAGATTTCCTGGCAAATGTTAGTGTAGAAAAGGTAAACATATGGCAGCGTGATGGCATGAGATGGCTATTTAGACCTCCGCCCAGCCCTTCAGGGATTCTCAGGATCAGTAAGACCAGGTAGGTTCATTATCGTGTGTGTGTGTTCACACGCATGTATGTGTGTCAGAAAGAATGAGTTCATACACAACAAAATAAAGGAATGTGTACGTAATATTTTGGATGTGTGAAGGTTTATATCAGCTTCGTGTGTGTGTATTCTACTGAATACAATTTTACATTATATATCTATATATATAGTTGAAGTAATATTTAGTATAAATTTAATCTAGCTTTTCAATAATAGTCTGTAAATGGGCAGAACCATGTAGTTTTACACCTGGCAGGCTTGTGTGAGTGTGCTTCCTTTCATTGCCTTGTGCAACAGAGAGCTGGGTACACCCTGGCCAAATTATTCCTTATATAGGTGTCAGCAAAGCTACACCAAGAGCATCTGGCCTAGTGACCTTTGTTACAAAGCCAATTATTATAAAATTACAATTATTATAAACTACATATTTGCTGAGAAATGAAGTCCTTACTTTAATTTGTGTACCCATTGTCACTTTATTGACTTTGGGAACTGAACACAAAAAGAAATCACCTTTTGCAATGTTCATTTAGAGTCCCATTTCTGAAGCAAACAAGCAAACAGTGTGCACCAAGTCTATATAATGGCCAGTACTAGACATAAAACAGCTCATGGTTTTTAATTATACAGTAACCTGCTGTTACTGGTTTGTATTACCGACCTGCATCTTGATTGTTCACATCCCGCGTTAACAACATTAATGTTATGTGGACGTTATTGTTACCCAGGTAAGCAGCTTACAGTAGCTTGAATCCTTCCGTGCTGCATACTGGGGTCTCTGTACTATGAGTTCCCTAAGCTACCAGTCTGAAGTAAGAACCATCCTGGGAGGCTGGTAGCGGACAAAGGAGCAAATTGCAGCCCATTGCCGTTTCATGCCATTGCTGCCTGAGACTTATTCTTCACACAAGTGTATGGTAGAGTGTATTTTCTCCTGTGTCAAGGTCCCAAATACCACATACGTCCAGAGCTAGACCTATAGAGAGGTAAGCTCTCTGCTTAAACTAAGTCTTGCAAAGCAGCACAGTTTAAACTAAAGGTCTGTGGTGCCTAAGCAGAGGTACCAATTCTTGCCTTTCTACTGCTCCTCTGTTAGCTCCAGAAATTCACTGTTGATCACTGGATGACAATCTGAATATTTGAACTTTTTCTCCTCTGTGGGCAGCATGGGCCATATGGCAACAAAGACTGACTTTAACCTTCCTAGGAGCAGCATCTGCCCAGTATGGGAAGCACTCAGATCCCGTGAAGTTGCAGAACTGCAGTTGCAAGACCATGCGACCATGCGATGCAACCAGTTAACACAGGCATTACATGAATGGGCAGAAGATTTGGGTATCATTCAGTCCCCAAGTCCCTGCTCATCTCTAGACAGGCAATATGCCCTTTGAAAGTTTCAGTGGGAGGTTTGCCTGAGTAAGACAGGAGCATCCTGTCCAATGGGAGCAACACTCTATAAATACCTTTCCATTATAAGACTATCATTGCCAATTCTGTTTGGCTGCTTCATCTCATAATATTCTCTTTGACTTTCTTAATACTAACCAGCCTAAATATTTTATGCTTGTCTTCCAGCAATATACTAAGCCCCTTGCTGCTACTCAGTGAAGATGGGTATCATTTTTCTGTTTATTCTGAAACACTGTAGTTCTCTGAACTACAGTGGGGAGGTTTGAACCAGTATTTATGTTCAATAACATAGCATCCATGTAAACAAAAGTGAAAGCTAAGGAAGAAAATAAACAAGTGGCCAGAAGCAAGCCATTTCCTTACCAAGGCATTATGTGGTATAGAGAAATGTTGTCACTTCTCTAGAAGCAGATGAATTTCTTCTAATATTTTGTATATAAATCTCTTAGGATGAGTATTTATCATTTAGTAGTATTTATATTGTGTTTGGAATTTATTGAGATTTTACATTTTAGCAAGTCATTTCCCAGTGATATGAACCGGGAGCAATTTCTCTGTATCCAAAGTAGAGACAGTGGCATAAACAGTAGCAGAAACAGCCCCTTTGACTTCAAAGAGACCTAGTGCATATTGGCTGTTTGCTAGCAAGTGCAGTAGCCCTGATTTATTATTATTCTATTTATTATTTATAAACACATAACTTTCTAAACTCAGAAGAAGAAAACTGTGCCTTCTTTGAAGAGGGCAGTGTTGAGGAAAACAAAGTCAGACTATGGGGAAAGCGATACATTATACAACAAAGGGATCACTGAAGTGCTGGGTAAAGTCATGCTAATTACAAGTTAGAATCTTAATTGTCATTAAGCATGCTAACTTCCCTTCCTCCCCCACATCCTAACCACGACCTCTTCTTATTATCCTATATACCACTTCAGTTCCAGGCTCTTTACATTCCTACACTAACCCTCCCTTACTAGAGATGTGGAAGACCTAATCAGCTGTCCTGAATGTCCAAGAGGGATGGAGTTTTGGGAAAGGAATTCAAAAGAAATGAGGTAGTGATTTTTGAGAAGCAGCATATGAAGGACATGTCGCAAGCAGAGAGCACAGGCTGGAGAGCTCTGAGAGACAAATAGGTGAGCAGGATATTAACTTTGGCGTGGCTAACGGGGAAACAATCGACATGTGGCTGCCACATGACAAGATGTAAGTAGGAAGGGGCAGTCTTGCAGGCCACTGCAAGAAACATGATCTGGAGGTAGTGGGTATGTGGAATGTGTGAAGAAATGTGCTTTTAAGGAGTTCGCAGGGGAGCCAGCTGGAACCAGTTCTTGAGTTGCTCAAGGTGGTGTGCTGATCTTTCTGAGTACACCAGAAGGCTGAAGAGAGAGCGTTTCAGACCAAGTGTGGTGGTAGGTTTGGCAGCTTCAGTCCCTCCCTTCCAGCTTCCCTTCACTCCCTGGAGAGGAAAGGAGTGGTTGTCCAAGGAGCTGCGTCCTTCTTTGTTGGGAATCAGAAAATTAAAGAAAATAATGTGCCACATTTTCTGTCTGGCCAGTGATGACTTAATTCTTTCCCCTGCAGCCCATCAGGTGCAGTGTCATCCATAGCCCCCAAGCCCTCCATTTTCATCCCGGCAACTGTCATTGAAGATGGCCAACATGGTCTTCACTCTAAGCATCACCATAGCCACATAGCCTCTGCGGACTGCCCTCAATACCTTCAAACCCCGTGTTTCCTTAATTCTTACTCCCAGGCCCCTTGAGCACTAGTATCATCCAGGTGGTGCAGAATGAGGGTGGAAAGGTGAGAAAGAAGCAGCAGGATGCTTGGTCCAGTGAAGTCAATGTGTAGAACACAGATAAGGCAGAACGTTGCTTTGCATCGACTGGAGAAACAGGGTATGAGGATGGGAGAAGCCAAAAAAAGAATACATAGCAGTGACACTCGAAGAAAAGTGCCTTCACGGAGAAGAAAACTGCTCATGGAAAAAGAAAGGTAAGATTTGAATGCAACCTAAGTTGCATGGACGTGGAGGGAGCTGAGGATAAGACCCATTTTATAGATTTGAGACACCAAGAGGTTGGTCATATTGACCGTGGGAGCAGAGGATGATGACGTAAAAAAGTCTGAGGTGTGACATCATGGGAAAAATGCTGAGGGATTTTATAATGATTTCAGCTGAGATGGGATGACATTCCAGTAGCAGTTCGGATTCTGTTAAACTCATGTTGATGCCAGGCTATCCAGGAAGAAACACCTGACTGAATTAATTCATTATTTTTCCCGTGATAACACCTATGCATCCCACTGTATTATGAAATTCAGAGCTTGGGTTCTGGAACAATAAATTCCAGAGCAATAAGTAAATCCCAACATCAGACTACTGCTCCTGACAGGGGTTTTGTGGTACAAAACAGTGACAATCTCAAGAGTTGTCATGCAAGACACATCATTTCTTTCTGCTCCTCACCTTCTGGCACTGTCATTCAAGTGACATAAAAGTGAAGTTACAAAGCTCTTTAAATAAGTATGTTCTGCTGTCCATGTTGGGATGTAATTATTCATTAAGTCACATTCCAAAAGGCACTTTGATGAATGTAAAAGGGCATGTGAGAGAAATCCGTTCTCCTCTGGTATTTAAGAGGGAAAACTACGATGGGGTAAGTGTCATGAATCTGCCACTAAATTTATTGTTCCTGCCAACTCTCAACACATTTCTCACCAAATAAATTTCTAAGGCTTTAGATGACACACTTAAAATATGTCTTCAGAGGAGAAATGTCTGTTGCAGGTTTTCTTTCCTAGGTATTATGGCTTTATAGCTTTAGAAATCAAGTTTGTCACCTAGCCTTTCTAGGAGACACTTTATAGATTAGTATATCAAATGGAGATGAGAAGTCATTAGTTTCATTGTAATGAATGATTTCTCTACCAAACATTTTAAAGTATGGGAACAGCAAAATGAAAGAAAACCGTGCAACTTCTGTCCAACAAGATAATCTTCTTACCACAGATAATTATGTTTATTGTCTATTAATGGAAGTACTAGATTTTGATGAGTGTTTCTTAACAAACAGCTGCTAAAGGATCTCACATGCCACGAGAGAAAATCCAAAGGACAGTGAAGTTTCATAGGCAGGCAGTTAAATGTTGGGAAATACCCAGGCCCAAGCTGCTGGTACAAGTTTAATTCTGTTGTCTTGGATGGTTTGTGATACAATCTTTAATAATCTTATTATGGATTTTTTGTTTGTTTCTACCCTCATAGAAATGCTCAGTCTGGTTACCTGACTCAAGCAGGTCACAGAGAGCCTGATGCCTTTGAATGTGGTGTCAAAGCTTCCATTTGAGCTGATGGGCTAACAGCAGCACAGTAATAGATCATTACAGTCATAGAATCACTTCGGTTGGAAAAGACCTCCGAGGTCACGAAGTCCAACTGTTAATGTAGCACTGCCAAATCTACCACTAAACCATGTCCCTAAGCACCACAGCTACATGTCTTCTGAATACCTCCAGGGATGGTGACTCAACTACTTCCCTGGGCAGCCTGTTCCAATGCCTCAATGCCTGTTCCAACCCCTCCAGTGAAGTCTCTGTATGGAAAAGTTACAGGCAACGAATGAGACATATTGGGCCACAGAATTTTGATAGATAATGTGTGAATTTGTTTGATACATTCTAAGATATTCTGAAAACTTTGTGTTCTTCCACGTGTGGCTGCTTTTGTTCGTCTCCTAATCCCTCTCTGCTTTTCTCATGCCTTTCCCAGGCTTTAACTCCTGCTCCCCTTCCAACTTTTCCCAGTTCTCTCTCTGCATTGATAGCTGGTCATGCCACTCTGGTACACTGTCTGGGTACTAGGAGGGAAACAGCCATTTTTTTCCTCTCACAAGCAGTGCTTCCACAGTCATCTCCACTCATGAGCTGAATCACATTCGCCATAGCCTAGAGCATGTTTAGTCCAGACAGAACATCTGAGAGTTGTTTATCAACCCCTATTGTGTGCATATGAATGCTTATCAGAGTCTTGCAACTTGGCTACGTTTCTATGGGTACTTATAGGACAGCAAAAGGTACCTGGCAATTTGGTATTTTTACAGTTATTTCTTCTATTGCCATTGTCAGAAGAGATTTAATTTTTAGCCACACAATCATCATGGAAAATTTCAATTCTGATGGTTAAATTCTGAAAAATATATAAGTAACTGAAAGCAAAGGTTTGAATTGGAAATTGTTAAGCAGCATTCACTGTTGGCATCTTTTGTTTGCTGTAGCTTCAAGATACCTATAGAGCACAAGGAGTGACAGCAATGCATACTTGCTAATAACATTTCCAACCTGTACAAACATTTCCAGGTAATAATGGAAGGCTCCCAACCACACAAGAAGTTAATTTTAACTGAAGTACTCCAATCTTTTTTGCCTCTAGGATATGCATTCACACCTCTGCAGCATATAAAGCAATCACTTTGAAGATTGTCTAATTTAATATGATTAGGAGATTGCTCCAGTGTATAACATAAGAAGATTCAGGGAACTGGATATATATAACCAGCTCCAGATAAGATACACACCCTTCTCCATTCTAAGCTTATTACAGAGAAGGTTTGAGATCCCCTGGTGAGCTTCTTATCTCCAGTAATTAAGAATATCCTAATGAGCATGGTAAGTGCCTTTCTGTGCATGTTGGGATGGACATATAAGATTATGGCATCTTTCTGCTGACCTCAAGTAGTTCTGTGACTGCAGACGTTGCTCTCAGAAGTGTTGCATGGAGAAATGGTTCAGTTGTGACTCAGAACGATTTCCTATTAAAATATTAAAATAAAATAAGCACTAGCTTACTCTGTACATAAGCAAAATACTAATCATTGTAATCATCACTGTCACATTTTTACATACAGGAAAAGGAAATGCAGAAGGAAAGAAAATCATATCAACTACAGATAGACAAGTCAAAAAGTAAATATTCAAAAGAAATATTTTTTCAATATCTTACAGTAAAGTTGATCATACAAATGGCCATGCTGCAGAGCATTTATAGCCTGATCTTAGAAGGGATTTGGGTGGGGAAAACAAAAGTTATAGGCTGGCCAGGGACAGAATTTCAGAGGCAAATATAAATAATATAAATAATGATATAAATAATAATAAAAAATATTATAGTTGTATTTATATATTGTAATTATATTATAATATGTACAAATAATAATATAAATAATAATATATTACACACATATAACATAATACACAATATAGGCAGCATGTCACAAAATGGCCAACGTGAGATAGCGAGGTGAATAAGGTCCATAGACAGGATAGCATACAAATGTCCAACAAGTGTATGATCATGGAATATTTCTTGTAAAATTTATGTGTGTTTAAAACTGTATTCATGACTTCAGAGGGTGCATTTGGAATTAGGCCTTTTTTGTCCACATATGCTTTTTTTGTCCTCATATGAACAGGGGGAAATAATCAGGACTGGCTTCAAGTTTCTCAATAGGATACTCAAGAATACTGTTTCGTGGGAATTACTGGGACAGCAAAATTCAGCAGTGTGGCGATAGCTTCAAGATAGTTACCTCAGACACCATCTGTCCTGGGTGACTCACAGTTTCATGACTGACCACATTCCTGGCCCTACCACCTCTCTGCAAGGTCCTGCTGGGTCTCAGCCTTCCCCCTCTTTCCCTGCTCATACTTTTATATACCACCCTGCTCAAGAAACACCTGTCTGACAGGGTGAGAAGTGAGAGGAAACTTGGTCGTACTGCTCTGGGGAGCTTTGGTGGAAGGAGGGAGCCATCCGCACTGCAGGTCTCCCTTGCCCAGTGAGGACACTGTTGCTGCCTCTGTGACCTGCTGCTCCTTTGTCTGGGCCTAAAGCAGGCCCAGCTCTTGACTTCTGTACATTTAGGACCTGGTTTATAAATATGTAGCCTATATATATTAGCAAGCTCCAGCATCCCTCCACTCACATTTATGATCTGCAACTGCTGTTGTGGAAGTGTTTGGAAGAAACCCTCTTTCCCACTTTCCCACTTTTGTGCAGAAGAGGTAGATACCCTGTTATCCTTTGTAACAGGAGAGGAACAGAGTACAGGTGACGTAGCAGAACCGTCCCTGTGCAGAAGGTCTCTGCTTTTGTCTGCTGTAATGAGTGGCTGATGGAGTTATGCACTCACACTAAGAAATTCCTTTGTTGTTTGTGCTGAGGGACTTTTCTGTGTTGATAATGTGTGGAGCATTTGATTTCCTTTTTAATTTATCAGCAGGGACACTTGTTGCTTCTTCCATCCTTTCCCAGCAGCTTAACCACAGCTTGATGGTGGGACTATTTGCAAAGATTATTTAAGAATTTTCAACTGGCCAAAGCTGAGCAGAGTTCTTACCTTGGCAGCTCTTTTACCAACTGCAGCCTGTACACAAGAGAAAAAGAGAGCTGCAACCTCGTATGTCCATGGGATGAGTTTTCTTTAGAGCTCTACTATGTGATTACCTCCACTGCAGACTAGAAATATTATTCATTCACTGCATCCTCTGCAGACACCAATGCTGAGACAGACAGAATTTAAAAAACTGAACATTTTGATGAGATGTTTCAGTTCAGTATCTAGTCACTTTGAATTTTGCTATTCTGACATTTGCAATACATTGGAAGAAACAGACATACTTCCTGTTCCTTTCTGATTTAAGATCATTAAATAAATTACTAGAAAGAGCTATTAATACCAGTAAATGAAAAGCAGATAATGTAAATAGGAAAAACAAATCAGATCCATCTCTCTAGTAAGTATTCTGGAGATAAAGGTGGTTTGGGAAGATAACACAAGTATGAGAAGTAAGATGCAACACACAGAATTATTCCAGACAAACTCAGATCAGAGTCCACAACTCCTGTACTCAGATATTTTGTATTATATTTGTTCTGAAGAGACTTCAAACTGAAATGAGGTATGAATTTAAAAGGATACGAAATCCTATCTGATGTGAAAGTGAAAGTGAATTGTTTGGCCACATGTCTCTACTGAAGGTGGCTGCTCTGGCAACCCTGTCACTGATCTGGGTAGTTCAGGCACAGATAAGCGCACTGAGCAGAGTGCAGGCTAATCACCTGAGTGTTTATTCAGCTTCTTGGATTTTCTTTCCTCATTGTTAGTCTGCTACTGATACCTGAGTTAATGATTTTACAGCAATGCTTCCCTCAGCAGAGAAGTCCATACCCTGTCTTATGACCCAAAGTGCCAAACTTTATTTACTCATGCATTGCCAACAGCGGTGTTTGGGTACCACAGCCATGCCTGGGGACACCATAAACAGTGAGAGTCTTCTTGGTCCTGTTCCAGCCCAAAATCAGGTGCTAGAAGAGGTGTTTGCTTGTCTCCTTTCTCTGCATTACCAGCCCTACTGGCTGGCAGTGCTTGTTGTGGCCCACTTACTTCCTTCCCTAGATGTGACCCTGCGGCTTTCAGCCACTCCTTCCTCCTCCATCCGCCTGCTGCCAGGTGCTTTCCTTGGGATGTGGATAAGCACCCAGACAGAGCCGTCTCCCTAAACCCAAAGGGGATAGCTGGCATCTTGCATGCTACAGGCTCAGCCAAACCTATGGAAAAACCTTTCCTAACTTTTCTGCTTATGACCCAGGTTGCAGATGCTTTCATCTTTTGCTCCTCTAGACAATACTTCAGTATAATAAATCTCTATAACAATTGATTTATGAACATTACAACTTAACTGGTAACATTATTGTAAAAATAGCAGTATCTGGGTTTGGGAATTGTGAGTTCTCAATGGTTTCCTTCCATAGAGGTAGAGGCTTTTAAAAATTGGCATATCTGGCAAGAGTCAAGCCCCTGACATCCTCCACAGGCAAGCCCTTGTTGTGAATTTAAGGAGATTCCAGCTCCAGGTCTCCCTGGTGCTGTGGGTTGTTATTTTTGTGGTTTCGTTTTTTTTTTTGAGTTTTATGGTGCTGAGGGACATGGAGGGCCTGGTGGTAGAGTGAATGTGGGTGCAGAAACTGGGAAGACCCAGCAGCGTGCCCTGGACCCAGGCCTTTGCTCTGGGGCCTGCTGAGGCGGGCGTTTTGCCTCACGAAAAGGGCCGGGGTGAGCCCAGGGGTCCTGTGGCAGCGGGTGCAGCGGCAGCCTGTCGGCGGGGTGTGCTCGGGGGGCCGGGGCACCCCAAGATCCGACCCAGGCTGGGTCTGGGCCTTGGTGCCGGGGCCCCGCAGGCCGGAGGGAACGCGGGGCCCGGCTGCAAAAAGCCGCAGGGCGCAGCCGGCGTCTCCTCTTCGCCCGGCCTCCATGTCAGGCGCGCATAAAGAACCATGTCACGCTTCAGCTGGGGAAGGAAGGGCCGGGAGGGACGGGAGCCGCTCTCTGCTCTCCTCTTTTCATAGAAACCGATCTGTGTACCTAGAAAATAACAGGAAGGGAAAGCGCGGGGGGGAGGCGGGAGGGGATAAGAAGATCCTGTTTTCGGTCGCTGCCCGAGGAGTAATTCGGAGGAGACGGCTCCATCTTCCCGGGGCCGCGGCGGCTGCGGCGGGGATGGAGCGGGCGGCGTAAGGCGGCTCCGCACGGGGGGGCCGCGGGCAGCGCTGCCGCGGGGTGAGGGCTCCCCGGCCGCCCCCGCCCGGCCAGGAGCCCCGCCGCCAGCCGGCTCCCTGCTAGCGGGGGCTGCTGGGGTTGTGTCCAAGGCCTCCCCCTCCTCCCCCGCGTACACACTCACGCTCACACTCACACACACTCACACACACACACACACACCCCATCTCCTCCCGCCGCCGCCGCCGCCGCCGGAGGAGGAGGAGGAGGAGGAGGAGGAGAGGGATCGGGGATTGCCCGCGGCCCGGCCCCGTGCCCGGGCGCATCGCACCCCGCGGGGGCTTCGCCCGGCTGCCCCCGGGCGGCGTGTGCGGGGCGGGGGGTGCGGGAGGGAGGGAGGGAGGGAGGGGGGGGGACACGAACGGAGGCTCCCGCGGCGGCTCCCGATGGCTCGTCCGCGGCCCCGAGAATACAAGGCTGGAGACCTGGTGTTCGCCAAAATGAAGGGGTACCCGCACTGGCCGGCCCGGGTGAGTACCGCGGCGGGGGAGCCCGGCACCGACCCCCCCCGGTTCCCCCCCGGCCCGCCGCCGCCGCCCCCCTCGCCCTCCCGCGGGGCTGGCAGCGGCCGGGCCGCGGCGAGGCTCCGCCGGAGGCCCCGGCCCCGGCCCCCGCCGGGCGGGGGGCCGCGGTGCGAGCCCACCCCGCTATTATTGTGCATCTTTTCTTTGATCTGCAGATTTCTCCCCCGGCCCCCCGGGAGGAGGAGGAGGAGGAGGAGGAGGGAGGAGGAGGAGGAGGGAGAGAGAGAGAGGGAAGGAGGGAGGGAGGGGGGCGAGCGCGGGCTGTACCTGGATTGTTATCGCGGGGAGGAGGCTTTGGGAGCCGGCAGCCCTGCCTGCGTGACAGCGATGCTGTTTATTATACGCCCTCCCTCGCCCCGGCCCCCCGGATCCCCCGTGGGGCTGGGGGGCCCCCGCCGCCGCCCCGGGCCCGGCTCCGGCCTGGCCCGGGGACGGGGACGAGGCCTCGGGCCCGGCCTGGGTTAGGGTCCAGGGGACACGCGAGGGGAAGGGGCCGAGGCCTGCGGTCAGGGTGGCGGCGCCCTGTGGGGTGCCGGTGGGCTCGGGAGGCACGGCCTGCTGCCGGCAGGTTGGGTGAGGCGGGCGGCCTGCTGTGCCCACGGTGGGCGTCGCGCCCCGCGGCCCCCCGGCTGCCCCGCCGCACGCAGGGGTTTGGGTGCTGGGCCTCCAGCTCTGCCACTGGCTTGGTGCTGTCTTGCACCTCGTTGAGTTTCTCTCGTAGCCCTTTGTCATCTTTTATTTTACGCCGCTGTGATGTAACTGAGGTGGAAGAGCATCGCGGGCATTTGGCAGTCACATAAGCGCCCCATTGTATTTAAACATCCGTATTTGGTGCAGCCTCAATAATGCGGAGCAGAGCTTTCTCCAGGGGGGTCTGGTACCATGGCACGCTTACAGGGCCTGTCCCTTCCCTCCTTTTTGGTCACTATTGTGTAAACTCATTGCGTAACACGCGTTGTGTGAACTCATTAGCAGGCATCAAACAGTGGGAGTCTATTTGTTGTCTTCTCCAACCTTTCTGGGACAATTCCATGGCTCTTGATGCCTTCGTTTCCTAGTCAAGGAAAGTTTCTGTTGTTTCTAACCTGTAAGAGCATGAAGGTAATGGAGTGTTGTATGCAATGTGTACGAAAACAGAGAAGGGCAGGCTCAAGATAGACATCTAGCATTACCCTTCAGGAGAGAGCCCTGGGAGAACATGAGTGTAAGTGGTGGGCAGCGAATGGAAAGGCTCCCTGAGCGTAGCTGAGGAAGCACCAGCAGTGCTTCTAATATCAGTATCTTCTAACAGCAGATACTCTACAAGGAGTGAAGGCCAACACCACAGGCTTAAGCAAAGGTTGGTAAAGAAATAGTGAGAGGGTGCTAAATATCTAGAAGCATGTAAATAAGGTGATGCATTCAATTATTTTGGCAGAGCAGACTAAAATTAGCATGCAGAAGGACAAACTTAATCAACACCGGGTTGTAGTTTTGTTATTCTATCATTGTCCAGGTTGCTGGATATACTACCTAAAAATGGCAATTTATGTCAGCAGAATAGCGTGATCCACTGAAAATTGACTTCTTTCTTACCTCTGTTATGGTTTAATTTACTGTGAAAATTTTAATGGGAACAGTTGAGACCATAACCACGTGGAAGCATGTTAATCTCTTTCTTTTTTGAGCCTCTGAAAAACTCCCATTTGTTTACCTAGAAGCATAACAGGCCCTTTTGTTTTAATGACTTTTTTTTTCCTTTAAAAAAAAATCACTGTATGCTATGCAGCTGGTCATAGCCTTTGACTAGGTGTCTAAGTAGGTACGTGAATGACAATAATCTCCAAGAGAGTACATCTTCATTAGGAAAAAATAGGTGTGCTATTAACAGATCTTACTTCCTTTGTGCAGACTAACAGGATGTAAAGTTCAAGTGAAGACAAAGCAGTCTCTAGTTTTAACATGACTTAGCAAGCCGAGGTAGAAACTGTTGAGAGCCCAGAGTCAACCATCAGGCAGGAATGGAGCAGGCAGGCTGGGGGGTGTTGGTGCCGGGTTTTAGTTCACCTGAACATCGACAGGCACAATTCCAACATGCTCCTGCAGCATGTGGAGCAGTTACATACAACTTCGTGTTAGATCGGGCTGGTGTCTGCCTGGAGCTGCCTTACTTGTGAGAAATACTCTTTGTACTGTCTTTACTAGGACTCCACCTCATCTTTGTTGCCAGGTTTTGCCTGATGCACACTTCCTTAAGTGAAGGACAAACCTGATGAGGACAGTGATCTTCATTTTGTTTCCCACAAAACATTATGCTATACCTATGAGGAGAAAAGAATTGTTTGAGTTGAGTCAAGTCTGATATTCTGATTAATTGAATGCCTTTTATCCAGGGGATTAGCTTGTTTCCAAATCCTTGAGTGTTAGCTACCTACTTCTTCATTCATTATGCAATTAGCACGTTTGGTCTTTGTATCCTCATGTGAAAGTCGACATGTTTCATGCTAATATACTAGCTTAATAATACAACTAACAATACATTTAAATAGCAGTGTTATTGTCCTGCCACATGGCGCTTTGCATGTCTGGGACCTTTGGCAGGAATTTGCTGTGCAGGGACAGGCTTCTTAAACTGTGTTTAATAAAGCTGAGAAGTGTTAAAGCAGGGCAGGAGGACTGCCTACCCTGTAATGAAGTGCACAGGCATTACTGGCTTGGCTCTGATTCAACTGCGTGTTTCCATGTGCACGGGTACTGTCATACAGAAAATCTCGCTCAGATCCCAGAAGCAGCACAGCTGCCTTAGTGCAGATCTGCCTCAATTACTCTCGTCTTTCAGTAGGTACAACGCTCGTGGGCCCAGCTGGCCAACGTGGCACAACACTGCACCTATATCCAGCAGAGGTGGCAATCTCTAGTCCTAGACCATTAGCTTCTCTTTGGAGTTATGTTGGTCTCACGATCATCAAGAACCAGGCCGATTTTCATGACTGTGGGAGAAGAGAGAGAAACCTTAAAGGAAGTGGCCAGATAGCAATGATTGATACGCAGAGGGACTGGTGAAAAATTTTATCTAATAATTGATGGTGCGTTATGGCAGTCAAACTGCATTTCGAGTTTCTTTATGAGTCAGTCTAGCATTAATTTGAAAAGGATCGAATTTGCCACACTTAGCCAAAATGGTAATGGCCAGTAAATGTTATCTTTACGTACCCTGATAAAGTAGAATTGGTGAATAAATGCACTGTCTTCAAAAGATGCTTTTAGATACTTGGTACATGAAAGATGTCACTTGGGTCTCACCACCTGGGAAGGCTGTTTTGTATTTTGGTATGTTTTCTGGGGCAAAGCCAAAATTTCCTTTAGCTTAACTGGAGGACCGTGAGTAGGTTTAGAGTTTAGGACCCAAGAATTATATTGAAACTTAATAGTAAGAGCAGATAAAATACTGGCAGCAGTTTACTTTAACAAGTTGTGTTTTTATTTTTATATGCACCTGATCAAAAATGCGGAATAAATGCCAACTGGCCAGGTCATCCCTTGCTGTAGTCCAACTGATAAGCAACTGTGTATCCAGAGTGCATGCAGAAATAGAAGGAAGGCTGCTATGGTAAAAATATAGGAAAAAAAGATTCAATTCATTGTACATTTCGTGAATGGTCTTTGCCTTTGAAGCACTAAATCCCTCTGTGTCTTAGCTCCCTGTTTTTATAGGACAAGTAACAGCACTTTTCCCTTTAAAAAGGTGTTGTGGAAACAAAAGCACTAACACTTAGGAGTTGCTTGGCTACTACTGCGATAGGAGTTCTGTTAGCACACATGGACAGAAAGACCTCTTTCTTCAGATACCCAGCTAATCTAGGATAGACGTCCTGGTGTATTGAGAAATTGCCCCTTGAATGGTCACTCAGATGAGATAAAAGGGGAAGACTGGTGGTAGATCCAGAAGGATCAATAATGGTGTTTGTTTTATGAGCGACCCTGAAAAAACAATAAGCACTTAGTTGCTGAAATTAGCTACTGATTTAAAAATAGGAAGGAAGCTGTTAATGCAGCTGTAGAGAGAGGAGGAAAAAGTCTGGAATGACCCCAATAAAATAAGAGCATGCCCAGGTAAATGGTTGATGCCATTGATGAACAGAAATCTAGGATCATGCAGATGGGGAGACAAGAACTAGGTTTGGATAAAGCCAGATAGTTTGTGTGGGGATGTTTAAGTTGATTTGGGACAATACAAAACAGATCCAAGCAGGTAAAACAGTGTATTTTAATGTAAAACACATGGATGTCTAAAGCTGGTTAGACCATTTCATGCTGGGAGGAGAACACATCCTTTAAAGTGACAGTGGCATGCCAGATACTTTGAAGGTGCATTTAGTGTCTTGTGAGTATAAATTTCCTGTTTTCCGGACTCCTGCTCTTGTGTTCCTCTTGTCCAGTGCCCTTATTTCTGCTTTGAATTAACACCTACCTGAACTCCGGATTTGCTAGGTACCTGGCAGTCCTTGTATTTGAACATCACTATTATAAAGCATCTGCCAGTTGCGATGACAGAGTGGCATTTGAGGCACTTTAATATATTGGAGTTTTAAATGGGTATGAAATTTTGAGTTTATTGCTTGTAGTGATACATAGTAAATGCTGCCATTTTAACAGGAGCTAATGTCTGCGGCAGGCTCAGCATCATAAATGTAAGGATGATTACATGATAAGTCTTAGCTGAGTGAGTCTTCAGTATTGTTTGACTGTGCCACCCCCCTACAGCAAGATGTGAAAGTTAGGTACCTTAAAGTAAGAGCTAAAGTAATCTAAGGGAAGGGCTTAAAACTAAGCTCATGCTTACAGACTTCGGTAGACTAAAGCATAAAAAGATAAGGCTAATAATACTATAGTGTTACTGTTCATTACAGTATTAAAGAATATTAAAAGTAATTATTGCTACGGAGTGACAGAATTCCAGAAGACTTTTAATGTCAGTAGAAAATTTGTAAAAATGTATTTTAGACACTTACACACAGGCATTTTAGTAAATAAACCTTTGTTCTCCAGGTCAGTGAAGTGGATGAAGCTTGTGGGTTGATTGTGGTGAAGCTCTCAGTGTAGGACCAAGGCCCGTGCTCCCACAGCCAGGAACAACTCTGGTCAGTTGTAATTGCAAGTATGGCAGATTGGAAATATTAAACTCTCAAACACATCATAGAAGAAAGACTCTACTCTACATTTTAAGTGTTTGATATTTAAAACAGACCATTTGTTTTCTTATTAGTATAAGGATAAGGGAAGGTAGGTTTTCCCTGGCAGGGTTTATCTTTTTTGGCAAAGAATGACAGACAAAAATCAGATCAGATCCAGAAAACTTCAAAGGGTCCATCAGAAATAGACAACAGATCTTTCTCTGTGTTTTTCTGCCAAAACCCAGTCTTTTGAGTTTTTCTCCTTGGCCATTTGGGACCTGTCCAGTCCTTCACCATGTGCTTTTCTCCTTTTTCCCCTTTTGGTTGCTCTGTTTTATGACATCACTTTTGCTGTGTTACTAAATATGAGTCTCCTGTGACTTCTCCTTTACCAATTCTGAGCTTCTTCCTGCTCTCTCCCGCTTTAATTATGTACCTCACTCATACATCACCCCTTAGAGATCTGCAAGCAATTTTTCAGGCAGGTCTCTGAGATGAGACATGATGTGCTGATCACTGCAAAGGTCTGTCATAACCAAGGAACTAATTCTGAGATTGTTGGCTGCTTCACACAGCACTCCCATGAATTCGGTGGAGGTGCATCTGAAAAGAGACATTTAAGGCCGGGAGTTCTTTATGGAATTGCTTTTTGCTTTCTAAGCCTTCTGCACCAGGTTGAAACATGTTGCTTAGATAACTTGAGCTTAAACTTTTATTTGCAAATATCTGGTCGTATTTAGAGAAGGTGTGAGTGCCTTTTCAGTGACTTCACCAGCTCATTGGGTACTGTTTCCTTCATTTCCTAAAACAAAAATAACAAGGAGCGAAGTGTGAATTCTCCTATTGTTTGGAAGGTGAGGAACCTCAGCAGCTGATGTTCTTTATCCGTGCTCTTGTGTTCTGCTGTAAGTGTGACTTGAAAACAGATTTCACCTGAGGTTTGTAGCTTAGAGTGGAATAGTTTTTATACAGAAAATTGAATCGTAACTTATACTAAAACCTTTCCAGTTGCGCTTGCTTGGCAAACGAACCATTTTGGGGCCAAGGTGTTCTATGTTTGATGTTATCGCAGACAAGAATATTTGGGAGAACTTTAAAATCAGTTCTTTAAATCTCTCTTTTTTAATTAGTTTAAATAACTATCCCCAAATGTGCAAGTCTGTTCTTTTTGTGTAAATGACAATAGAGGAATATATTTTCTCCTGCAGCGTCATGTTTTACAAGCCCAAATGAAGCTAGCCCAGAAGGAGGACAGTTGACTCAGAAGTTTTGAGGCATTAAGCATGTAAAGATTTTCATACCCATTCCGTGCAGGCTTTGTGTTAGATGTTTTTCTTGCCATTCCAAAGCTACCGAATAGATCTCATCAAGTAACCTCATGGAAATCACTGGATAGACACACGCTTTGTCTGAAGGGAAGGTGCCCCTTTCAGTCAAATCTGTAGCCTGTCAGGTCAATCTGCATGTTCTTACTGTTAGTTTCCATTACATATATTAATTGACAGATCTCTTCTGTTTGTTATTGTGTTAAAGAACCTGTTAGGAGACCCAGCTGGAGTGAAGCACAGGCAGCAAAACAAAGGCTGAGTTTTCAGTCTTAACTCTTTCCTGATTTCTCTATCCTAATATTGAATTGACGTTAGTTTTCTTGCATTTAGGGTAATAAAAATGTTCCAAGCAAGTGATTGCTGTCAGTAAGTATCTACAATTGTCATCTGAGGATAGATGAAATGATTTCCTGATAATGCTGGAAAAGTGATGACAATGTAGAGATCTTTCACATTTGAACTGTTTGCAACGGTGTTGTCTGAGCAGTAAAGACCTTCCCACTGTATGCTTGAGAGGCATAAGGAGAAGGAGTCTGCCTGAGGCCTCTCAGTAATACTGTAATTCAAGTGATAAATATAGCAACAAACACTGGAAAGTAGCCTGCATGGAGCAGGCAGGAAGAGGATGTGGAGCCAGCTTTCTAAAGGTGTCAGGAGTTAGCTGAACGTCAGTGCTTTGCTCTATCTTTAGGTACCTTAGTGCTTTTCAAGTCTGCCCCTGTGTCATCTGTGTCTCCTACCTCTAGATACCACGGGTATCCGTGTACGTGTGTGCCTGCACGTAGCTGTTCTGTGCGTATGTATACACACCGGGATGCACACGAGGGATGCTTAAAACATAGGAGTAACACGTTGCTGTGGTAGCACACCACTTGATTCTGGACTCCAGTAGAGGCAGCATCAGCAGAGAAGGGCCCGGTAGTTTGGCCGAAGCACAGTAGGAACAACTAGAATAAACAGTTATTTAAAAGATTCCAAAAAATATTTGGCAGACAAGTGAGTATCATGAAGTAAAGCTTTTAAAACTTAAAGAAGGAAATGGATCCTTGCTTCCTCCTCTGGGGAAGGTCCCTGCATTACTGGCTTTGCACTTCTGAGATTGTTTCGTTCTTTTGTGTAACAGCCAGTTCTAAACCTGATACAGAAATTGGAAATAAATTACAGTTTCACTTCCAGTTCTTCGTTCTTCTACTTGGACTCTTTGACAAGACGGTCTTGATAATAAATATTTTTACCTAAAGAATATATAAGACCTGCCTATTTCATTTCATTTCATTTCATTTCATTTCATTTCATTTCATTTCATTTCATTTCATTTCATTTCATTTCATTTCATTGTTCTAGAAAACAAAAGGAAGGTAAGATAGTTGATTAAATAGTACAGCATCTTAACAAAAGAATGAACTTCCCATGTTATGATATTGTTCCTGTTGCTCTGTTCTGAAGTTCCCCATCCTTCAAATGGTCCCAGTTCAATCCAAATGGTACCTTCCACATCACTGCTGCTCTGAAAAGACACATAAAGTTCTCGAATTTTAGCAAGGTTTAATCCCCATCTCCTGGCCTTTTGTAAACCCCTGCTGAAATCTGAAAGTGCCTTTAGAGTCAACATAAAAGGAGGAGAGATTGTACTGTGCTCTGAGAAGCACAAAGCCCAGAGTTAGAAGGGACAGGTGTCCAGAGAGTTTGGTGTCTGCCTTAGAAAAATACATTTAAATCTCTTTCAGTTTTCCATCAGCAGACTGAAAGGATAATTAACATACATCTGTAGCCCTGAAAATGCAAACTGGAAACAACTGTTTATTTTGCCTTGCAGCAAAGTGTAAAAAACCTAGAGAGGCTGTTTGCCAGCTCTAGTTTGGCTGTTTGAATAGAAGGCATCATGTAACAAAAGAGGAAAAACAGAGCAAGGAATGTCATACGCCAAAGAATTTCTTTAAGACGATCAGTTAACAAAGCATCCTACATCCAGCAGAGTAAGTGGGGCTAGGGAGGAGGGAAAAGATTCCAGACTGTGTAGGAACCTTGCAGGATCACTGGTGTCACTGATGTCAGCTAGAAAACAGCGTGTAAGTCTTGAGAGTCAATGATTTTGTACTTGTCAGGCTCGGAAAGCACCTACCTGTGAAGCAACGTGTAGCAGAGGTAAACCCGTGCAGAGGCAGTGAGTAGAAGTAAGTCTGGGAGAGCTCAAGACACAATTGCGCAGTAATGCAAACCATTTCTGGGAATCAATCCCATATCAAATTGGATTATAAAATGTATAAATAAAGTATATATTGAAACTTGATAATAATTTAGGGAGTGACCTTACAGAGATATGTAGCATATAGGCTGGAGATGCAATCTAGGTGGGAGAAGCAGGAAAGTGCAAATGGAGGAGCAAATGCTATGGTTGCAAAGAACAGTTGTGGGGTTACGGTCCTTCCCCTGATGTGCTTGTGCATTCTGCATAGAAAGTCATTGGATTCAGGCAGCTCTTTTTTGCCGTTTTCTCTCAGCACTGTGAATCTTACATAGCACAGTGTTCAAGCCTCCCTGAAAGGGATCCTGTGAGCCAACCCCGTCTGTATTCTGGAGGACAGGGTGTCTTCCTCAGCTGCTGTCTCCTCAGCCTGAGAAAAACAGACAAATCAGGAATCCAGGTTTCGGCCCCTGGCTGTTGCCCAAGTCCCTAACCTATTGTTTGGTAACCAGGAGGCAGTTCTTCCAGCTCCGCCTCCACCTATCCTTTGGGAAAACTTTCACCGCTGGGCACTTAGGGTTTGTCTTTCCTATGGCAGATATCAGTGTCTTCCGTGGGGAGGAAGGGAAGAAAGCCCTGATCAAGTGGCATTTAAATTAGCACATGTGTCACAGGTTCGCCATCCTGACAGAGCAGCCTAAGATGATGCCGGAAGGCAGAGCTCTGTGCCTCAAAAGGAGCCTTGCATCCTTCCCCTTCTCGAGGAGTTTTGCCTTCGGGTCCCACTGCTGGTGCAGAGGCCACCCAAGGGCAATGGGTGAGGGGTCCCTGACCAGCAGGGGCAGAGGGGTGGGCTTTGCACCTCCCGGCAGAGGCGAGGCTGCCCATGCGTGGCCTTTCTTCCTTGGGAGACCATTTATTATTAATCACTGTATGTAAATCAAGCCTTCCAGCCCCATTGATTGGTTTCACGCTGCGCTGACGTAAACGTGTGCGTTTTCATGAGCTTCCTGCAACTGCTGAGCAGCCCTCGCGGCGGTCCCGCACGGGGCCGAGCGGTTTTCCTGGGTGCAGTCACACCACGTGAGGGCTGTCTGCCAGCCCCCTGGCAGGATGTGTGTTTGCATGTGGGGATTTCTGCATATTGCCTCGACCTTTGCAGCACGTCGGCTGTTCGAGTGCAACTTGTGGTCCACTGTTGGCTTCCTGTAGTATTGCTGCTTCCAGCTTTCTCTCTCTTACGTTGCCAATCCTTTCTTCCCAGATGTGTTAGCTTTTTCCTTTTGCAAACTAAATTTTGGGTTACTTGCGGCTCGTATTTCTCACAGACCTAGGGCTCTGTGAGTCATTTATCATATCCGTTTTGCCGCCGCTGGTTTCAGCGGAGTGACTGCATGTTTATCCACACACGCACAGGAGCACAGGAGAGTACCTTGGTCTCAATGCTTGCAAAGGCTCCCGGCGTGCTGTCCTGCGACGCCTCTTCCAGAGCACGGCAGGCGTTAGGTGAGGCAGATCCGGACAAGGAATACAACCCAAGCAAGGCGTCTCGTGCCAGGCACTGTGCCATGCTGTGGTGGCATCTTGTGTCATTGTTTGCTTAAACTAATCACTTGCTCGTTGGGTTTCAGCCCAGATATCCTTCTTGCCATCTGAGCCAACGTACATTAGTATTTCTACAAGGATTTCTTGAAGCACAGCTATCTGGGATGCAGTGAGGAGTGCTCATTCAGGGTTATTCCATTATTGTGGAAGCGTTTGCGAGATGCAGGTCCCTGGGATGTTAGCACCGTACCGATAGCACTACGTCCCCTTACCCACCGGCAGGCTCCTGCTGGGCATCCCGAGTGTTTGAAGCCCAGTCAGATCCAGCTGCAGGGCTGGAGGCTTACTGCCCTGGTTGTTACAGCAGAGCGGAAGGAAGATCATGCCTTTGCCATCAGTTTGCTCTCTAAAGACCATGTCCCAAAGCAAGCGAACGAGTTTAACTGCATAAAGATTCCTTGATTTCAGTAAAACCGCTTACATCTGTGGTGCCCTGCCTGTAGAAACACAAAGTAGGACCGTAGCCTGAGGGAGAAGGCAGGCGTTCATCTTAAAAAAGTTAAAAAATAAAAGATGACATTCCATACTGCAGTGCCTCTCCAAATACCAGGGCTTTTGAAGGATATTAGCGGTGCAGCGAACTCAACAGATAATTCTTTTCGTATGGTGTCTGGATCAGGTGACTCACACATGTTCACATTTTCAGGTACTCGCTGTTGCTGCTTATTATCAGGAGTTATTTTTCAAAATCTTCCTCTTCTGCAAACTTTATTTTTCTTTGTCACAGTCAGTATTTGTATAACAGCCTTTAGAAGAAGGTAGCATAAAGTTATTAAGCCTCGTGGCTAGAATTTTAATGTCTGTGATGATTTATCACTGGTAATAAGCCTGTCCTGTCTGTTAATATTTTGTTTTCTCTGTGTTTGTTTGAGAGACACTGCTTTGGAGCTTTTCATTGCTGTTAAGAGAGCAGGTCAGTTTTCTGAGCAGGTTTTTTTGAATTGGTGCTTCTGGTAAAATGACAAAGATTCCATGTTAAAAGATGAACGCAGGTTAGAGAAGACGCAGTTGTCAGACAGGGCTCTTCAGCATTAAAACGCTGTGAGTGCTTTCTCCTTGTCTTCTGCAAGATGCTTTGTGCCATCTCCCGCCTTACGAATGAGTGGATTCACCTGTGTGTATAATTGCTGCGCTATTGTGCTGGATGGGATCTGATCATACAAAGGCAAAGACTTTGTTTATGGTGCCAACTGCGTGCCCAGCTATGCTTCCAGGATCAGCTCCTAGCTGTTAAGTTTTTAGAAGCCCATAATAATAAAGATTTTAGTGGCAATATGTTAAGAAGAACGCCAGCTTCTTCAGTAGGTGTGGGAGCAAGGGGACCAATTTTTTAACAAGAAGCTTTTACTTTTTCAAAACATTTGCTGCTAGATGAAGATGTTAGTTTACTTCTTTGTCAAAAGTCAGCAATACACTTGACCTGGTGTAGTAACAGGGGTGTCAGAGTCATCTCTACAGCCAAAAGTTTGCTGTCTGCATGACAGATTTTATTGAAAAGGGCTGCCATCATGCGCGGTGCCTGTGAGATTGAGCTGGGGATCTTCAGGATTAAAAGCATGAGCAGTGCGAGCTAAAACTCTTTGGCTGTGAAAGATGGTTTGGACATGTCACGTGTCATCACCAATGCTTTAAAAAGTGAAAGCAAGCGATACCTAAAATTAAAATGTTGAATACCAGCCTGAAAGCCTTATGACTGTATTTCACTGATTTGTATGAGGTGTATGTAAACACAGTACCTGGATCCCAGGATAAATCTGTGTGTTTAGTGTTCCCTAATGCCCTCCCCAGTTCCAGATATGTGTCTCATTAACCAAGTTCTCTTCTCTGTGTAATTGCCTTTTCCTAGTTATTTGCACAAGATGAGTCAGAATAATACGCTGTTTCTTTACAGCTGCTTTATAAAACAAAATGCTAACCTGATGTAAAACATGGATTTTTTTTGCTGAGCTGCCAATGGAGAGTGCTAAGCTTCCTTGCTCAGTATGGATGCTATTCCTGATTTAGAGGTAAAGAGTGTTTTAAAAATTTAGTATTAATGTATGCGGGAAAACAGCTATTACCGTTCCACACATGCAATTTGCCCCTGACAGCCTGTATCCTTTAAAAATCACTGCTCCTTTAAAATTAATCCTCTGGTTGCCCCTCAAAGTCAGTTACAGAAATGAGACAGAGTAATGGCCAGAAGCCCTGGTGGTGTTTGGAGAAGGAAAGTAAGAGAAAATCAGAAGCTTTTGGAAGCAAGCAGATTTCTGGAGTAAACTTTGTAACTTCCATAGTACAACTGCTCCTGAGTCACTGGCTTTTGTAGGTAACTCGTGTTCACAGAAACACCATATTCTGAGAAGTCATTTAAAGGTAACACAAAATACTGACACGTACCTCATACACAAATTCAAGTTAACTTACTGGATAGAAAGAGAGGATGTTCCAAAGTAAGTCTTAAACCTACAAGTATGTAAACATGTATGCAAATTCAAGCCCATAATTAATAAGTAGAGATTAAAATCTAAATCAAAGAGAGTACTCGCGTGCTTAAAACTCGTATTTAGGGTTTCTGATGTGAAATTGTTAAGTAAGCGTATTTTTTAAAATAATGGGCATGCCACCCTACAAGTCTGGTCACTACCATACTGATACATCCCACTTGTCTCTGATGTTAATGCCACTTACAGCTCAAAAAAAATACATCTTTTTGTCTTTCACGTTTTCGTTATTGCATTTGAGTGATCTTTTTCTAATCTGGCTTAGCAATTAGGATTTAAATTCCTAGGTCCATATGTACATATGGGAGTGCTTCAAATATTTTAATGCAAAGAGTTTCATTCCTGTAGGCTGCTGCTTGAGGGTTGTTTTGGTTTGGTTTGTTTTTTGAGGAAAATGTTCATTTTGATAAACAAGGTTGTTAATTTTTTAGGGAGTATCTAAGTAAATATAAGCAACATTACATTTTTGGTTGAATCTAAATGAAGGCTAAATGAAAACTGTCATTCTGAGGTTTTGGAAGCAGAAAAAACAGGCAGGTGGGAAGGAGTATGACTTGGCTTGGAAAAGCTCATTCCTAACTCTCTCTAGGCAGACAGATTAAAATTCCTGAGAGTTTAACCTAGACTGAGGGACTTTGCAGAGAGGGTATTTGACACCGTAATGACAGCAGAATCAAAGCAAGCCCAGTAAAAATACCAAGTTTGGGCCTGACTGCTGCACAGAGACCACTGTGACTGCATGAATCTCTTCTTCAAAAAAAAATCCCAGTTGTTTCAGTGACCCAGCCGACCCAGGCAGAAGTTGCGTGTTAGTTAGCAAAACAGGCTGCTAGTTTCATCGGTTGGCTTGCACCATAGATGGGGCTAAGGCTGGGGGTTAATGACGACAATTATTCACAGACAGTTGTTCAGTTTATAGCAACCCAAGGCTTTCTACAAATGCCGAGCTCTTCTGCAGGTATGAATTTGCAGTTTGTCAGCGGAGTAAACAGGAAATCCTGACTTTGAATGAAAAATTATTGCAAGTCACTCTATTTCGTTGGCTCTGCAATTAGATTTCATGGTTTCTCGTTCTCCCTAGACGGAGCACATGTTGTTGTACATGTGATTTGCGTCACAACAAAATAATTGGCCTGGGTGCTGATGATATTTGGTGATTATTACTCATCCCATAGCGCCAAAATCTGGATTTAGACCTTTGTGCTGCTGAGGAGTCACAGTCTGAATGCAGTTGTTCAGTGATAAGGAGCATTTTGGTCCCCTGATATAATCCTTAGCTGCAAGTAGGGCTAACAAAACAGGTCACAGAGTACACAAGCAGGAGGTTTTTCTGTTCCCAAAGGCCCAGCTTAATGGTTGCAGCCTCCAAAGTGTCAAACTTGGAACCTCCCTAGAAGGAGCCTTCTAGCTGCAGCAAGTGAAGCAGCAAGTGAAGCAGGTCGTTCCCTTCTGCGCCTCGGATCTTTGTGTCCACCTTTCGTAAACTGAAGGTTCGCACCTGCAGTCTCCATCGATCAGATTTCCTTACTCACAACAATTCTAGCTGCAAGCCATTGTGTCAACAGGCTTTGTGTACTTTGTGGGAAGCTGGTCCAAATCCTGCAGAACAGCTCTTGGTGTTCTTCGGCCTGGAAGTTTTGTGCTGTTCCAATTTTTTCAACTGACTTTTTAGGGAAGTAAATTGCATTGGAAGAGAAATAGTAAATTAAGCCAGCCAAGTCTGGAGATTGCAGTCTTCCAGAAATTTGCTTACCTTTTGGCTTTAAGTGTGTCAATATAAGAACCAGCAACACTTCTTTTAATAACAGCTTGAGCAGTGAAGAATGGATCTTCGGATATGTGAAGCAGATGAGCCTTGAGTATAAAAACTGGTTGTGTGTATTTGACCAAACGTCAGTGTCCCAGGCAGGCTGCATCTGACTGAAAAGATTTTGATGAAGTCAACTGGCCAAAACATTCTATCGCATGAATACAACATGTTTCCTGAAAAACAAAAACCATCAATGAAAGAGTAAAATTCCAGTGTAAAAATTGAAAGGCCCCAAAATATTCATCAGTCTTTCATGTTCTTGTACCATTCATCCCCTCTTTCTAACAGATCTGATATGACAGGTGGCAGGATTCATCCGAGCACTTTGCGGAGGAAAATGGTATGATTTTAGTGTCCCTTTGGCTTACAAGAAGAGAGTGGCAAGAGAGAAATATGGTGTTTGTGAATGTGCAGTCCCTAAAATTTCTCATGTGTTGATGTCTTGACTGTTTAATCAGTGTTTATTTGCTGTATGCCTTCCAAACACATTTTTGTATGTGCATTTCTTGCACACTTTTAATATTTCAAGACAAAAATATTTGTAGTAAGATGATAAAGTAGGATAACCAAATTTTGTCATCAGAAGGTGCTTTAATTTGGTGTTAGTGCGCTCACTGTGGTTTGCTCAGGTGGATGTACATTGCAAACAGTATTTTGATACCCGAGGAATAATTTACTTAAAGAAGTAAACACAAAATGCCTCAGAGCTGGCAATATTTGTTGAAAAGGAACAACCTCTCACCACCTATCCACAAATAAAAAAGTAATTTTGTGATCCATGAAACTTAAGAAGATTATTTTTCTCTGGCTTGCCTTTATGTGGATTCCCTGTTGTCTAGTGTTGCGGTTAAGCTTGCATTGCAAGCTGTCTCTCAGCATATGGGCTACTGGTCTGTCCATCTTTGGATGGACAGCTTGTTTATCACAAAACATGAGGAAACTTAATACCTCTGGTCTTTCTTCTTTTGTCTGATGTGGCAAAATGAGCTGACGTGTTCCTAAGTTACTGCAGGTGAGAGTTTGACTGAAAATAGTGTGATCACATCCTATCCTTTCCTTACGAAACAGCCTGGAAAAAAAAATCCTAATACTAGCACTATTGCTTCACTGAAAGTGGCAGGGAAACATTTCATTTGGAGAAAATGGAGCAGTTTTGCAACAGTCCAGCTTTGGTGTGTGGTTACTGACTGGGAGGATTGCAGCTTGATAACCTGAAATCTTCATCCGACAAAGCTGAAAGTGTTTGTTATTAGTAATACCTGGCTTTTCATCTCTGGACTTCATCTGCTTTATAGGAGGAACTGTACCATCGTCCCCATTTGTAAAATGAGAGTGAAGGAGGTGCAGTGATGTGGCCAAGGGCAGCCCAGAGGCCAGTGGCAGAGGCAGCTCCCCAGTCCCCTCCTCTGGCACCCTTCTGTCCCAGCCATTCAAGCTGACAGAGGGCTCGAATCACATGAATAGGCTGGTTATCTACAAAGTCATGCATATAGATACTAGTCATGCGGAACTAAGCTTTGGCCCCATTTTCATAGTGAAGATGAAAGCAGCTCTGCAGAAAGTGTATTTCAACTTTCTGTCTTAAAAAATATGCTGCTAATTAGGGATGTAAAGGGGCTGAACTCAGCTGCAGGACTGCTGATCTTTCCTAGTGAGACATTGCCTGCCAGCATTGTTTGGACTCCAACTAACCCTTCATTGTCTTCTATCTCGATGAGGTCCTGAGCATGCACAGGAAAAAAGGATTGATGTCTTTATATTGTCATTTCTGGCTGTCTGCAGGATACCCTTCAGCCATTTTCAGCAGTGCTCAAAAGTATGCTCTGCTGTTTTTAATCTTGTTTTGCTTTTTGTTTTTGCTGGTGGCACTCTTCCATGCCCAGAGACTTTTTTAATTTTTACTTTTGTAGCCGTGCAATTCCACCTTATTAAGTTGGATTCCGCTTCTAGTCTCACCCTTCACAGAGTTATCTTTTTTAATGGGTGAAAAAGTGCATATGCCAGCATTCCACACCAGGAGTTCTAGTGTATGATGTACATCAGGGAAAGAGTTGTGCTCTGCTTCAAATATCTCGTAGTCCTGATAAATGAGAGTGAAATTCTGCAGTCTCCAACCAGCTTTAGTTGGATTGTTGTTCAATTTAAGTACTACAGGATCTGAGTCACAGTTTTTAGGTTGGAGAAGGTTGGATTATTTTTTTTTTCATTTTAGGATCCTCTGGGGAAAAAAATTAATATTTCACATTTTTGTAGAGCCGTATTTTAAACAATGGTTTAGGAAAGATACTGCCGTACTGCTAACTCCCAGTAGCACTAGCTATTAAAAAGTATATTAAATCCACGTGAATAAAAATGACACGTTATAGAAAAGCAAAATACCCTATTTTAATAATGTATTTTGAAGAGTATTGCTTTTATCCATTTAGAGCTGTGCTAATAAGCTAACTGCAGAAGATCAAGCTGCTTGCATGTGTTGGGCAATAATAAGCAACTTGAACCACTTTCCAGCAAAAATACTATAGGCCTTTGCTTGACTGCTGTGCAGCGACTCCAGGGATTTCAGGGGGAGATACAGATCTCTGCAATGCTTCTGTGTGCTTTTGCCAATCAAAGGCATTTACAGTATGTCAAAACAATCAGTGATTACTGCGCTGCAGTTTTAATTCCCTCCTTTTGCAAAATAAAAGGACTTGTTCTTGTGGTTTTAGTGCCCACATAAGCATCTCTGCATGCTGAAGTAAAGCTTTCTTGTCTGTGCATGTGAAGCTGATAGGTATTTTTGCACAATATGTGGGTTTTTGTCAGTGTAGAATTGTGTTGGAGCATAATGGAGCAAGGTCTGGGAACTGCTGTGGTCCGAAAGCCACCCCGATAGCCTGGAAGTCCTGCTTCTGAACAGCAGCACACCCGCAGCACAGAGGTTGTGTGCTAGCCGTACAACATGACACCTGCTGTCCCTCCAAGTGGAAGGAGATGGATGCATCTGGGATGCCCTTCAGCTGCGGCGGGCAGCGCTGCCCTTGTTGTGACTGCTGCGGTAACGTAAACCTCCGCAGAAAGCTGCTTGCCGTAGACAAACAGAGACTAGGCTTGCCGTTTCTCTCTGCACGTCTCCGAGAGACATGTTTCCCATTTTGCGGGGAATGTAGAGCTCTGCAGAGCAGAACACCCAGGAGGGGGTGCAGCCTCCTCTGCTTCTGCACCAGCCCTCCCAGGGAGCTCCTCCGCCTGCCTGGAAAACGCTGCCTTATCCCACAGGCAGGCACGGGGATGATTTGTGCTTCTGGGAGCCCCCGTTTTTCTCGGAGGGCAGCTCCGCGCTGCCTTCCTTGCAGGGCTACAGATCTGCAGCCCCAGCCCGACCCACCCAGCCAGCGCCTCGCTCCGCAGGCTCCCTCGCCTCAGCACAGCCACTATGGGAGGAAGGGGCTGCAGTACGAGGGCTGCCAAACCCAACCCCGGGAGAACCAGTTGGAGACACTACCTGAGAAGTCAGCAATTGCTCAGCACCACTGAGAGCAAAATATTCATGCTGCTTTTTACATGCTAGCCTGTAAACTGCAATGTAAGTAGGCAGATTTCTTGCTTCCCCATCGGTAGTCCCTAGCAACACCGTTTGATAAAGCCCTGCTCTCGTTTGAGAGGTCCAGGCTGAATTTTCTGTTCAGCATTCCTGACCCTAGAAGCCTGGCATTTGTTTACTGAAAAAAAAAAAAAAAAAAAAAAGCACAGTTACGTCTTTAAAGCTCTGCTGCTCGGTTGGCAAACAAATGCTGGGAAGTGCAGCTCTGCTGAGGTTGTGCAAAAAGAAAGCAATTGTTATTCATTAAGCAGATGACAGCAATGGGAGTAAAGGGGATAAAACTCGAAATCTGAAACCACCTGCTTTAATTTTAGCCATAATTGAAGCGGCTGCCCATGATGTTGCTGATGCACGTATCAGATTTGCACGCCATGCACTGCTCTCCCTGATTTCTGTGGCAGCAAGCTCCAGCCCACTGTCTGCTCTGCTTCAGGAGGGGATGAATCTCCTGTTTGATTGCAGGTTATAACGGGCACTTTAGAATCTGTTTGTTTCCTTCCAGGAGCAAAATGCAGTAGCAGTCTGGCTCTCCGATAGACAGATGCTTTAGTCATTAGTGAGGTTTCTGTGACTACAACACTGTGCCCTAGTATGGGTGCACTTATCTCTTTTGTTCCTGGTTCGAACCAGTGATGCTTTCCTCGCTCTTGTGCTCACGCGCCAGCTCCCTTTCTCTCCCTCCCTCCCTCTCTGCCTTTGATCTTGCTGATATGGGGAAAAATATCGGATCCAAATCTTCAGCATATTTAACCAAAACATATTGTAGGACGGGAATAATTTGTGACCGAGTACAGCAGCAGGGGGCTGCAGTATGGTTGCTTGTACTGCTTGCTTTCCATTACTGCAAAACAGCAGCAATCATCAAGGAGTGCTGGGGTTGTTCTGCAGCTAAATAAGCACTTAGAGCCTCGGCGTTCATGGAGGGCTAAAGTGGTTTTGCTGGGAATGGATGGGGTGTGCAAAGCTCGCTTCTCCTGGTCTCTAATGCAGGGATTCTGGCGAAACAGGCAAAAAGAGAAGAGATCTTTCCTAATGGCAGAAAGGGTCTCATCCTTCCCTAAATACCCTAGAGTTCTTGCCACAGATTTAAAATGCTATAAGATAACATTGTCGCTTCATATTTTGACCTCATTATAATACTAAAGACATAAGCCTGAGAGCTGGGGAGCTCGCAGCAAAATCAGCAAAGGCAGGACAAGTCTCGACCTCAGCTGCACAGTGCAACGTTAGAGTGGGAGCATTATCAGCCTATCCTTGAGCTGTTTAGTGCAGATTTATACTGCATGTGTTTGTATGTCTATGCCAACTTTCAAAAGCTATGAAAAGCTTTTTTATGGTTTCCTGCGATGATACATAGTCAAGGGGGATACTCGGATGAATAAAGAAATATGCCACAAAATGGGGAGCAGGTGAGCTGCGTGACAGATGCCTGTGCTGTCCTTTACTGTGTTTGGTGCTGCTCCTTAGCTAGTGGTCAGAGTTGCTGGGAATATGACATGGGGCTTAACTGCACTTGGGACGTTGCTTAGGAGAAGATCCTCACTGCTTTGGAGCGTAGCACGTTGTGCGATCTAAGATCCCCCTTCCCTTCTGGTCAGCATTCCCTGCTAAGCATGTCTTCATTCCTCCGCATTACTGATCATTTACAGCTGTTAGCTTTATTTCATGAGAAATTCTTAAAGGGCTGAGACAGTAACTGGACTGCGCTGTTCTGTAATGCAGCCCAGAGCTGGCTCCATATTTCAAGCAACCAAATGAGATTCTCAGTCTAGTCCCAGCAGACATTGTTTGTCTCGGTCACAGGAGTCCACATTTTTCTGGGATCTCGTCTCTCTTTGGACATCATCCTTGTCATAATGAAGGGGAAGACAGCTATGGCATTCAGACAGTTGAGGTGTATTACCCCAGTACTTGGTAAACTGCCAGCATAGCCTTTGTTCGTCCAAAATGTAGATACTTCCAGCTTTAAGCAAGCATATGTTGTATTATAGAGTGGGATGCATTATCTCCCTGATTTGCTATCAGCTTGTAAAGTGAGCTGCAGTGTTTTCCCCTTCATACTTTCTTTCACCATTACAGTCTAATACCTGTATTTAAATCATGAATTACTGAGCCAATAATCACATTGTGGGCACTTACTTAAAAACAAATAGTGAATGTCAGAAAATAATGAGTTCTGGGAAAATATCTTTGGCACTCTTTCCCCTGGATACTCCTGGTGATGAAGAGGACCCCGAACAGCTTGTCGTGTTGTTCCTGTTCCTGCTTACACACAGCTGAACTGAAACCGAATGCAAGCCTCCATCTTCCACCAGTGTGTATCTTCCCTTTATATGCTTATAAATTCTCCTTTTATTTATTAATTCATTGGCTTTGTTACATGAAAGGTGTGTAGCTGCCTTGTCCACAAGGCACGGATCGTCTCCTGCAGCCCATGCCAGCACAGTGACATGGCCCCGCCACCCACTGCTGGGTGGCAGCTGCTGCACTCCTGGGTCATGCCTCAGGAAAGGGACAGGGGATGGTCTGGGTGTGCTTGTACAGCCCCCGATTTAGGCATAACTCAGAGAATAGTCTGCCTAGGCACTAGGCACCCATTTCTTTCGCAGAAAGGAGGCCTGTGATGCTCCAAATGTGTCTCTGTTTCAACTGTCCCCTACTGGCGTCCTTTCAGCAAGTCCAAACGGACTTGAATTGGTATCAGAGCTCATGCTCCTTTGAGAGCTACGTAGCCAGCAGATGCTTTACAGTGAAAGAGAACATCCTTTGAAAACAATCTGGTGTTTATTAATCAACAAGAATTCAGTGTTTGGGGTCCTTTGGCAGGAAGAGAGAAGGAAAGCACATGTGGGCCTGGCCTCCTGAGTGAAAACATGCAGGTTGCCTCTCCTTGCTGCACTGAAGAGCAGATTTCTTATAGCACTGGTATGTCAGCACCTAGCTTTCAATTCCAGTGACATTTGGCAGGATTCAATGTGCTTATGTTGAGACCGAGTTGCCTGAGAGGCAGCAAGCCATTCACCTGCTCTCCGGTGTTGCCCTGTAGTTGTCTGGATTCATTAGGCTCTCTTTTCTTAGTCAGAGAGTTCTCTGGACACTTAGTTTTAGACGCCCACGTATGCTCCAAAGTGCCATTTTTGGTAAGGCAGGCATTCAGAGCTTATGTAAAGCTGCTCTGTGTTTCTGGTTGATGTGGGCAGGCACCTGGGCTCCGTTACTCTGTCACAGAAGACTGAAATGGGTATGGACAAGACCGAGCGCTGGGCCTACCTGGGCCTTGTGATCAGTGCCCTTGCTCAAAGGCACAAGTCTAGAGTCCAGGCACTTCTGAGCCGGGGGCATTGTCCCAGTCCCAGTTCCTTGCTGTTTCTCAGGAGAGCATCCTTGCCACCCTTCCCTTAGCTGCTGTGCAGCCGTATCTTGAGAAATACGAGGACAGGGAGAAAACTTGAAAGAAGAGGTGGAGCACACAGCGAAAATGGTGGCCTAAAGCAGTTGTTAGGACACGCCAGGGGAAGGAGAGTGCCAGACTCTCCTCCTGGTGTGCGTTACACATTTTACATTGGGTAACACCACGACCACCAGGAAGCACCAGTGTGAGCTGGTCTGGTTTTCCTGCTCCGGAGTCTCAGAGATGCCATCTGTTCCCCATTTATTACAGAAGTTATTTAGGTGGCCATGTGAGACAGACAGCGTTACCCTCTGGGCTTCGGTGCCTTTGATGAGGCAGTATCCAAGTTTAACACTTAAATTAAGCGGGCTTGATTTTATTGCCTTCATGTGTTATAATGGCCATGAAATGAAATCAACAAAACTTCTTGTCTGCTCGTTGGTCTTCTGGTGTCTCCCTGAAGTGTTTCTGTCATATGCTGACATTTGTTGATACTAAGTATGCTGAGCGGCCTGCCTGAAAACCAACAGCCGTCTCCCCTTCCCACCCCTGCACACAGGGGTCCCCCCGGGGATGCGGGGTACCTGTTCCAGCGCTCCCGTGGCTTGGCGGGGATTCTGGGATGAGGGGCACCACATTTGTAGTAATCTTGTGTCCATTTCTGTCCTACAGATTGATGAACTCCCTGAAGGAGCTGTGAAGCCTCCAGCAAATAAATACCCCATCTTCTTTTTCGGGACTCATGAAACGTAAGTGAATGAACACAATCTTTGAAACGTCTTCTTCCACTTCAGCTAATGTCATCTCCACAGATTTTATTGTAACAAATCCTACCTGAAGCCACTGGGAGACTAGAGAGAGGTCCTACGAGCCTAGCTTATTTGTGTTAACATACAAGAGTGAAACCTGAAAATAGGCATGAATGCTGCTGTGTGGATGTTATACCATGGTCTAAGGATAAATAATAATCAGTTTCTGTGTTTCTTGTAAAGTGTTGGCATAAATTTGTTACAGGATCACGTGAACTGAGATGCAGGGACAAAACTTTTATACTTGGGTATACATAATAGCAGAGACCAGCCTGTTGTATTCGGGCATGTTTGGGTTCTTGTCCTGTGTGAGAACTCGTTTAGTAGTTGGTAAAATGAAAGGAAGCAGACCCCGGAGTCTCACGCAAGCCTCACATAGCTTTGAAATGTATGCATTCCTTTGAGATTTGTGCTGGGGATATTGTAGGCTAGAGCTCTCAGAAGTGATGGAAGAACAGAGCTGGCTGACCTCGTAGGGAGAGAAGGGATCAGAACAGACAGGGTAAGTAAGTTAGGTCTCATAGTAATTGCTACAAAGTACAGACTTTCAACATTACAATTTAACCAGCCTCTAGTCTATTTGAAATTGTGTCTGAGCTAGTTTTTGAGTTTTGTTCTGTTTTTTTAAATCATAATTTCCATTCCATTTTGCATGAAATGTTTACATTTTAAAGCTTTTCCTTCCCCACTTGCAGGCAACATATTTTCTAGAATTCCTTAAGAAATGGAAACATGAAAAAATGAAATTCTGATGACATTTTAAATTCAGTTTTAGAGGTTTAAAGTTTTATCCACAAATTATTGTTTTTGAATTTTAATGTTTTTCCAGAACATAATAAGGCCCATAGCTCATGCATCATGTTTCATTTTTAAAATCTTTAAGGACAGCTTCTGCTTCATCAACATCAAAATAGCCTCTCTTCTAGTTAAAATATTTCCTACTGTTGCTGTAATGAAAGTCTGATATTTTGATATATTGTGATCTACTGCTACTGTCGTCATGTAATAATCTAAAAAGAATAAGGATAAGCTAAAATAAACTTATGATGCCTCAAAATCAGAAACCAAAATGTAATTTTATTTTTTCTTAATGAAAACATTTTTCTTAGAAACATTTTGAGAAAAAGAAATCTGACCACTATTATTCTGAAATGAATGAATCCCAGACTGCTAATCTCTTCTGTTTTGGATTTTATTAGCCTGTGATCTGACTATAACATCTGACACAGGAAAGCATTTCATACTTACTACCTTAATAATTTAAGAAGCATAACAGCTAAAAATGAACTGTAGTTTGCAGCTTATGAGTTTTATAGCAGAGTAGTGAAAACTGTTATACTCTCCCAGTGGCAATGAATGTATTTCAAAGAAGTGGACGCTTCTTCAGTGTTTACCATACATAAAAGACTGTAGAAACATTTCCATGCTTTACTGTTGAGCTAAATTAAGGTAGGTCCTGGTAAATTTCATAAGGTTTTCCTTTGTTATTTGTGTTAGAACTGTTCTTATTGATCTTGGGCAGATCTCTGTGCCTCAGAAGCCCATGTGCAAGAATGGGCAACTTCCCTATCTCGCGATGATGTTATGAGAATAAATGCATTTTGAGAGGTGGAGCTCTGAGATCCTGTGACAGTAGAGACCACAGAGTTAACTTCAATTGCAGAGATCATCAGGAAAGTAGGACGGTGATTATAGTGAGGGACAATGTGACATGCTCAGCTCTGGTCATTGGTGACATGGAATCTTCCATGTGGGAATGAAGTATTGTTGGTTTTTTTTTGCCTTCACTGTTTTTAATTTAATGTATGATTAGGCATCCCAGTACTGTGATACAGAGCATAGTAAACACACCAGATATAGTCAAACAGTGAAAAGGAAATTATACTTTCTTCAGTTTTACATAAGAACATAGAACTTTACTGTAAATTATGTAAAAGTAGGATAAATGACCAGTCTTTTTGGTTATTATTATTTTTCCCTGCGTTGTGGTGCCTGTGCTTGAAATTAGTTGGTGCAGTGCGTAGCTGACATGCAGTGGCAGAGCACAAAATCCCCGCTTTGCTGTGCTGTCTAAAAACCAATTTGGCCACAAGCACCCTGTGTCTCATTGTTTCCTTGTATTACTCATCTGCCTATACTCACCCATTGTTTCTTGTCTTATATTATAAGAGTTTTGGGAAAGAGAACATTTTTATTGTGTTTGCACAGAATCTGGTATGTGGGGGGCTTAATCCATGGAAGATGCTCCCAGGCTTACAGTATAAATAATACTAAGTGCCACTGCTTTTTCTGTGTAGTGGTACAAGGGATAAGTTTTTTGCTCATGGGTTCTGGGCATTCCTTAAATGCTTCAGCTTTTCATATGGTATTATTTTTAGGCCTTTCTGGATTTGTAACACATAGGATTGGAAGTTTGGTCCCTTGCTGTTGCAGGCAATTACGTCATATAATCCCTTTCATAAACTGTTCAAGTGCCAGTTCCCAGCAGTAGTTAATATAATAAATGAGACTCGTTTTAGTTGTTTCTAGAGAGACACAGCATGGTTTTGCAACATCAAACATTGGAATGGTGAGCCAATCCATAAAATCAGACTCACAGCAGTAACTCAAAGCCAGTGGTAAATAAATAAATAAATAAATAAAAATGAAAAACACAATGATGGAATGAGCAGAAGAATAGGGAAAACATTTGCACTGTTAATGTTTTTAATTTGAAGAGGAGGAATTTAAGTCCTTTTTTGAATGCTACCTTTGTTAAAATGCAGTGCGTTCCTGGGGCCCAAAGACCTCTTCCCATATAAAGAATATAAAGATAAGTTTGGGAAGTCGAACAAACGAAAAGGATTTAATGAAGGCCTGTGGGAAATAGAAAACAACCCTGGAGTAAAGTTTACTGGATATCAGGTAAATGGGTTTCACTTCTATTCCTCCTTATCTTTCTTATTTTCTTTGAAGACTTCTTATCTATGTAAACACTGTATGAGTGATGATGGAAGGTCCTGGTTTTGGTGGAGCTAGAAAGTTTCTCAGCTGGTGATTAAAGTGTAATCGTATAATATAAAGACAACTGTGGTCCTGCACCGTGTGACAAATTGAACTTTAATCATACTGCAGGGCCCTTTGCTTTCTGTGATATTCTGGGGTGGTGAAGTGGAAAGTTCTGCAGCAGATTTAACTGAATTAAAAATTGAAGGTTTTGTTTACTCCACTATAAACGTGACTTCTTCTTTCTGTTGTTTATTTTTATATCAAGTTCAGTATATTTTACACAAACCTTAAGGTCACTGCACTTTTGATTTTTACATTGGTATGTATAACACATAGGACGCCACTGCCAAAGTAGTGAGGGGTGAGAAGGTGGAGGTTTGGGCTGCTGTTACCAGATAATAGCTGCTGTACAACAGCTCTCCCTGTTGGATATCAGGAGCAAAAAGTGAGTGCAGCTGGGGAGGGAGAAGAGTAGTCAGTGTTGTCGGTGGGCTGTATAAAACCAGAGAACTTAGCTCGTTAAAAAAGTGTGGTCCTTTGAAGGTAGAAATCACCTCCAAAAGACGGCGAACACCTATTACATTATTAGCACAAAACCTTACAAACCAAAGATACGGACCACCTGCAGACAAGCTGCTGCCTCTCTCTGTTCCTGTTTCACATTTTCAGCCCTACAGATGTTTTGCATACACTTGCGGATTCAAAAAAAATCTCGTGAATAGTCTGTGGGAGATGAACTGTCAAAGAGCTCTCAGCCTTCTGGTCAGTGTTTGCTTTTTCCTAACACAAAGGTCTTGCCCTTTGAGGGAGTTTGTAACGGCCATCTTTTCTCCTGAATAAGTCTGTCCTATATGCAGCCAAAGTCTAGAAGTTTCCATAGTTTTGCCCAAAAAGGAACATGCCAGATCTCTCCACTGAACAACCCTTAGTTCTCTAGCAAATGCACTTCTGTTATCAGATCTTCTGTATCTGTTTAAATCCTTCAGAACATACTATCCCATGATCTGCATCTGATAACTGTTTTCAAATGATGGCTGAGAAAATTACCTTTACAGCCCTCTTTCTTGGTAATTGTAAGAATAACCTGGGCTCCTCCTGTCTAGAACATTTAAAGCGCAAGCTCTTTATTCCCAGTGTTTCTCTGTAAATACAGAACAAAAATTAAGTGGTAGATTTTTGTGATATTTTTGTTGTTTATATTATTATTATTAACATTATTGTTACTTTAAAGGCAATTCAGCAACAGAGCTCATCAGAAACTGAGGGAGAAGGAGGAAATACAGCAGATGCCAGTAGTGAGGAGGAAGGTGATCGGGTAGAAGAGGATGGAAAAGGCAAAAGAAAGAATGAAAAAGCAGGCTCAAAACGAAAAAAATCCTACACTTCAAAGGTTATCTTCTGAGTTTTTCTATTGTTACCCATATGCATTAATAACCAAGACAGTATGTACCTTGTGGCTATCTGTCCTTCCTTCTTCAGTGTTTTGATTCCAGTACTGTAATGATGGTGTTCAAATGGGCCCTTGCTGTTGTAGACAGCCTTGGTGAGACAGCAGTTGAAATACTCTGCCCTGTTCTTGTGCCCATGCTTTTAGAAGGCATAAGGATGGGAAGGAGTTCAGAAGATCTGGAAAGAAAATCCATGCAAAGTTAGCCTCAGGGTTCTCAGATCTTGAAGAAACTGAGAAATTCGATAAGCTTAGATAGGGAGTTCCACATAAAGAACAATAAAAATGCTTTAGGAGTGTGCCTTCTGGGAGACATGAGCTTAAGGTTGGTCCCTGTCTGGGAGAATTCAAGATTACCTCTCCCATCTCCAGTGTGAATGCCCAAGATACCATAATAAATGGTAGGGTAGGGTCAGATGGGCTCAGTTGCTCCTGCTGTAGTTGTGCTTAAAATACTTCAGTACAGGATACAGAATGGGAGAGAGAAAGAACTAATTCTTTAGTAGGGTACTTAATTAGTAGATAAAAGACTTACATTATAGTGTCTGCCTACCCTGTGAATATCTGAGTAACAGCATAGATAAGAAAGCTAAGAGTAGTGGGTCTCAGACTGCCTTATAATGGCTGGTCAATGTAATCACCTATGTACGTGACAATTTGGGGATCAAATACATTCCTCTTGTCACCTGGGTTATAGGGAGTGACATTATAGTCACTTCTCCAGCTCCGTGCACACCTCCAGGTCTGTCCTTTGCTTAAAAAATGGTGGAAGGTGTGGCAGTCACACTCTTTCACATTCATGTTATTCTTCTGAAAGTGAAAAATAAATGAAATGATAAGGAGCAAGTAGACAATCTAATCCAGGCTTAATTTGGGGGGGGGTGGGGGGGGAGGGAGCAAGAGTTTTTGTGGTTCATCTACTGAACAAAACGTTTTAAGTAATTTCACCCTCTTTGTGTGTTTTACATTAGAAATTCAGGTCTGGCCTACCATCTTCTTTCCAGAAGACTCTGGGCAAACAGAGGATTAGGAAAATGGTGGCTTAATGCCACAATTTATCCTTTTGTACTGTAGAATTGCATAACATAAAGGGAGCAGGAAAGATATATTGGTTCCACATGGCTTTAATGTTAATATATTAAAGCTGACAGCACTAAAAAAACTATGGAAAGCAGTTCTGCTAATGTTATTCTCATTTTACATCTCTGTGTTTAATCAAAACTTTTGTCAAGCTGGCACCATCTGTTTCATTAACTAGCAAAACCTACAACAGGTGACCCAACACTAATACCCACCTCCTATTACTGTGTCTGTCTTACAGTCAACTGCGCTGCCAGCCTGTGTTGAACAGAGAATATCTCCTTTTGCTCCAGCTACTTAATCTGAAAAACACTTTTCACCCTGCATTTCCTACCCAGTATTCACCTTGAACAATGAAGCACATGATCAGGCAGCATTGCAGATATGTTACAAAGATGTCTTTCTATGGCTGAAGCTTTGTTTTTGCTTTATAACTTTGTTGTCAATCATTTTAGAAATCCTCCAAGCAGTCACGGAAATCTCCTGGAGATGAAGATGATAAGGACTGCAAAGAGGAAGAAAATAAGAGCAGCTCTGATGCTGGGGACGCAGGCAATGACACAAGAAACACTTCTTCAGATTTGCAGAAAACCAGTGAAGGGGTAATCTTTCATTAATATAATTCACTTCACATGCACTTTGCTACCACAGGGCTCTGAAGTTAGGGGTGAAAGGTATTGTGCCGCAGTGTGTATACCACGTGCAGATCTTTCCATATTGTGTTTAAGTGCTCAGAATGTGTCTAGAACAGAAACATGGGGTTTCTCTTCTATTTTCTCCCCGGTACAGATTTTGCTCTAGGGAAATGACTGAATGAGAAAAGATACTATAAGCACTGTTTTGTTCCAACACTTGCGTGGATGTCAGCTGAGAGTAACTTTTGAAAACCATGAGCTGGAATGATACAAAACTGATGTGAGAGCAGAATCAGACTGTTTGCACAATGCATTTTGGCTCACTAAACAGTGGGAGCCTGCTTATCCTTTCACACTTGTTTGAAACCTGTGTAAATCCCACTGACTTCTTTAGAGTTCACGAGGTTTCCTGCGTGCGTTATAGAGTCTGTATACTTTGGGTTTTAGGGAAGATCCTGGCTTGGGATAGGATCTTCCAAGGAAAGGGTCTGCTGTAGATAATGGTATAAAAGTACATACATATAATTATATAGATAGTGTATATATAATTGTATGCAGCTTCAGACACTCCTTGTGTGTTTGTGTCAGTTGTGTGCTTGTGTCAGTATTATTTTCTTGTGACCACAGCAACGGAAAGGAAGGCTGCTAAGCAGGGTATTGGCATGGGAATTGGTTAACCGTCAGCCACCTTTAACAACCAGTACTATTTCTGTGCCTTTAGAGCAACACAAGCCTCCGTGCTCCAGCACTTACAGCTCCTCTCAGAACCAGTTCTTTTCTGGTTCCCATGCCAAGGCCCTGCCACGTGGCCAGCAGCCGGGCCGGGCTGTCACTGGAGCTGCTGAGTGACACGAATTCCCAGGTGTGGGAGGGAGCCAGCCAGCCCAGGCTCTCATCTGACATTGCCGAGGTGCCTTAGCACCCAGCTGCATGCTCAGCCTCAACCCTTTCTCACAAAACACAACCTCTGGGGAGCTGCTGTCAACTCATGCTTAAGACTCCTCCCAGAGCTTCCTTGTCCCCTTGTCTGTCTGAGGTACTGAGTGTCTGTTTTGTGGCTCTTTGCCTTATGAAGACTTTGGTATGTGGCTCCTGGGGCCTGGACCCTCTCGTTCATTCTGAAGGAGCAGCTGGCCTGAGCCGGAGACGGGCGCAAGGAGCCACTGCACCCAGCTATGCCTTCCCAGCACCTCACCCACATAACCTGAGAGTTTAGGGCTGATGCGTGTGGTGAGTGCACAGTGTGTGTGTTGGCCATGTTCTAGTTAGTGAACCCTGTGACACTTCCATATCCTCAGAGAGGTATTTGTGTGAAAAACCTGGCCGTGAGCTCTGTCTGAGGTGGCAGGAGTCCTGAGGCAGGTGGTCTGAGGTTCAGGAGGGCCTGCTTTGTTTCCCATGTTTGCAGCAATGACAGGGGATGTCTGTGAACTTCAGGCATGTTCTCCTTGTAAGGACCAAATGCTTACTGAGTTAGGTCAGTCACAGATTAAGTGGCTAAAAAGTCCCACAGAGTGTTGGCTCTGTGGCTGGTGATATTCATATAGCGCTTCCTTCTGTATGTGACATGCTTGTAGCTGCTGGGTTTAAGAGCCCAGCGTGCTAAATGCTGTTCTGCTCTGCAGTGTTTTCAGGACTGCAGATATCTCAGCCCCTGTGCTGAAACGCAGTCAACAGTCTCTGTGCCCTGCCTGCCAGCATGAACTCTGCAGAAATATTCACAGTAAACATTGTACCCAATGTCAGGAGTTCACTCTGCTCTGACTTCTGCAACCCCAGCATTCAGGCTCGACATCACACATCAATGACCAGTCTTTAACTAGACCTCTGATGCTTTTAATATTATGGGAAAGGTGAAGTTTTAGTAGCAGGTGCAAGAAGAGGTGGTTTTGAGGGCAACTGAAGATCAAAGTACCGCCAGGTTTGCAGGAATTCACATCCTGATCCAAATATTTTACCTTGGGCCCATTTCTGCTGCAGACTCGGCATTTCACATGTAAAACCTCTTCTGCATTTGCAGTGCAGTTCTCTCTCAGGACCACGAGGAGACACTCCATCTCTCGGCGTCCTCAAAGCCAGACCAGGTGTCTTTTTAGAAAGTATCTTTAATCAGGCACAAGGCACTTGGGGAAAGAGGAATCAAGATTTTTTTTTCGGTTTGCATTAAACAGGCGCTCAGTCTGTAGCTCCTGGCTAGTTGCTTTCTGGGTGCAGGGCCGGCTGTCCTGCAGCCATGTTCTGCCAGGGGGCCCCGGGCTCCTCCGGCCCACACACTCAGGCTTCTCTCCTATAAAAAGGAAGGTGGAAAAGGCCAACGCATGCCTTCAGAGTTGGGATGCAGTCCTGTTGTCCATACCCACTAATCCGAACCACATCCAGGTCAGATAGAAGACACGGTCGTAGGTGAAATCCTTTAAAAATGTCTTTAAAATCGCTTAGGCTGTGAGGGGAGCACAGGACCGGTAATGCCCAGTGTGAAGAAAATGGGCTTCCCCCTCAGACGCAGCGCTGTGAGGCCCGCCAGGCTCGGGAAGCTCGGCCATAAGATGGCGCCAAGAGCACGCGGAGATGAAGATGGGTGCAGACCGCGCCCCCGATCCCAAAGGCATCGGGGGGCTTCGTGAGACTGGCACCAGAAGAGAGCTTGTTTCAAGGTAGCTCGTAGGGAAGTGCTGTGAAGGAAAAGAGGAGAGGAAAGCACGAGCTCAGAGCCCAGATCTCAAGGACAGGCGTGTTTCCTTCTGCTGGCTTTGCTGCTGTGACTGGCCGCTCGGAAGAGGCCTCGCAGTGGAAGCTGTGAGGGGCCGTGGCTGCGGGCTCAGGCACCCCGCATAGTGCTCCCCAGGGCTGTTCTGCACCTCCCAGTGTCTGACGGGGCACAGCTGGCTAAAAGACACGAGTTTTTGTCTTAATAATAATGAGGTAGTGGTTATGTTTTATAATCCCTGGACTGCAAGCTGAAGGCACATCTTCCCTCTCCGTGTCAGAGGGAACTTTGTCTTTTAATCGTGCTCTTAACCTCAGCATTATGGGGATCTTCTTGAAGGGTTAACTGCTGAAGTCAAATGATTGCAGGAGCATCTTCACCTCTACTTTTTTAATGAAATTTCTAACCTCCAGGTGGTAAAGGAAAGCTTAGAAATGTGAAGTGATGGCTTCCTAAAGACTCAAAACCCAGAGCAAATAAAAGTACTTCCAAAGCTATGATGATTTTTTTCAGCCAATTTCATACTTTTCAAGGGCTCAACTCATGACTTTTTTTTATCCCTGGGGTTGACAAAACTGCTTTTTTTCTTATCTTTTCTTTTCTTATCTCTTAGTTTCTCTACCATTCTTGAGAACTGCAAATACTCTCATCAGAAAAGATGTGAGCTTCCTCAGACTCAGCCAACTTATAATTGCATCATGCCACCACTACCTGTTTCTTTCAGTCTCTTTCCCTCACTACTGTTGTTTGGCTGATTCCCTTGCTAGAAAGATATAAAGCCTGAACCTCAGGGTTTTATTATCTAATATTAATTAACTAATAATATGTTAACTAAGACGGACCATCCCACAGCTTGCTCAAATCAAGTCACAGACCCCCCATGGCAGTCCTCTGCTGTTAAATACTAAATTGTTTTGCCTGTCTCAAAATACCACATAAACAGAATACTCCTGTGGAAAGGTATTCATGGCTCTGTATTGTTTACTTTCTATGGTGCAGAATTAGCTCATAAATCAGTGAATTCATGGCAGCAGATTTACATTCCACATTTAAATCTCTTGTGACTTGTGTGTTTGGTTCTTGGCTGGCATAACTCTGAAACGTAACTGAACACCTAAATCGCTTTTTACTTTCAATGCTCTGGATACCCATAAAATGACATTTGAAAGCTGACTGTAGTCTCTAACTTATAAGGAAGTATTTGAATGTTAAGGCCAACACTTAGGGTATGGGGCAAATTTTTCTTTCAGTATTTGTTATTTTAGTTACTAGTCCAGACACTGGCTTGGTAAGCAAGGCATTCTGTTCGTGTGAGCCTGCTTTCCCTTTGTACGAGGGGGCACACAGTTGCCTTTCAGGAGGTGAATGATATTATTGAGTCTATGAAAAGTACTAGATTTGTTGGAAATTAAATATTTTTTTTGCTCCCGGTACACCCAGAATATTGAAGTGGGGTAAAGGACTCTGATCTTCTTACTCACTGACAATCATTTAACATGGGAGTCAGTGGATCTATTTGTGGAGGCAACTGCTTGCCAGCATGAATAAGGGGATCAAAATCTGGTCCAAAATTACTGCCATCTGATACTATTGCAATTGGGAGAACATATTTAAAACAGCCTGTGTCCAAGACATATTTTTTGTTGTGATGTTTGTGGGGTAGCAACAATTCCAGTTACTGCTGTAAAAGAAAAGTGTTACAGCCATACTGGCTAGAGAAATACTGGTTCATTTCTGATGTGGTTTTGAGATGTTTGGTTCCTTAGCTTTTCCTTCGTTATTTCTCAAGAATTACATTGGCTAGACTGCATAACAGCTTTGGGGTTTTATCAACATGAAAAGCATAGCACTTAGGGCTCTATTCTACGTAAAAGCATTATGTGGGCATTCGTCCAGAGAACTAAAATAGAATCTGTGTTTCTGTCTGATTTTTTTTTCCAGGAATTAGGTAAATTAAAATTCACCTCTCCAAAAAAGTGGTTGTAAAAATGCACAGTAAAAATTTTGGTGTAAAAACCAACTAGTGACATACTCTCAACTGGCATAAAGAGGTGCGTTGTCTGCTGCCTTCACGCAGCTCAGAACAGCACTGCTCAGTAAGGCAATGGGACGTAACTCAGGGGGGACATAAATGTCCGAAGCAGCTGGTACAGATGAAATACACTATTTGCATCTCTGTCTGCATTGAATTCTGTAACCATTTTGATCTCAAACCAACATGGAATAACAGCAACTGTAAAAAGCAAGTAAATAATTATCCTTCTGCCCATCCAACAAGAGCTGAAGTAAAAGGTGGCTGAGTTGCCAGGTACTGTCATGGAAGGAATTTTCAGTGCCAGACAAAACAAGGCAATACGGGGGTTTAGCTTTATTCCCTGCTCTCTACTCCCAGTCCTTCTGTTACAGCTCCAAACTCCATTTTATTGCTGACTGCAATCTTTCACTTGCATCACCCAGATTCTGTGCTGTTTCTTCTGTGTGCAGCAGCGTTGTCCAGTGCAGCAAACGTTGTACCCTGCCTTACAGTAAAGCCGAGTGGTGTGCTCAAACAAAGATGATGTGAGGTGATCTGCTTCTGAAGAGAAGCGAAACCATGGAGACCATGGAAACTGCTCAGCTGTGCCGCATCCTTGTTCAGTGGCTGTTGAGGGAGCTGGCAGCGCGTGCTGCCCAGGCAGATGAAGGAGCCTCAAGAGGCCCAGGTTCTGCCGAGCAGCCCTGCTCATCCCAGGGGCTGCACGTATGTGGGGAGAAGAGCTCTGCTGCCTTCAGGGACAGCTGGGAGCACATGTGGAAGATAAAACGTGTGTTGTGGTGGAAGAGCCTCCTGGAAATTGCTGAAGCACTAGAGGATGATTTGCATACCTGGCTCTTTGTTCTTCCTCCTGTGCTGTGCTATGGCTCAACAGACACATCTGTGAGACGGGGTAGTGCAGCTATTAGCATTCGCAGCGTGCCACGTGAGCAGGGTGCTTACCCAGTCTGCTGGCGTTAGCCCAGAGGGGCCTTGTTGTTAATAAGTGCAAAGCTTTAGTACTCCGAAAGGATGGCTCTCCTTACGGGGTCTGAGAGGGATGCTGCAGGGACCGGCTGTTTGAACACCCATCCTGCCTGTCAGAGCTGGCTGGCAGCTGCCGTTAAGAACTGGAGTCAAAGGCATGGCTCAACTGATTAATCATTTGTAGTTGCCTTTATGGGTGTCTACACCTCCCTCTGAGGGGAACAGAAGTGGCAGTGAACCCCTCCAAGCCATGTCTCCAAAGCATCTGTAATAATCATCTCATTGACTCTTAAACAGGGGAGAAGAGGTCAGTGGAAGCGTGGTGCTGTGGAAGAGCACCATCGCTGCACTTCTCGAGGGGAGGCAGGCCTCGGGCGGTTTCTCGTAAGACATCATTACGTGCATGAGCATTTTGTAATAAATAACCCCTTATCATGTGTCGTTAGTCAGGATGTACCGGGACCTCCCACACGGAAGGTGCAGGTTTCCATTACTTACTGTTTGCACTGCACCAGTTTGCATCCCCCTTGTAGTACAGAAAAGCCAGACTGAGCAGAGCCCTTAGCTCAGAGGTGCAGCAACCAGATTGGGACCCCGGGGCTGCTAAGTGGGTGCTGTTACTCTCTGATCCTCTTGGACAGAGGAGCGCAGCCTGCTCTAGCTGCGGTGTCACACACAGCAGGTATGAGGGCCAGAGCAGGAGAGAACTTAGGCAGCAAACTGCTCATGCAGGGCTGTTAAAGTGGCTCCCTTGCATATTCTCTTCCAGATCCCGTGTAAAATGAAAATTCCATCACCCCCAGTGGATTTAACCTGTCCCCCTCCTACGCCTTATTCCTTGATGTTGGCTTTGTTTCTTGGATGACCACACCAGATATGTTACTAGTGCCTTCATACTGCTTTTGTGTTGTGTTTTTTTCCGTCCGTCAGGGTGTGGGTAGGCCAGCATTCACATCCTGGGTTCTTTGCAAAGGAGAAGGGAGATCTTGGTTGGGGCTAGGTAGTCACGTAGCATTGCGCGTCTTCACATTGTTCGGCAAAAGTAGTGTGTCCGTGTGCCTGTAGGTGAGTTTGGCTGCCTCTGTTTAATGTGATGAAACTGAGACTGGGAGATACTTGCCATGATGGCATGAGGACAGTCTGATCCCGTTCTCATCGATGTCAGTGGAAGCAAGAGCTGACCTTGACTTGGTCATAAAGGGGGAGCTTCTTCCTTTTCTGTCATCACTTTACAGTGAACTCCAAGCCAAACTATTTTGTTTTCAGAAGTAACATTCAGACATCTTAGCTATGAAAACTGTTTACCTTTCCTTTTGCGTGTTAAGTGTTCGTTTGTTTGAACAAAAGAGCGCTCTCATCACAAGGTCTTCAGGAATACAGCAGTGCCAGAGCTTTTGCTTGAAGCCTGTCAGTGACCTAGCCAAGTGGGAAAATGGAAGATTCGGTTGTGCGTGTGAAGTGTCCTACAAGATTTACAATTAAGTGACTGAGGAAACCAAAAAACAACCCACATACATGACTTGAATTGGTTGAATAAAGCCCTAAATGTTTACTTTTAAACTGGGTTCTTTAATATCTTGGAGTGGTATGTTTAGTTGATGTAACATAAGCAGTCTTCTCTAGAAAAAAAGTTGTGTTTAAACAGACCAGGCAACTGCTTGTACCTGTGACTTTGAAGTGGAATAATAAGGCATTAATTATATTCAAGTTCGTTGCAACGTGCTTTTTCTTACCTTAAATGTGATTTTTTTTTTCTTTTTCTCTTTCAGACTTAACCAACATAATGACTGCTGAATATTAAGGGAAAACACAAGAAGGTTACATGTTTGGTTGTCTAATATTCTTGGATTTGATATGAGTCACCACATCTGTTCATTAGTATCATCAGCAGCATCCCAGTTTGTATGCACATTATTCACATTCCTATCTGTTGTGTTTGCAGAAATGACATTTTACCCTTTTTTCTAAGGGTTACTTTACAATTTTCATATTATTTGGTTGCATGAAGTTGCCCTTTACCAGTGGCTGAGGTTTATGAAGATATCGCATACTTGAACATGTTTAGATTCCTTTTCTAAACAGAAAAGGTGTAACTCCAAATTATATCATTCTAAATCAGCATTTTTAAAAAACAAGTAGAAACGAGTCCCTTTCATACAATACTACAATCTCTTCCACCTACAAACATAATTTTAAATTTCCCTGTATCCATACTTTCTTGATTTTTGATCCGTTTACAACATAAAAGAGAAAAATCTTTTTCAGTTGAGATCACCACAAAGTTCAATAATGTAATAAAATACCTTTCCTTATTAGAAGTACCTAGCTAGTTATACTCTTAATACTTCTCAAAATCATGATGTAATGTACACTATCTGACTTAGTTCCTATATGTGAAGTTAGTGAAAGTCTTTTTGTGTTTCTTTAGATTAATACAAGGATTTTTTCCAATACCAACACAATTTGAAATCATTCATTTGGATGCTTTCCATTTTTAAGCTTACTGTGATATAGAACCCTATGGGAAACCAAAAGAAAACATCAATTTTAATTAATGAAAGGCTTAAAAAAGGATGCTGTCATTCTGGCTTTTTTTTTCCTTTTGGAAATAGAACTAGACTAGTAAGTAAGCATTCCAAATCCATTATTCTGTGTACATTATTGTTGCTATTGTGATAATAGAGATTTTTATTTATTTTTATGCCAGCTTTTATTGTGGAAACATATTTAGTCTGGTTTTATCAATCCTTGTTATGCTTGTCCTTGGAACATCTTTTGCGTATTCAAGGTTTGTAGTTGACGAGTTTACTGTAAAAAACTTAAAAAAAAAAAAACACAACAAAAAAACACAAAACAAAACAAAAAGAAAACAAAAAAATGTATTGTTTTTACAGAATAAATTTATTGGAATGTGTATTGGGAGTAAGGTTTGAGGTTGTAAGCAACTAAGTTAGCGTCATATTTGGCTTCATACGTGTAATAATGTGAGGTATTAATGTAAGTCAAGTATTAAAGCAAAACATTCTGTTAACATGAGTTGACCATAATAGATACAAGTGCAGGTGAGATCTTTATTTTTTCTGTACTTTGCCTTTTCTGGATAACAGGAGGTTATTAAATTCACCTTGAATGTATTCAAAGTTTCTTTAAAAACATTAGAAGTAACATCGGAGGCTCAAATATCTGTGAGACAGCATGTCCTGTTACAGCCCGATAGCTCGGGGGGTTTCTTGGGAGGACGTACGGGGTTGGAGCTGTCCCGAATTCTAACACGTGGAAGGAGTCCACACCAGGGAGGTTGGGTGCTTGAAGGAAACCCTTGCTTAAGTTCTTTTTTACCAAGAACCATTGACTGAGATGTGTTGTGGTTATTTTGGACCTGTCCCTTTGGCTGGAGGTATAAAACCATGTGTTCTCTCCTCTGAGCACTGCTGTGGCTACACCTCAGTGTTCAGCTGGAGAGCATCAAAGCATGAATTTCTTGCTGCTCTGAAAGTCCCTTTGTGTAGAGTGCTACATGCATGCGCATGAGCTGATGCTTTCTTGTTACTGATTAGATTTAAAAAGAAAACTGAAATTCTCTAAATCAAAACACCCAAAATTCAGTGTCCCAAAATAAAGTGTTTGCAGCTAAAATGTATCAGCTAATCTCATCTGCAAGAAAGGCACTAAGTGTACTGCTTTTAGTGTAAATACACATAGAAGTCATATAAATAGTTGTAATTGCAAATGGAAACATAAACCACACAAAGCGAGGTCTCTGTGTTTGCTGCTACTTGTTCGTGACCTAACACCATTAGCAAAAGTAGCTGCATAGAGAAACACGGCAGCAGAACCTCTTGGGAAACGCATGCTATTTTGTCAGGCCTGATTGTTCACAGCAGTGCGCACTCCGTGCCCAGTGCAGAAATGCAGGTAAGCACATGCTTAACTTCCAGCACATGAGTAGTCCTTGCAGAAATGAATCCTTAAAAGTATTAACAAAACTATATGATTTGCATATGGAGTCTTACCATGACAGTTGATTGCTTCTTAAAAGATTTCTTGGGATTTTTAACGAGGCTGACCCACAAGACATACTTTTTGACAAATAAAACGTGTGCATGTTACAGAGTTACGTATGTTAATTTTTGACATTTCAAAATCTTGACCTTCACGTTCTACAGTAGCTTTGCATAGGGATTGCTAACACTGATAGCGTGTGGAGGCAAAACACTGATATAGTTATTATTTAACTCCATGCAGGATTTCTGAAGATGTCAAGGAAGCTTACTTAAAAACGCATGAACTGTATGTGAACTACCAACCCCACCACAACGTAAAGTCAAAATGTTGAGAAGTGATATTGAAGGCAGTTGTCTTTATTTTCCCTTTTTGAGTAGGATAAACAAAACAGACCATGCATCTTTACACAATTGTGCAATTTTACACATCTTACACACGTCATTTGGGTTCCATCTGAGCAGTTCAGTTACTTCCAAGCCCAATTATATACACAGCCAGAAAGAGGAGCTGAAAACTGTTGTGCTATTCCGTTTTTTCTTCTTGTTTTGTTTTCATAAAAAACTCTGGCATGTTGACACACCTGTAAGCCAACAGCTGGGGAAGAATCCCATACATTATGTTCAATATCAGAAAAAACTGTTTTGCTTCTTCAGGGACTCTGTAGATGTAAGGAGTTCGAGCATGAAGAGAAGCACCAATATGGGAAAATTGAGCCTGTGGTGTGTATATAACGTATATATTAAAAAAAAGGTAAAGTTGATGTATATTTTGGAAAGACAGCATAATCTGCATGCAAGGATGCATCTCCAGTGACATTTCCCAAGCCAACCCTTTTATTCCTGAATTCTTTCATACTTTTGCACAGCAGTAAACAAAAACAAAAATAAAATCTGAACTAAGGTCATTCATATCTTGGTACAAGAGCCGTAAATGGAGCTGTCAGTGTCCCGGTAGGAGGTGTACTTTATGCGCATGGTGGCACTGATCTTTACATCAGGTGTAGGGTTTCACCCTTGGCTTATGGCTGACAATTCATGCAACACGGCCCATGATCCTTCCCCAGGCAGATGGCCACTGGAGCTCGCTCACTGTAGAGGTCTGCACTGCTAAGTCCAGCCCAGAAGGGGGGTAGGACTTGCACCCACCTGCCTAGGAACATTGTGTTTGGCATCAGCAGTAAGCAGACAGACGCTGACTCTAAATAAAGTCAGAAAATAAAAACTTGGAAGCTACCTTAGTTTCTTTTCTGTTTGTTTTGGTTTGAGTGTTTGTTTGTTTAACTCTCAAGCCCAGTCTTACAAATACAAATCCCAGAACTCCTGATGATTTCAGAAAACGTTGGTAAAATTTGGCCTTTGGGCTGGGGGTGGTTCTGAGGTATAGGTTACGTTTACAGTGAAGGTTATATACAAAGGCAGGCTTGCTGAGCTGAAGCATATTTTTAGCATAAACAAACATTTAAAGATAGAAGTGTCAGGATAGTTGCTGTCTTTTGTCTCCATCTGTTACCTGCTATTTCAAGCAACAGCTCGTTCACATTAACTATCATGTGTCCAATTTTATTTATTTAGTTAGTTTGCAATGGGGGAGATCTGAGAAGATAAACATAAATTTGATCTTAAGCAGAGCAGGAGAAAGGGACACCAGCATTTCAGTAACACAGAGGAGTACGCTATGGCCAAATCACGCCCTCTGTTCTGGCTTCAGCAGGAGTTATTTTGGACTCACAGAGAACACAATTCTCTTCACAGTTAGAAAGTGAAACACAGTGCAGGTGTTTTAATACACACCCCTCTAGCAAAAAGTTAGGCTAAGACCGTACTTCAAAACAGAAAAGGAAATTGGTTTTCAGGAGATTATAACCACCTCCACTTAACAGGGAGCACTGATCTAGCAAACCAGAGTCAGGAAACAGGGTAATCAAAGAAATCAAACACAAACACACTTCAGCAGAGTGCCACTTAGCATGTTTCTGTAAATAGCTATTACACAGTAAGCAGATGTTCAGGGGCACACTATCAGCGGCCTTTTTATAGCAGCTGAATAATTCAGCCATCTCTTGCAGCCCGTTTGTTCTCACCTGTCTCAGATGGGATCTGCCTTTGGCAGCTGGGTGCTCTCGCTCAGATACCTGCTGCCTTTCCTTACCTTGGGAACCCAGCGCAGGCAGCCAGCACTCAGGAGCAGAGACCTCCCATTATACAAGGTAATGGTTTCCTAAGAAAATACTCAGCTGCCACCACCAGGCTTTGTGTAGGAAGTTTGGGGCTGTCTAATGTTTACCTAAGCACTAAGCCCCTCCCTGTGGTGTCTTAGAACTTAAGGGGTGCACAAAATGCTGAGCTACGTGCTTCTTTGTGGAGGGTTGCAAGGCTCTCCTGTTTATCTCTGCAGCTGTGGCCAGCCACAAGTCATAGCAAGTTCAAGAACCTTGTCAGAAAGAGTTGTAAGAGAGCTTCTGAGAGACCCAGAACTCCAAAGCCTCCTAGATGCCTTTGAAGATCTAAGCCTTATTTTGTGTTGTCTCTTACAAGAATTGTGGCACGTTAGTGAGTTATCAAAAGAAAAAGCAGGCACACTTGACTGTTACTTTTTATTCTATTTGTAGCCCATGAAGATTCTCACTAGCTAATGATGTGCCATAAAATGAAGTTATTATTTACTAGATGTATTTTTGTATATAATGCGTTTTTCTTTTCATTACCAGGGAAGATATTTAGGTCTGTTAAAATCAGTTTTTATTTATTGAAATTTGATCTACCGTCACAGAATTGTTGTGTCTTTAATCTAACATATTTCCTTTCCATGAATGTAGTCAGCTTCTAGGGTTTTTTTTGTTTGTTGTCTTTCTGTTTGTTCCCCTTGCGGGTGGGGTGAGTGTGTTTTAAAGCAGGTCTCTCATTCACCAGTATCCTAATCCTATTCTTCTTTCAAGTGCCAGGCAGACTCCTACCAAATCCATAATTTCTAGAAAGGTAAGAGCTGGTGGTCATTCCAGATCACTGTGCTGCCTATTGTGCACTAGGCTGGCGTTTCAGTAAGCGAGAACAACCTTGAGTCTGCTCTGTTACTTTGCTGTGATCTGATCCTCTCAGTGACTAGGCTTTCTGTTACTGAACCTTCTTTAAGGGGGGAATTTTGAGAATCAAAACCCCAAACCTTGGCTGAGAAATCAACCAGATAAGATGCAGCAGGTTAACTTCTCAGGTAGCCTTATCTGATTAACATACAGCCTTCACGGGCCTCAAAGCCTCGACTAGTCAGCTCACAAGGCCATTCCACAGCAACTGGAAGGTGCCTGGTGCTGGATGTGGCACTGATCAACTTGACAGCTGCAATTTGTATATGCCTAGTACTCATTAAGTTTCTTGTTTGTATGAAATAGTGGAGATTTTTTTGTTTGGCATTTTTTGTCTGTTTTAACAATATTTTTTGCTGGTAGACTAATCATAGTAATTGCTACCCTGCAATCAAGAAAGTCCTCCAGCCAGAGAAAAAGAGCCTGGAAAAAAAAGGTTAGGAGTCTTCACTCTGTGCCTTCTCTCTTTGTCTGATTAAAGTCGGAAAAAAATCATAAATAATTTTCTAAGGGTTCAGACCAGGTCTTATGAGCATAAGGAAAGACATCTAATGGAGTGGGAAGAAAGTAACCTAGAGAAATATGTTCCTTGGGTTTAGGTTCTCTTATAGATCAGAGGCACTGCAGAAACTAGCCACCAAAAATTGCCGGATTAAGGAAAACACTTATGTGGAGGAGTAAAGAAAAACTTTCTGCACCTCAGAGAGCAGGGAAGAAGGCTGTGGGAGAGCTGGTGAGACAGGAGGGTTTGTGGGTAGCAGGGGCATGGCTCTTAATCACTTCGCGTGTGGCTCACTTGCATAGGTGAATGCCAATTTTAACAAGTTCTCAGAGGCTACTTGAGCTCCTCCTTATAATCAAAGCTCCTGCTACTTCAGTCATGTGACATCTAAAGAGCTCTTCCTGCAGCTTCAGAAAGTCTGAGAAGAGTCACAACCTGTTCTTGGAGTCTGAATGTCAGTAACCAAATAATTCAAGCTGAGAGCTGTGTGTAATTCTGGAAACAATAAATGGAGCGGAATATTTCTTACTGTGTATGAAGGGCTAGGCACTTGTAAAGGGTTTGGATGCATCACATGCCATTTTCAGACTTGTTTTTGCAAAAACAAAAGTATGTATTTCATAATGATAGAAATAAAAATAACTGAAATCCCAGCATCCCCCATCTGTAGGAGCAGTGTTTATTCCCAGGGGTCAATGCTCCATTTTCATCTTTAGATGTTTGCCTTTTTTGGACCTTTGCTCATAGCAGAAAGCAAAATGTGTTTCAGTACTACATTTATTTTAATTATCAATTGCAACAGTTTTGACAGTAGACAAACCTGGAAATGTGTTTTGTGCTCCAAATAAAAACAACAACAAAACACCTTTAGAAAAGAGCCCTCAAACCATTAGCACGTTTTCCTTCCTGAGTTGCACAAAGGCAAGTCAAGTAAATCATTCTCAGTTATGGGATGACTGAAGTTCATTGTGCAGTACATTACAGTCAAAACTACAAAAACTATGCAAAATGGCTTTGAATTGGGATAAAATGAATTAGGGGGAGTGTGGAATATACAGTTCACTTAATCAATTAGCTTTTGTCAACCTACAGAATTTGTGCTTGTGCCTAGGTGAGCTTCAAAGATAAAAATGGGAAATTGAGTATAAAGTGCCACTTAAAAAAAAAAAAGTCAGCATATGTTATGAGAAACATTTGTTTCTTATAAACAACCTTGTTGAAACACCTCCAATCTCCAGGGGGCCTGAGATTTTGGTAAATTTGTACGGTTGTGACAGTCAGCACGCTTTGACTTCTGGTTTATTTCACAAAGTGCTAAATAATCCTTGAAGGAGCAGTTTCTTTCCTTACTGCCTGGGGAATTCATGAAACCTGAGTAATCTGTCAGTAGAGAGAGGTTCCTGACACTGGCTTGCCTGCTTTAGCTACGTTGTGCTTTTCTTAGATTTGATTTGGGCCGAACACAGTTGTATAACATTTATGATACCTTTGAGCATCTAAAATTCTTCAGTAATGTTTGCTAGATTCTGTTTTGATATAATTTGGTGATTCAAGATCCTCTTTTTTTTTTTTTTTTAAAGTAAATCTCTGTGATCGTTGCTCACAAATAGAAAATAAACTGTCACTCTCCCCATCCTTTCTGGGCAGTTAAGCTGGATTATGGTTTGTATCCCTGAATGTTATCTCATGCATAGGGAACAAAGTATTGGTTTGTGTTTGTCAAACAGCAACACTTGAACTACCTTTATTGCCGTGTCCCTATGTTCTCTTCATTCTTACAGGATTATGTGCCTATTTTCTGCATTGTCTGGATACTCAGCACATTTCACACCCTACATACAGTACAAATCAATTACTTGTCACAGTCTCAACTGTTCAATGTTTATCTGTGTGACATGAGAGGTAGTTTACTAGTGCTCGTCAACTTTTTGTTGTTGTTTTGGTCAGTGTTCTTATAACCATCAGCACCATCTAGTAATTAACTAGAGCTGTTTAAGAGAATCAGAACAGAATGAGTTAGGCGTGATCATGGGTGTGCCTTTGGCAACAGGAGCGTGTCTTAATGTTACTGCGGCTTGTGGACCAGGAGGTTCCCAGAGTTACATCAGCATCCTCAACTGATAATATCCCTTTTGTGTGACTGTTAGATTCTTGTTCCTTTTTTGTTTGTTTGCGTTGTTTGTTGTTTTTTCAAATCACCTAGCTGGCCAGCATGTATTATGGAAACATTATATTTTGTTGTTTGTTGTTGTTTTTTCTTTTTTATGTGATCCACTATTCAGCTTTGAAACAGGCTTCCTTCATGGTCTCAGCTAAAGAATTAATGGCATTTAATAAGGTTTAAATGAGTCCAATGAAAAGATACTGCAGAAAGAGAAAAGTCTACTAAAGCAAGAATGCAGCATGATAAAAAATAAGTTTGATTCTCCACTCCCTTAAGTTAGTTCTTCACAGATCTAAAAGGTGGTCTGTGTTACAATGGTGTAAAACCAGCATGGCAAGATCAAGTTCTGGTCCCCTTACTCATTCCATAGTTCTCTACTTATTAACCAGTAATTCAAGAGTAAACATTTTACGAAGAAATACCTGAGCTAGTCCTCCAGCATGTATAAGGGTTAAATCAGGCATCCAGGAACAACCAGGTACCAGTAGGCCATACAGAGCAATCACATAGTATGGCACAGAGTAGAACATGTATGCCAGCATCTGCATTTTAAACACAAATATTAGTTGCTTTGCAATATGAGGGAGATGCATTTAAAAATCAGCCAGCTGCTGACTGAAGATTTGAGATTATTCACAACTACACTCCTCGGAGCAATGACTCCCAGGCCTTTCTGTAGCTATAAGCTTCTTGAGAGAAGAGTTTCACACATGGATGCTGTTGACTGGATCTAGCTACCCTAAGGCCTCCACTAGTATTAATGGCTGTTGTCTCTTTGCCTGTTCCAAATCCTCTTTGTCCCAGGACATGTTTTCCTTCCTCCTACTGCTTACCATGCTGGGACCAATCTAATAAGCATGGCTTGACCTAACTCATTGTCCAATCCAATACAGGTGTCCATTTCCCAAGCTCCATGGTGCTTTCAGTTTTGCTATATGAGATATACCCAAGCCATCCCCTTTCCCAGAAAGAACAGGTCATTGTCCCACTAGTGAATCCTCTTATCTCTTCAGGCCCTGCCCTTATGCAGTAGCCAGGGTTGCAAAAGAATGGCAACCTTGCAAATATTACATAACTAAAGGAAAACATTCCCTTCTATGCTATGTTAATGTAAATAGGGTTTGTAAGAAGCATCCTGCTTCAAGGAGTGTCACTGGAGACAGAAGCACAACATGAGCTTAAGGAATCTAGTCCTACTGCTCCCCTTGCTCCATTATTCCAGACTGAAAGTCTACTTTGCCCATGTAAAGGGTAAAAGAAGGGCAATTATTCTAAAAATCATGCAGATCTATTTCATGGAATGTATTAATAGAATCATCAGTAATTAGGATGTGTAACTCTAGGTAACTGATTTGGATCCAAGTTAAACTTATCACAATGAAAAGCTGGTACCCTTTAAGGCTATTTAGTGGGTAATATGAAATTCTGGTTAACTTGACGTGAACAAATACTTCCCTTATTGATGTTGTCATCTGTGGCAACCCATGGCTTCATCTTTGTGCCAGGTAACAAACCAGTTCATAACACTCTATGCTCCACAGTCAATGCTTTACCTGAAGCTTAGGATAGGCAGCAGGATCTTTTATGTAAGGCTCGTGAAGTTGAATATATAGCCGGCAGAGTTCAGCAGGGCAATCCAGAGCAATCTAAGAAGAATTTTTAAAACTTCCTGTGAACAAAAAATTTTCTCTAAAATGAGCTAACCTGATACCTGTTACTAGCCCTAGCTATTCAGTAGTGCTCTGCAGTACTGATACACAGGAGGCTTGATGAAAATCTATTGCAAAGGTGATCCATTTGATCACCAATTTAAAAACAAAACAAAAAGGCTGAAATGCAGCCTCCTCTCAGTTGCTGCTTGGAGGGGTTGCAAGGAAATGCTAACAGCCTACTTCAAAAATTCTGACTGGAAAAGAATTCAGTCAGTTGACTATGCAGTAGTAAAAACTATAGTTACTATTGATTTGGCCTGATAACCAGACTTTGATAGCAGCAAATGAGCTTTTGAACGGAAGATTTTTCAAACAGTGGTAACTTGAGGTTAAGCACCTAAGTTTAGGATAGCAAGCTATGGATGTAGTCCAAGAAAAGAGTTGCACAGTGGAAAAGTAGCGATGGAGAGCAATGCAGATTCCAAAGACAGGTGTTTTTTAAAAACAATTACAATGATTTCTAAAAGGGGGTAGAAGAGGAGAGATAATTGAATTTTATATTCCTACAGAGAGAACAAAGTTCCCAATAAACATGAAAAGACCCAGTTCCAAAAGTAGTTACTTTTTTATATTAGGAATTTTAAGGACTACTATGAAAATACTATTCCAAAATGTGTAAGCAGTCTGTATCACCAGCTGTCACACTTAAGTGTTTGTAGCAAGGCATTGTTAATGCCTATTTAATAGCAGGGCTGAACATTGTTTTGCATAACTGAATTTCATGTGCGTTTATTGTGTGACTTTGAGGGGGAAGTAGAAAGATTTACCAGCAATGGCTATTCCTCCCTGTTGTTTTCCAGCATGTGCACCCAGATCTTCTTCTTGGATGCACTCTAAAAGATTGTGTTTCATTAGCCTTTTCACAAAATCATGGTTCCTGCAGCTTACACAGAGATGTTCAGTGAATCTCTCTCTGTATGTAGAAGTAAGGCCAGTAAACATATCCTGCTTTGGTAATGGAAATATGTAAGGAAATCACCACACATTTCGGGGGTTGGGAGGAGGAGTGGGGGACACAAGCAGTTCCTCTGAGAAATGGAGATGTGGGGCTGCAGAATAAAAGTTAGATGTCAGAGCATAAGATAATGATTCCCATAGCAAAACTACAGGTAAAAAGCTGATTAACCTGCATGAGTGGTGCTCTGAAGGAGCATGATCTGTAAGAAATAAAGTGGTCTGCAACAAGTTAGAAGGAAAAAAAAAAGATTTTTGTTGAGAGGCTAGTTCTTAGAGAAACAGCAGAAGATGAGAGTAATGTGAGGAGCAGAACTACAATAAGGCAATCTGCATTAGGTGAATAAAATATTGCTATGGATAATTATCACATGTTACTTGAATTATTCCAGACTGGATCAGATTTACAAATCAAACAGGCAGCCAGTTTTCTAAAACACCTAAACGTTTGAGCTCTGATCACTGGATGATATGCAGCTTCCCTTCTGCTTAAGACAGAAAATGCATTAACAGCTGACAGAGGACTAGATTTACCTACTACCGGATTCATCTCCTTCAACAAGCATTTTTGATCCTGACTCATGACTCATTCCCTCTGAAATTTTAATATAATCACCTGTGCTTAAAACACAAATGTAAGAACAAAATCATTCTAGCTAAGTAGAAACAATGTGTGTTGTTCAGGTAACATGGATAAATCCTGTTTGTTTTCCCCCTCTCCAGGTGGAAAGCTTCTCCTTTCTCTCATGCAGTGTTAGGTTGGTTTTTCTAATTTGAACTATGGATCTCTGTTTAGAAAAACACAAACGCAAGCTTAATTTAGTTGGTTTGCTTCCATATTCTTGGACGTAAGTTCAACAGTAGACCAATGAAAGCAATATTTAGGCCCCATGGGATGCTATTTGCTCTTGTAATTGCGTACCGAATTTCTTCTGAAAGCCAGTCTTTACATATAGAAAAATGGAGAAGTAAAGCACCAATAATTATTCTAAATATCAATTTGTCCTATACATAGGATAAATATATATGTATATATTCATATATAAAGGCCTATTCCAACATTGAAAATTAAAGGATTTCCCTTGACTGAAATATGCATATCTTTTTGCCACAAAGTTGCTACAAGATCTTATTTAGGAAAACAAATTTTAAATTTTCTCTGAAAAATACAGACAAGAATATTAAATTATCTTCAACTTACCATGCCCCTAAATATGCAAAACCCCGTTGCTAGAATGAGGTATGCAGCTAACATCAAATCTATTGGTCGTCTTAAGAGTCCTTTCTTCTGCACTTCCTGAACCACCTGCAATACAGAATGTGTTTAGTACATCCCAGTTCTGCATAACGTGGATTTAACCTCAGATTAATCACTACAAGAAGGTTCAAGTGGTGAAACATCATGATAGAAGCAGTTCTCAGTTATGTTACCTTTTTCCCACCGACCTCAGGGACTGAAAGATTTCTGCATCTAAAAAGACGACTTTGGTCTTTATAGTATGCAGTCAGGAAAATTAGTCTGAATAAACTCTAGAAATGGATGGATCCAACTAAAGCCATTTCAGTATGGATTAGTTTACTTTCAAAGCAACTTAACACTGCTTTAACTCTGAAATCATGCCAGGCTTCAAAGCGGTATAACTAACTTCCTTTAAAGTTGCATCTATTGTTAATTTAAATGAATTCATGTTCCTGAATGTCTGTCTGTAGAAAAGCTTTGGAAATGTGGGTTTATTTATCTCAAGCATTTGAAGTTGTATCCGATATGCTTTAAAAGGACTGCTTGGAGGGACAGCAAAATGAGGGCTCATCATTATTGACAGTGAATGCTAATTTTCAGCAGCCTGTACTGCTGTTAAAATTAATGGAACAGGGATAAAAAAAAAGCTTTTCTCTGGCTAGCAGAGGTCTCCGCTGACTTCAGTGAGCAAATAACCTATTGTAATGCGTAATGCAGAAATAGCGAATGAAGGGAGTTTGTAGAGCGTGTGGAAAATACACTTTTCATTCTTTAATTGCTGTGTGCCATGGATTCTTCTGGCAGGCACTGAAGCACTTCTGGGTCTGGTGTGTTCCGTGCCTCCTTTCCTCAGAACAGGAATCCCCCTGCAGGACCATGTGTGCAGATGTGAGGTGATCAGACTGTAGGGTAACAAACGCCGTGTAGATATCTAACAGGGAGCATGGCTTAGGGGAACCAAAGTGATTGCTTTGTTTACATGCTAAAACTTACTAGACCCATGGAAATAATTCTAGGTACACTTTCAGCACTGTATTCTCAGGCAAAATTATAGGCACATCAGAATACCTTTCTGTAGTTCAGAGGGAGAACTTCCCCATTTATACGTGTTACTCATTTCCTCTTCCTTTTTATTAGCCATGTGTTGGCATGCACGCAGCAAAAGAAAAAACTGATCTCCTTCCTGTCATATACTTGTGGATTGTCTCCAAAAGCACAAAACAATAATTAGGATGTAGAGGCACAGTTAAAAGCACTTAAGATCACAATAAAGTCACTGAAGCAAGAGAAACACTTTAAAAGCACAATTCCTGAGTAAGAACTGTACGATCTGCATTGTAGTTTAATAAAAATAAGGCTTTTATATACACAGACAATCCTTTTCATAAAATTATTTTTTTTAATATCCTTTTCAGAAAACTATGTTACTTCACAGTATTTAAAGTACTAATGTAGCAATGTTCATATATTTTCATATATTACATATATTTTCTAATATTATTCCTATGGAAGACAAAGAGTTCCATGGCTACTGAGTTGCAAGTCATTATCAGATATAGACCACATAAGGATATTGGAAAATTTGAGGGTTGATATATTTTCTTTCCACTCTGTCCAAGTTTGAAGCACATATTTATTTCTATATACATATATGCATCAGTCCTTCCTGTCAAAAGGTATATTAAATGAATGTACATATTTACTGTGACCACAAAACTACAATATAACTTTGTATTTAGAGCCTTCAGAGACAAAGCCAATGTAACAGTAGAAATAAAATTTGGTGTAGTACTAGTTTGTGAAATTGCCAAGGCACTTGGCAACTTACACCTTTTTCTCTAAACTAAACAAAATGAAAATGCAATGCTTTTAAAAAAAAAAAAAATTGGGAAGACAATAGGTACTTCACTGTCAGACCTCGGCTGCGTAGTAATTTTGCCTTACACTCCTTTTTACGCAGCAAAGTCACTTCAGTACATGCTAAGATGAATTATGTGTTAAGTACAGAGGCTGGGTAGAGAGAACCTGCTACAGGTTTCCCCTTTATTGAAAGCAACATTGACCTCTGCACAGATCTTGCCAATCCTACTGTTTCTTTTGTTTAGCAAGGAAGTGTGTAGGCACACTTAGCATTTTCTCTCACTTCCAGGGAAAAGCTATTTTCCATAACTTCTAAGAGGCTCCTTACATGGTCAGATTTAAGCAGCAGGGATAACCCTGTGTGCTGTCCATAGAAGTCAGTCCCTTCAGAATTCATGTGCAAATCTGAATTTATGCGTATGAATTTTTTAATGAAGTTTAAATTACCTTAAACTGTTTCTTGAGCTGTTATACTTGTAGATAAATCTGCTGGGCTTTGTAAAACACTGTAGCACAGCTTGCTTTGATTCAAAATGAGGACATAACTCCATTCCTTTCCTATGCATCCACTTCCATTAGAAAACACCCAAAACTTGATTATCTGCTCTCTGTCATTTTTGTTGTTGTTGTTTTTAACTAAACAGTTTATAATAACATTATAGCGATTACTATTTTAGCCAACAGAATATATATTACATCTGTTGCTTTCATGTAAGTATTTTTTCTATAACGCTTAAAGGCATTAGTACATTTTCTTCCTAAATCTATTAATACTGACTCCGAATAAAGAGAGCTAAAAAAAAGTTCAAATTTTCAGCTAATTGCAGATTTTCTTTAGAAAGAGAACTAACTAGAACACGCCCCTTGCACGCTAGCTGCTTATTAGCCTTGGAATAGGAACTCTCCTTCATCAGGGAATTTATTTACAGTTCTAGAATAAACCTGACTGGGACTCAGGAGCTCTTGCGATGCAAAAATATTAATTGATCATATTAAAACTGATATGGTATGCTGTGGCAATAAACTGGCTTGCTTATGGCAACAAATATCTGTTCTGTGCTTTGCACTGCAGGATTGTTCCTTTTTTTTTATATATATACATATAAAACAGTGCATAAGCCACTGTTGCATTGTTTTATTTCAGCCCAACTATTAAATTCAAAGCAAACAGCTTAAACAGTTTGTAAACAAGCATTTTTTTAATAATTTTTTTAATAAGTAAAAAATGCGTAAACAATTTTCCTAACAACATGCTAATGTCTTACCTCTAAAGTCTAATATTGCAGAATACACAAAAATAAATGTTTTAGCTATGTGAAATCTGTAGTCATCTGTAGAAGGTTACTTTCCTGTAGAGCTTCTATAGAGATTGTGTGGCGCTTTATGAAGCTGGTATATGTTAATGTTTCAATCAGTTAAGGAAAAAAAAAAAAAAAAAAGAAGAAAGCCACAAGATTACTTCTAGAAATGAGCCCTTTGCTCTAAACATGAGAAACTTCTGCTATTCCCTTATCCCACCATAATGAAATGTTCTTGTAGTACAGGTATTTTTACAGTGTCTACACAGCCTGGCAGCAATTGTCATAACAGTGAACAGTTACAAAGCATTCCACTCTCACCTATAAAACTCAGTAGGAACATTAAGTATATTTTAGTTTTCCTAACAGTAGCCAACACTTAAATACAACAATTTTACCTTGACTGGAGTGTCATGAGTCACCGAAGGTTGGTTATAAATTCGGAACCCAGCCCATACAGGAAGGCAAATATATGGTAGGCTTAAGAAAAAGGCAGGACACACTTTTGTTCCATATTTTCCTGTTAAAAAAAAGATAAAAATTTAAAAAAAATAAATCATAAGATGAATGAAAAATTTGTAAGTTGTGTTGTAGTGGAGTTAAAAAATAAAAAAAAAAAAAATCCTATGTAATATCATAGCTGCTTCAGGTTTGATAATGTTATGACAAAATGTTAGGATTTGCTGCTAAAGCGACACATAATTCTTATTAAAAATCATGTACCCAATAGTGTTAGTCCGAGGTGAGACAGAAACTATCAGACAGGGAGGCAGTTCAGAAACCTGCTTTCTTTTGAGGGGCCTGGAAACCACCTCAGTCACTCTACACTGCTTCAAATAGAGATGGCATTTTGAAGGGAGGAAAAAAAATGAATTTGTCTAGTATTTTTTAAGATCTGGTATTGCATTTGTTTTCCAAAGTCCTGATTTCTCCGACAGGCCTGTACTAATACTTATGGACAAAATATAAGTAGAGACTTATCCTCAGCGAGGGTAAATCAGGAAAACTGTGTCTTTTACACTAGCTGTTCTCTATGTCAGAAAGGGAAAAAAAAAAAGCTTGCTCTTGAAAACAAGTGTCTTGGCCTTCCCCACAGGAAAGAGGAAGACAGAGCCTGCAGATTTACTGTGACAGTCTTCTCTGTGGTGTATGTATTTCTACAAAAGACGGCACTGGACTGGTTCCAGACTGCACCATGAACAGTCAGAAAAAGCTCTACCATACTGAGCTGTTTTAGAGTTGACAGCAGGATTTGGAGGCTGAAACATATTTACAGTTGCATTCTGGTCAACTTTGCATCAACTTAAGCTTCTTAAATAAGGAAATCTTTAACTGGAGGTGGGACAGAGGCAGGGTGGACACTCCTAAAGGACCACCTGTTAGAAAGACATGAAGTAAATTCTTAATTTACAACTCTCAACCTCCAGGAGCACAGCTGTACACTGATTTATCATAGAAATCTGGGAGTGTTAAATTATTTTGAAAATAAAATAACTTCCAGATTTCACTTTTAAAGGTGATTTGGATTCCTCTTAAGCTGCTTGAAAGACAGACTATTAAACAATTTACTAATTTTATACAATTTTATACAGATTATATTTTTACTAGGAGACAGTTATTGTCTTATTGCTCAAATTAAACCTGATTTGGATAAAAGTCTTATGGGTATAGCAAAATATAATTTTTTTTTTTTTACCTTGAGAATGTAAATCAAAAGGATTTCTTTTCCTAGTGTCCATCTTTCCCTCCTCATATTTAAATTTTGAAACATCTTGCCTCTGTTTACTGATATTCCTGAAATTCCTCTTTTACTTTATTGCAGAAAGGAACCAATACTGCTGTAAAATATAGACAGACTTTTGCTGAATTTTGAAAATATTTCACAGGAAAAATATGGTCATATAAATTATGTCCTTACCCACAATGTTTCCAGGCATAAAGACAATGATGCTCATGATAATGGAACCCAGCCAGTAGAGGCCAATGGATCTATAGCTTTGTCTGTTAAAAAAAAATAAAAAATAAAATTATTGCATTTGCCTTAAAAATCCACTACACCAAATTACCCTCAAATATTTTCCTGATTGTCGTGGTATCTTAGTAAGCAAGTGTTTTAAAATCTGCATCACAAGACAACAGTGGATTATTATTCTGAGGTGAGGACTTGAAAAAATTCTACGTTCCTGTCTGAGAAGGTTATTGTATGAACCTTAGTTGTTTGCTGTTATGTTTCACTCATTGAAAGGCTGACTTCATGATTTTGCATGTCATATGTTTTACAAGGCTATGCAATTAATAATTAATTTGATTCCTGTAGTGCTTCTATTACCAGAGGGTATGTTAGCCTCTGGAATTTAAGTACTTATCTTCTCAAACTTTCTTCAACAGCAAAAAAGACAAGAACTTGTAGAAAGAGCCACTGCCTTTGAAACTGTGTGATTCTCTCTAAAATGGAGAACGTCATAATGCTAAATAATACAGTTGTCCTATCATAAATATGTTATGGGAGAAGGGGGCGTTACATGGTTTTAATGTGCACCGTCTTTAAGTTTTCATTTTAACTAACACAGCGCATGCAGGGCTATGCTCAGGATGAAGAAAAGAGACTACTGTTCAATGGATTTGTTGGTCTCATTCAGATGAGAGAAAGGGCAACTTGGAGAGGGTACAATTCCTAAGAATAAAGAAATGTTAGTAGTGATGCTTTAGCCTACAATATAAAACAGTCCTGAAAGAAAAATCTAAATACTGCATAGAAAATAAACCCCATTATAGGTTATATGAGAATGCAAGCAAATTAAAAGATACACTAATCAAAATGACTTACTCCCAAGCAATAGCTGCCACCATCAACAGATACATCAGATAGTGTGCTGAGCCATCCCAATAGCAGATCACATGGCCATAAGCAGTGTTCAGATATGGTTCACCCTACAGGAAAAAAATAAATTAAAAACGTAGTGATTCAAGAGAGAATAATGAATAACCAATTAAAAAAAAGAATAGCAGGAAACAATCTGAGAAAAGTAACTGATGATTTGTCAATCTAGTTTTTAACTATCAATAAACATGTCTCCAAGCACAAACCTAATTTAGACAGGATCAAATATAATTAAATCAGTTATATACTTGCAAAACAGGGTGCAAGATGGAAGGGAAAACTCCTGTATGACTATCAGCCATTGTTCTGCTATATTATGGAAATATTACTTTTTAGTATTTTAACGATAAAAGCAATGAAGTAAAGATACATTTAACAAGTAACAAAGATACTTTGAGCAATCTAGAGATCAACAGGATAAAATTTGTTGATGATGACAACATATAACCTTGTAGGGCCCAACTCATTTCAGATTAAAGTTCATAGAATGTTTTCAATGACTTCAGTGACTTTCAAATCAAGCTCTTACTGAGCTATTTTTGGTGGATGTTGATATTCAGCAGCCAGCAGATTCTGCTGACTAGATATCTGGCACCATCATTTTTTAACTCTACTGTAATTATATTTATTAAAGTGATCAGGCAAAAATAAAGGAACAATTTTGTTTCCTTCTTGGTAAAGCACTTAGATATAGCAACACTCATTCACTTTTGAGTGCTGACTATGGGATTTTTTGCAAATGTGTACGGTCCACATAATTACCACAGATGTTAATACAGAACAGTATTACTTCAACTAAGTTACATAATGTTGGACCTTGAAAGGGATGCCCATTTTCCAAATGAATCAGTGATTTCAAGTCCACGAAAGTTTTGTCCATAACAATAATTGAACAGGTCAGTGACCAACTTCAAGGAGGTTCTGTGGCATGTGTAAATGGCTATTTTTCTGTGACAAATACTGCAACAAGTTATTCATAGTAAAGATTGTATTTATATAAGTAAGCCAAACAATTGTTTACCTCTCTCAAGTAATGGGTCATGAATCCATCGATAATTCCATCCTGTTCCAGTCCAATTATTAGATTCACTACACTGGTAAAGGCAAATACTGCATAAACTGTAATAAGATAAAGGAAAATACATTAAAAAAATCATAAGTGTTTAAAGACTTGGAATCATGCAGTCACTTCACAATCTGACAAATTCAGTCAAGCAGAGATCTACTGAACTAGATGCATCTACTTTGAGGCCATTTAACGGACATTTAAAATGTAATAAGACTACCTCATGTAGCTTAACGTTTTTTAACTATTAGTTAGGAATCAGGAGGTTTTTAGGAAGCTTTTCATAGAAATGTGAAATCCCATAGAGCTGTAGGCACAGCCTCCATTAATCTCCATGGAAAATCAGCATGTGAAGAAGGCACTGTGTAGGCTTTCAAAAATCTTAAATGCATAAAGTATACAACTTCAAATGTAACTATCTCTTGGAAAGGGGAAAGGACATAAATAAATAAATAAATAAAAAGGAAGATGAGAGGAAAATGTAACTTGCCATTTTTGAAGGTGAGCAATGCAAACTGCATTAGCCACTGCAGTCCATGGGAGACCTATTGGGCAAGGTAGTGAGTCACTCATTTGAGACAGGAAATTTATCTGTGTTAGGTTTATGTTATCTATTTCCTTTGACTTCTGCGTGAATTGAGAGTTCCCAGCCTCACTCAGAACATTGCAGGACAGATGCCTACAAGATGTAAGGAGGAGGAAGACTGAGGGCAAATACAGGTAGTTTGTATGCTGCTTTGCCTATGGTCCCACATTGATAAATTTCCAACTTGGGCCAGCCATAGGCACAATTGCAGTGTTTTGTTTTTTTTTCTTCTATGTTTTTACTATGAAGTAATCTAAATCTAAGGTTTCCTTTTAAAAAGTAAGTATAGATATGGATAGAATGGCTTCTGAAGCCATGCCTTAAATGTTCAATATGAAATAACCATCATACATTATCCTTTTCAAAAATTAATACATTCTAATTTAGCTTCCGTGTTACAAAGACATACCATAAAACAGTGGGTCTTTTGGTGGTTTTCTTTTGACAAGAACACGAGCCAACAGAGCAATAAAAACCAGAACCAGAAATCCAACTGCAACAATTGACCAGGAACTGTAACAGTATTAAAAAGAAAGGTGATTTAAAAGAAAGACAGACACAGAACCGTGCTTCTTCAGTTTTTCTTACTAGCTATCCTCAAATGACAGGCCCACTCTCACACGTACGTACACCTCAAGTAACTTCTAATACTGAAAAGGCTTGTTTTTAAAGTCTATTGCACAGGCTGTCATAGTATTAATTTTGTAGTTTTGCAGAATGTGCCTTTTTATATGTGACCATCCAAAAAAAGAAAATACAAAAATAGCTAGATAAACAACATATCCAGGAGCCTAGATTTGTCTGACTGAAATCAGTTTTCATACTGGTATCTGTAAAAATAAACAAAGATGATGGAAAATTTAAAGGCCAATGAGACGTGAAAGTCACAAATGCAGAGATTTCAAGGCCAAAAGGGATCATTAGGGACATTTAGTCCAACCTCAGCAATAAATTATGTACTCTAGAAAATACGTATTTGCAAATAAAGGACATCAGTCTCATGGACTCAGAGTAGCAGTGTGGAGCACCTATAACGGATCTAATGTCTAGTTTTGGAAGTGCTACCAAAGGTCCCTTGAGCCCTGTAAGGCAGGGTGGCTTGGGGTGGTTAAGAATCAGCTCTTTGGCAGAAGCGCGGGTGGGCTCTGCAGAGAAGACCTGTCCTCTGAAGCTGCGGCTCTAATGCTAGTGCGTGAAAGAGGTAGTGGAGGGAAGCACCAAAGTCTTTGGCACAAAGCAAATATGTCTCCTCCCCCACAAAAATGTGAGTTAAGAAAATGTTTGAAATCGGCTTACATCTCTAAAGGTGTAAATTGTATCCAGTTCTATTTAAGACAGACTCTCCTCGGTCTTCACTTTTGTGCTTGTGCACAAGGGGAAAAAAAAAAAAAAACAAAAAAAAAACGGAAAATTTAGGTAAACTCCAGAAGCACAAACTAAAAAATACTTAGCACAATGTTTTTACAGAGTACCTCTCTATGTATCAAGAAAACAAGTTATGTACAAATAATGATCCCGATGGTCTTTCGAGGTCCCTTCCAGCCCCTACGGTTCTGTGATTCTGTGAAATAATACTGACTGACAATTTCAGCCTTAGTGAAACTATTTTAAATTATTGGAAAAACTTTGCAAGATCCCGTATTTGGGGATATAGACACCCATACGTTCTCAGTCACGATGAGCAGCACTAGCCTGTGGATTTATCTCATGGTCTGAACCTTTTGCTAGCCTGTTTTACCAGTGATGGGTTTCTTCTTGCCATTACAGCCGCTGATGATATTGCAGTGACTTTTCACTGCAGTTTGTCAATTTGAAACAAATATTGGCAATGAGTCAAGTAAGCCAACATTTCTCTAGCAGTGAGAAACAAACAAACGAAAAAAGTTACCGGCCAGATGAAGGAAAATGAGGAAGGAACAGATGTAGCAAAGCCCTAGAAACATGGAGCAATATATTTTTATGCAATAACGTTGCAAAACACCCCGGGCTGTGAGACCACAAAATACCACACGAATCTTTAAGTACGTTGGTTTTTGTGTTTGTTTTGGTGGTTTTTTCTCCACAAGAGAGGACATTTCTTTTCTAGGAGAGCAGTTTATCCTGGGATCCCACGTTTTCGGGGGGCAAACTGTCGTTTTCAGCCAAAACCCGCACGTCTCCAGGGGGTGCCTGAAGCGTGCGGCTCTCAAGTTTTGCGAGGCGGGTGAGTCCTTCCTCTCGTTTTTAACCGGAGCTGGGCTGTGGCAGTGCCCCCGAGCAGCCCGCGGGCTCGGGGCGCCGTGAGGGTTTCCTCGGGGCGGCTTCGCTCCCGCCGCGCTCCCTTAGGTGAGGGCCGCGGGGCTCGCCTGAGGTGAGGCGAGGCGAGGCGGGGCCGAGCCGCTGTCCCCCCGTTCGCATCGCTCCCCTCCCGCCGCCGCTCTGCCTTCGCCCCGGGCTCTTCCATCGCCTCCCGCCGGCCCGACCCGGACCCTCCTCGGCCCCGCTGCCGCCGCTGCCCTCTCCGAGCGCCGCCGCTAAAAATACCCGCCGGGCTCCCTCTGCCTTCCCCGCGGGCGGCAGCCGTCCCCCGGCCTCGCCCGCCTCACCTGCCGCTGGCCGCCAGGCAGTTGAAGAGGTACGTGACGGGGATGGCGGTGAGGGAGAGGACGAAGACGCCGGTGGCCGCCGAGGCGCTCATCCCCGCGGCCGGAGGCTGCCTCAGCGAGCGCCGCGCATGGTCCGCGCCGCCTCAGCGCCTCCCGCCCCGCCGAGGGCCAGGCTCCCGCGGCCCGCCGGGCTCTGCCCGCCGCTCGCCGCCCGCCCCATCGCCAGCCCGGGCCCCGAGGCGGGCCGCCCCCTCCCGCCCCGCTCGGGGAAGGTTAAATCCGCCTCAGAAACCGGAGCCGCCCGTTGTTCCCCCGGCGGCGGGCGGGCCTGACCCTCAGCCTCGGCCCGGCCGCCGCCGTCCCCTCAGCGCTGCCGGCTCGGCTGAGGGAGCCCCGTCGGAAGGGGCAGAGCGGTGCGGGGCCGGGAGGAGCCGGGAGGCCGGGGAGAGCTTTGAAAAGTTTCGATTCCGAACTCATCTTTCCCGTTTAAGTAACGAGAAAGAACAAAAATGAGGCCGTCAGCGCTTTTTCTGGCTTCCGAGTGTGTTCCGTACGGGAGTGTTAATGCCATAAACTGTCAGCGTGCAAACAAAGGTGGGGGCAGTCTGTGTGCGAGGCAGGCAGAAAGGAAAACCGCTATTCCTAGAATTCAGTGAACGTTTAAACACCGGGCATTTGCAGGAGAGAACGGGTGTCCTGTGCCACAAGGGGGAAAAAACAGCAAATGCACTTCTGGCATGCCAGGCGGGCTCTGTCTGGTGGAGATCGGGCAGCACTAAAGGCGTCGTAAAAGCACCCATCTGCAACAAGCCGCACATTCCGGTTCCATCATGTGGAATTCGCCCAGGACTGAGGAGGAGGACAGCTAAGGTGGCTGGGGAGACGGCACCTGTCCATCAGGAGGAGGCTGAGGAGCTTGGCATACAAATGATCTCAGTAAATACTTGAGGAGTTAGCACCAGGGAGAGGAAAGAACTATTTAATTTGTAGGACAAAGGTGTGAAGAAACTTTCACGGTAGTTTTTGGAAACTGATTTTTAGCTATGAACACTAAAGGGTTTTCAAAATCTTTCATGACAAGAGCAGTGATTTAGAAAAAAAAGAAATCAAGCCTTAAGATGTCATTTGGTAAGTTTAAGTTCAATAGACCAACTGACATGACCGCCTCTTAGAGAAAGAAACTTGATGACCCAGAACATATCTATACTCTATGTACTATACACAAACTAATTCTTGCATATTTATTTCAACTGAGAAAGGTCTACAGTCTGGCCATAGGAATACAAATAGGTTAAACCATGCCCAATCAAACTATCTGGTAAAAATATGATGCAACTCCTAAAAGTAATCTAGTCCACCCAAGTGTCAAAATTGCCATTGGATGAGTCAGGGCTAAATTTATCACCTCCAAATGCCTACCTTTCAATGCACAGCCGGTTTACTTCTCAAGCTTTCAAATGTATAGGCTGCTCATTTGTATGCAGCTGCCACAGAGCAGTCTCAAGATTCGTGTCTCAAACTTCTCCTAATGCCTCTGTCCATATAGCCAAATGCTATGTGGGAAACTTCTTCCTTACCACTCTGCCAGCATATTCCAGAGCTGATTTGCACTATGATTGTTTATTGAGTCCTCTTTCAGCTTCTGAGTAGGAATTGTCAGGGCATATTTTTTTGTGGTAGACAAACAACACCAGTAGGAGGGTTCACTCTTTGAATCTATTGTGTTGAGATCTATCAGATTTTGATTAAATAATAAGTTATAAGCACCTGCTGGCAGAATAAACCCCTACAATATGGCATGTTTGAAGTGTTTGTTCAAAAGGGCATGTTCTTTTCCTTACATTCTCATCTCTCACCCTGTGAACAAAGCACTACCAAGCCTTCCAGCTCCATTACTCCTTTCCATTTTGGACAGAGGAACACCCAAGTCCATCCATAATTGTATTGAACATGTGAATTCTGCTATTCTGCCCTTTCCACTGCTGAAATCTTTATTTCTAGTAGCTACAGATACTTCTCATTCCAACTTTGTTTCTCTGTGCCAAAGTACCCTGGCTTCTATTTCAGCCTTTATAAAGAAAATAACATCCCCAGCACTCCTGTTTCTGGAGTTCTAGCAAGTCAAAGCCACCAAACTGATCTCTTCCTCCAACAGCAGTGGCTAAAAACTTTCCATCAAGCAGAGGGTCAGGTGTGGGACCCTGCATTTTAGCTTTTCAAAGAGGAAAAAAAATGCGATTTTGAGTCTGAGCACATTGTAGTGTAATAATTTGTATATCAGACACCAGTTCTAGAAACTTGTTCAGTTAGTGCAACCCATAACCACTGACCAACTTCCTTAACAGCAAAGAGTTCAAAACTTGGCTTTATGTCAAAAAATATTAGTCAAACAGCAAAGTATCTTACTGAGTGAACACTTTCAGATTAAAAGCAGGAGTCCTCCAACACATGTATGTCCTGAAAGCTTAAAGTAGTCTTGTGGAGGAGGAAGGGAAGAGAACTTCAACTGTATGTAACACCCCGTGTACCAGAAGAGCAATATAAAAATGAAGGTAGCTATAGGGTGTCTTTAACAACATAATTACTAATCAAAGTGTTACAAGAAAGTGGTGTTGATAAGCTGCTGTCACCAGAATAAGTGTAACCTCTCAGCTTCCTGTCACATAATCGATTATATTCATTTCTTGATGCTGGAAAAGCATTTTCTATTTCTTTTTCCTGAATTTTATGAAAGGTAACGTCTTTATGAGGCATGTGGGTGCCATCGCTTGTAGAAGTTCATGCAGGTATTCAACTATCTAGCAATATTGGATGTCAGTTTGAGATTGAAAAACAAGTACACCCCACTTAAACTGCAGCAAAGCATAGCAAAGCAAAATGGAATAACAAAAACTTCAAAATTTAGATTCCTTCCCATGCAGAAATTGTCACAGAATCGTATTTATTGACACCATGGGTTCTGGTCTTGCTTTTCATCTGAAAGACAAGCTCTTCAGCAGCACAGTGTCAAAACCAGTGATCCTTCACCACACTATAACATTCCTGTGTCAGAAACTATATGTTTTTTGTCCAAATGGTCATTTTCAGATAGGTAGCTCAACTCTTTCTCAAATCACCAGCATCAGCCTTATGCCACGTGGTGGATTCCTCCCTGGGAATCCTGTCCTCAGCAACAGACCAGATCCACATGTGTGGCCACCAGACTGGTGATACTCAACTCAAAAGCCATAAGCTGGGGGTGGTGTTTGTCAGCTTCTTTGTTAGACCATTGCTGGATCAATAACCTGTATTTATAATACGGAAGATGTTTCTCTTCAGTCTCTCTACTAAATGGCAGTAGATCAGTCTTGATGTCAGCACTAAGAAGGCATTTGTAAGTGTGCCAGCAAAAGAGTACTGTGGAGGACATAAATATGCTTATTTATTAATGGTCAGCTTCAAAATAGGAGACTAACTGACCACTAGGTCTTTGCATCTACTTTTAGTCTGGGAAACAGCTCTTACCTTTAATAACTGCCTCCTAAATCAGAACAAATTGTAGGGCTTAACATTATATTGAGACATAGCTGATTTTATTTTAAATCAAAGGAATGACATTAATCTATACAAATATAGGTAGGTGAACCTTAAGCAAGCACACGAAGATCAATGCAAGGATTAAGAGACTCTATTTATAGCTCCTGGAAGCATTGCTCATGTGTTCGCATATGGCTCTGCCAAGCAGCAAACTTTCATTGCATTATGATGCCAGCTACAAAATACCATCCTGGTACAAAACAACTTGTGTCATTCAGTTCTATTGAGCTAAGCTCATATACTCCTTAGAGTATATTTCCTGTAAGTGCAGTTACATTTTTAAGGCAGAAGTCAGTAACCTATTGTCCAGAAAAAGATGGATTGAAAAATGAAGTGAAAGATGAATTGAAAGATGAATTAGAAGATGAATTAAAAGATGAATTAAAAGCTTCATGTTTGGGACTTTTGTTCCGTCTGTTCATTTGCTGAGAGAACAGCTTAGATTACATATAATTGCAACCCCCCGACAGCTTTAAATCCAACCTATTCTATTTCAGAATTTCTGTTGTAACTCAGAGTGCATGGTGCACCAGAGGCAATATAATGTAGTTCATATGGTACGCACTGGGGATCAGGAGGGCACATGCTAATGATCTGCTGAGGATTTGGGGGATTCTCCAGCAGCAATCACACTAGCACAGAAGCAACAAGAAGGAGTTAGTGATCAGTGTTTATTTCACTTCCAAAACTGAGTATCAGTACCCCCAAAATAGAGCTGCTTTCTGTGCTACAGGCTGTTTACTAACCAATGAATAAACTTAAGAGGGAAAGAGACGTTTCAGAATAAATCTAATAGTCATTACAGTAAAAGGAGTACTTTTGTCACCTGTCACAAATGTCACTTGTACTATTTGACTTAAACTGCAAGTGGCAAGAGTGTGGCTTCTCAGTAAGAATCTTGTTAATCATGTGGAAATAAAAGTGCTAACTAAACACCTTGTTAGAAGTGGAGGAGCTGTGTGTGCTGAATGAAATGCTACTGTGCCTCAGCAGACTGCATGTACTTAGCAGTGACTGAAAAGTAAATAGGTTCACAAAACATTCACTGTTAAATCATAAAGATATGTTGGTAATAACTAATAAGTAATAAAAGATATTTCCCTCATTTGCTTCCCCAGCTATGCAGTAACAGAACATACGTAGTTATTTTAAAAATATGGCATAGTATAGTATTTTTCATAGAGCCAGCTATGTCAGTACTTGAAATGTTATTTAAAACAGGTATGTGGTGAGTAAAATCCTCTAAGGCTTGATTAATTGGTTTCATAAATCACTTTCAGATAAACGATGTGAAGAATATTATTTGTAGTATAACTTTGGAATATATAAATGTGCAGAATGAAAAGGTGTAGAACGAAAATGTGCAGAATGAAAGCTGTCTCCGCAGCTGGAGTGTTGCAAAATTTCCATGTGATGTTTGTGCCAGTTTGTGCCAGATGTTTATACACATCTTTAAGTTAGGATTCTGAAAATATTTCCAGGACTATATTTATTAGCGGGAATGTTTATGGCAATGATGCACTACAAGCTACAATTACAATATATTAACTGAAATTATGTAGAAATTATGAGTATTATCACTAAAAATTGGAGGAGTATATCAATATAACTGGGGACACAAGGTACATAACAACCTTAATGCTCCAGGACAACTAAGCAGCACAGCTGAAAATGCACATTTAAATGCTCACATAAAAGAAGTACTTGTGGAAATGATAGGGCAAAGAATTATTGAAAAAAAAAATCCCTGACCTTTAGTGGTCCTCAGATGTAAGACTCAGATTTTGTTTTCTGTGCTTGCATGGATCCAGAGATAACTTTATTGTTATTATTTGAAAGCATTGTTGCTACAAATTTACACATTTGAATAATTTTAATGCTAATAGTGATTCAGTTACGGGAATGGAACTATGTATGTGTGGCATCCACAGCAATGGCATGGTAACAACTTTTAAGAATCTAATTGAGCACGGAAAGGAAAAGTTGTTGAAAGGTCCCAACCAGGAAGTTTAATCAGAAACAAACCTATGATTTACACTGAATTATTCTCTTCCCTCATGAAGCAGTGAAGTGATGCTAGCTGCTTATGATAACAATTACTAATCCCTGTAAAAATATGTGCCAGCTCAAAAACTCAGATCATAACAAGTACTTCGAACGTACACAAAGCTGAGTTCATGTGGGGAAACAAAGGAAATGGAGGAGAATTTAAATAATCTCAGGAACAAATGATTGAAAACAATATGCTTTGTAACCCAAACCCTGTTGATGGCTCTCACAGAACTGGCTGGGCTTAACTGGCGGGGAAGGACAGGGCCTCTGGGCAGACATTCCTGTGTCTGGGACATCCCTGGCGTCACAAGTATCTCAGAAATCCCTGCAGTTTTATCACCAAATTCTCCAGTTCTTCTTCAGTGTGTGTAAATCCAGCCTCTCTTCTACCCTCCTGCTGATGGGTAAAGGAAGATCATAATTTAGGAAGTTCTATGAATTTCCATAGCAAAAAGACACAGCCTGAACTATCTCAGGCCATTACATAGACCTTGGAAGTGTGTTGCTCAAAAGCGTGGACACTCCCTGACCTTCTGTTTTGCTGGCCAGTGATCAAGACAACCTTCGCAGTATATAATATAATACGGTTGAACTTTTGTCTGCAGCCCTTGATTTGTAGCCATTCTGTTACATGAGATCAAACAAAAAGTTCTGCTTGGGCCAATTTGCAACTGCTTATGTTATCTTTTTTTTCTCTCTGTATTAATTTATACTATATTTCCTAGATAAAAGCACAGCATAATAAGAAAGCAAAAAAAAAAAATGGGGCAGCATTTTAACGACTTTCATATGTAACCACTTTTGGGAAAAGCATTGTGCATTATTTCTGATTTGGACCAGTGAATACAATCCTGTGACATCATATATAAAAATGGCTATGATCTATCTACTGATAATGCCAAAGAAAAGCCAGCTGATTTTTTTTTAAAGAAGGAAACTGGCATGAAAATTACAAGGTGAAACAAATGTCTGAGGCTTATTGTCTACATGCAGGAGAAAAAAAAAAAATTTTCAAGAGAAATTTGTTATTTAATATTCTCTTAGCTCTCACTTCCACAACTGTTTGAATTAGTCCATTTAGCTTTTAGCTGATCAGATCTGATGGGTATCCAGGTCACATTTTTCCTTTCTTTTGTCACCCTTCCTGTTTGTTTGTTTATTGTTTTTGTTTTTAGACACTGGATTTCTTTCATACTATTTTTTTTCCCTCATTTTCACTCTCAGCTTTCTTTCTCAGGCTGTTTCATAGGTCTTTCTCTGTTTGTTTGTTTGTTTGTTTGTTTTTCTTGCATAGCTTTTTCTTTCTATGATTGAAGATCTTACATATTCTGTCTGCCCCAGCCACTGTTTTTTTAATTCGTTAGCCTACCTTTCCCCCTTTTTTCCTCAACCCTCTTGCAGCCTTGTTAACTTTCTCTAGTGTGTTAATGACAGCATGTTCACATTTTCACAGTTCTGTATAAGCAGGACAGTTGTGCCTGTTGGCTCCCAGTTGACAAGCTAACTTGTCAGTGTTCACAGTAAGCTAAAAGGAGAAAGACAACAATGCAGGAAACTCGTTAATGTCCAGATCATCCCATAAAAAAAAAAAAAATATATATATATATACTCCCAGACAACATTTTTTTTCTGTCCATGTTGTCACCATTTTCCTCTTTTTTTTTTTTCTTTCCCCATTTTGAGTGACAAGTGATTCCTTTCATTTTTTAAAAACTCCCCCTAAAATGAGTTCTCAAGATGATCCTTTGGGGTTCCGCGGAATGGAAATGTTATGAGGCAGCAAAGCAGCAAGTTGTGGTATATCTCAGCTTCCTGAGCTTCCAGTCCCTAGGCTATCAGAGGGAATTTGGTCTTCTCCCCCTTTCCGCCCTTTGTCCACCTTGGGACAAGGAAAGTGCAAAGGTGCTAGCTTCGTTCTCCCAAGTCAGCAGCATGACTTTACTTTTAAATATAGCCTCAGTGCAAAGCTGCTTGCTGCTTTATGGTTGGTATACTATATCTTCTTGTGCCCTTTACCCCGCTGAAATTGCTTCCATCTTGCTTAAGGTTCTCTAAAATTCGTTCTGCGAAACAGACCACATTTGCTTGGTCTCAGTTTTGTCCTAATTATAAACCTAAACGCAGAGTGGTGACATATTATATTCCTCTTTTAGCCACATGCTTCCATAAACGCTGACAAGTCAGGAGCTATGATAAATAGCTTTCAGCTCCATAATTTACATTGCTGCTGCATTTACAGCAAAGCTCCAGCAGATGGCAAAAGGATCCGCCTTATTTTTCAGCTGACAGTGCCGGGTTTGACAGAACAGTGACAACGCAAACCTTTTCCTTCTTTTCCAGAAGCCACAAGCGTAGTAAAGTAAAAAATAAAATAAAATAAAATAAAATAGATCCTATTTTTTCAGTATTTGCCAAATTAATTCACCACCTTAGTGACCTTAGACGACCATTCCCTGGTCCAAGGATGCTGAATTTGACGGCCACTGGTTTAGACAGAAAAAAATGTGCTATTAGATTCACATTAGTAAGTTTTGCTTTGGTTCGTCTCCTCAGAAGTTTAAAGTGTCAGACATGAAGGCACACTTCAAATGGACTGCTTTTGTGTACAAATTTTAAGGTGCACATACCAACAGTCATTCATATTCTCAAGTTATTTCAGAAATAGTTAAAACGGGCATCCTTATTTGTGTTGAGTGTCATTATAAGGAACCAGGTGCTATAAAAACGAACTTGCGTTTCACATGCCTTAACCGGAGGGCCGTAACTTTTACTCAGTCACACACAGAAATAAATTTCCATGACTGCGCAGCTGCCTTTTGCCTCTTTACGGCCTAAGCCGACTCTCCCCGCTGGAACTGCATTCCCACTGCACGCGGGGACACCGCAGTCCCTCAGACAAGTGACAAAGTGACAGAAGTGACAGAAGTGACAGAAGGAGCGGGCAGACCGAGCCCCGCTTCCCTCAGCCGCCCGCGCGGCCGCCTGCCACCCACGGCCCCACAGGGAGCCTGCGCGGGGCGCATGCGCAGCGGTGCTGCCTGAGCGCCCGGCCCGGCGCGGCGCGGCGGGGCCCCCTCAGGGCGGCGATGGCGGCCGCCGGCGGCGGCGGTGGTGCGGGGGCTCCCGGGGAGGCGCCTCCCGCCGCTCCCGGTGCCGCTGCGGCCCCCTCCGCCGCCCCCGCCGTCCCCCCCGCCGCCCCCGAGAGCGGCGCGGTGCTGCAGCGGGAGCCGCTGTACAACTGGCAGGCTACCAAAGGCTCGCTGCGGGAGCGCTTCGCCTTCCTGTTCTCCAACGAGCTGCTGAGCGACGTGCACTTCGTGGTGGGCAAGGGCGGCCCCCGCGGGGGCTCGGGCGGCGGCGGCGGCGGGGGGGCACCTCCCGGGCCCGGCCAGCAGCGCATCCCCGCCCACCGCTTCGTCCTGGCGGCCGGCAGCGCCGTCTTCGACGCGATGTTCAACGGCGGCATGGCCACCACCTCGGCCGAGATCGAGCTGCCCGACGTGGAGCCCGCCGCCTTCCTGGCGCTGCTCAGGTCGGGACGGGGGTGCTGCGGGGCCTGGGGGGGGGGGGCGTGAGGAGGGTGTGAGGGGGGTGTGAGGTGGGTGTCCCCCCACACGGCGGCTGCCCCCCGCTCCGTCCGCTCAGCCTCGCCCAGGAGCCGCCGGGGGTCGGTTCCCCCCAGCCCCGTCCCGTTTGCCCCCCCCCCCCCCCCCCCCCGAGATGCCGGGGGGCCGCCCGGGCAGCCGGGGGCTGCACACAAGGTCACGGCGTCCTGCGCTGTGCTTCTGCCCTCCGCATCCCTTCCCCAGCAGAGGTGGCCTGGTTTTAGGTTCGGTGGCCCTGCAGGGTGGGACGGGGGCTCATTTGGCTTTTTGGTTTCGTCTTTTAATGAAGGTGATGGGAATTGGTGGTTCAGCAATCTCCGGGTGTCGCAACCGCCCGTCCACCTACTGATGGCTGAGACGGAACCGAGCCTGTACTGAGCTTTTAATTTCATTTGATAATTTACTTTGACAACTTACTCATCTTGCAGTTCTCTCGTCTTTTTCAGCAGTGGTAGTGAACTGTGTCCCTTTACCAGAGAAATGCTTATTTCTCTGAAATGCAGTCGCACATTTCAGATACTTTGGGTGGAGAGCGCAGCAGCTCGCAGTTAGCTAACTGAGCTTACACGCAAACCACCCAGGGGAGGCCATGAGTGCAGTGGTGGGAAAAAAGTATGTAAAATGGGCTACTGATGTCTGATATCTGCTTAACTTTAAGATTTTTTTTTTTTACAAGAAACTCCTCTGCTAGGCATAATCGCTATAAAATGTATTAAACGGGTATCTGTAATGAACATTTTGAAAACAAATAATATAATTGCCTGGAAAGAAATCTGTAGTGTCTCAGAGCTTTCTGTAATGCAATAAGGGCCCAAATCTTAACAATTTTTTTGTTTTGAGGCCAAGAAGAATCAGGTAGTCCTTTTAGTAATCATGAAAACGGGAATTACAGCAACTGATTTTACTTTAAAAAGTAAACAGCAGCAACTTGTCTGTGTTGCTCTTTAGCAAATAAACTGTATTTTCTGGTTTCTCAGCAAAGAGGGAGTGGCAAAAATGTAAGGTGAAGTGCTTGTGTAGCATGGTGGGAAGTGTCTTTCAAGCAAAAATTGTTACAAAGGTTAATAGCAAATGAATGAGACGTGTGTCTGTATACAGATATGGAAAAAATGCCAGACAGTGAAAAGTGGTTATAATGAGAGAAGTTTGTTTGGATCAAATATACAAATGCAGAAGCAGGAGGGTGAGAAGGGTAGTGTTTGAAAATTGTAGAAGTAAGCGAAGCAAACAAAAGCCACCTTGTGTCTGTAGAGCTGCTGGTACGTAAGGGCCAGGGCACTTGCATAAATAAATTGATTATACCTGTATCTGGTCTAAATATCACCAGACTGAAATGAAGTGTTTCAGGTTTGACGTATGTATGAAATAGTTGGCAGCTTTTTAGAACTTTCTCGTGTATTATAGATACGTATTTAGAGTGAACTTGTTCCAACTACAAGGCCTCAAAAGAGTCCTGTATTGTTATTTTTCTGTTACTACCTCCCTAGGTCAGGAGCAGGTAACCTGCACGCCTGCTGCCTTCCTTGGGTGTGGTAGCATCCCTTCAAGCTCCCTCTTCATAATCAAACCCTGATATGTGTACACCGAGCTTATAATGGAATAAATGTAAATTGCAACACCTTGTTAGAAACATATCAAAGGAGAATTTCTTTAGTACAGACTAGTACTAGACTTCTTCCATGCTCCTATACATGGTTTTTAAAGTACCCCAACTATAGGACAGCCTGTTTGTTTTTTTCATGAATTGCACCTTGCATTGTTGGCCTCTTTTCTGTCGTTAGTAAATTGGTCAGGTAACGATGGTTGCATTTTATAGGGCCCCTCTTTAATCTTTGCAAAGACCAATTTGAAGTGTAATGGCTAGGAATTGAGTTGAGACATCTATATATTTGTAACAAATGAACATCAAGATAAAAGAAATATTAAAGTGATGAGAAAATCTTTAGGGATAATTTACTAATTACTTAACATTCCACAGCTAATTTCTGGTTTTATTTACATATGTCTTTTGTTATGTTCTATCTATAGTTATGTTTCTTAAAGATCTATTGACCAATGCTTCTTATAGTGTAAAGCCAAAGGAAGAAATGTTTGTGATGAAAAAAGTTCAGATTCTCTTAAATTCATTCCACGTCCAATGAGATGGAGTGGTGTTTCCCTGTCCTGTGATGTAAATGTTCCTCGGTGTTAGTGCTGTGTTACAAAATAGATTGTAGATTGAATGAGATTTATGGGGAAGAAAAAAGGAGCTAGATACTGAACATTTTAAACATCAGATAGTCACAAAGTTAATGTGACATCTCTCTCTTTCAATTTTTCTTTTGGGTATATTCATATCCTATTTTAAATTGGCTACAATTGTTTCTATTTGATGATCAGCCTCTAAAATACTGAATTTTTAGAGTTAAGTCATTTAAAAATAATGAACTGAATCTTTAATTGATAGTACTGCTTAATTTCAGTAATAAATTCTAGGGTTTCTTTTTCTTTTTTTCCTTCCCCTTGAGAAATTTAGGTAGTTCTCCTTGTCTGTTGGCTAAAATCTTGACTGTAAAGATGGCAAAAAGGGAGACTGAGAACTGACTGGGCAAGGAGCGAGGACATTCATAGAAAATAATTGGCTGAGCTCAAAGACGTAGAAATGACTGGTGTGTGTTTTGGCTTGCCACCCAGTATTCCTTTTGCCTGAAGAGTTTTCAAATGTGAGCCAGAGAAGCTTTTTTAAAGCAGCTGACTACTTCAGTAATTTCCCGAATTGCCCTAAATCCTGAAGAAGTCAAGTAATGTGAGACCCAAAGTTTGAATCTGCTTTCTCTAATTCACAATTAATAAACCTTTTTTCTGTATGTTTCGAACTGCACATATTGAATTGCAGTGATCCAGGACGTTGAAGTGGACTTGTAGTAGGGTTCTGTGGTGTAGAGTTTGGTTTGTAGTCAGATTATTTTGTTTGTTTCCATTCACATACATTTTAAAACAATTTAACTTATCCTTTGGTCGGAGTGTAAAGGAAAGTGACAACATGACACCAATTTAGCAGTCCATTTTCCAAATGTCTTTGCAGAGGACTTTGGCAAGCAGTAAAAGGAGGGTTAATCATGACCAACTGGAAGAAGACTCCTGTGTTTTTTAGAGTGGTGAAAACACTTCAACTGTTGGGAAGATGCTGGGACTAGGGTGTAAGGAAGTGCTAACCCGAGAGTAAAGAAGTCATGTAAAAATCGAATGCTTAGGCAAAATGAATGATGAAGTGGTCACTTGGAAAATTGTTTGTTCGGGTCACTAAAAGTGGTCTATGCACCCATCTGCCATCCTGGATGGCAGTACAACTGGTCAGTATCTAAAGTGCAGGTCGTTTTCTGTAAGTCTCCAGAGGAGGGAGGAGGGGAAGTGATCATGAGCCCCGCTGGGTTGAGTGGAGGCAGAGCAGAGGTATGAACACAAAGGAGTGCTAGTTCAGGCGTGTCGCAAGTGGGAGAGGCAGCACAGAGACGGAGCTCCTGGCACAGGAGCAGAGGGATTTTTAGAGAAGACACACCCAGAGTTCCTCTTTTATGAGTAGGTGAATACATCATGACCATCCGTCCGCATGCTAAGGGGAAACAGGATTATACAACGTCCTAGAACAATGCACTTTATTACAATTTTTGTAGTGCTTACAGCTACCTTTTAGCTTTGCAAATTCACACTTTTTAGTACTTGCAAAAGACTGCTGGTTGGTTTTGAAAATACTGACATTGTCAAAAACGTGGAATATTGAACAGGCAAACACACCTGACTGTGACATTCTTAATATACTTGGATACTCCTTATCATGAGTTTACTCAGTTTAAAAGTATGTAACTGTATCACATGTCCTGTTACTATGCGTTGTTACGCCCTTCCCTGGTGCATCATGAGGTCTGGGTGATGGACTTGATGCTGGGTAACTTTCAGTTGTCAGAGCTTTAACCGCTTAGGTCCCATCACTTTTGTCACTGACGCGTGCTGAGCTGGGGAGTGTCTCTTAATGTACGTCCAGGCGTGCAGAAGGGGAGGGATCGGAGCAGAGAGCCTCAGGTATGGCCTTCATGGAATGAAAAAGCATCCTGCAGCTAACAGAAGTCACATGAATGAAAAACTTGAGTGCACATTCAATGTTGCCACGTTTAATTTTGGCCTTGTAATTGATTTTTTGATCATATGGGGGGTGAGGGGGGGAGAGAGAGAACCTGCAAAACTGAGAAAAGAAGCGCCAGAGAAAAGTACAGTTTGGAACTGCACCCTGATTCTTATAAAGTGTACAAAGGGAACCAATCTGTTCATTGGCCACAGGTTGGACACACCTACGGAATAAAATCAGCGTTGTGTTCCAAAAATAACTTGGCAAATTTTATTTTTTTGGTAGGATTAGGTAAAAATTTATAGTGTGTGTGTGGTAATGGTGCTCTTTTACAGCCTCTTAATTTTTGACTCTTATGTGATCTTTGACTCCAAGCTCTCTAAAATCATACAAGGAATTTTAGGACATTTTAAATGGACTTTTAAAAATGTTAAAACCAAAATCATGATGTGCTGTTCTGTGCTTTCATGAGCTAATTGTCAGTTTGGTGTACAGAGCTGCATGTTGAAAACTGTACCTACTAGATCTTAGTTTCTTAAATCTGTCAATGATTGTGGCTGGCAAATCAGCCTGTCATTTTCATCAGCAAATAGTTTATAGCTTTCATAAATCAGTTCTAAATAACTGTATGAAACTTTTACTGACAAGGTCAGCATTCAGTTAAATTCCTTTCTAAAAGCTTTGAGGTAAATTCAGTTTAAAGGATTAATCTGGAGCCTCGTTCATATTTCCTAAGTTATGTGAAAGTTGGCCATTTGAATGGATTAGAGTATTGTACTGATAAATACATACCCATAAGTGGCAGTGAATTCAGTTAAGGCTGTTATAAATAGTCATTCATACTGATACACAACTAAATAGTTAGCAATTACTAACAATTAGAGTTTTCTAAGGAAAATAAGAAATACAAACAGTGAAGAACTTTATCTGAAACTTTTATTACATCTTTCCGTTACTTAGGTCTCCCAATGTTGCAAGCAAGTTTGAGTCTGTTCCTTTCACAAGCTTCTTCTGTTAAATACAAACTGATTATTATTATTACGTTAAAAACCCTTCTAATCATGCCTTCCTTCTCAATGTGTTGTTTGCCATTCATTTCCAGGAGGTCCGAACAAAAAATACTAAGAAATTTGAAAGATTTGTCCTTCCATGTACAATTCCTGCATTTGCAAATGTGCCCTGGTTTATTATATTTAAACAGCTGTGTGTGTTGTGGGGGGGAATGTGTTTGTGTAGTAGAGATATATTTCTGTAAATGACAGAATAATCCTGATTATTATCTGAAAACCTGGTGAAATAACGATAAGATTATCTTCAATGTCATCTGAAAGAAAAGTTATTTTTAAAAAGTCATCTTTTCCATACAGAACCTCAAAATAAATCTTATCTTCTCTGTTTTCAAGTAACAGCTGCTCAGGAAAGAGAATTTTTTTCCTGGCTTTGGTGGAGACTTGTATGGTTTGGTTCACTGCTTTATGCTAAAATCTCAAGCAATCATACAACCTCGAGCAGTGGAGAGAAGCCAGGGTTTTTTCCTATGTCAGTCTGCAGCAGGAATAGAGTCAAGGTCATCTGTTAGAATATTACTCCCTTTCCTCTCCTCTGAATGCTGGAGAATGGTGACTGTCACACAAGATGTTATCACAGTAGAAGTCCTTGACGCTCTTCTCCTTATTGTGAAGAAGCTAGTATGCTCTTTCAGTAAATTAAAATCAGTATTACAGCCATAGAGGGTTGTGTATTGATATTTAGGAATACAGCTTTTAGTAGTGAATCAAAAGAGCATGCATTAATGCGCTAAGTAATTCTGCAGCTCAGCTGTTGTTTACAGTTTGGTAGCTATGTATAACTAGCACAGCCAGATCAGTCTTAGGAAGTAATGTGTATTTAAAACAAATGTATGCAATTAGGTTAATGTAATAGTCTTTCTTCAACCCTTTAGTTAGTTTATTAATTCGTAAAAATGCTACATGGTGAACTGTTACATGTTTGCAGTGCAAATCTTTTACCTGCTTTCTAAATGTAAAGAGATTATGTTGTGCTTGACGGCACTTCAAGATATGTTTTTATTATATCTATCTGTGCATTGATTTCTAGGTTTCTTTATTCAGATGAAGTTCAAATTGGTCCAGAAACAGTCATGACTACTCTTTACACTGCTAAGAAGTATGCAGTCCCAGCCCTGGAAGCACATTGTGTGGATTTTCTGACGAAGCACCTCCGAGCAGATAATGCCTTTATGCTGCTTACTCAGGTAGGTAAATTTAAGTTTAGTTTTGGTTTACTATGAAAATTGGTATTTGGAATGGGAATAACCAAGTAATATTACTTCACAGAGGGGTTGCCATCACGTCGTTTAATTTATGTCTGAAAATACCTTGTTGCTTTGTTAGCATTTTTACAGACTTGTCTTGGCTTTTATTGGTAATGTAGAGGATTTTTTTTTTTTTAATACACAGTGTACTGGGACATTTCAGATGAGACCTGTGTATTCTACAGCATATTTACATGAATATCCTAATTGTTTTTTTGTTAGTCTTTATAAGATAGTTCACTAGAGTAGATAAGATGTGTACTTTTTAAAGTTATATTTCCAAAACTAAAATTATAAGCATGAAGAAAACCTTGTATGCAGTGAATTCTCCTCAGTTATATTCTCCTTTGAGAATGTAAGTGCTCTACAAGGTATAAACACCAGGCATACTTAGACAAATCAGCCTATTTTAATTTAGACCTACATTGAGTTAAAAAATACTTGCTTCTTAGAATTAGCAATTTAGCAGATTGATGCTTGTAACAGCGCAGTAACCAAAGCTATACTACTTTACTTTCTCAGGCTCGTTTGTTTGACGAACCTCAGCTTGCTAGTCTTTGTCTCGACACAATAGACAAAAGTACTATGGATGCAATAAGTGCAGAAGGCTTTACCGATATTGATATAGGTAAGTTCCTTCTTGTGTCTTAAGTGTTAAACTTCCAAAGGGAATCATACTGTTTTGCTGCTGTGTGACACTTCTCTCTTCAGGGCTGCACAAATCAGGTACAATGTGTAGAATCTGTTTTTGTTGTAGTTGTTTTTTAAATATAAACTGGCTTAGAATTCTGCTGGTAATTCTGCTTTCTATACCTTTTCCTTTACAAAAAGTCAGCAGTTGTGTATTTGGTTACTTAGATATATATAGTAACAATCAAGTTTAAGATTTTACTCCAGATCAGCTAGATTGTATTCCAAACTCAGACTGAAGAAAGGTATTCCAGCTGCTTAAAGAAATTTTAAAGTCGTTAATTTGTGTTCAGTGGGTTTAGACCCAGACTGTGAACGTTAATCTCTACTCTTGATAAATCTCAATCTGTTTTGACTTGTGACTTTTCTGTGACAGCAAACATGCCTCGCTCAAATTCAGGGCGTGTAAAAAATCCTGAAGAAGACAGAAGATTCAGAATGTGAAAAAACTTGTTTTTTTTTTACAGCTCATGTTCTATGTTAAACTGAGAGTTGAGCAAACTAAACCTTAAATAATCAGTAGAGACTTTTTGCATATGCTCTTCCTAAAATGTCAGAACATGTAAGAAATACAGGAAAAGTTGCTTTTATAAAATGCAAGTGAGAGTAGCTTGCCTGACATCCTGTGTTCCACCTTAAAACTTTGTGGGAGGCAAATGCGTCAATGTTTAAGATCACTTTCATGTACCTTTAAACTGGTTTTGTGTGCACTGCTGCTTCTTGTGTCTATAGTTGGTTGAGATTGGCAGGTGGATACTTGGCTGAGAACATGACAGTGTTGTCATGAATAACTGGAGTGGTATTGTACATTCACCACTGTACTTGATCACTGCCAGCTTTGATCTTCCCATAGTCATGGAAATTCTTTAGGGTATTTATTGGTTGTCACTACATAGATTATATAGTATATTACACCTATATATCCTATATATAGGACCTATAGTATATAGATTATATATAGTCACACCCTTAGGAATCAAGAAGAAAGTTTATGTGCTGTCTTCATGGCAGGAAGAGGAAGGATTTTATTTTATTTTTTAGCTTGGACACCTGTACACTATTGGGATACTTCTTCAGTCATAAGACAGATTGTGTGGTATTATAAAAGTTCTGAGCATTTATTTGTTTAATGTTTTAAGCTTATTTAAAATGTGTAGAATTGTTTTGGATTAATATTGACTCAAATCTGTTAATATTTTTTCACATAACACAGACACATTGTGTGCAGTTCTAGAAAGAGATACCCTTAGTATTCGAGAAAGTAGGCTTTTTGGAGCTGTTGTTCGTTGGGCAGAAGCTGAATGTCAAAGACAACAACTGCCTGTGACATTTGGAAACAAACAGAAAGTCCTTGGAAGAGCTCTTTCCTTAATTCGTTTTCCATTAATGACTATTGAAGAGTTTGCAGCAGGTGAGTTCTGGAGTTCTTTGTCCTACTAGTTCTGCACAGTAGTTCTGCATGGCTCATCTGTGAGTGTTGAGATCCTTAACGCTCTATCCTGTTATTATTAATATTGTATTAATAAATATTGTGATGCAGTCTTAATGAAAGCAAAACATCCTGCAGAATATGGTCTGGCCATTGGAAGATGTTATTGCCGTCCTTGGTGTGCAAGTATACGTGGTTTAAATATGACAGTTGGATTAAGTTTTAGAATTATCTTGGAAGTTTTTTCTTTTCATAGGCCCTGCTCAGTCTGGAATCTTGTCAGATCGGGAAGTAGTAAATCTCTTTCTGCATTTTACTGTCAATCCTAAGCCAAAAGTAGATTATATTGATCGACCAAGATGTTGCCTTAGAGGAAAAGAATGCAGCATCAACAGGTTCCAGCAAGTGGAGAGTCGCTGGGGCTACAGTGGAACAAGTGATCGGATTAGGTATGGCTTTGGAAACTATTTGAAGGGGAGACATAGAAGTGTGGGAAGAACGGTAGTGATATTATTCAACTTCCAATTTTTGGCATAAGATACAGTAACAGACTAGCTGGCACCGTTTGGGCACATCTAATCTTTTCCTTTTTAAAGTAACTTAGGCTGTTGCACTGATGAAATATAAAGTAGCAAAGAACAAAGTTCAAAAGGCCTGGGTACTTTCTAGAGGTGTGGGGTATTTCCTGCATATCCAGTTTTAAAATACAAAGTATTTTGAATATCTCTGAAATAACAACAGATCAAGAATCTGGTCATTTTTCATTTAGTAATCCTAAATATTAAAAAAAAAAAAAAAAGCCTCAGTGGATTCACAAAGCTTTATGCTATAAAACTGATTTAAAAAAAACAACTTTTATTTGTTTTTACTGTTGAAATCTAAATAGAAAACACTGTTGAAAAATATTAATGCAATGTCATTTTCAATTTGGTTTTGCACACTTCAGTGGGATTCTTTTTCTTCCTTGACTGGGAAGAAGGTAACACACCCATAACAGTTGTTTAAATTCCTTTCTTGGCTTGTGTTTTACTAGATTCACAGTTAACAGAAGAATTTCTATAGTGGGATTTGGATTATATGGATCTATTCACGGACCTACAGACTATCAAGTCAATATACAGGTACAGTATATTCTGTTTAAATAGGCTTAGGTGGAAACTATGCTTAATACAAAAGATTTGCTGTATATCTAAATAGGATAGCAGTCTGATAGGCAGGAATCTAAGCTGTATTTTATCCTCAACAGTATCATAAGCAGCCCACTAGGGAAAAGTAAGTACAATATGAAACTTTTCTTCCTATCCACTCTAGTCTCCTGTCCTTCGATCCTTTTCAGAACAGGCTTTTCCTGAGACTGATTTGGTCTCTCTGTTTAGTAACTCCCAGTGAATCTTGCTTCAGAACACTTGTCCAGTGTAACCTTGAATTCCTGTAAGCTTTCTGCAAAGGAATTTCACAGCTTTATAATGCGTTCAGTTGTGCACTAACTCTGTCCTTTTAATAACGTTTCTAGTTAAGCTTAGTTTTATGTATATCTTTTATATTTTAATGTGTCAGTTTGAACTTTTCTATTTTAATTCATGTTTCTATAGGATGACCTTTTTGTTTGTTTACAGCAATAGCCCTGTGCTGTTTAGTCATGCCAGCTTTTTTCCCTTTTCTCAAGCCTTTCTAATAGGTAATGTGTGCCGGTACTGTACTGAGGAGTGTGATGTCTTTTAGTAGTATGCTACTTAAAAGGATTTGATTTTCTTAATTGCTTAGTTTAGCTTCTTTTGAACAAGCTTCCTCATTTTTCTTTTTGAAGTTTAGCACAGCTGTGGTGGATTTGCTTGTGTTGTTCATGTAGGAACGCTGACTCTAAGTATATTATAGACAGTGTTACATAGTGTTTCCATTATGAAATTTTGAATCTGATCCTACTAATCGCTCAGTACCAAATCAAGGGTTGCGTTTCTTCCTACTGAGCAATTGGTTAGCAATCTCATGAAATGGTCAGTGATAGCATCTAAAAATGTCACCCCTGTTTCGTGTCCTGATGTGACACTTGCCCAGTCTGAGAGGGTAACTGAAGACACCACTAAAATTGTATTTCCTGCTCCTGTAGCCTGTCTGATCTCTCTTAGCATGTGTGGTCAGGATTGTCTTCTAGTAATATTGATCCATCACTGTATCTTTCCCTTTTTAAGTATGGTATTTCAATCCATTTGAATTCTCTTATTGAGTTTAGTTTTGATTTGTTTCTGAGCTTTCTAGCAAGGTATTAATGTTCTGTGGCTGACACTGTTACTCTGTGCTGTGTATTTCATAACCCGCTACTATAGCATCACATTGATTTACTAGGTGTGTGGAATGTTTTGTGAAAGAATCTGTGACTTTATTTGGGGACAGATGTCCCCATTTTATTTTGTAGACTTTAGCATGTGTTGGAAATGCTGTTCCAGTTTTTTTCTTGGCATCCTATTTAAAGGGCAGTTTATTTGTCTACTGTTTCCTATTTGATGATTACTGTTCTCTGACCATTGCGTACTTAAGTATAGGAATTTTGTGTCTATGTTTTGCAGGAAAAAAAAAATCTTTCCTTTTATGATGTTCCAAAGAGAGTGTATCTGGGTTGAGGTTTTGAAGGAATTTGTTGGCTTTTCCACATTCCTCAGTTTAAAAACTCACTTGCAAATCCCTTGGTTTGAAATGTTATCAATTTGCTTTTCTCAAACTATACATCTGTGTAAATGAGTAGTATAGTGCACTCGGGTGAATCTTTAGAACGAAAGATTTAGCTGTTAGGTCATCAGTACCACACTATACTTACTGGGGGATTTTTACTTCTCATTAACCCTTGTTTGATTCCCTTAGACTAAATTCCTGTTAGCAGATGAAAGCACTTTGTGTGATCCCTCAATATATTTGCTGGATTTATTTCGTCTGAAAAGAATTTAGTTCTTGCAAGGCAAACCAAAGCATGTTAAGTAGGAATGATCAAGAGACTCACTTGAGAAACACACTCCTGATCCAAACTGACAGGCTGATGCACCTTTATGGTTCAGATGAAGGCCACCCATCCTCTACAGATTTTTTTTACTCTGAAACTATCTCCAGTTCCTGATGAATCTGAAACTTTGTCCTTACAGACAGCCATTTAAGTTGTCTCTGTACCTTTCATTTTGAATGTGCATACAATACCGGCAGAGCTTCAGAAAAAAAATAAATCTTTTATACTTGCCCTAAAATAGTAGTAATGTATATTGCAAATACATCACTTATGTTAAAGGGGCATATGCCTTCAGCATTAGAATTGTTAGTATTTCTTTTGATTGTGGCTGGAAAAAAAACTTGAAGCCCTGTTTGAGGCAAAGTATGCTCCCACTGGTGCAGTAATAAAATTATATAGCAATTTAATAATATTAAAATTGTTAGGATTGTTGTTAGTGGAGTAATCATGAGCAGTATTTGTGTTTCTCTAAAGCTGTGGTATCCTACTTCTGCAGGAGATGTTCAGCAGCATGGATCAGAAATTGCTATCCAAAATGAGAAGTATGATATCTGCTATTTCTGACATCTCAGCTAAAGATTCCTATTTGCCACTAAAACTGAAGGCAAAAGAAATATGTGGTCTGAGTGTAATTTTTCTCCTGAATATGGAATAGAAATAAATTGTATAAAACATTGAAGCAGGAGTTTTTGTTTTCTTCTAAGAATATATCATTGACTGTTTATGTTATCTGTAAAAACTTGTTTTCTAAATGAACCACAGCCTGTGAAGCATGTGGGTCCAGCCTCATGTGCTTCCCTCATGGGGGCTGTGTAGGTGTACAAAGACCAGCAAATCTAAGTATAGGATCATACGTAGTTTATTAAGGTCAAAAGCTGAAGGTTCGAGCTATTCTTCATCTCCTCTCAGGCAAAGCCTATAACCTGGTTGGAGCAGCGTTGTGGGCTGAGTTTAGCACAGAGATTGGACAGCCTGTGTAAAAATGCAAAAGCCATGGTTCACCACACTGCCGGGTCAGCCCTCACAGTATTGTTAGGAAATTGCACCTATCTCAATTCTGAGACTGCACTATTGTTGCAAATAAACTGGGTGGAGTAGGCAAGTGTTTCGCTTGTAATACTCTAATGTGTGTACAGTAAGAATCTTTCTCAAGCTCATAAATCTAAAGATATGGTTTTCATGTCTTTATGCAGATAATTGATTATGAGAGGAATCAAACACTGGGACAAAATGATACTGGATTTAGTTGCGACGGAACTGCCAGTACATTCAGAGTCATGTTCAAAGAACCTATAGAGATTCTGCCAACGGTTTGCTACACAGCTTGTGCAACATTAAAAGTAAGAATGCTCAACAGTATAGAAGAAAAAGCTGTTTTGATCCAAGGGTTTGTCTTTTGTCTCCTTTCTGATGGGAAAGTGTCTAAATAAATACAGATTTTTTTATTTTTATTTTTTTACTGTTAATTAAGCAGTGTTTGAACTTCAAAACTTTATGGGTCTTGCTGCACGTTTTCATTCAGTTGCTAATGTCTTCTGATGTTTTTCAGGGTCCTGATTCCCACTATGGAACAAAAGGATTGAAGAAGGTGATCCACGAATCTCCTACTGCTAGCAAAACATGCTTTGTCTTTTATAGTTCGCCGGGTAACAACAATGGGACATCAATAGAAGATGGACAGATACCAGAAATAATATTTTATACATAATTTCACATGATCATCTTGGATGTGTCAGTGTATCATTGGACTTTAGCTCACTATTGGTGACAGTAAGACAATTCTGTGAAATGACATGAATGTGTTAAAACAAAACTAACTTGTTTGAGAGGTACCAGGAAAGCTATTTTCTCTGCGTCATTGTCAGCAGAATGTAACTTAGCTTTTCCTCTTAATGAAGCATCAAGTGGCATAAGTACTCTGTATATTGAAAAGATTGTTTTAAATAGTATGTTGTGATTAATGGCTTTGTATTTTGAACCCTTTATTTCTCACATAGTACAATTCATTTTTTGAACTGGAAAATCTGTACTAGTTTATGAACTTCACATGTACATTCATTTTCCCCAACTTGTCCTAAAAAGTAACTCTGCTGCTCTATTACCAGCTTGCACATCTCTCCAAAATAATCTTGGAATGACCTTAAGGACATGAATTACTGCTATGTAGGTATATTATTTTGTTTTGGACGTACATCAGCAAAGCTGGATTCGTATTGCTATCATCTAGACTTTTTGGATGAGCTGTGGAGAATTAATGGACTTAACACTCCAGACAGCAGCTGCAGCAAAGGAAGATGAAGTCCAATTCTGCAATAAATGGATCTTTCCGGAATCTATTAATTTAGAAGGGCTGTTTTGGAACACAGAGCCGGTTATGGACATAGCCATTGTATATAAATATGTGCCTATAAGAAAATGTATAATGTGAAAACGGGAATATAGGACTTGTAATGATGCTATTTTGACTGGATAACCTGATACTAAAGAATTAGTATGAACTAAGGGCGATGTGTGTGCCACTCATTCTCCTGCCTATGGTAATCGGATGCCGTCGGTGTAGTTTTACACTTCTTCCTGTACAGAACTCTGTACCCTCCCTGACGGTGTACTAGAGCACTCCTTGGAGAACGATTTTGGGGTGAGGAGGGGGGACGGAGCCACCCCCACCTCATTTTTCTTATTTCCTGGGACTTTCCTGGAAATTTCCTCTTGGGGCCAGGCCCTGTGGGGCCGGGGGCGGTGCCTGCCGGGCCGGGGGCGGGGCCGGGCGGTGCTGGCGGAAGGGCAGCGCGGAGCCATGCCGGGCCCCAGCGGCTTCCGCCCGGTGCTGCTGGCGGCGGTACGGCGGCTTGGCGGGGCCATGCCCGGGAAGGTGCGTGCGGGGCGGCCGGGCCGGGCCGGGCCGGGCCGGTACCCGCGCTGACGGCGCGTTTCTCTCTTTCAGGGCCGAGGAGCCGCGAAGGAGCCCGCGGGGCCGGTGCTGGCCGCGGGGCCGGTGGTGGCGGCCGAGGGCGGCGTGAGGGTGACGGTTCGCGCCAAACCCGGCGCGCGCTGCAGCGCCGTCACAGGTGGGCTGCGGGCGGGCGGGGCGGGCTCGGCAGGGGGAGCCCCAGGGGCTCTGTGGGCTCGGGCGGCGTGCAGCCGTGTAACCGTGTAACCCTGTAGCCGTGTAGCTGTGTAACCGTGTAACCCTGTAGCCGTGTAGCTGTGTAACCGTGTAACCCTGTAGCCGTGTAGCTGTGTAACCGTGTAACCGTCATCCTGCGCCTGGGGGAGACGGGAACAGTCATGAGGAGCCCTCGCCCCCCCCAGGCAGCCCCGTGCTCGCGCTGTGAATCCTCAACACGCCTCCGTTTTATTTTATTTGTGAAAGGAGGGACCGCGAACCAGATGGCCTTGAAGGACTCTTCCAACCTTAATGGTTCTGCGGTCTTCCCTTCAAACGCACGGGCACAGCGCTTCAGTTTTACGCCAGCTGCTTGGATCCCAAGGGCTTGTGGAGGTTTCCTCCTGCTATAAAAGTTGGAGCTCGCAAAATCTGTTCCCTCGCTACAAGTCTGGGTGCTCTGGACAAACCTGAGCAGGTTTCTACATTGATAGGTGTGAGCCTGACACGGGGGCTTATTCCCTGCCGGGTGCCTCCCCCCTCCGAGAAGAGCGATGCTGAGCTCTCTTTCCAGCTGTTTCAACGGGGATTAAAACTAAAAGCAGTTCTAGGCCATAATAGTTACGGTTTAAAAATGTTTAAATCTAAAAGCTGGAGCAGAGTAGAAGCGAATGTGAATGTGAATATCACGTTTCAGTCATTACATCCAAGAAACACTGATCAATTGGGTGAGTTTTACTTGTGGTCAGTAAAATCTGAGCACACATTAGCACACTTAGATGTGCTGCCAATTGAGCCAGAGAAAACGTGATGATAGCAAAGATCTCGGGGCCAGCCTATTGGTCATGTTCTTTTTTTTGTGCACGTTGGTGTTAATACGATCTGTATTATGCTGCACAGTGCCAAGCTGGAGTACACCAGCAGCAGAATGGGCAATACAGAGAGAACATTACCATAGTGCCCCGACTGCTAGAGTGTAAAAGCCAAAAATTCCTAGCTGCCGACTGATACGGGTCTAAAGGCTTTGATGTTCTTTGTGCTGGAAAGTTATCATTGTTCATACTGGCTGACAGTTAACGTAAGGGAATTTGTGAAGTATAAAAATACCGAGTTACCTGCTGATCTAGGAGTTCATTTGTTTGTAAATTGAAATGCTTTTGAAAGCATAAGCGTTCATTTCTAGGAAATGATACCTAGATATTTTGAGCGTTCTGAGCATAAACTCTTTAAAATATCTGTTCTAGATGTGACAGCTGAGGCAGTAGGTGTAGCTATTGCTGCACCTCCGTCAGAAGGGGAGGCAAATGCAGAGCTGTGTCGCTACCTCTCTAAGGTGCTAGAAGTGAAGAAGAGTGAAGTTATTTTAGAAAAGGTACTTTTTTTTTTTCTTTATTTCAGTCTTCTCTTCCTGCATTTTAAATTCAAGATTCTGAATTGTAATTCACTGAGTTAGTCATTGGAGATACTCTCCAAGTTCAATCCAAAAGACACTTGAAAAGTGTTTGAGTTAATGGAATGATTAATTGAGGAAAAACCTAATATAAGAAGAACCACAGCTTGAGTATGTAGTCAGAATACTTCTTATCATGATATATTTTCAAAAATTTATGCAGTTCATGTTTTCTGTTACCCTTAAAGATTCTTTTGTTTTCATTTCAAATTCAATACACATAATTTGTGCTTTGCAGAAAAATGTGCATTTTATTCATAACTTTGCATTCATTTTTTGAAGGTACTTCTGTATTTGAGTAAAAAATTTCTGAAAAGTAACTGTTGCATATAAGTAAAAGCATTTGTAAACACATCCATTCTATCTGGGCCTTAACAGTTTCTCTGTACTAGTAGAACTTGCATGTGTTGACTTGGCAAGTGGAAACTGTTTGTATTATTCATTGCACTGAATAAATAATTTGTTTTATTAACACATTGAACTTATATGTCAGTCGTTCCAACCATGTTAATTTACAGTTTGTAAGTGTGAGAGCACAATGAAGAACTGTGCTTTTTATTTTTCTGTGCTTGTTTAATGTAGCTGTAGAAGTCTGTTAAAAGATAGTGGTAATAAATGGAATACAATTAATGAATTGAGCACTGCTTTGATGAAAGGTAGAGATGCTAAGGCTTGGTTCATGTTTTCTTGACTCCTGGGCAAATTCCTTAATTCAATCAACATTTTACATTAACACTTTCCTGTCTTAAAGAGACGTTTAGGTTTAACTAGATTATTCTCATTAGTGCTAAGCAGAGTTGAGCATAAAAGGGGCCAGTGTTGTCTGACCTTCTTGACTCAGTTGATCTGACCTACAGTGTCCAAATAATTGCATGCTAGTGTTGTTTTTCACAAACCACTGTTTGTTCTCAGTGAAGCACTGTGGTAAAGTCAGTATTTTATCTGTGACTTAGATTTCCCATCCTGATCTGCTAGGCGTACACACCGAGTGATTTTTGTACTATTTGCTCTCTGTTATGTGCTACTTGTTTTATGATAAGTGATAACACTACCGAAACTAATCCAAGTGGGAAACAATCCAGTATAAAATAGGGCTTTGGAAATATGGTAATATTTCTACCCAAGGGGCTTGATTTTCATCATCAGCTGGCTAGTCTGCTTCAAAAATCTATTTTTAATTTTAAAATTCATGCCATATTTCTGTATAGCAGTGTTAAGACATTCTCCTTATTCAGGATGTCCTTTTGGATCTTTAAAGATTTTTGTCAGGCCGCAGATTAAAATGCAACATATTTGTTTCTCACGTTTTTACTGAATACAGGCAAAGTTGTAGCTTCAGGCGAAATGAAATGAAATTACAAATTTGCCAGTTCCTATGTAAAATAGCAATTTTGTCAGTAATACAAAAACAAGTCAACGATATTTAAAATAACTGCCATACTAATCTGAATATTTTACAGGTTATATACAATGCAATCTATTTTCATTTTGTTGCTATTACCAACCTGAGAATTCAGCTTAAGAGTAACTAATACTTTGTGGGAGACAGTGTTAAAGAAAGATCTAAAAGTCCACATCTATCAACTATATACCGTAACTTTAAAAAAATAAAATGCAAATGCAGTTGCAGTCTTGCTTCTAGATGATACAGCTGAATTTTGGAAACTTACCATTCCTTACTTTTTATGCCTATAAAAAGGGCATAAATTCAGGGCATGCTCTGGGAGCTGTATCCAATTTTAAAAGCAGAGTAGATGAGGCATTGCTTTCCACTTTTAAAATAACTAGAAAGGACACTGATGAACCATGTCTTACTGCTGTTATTTCTGCGTACCTACACTCTAAGAATTATTTTTTCAACAATACCTGTATAATTTTTCAATACCTGATGTATTAGCATCACAATGAGCTTTTTGGCAATGTGTGTTTGGTGGTGATTCTCTGCAAGATAATTTTTTGTGTGTGTCTGAACCAGGGTGGTAAATCCCGTGATAAAGTGGTGAAGATTTTGGTATCAGTGACACCAGATGAGATACTAGAAAAACTGAAAAAAGAAGCTTCCACTTGACCTAAAACAAGAGCAGCAAATGGAACAATGTAATGCATCTTGGTAAACGGACTGATGGTTTTTCTTATGTAAATCTAGTCCTTTTGAGAATTTGGATAATGACAAGGAGAAGATACTCTCTGTCCCCCCTCCCCTTTGTCAATATAGCTGCTGTATAGCTGAAGTGTTTGTGCATGTGTAGGTTTGCTCAGAAAATCTTGTCTTTACTGAGGCTCTGTATCGGCTTCTGTTAGTACCACAGGCCTTTTCCCCTCTGGAGAGTTTCCTGTCAGTAAAATTTGTCATCTTTCATGGACTCTAAAAAGTTGTTTAAGAAAATTGTTTCTGAATGCAACGAACTTTGGTTCACCAAGCAAAAGGCTTGGAGTGATAGGCTTCAAAGGCATTGGGACAATGTGAAAAGAAGTGTGGTGCAAAATGATAAATCAATATGGACAGTGAAGACCTAGAAGAGTGTTCTCTTTGATATCTAGTGGCGGGTATAGGGTGCAGTTCTACGCTATGTTCACATATGTACATCTAATACAAATGTATTTGGAGCCAATATACTGTTCTTGATCATCACTCAGGCAAACTAAAAACAGAATCAACAAAATAACTGAAGCAAAATCTGAAGTTTATAGCACTGACCCCAAACCCAGTAATTGCATTGCTAGTGTCACTTTGTAATAGCCTGCAATCGGTTGCCTGAAAATCAGAGATACAATGATAGAAGCTTTGCCAAATGTATGTCAAGTGTAATGACTGTTTTTAATAAAAGGGGCAAAAAATATTATCAAACTTTGCTTTGTGTTTATATTTTTAACAGAAACATGGTTTTCTAGATGCCACATACTAGATTGTTATTTTTAAACAGAACTTTTTTGTGATCGTTCCTTGGTTTAAAACTGCTTAGTATCTCAACCCATGGAAAATCGAGCAGAGTCAGAATTTGAGCAGGCAGAACTGAACAAGAAATCTGAAACAAAATGGGCAACTATATCCCAGTCTTAAGGGCAGTAAGATGATTTGACTTTTCTTTTTTACATTCTTCAGAGGCCAGAGTAAGATTTAACTATTTCCGAAAAATGTTTGTGATATCATATGTCTCTGGTAGGAATTTGCTTTGTCATCTGAGTCACTACTAATGCCTGAATTTCTTATCTTTATTATGTTTGTCATGTTTTACAAGTACTTATGTTTACATATGTATATATATTTAATGCCTAAAGTAAAAAAAAAAAATGTTATGGATGTAAAAGTTAGGGCTAAATTCCTTTACTAGCGTCACATGGTGCAGACTTTATAGCTCACAAATCATTTTTTCATGATCAAAAATCTCATTTTATCAAATTCTTTCTTCTTCCTGATATCCTAAATATTGCAACAATTTTATTTAGACTTCAAGGTGACTCATTTTCACAGATTTTACAAAAATGTTATGCTGTAGTTTGGACAGTGTTTAGGGAACTAAGACTAAATTGTGACTGGTATTTGCTTTATGTTTTGTATCTGGACTCCCTATGTTCTCAGGCTTGTGGCCAGCTACACATTGCCTCGCTCGTCTTCCCTTACCACTTTCAGCCCATATGGACCACTTTCGGTTTACTGATCTGTCAGCTCTGGTTTGTAGCTCCTTGGCGTTGCATCTGTTCTTGCCCAGCAGAGGGGTACCATGTCCTGCAGAAGAATTAAGGCAGAACAAGCAAAAATAAGTGTTCGTGTTTGGTTGGTTATTGGGTTTGTTTTTGTTGTTGTTTGTTTTTGTCTTATTCCCCAAGTTTCTGTTTATTATGACTGGGACACAACAATCCAAAGATTGTGCAATCCTGCTTTAATAAGCTGTAGGAGATGGATGCTGCAACAGCCATTATAAATAATTCCCAGGAAGCTGATACCATGTGTGACATGGCATATATTCTATATTGAAATAACATATTACACTTTACCAGGACTTCAGACTCTGACCGAGGTAGGAGGTGGGTAGGCAGGTGCAGTGTCTGAGGTACATTAGTCTTTGGTGACGATTGTCTACAAAAGTGACCAATTTAATCTTTCAGTTCCTTCTATGTCTTGTCAATGCGTTCTGCCTAATCTCTTTGCCAGCTTCTGCTGCAGAGATTTTACTTTTCCCAAACTCCTTCTGCTAATATTCTGCATCTTTTCTTCCAAAGCACTGAAGGTATGAAGACAAATAGGGTGCTGTCAGTGTATCATGCTGCCATTTTTATGTAATCTGAGCCAGACACAGTCACATTCATCACCCTTGTCAATCAGAAGATGAGTCCTATTCAGCTAGGAAGTTAGTAGTCCTTGGGTAGGCAGCCACTGCGCCCACCTCTCTTTTGCATTTCTGCTTCCTGTCACATTTGTGAGTGTGTTGGGGCCCATATATAAAGCTGATTTTGTTCTTAGCCAAGCCAAGTACTTTTTCTTTTGTCTGGTTTCTAATACAGCACTTGATATTCACTTCAGTTTGTCCTGTTCAGTCGTCATAGGTGTTTTTTCGAGAGTTGTTGCAGTTATATTTTTTTAGCATTGCTTCTCTCGAAGCAAAAATAATATCGGTGGCCTATATTCAAGCCCTAACTTCTGTTGCTCAAGGCATTAGCTAGTTGAGACCTCAGTGCAGATGTGAAAAAGCAATGGCAATGGAAGCAGAGAAGTGGAAATTCAGTTATCCTGGTAGCAGTGCTTTGCCTTGCTCAAGATTGACCCAGTAGACTAGCGAGCAGTGTGGCAAATGAAGCCTTTACATGCTGGGAACAGACAATTTGTTTGATACCAGTAACCAAAATTATTTCAGAGGGTACTGATGTTTTCATGTAGTCTCCCGATTATATTTATAATATAATACCTATAATAGTCATTGATATATTTATTCTTGTGACATGCCTGAGAGGCAGGAAGGTATTGCTGATGTATGGCACAGAGAGGTAAGTGTCTTGCATCACCAAACAAGACGTCAATGCCAAAAGCATGATTTGGGCCTAGATCCTTGCCATCAACTCTCTTGGTGAACACAATGAAATATCTTCCATTCTATTTAGAAAATTATGGTAGTAAATATTCCCTAACTTTTCAGCAGAATATATTTTTAATAAAGCAGTAGCTCCTTTAGCTTGTTGGTCCCCACTGTATCTATGTGCATAAGAACGTCTTTTTTTCTTAAAGCAACGTGACTTGAAATCCTACTATTTATTCAAGCTCAGTGCTCTTTTCCTAATGCATTGTCTGACCAATGTCAGTAAGATCTGTGTAATGGTGATTTAATATCTTAGTGGTTATAGATGTGGGCAGGCAGTGTTTTTTTTATACAATTGAGTTATTTAAACATTAGCAAAATAGAAGTTATCTGAATATATTCTGTGTCAAGCAGTCTTATGGCATAGAATATTCTTGCTCTTTCTTCCATTCAGTTAATGTTTACTTTCTAAAATCCAACTTTGAAAGTAGGTATATGTTTCATTGCAGCACTCTAATATGCTAATTAAGGATATTTAATTATACCCTCTGAAACTGGCCTCTTTGCTCTTTTTGTTTCAATCCGCTCCATTTATCATCTGAAGCACATCCCCATCTCTGCTTTTAGTCCCATGTGTTTCTAAATCCCTATTTCTTCCTGTATCATCAGTCTAAATAATCCTGTGTAATTGACAACTTTGTCAATAACTGGCAGTGGCAATTTACCAGAAGGCACCATTTAATATCTTCCTTCCTTCAGCCTCCAGGAAGATAGATACACCTGCTCTTTCTCCTCATTACTTCACATCGCCCTCTCAGTATTTCCCTTCTCATACCGTTTATTTGCATATGTAAACTTCAACCAGCTGAATCCCTTTTTTTTCTCTCCCCTTAATTCCAGCCTGCTATATTCCTGTCTTAATGTTTTTAGCCTTTATCTCAGGAGGATGATTCACTGCCATATTAGCTAGTATGAAAATGTGCTCCCCTGGCTCCTGGGAACACGGTGCTGTACCTGCATGTAAAGCCTATCTCCGTTACTCTCTGCCCCGAGTGCAGCAGCCTTTCTAAAGTGCTGTTAATGTAACCAAGGCACAATAAACAGTCAAAAATCTGCTGAAGAAATGAAATACTTGCCTGAAAGGAGGAGTCTGCTGCTTCTCTAAGGTACTGGAATTCATTTCTTCCTAGTCCTTTATGTGTAGTTTTTCAAGTAATTGTTAGTAAGCCGTGAAGAATTTTGCTTTCCTCTATAAATACTGCATTTATTAGTTTTTATTTATTGTCTCAAGAGTTGGGAAAGCTAGAGTAGTCTACCATACCATCTTACTGCAGCTCGAGGCTCAGGTTTTGGAATGTCATTTAAATAATATTTTGAGTTTCTGAGTTTAAAGACACGGGGAAAGTGAAATATGTTGAGTATTGCTATAGCAGTTGGTCACTATCGAAACGTGCTGTAAAGCGAACAGTTGGCCATTAACTTAGGGAGAAAAGAGTATTGAAATGAGCTCGAAGCTTCACGTTGTGCTGCTCAGATAAAGCAGTCTGCCTTAAGAGAATAACTGGAGTTACAAATTGTAATTCCAGCATAATTGTCATTAAGCTGCCTTTTTCCCATTACCCAGCATGTGTGTGGTGCTCTTGGGAGGGCTGCAGCACATTGTTCCTTTGGCCAGCTGTTGTTGCTGCAGTGTCTTGCAAAGCAGGATGCATTAAGGCATAATTTAAGGGAAAAAAAATCAGAACCCTAAATGCATATGAGGACTTCTGTAGTGCCCATCTCTCTGAAGGGGGCATTGGCAAGTCAAATTTTATGAATTTTATAAAATTAGATATTTCTACGTAACTTTTTTCTGGTGCCCTTTCCAGTAGATTGTTTCAAAATCTACAAAGTTTATTGCTTTTTTTCTGATGCTCAGAAGGTCTGTGGGGTAAACTTGGTAGCAATATCACCAGCCTTGCTCAAGCAGCTGCCTGCCTGCCATCCCTTGAGTCCACATGCCCTCTTGCTGCCCTCTCACGTTCACTTCTGCTGCTGGTGCTTCAGGTAAGTGCCTTCTAGCAGGACCAGCCTCCCTGGGGTTGTTTCTGCTCTTTATTTGTTACATCAGCATTGTTGCTGACACTTATCTCCTTAGCTGCTACAGTATTTTGTTTTTTCTTCATTTCTTGGGCTTGACAGCACTTTGAGATGCATTCATTGTGGAAGGGGAAAAAAGCCCTAGCGATGTAATCTTTGCAATCAGAGGGCAAACCTGTCCCTTCTAGTGAAACCCTGTAGCAGCTCTGTGTAGCCTCTTGGCATTTGCCCTTTAATAAAATGTCTCCTTTTGTCTTCAGTAAATCTGACAGCAATCAGCTAGCACATATCTGAGGTCATGTGCGTGCTATGAGGAAAGATTGCTATTAGCTATTAGGATGCGCTTATGAACAGAGAATTTTCTTCAGTACTTCAGCTGATTCTTTTCTGCCTTTTGACAGCAAAAATGCAATCTGTTCCTAATAAACCTGCTAGGTTCATGGGTGTTTTTTTATTTTTTTTTCTTTTTGTTTGAAAATCCTGATTAAGCTCATCAATGTCTGAATATCAGTGTTAATACATAGAGGGGACCAGCCAGGCAAATTGTACTTGACTAATTTTACTTAATGAGGACGTCTGATTCTGCTCCGTCACTTCCACACTTAGTTCAGGTTCAGCTACCAAAGCAGATCCAAGGCTTTTTGGTCAAATATTTTTAAAAGATGATCAGCTCATAATGATATTCTCAGACCATCAGACTTCTTTTTGCTGTGATTGCTGTCACTTATCAGCTAGAATTAAAAAAAAAAAAAATAAAGTATTTAATGAAGCACTAGGTGATATTTCTGGGAAGGGATAAATGGGAAATCAGAACATCTGAAAACACTAATTTGACAATAGCTGTCATTAAGTTGTGTGTGTGTAGCAAGACTAGTCTTCCAAATGTCTGGGTGTGTGAAAGTAGAGAAGGTGTAAGATCTAATTAAACATATTTTTCTTCAGTAGTCTATAAAGTATATAAGCCTGTATAAATCCTAAATCTGCAAAAAATAAGTGAAGTAAAACTGTCCATGGAGGTGTTGGCGTACATATTATGCATTTAGGGAAACAAGACCAGAAGAACATGCAATGCCAAAGCTCGCTGTAAGCTTTTCTGCCAGCTTTATTGGAGTTGTCATCACACGTGTGAATTTGAAAGTATTTTTTCTTTAATCTTCTGGAAGATAAACTTACACAAGGAATGTTTTTTCTTGCACCACTGTTTATATCACAAGGCTGTTAAGAAAAGTTTCGTTAAAGATGTGTTTTATGAAGAATGTTTAACAACTTATATAGAAAACCTTTGGTCTCTCAGCTGCGTATGATTTCTGCTCACTCCAGTGGACCTACTCAGTCTTTTACCTGGGAAATAATGTAGTGAAGTGCTTCAAGCTTTACATGCCTGGGATTACAAATTTAAATAAACAAATTTTGTTAGTTCATTTTCAGATCTTAGCTATTTCCATGCTGTGTTCTAGGCTTTGTCCCTCAGGTGTCCATGGGGAGGTACCTTGATTAGACTCTGGAGAAACAGTACCTGTTTGCTTGATTCCTGGGACTGAGTAACGGGCAAACTTCTCAAATCAGAAAATGAAGAAGAGAAAACACGGTAGGGAGGGGAGAATAGAGAATAATTTACATTATTCAAAGGTCATTTATTGAACTATTAGCAATTTTTTTGGCTTGTTGGAAGCATTTGCTGCATGTCCTAAGCTCTCCTGGGGAGAAGCATGCACAGAATAAACGATGTGATGGGCTCCAAATGTTTTATAGCATCTGCTCTGCTGTTTAGCACTCAAGTCAAAATGGGAAAAAACTGTCAGAAGAGTAATACCTTCCTTGTCATGTTTTCAAAGACCGTAAATCTAATAATTTGCAACATAATTTGCCCCATCTTTCACAGTTATTTTTTTACTTACAATCTATGAATCTAGATGGGAAAAGGCTATTGCCTATGGCTCTTTTAGTGTGAATTGTGAGCCCTTAAATGCCAAACTGATTTTTTTTCAGGAAGGAAAGATTCATCTTCTGAAATCATAGATCCACGCAAGGGCCATATCCATGTGTAATATAGAAAGAGCATCTACTGGTGCTATTGTTATTTAGAGACGCGTGAGTTAAAATACAAATTTAGATGGAAAAGTCTGTGTGCTGATTATAACTAGTTCATCTGTTCTGCCTTTTCATCTCATTTAAGTAAATGGATTCTACAAAGGCAGCTACAGTCTGGCAGTATTTTTTTCTTTTTGGTGACTGAACTATTATCCTTCGCAGCAAGTCGGGACTAACAATTTGTAATTACTCCGAGAGGCTGGCGCATCCCCACGACACCAGAGTCAGCCAACTGCAGCTCCTGGGGTCTTACCTCATCTGCAGAGCTTCCTCCAAAGTAAAGCGAAGGCTCCCACAGGTTTTCGTCATGCTAAATTGGCAGCCCTGCGAGTCAGCCTCCAGCCTCTTGCGGTGGGAGGAGCTGGTGCCAGAAGAGCTCATTCAGGTTAGTGGCTACGGTGCGAGTTTGCTCTGCAGGGGGATGATAACTGTGGACTGTCTTCAAAATTGCTTCCAGATGAGACACTCCATTCTTTTTCTCTGTCAGGAAAGCGTTAGACTTAATTGGAAGAGAAATTTGAACTCAGAGAAATTCGTACCAATCATCAAGTCTGAATTTTAGACCTAGCGCCTCTGCTGTGTTAATTTCCACTGTTGAAAGAGAACAAATACCAAAAGGGGAAGACATGTCAAGGTTTAAGTGAAATCACTTAAGAATGGTGAAATCAGGTCTTCTGATTAACTGGCTCATTCAACAGTGTAGTACGTGAGAGGGTGAATCAAGCACTTGTTTTCTTTTGCTTTACTGCCTGTGAACAGCGTCAAGCAGAAGTGGCACCCATCTTTGCCTCTTCCACATTGAAAAGCTTTCTCCACAAAGGAGTCTTTGGTCTTCTGCTACATGCCTGTTCAGTTTTAGAGGATAAATACAGCCCACAGTTTTAAAGGGTAAATAAATCTGTGACGACTTAGTTGCAACAAAAAAGCATGACTGACAGCAGGTTTGGCAGCAGACAATAAGCTATCAAGACCGTTGTGAACCTAGAACTGGCAGCAGGGGAGAACGAGATGTATTTCAGCATTGTAAGGAAGAACATGTACTAAACAGTAAGATGTGAGCCAATTTTAGGGGCTAGGACTGCTGATTATATTTTTGTCCAGTTTCATGAGGGACAGAATCTTTTCCAAAGAAGAATGTCAGGCCTCTAAAATAAGACAATAAGAGCATGTAATCTAGGTATAGCAACCTCTGTGTTTTGTCCTTTTCCCCTAATCTTTTCTTATTTGTAATTCTCATTATGGATTAGATGCAGGTTCTTGGAGATGCACATTCCTCTTTTCCTTGGGTAAAGCTCAAGTCTCTAATTGCCACTGTAATACAAATAATAATAAGAGCATAATCAAGGTTGTATTTGTTTTGTGGTTATTCTGAACACTAGAGGCTTACAGTAATTATAATACCATTAAATAATAATGACAAAAGTAAGAAAGTAGATCATGAGACTCCTTGAAGGAGATGAAATGTTGCTCAGTTTTCTTCAGTAAGCCAGGCACTGCATTCCTGTGCATGTCTTCTATAGCAAAAAGACCATCCTGAAATAATTTCCAAAATGCTGAGGCATAGATCAACCCCTGTGTGTTAAGGACAAAGTATGCCATATAAAAGACAAGTTTATGTGGGAGAAACTAAGCAGGAATCAGCTCAGTCTCAAAATTAGTTTTCCGTGATTTTTGGAAGTGCGTTGCATCTCACTGCATTTAGTAGTCAGAGATACTGCATTTAGTGCACAGAGGCAAGAATGTAACTATGAAGAAAGGAAGCCTTTTATATACCTCTCACCATGGCATCTGATTGCTTTATGAATTTGTGCAGCCAGGGGTATGACTCTATTTAAAAATGTTGTGGAGTGTACTGATGTGAAAACATTGTATGAAATGATTCTGTGACCCAGCCCTTTGTTCCGTGCAGCTGTGCTCAGTACTGCCGTCGTGACTTGTATAAGCCAGTGCAATGTGGTATTTGTCTCTCATCTTCTTTCATAACGTGTTCAGAGTGTAAAGCTCTTGTCACATGCTTAAAACTGTGTGTAAATACAGGGGGTAAGTGCGCCATCCATCTAGAAACCAGGTAATGAGATTGGTAGTGCTAAGACTTTAGGTGCCAGGGTCCTTGTGGGACCAGAGTTGTGTGGGCAGGTTCTGTTGTTTGCACATAAGACAGCTCTAAGAAGTCTTCCAGCAGCTGCAAGGCCTTAGCCCTTTCTTTGGGAGGGAAAAAGGTTTCTTTGGGGTAGTTTAGTCTGTCCACTTGGTCTTGTATGAGCTGCAGAGCCTGCATTGGGCCCTGATTATACAGTGGCTCTGTGGCTGTTGCAGTGTTTCTGGTGTTGATTTGTGAGGGAGAGATGATGTACATGACTTTGGTTAATGACCCTATAATACGTATCCTTCCAACCCAAATAGGAAGAGAGCATCCAAAAGCAAGGAGTGGGGCATGATTAAATACCTCTCCTGTGGCACAGTTAGAGCAGGCTCATAACAAATGTGAAAAATGCAATTTCATTTTCCTGCAGCTTTTCAATTTCCTACTAATACCTTTCACAGAGGAACAAAAATGCTTTTTGTTGAAATCATTATCATTTACCATATAAATTTGAAAGCTCCTAGAAGGTTACAGAGGTTAATTAAAATGCCCATTTTAATTGTTCCCAATATGTTAAGTATATTGTGTTTGATTTTGTTTTATTCCTTTACCTCCTCTTTGTCTTGTGCACCGTGAAGTTTGCTGACAAGGCCAATGGAAAGGACTTAAACTAATTTTTACTGGAATTGCATTCTGGCCTGTATCAATATTCAGGACGGCGTGCTCGCCTTCACCTGATGTGATGTGTTAATTTGACATGGAAACTGAGTAAGGCGTGGAAACCAAGTAAACAATTTACTGCATTAAATGATATCCCATCTCCAGATCAGTGTTTTGCTGGTTAAAATAGAAGTCCTTGCTGTTCCTGCATGGGAAGCTGCAGTTTATCATCCGCCTGCAGATACTCAGCCCTGTTACCACGTTGTGCGCTCTGCAGCCCTGCCTGCGGGCCGGCAATGTCACGGGGACGAGCGAGGCACTGCCAGGCTCAGGAGCAGCACGGGCCCAGCGTGGCGCTCCCCACCGCAGTCGCGGTGCAGATGTTACATGCACAAGATCCTTCATGCGTTATAACGTTTGTTTAGGTTCCCAGCATGCAGCCGGGGACTGACTGCTCCTATATATTTATATCTGTTATGGTCACAGGAAAGAATGTGTTTTATTTAGCAGCTTAATCTGTAGGAATTCAAATAAATTCTACCTTTTGACCCTTCGCTTGCTTGAGGTCTGTAGCATTGTCCGTTGCTCTCTGTGTTAATCCAGACAAATCCTAGTGATGTGTAAATGACTTTTTGGTACATGCAGTCATTTTCTATTGTTAAATAACCTCCTTTCAGTTGTTGAAACTGAGCCACTCTTGTGCAGTGAGAGATTGTCATATTAAACTCTCCTTGGGTTTCTGATGAGCAATTGTATGGGAGCTCGCTCAGTAGAGATTTCTGTAGGTGCTTGGCACTGTAAGGGTCCTGGATTCTCCTGAACTCAGCTGGGATCCCTAAATGGGCTGGGTGTGGCACAGACAAAAATACCAAGAAGTCACTGCCCCACACCATTCCACAAGGAATCTGACCCAAAGTAGCAAATTCAGAGCTGATGACGAACAGTGTAGAGGAGGAAGAGGTCACGTACTTCAGACAGAGTTCAGGTAGAAGGGATAGGCAACGAGCTCCAGCAGGCTTACAGGAGAATTTCCAGAGGGAAGTATGGAAGTCTGTCCCTCAATTCATCTACAATTAGACTGGAGGGGAAAAAATACAAATGTTCTGTTGGGGACAGTTGGGGACATCAAAGAGGCTGGTGATAGGGACAAAAGCTTTTCATCAGGAAAGTTCAGCAGTTTTCAGTGCAACTGGAGCTCCTCCTGTCTAAATAAGAACCCAAAAATGCTTCAGGCAGTCTGGGTAGGCCTAGCTGCAGTGGGCGGCATGCTCACACTAAGGGTGTTCTGCAGGGTGCCGCTGATGAATCTTTTTCACAACATAAAGAGCTCTTTAGCATTGAAGGCCGTAATGTTGATTAGTGTAATGTAGCAATAAAGGTTTTTTTTTTTTTTGCTTATGTTTCTCTGTGCAAGTGTGAAGGGTTGCATACCTTCAGGAAAAAAAAAACGTAAGGGCTGCATGTGCTGGTTGTGTGGGACTGGCTCTTACTGGCAAGGGGCCTGGAAGGCCCTGAGTAGGTAGCTGTACCCCCTGAAGAACTGCTCTGCCCATAGGTTTGCACGGGTTGAGTGGAACTGTTTTAGTTAGTCTAAGACAAAATTTTTGCATTTTGCATTTTTTCCTTAGTGTCCTATTTCCATTGCATCTGATCTTGTTTCTAATTTGTTACAAGTCTGCTTTAAACCAAAGGAGCACATCCACAGCCTCATGTACAAGCATACCACAGATGTTTTAAGTGTGTCGGCTTACTCTGAGTAATGTGCCTTTGGTCCAGTCTGTAAGTAACCAGGTAGTGCTGACAATTCATTGCTCTTTGAGTATATAATTTTCCATTTAGAGACCTGTTTAAAGCCTTGCTCTGATTTTGCCAAGTGAAGCCAAGATGCAGGCATTCAGTCTGGTCTTAATTCAGCATAGAAGTTTTGATCATCTTGATGCCCACTTTGGGAGGCATGAATTCAAAAAATGAGTTGACTTTCACCTGGTAATGTTTCCTTTCTTTATGCTAAAGATCACAGTGTTTTCTAGCAATCCTTAAGGTTTCTGTACTAGCAGTAGAAGACCTGGAGAGCTTGAGAAGGTTCCCCGTCCAAGCCACAGGGTGGGAGACATGGTTATGGGCAGGTTTCTGCCTTTTAGAACAGAGTTGGGAGGTGTGATCTGAAGAGGTAAAAATAAGCAGTTAATTTCATTCATCAGCTAATGTCCTGTAGCACTGCTGCATGCCACACGCATGTGCAGCAGAAGTGGAGTTGAGCCAAAGAGCAGCTGAGTTTGTGGACGGCTTCGAATCCAAAGTCACGACGGGACCTGCTGGGCTGTCTAGGATCCTCCCCCAGAGCATTAATGAGAAAGAGATGCCATCTGGAAGAATTTTCTTGCCAAGAGATTGTGATGCCATCTTTGTCTTCCAATTCTCATCAGTCACAAATGGCTTTTAAGCAGCTTTGCATTTTACCTTCAGTGAAATGATTTCATCTCCTCAGATTCTAAGAACTCTCTCTTTGACCTTTCAATAGACTCTTTCGGAGGAGGACTTTTTTTCCTTTGCCTGCACCGGTGCATTCCCTCTTCCATCTTAGTTGACTTCCACTCCTCTTTCCCCACTGTATTTTCTTTCCTCTTCCTTTGCTGTAGGTGTAAAACAGCTTGATTAAAAAAAAAAAAAAAAGTGGTGTAATACTTCCGTGAGGTCAGAATTTTATTCTTACTGTGATTATATGGTATGCATGCACAAGAGAGTAAATGTTTCTGAAATCAATTAGATGTAAATGAATAGTACATTCAATACAGTAACCAGCACAAATGTTATTGATGTGTAATCAAGTTTGCATAGACTGCCCCCTCATTTTTAATTCACCACGGTTGAATTCAGTGCTAACTGTCAGATTGGACTATCCATACCTACTAGCTATGATGATGCTGTCTTTATACTGCTTATATTTTTTAAGCATTTTTCTATTACACCCATAGGAGTTAGATTGTTTTAGTGTAGGTCTGGCTTTGAGAGCTTGCTCGGCCCCAGCATCCCAGCTGTGCACATGTAAATAGTGTGCTATGTAACTCGGTAGAGAAATAAAGGCAGTGTTTAAATTGGCCCTGCCTGCATAGCGTTTATCACGTGTTTTTGTTTTGTTTTTTAAAAAATAATGATCAGAAAATAGATCGATTCATCCACCAGACCATTCCTAGTGCCTCTTACCGGGATGTACAGACCCAGCTGAGATTGTTGTACACCATAACTATACTTTAAATGGAACGGCCCCTGCCTAGGAGACTTGTAGCTGAAATGCGTAGCAGAGAGGAGGGAAACAGAGCAGACTTAACCACTGTTTTACAGATGGGAAATTGAGACACAAAATCATTAAAAGTGGTAGTAGCCGAGTTGGGAATTAACACATCTGGTTCTGTCTTTGAAAACATCCTTGCCTTTTAACTTCCTTTTTAGTTCACGTAGAATGACTGGCACTGTGGCAAAGCTGTCTTTTTCAAATTTTACGGTAGCTTTACAAGGTCTTATCTTCAAGAGCATTCAAGAATAAAAGGAACTGGTAAAATGGATATCTGACATAGAATAGCCTGATGATGCCTGTGGAATGATAGGAGGAAGAGTAAAAAGAGCATAGGACTGGAGAAGAAAAAAAAAAAAAGAAAGAAAAAAATGTAGGCCAGTAATAAGAATATATCTAATGCAGGTATGGAGGGAAGCAGAATTAGGCTGATCTTTTATTAGCTAGCAGTAAATCCATTTTGTCTCTTAAAAACTAAAATCCTGCTGGTGAGGTCCAGAAAGGCTCTTCAGTGGGATTTACGCAGACTGCAGGATATGTCATCAATAGCTATTTGTTTGTCATTCCCTGGATCTATCCACCTTACTTAAGGGCTCGAAAACTCTGCCAGTGTAATGAGCCAGCTGCTTAACTGCTTCCTGAGTCCATATTCTGCCAGCTTGGTGTAGGCTGCGGAGGTCCCTGGAGTCTAGAGGAAGAAAGAATTTCTCTTTTTTTTTTTTTTTTCCCAGGCTGTGGAGGGGCATTAAAGTCAATTGATAACCAATAATTACATCTTAAAACATATTTTCCCCTAAAGGGTTCAGTATACAAGAGCAAATGGCCACGAAACAACTGTTCCTTTAACTCAGCAGTGCTCCTTCTAGTCTCTGCCTGGGCTGTACAAGGTACCCTCCCCAGTCCCATCTTACCTTAGGACAACAAAAAAACGTAGTTCTGCTGATGGAAATATCCTCTGAGCTGCAGGGCTGGAGAAATAGGATTTGCCCCTGTGGCAGTTTAAGGTTAAGCTCCTTTATGTTCTTGCAGCAGTTTAGCTGCAGCTGTGGATTAGAGGTGGGCATATGTACCCCAAGTCTGATGCTGCAACCGTTTGTTTCAGGGTGGGTATTGTGAGCATGTGGCATCTGCATGAGTAATACTGATCCGAAAAGAACATGTATCCACGCAGAGCTCTTGCACTAAACCTAAACTCCAAGGGTTTCATTTGCTGTATTCAAGTGCTTGTGCCATTAAAAACACTGCAGCACATAAGAACTTATTCTTAAAGATACTTTGTTTTGAGAGCTCAGTGGGATTCATAAATCAAGGTTACTTGATGACTACAAAAAGGAAAAACTTATAGCATAAAAAAGGCAAGTTTTTGCCATGGAAAATTTAATTTTTTTATTATGTAAAACGATTATGTAATAGCTTGGGGCTGGTTGCACTTGGTAATTATCACTATTAACTTATTTTTACTGATCGCATGTTCAATAGGAAATAGGTCTTTTCAATAGGAAATAAGTCTTTTCAAGCATTTCTTCAGAAACAAACTTCAGACATGACTTTGGCTTTCTGATCAGCTCTGATTGTGCCAAATGCTTGGGACACGGTGGCCAAAAGCTATATCAAATATCTTATGTGTTTATGTATGCTTATAGAGAGATATTTTTTCACCTTTATCTAAACAGTACTAGATATCATCTTAAATTATTAATTTATGTAGGTATATAACTACCAAATTGTCTTCTCTCACACTGTAAAAGAGTTTTGAAGAAACTTATTGTCATTCTTTTAATGTGTAACAAGTTTCAGTTTGAAAATTGTTTGAATCTTCAGTTGGAAGTTTTTCCCTTTAGATTTTTTTCACAAATAAGCTTGCTTTTGTAGTTCTATAACAAATAGCTAAGTCACTTCCTGAACTTTAACTCATCTTCTGAATAGATAAGTTTTTTCTTCAAATGAAGAGCAGGAGCAGCTTTTATAGTTGATATTGATACATCTTTTATTAGTGAAGCAAGTTTTGAATTACAGAATATGAAAATAATCATTAAAAATAAATAAATAAATAAAAACACTGCCCCATACTTGTGGAAAAAAGTTACCCATCTGCTGAAGTATTACTAGAAAAAGAAGCATCTGTGTGTTAGGAAAAAGACAACACTTATTTGTATTCCCACTTGCTAGAAATATCAGAGAAGGTAACCAATACAAATGATGTCCTGTGTTATTAGACTTACAGGAAAATGTAGTGATTGCCAACTCTTCTGTAATAAATTTGCATCTTAGTAGGACAGAGTACTTAGAAAATAAGGGGGTGAGCTGCAGAGAGATAACATTTCGGCATCGCTGTTCACATAAACAAATGAGGACTGACAACCGCTGAGTGCAGTCCGTGCCCTATTGAAGAAGAATATAGGCCATGGTAAACAAGAATAAATTCCAGCCTGCAGGGCCTAATGTGAAAATAATCGTCTTGAGAGGAAAGATCATTGTGCACCACCATATTATAGTTGCCATCTACCATCCTGGCAGTTCTGGAGCCGCTGGAGTCTGTTTTGATCTCTAGGATTTGTGTCTGTGTGTCTTGAGTCAGGCTGCATACTCCCCAGGTACTTTTAGGGAAACCTGACCTGCCCCATAATCTTGTTTAGTTTCCGATCATGCGAACACCAGTGCTGTGCATAATGTAAGTGGGATTATGTAGCTTTGCTCTAACATACAGGAGACAAATTATAGTAACTTTTCCTGATTGGCAAATGAAACATAAGGGAGGTGCAGTTTCATAAAAACGCTCCGAAGGCAGCCGGCCGCTGCTGTAAGGAGCAGTCCTGTTTTCCCTTCCTGGGCCGCGTATTCCTAACCCCTCTTGTTTGTCAGAGCCAGAGGAGGTGGGACTGCACAAGTTGGATCAGGTAAGAAAATTCACCCAAAGTTGTATAATTCAGAGATATTGTAAGGAATAGGAGTGGTAGTGGAGAGGAAACGTTAGCTTAAATTTGATATAAAAAGAACTTTCCTTTCAGCATCTCAATATAAGAAGCAAATGTGACCATGTTTCTTGGTTAAGGAGAATATTTATTAGCAAATTAATAGTAGGAGTTTAAATACATTCAGATATATTTAAACAGGGGGAGATGAAATACATTTTTTCTAGAAGTTGAGTGATAATTATACGTATATCAGAAATACGACACTATTTTCACTGTCTGAAATATCTTTTAAAGAGCCTCTTGAAAGTATTTCAGCTTCTAGCTAACCTTTCAAAGCACGTCGGCGCATCTCTATTCCCAGCTGCAGAGTTAGGATAAAATAGAGGTTGAATAGCAGTGAACACTTGGAAAATTGTATCTCACAAATCACACTAAGAATTTTTCTATGCACTCTCTTGCCTTCAAGTAGCTAGTGGCTTAGTGGTTAGCATTTTTTAAAATTCTAGTTAAGAAATTTTACAAAAGCTACTGAGTTTTCTTGGAAGTTGCTTGCTGCAACACCTGTAATTTAGCGTGATAATTCTCCAGTATGAATTAACTGTCCGCACAAAATTGCTTTATATGTTCAGGAAGGGATTTAGGACTGCTGCGAGTGCTGAAGTCAAACTTCTGCATTTATTAAACTCTTGGCAACGTGGCAGTCATTTTTTAATACATAACACTTATCTTTCTTTTGTTTTATTCATGTTAATAATGATGTCTGAGCAAATGTCAGAGGGAAGAGTTCTCTTAAAGTCAGATTCCAGACACTGAATTTTAATGTTTACCCTGCGATCTCCATCATACTTAAAGCAAACAATTTCTGCAGTGTTTGAAGTTGCAAATGTTAAAATTAATCTAGTTTCAGTTTTATCATCTGTAACACACCATAATGCAAAAACTGTGATTGGAGACAGTACTTACTGGTTTTATTTAGCTTGAAAGAAGCAATAATCTGGACTTTATCATAGATACTAATTCATCCAAGTAAAAACTTTTGGGGACAATATATATTAAATTCTGTTTATCTTTTTGTCTAGTGCAAGATATGCATTTACTTAGAAATGCATCCATAAAAAATATATATATTCTTGCCATAATTATTACAAGGAAGTTTTGTAAATCATACCATCCCTTGAAGTTGAATTGAGAGTTTTAATGGTGAGACAGGTGGTCAATAACAGGAGTCGGGGACGTAAAAAAAGAGAAACCAGAAGCTGCAGTGGCCTTGGTGTCTCTCCTAATCACTTGGTCAAGAAACTCTGAATATGACACCTGAGGTCATACAATGTGTTATTCTAAAGCTGTAGCACCCATTTAGGCCACCCTAATATATCTTCTTCTACAGCTTGGCCACAATGTTGTAGATTCTTCATTCATTAGCTGAAAGACACTAAAATTAAAATAGTTATTGGGCTTTTGAGGATAAGCAACAGATGAGAGAACCCATTCCTTTTGCCAGGTTTTATTTCAACCTGAGATGCTACTCCAGATGGCAAGGAGGAAGAATATCCTGGCACAGCCTGGCTTCCCTGGCACAGAAGGCAGTGTCAGGCTCTTTGCAGAAAGAGAAGCGCTCCTTTCTTGGAGGTAGGAGTCTGGGTTATATGGCTCCTTGCATGAGACTCTGCGTTAAAAAGGAATTCCACCAAACCACCTTGCAGGCTTTTGATAGTGCACAGAGAGTAACTTTGGCTAACCTTATATTCCCTGGTGTAACAGCTCTTCCATAGTAATGGGGGTTAATTATCAAGGGTTAAAAGGGCATTTCATCCTTTAGAACTTCTCAAGGAAGAATGAACCGTTCACTGTAACATTTCTAAAGTTAAACAACTGAATTCAAGGCAAGTACGTCAGGGAGTACGATATTAAATATTGTATCAAAGCTCTTAATATTGTCTGAAAAGGGGAAAATGAAAGAACTTAACAGGTAGGTGGAGCCACTTTTAACCACCACAGCTTTTGCTTCACAGACTGCGTACCCTATACTCGGCACTGGTGAGACTACACCTCAAGTACTGTGTTCAGTTTTGGGCCCCTCACCACAAGATACTGAGTTGCTGGAATGCAAAGAGCAACGAAGCTGGCAAAGGAGCTAGAAAACAAGACAAGAGGAGCAGCTGAGGGAACTGGGGCTCTTTAGTCTAGAGGAAAGAAGGCTGAGGGGTGACCTCATTGCCATCTACAAATACTTGAAAGAAGGCTGTTGTATGATGGGTGTTGGTCTCTTTTCTCAGGTGACAAGCGATAGGAAGCAGCCTCAAGTTCTGCCAGAGGAGGTTCAAATTAGATGTCAGGATGAATTTCTTCACAGAAAGGATGGTTAGGCATTGGAACAGGCTGCCCTGGAGTGGGCAGTCACAGAGTTGCCATCCCTGGAGATGTGTGGATGTGGTGCTTAGGGATGTGGTTTAGTGGTGGACTCAGTAGTGGTAGGTGATGAACTTAATGATCTTAAAGGTCTTTTCCAAGCTAAATGATTCCATGCTAAAGCTGCACACAGCACGTTTCTAAGATCAACAGTAAATATGCTCTTTAGTTTTCAAAAGCACCTTGCGCTGAGATGGTGCTTTTGACTTCTATATTTATTCTTTGTTTTTAAAGGGAGATGCAGTAATTTGAACTTATCACATAATGCCATGACTTATCCAACAGTCAGCAGGGATGGCTCTGTGTTTCTGTACAACAGCTGAAGATGTCAAGTAGAAAGAAATGCACTGCTCTCCTGACACAAATTAGCTTATCATGTTAATGGTGAAATAGAGAACTTTGACCCTATTATGGTCAAAAGTAAGTTAGAGGATTAACACTCCAGACTTCTAATTAATCAGTGTCTCATCCTCTTTATTTTAGCTGAGTAGGCCACTCATCTAATTTAAAGCAACAGCTGTCCAGTATTAACACTTATCTGTTAGTACTGCTTCTTGAGCAGCTGTCAGCCTAGATGAATGTTGCAATTCTGAATGTTTCAAAAGTAGATTTCAGAAGTATTCAGAAACATCTTTAAACATGAAATACTTTTATTGTGTGATTAATTAAAACATGGGACTTAAATTCCATGAATCAAAAAACCCACTGCTTGCTGCTTATGCTATTTTCTCATGAAACAAAGTATGATACAAACAGTATTGATTATGGTTCCTTTCTTCTATAACATCCACAAAGTGTCTCATACAAACTAATTAACAACAGACATCACAGTTTTACAGCTTTACTGAAATGGAAATCCAAAATACATTATGCACATACCAAAATTATTTTAAGATGTTACAAGTTAATCTAAGTCTAGTATCACTTATCAGGTAAAACTTGAGTACCACTGAACTACCAGAGTAAGAGGATACATATTTAAACTACTTAACTCTTATTCCAATTGTTAGACCATGTTTTTAAGAGGAATACTGCACATAAATTGAACCCATCAACTCAACAGACAGGAATTTATCTTATATGCAAGATATTATTTCTGTCCTACAATTGTTTTATCCCAATAAATTAAATATTGAGATATCACACTTCTACCAAATACCTAAAGAGTTCCTCTTTTGAGTTTTCATAAATACCAACCCCATAAAATATTTCTGTAATAGTATCTTTCTTCTCCTTTTTAAGGCATCTGAAATTCAAACTGATCTTTTCTCACTATCAAAAGTCAAACTAGGAAATTCTCTCCGGAGAAAGACACAGCGTGTCACTTTCAAAAAAGAACTGTCTTAAGACAATGTAACAAACTTCTACAGGCTGCAGACAAGCTACAGCCATCTTCCCCTGACCTGCCTCATTTTCTAAAATGTAACAGAGAGAATCTCAGTGGTGGAGACAAAAGAATATAAGACAAATTTAATCTAAGATCTACAGACTAAACAAATTGTAGAATATGCTTTTATTATTAATAAAAGGTATTCCCTTTTTCAGTTCCTGCTACAGATAAACAACAATGGACTTGAATATGGATTCTTCAGTTATCTATAAACCGTGAAAAATAAGAAAACTGAAGACAAACAAAGTCAAAAATCTAACTCATCACATAGTATTACTGGACTTTCCAACTACAAGTACCATCAGTAAGGATGGTAACGAGGCCCTGGGTTATAGGAGTTGTAGCCGTATTGTCCATAGTGGGAAGAATAAGATTGTCCTTGTCTGTGCTGCTGGTAGTTGTTACCCCAGCCTCTTTCTGGCCTCTGATTAGATCTGTGGTCACCTTGCCAGTTGTATCTGTCCCCTCTAAAATACCTGCCATCTTGAAACCTGCAATAAAAAGAAACAAAGGATTTGCACAAATTGTAAACTTTTAAAACTGAGTGTATAAATAGTTACATAACAATTAACTACTTATCTTTTTAATGACAAACAGATGAAAATGTATCAACAGTCACCTCAGATTATTCATTAATTTCTTACTACGACTCAATACGTGATTTGCTGAGCAGTGGAAGGACAGTCTGTTTCCTAGCACAAAGCATTCTATAGGCATTAGAGCCACTGCTGGAACTTTAAATAGAAACTCTAACAGACCATATACTGAAAAAAACAACCAGAAGGTTCATCTGTAGCTGTACTGAAGCCAGGTTCAGTCTAGTAGCTTCATGGTTGAAAGCTGTGGCAAAGCAGGCTTATGTACAATTCAGTTACCTAACAGCATACTCTTGGAATTTGCACATATTACTAATTGCTTCATAGTCTCCTGTTGATTCCCAAGCTGACAGAGTGTGAGTATATAGCATAACTTAACTATACTCAGGGAGCTCCTTATCAGTGGTATTTAGCCATCGTTCAGACTAAATTGTGGCTTTTCCACTGTAGCACTATTGCTATGGACACCTAAGCTGCCAGGCAATCATTTTTGTTTGGATATCTCAGTGGTGTGGTCAAATACAGCGTAGACAACATTTACATGAAGTCTGTTTTGTGAACAAAGAGTAGGTGCAACAGTTCATCAGTTCAAAGAAGAACAAAGTTTTGTACACATTTAAGGAACATCTCTGTTGATTTTATTTTTTTTTAAATCTGTAGAAACTGATTTGGGGTTTAACTTGATGACAATTTTCTAGAGTAATAAAAAGTTAGAATGCTGTCCTTTTCTTCAGATAAGGCACAAATCTTATTTAGATATTTATCTAAGAAGTCATCACAACTGTTAGGTATACTGTTAGGTATATATGAACTGTTAGGTTCATAACTGTTAGGTTATGAAGTCTGATGTTAGTATTACCAAATGTGCTATATGCTGTAATTGTCCCTTCTCAGTCACATGAAAATCAGACGTTACTGTCAAGGATTAAATAAAAAGCTACAATTACATTCTGGAAAAATAATATAATTCAAAATATTTTGCAGTACGCAGTTAATATTGCACTTGCTAGACAGACATGATGGATTTTACAGATATTTCTAATAAAAGAAATGCAGGCTAGTCTAACAGTGCAGCAAATACTTAGGTTACAAATGAAAAGTTTTTTGGACAGCTAGCGACAGATAATCATGTTATTAGCCTGTTCCTTCACATATTTTCCTGCTGATTATTATCCAACAGAAAATAGGCTACTTTGTTTTGCAGAACTCCCATCTTTCCCCTCTGGAAAAAGTATTCCTGACTGAGCAGGAACAAGCCCCAAGGCAATGGGTTCAGTGGTTCCAGCTCATTCCTTTCAGAAAAGCAATTTAGTTTATACTTTTATACAAAGATCAAAGCTTTCAGTATTAGAAAACATAAAACCTCACTACTTTTCAAATAAGACTCTTTACCTTAAACATACGTAACTATGAAGGATACTTCTGTTAACAGTACAAATTCCTAACTTTATTTTGAAATAAGTAAGTGATCTTTTAACCATGTATTTGTGAAACTACCGACAGTTTTAAAAAATAGACATCAGTACCGTTCTCTTCTCTGGTTGCCACCAGATCTGTTTCTCCATTCTTCAACAATAGGAGGGAGATCTGCAGGGCGTTTCAGGTATTCTTGGTATTCTTTATCATCTGATGTGAACCGATGAGCAAACATCTTTTCGTAATCCAGGGGCATGTCTACCAACGAAGTCATCCTGAAAATTTTAAGTATAAACACAATAGAAGGGGCTTTAATGATGTCTGAAGACTTACTGTAATAACTACCACAATCCACTTAGGGCAAATAAAGGACAATGAGAAGTTACACTGTCAGGTGAGCACAATAGCACAGATGACTTGATGCTTCCTGTCTTGATGACCTAAGACCACAAATACAAACAAAATAGCCTGTTCTGGAGAGTCGAGACAATGAAGGACATGCCTTACAGAAATCAATTCCAATTGCATGTCCGGTCTTTGGACGTATATAGTGGATATGCAAACACTGATCTGTCTAAACACTGGGATTGGTTTTAAGGGACTCCATGCATACAGGAAAAGGTCAACTCAGATTAATAGCTAATATAGTCAGCCATTACACAGCAGTGCCTTTGAATCAATTCAGAGTGTGATGCATTGTGGTTGAAAGAAATGGGGCGTTTCTGAAGGTTAGTAATAGAAAAAAATATTTCGTAAGAAGGCACTTTCAGGCCATTCCTAATCCATTCCTTGCAGGAAAAACATTACTACAATCAATTTGAGAATTTTGCTATGGCAGAATATAATGCAGACCTTATAGATAATTATAGCCTGCAAAGCAAAATAATTACTTATTTACAATAATTTTTGTTTTAATAATTTGATTCAGAGAAAGAATAGCACCCAAGATGATTTTAAATTGCCTCATAACGCACTTCTCAAATGGGATTTGTATTTAAGGTCTTAGTTTACTTATTTACCTGCTTATATATGAATTTGCCCTGCAGAAGTTGGCACTACCTAGCGTTGCCCATCGGTAACAGTCTGGCCCTAACACTACAAAAAAGCACTACACCTACTGTTTTGACAGGCCCTGGCTAATCTAGAGCATTAAAGGTCCTTGTCTCTGACTTCCAGATTAAGGTCTTCTGCCGCCTCCTGAAGATTTGCAGGCAGCACCTGCAAACCGGAGGGAAGGAAGGAGACGGGAGTTTTGTGGATCCTGCGACCGAAAATGTACCTCCTACAGGCTTTGGGGCTGACAGCAGGGAAGACAGTCGCCTTCCCTCGCCTAAGGCCCAAAGCAGCCTGGAAGGGACGGGCTTCGCTCCCCTCCCTTTCGCTCCCGGCCGGGCCAGAGCCGCCTTCCCCCCTCTGCAGCTCCGCCGGAGCCGCCTGAGAGGAGCGGCCGGCCTCCCCTCCCCGCCACCGTCGCCCCCCGCAGCCGCCGCTCCCCTCACCCTGCGCCGCCAGCCGCCGCCGCCCCGAGCCCTCCTCTTCCGGGCCGGGCCCCGCCGCTTCCCGCCGACACCGGGGCGGTGCCTCCCGGGGCCGCCGGCCCCTCACGGAGCCGCGGCCCGCTGAGGGGACCCCGGCCTCAGGGGGCGCTGGCCCCGGCGGAGGGGCTCGTAGGGGTGGACGGAGGGCAGGTTCCCCGAAATTGGGATTTGATGCAAAGTGCCTTGACATAAATAGCGTAGAGATGCGCGTGGCCCTTTCCCGGCAGGTTTTAGGGAGGCAGTTTGGATCGGGACAACTGAAGGGGGCTAAACCGGCCCGGTGCCTACAGACATAGCCCTGTGGTGGGGGTTGACAATGCGATCCGAGTGTATGTCAGGACCAAAAAGGTGCCGAGGTGCATTGACTTCTAAGTGAGGAAAGAAAGATTGAGTGAAGCCTTTTTGGCAGCTGAATAATACTGTGCAACCACAGTAGAAGCTGTATTCTTCATGCTGTGTCTCAGCACCTGCTCCAGCCATGTATTTGCGCTCCCAGTGCTGCACGTTTCCTTCCACACACAAAGTTACGCGTGGGCTTCAAAACCTTCCTCGGCAAGGTCCCGGGCAGGTGAACAGCTCAAAGCAGGAACTGCAGCTCCGCTTGTGTACCTCTGCGGCTCCGGGCGTTGTTACTGATTTATGGACTGCCACAGCGCTTGGCAGCAGCTCACTGCCCTGAGGATTTACAGTATAGGGATGTCGTGTTGCCTCCCTTTTCTGAAGGACTGGTGGCATCGAGGCCTTCCTGTAGAATAAATGGTATTTGTGTCCATGTTCCCCTACTTGCACTGTTTCCATGATGTAGATTTTTCAAACAGAGCATTGTCTCTTATGCTCTGTATTAAAAAAAAAAAAAAGAAAAAAAAGGACATTTTGTAGGACCCTTTAAGATAACGATGGTTTTATTGTATTTTTTTGTATAAGCTCAGGGCCCCTACTATGCTCACAGGCACTAGCAAAGCATAGAGACTGATAATCAAGTACATCACTTTAAAGAAAATACCCCAGCAACAGTGATAGCGGCATCCAATTCTCCAAAATTGTTAGACCAAAATAAGTGCCCTTTGTTCGAAATAAACAGAAATAATTACAGTCTGCTCTCCTGCATGACCTATAGCAGGAGTGTGTTGTCTCTTGTGGAATAGAAATGATGACCTCAATCCAAACAGCCTAATGCAAATATCTTAGCCTAGTTCTAAACCAAACTAATTGTCATTGCTGCTAAAAAATAATATATTTTAGCTTATGTTTTCCCCACATAATCCCTGTTCTACTGACTGCCCTTTTAAACTGGGCAGAAATAAGTAGGGTTTTATTTCTTCCACAGACATGTTTCATTTTGACCACTGGATATTGCAATTTCAGGTGTGTCTACGGAGGATTTCATGCATAAAATTCATAAGATGATCCTTAATACAATGGTAATATTGTTTTGAGACTCTAGTCTGCTGTTTCATGGATTACATTTTTCATTAAAAGAGAAAACTTATTTTAATATTAAACTTTTAATTATAGACTTGAGTCATCCATACATTTAAGCACATGCATAATCTAAGCACATATAAATGTTTTGAAGGCATGCACTGGTTGTAAACACCGTGAGCAGCATACTTCAGAAATTATAATTTTGCTAAGGTGCTCTGATCAGCATATTCCACATAGGAGAACACTTGCAGGGAATGGCTAAATCAGAGTAGTTCATATATATATATATATATAAAATTAAGATATTTGTGCTTTGGATCTTTTTCATGACGTGCCTTTTTGCCTGCTATAGGTTATAACATCAAGAAGGAGATCATAATCTGGGCAGTTTCTTAAGATCTCTTGTAGAAGCAATACTGAAGTTCAAACCGCATGTGAAAAAGCCAAAGTGACAGGTGATTTTTAAAGGAATAAAGACACACAAAAATGAATATTGGCACCAAGTAGGGCTCTCAACACCCACTAAGAGTTTCACATCACACATACCTACATAGGTGGCCAGGTACTTAAAAGGTCTAGCTCCAAGTGTTGTCAAGACTGAGGGCTTGATAATCCACTCTTGCAGTCTTTCTCCTCACTTCAAGCCTCTCTGGGTAATTAATGTGTTGTTTTAGTACAAACACAATCTCGTAATCAGCATCTCTGAAGTCTACTGTAGTGTGATAAAGCCTCAAAGGTTTTGCTTTTTTCTATCGATTTCATTATGTTAAATGTAGTACTGTTAGAAGAAGCTTTATCTTCTAATTTTTAAACTAAGAAATGTTCCTTTCAGCCTATTGGAAATTACTGGAGCTTTTGTACTGTGAATCTTTCTGACGAACAAAGGAACGTACACTAAAACTAGCAGACTCTTGTCTGCCCTGAAACAATGGGAAATTGCAGTTCTTTTTATAATTGTTTAGTATTGATAACTCTTACTGTTCTGTCACAAGACTTTGTGATTGACGTTTTACATAAATCCCCAGCATTGAGACTCACGTGTTTTCATTATATTCGGCTTTCATTTAAAAATTTATTTCTAGCCCTTGTTATTATGGTCACTTTTGGGGAAAAGAAATAAGTCTTTTGTACAGGAGAACCAGCCCATAGCAAGAAGAAAACAGGAAAAAAATTATTAAAGTTTTATTTGTTTAAAGTCTTACTTTTTTTTACAATTTTTCATTTCTTTATGACTAGGTTGATTGCTTTATCTCAGTAGAGGTTGACAGCTGCAGCATTTTTAATGAAAAGTTAACATGTATCTTGGTAGCAGGAAAAAAGGAGAACTATATTTTTGAACATTTCTATATCTTTAAACAGGAGGAACCCTTTTAATTCAATGTTGATATCTACCTGGAGAAATCAGCTAAGGAGTACAACATCCCTTGTAATTGTGGCCTGTCTGATCAAGGAAATTTTTTTCTATAAACAAATAGGAAGAGAAACCTCCATACACTGTTATTGATCCCGCTGTTTTTGTCTGTCTGTGTGTTTGTTTTTAAAAAACATACTGTATCTTATATTAGGTAATATTTTAGTGAAAATTTATCGTCAAAACTCTGATTTTTTTTTGTGTGTGTGTGTGTGCTGAATCTGTTCAGTGATTTCCTGTTAGCTAATTCCACACCACCACCACCCCCTTTTTTTTTTTCCCTTTATTTTCTCAGTGTAACTGAAAGCCTGGTTTGTTTGCACAATAAAAACTGACTTCCCCAGATAATTCATTCTAGGAAATGGTGATGTCTGGCACTGTTAGAGAGAGCAAGACTTTGTGTTCTGGCTAAAGGCAGGTACAAAGGGTGTGTGTGGCAGCCTTGTTATTGATTACACATGAAAGGAAAGCTGTGTTTCTGTGCGTGTAAGAGGCCATAAGACCACCAGGGGACATCTGAGTAACTAATGATGGTCAGGTATTTGCTGGATCATTCCTTGCACTGAGAGATAGGTGAGCAGAGATGCTCCTTAGCCGATCTCTAGAAATATTTAGAGTTGTGCTCTTTCTCTGGACCCTCCTGTGCTTGGAAGATCAAGTCTCATCATGGGGTATTATTCCTGTGGCTGGAAAGGATTATTGCCTAGATGAATCTCACTTAAATAACAAGAAAGACTGAGATATAACAGCTGTTGCTGACAAATGCCTCTGAAGCCCGTGCAGTAATTCTATCAGATCTCTGCCTTGCCTTTGCTGTTATATTGCATGGTGTCACTGAGCTTCAGAGTGCCTTTCACACACCTCCATATGGTATTGTAAAGCGAAGTCCATGAAGGAACAGACTGCACCGTTTCTGCCAACTTCACTAAACTTAATACAAGAAATGTTTCCTTCCCGTAACAATGACCTTTAAATGTTAACTGCCTAAAAAAATAACATTGTCCTTTTTTTTATGAGAATGGTAAAATGCGAGTCCTGGTGTTTGATTGTGTTACAGAATAGCCATTTTGCTGCTGTGGGGCCCAATTCCTTTGCATTAAGCTTACAACAGCGTAACTCTTGATTAAAAGGAATTTGTTCCTAATTTACGGCAGTATGAAAGGAGGCCTTTAATTTTCTTAAGAGCTATTTCTGTTATCAGTCTTTTAAAACTTGCAGTCACATTAAGTTATATTTCTAGCATGTTGTTCTTAAAATTAATGCAGAGGTGGTGTTATCTGACTGTCATTTATACATATATATATATATATATACAAATTAAAAATCACTACATTCTAGCTGCCTTCTTTTATCTTCACCTTTTAAACTGACTAAGCCAGCTGTGCCCTTTGGGGTCTGTAAGAATGAATCATTTTTATTATTTTTGCTCTCTTAGACAGTAATTACAGAGTAGTGTGCTGTCTCTGTTTTTTAATATTATGGTGCCATTTTAATCCATGGTGCAACACCATTAACTTCAGCAGAGTTACACTAGAAATGAATTTGTCCCCAGGAGGCTTTTCCAAACGCTCAGTTCTTTCCTTATGATTACCCAGAGGAACGGACGAGAAGGCAAGACAGAGGGCCCTTTGATAGGGGGAATGTAGTTCAAAGGGAAGTCTTGTTCCTGCCATTCATGGTGCTCCATATGTTCCTCATTTGGGGTGGAGGTGGGTTAGACCCCGCGGAGGCACGCATGCTGTGGCTGAAGGGCAGGCAGGGGTTTTTGCGTAGCACATCTGGTGCACAGGTTATGTTCTTTCCCAGACGGAGGTACCACGCAGATGGAGAATGGTGGGAGGAATATTCTGAAAGCACACTTGTGTGGAATTGTTTGAAAGTCGGAAAATGGCGTCGCCAAACGTTAAGGTATCAAACTCATCCTAATCGTCAGACTGTCTGAACTCCAACCCAGCCGCTTTTTAGATGTCAAGCAATCCTGTGAGTGGGGAGGTATGAATCAGTGCTGCCATGGATTTGCCTATTGTAAAGGTACTTGCAAAATGTAAAGGAGGTACTTGCAGAAGTTTCTAGGACTGGATTGTATTCATACTCAATTTTCTGTTGTATTTTGATATCTCTTTTTAGTTTGGGCTCATTTCTAGTGCTCCTCTCCAGTCTGATACATTTAAATCTGCTGCAGTGAAATGCCAGCAAGTAAGTCAGATCCAAGTTAGCAGCACCTGGCTGAGTTTGGAAGGGGAGTGCAGGGAATTTCCTCTTCACTGGCGGGGGGCAGTGAGGGGCAGGGAGCAGGAGCTGGACACAACAGCACAGAGGGTGGGGCAGGGACCCATCCCACAGCCCCCCAGCAGCCCAGAGGGACAGAGATGTCTGTGGGGACGAGACAAGCCCGAGGCCAGTCGGGTGCTGCAGCACCCCTGTGAGGGGACCGGAGCCCAGGGCTGAGCTGGGCCCTAGGCAGGGGCATGGGGGAAGCGCTGGGGGGGGGGTGGTCAGGGCAATTAAGGCCTGTCAGTGCACTTGGGGCCCTGACATGCACATCTGGTAATGATTTGTGTTGTGTTTAAATCAGGGACTCGGGCCCTTGCAAAACCTAGGGTCTGGCAGAAGGAAATGGTTATGCCTTTTTAGTAAGCGTCTAGCATTTCTCCTGGGTTTGATGGTTTATGCAGTTTGCGTGTTGCATGGCAATCAGCTGCCTGGGACACAAAGCCAAATATTCGGCCTCCAAAGGGGATACCCAGGTCTCCCATTGTACCCCCGAGCTTACCAGGACTCTGTTAGTTAGCACAGAACTTGTCTCTCTTCTTTCTTGTCTTCCCTTTGCACATATGGAGACGTCTTGAAAGTTCTCCGCAGTTCCTCTTAAGGTTAAGGGCCATTAAAGAAAGCAAAGGCTGAAGTATAGGCCAACTTTATACTACTTCAAGTCTGGAGTGTATTCTTAATCTGAAGTAATTTAAAAAAAAAAAAAAGTAAAACAGTATTTCTCTGAGAGACCGATTTGTATCGAGGCCACACCGTGCTAAAGCAAGATGTGGTGTAAAGCAAGTGCATTAGCTGAGCTGAGCTGAGGAGAAGCTTGCAGGATCTGTAAAGCTGGACAGAGGGGTCTGCTCCTTGCTCTGCCATTGCCTCACCTCTGCGCATCGCTCACCATATCCGTAATTTGGAAAGTGTGGCAGAGGACATCTTCTTATTTTATGTTTGTACAGTGCTGGAGCAGGTCCCTGACTTGGGGTCTAGGTCACCACTACTACCAGCAGTAATAACTCACCCTCCTGTTTCTAAATTAGGACCGTCAATCATTCCTTCCAGCAGACAAGAGTTTCTAATCTTTCAGGAGACTATGCCGTGGCTGCCACCCCCTGCGTCCCCTCCTGCCCTCGCCAAGACCTCGGATGTTGAAGCACATCGTCCTCGCCTGACCCAGCGCAGCTCTAAATCCTTCTCCATCTTTGCCCCTGGACTTGTGGCAGTTTCCTTTCCTGGAGCATTTCCACATTACTGCTCTTTTCCTGTCCTCCCAATTTCAGGTCTCTCTCTAGCACTTCCTTACATCATTTCTATTTCTTTTCCAACCCTGCACAGCCCTCAGAAGCTGTGCTATGGTGGCAACCCAGCTGATCAGCTTGCTAGCAGTCAGCTGAACGCTGCTTTCTAATGTTGGTTGGAAACCAGAGCATGCTTACTACTGAGGAGTATAAACTTAAAAAAATATAGAGATGTTACCTTGGGAAATGCAAAGCTCTGATAGTGCCTCTGATGGAGGCTCATTAAAAACAAGCCCAGAAAAGCTCACGCTTATATGAAACCACACAGTAATTTTGGGTGATACTTTGAATGTGATTGTTTCATGTTACACTATGACTGCTCATTTTAAGAATAATACACTGTTATTTTCTTGGTCTTAAATGCTGCTGTGGGGGTTTCACAAACTTCCTGAGTAAAAACTTTAATTAAAAAGCAAACGTTAATCTCCAAGCAGTAGCATCTGCAGCATATTGCAAGCTAAGGCTTTGCCAACCTGAAAATCTAAGCAAGATTCTAATTAAATCAGGGGGAAAAAGAGATGAACTAGATATACGTTTTATTTAGGGATGGCGGTTACATAAGGTATCCAAGATCTCTCAGTTGCTATCTGATGGGAAATGCTGCTGCCAGATCTCACAGGCTATTTCCTGGGAGAGAAGCCCTTGTTCCACGGGTTCCGAGTACTGTTTTGATGCTGTCTTCAGCAGGGCTGGGACATCGCTGCGGCTCTCCGCTTGGCTCAGAAGCCACGTCGGTCCTGCTGAAAGCTGCAGATGATCCGGCAATGAAGCAATGCGACAGCACGGTGTGAGGAAATGCCATATCGCAAGTGGTGCCATCTTTCCAGTGAGGCACAAAAACAAAGTCCTGACTATTTATGGTTATTAAAGGTCCCAGCACACCTTTTGAAAAGTAGGGCTCTTAATCCCAGCGTGCTGGCCAAAATCTATTTTCAGAGGTTCCACTCTGGCTATCAGCATTTCTTTTATTGTTCCAGTTGGATAGAGTCTTGGCCTTTGCATCCTGTTCCAAACTGGGCTCCTCTCTGTTTTGGAACAGCTGACATTTTCCAGAGACAGCCACAGCGTAGCGGTGTGTGAAGTGATCTCTACATATCCCTCACTTGCCTCACTGGAATGGAATGAGAATTAATCAATTATAATTAAATCATGATCCCAGTGAAGTCAAAAAAAAAAAGGTATTTTTCCTCTGGCATCGTGGGGGCCAGGTTTGCCCCTGTGTGACTATTATTGTTTTGAGATTCCTGCATGTAAAAACAAATGAAAATGCAAAGCATTACCTTGTTGAAGGTGTCTGTGTAGTGAGAATTCCTCTAGCTAGAGAGCAAAATGCATCTTAGAGGCTGCTTCCTCAAGAGTATAGCTACTTGTCGCAGCAGGCGTTACAGTGCAGGAAGAAATTCCAGTCTGCCGAATGTGGCTTTAAGCACGTGGTGTTGCTTGGCTGGCATTTGTGGCTTTGCATGTCCTATGCATTCAAAACACGCTTTGTTATGCTTTCAGAGCTGGCTCCTGCTCTTTCCCCAGTTCAGCTAATGCTATGGAATCCTGTTGCAGAAAGCACGTTCCTAAAACCACCAAGAATTCAGCTTTAAATAGGGGAAGAAAGTTGATACTGAGTAACAATAACTGCTGGTTATTCTCTGTGACCAAATGTTAATTCTTGTGGGCAGGGGAACAGAGGATCTAAATAAAAGTAACCCTGGCTAGATTCCTGAGAGACTGCCGAGTATTTTCTGCTTAGATCTTTCGTTGCATACCACTTATGATGTCACATTTCAAATTGTAAATCAACTTTCAGTGTGGACAAATCATGTCACTGAAAAATGTTTTTGCAGGATCACCCAGCTTCTTCCACGCAAATATAATAATAGTATGTCTCTCATGCAAATATAGGAAAGAGTGGTCATGGACTATTTTGGGAAAAGATACTCACCAGATGGACATAGAGAGAATATTCAGTCAGCCACTGAGGAGCAGAAGAACAGTAATAAATATTATTAAAGTCAGATATGGATAAAATTAGCCTACCCCTGCAGGAAAACTATCAAATTAAACTTAGAAAAATGTGGGTACATACACAACATAAATCTTGTGCTCTTCTGCAAATGAACAGTAAATGAAAAATAGAGGATATGTGTCATCCGGACCTTATAGCGTTGACTTAATTTCATTTTCTCAAGTATGCAGAAAAGGTTTTGATGTGTGTATACTAGTACTTCTCCGCTGGCTACAGATAAATTTAAAACAAAACATCTGAAGTGCCTAGCTCAAAGCTTTTCCGGAAGTGTCCTGGCCTCCCTCCCACCAAGCCCCTGGAGTTAGGCTGAATTCCATAACTGTGTGCTTGGTGTCGCCTCCTGTGCTTGTGCACTGCGGTCCCTCCCCTGGCTCCAAAGCCTGAACTGAACTATGGTTGAAAAACTTGATATGATATTAATAGACGCTGCTGCTGCTGCCTGCCATCCTTTCGGTACTTCTTCAAAACCCAGCTAGGTGCTCTGGATCTACAGCAGCGCTCTTCCTAGTGATTCAGCTGTAAACATGTCCCTAAAATTTATTTTATTTTATTTTTAATCTTTGCAAGTGAATACACATTTTGCTTTTTTTTTTTTTTTTTCCCCCTTTTCTTCCAAAACCTGGATTTTATACACCCCCTCAAGGACTATGAAATTTCTCTAGAAAAGTGGAATCTGTGTTTACCATTAGAAGTGGGCACTTTTTAAAGTTCCATGTAACTAGCATTACACAAACTTGGGTTTAAGTGTGTTGACAGATAGTGTTTTCTGAGAAGCCAGACGCAGAGCTGAAAAAATCCAATTGTGTTTGTTTAACAGATTGGTAGAGTTTATGTATTTATCCAAGTATTGTCACAGAATGAAGTTATGGTGCTGGGATTAGGAATGCAGAATCTCCTCTTGAGCTAGTTTTTTCTAGGGAGGACGTATTGCCCAGCTTACCACCTAACAGCCTATTTTAAAATGCATTTCCTCATTAAAATGTCCCTGGCATCTTTATTTGTGGGAGCTGTATTCTCATTGTTCTTTTGTCAAATAACTCTTTTTTACTTTTTCAGATTTTAATTGTTAGTGTAGCAAAAAGAGAACAAATTCTGCATGAGTTGTGGCCTTCTGGTTTCACTTTTATTATGGCCTAATTATTGTAGCTTAGCAAGACATAGGGAAAAGGACTAGTGCAAGCCAAGGTCTTTAGTTGTATTTGAAAGTGGTGTAAATTAAGCCCAGTAGAGTTTTTTCATCCGTTTGTTTGCTTTGTTTTGCTTTGCTTTGTTTTGTTTTGTTTTAATGCATTTTAGAAGTATGGAAGTGTTAGCCTACCTCTTCAGTGCACTTTAATTGCTTTTCGTAGGACAGTCTCCTGGGAAAAAATCTCAACGCTTTTTCAGAGAGTGGTGCAAAATAGGGCTTGTATGGTGACAAATAGTTTCCTTCACAAATGAAAGTTGTCCCCGCCTGTGAAGGACACTCATAGCTAATTTCTGTGAACCAGTTTTGACTTCCCTGAAATCAAGATATTTTCCACAATTGGAGGAGGGAAATCTTGTGCTGAGGTCCTATTTGTGTCCTTATGGGCTTCTGAGAGAGCTTTGGGGTTCTCACCACTATTTCTCAATGGTCTGTTTTTGTAAATAGGTTTGAAATCCCCGTGGCCCTTGTACTGCTCAGTGCTTAGGGAAATACATACAGAAGAGGGATCCAAATACCTCTGCCCACAAGGAAATGTATCAACTTTTATCCAGTCATTGGGCATTCATGTAAATCAATCAGATGTCCAATGTACCCATGGAAAAGTCTAGCTTTCCTGGTAAGACAAGCAAGGAGCTGATTAAGAGGCTAAGTCCGCTGATGAGCAAGTTCTAAAGAAACACCAAGAATGAAGTATTTTACACCAGCGGCCTCTCGTCCCTGCTCCTGGCCCCAGTCACTGACCCGCACCCGCCACGGCAGACACTGCTTCATGCACCGCAGCGCAGCCGGGGCATCGGAACGGGCTAATTAAAAAGGCAGCATTTAAAATGCCACTCCGTGGTTGCTTGGAAATGTAATCCAACTTTGGTATTATTTTCGAGCTCGGATTTTTGAATCCAAAATTCCATGTGACGGAAGAGATGGGTATTTAAACAGATGTCTGCAATTTCTTTAAAAAATAGAGATTGAGTTACAGATGGTAAAAAGGGCCTGAGAATTAAAAACTCCTGAGCTACAAGAAAATTTACATGTGAGCAAAATGGCTTGCTGAAATGAATGGTCCTGCAATTCTGCATGTTTGAAAATTAAGCTTCTTTCACCAAAAATATGAATATATTTTCCTTGCTGTATTATCTGCTTCTCAACTAGTAGCCTTGGCTGTCACCATCATCATCACATCCAAGTTGCAATGTGAAAGTCCTGCTTCTAACAGACAAGGCTTATAGTTGTTTCCTTCTCTTATCTCTTGTACAAATTGGCATACCTGGACCAAAAATTTTGATGTGAATCACCTTAAAAATAAAATTAATCTACTCCATCTGCATATCCGGTTCCTGATTGCTCCAATTTCCATTTTATAAATTGCAAATATATGGATTTTTGTAATGTAAGCCTGGGTGGAAACCAGAGTCATCATTTGTACTTGCAAGTGAAATAGATTTTTTTTTCTTCTGGTTTTAAAAGGAAAACCAAAATAAACCTAAGTGAAGAAGCTAATGACTTCTAAAGTAACATATGAAATGCAAGATGCTGCATATTGGGAGGAAAAAAAATGAATGTATTTGGGATAGTGTAGAGGAGCAATTCAGGATCCCACTCATCAGCTGAGAGACCTGTTCATTACTGTGAACTTTCTGAAGATCTCCACTCCTGTGCATTTGGGATAAAAAGAAAAACAAAGAAAGAAAAAAAAAAGCATTAGGATATATCTAAACAGGAACGTAGTCTCAAATGCAAAAGGTAAGAAGACTGTTACACACGGTGCTCCTCACCTACCCTATCCAGTCCCAGTTTGTCCATTGCAAACCCAGCTCAGATTAGCACGATTTGAGAGAAGGGTAGCAAGAGCCACGAGGAGCAGAAAAAGCCATCGTTTGGAGGGTGACCGACCTTCCTTACTTTGCAGTGGAGTGGACATAACCAACATGTCTACATCAACGAACGGCATTAAGAAGGACAATTGGGAGCATCTATTTTCTCTGTCTTTCCTCATAAGGATGAAGAAAGAGGTCAGTTAAAGGGAACAAGGCATGCTCCAAGTGGGGGCCACCTTTACTACACAGTTCAGTGCATGCTCCCAGATGTGTCCCAGGCTGGATTTCTTCTGGTAGAGCAAAGTACTGAGGATGCCTAGAGGATTTGTCCCAAATTGTTTATTGAAGATGACAAAGGTGTCTGACTAGACTAGAATTATCAGAAATTCATCAACTTCATACAATTTTGCAGCCTTTAAGACTGCTGGGTACTTATAGCCTGAGACCTGTGGCGGCTGGTAGGGCATTATTCTGGTTTTGGCAGCTTTGTGGATGTCTTTATGTCTTCTCTCTCAAAAATCCTATTTTTTATTGTTTTTCACTAGCTGTATATTTGTCTTCATTGAGAAGGCAGCATCTACCAGAGTGTGATGATGACAGCTCTTTGCATTTACATAAAAATCTGCTTTAAGCTGATATTTGCATATTTTACAGGCCAACCTTTTTGAAAGTTAGATAGAAACCGCTTGTATACCTTCTATTACTACACTTAGACAGGAGCTTCCTGGCACCAAGTAATTATACATACAAGAATAAACTGCAAAGAATAAGAAGAGAACGTTCAGCCTACTCTTTTATAGATGATTGACAAAACGCTTTTAAAAATGGCCCTATCCTTTTTGCTTTTAAAGACACAGAAAGCAGTCCTAAACGATTGCTCTGGGATTATTTTGGTTTATGTCTGGAGGACAGTGGAGAGGAGAACTGCTTTTGCCTTAGAAATCACATGAATATGTCAGCTTTGGGTTTTCTTCTGCCTTGCTGGAGGACTTGTAGAAGGTCTCAGATGTTTATTGTGAGCTCTGACATTTTAATTGAAAGGACAGGAGTGTTGATTTTTTTTAACAAATAGATCCCTTTGGATTCCTTGTCCAAATTATTTATTAGATATTGGGTTAAGTAGGTGTTAACAAAAATCATAAATCGGAGCGTTTTCAACAGTCTAACTTAAAATTCTTTTTCTCAGTTACTCATCTTTAAAATTTCATATCCAATGATATTATAATTCCATTAATTCTCCAGCCATCTGGGGATGTTGAAAATTAATTCTCTGTTTCAAATGTAAAAATGAAGAATTCCCCATAGCCTTCTTTGGTTAAACTTCTGGATAACATTTAGAGCATGAAAATGGTTGGTTATTTGTCAAAGGAGGGAAGAAAAAAAAAAAAAAGAAGAAGGAAAATGGCATGGTTCTGTTATAGTAAAAAAATGCAGATTTCATCAGTCTAGTTGAAAAAAAGAGAAAATCACAGTGTTGAATATTTTATTTAATACTATCTGCCACGGGAAATAGGGAGAAGACTGTCTTGAAGTATAATAGTTCAAAAAGACTAAGCAGCAGTTTTCCTGAAATAAAGTTATATATAAAATAGAGTGGCAAAAGATGACAATAGTGAAAGCCAAACAAAAGGAGAGAACAGAAACACTGAGAGAGAGGAAGAGACCTGTGAGCTTTTTGCCTTTCACAATGCAGACCAGGTACATATGCTTGGTTGCTAGATCAGCTTTCTGAAAAGGATATTCACCCTGTATCTAGGAATCAAAAATTATATCTTTAGGAGGCCTGTGGGAATAGGAAAAATTTCTCGTCTAAAGAAGTTACATCCATTTACAGAATGGGGACCTATTTATTGCTCAGCTTGAATCGTACTGATGGATCCTGTGCCTTCGGTACTTGGAGTCTTCCTGAACCATGGCACAGCAACAAGAGCACACTTGTGAATGCGAAATGAGAACCGAATAACATCATGTACACATCCTGCGCTGGAGGCAAATCGGAAGTGAAATATCATGTTGCATATGAAAGCTTAAGAACTAATTAATTTTGATAGCATATTTATAGTTTTGTTTACAGAGATCTCAAAATACTCTAAGAAAATGGAAAACTACATCATACGAAAATCAGACGAATCAATGGGAACCATACACAACTTAGGACTCTTTGTAGCAGTGCAGGAGTTAGGATGGAATCAGCCGTAGAGCAATCACTTGATCCATTACTGATAAGGTTAAACATTTTGCACGAGACCTGGGCCTCATCCAGGTCCATGACACTTTTGCCATTGACTTCAGCTGGGGACAGGACTTCATCCTCTGTTTGGCAGCCACAAGAAGACACCAGTGTGCTACACTTCATAAAGGAGAATCTCATCTGTTTGGGGCAACAGAGGGAATTTCAGAAGAAAGTGTGCTTTGAGAAACCCAAATATATGCAGAAAGCTGGGGTTAACTCTCTCTGCTAGACAGCATAGCTCAGGGTCCTTGAGAAGATGGGTCCACAACTCTGTTTCTTCCAGAATATGGATCTGAAAAGAGAATAAATCAAGGTTTACAGGTGGACAAGACCTTAAGAACAAAAGCAATATACAAAATATCATGTCATGTTCATTTCACAGCCAGATAAGCTTCCATAAGCTTAACCCTTTTTTTTTGTAGCTGAGGATGAAAATGCACTTCAGTGCAAGATTGGAAAAGACTAAAACATTAGAAAAAGCTAAGAAGCTTCAATTCCAATTTCCAGTTTCCATCTTATCACGAAACATGCAGTAAGTGCATTACTCCATCTTGGTCCAATTCCATCGGATATTTCTAAGTCCCACACAGTGCTGGTTCATAACACACAGCTTTCTGATGCTCACCAAAATGAGCTAATAAGCCAGAGAGCACTAAGACAACTTCTCTCTCATGCGTGGTAGATGGAATTTAACGAAATGAAGTAAATGGTGCAAACCAGTGAGACAAACTCATACGATTTCTGGTGGGAGTTTTTTTCTACAAGATTGCCTGGCTGCTGTATTCTCCCCTCAGAGAAAGCCAGTCCTCACCATTTCCCCACAGAGAGGGAAGCGGTTCTGTCAAAGCAATATTCAAGGCTACAGACCATCATGAACGTGAAAGGATTATCACTTCTCCCATTACTATCCAGGGGAAACTCAGCGGGCAGAGCAGGACATGTGAGATCTTCAGACTGCAGGGATTAAGCACGGATCGAGGTCCCCTTCCCATTGCAACTTGAAAAAAGCGCAGGTATGCTGGAGAGGTGCCACCCCACAGCCCGGGGAAACAGCTGGGCCGCTTCACAGCCCTTTGTAAACGTATTCACCCTGCTCTTTTTCCCTACTGCATTGACTTTATTTGAGCATATAGGATTGAAATTCTGTTTTGGTGCTCCAGGCATCAGGAGACATCCAACAGTTGGCTGTCAGAGAGCGAGGCAGCTCCATGGTGCGTAGCTGGAAGGTGTTAGGTTGCCAGTGAGGTTTTCCTTCCCTGATGGTCCCCATGGGATCCCCAGCTGATCCTGGGCATAACCCCGGTGACTGCGCACAAGGTTAAAGCACGCAAACGTAAAGCCTGCCCCACAGCTTCCAAACTTTCTGTGAAAGAAAGGATAAATCTACGCGAGGTAATAGGAAGATGAAAGTAATCCCTCTTGATGGCAAGGTATTAATTATAACTTTGTGTGGGAGAAGTTAAAATCCTCCCTGATGTGTGGATGGGGTGCCTTGTCCCCAGCAGAGAACAGCGGTGTCTGCGTGGTGAGGACCGGCACGAGCAGGGCCGTGGCTTTTGTATGATTTTGTATGATTCGTGTCCTGTGACAGTGCCACAGCAGTGTCACCCCGGCGGTGGGGCAGCCAGCACACGGCTCTCCCACGGTGATGCCATTTTGCCCTCGGTGGGAAGGAACCGTCCCAATTTATCGTCATAAAATCACACGGGGCAGCGGGGCAGGAAAGGGGGGGAGTGGGATTTTTTCTTCGCTTCCCTGGCGAAAGGGATGAAAAGAGCTCAAAGGTGCCCCCCCCCAGCTGCGTGTCCCCCCATTCCCACCCCCAGCAGCTGCGGCTGCCGGCAGCCGGACAGCGCAGCCGGTGCTCGGGTCCCCCCCCGCCCCGGCACTTCCCCCAAACTTTTCTCACCACCCCGGCCCCCCCCCGGCCGGTCACCCCCACCCCAAACCCACCCCACCCCCGTCCCCTTATCCACGGGGGTGGGCACCGAGAAGCCCTCGGGGGTTCCCCCCGCTTCATCCGCTCCCCCCACCGCCGCCTGCCCATGCCCGGGGCCGGGGAGCTGGAGGGGTCCCGGGGGCGCTCCCCCCCCCCCCGCCAGGCAGCAGCGAGGGGGCGGCGGGAGGTTGCTCGGTGCCGCCGCCGCCCGGGAGGGAGGTTATGTAAGGGGGGAGGGAGGCGGCGGCAGGAGGAGGAGGAGGAGGAGGAGCGGGAGGAGCAGGACGCCTCGCCGCCGCCTGCCGCCGCCGTGCAGCCGCAGCCAGCCGGGAGCGGGATCGGGAGCGGGGCGGCCGCATGTGCGAAGTGGGGACGCGGCCGCCGCCGGCCGCCGAGCGCGGGGAGCCGCCCGGGGGTGCCGCCGCCCCGGCCGAGAGGTGCCGAGACATGGGGTGAGTCCGCCGGGCCCCCAGCGCCCCCCGCGTCCCGCCCCCCCCCCCCCCCCGGCTCCACGCGGGGGTGCTCGCCCCCCGCCCCGGCCCCTCCGCAGGTGCGCCCCGGCCGCTGCCGAGCCGGGAGGCGGCGGTTCGTTAAGGCAATTAATTCATTAAGCACTTAACCGCCCGGCCGGGGGGCGCCCACCCGAGCCGCGCCGGCGGGGGTGGGAGCGCAGCGGAGGGGAAAAATTAAAAAAAATGAAAATAAAAATAATACAACCTCAGCTCGGGCACGCTGCTGGTGGCCACATGCGGAGCTGGGGGGTCCCGGGCAGAGCCGGGGGGGCCCGGCGGGGGCAGCGCTGCCGGCCCCGGGGGGCTCCGCGGGCGCGCTGGGGTCGTGCTGGGCTCTGCCGGGGCTCCCCGCCGGGGGGGGGCCGCCGCCAACTTGCCCGGACCGCGGGAGCCGCGCGGCGGTGTGGGCAAAGAGCTGCCCCGCACACGCACCCCTCCTTTCTTCCTCCCGGAGAATCGAGCCTGAGCTTTCCGAAAATCAGCCGTGCCTTGTTCCTAGCCTCCAAGTTTAATAGGGGGCAAAAACCGCTCGCTGGCGTTAGAGCAGTTCGTGAACTGAACGGTGGGAAGGGGGGGTTAACGTGGTGCTCTCGGCTGGAACTGCATGCGGGTTAGAGACCCATCCTCTCGACCAGAATGGCTTGGGGGATTCCAAACCCACACGTTTAATTTGCTTTATTTTTATCCTATTGCTGTCCCTTACACCTTTTCCTTGCCTCTCCTCACCCCCCTGTGGCAAGGAACCGTTCTCCGCTTTCTGGGCATCCTCATGCTGCTCCCAGCTGTGCAGCCTCCCACTCGAGATGCGTTGATTATTGTCAAAGTGCTACCATTTGAGACGGTGTGGATAAATAATGAATTAAAATGCCACGCATGTGCCTGAATCGGATACCCAGCAGCACTGAATAGGAGTGCAGGGGCAGAGGGGAGAAATAAGATCCGAAGAGTGTCTCCCGATGTTTCACTTCAGGATTACGAGGGGCTTTTCTTCATTATGTGAAGTTCCAGTGGAAATAGCAGAGGTAGCGTTACAGCTTGGGGTTGTGGAAGGAAACACCAACGCCTGGCTGGAGCAGCGTGGCCCCGCTGAGCCCAGGCTGGACAGAAACATCCAGCCCAAGGGAACTCGCCCCCATTCTTTTTACCCGGGTGTCTCTAAAAACAAATAGTTTTGTCGTTGTTGTTTGATCCGGCTCTGTGCTGGTGGATGAGTGCAGCTGTGAAGTTTTGCTGTGGCGTGGAGGGAGCCACGGGGCAGGTGGCAGCAATGCCCTGGCCCTTGGCTCAGCACAGTGCTGCTCTGCCCGCGGAGCTTCCCTGGGGCCCGGGGGTCTGGAGTGCCCCGGGTGTGCTTGTGGCTGCACCCCTGTCTGTGCTGCCCTGCTCCACGGTCCGGTTCGATACCCCGATGTAACGTGTTTGACTTCGATTGAGTCGTTTCAGCCTGACACCAGTGCTGGGGAGGAAGATCAAGCTCCTGACACCATTCATTCCCGGGGTTTCAGCGTGGGTTGTATGCACTCGTACGCTCTGTATGGAGTGCAGGCAAGGTGTTTGCTGGATATACATTTTGTAAGTGTCTTCCGTCGTTATCTCACCATCCACCTTTCCGATATAGAGAACTTCAGAGTCTGCCTGTGCAGGTTACTGCAGCAGGGGCTCAGCACACCTGACGCAGGAGCCACCCCTTGTGTCCTCCCTGCTCCACCTCCGCTGGCAAATCCTTTACCTGGGTGTGCTTCAGCCTTGCCTTCTGTGAAATGGGCACCTTTGTACTCGCCTGTCCCCGTGACGCACTCTGCGATGGGAGCACGGTGCCCAGCCTTTTGTATCTGAAGGAACAGGTTTTGTCCCAGGAATTCCAGCAGGATTTGCTTCCTGGGCACGCTCTGGTGTCACATAGGCAGGTTCTCAACGAAATTGCAACAATAACTTGACTCTTAGCACTTAAACGATTTTTTTTTTGGGGGGGTGACCATTGCTAATGATTCATTTAAATGCTGCCTATGGATTTGGCAGTGACTGATGGTGCTATGAAACCTGATATAGCTACTTGAGCTCAGCAAAGCTATTTAAATTGCTTATTAGCTGTGAGCTGAGCTATTTAAACTGTTGGTTTAGTTCAACTTAGGCAGCAAGGTAGTGTCAAGTTTTACAAAAGTCATTTACATGTTTGAAAAAATTAATGCATGTAATTCAGGGGATGTGAAAACAATATATTTTTTTTAAGGTGTTTAGGCAAAAAAGTCTGCCTCAGTGCTCATTAAAGTCAATGTGAAGGTTCCTGCTGACCAAAAACCATTGTCTTTGGGTCAAGCCATTGTTTGAGCTCTCACTGTACTAATGTTTACTTTGTAGAAAAAAACTTTTTCTAAATCACCGCTTTCTTCTACCCAACATATCTGGCAACTGTCCTTACCTCAACAGTACCAGGGATTAAACTTTAGCTATTTAAATAACCACAATGTAACAACAAATTTCCCATTGCAGAGGCTTTATTTTGTCTGAAAATAGCTTGAATTGTGTCTTGGTGTTGCAAACAAAGTGCAAACAAACCCAAGAAAATGGCAAGCTTGTCTAGGGCTCCGATTTCCGTGAGCTGTGCATACTAATCTAATAGCCAGCATCTGATTCAATTGACCTCAATTTAAGCAGTATAAGCTAACTTTCTAGTTAGAAAGATGCCTCAGACTTAGTTATTAGATGATTTTAAGGAGGTATTGGCTAGTTGCTTCCTCTGTGCTTACATTCTTTTACTATTTTCGTTTCTTTAGTGTCTTTGTATTTCCTTATCTGTCAGTGACAAAATATTTCTTGTTATGAGGCATGTGACAAGTACCCAGTTTGGATTAGACGTGGAAATCACTGCTGCTGAAGCTGTTATTTATATTATCTGTTGGATTAAAATTCCACTAATTTAAATATTCTCTAGCAATAAATTTGAGTTTCAAATCAGTTTTTATAAATCACATCAAATGAAAATCAGGCCTCCGACTGTTAGAAATTACTGCAGAAAGCTGCGTACCGATGTAAAAGCCGTATGAATGTGTATGTATATGTGCCTGCTATATAGGTTAATGATGAATTAGCACACATTTCTTGTGGCTGGTGAGAGCTGCTTCTCTGTGCTGCTTCTACAGGGGCTAACGTGGTGTGCTAGCCCTGGCTGGCTGGCAGCCCCCTAGCCCAGCAGGTGCCTCTGCCTGCCCCAGGTGGGCTGCGGGCCCCCACCTCCCCCAGGAAGGTGCAGAAGGTGAGTTTCCAAGCCTGGCTCCAGCGATGAAGTAACCTCGTCTTAAGGAGACTTCTGGACCCATGGGCAAAACTCTGCCCCTCCTGTAGTGTTTATCATGAAAAGGTACGGTTGGGAGCCTATATTTCTGAGAGCAGTCATATGTAATGCTTTTATTATGCAGTGACATTTAAGAGCACCAGGGAAGACTGCCTTGCACTTTTCCCTTCTGCTGTTAGCAGCAGCAGTGTCCATCGGCCAACGGATGGCTGCAGCCATCCGGGGAACAAAGACAGAAGGGAGGACGAGGAAAGAAAAAGGTGACAGAGGCAAAAGATGCAATGAAATTAGTGTTATGGGAAGGCATTAATTTTGGACGCTGTTCAAGCTGGCCTTTCCCGGTACCAGCAGTACTTTAGATACCATGGTGATAAGCTTCGCCTGAGACGCTCCATAGCGGGGAATGGCGTGTTGCAGAGGAAACTCACCTTGGCCTTCATCCAGCTCCCGCTGGGATCCACGGGAGTCTCGCGCTGCCTCCCTCCCAAGTTTGGCCGAGCCATCTGTCCCCAGGGAAGGGGGGAACAGGGCTGGATGTGCCTGAGCAGCCACAGCACTGCGCTCCCAAAGCAACAGCACCTGGCTGCGACCGCAAAGCTGGTGTCCCTCAGACAGGGCTGGGGCAAGGCAGGCAGCCCAGTTGGCGCTGTGGGACTATTTTAGGGGGTTTTACGGTCTGCAGCTTCAGTTGAGATCCTAGCATAGCTCAGGGGGGTAGATTACACCAGGCAGCATCCAACTGGTGATCGTGTTGGTGTTCAAGGAAAGAGACTGGGACCCGACAGACGCTAAGGCTGTCAATCTTGGGATTTTCGAGGCAGCTTCCTGGGGATGCTTGGTTCTTCACAGCGTCCGTTCCTTATGTAGCTATTCCCATTTTTTTGCAGAGTGGGTATAAATGGCTGCTGTTCTGATTCAGGGAATTCAGCATCTCTGTGTGCAGATCGAGGAGGTGTTTGTACAAAATCCAGTGGAAAAGTCAGGTCCAGAGAGCTTTAAGTTCCGAAGCTTTATCTTGAGTTCACTGAAATGGATGGGAGAACTCAGTTGACCTCAATGGTGTTTATAAAACCTGTTCTCTGTAGCTCCTTTAACAAGTTTAACACAATTTTAATAAGGTTGGAGGGGCAGGGAGCTTGGAGACCTGGGGTGGAGACAATGTGGATAGACTGTGATAAGGATTTATGTGTGCACAGAGCTGGTGTGGTGTGGAGCTCAGGTGAGAGCAAGCCTCTCATGCTGGAGCTTTTCACCCAGGTTTGCCATCAGGCGAGAGCCCTTGTCCCTTTATGCACAATTATCTGAGGAGTTTGTAACACTGCAGATAAATGCACATAACTGAATTAGGACAAAAATCCCATGGGTGAGTAGGAGCTGAGGAAAATGAGAAATTGGGAGAAATTGCAAAACAAGCTAATAGAGGAGCAGGAAGAAATGATGAATGAATGACTGCCATGAGAGATAGACAGTGGGTTTAGAGATAACTTCAACAAGCTCCAATAGGAAAAATCCACCAGTACCACAACTGGTTCAAGTGCCTTGGTGCAAATTTCACCAAAATTTGCTCAGGTAGTCAATGTTGAAGAAAAGGTGAACAAAAAGAAAACTTAATGCAGAGAGAGCGATCGTAGTCGTTTCTCTCAGCTACTAGCCTAATTAATTACTGCTGTTAATTTGTTTGTCACTTGAGAAGAAGCTTATAAATAAAATATCCTCCCCAAAGTTGGGATGTCCCTCAAGCCCCTCTTTCTATTTGAATAGAGGATGGTGAATAGGTCTCCTGGTAACAAAAGCATCATTTGAAATGTTAAAAAGTTATTTGATGTTCAGTTCCTTTAAACTGAAAGTTGTTCTAACTGGTTCAAGGTCTGACAAATTGTCTTAAATTGTTTGAGCACATTCCCAGCATGACTGAAAGGGGCAGAGAGGAGCAATGAGTTTGCTGAGAACCCAAGAGCAAGGGCATCAGCCTGGTTTGGCAGCGTGACTTTCTGCATTGCTTTTTATTCATTCTTTTGGCTGTATTAATGCAGTGCCTACAATAAATAGCCTCACCCCTGAAACTATATTTAAGGAAGCATAAGCATTTTGAATCAGCCGTTGGTTTTCCTGTTGACTTTTTGATAGGGAGTTTGCTGAGTGGGAAGGTCTTTGGTGCTGAAGCTTGCTCTGTGGTCAGATCTCTGCCTGCTTTCACCTTGAATGCCGTCCATCACCTTTGTGCACTGCAAATACAGCACGCGGCTTATTTATACTGTGCTTTGGTGGTGGCTCTTTAGGATGTAAATGTGCTTAGGGAACGTATTTCAGCAAAGTTTCTCCCAATAATTCAGCTCTGTGCTGTAAATAGCTGACAATCCTGTTATTAAATCTCAGAATGTGGCAAGGCAAGGGCACTGCCTTCAAACAAAGACAGGAAGCATTTAAGCTTGAGCATTAAAGAAGCACTTTTAATGGCAAGAGCAATTAGGTAGGGAATAGGCCATTAACATCAGGGGAGGTTACTGCTGCGCCACAACCACACATCACCCGGTGCAGGTTAGGGACGGCGTGAGGAGGGCTTGTGTAACAGCTACTCATGCAAAATGTACAAGATGAGATTGGATGATGCAGTTGATCTTTGATTATATTTTTGATGACGCATCCTAGCTGCTCTCTGACTGCTGGTAGGAGAAAGATTTGCCCAATGCTGCTGGCTTGGATGCTCTGTGCTTAGCTCATGTGTGACACGAGTGGCTGGCTGCTCGCTCCTACTGACGTAGCAGCTGTTAGGGGCTATCGGGCCCTCTTGCATCACTGGCAAATGCTTCGTAATGGTAATTCTGCCACTGGGGTCAGGATTAAAATGAAGGAAATACTTTAAATAATTGATGCTCTGGGCATTTTAGGATTTGTTTAAAAAAAAAAAATGGTGTTGCTGGATGACATCACTAAGCGGGACAGCCTGCTTAATGACTCATATGGGAGCAGTAGGCTCTGCTGTGTAGGTGTTGTAGGATTTGTGGGCTTCATGGTGAAGGCTGGCAAGGCTAGGAGCTTTAGCTGCAAAACAACTGTGGCTTTATCATGGAGAAGAGAGCAGATTTGACACAGGGGAAAGAGGGCCTGGCAGTGGAGGTGTGAGCAGAAGTGGCTGCTGGTTACTGTGCAAAGCCTGTTCCCTTCTGTGGCAACTCATCCTCCTTTCCTGCCTCCCCCACACGCCAGTCTGATGTTATTTATTTGATGCAGCTTATCAAAATGCAAGATTGTAAGAATTTCTGAAGTGACAAACTGTTTTATTTCCGTCTGGAATTCTCACCGCAGCCTACAGGATTTAGAAACTCGAACCCTGCTGCAATTCAGAAAGAAATTTTCTGTAGAAGTTGCACTCCTCTGCCTACACATCGAGGGGCCTGAGAGAGCCCTCTGGAGCTGCTAGATGTTGCTTCCCATTAGGATTGCATTATAATAATAATAGGAGTCCTGCCACTGCGTTCTTATCAGACCAGGTTTAGTACATCAATGCAGCAAGACAGCAAAGGCCTCTCTGGAATACATTCAAGAATATGTAGCCAGATTGTACAATATTTTTTTCCTAAAGCTACTTCTAGTTGCGCTGAGGATCCTTCCTTGTGGACTGTGAAATGGTGTGTATAAGTGCCTACTGTGTAAATATTTGTTGTTTGCCTCTATTTCACACTTAGCAGTAGATCCTCAACAGATATGGAACACTGTATTTGGGGGAAAAAATATGAAATTTAAGTCTTGCAAGACTCAGAAACATTAATTTCATCATGTGGAGGTCTGAGCATCTTAATTTCAGTATTCATTACTGCTTGTTCCTGCCTTGGAAGAGGGGCAGATAGTGTAGCCAGAGCTGGGAGTATTCAGCAAGGCTTTTCCTTCTGGAAACGTGGTGCTTCAACCAAGATGCACACTCTCTCCTTCGTATTAATTGCATTGCAGTGACTGAGTCAAGTTCTTTGCTTCTGGTGAGTTGCTCTATAGTCTGCAACAGCAATGCTTTATTGTTGCCTGTTTTATTGGGATTTTGTATTCAGGCTTCCCACTATAAATCTGTTGCGCACATCTAAAATGTCTCCCTGCAGTTGTTTAAGTGGGAACATGTGATCTGTTTTGTGATATTGAAAACTGTCAATGAGAGCATTTGAAAAAAAGAAAATAATAATAAGGGGGGGAGAGATGCTCTGAGCTGAGCCGTGCAACATCTCACCCACCAGAGCCCAGGGCTGCGCAGGGGCCGCTGTGCTGCGTGCAGGGTGCGCGGGGAAACGCAGGAGTGGGACACCCGATTACTGTCCCTATCGGTGATGGTGATGCCCAAAGATGAGGCAGGAACCCTGTTCTGGTAGGTAGCTCAGGCACTAGTGCAAAGCTTGCTGGTGCTACAGCTTAGGGACCTCGTGTTAGTTATACATTGATTTACATCTGCCTGCTCTCTATGTCCCCCTGCCTTGGTGTTGTCCCCTGTCTAACTGGGATGTACCTACATACTGTACCTCCAGGAGAGGGGTAAAGAGCTGCCCCCACCATACACCTTCCCCTTACGCCAAACCCCTGGCACCAGAAAGCCAAAACACTCCCAGACCTGCCAGGAAGCTTCTGCATAGAAGAGGCAGCCCCAAGGAGCTCACAGGGGAGATCAACAGCTGCCCTTGGGTATACAGGAGATAAAGGCATCTTTGGACGCTATTTATGTACACGTATAATCCAATGATTGTCATACTAATCCCCTCTTCCAGCTGGAAGAGGGAGAAATTTGTTCTTTCGTGGGACAATAAAGGAGATTTAGCTGCCTTAAATGTTATGGCACAGAGGTGAACAAGAGCTCTCCCTTCATGATTATTTTATCTTGCGTGCTTGACAGCTGTCTGTCACTTGTGTATAGTCCATTACAGGAGACAGCCCTGTTTCTGTTGTGCGTTTATAGAGGTGGTCTTCATAAGCTTGTATTTAAGGGATCTTCTGAGAACGCTAATACTTAAAAAGACTCTAATTTGGTTTATGGTCTTTTTCAAGACAGACAGAAATTGGCTTGGCTGAGAACAGGGACTTGACACTTCATTACACCCACCCAAATTCAGGGCAATTCAGTTAAAAGCTTCAATCTCTTATCTCAGGCACAAGGAACCACAGCAGCTGTGGGCAAGGGTCACGCTGCACGCTCCAGGACGGGAGCTGCTGGTTCGGGGAAGTGGCCTGGGGGTGGGCGGCGAGACTGGCCTCCTGCGCACATCCGAAGTCTGCGTGGGTCTGTGTGTCCTCCGTCAGCCTTCTCTCGGTGCCTCTTCCACCTTCCTCTGTGCTTCAGAGCAGGCAAACAGGCTTTTGTGCATAATGTAAAACCCTTTCTCTTTTGAGAGATCCGAAGGACAAATAACATCTTTAAAGTTTCCGCACAGCCCCCTTCACGTTGTGATGCTCAGAGACGTTCCCCAGATGCAGACAGTTCTGAGCAGCTGGTTTTTGAGGCCTTCAGAACTGCACATCACGGAAGATGCATCAGCTCTCAAGGACTTCATTAGCAGTACCCAGCCCGATGCTCCCACCAGGCTCTCTCACCCCGCTTGTCCTCCCCAGGCTTCTCTGCAATGCCCGTGGTTTTGCAGAGGGTTTTGCAGCCCTCTTTGGCTGCACTGAGCCCCTCATGATGCCCGGGGTAACCACCTCTCCCATGGCTGTGGTCACCTGCTTTTTTCCCTCTGTGGAGAAGGTCTGCTCTGAATTTTTGGTCTCCAAGCAGTAACCCTGCGTGTGCGTTGTTTAGATCTGCTTGCAAGAACTTCTCTCCATTGACTTAGAAATTAGCATTTCAAATTCTGTGGGGGAGGAATTGCCAAAGTTCTTATATTTTAAGCTTCAAATTAGAGTATTAGAGTTTGGAACGGAATCAAAATATCTAATCCACTTTGCATTCCCTGTTTGATCTTTCCTTTCTGCCTTATGAATTGGCACCATTGTCCTTAGGAGGTACAGCAAGATAGTGCTACTCTGGGAGGCTTCTCCCACGAAATACAAAAGCAGCGTTGCACTGATTTACAGTGCCCTTTCAAATAACTGTTAGATTAGCATAGATGACACGGGGTTGTACTGGAAAGAGTTTATGCTCGTCAGCTCCATTATTGAATGTCCTCTGAATTATTGGCCAGAGGAGAGAACAGGCTCACGGCGGCTGGGCACAGCTTGGACGGCTCAGTGTTGCCTCGTATTCCTTAAAAGAATGACTGATTTATGGGAGTTAAGCAGGCTGGTCCACGCTTTGCACCCCAGATCTAAGTTTCTTGTCCTCCCTTCCATCTCTGTCTCCATCTCCGTCTGTCCTTGCTCCGTGGTGCTGCTGCATCTGGCTCCTGTGGGTCACAGCCCAGCCTAGTGGGGCAGCAGCGTTTTGCTGGGGGGGCCACGTGGAAATAAAGGCAGCCAATTGTTTGTCTAGGGAGAAATGAGCAATTGAAATTTTTTTTTTGGCTGCTGCTTAAGGGTAGTAAAGCTTCCTAAAAGAAAACAGTGTTTAGAGATCTGTAATAGAGGCCTGATGAGACAAATCGATCGAATTCCTGGGGTGCTAAAGTGTGAACGTGCAAAAAGCCTAGTAAGAATTTCTCACCAATTGGCACCTTATCTGCAGCGGCTGCGTGAGCAGTTTCCATGCTGCATGCTAACACCAGGCACTAATTTTAGACCACAGGGTCTATGAAGAGCACAGTTCCCAGCTCTTTACTTGCTATAATTTACTTAAGGCAACCGGGAAGCTGGTGCATGCACTTTGTCTATTCCAGCAAGGGAGGCATCTGCCTCCGCTAGCAAGAAGTCTCATACCAGGAGAGCACACTTGAAACAAATTGCTGTGTAATACAAGAGATGATTTTTAATCCTATTTTAAAACAAATGTTCAGAGTTCAATTCTGAAAATGAAGAAAAAATAAATAAATCATTGGAATTGTGTAATATGGCTTATTATTCTGGCATAAAAAGCCCATCTAGAATTTATTGAGCTGATTTTGCTCACATTTGTTCGGTATAAATAAGCAGTAACTTAAAACAGAGAGGATCAGCTCTCCTGCGTGCACTCTCCTGTGGTTTTGAAGGGTGAATTTGCCACCACTTAAATCCTATAAAAGTTCAAAGCTCTACAGCAGAAGTATTAATAAAGGACATGGCCGTAAGCAGGTTGTGTCATCGGGGATGAGTGTCGGCCTGACGTATCATCCGTGGAGTGCTTTGTTTGCCTTTGGTAAATGTGATGAGCTCCAGGCTTTGTGCTGAAGTGGCACTGGCGAACTTAGCCATGGCTTATCTGGCTGGCACTGAGCGGGATGAGCCTCTGCTTGCGATCCGGCCAGTCGGGGTGGTTTCACAGTGTTACTGGAGCATGGTGCTGCCCTCTCCAAGCTGGTTCCTCTCTTGGGAGCAGGTATGAGACAGCTGAATGAATGCAGTGCATGTATGGTCTTCCTGCGGAGACCCTGCTGCTATGCGTGGGGCTGTCCTCTGCGTCTGCATGGGCCAGGTGGCTGCCTTGAAAAATGTAAGGAAAAGAACTCCAGCGTGTTTTAGACCAGAGAGAGAAGGGTTTGGAAAAGTAAGTACATGTACCAGTGCCGCCAACTCTCAGGGCAGCTGGAATACCAAGCAGCAAATAGTGGCAGCTACGCAAGGGCGATGCCGAACAGCTGCAGCGAGGCATGTTATCCTCTGGCTGTAGCAGCAGTGCTGTATCCGGCTGGGACCTGGTGCACCCGGGTGGTTTCATCAATAACAGCGTGATGCCCGCCGGCATCGAGCCTGTGCTGAGTGGGAACCCTGGGAGGGAGCCTGGCCCTGAGCACCAGCCCTTCCAAGCCAGTTGTTTTTGTCCCAGTTCATGGAAAAAAAAAAATCTCATTCCTTTAAACATTTTGGTAAGTGTTAATATGCTTTTGGTGCAGTGGAAATAATTGCCATATGGCTGCAAGATTTGCCATCTGTCCAGAGAGGCTGAAATGCAATTAGTCCATGTAGTCCATTTATCAATCCATAAGTGACAATATTCACAGTCCTGGCAACTTTGGTTGCTGACAGAATCAACGCTTGTATAGGCCTACCTGTCTGCCCTTATTACAATCAATACATAAATGAGATGGAAAAAACCACATCATTCAGCCATGCCCTTCACCCCTGACAGAAAGGTAAAGAAGTCTGCACTGATGTAAATGAAAAATGGTATGCCTTAATTTCTGGAAGTACTGATTTGATTTTTATGTCCAGTAGGCCTTAATTTTAATAAGACAAAGCCAGGTTTTCTTGCAGTCTTTCAGTCAAGAAATACCAAGAGGACAGAGTGTGTCAACAGGGGAAAAAATGGCTATTAAGTGCTTTCTTGTTGTATTAACTTAGCAAAAGCTTAATGTTAGCAACATGAGAAACATGATCATTAGCATGATACATGGCAGCAGGTTTTATTCTTCCAATGGTTCTTGTTCGCCCCCCAAAAAGTGAGAAGATGGCTTCTCAGCAGAGGGAATAAATTCTGCAGTCAGGTCAAGGCTTTCTTATTTCTAAACCACAAATGCTCTGGCACTGTGAGCGGTCCGACTTCTCACTCTCCTCGAAGCTCAGCCCTGGCAGTGGTATGGATTGGCTTGGCCACGCAGAATGGCTGGCCTCTTCGAACCTTGGGTTAATTTGTAATGGCCTATGCACATCCAAAAAAATCCTTGAACAACTGATCTGGTTTACATATTACCCCGACACATCTTGGACTGTTAGTTTGTAACAAGAACTTGTGCTGCACTTTGTTTGTTCTACGGATTGTCAGCGAGCCCACGCTAATTTCTGCGACTCTGCTGACATAAGAATGCCATTTTTCACATTTTTCGCATCATAACCTGTAGTAATGTAACCTGCATCACACGATCACTGGAAGAATGCTGTTGATGGAATTAAATCCTCACATAGCCCACACCTCACATAGCCCATGAGGCCTGGGGCAGAGGCACCCAGAAATCCAAAGTGTTGAGGGCTTTGGAGCTAAGGGAGTGGGACTGTGGGGATCTCAAACAGGTGGCTGTTGGGTTCAGGAATTTCTGGGAGGATCTTCTCCCAGTGTTATCCACAACACCGTAGTGTGCTCCACTGCAGAGTTAGAAGGTTGTAGGGGGTTAGTTTTGTGGTTTTGCTGATGTATTTTTGAAGGGGGTGTCTTTTTTGTTGTTGTTGTTTTGCTTTATAGATGCTGTTTCTCATGCGCAACTTGCTGGTTCTGGTTTTCAGATTTAGTACTTTTTCCTCTCTGATGCTCAGGAGATTTCCAGAGGTTCTTCAGTATTGTTCTGGTTTTTTTATGCCAACAAATAAGTGTACACTTCTGAGATCTGTACTGTAAATCTGGTGGCAACAGATAGCTTTGTATTGGTAAAGATTAGAATTATCAGTGAATAATATTAGTTTCTAAATGTTTGAATTCCCTTTGTATTTTTAACTTGAAGCAGATAAAATATGCCATTCAGTGATCTCTAAGGCGAATGCGCTAGCTTTAAGAAGTATGTTCCTCTGCTCTTTAGAGAGGTGCTGTTGCATGCCAGCAGCAGCCAAAACGTTATGATCATTGGCATTATACTATTGAAATTCCCCAAGAAAGGAAGCCTGCCTTTCCCCATGTAGTCCAATTTAACCTGCACCGAGTGGAGGATACTCGCATTGGCAGCACTCGCTCGTGTCCAGCACCTTTCCATTCCAGGCTGAGCGTGGTGGATGCACTCAGACCAGTCTTTTCCGCTTCTCACATGCAATCTTTGGTGTTCCTGACTGCATTTGGTGATTTTGTTTTTGTCTTCTGGATGGCTTAATCTGGGAGGAGGCTGTAACGACAGACCTGGTGGAGCAGGGCAGCGCTGTTGCCAGCCCGCTGCTGTTCCCAGCACGGGCAAGCTGAAACACGTACCCAAAGCCCTGTGTGGGCATGGGTTTGCATCTTCCTAATCCTTTATAGACCAAATTGCTTATTCTTTAATTGCCTTTAATTTTTACATGCTTCAGCTTCAATAAAGGTGTGAATCCCTGTATTAAACCACCCATGGCACCTTTTTCATGTCCTCCAACAAAGCACCTGGCCATGAGCGTCCTCTGCGCTTCCCTGGTGCTTTGGCAGCGGCTCCAGTCACAGCGTGTACCCGGCACAGGGCCTGCACCCGGCCCCGGACAAGCAAAGCCTTATCGTTTTCTGCTGGTGTTATGCTTGGTGGAATTCCTTATTTGCCCCTTCAGGCAGCAGGTCAGAGTTATCCAGCTTGTTCTTTAAACAGAACTGATAGGCTCTCCCTGCCCCCTCCAAGTTTAAGTGGAAGAAAAGCCTCAAGGGAGAGCGTTTGAATAGGGGATGGGAAAGGATATCAATAATTACATGTGTGGATTAGTGCACGGAAGAGTTCTTCTCCAAGGATCTGCTTGGTGCTGTGGTGTGTAAGATAATGGGGAGTTTAATCACATTATTTTGCAATAGTGAGGCTTTGATTATGCTGCTGATTAAAATCACCTTTTTTGGATTGGTGCGCAGATAACCTCATCTGCCGTTTAAATTCTTGTGACGTGGGGAAGGAAAACGTCCTGAGCACGAAGATGCTGCCCTGCTGGTGGCAGTGGGTTTGCTTGCACAAAGACACGCATGGTCTTTCACTCCAATGTTGTGTTTGTAGGTGCAAAATATTTTGATTGTATATCCTCTGATATTTAACCTCTATTTTTTAAATGGACACCAAAGAGCGCACACAACCTCAAAATATCCCTGACCTTCTGAAACATAGAAGGCATCTTGTAAAGGATTAATAATAATAATAGAGAGTGAGGGATTTTCCTGCTGGCTTACAAATGCAAAATAAATCACTCTTCCTCCAGCATTGTCTGCATTATTTTCTCCTCCTTGATAATTTCTCACCACAGTAACACGAGAGGGGTGCCAATCCATAGCGGCTGCATAATGCAAGGCCGGGGGATGCTGGCTGTCGCTTTCGGGTGCTGCTCGAGGAACTTGGCGTAGGGCACGTCTGCAGCGAGCTGGCTTCATCCTCCTCAGCTGGAGCAGTTGTGGTGCACGCACGTGGCTCTGCGAGCCGTAAGGAACAGGCGGGTGTCTCCTGCCTGGGTGGGAGATGCTGGCATCGGGGTGAGGTGGGGAGCCAGTCTGCCTCCCCCCTCCTACAAAACTGGCCTCTCCGCTCCAAGTTTTATACTTCCAGTTTGATGGAAGTCTCTCACTGAAATGCTACAAGGGGAGCGCTGTGCTATGGAGGAAGCTCTGCTAACAGCATTGATGCTGTTGGGGCTGAGGTGAGCCCCAAAGATGTAATTTTTAACCTATCCAGAGAAATGTGAAAGCTTCTGGGGGTCTGTTTATGTGCTGACACGGCCTTATTTGTCAACAAAGCTAGGAGGGTTTGGGTCTATCCTGGCAAAGGGGGTAAACAGAGTACTGTTATTTCCATTTTTTCCCAGTTTTATTAGCTTTGAATTTATCCCTGTGTACACAGGAGGCTGTGTAAACATTTCTAGGGGTGCAAATTTATGGAACCTCTTTCAGTGCCTTCTCAAGAAGGATCTGTGAAATAACCAGAGTAGCAGGACCAGTTTCACACATGCCCGAACTTGTTTTTTATTTTCAGAACAATCTTACCTATAGTGGAGTAGTTCAGGGTCTTTTCAGTTTCTATCCTCTGTGTGTGTTTATTCACGGACTGTCTTAAAAGGTGAATAACCATCTGGAGATAGCCCAAAAGTTAAGTGTGAACTTTTCCACTGCCCAAGCTAAGCCTTTTTGTTTATGTATTGACTTCACAAAGGCATCATGGTATTGTGAGAGCTCCCAGGTGTTACAGCGACTTTCACACTGAGAGCTTTTGTCCTGAAGACTTATTCTTTTGGACTTACTCAGCTGTGAACCAAAAATGAGTTTAATTAACATCTGTACTTTTGACAGAAAATTCCTCTTTAGCTAGCTATTTTTTTCTTATTTTTTTTTTTTTTGTCTAAGTAACTGGAACTATTATGTTTCCTACAAATGTAAGAAGCACTTTTGTTAATTACATTGTCTGTTGAAATAATAATGCCTGTAAATGAAGGGAGCTAGAAAGATGTCTTTTTTTTGCATTAATTTAATACACTTCTGCAGGTGCAAAGATATCAAATCTAGCATAAAGTGGGCACTAGAGAGTTATGTCTGTAGTCATTTGAATAAGTTGCACGACCTTGCCCTTGGTTAGCACTGCTGCAACTTTGTCATCGCAGTCATGGTGAGAGAGAGAGAGAGAGAGAGAGGTCTGCCTACAGACCAGGGATTTCAACAACTGCAGGATTGAAAAGAAGGGCTTTGGGTAAATTTATATATTTTTAAATATTTTTTTCTCATTCTTTCCTTTTTTGGGGGGCAGTGTAACTTCTGTCCTAATAGTCTTGTTTTTCCAAGAATTGCTCTGTCTGCACTGTAAGTGACCGCAGTCCGCCCTGTGGCTCGGCACTGCCAGAGGTGCAGGGCTTGGGTCCCATAGCGCTGAAAAATGCATTTGTAGGGGTGCCTGCATCTTCTTACAGGCAGAAAACAGCAGAGCCAAAGCTGAGTGCAGCTGTCCCCTGCTAGCCCTGCCTGTCGCTCTGGGCCAGTTCTCCCATCCACTGTGCACAACAGATACTCCGATTTTCTCTCTGCCCTGACACTGCCTGGCCTGTTTTGCTCGGGGTTGCTGCTCCGTCCTTCCAAGTAATTTGTGCGATGGAAGTTGCTGTGTTTGAAGGTGTGTTTGCATTTCAGGACCAACAGGAGCTGACCAGGTGCAGGAAAGTGTCCCACCAAGGAGCAGACCCAGTTTGCAGGGCAGTCATCCTGCCACCCCCAGCCTCTGAATTGTGCGGGAGCCGTTGTTAAAGCCACCGGCAGCGTCCCTCTGGTCTGTGAAGACTGTTGGTTTTTACAATAGTCGCTTTTGTTCTTTTGTTGAGTGGTGAATATTCAACTATTGATTTAGATTTTTCCACTCATGTAGTCAAAAACTTCCCAGGGTGAGAGATCTGCTACCAAACCACCCTCTGATGTTAGCAATAGCAAAGCTGTGGAGAGGAAATGAGGCGATTTAATTTTATTTCCAGGCTCGCTACTGGCTCTGTTATCCCGGGATGCCATCTCGCTCTTTATGGCTGCTTCCTCAGGTGTAAAATGGAGCCATTACCACCTGCTTGCTCCGTGCTACCAATTTTGCAGTCTTGCACGTTGGAGCAGGCTCTCTGCTCCTGATGGCTATGTGTGCTGGCAGCCAGCATCCAGACTTGTGTGTTGCATCTGATGAGATTTGACTGACCCGAATTAATTAGCACATGCCAATTTGGGAAGGTAGTGAGCTTCCTCGTTTCGTAATGCTGGTTTGCTGATATCGCATCTGTAAAACATCCATGCTTAGCTTTTGCCTCTGCCCAGCTTTTTGCTGCATTACCTGACGGTGACAATGCATGCCTGAAAATCCCAGCTGCTTTTGCACGGAGAGCATGGCAGCACCAGTTAGTTTTTGGACAGCTGAGTCTTGCAGAGGTGTGTAAACAGCTTTATTTAAAATAAAGCAAAAATACCCCCCCTCCACCTGCTATTACTATATTTAAGTGAAGGAAGAGGTGCCCTGCCCCATGTACCTTGCTCAGAAAGCTCGCAGGAGCTCACAGTGGGGACACCAGAGGGTCCCTGTCCCCTGCTGGCAGGGCGCTTCTGGTCACTGACCCCGTGGTGATGGACACTGAGTGTGTGGTATCTTGGGGCGTTGGGCTGCTCGTGACATGTAAGGAGGATGTACTCATGCTGACTTGAGCACGTGGGGCAAGGTTAGAGGTTCGAGCAAGGGCAAAGTGAGCATCAGCACTAAGAAACTAATTCGTGTGGTTTTCCACTCCCTGGAAAGACTGCTTGGAGGACAGCCGGGCCCCTCTGTGTTTTGAACAAAGACAAATTCTGTGTGCCGATTACGTGTGACGATGTGACTGTAACTCCGTGTACTTTTAGGGGCACTTGGAGGCTTCTGAGGCCATGGGGGAGCGAGTGGAGAGCTTTCTGCTCTCAGAGTGCAGGATGGATTGGTTCGGGTTTGTTTGGGACTGAAGGCACCGTGTTCATCAGGCTGCATTTAACAAATATATTTTTTGTATGATGATCAGTTGCAGTGATGGGGGGCATGTTGCAATGTAGGATTTTATCTTTGTACCTACTTTTCTTCTTTCTTGAAAGACCCTCATTATCTATTGCTCGTTGTAGCAAATCACTGCAGATCTGTCAGGCGGTGTAAAGCTCGGCGCGTGCACAAAGGTGGCCTGTAGCGGGAAGCACCACGTTCCAAAAGCTCTACTCTGCCGCACGGTCTGGAGGCACGTACATCCTCCACCCCATGTAAGCTATATGAAGATGTATTTAAAGGAGCTCGTCACACACTCGTAAAATTTGGCATGGTTATATGTTAACAGAAAGTGGCACTGTACCTCACTCAGCTGTGGATGAAGTTAGTTAGCTTTAGAGCCTTAGTTTTTGCTTTTATAATTCCTGTGAAAAGGTTAGTGACATATTCCTTAATTAATGGAGAATGATTGCTCATTATGTGAGGTTTGTCTCACATAACACAAGGATGGAAATTAAAAGTCAACTAAAATAGATAAAACCACGGCTTGAAAATTATTATCATATTTATAAAACATGCCAGCCACGTGTAATAATAAAGCTTATCAAAGTGCGTTCTCCGTCTTAATCTGCGTTATTAAACAAAGAACCATTAACTATAATTTAGGTCTCCATTTGCTAGATTTCAAGCTGCTTTGCTCGAAACACTGGATATTACTGTCAAATAGATTTCTGAACAGATTTTTTCTAAAGAGAAATTTATTTAATCGATCATTAACAGATTTGAGATTTTAAACATTCATAAATTCTCTGTTTTTTGATTTACAACTCACATTTTGGGTGCCTGGCAGAGCCAGTGCTTCTCACCTGCACTTTCACATCACGACCAGGTTACAGGGGCTCACACACCAGCTGACATTGCCAACATTTCAAGCTAGCATTGCAGCCATTTTTAGCATAAAACCCGATAAATCTTGGCTAAAGTGAAAAGGAAAGAAACTGTGGAAAACAAAGTCATTCCTTAGTCAGGGAAGTGCTTTCCTGAATGTCAAAGTTTGCAAGTAATGTAGTGAGGCATTGATGGAATAAAGCATCGGTCTGGAGGTCTCCAAGGCCATGGTTTAGTTTAGGAAACAAAAAAAAAAAAAAAGGCTAACAGCATTTCATTGGAAAATTGAAGTTTTACAGTTGCCTGTGTGTTTTCCACTGGCTTCTGGCATCGCTGACAGCGCAGTGCAAGGGGAAGCCTTTGTCGTTGTTGAATAATCATAAGGATTAGAAATATAGTCGGCTTTTGTCTTTAGCTTTTAATGACAGCAACAAATGACTGGATAGATGGCTATCTCAAGTCCTGAATGTTATTATCCATTAATTTACCCACTCAGATGCATGTATAAAGCCCTCACTGCCAGCAGTAGCTGCTACAAGACTCCTGAAGGAATGGAGATAGATAGTTGTTCCCTTTGTTCTGCATTTGTTATCTCCAGATTTACTTTATATGGTTGCTGCTGCTGCTTCAGAGAGGCCAGGCGTAATTTTAGCAGTATTTTCTGGTATTGTTAAGGTGAATTAACAGAAATGTGTATATAAAGTTGTTTGTGAGTTGGGCTTTCAAGAAGGAGAAGTCTGAAACTTTTGAAAGTTTAGGCTGTGATATATAGGTCATATTGCCATTAGCAAAAACAATTAATATTACAATCCACTACAAATACAGAGCTAAGTAGAAGGCTAAATAAATTCAGAATTATTCTTCACTCAGAGAATGTACGTATTTTTTAGACCAAAACAGTAAGTAGCTTGGGGGAAACCTCCCTTGCTTAACCCTGTGTAATGTGTGATGGAAGTATCTAAAACATATTACGGAGCCCTGGCCCTGCTTTTCTTCCAGCTACGGACTGCAGTGACAGTAGCATGGGAAACAAGAGGCAGATTCCCTGCGTTACTGGTAAGGAGGAGCTGAAGTAAATGATGCTCCTTCACAGCTGTGACATGACAGTCCCCTTGTAATTGAAATAGAAGTATTTTACGGTTTGGCACAGCTGTCTATCTAGAAACATGCATGGCAGCCCCTGAAAAATGTAAAACCTTGCATATGTCTTGCAAGGAAAAAAAAATGTTTCGTTTTCTCCCTTCTGAGGCATTATGGGGCTTTGCAAGATCACACCAGCCTTCCTGAGCTAGCTCTGCAGTTAGATTGCTTCATCTGTGTGATGTTTATGAATTGCTTCCCTCAATTTTATTTAAAGTGTAATGATCAAGATTGTGCATGGTGTTTTGTACAGTTCCCACATACAGAACCTCAGCTTGTTATATTCTAAAAAACGTAGAGGTGGATTTAAAAGGAGCTGAAGATTGTAGAAATTAATAAAAATATAGTTCCAAAATGATGGGACTGAGAATAACAAAAGAGAATTATTTACATGGATATGAAAGAATGACTTGTGAGAGAGAGATCATCTGGCCTTTCACATACCTATCTTCATTTGCTTTGTGCAAAATTCAGCATGGCAGCCTTCTCAGTTTGCATGAGGTAAATATTTGTGGGAGCTAATAATGGAGTCTATTGCAGTACGGTTGTTTTTGAATATTGTCAGAATTCTACTAATGATAAAATATTTTGTATGTGATAAGAAAATATCAAGTGGTACACTTTATATATACCATTATATACTGTAGCTTTTAAGAACAAAAAGCATAAAAATATATACCATATATATTTATATGAACACGACGTCTTTATTTGCAGTTCACTTTTTCTAAACTTGGATTAAAGGTAATAACTTGAGGTGAATTTAGTTTTACGGCCTTTGAGTAAGTCTTAATTCCGATCTGGATGGCTTGGTGTGTATCACCAAGTTCTTGTTCTTTCAGTCCTGCATCCTCTCCGCTCCTACATGTGGTTTGCATTGCCACGTGTTCAGGGTGGAAACACTGCTCACAAAATGTTTTTGAGGAGCAGCGCTGGTTAGGGCTGGGGTGCCGGGGGCCTTACCTCAGCCCTGGCACGGCCCCTTGCACTGGCAGGGCCTTGGGCCTGTTTCTTCCCCCCCCCTCGCTCCCCAGGCAGATTAACTGCATTTGCATCTGATGAGCTTTTCAGGCACGTCCACAAAATGGTGCAGTTCTCAGGACAGAGTTAGTACTTCAGGAATGGCACCCTGCCTTTGTTTTGGTAGCATCGGTGGTGCCTCCGCGGAGGGGTCCTGTCTCTAAGCAGGACCACAGCTCGCAGCGAGGAGCAGCAGGAGGAAAGCTGGCCGTGTGGGGTTTGTGGTTCTTAGGAAAATGTGTGGATGGGGAAGGAAAGCGCACATGTGAGCGTCCTTTCCTAGAAATAAGTGTTTGGAGGAAAAGGTGGGTTACACAGCGTAACAAGAGGAGGAAAAATTGGCCTTGCGCTGCCTGGTCAGGTCTGGGCTTCCGGGACATTTCATCTTCCACAGACTCATGCATCCATTTCTCCTGTCCCTCCCTATTCCAGAGAACAGCCCATCTTCACCACCAGAGCCCATGTCTTCCAAATTGACCCCAGCACGAAGAAGAACTGGGTCCCCGCAAGCAAGCAGGCTGTAACTGTTTCCTACTTCTATGACAGCACGAGAAACAGCTATCGGATTATCAGTGTGGATGGAGCCAAGGTAGGAGGCTGATGGTACCCCGATGTGTTTACTGTGTGGAGAGGATCGTGGACGTCAGCCCTGGCTGGCGATAGACAGCTAGATAGACGGGCTGCATTGAACACATAAGTTCATAAATACTCGTTTTTTTTTTTTATATATAAACCGTTGTGGACAGTTGTAGTGACAACTGAAAAAACACAGAGCAACTTAAAAGTGATTTTTCCAAAATGAATTGACCTAGACAGGATTTTATCACCGACTAGTTTGACTTCAGTCCTAATGAGCCAAGAGCTTTAACTGCCAAAATGTTGTCTGTAGCACAGTATCTAAACACACCACCTGTGCTAGGTAGATAACACTGTGGCCTTTTTGGTGAAAAAATGTTCTTTTTAAGGGGAACAAGGAGACAGATATGTGTAGACAAGAGCTTTTGATTTAAATGCCAACTGCGTATTCCCTTTTGCATGGTTGAAATGTTTACAGGTTAGCACTTAATATTCTACTGCTTTTGCACTGAGGTTCATCAGCCTTGGGTGACAAATTAGGCATGTAGACATTCCCTGCCGTCCATGCTTTTTCTCTTATTTTGTTTTGCATTCCCAAACAGTGTGCTGAAGTATTTCCTGCAAGAATCCTGGTCACTTGGGTGGAGTGGGTTGCTCAGACAACCATTTTACTACCTTTAGCACCTCCTCCCTCTGATTCGTCCCTCCAAACTAACTTGTAAGGTGACCACTTTCACGTAGTAGATTGCAAAAGTGTAAGGTAAAACATTTCACTCTTGTACAAAAATCATTGGTCATTTCTGTCATTTCAGCCAAAGCACAAAATACAGAAAAATGAGATAAGTTTATAGCCTGCTCATCTGTGTTCCTGTTCAAATGAGGGTGTTTAAAATGTCACTATCCTGGGAGAGAGCTACCTCAGAAATCATCCCTCAATAAACCGCTTATATCTGTCATGCCTACTTCACATGCTTGTTTTTCCAAATATCCCCTGTGCTGCATTTGGTTATATATTGGCTTATAAATCAGCCAAACCGCCTGTTGAAATTGATGGTGATGTTCCATTGAGATAGGTACAGCACGAATACATTGCCATCGTTACGCTGTCAGTGCCGGCGTGCTCAGCTCCAGAAAGTCCCTGGTTTGCTGGGGAGCGCCCAGCCCTGCGCAAGCTGCTGGGGTTGTGGGTGTGCATTAAGAGCAATTAATGAAAAGCAAGCAATTATTGCTGTATGTGTTGGAGTGGGGGGGCGCAGGGCAGTGCATGCCCTCAGCCGGAGGGTACTGCCCAGTGCTGCAGGGCATCCAAGCTCCACTCCTTCATCAGCCCAAAAGACGGAACCAGTCCCCCCGGTCGTGTGTACCCCGAAAGGCGGAGAGCCTTTCCCCATTAAAATTCTCTCCTGTGGCTTCCCAAGCGAGAATCAGTCACTCGCCACATGAATTATTCGTCTTGTATCGAACCTTTGCTGATTAAGGAGCAGGTCGAGAAGAAATGGTGCCTCCACGCTTGCCTCTGGAGAGTCCTATTGCCTGACGTGTCTGTTTAAGAGCACTGATTTGGAAAAAGGACGGTGTTTGTACCCAGCTAATGATAGAAGTTGCTTTTTTCCCCTCAAACAACTATTGCTTAGCATTGTGACCTACTTTTCTAGTCCAAAATGAAGCCTGGTAGGACTGTGAGGAAGAATATAGGCAGCGCTGGTTGGCTTTGTCCTGCTTTCCATTCATCTCACTTATTAGAATAGAGTCTTCGTGTGTTGGCAAGTATCAGGCAGATTAGCATCGCTGCAGGCAAAATTATCCCTCTTTTAATGACAAAAAGCCGAAGCTCAAGTGAAAGGAGGGACTTGGGCCTGGAGGGAAGGTGGAGATGAAGGACACGTATCTCTTACAACTCTCCATCACTCTCTCTTGGCTGCAAAGTGGCTGTTCTAACAGTGTGGGACAAACACACGTGATGCACACTGGATTGAAGAGAAATCTCATTTAAATCCAACTCAGATGCAGCTGTTGGATTCTTTTTTAACCTTACGTTGACTTAGATAGCAACAATAAAAATAATTTAAAATTATTAAGAATATTGGGTGCTTCACTTAAACATTGTTCTTGCTCAGTCACATAAGCTTCAGGCATTCAGCGTGTTGCCCTGGGCACTGCGTTGAATTGCAGGTGTGCAGAATAAGATGGGGCTGCCAAAACCCTCACTGTCCTACAGAGCACGGGGCAGGCTGCATGGCGTGCACCAAAGGCATGCTCAGCACCCTCCTGAGGCTCCGCCAACCTGGTGGGCTGTGCTTTGTGCATGGTGACAAAAAAGCCCTGCTGAAATGCCTGGGGAGTCGAGCAAGGAAAAGTGGCTACCCAGGATTCATAATAGCTTTTACCACTTTAATTCCTCTCTGGTTCCAAGGCTAGGAGAGAATGGGTTTTATAATTCCTACATCTTTTACAGAAAAACAGGTGCTGTGGACAGTAGATTACAATTTATAGCAAAAGATTTCACAGATAGGATAAATGCATGCACTGGATGATGTTAATCAAGATACCATTACCAAACAAGGGAATACATTACTGTATCTTTTAATTACATTATAATTGACTTGTATGCTGTCGAGAAAGTAATTTCATCATGATGTTTTAAGAAGTTTCCAGCCAGAGGCTGTATAAAGTGCAGCATAATGAGTGCTGGAGGAAATGATACACTAAAATGCAAGGGCACACACTGATCTGGAGTTAATGAGACAGCCAAGAGACTTTACCATATGAAAGTCCCCAGCATTGTGGGCAAAAGTCAAACCTGTTGAAAAATGACAAACTGTGGCAATGATACAGGGAGAACATGAACTCAGAAGTGCCTGGATGCTCTGCAGTGTGTGGGGGAAGCCACGTGCAAGGCTCCTCATTAAAAGTGACCTACATTATGCAGCTTTTTAGAGGTGAAAAGGAAGTTTGAAAGCAAGGAAATTGCACAGGCCGATATCCTCTGTCATCCTCTGAAATAATGCATGGCAGTGTCCTGACCGGTGAATCTGTTTGTTTTTATTTGTTATGAATTGGAAGTATGCATTATCCAAGCCAAATAGATGAGGGAGAGGATATGAAACTTGTTTCCATACAGAGTTTGAGAAAGAAATGTAATCCTGTTGCACCTCAGAAACAAGCTTCTGCCCTCATTTTCAAATGTTCTGACGTTATATGCCTATAAAACCTGGGATTGCAATAGCATTGTTTTTATATTTTGAAAATAAGTTCTTAATAAGGAACACACAGCTATCTTTAAAACTTAATATCCAGCAATAAACTTGAGAGTGGGACATTTTGAGACAGCTGCAACAAAGAAAACTGAGGCAGGAAGAGTCATCTCAGGTGCCTGTCTGAAGTTGTTGCTATGGGATATTTAGTCAGATGGCCAGAAAAGAATCAAAATTGGGGTCAAAAGACTAATAGATTGCAAAAGTAGTTTTGGTAAATACATGACACAGAAAGAAGGGGTTTGTGTTTCAGAGAAAAAAAAGGTCGACTGACACTCATTCCCAGTTGCTGGATGATTTAAAAGAATTTATTACCTAATGATTACCTAATGATTACCTTGAATATTAAAGATCAGCCACTAAGTTGGACATAATAGTGCTAAAGTATTGAAGAGAGAATAAGAAAAATTGCTGTGCTGGGAAAGCAAAATCAGTGGATCTATTTCTGAAGTAAATTGCAGTCAGTAAGAATACAAATACGGGCCAAATTTTGCCAATCGATATTCATATACTGTTACCCAAATTGAATACAGTACACGACACAGTACGGTGAAGCTGTTTGGTTGTTAAGTGGAACATATGCCCTTACATTAGGATCTGTCAGGGCACATCCTGACAAGAACGGCCAGTGCGTTTTGGAGAGCAGAGTGAAGCGTACGGTGTCAGAGCCCCAGCAGCTTTTGGTAGCTGTTATTTGGGCCAGTAAGAATGGATGATGCGTAAATCTGCTAATCTTTGGTGTATTTCTGGCTGTCTCAGTTCCTGTACCAGGCCTAATTGGTACCCAATGTAATAGTTGCTCCACCCCATTTCATGACCATGCTTTTTCTGTACATGCGAATGGAGGCTGGCATCCTCTGTACGTTTATAGGAAATTCTGAATTCTACCAGTTCTGTACGCAGAGATTCAAAACAAATAATTTCCTTTGCTCATGGAAATGAAATTATTTTAAGTCGGAGTTGTTAAAAATATTCCAGGGTACTTTGCCAAAAGGTGACTCTTCGATTTAAGGAGCTTTCCTTCACAGGGAAAAAAAAATGCGGGGTATAGTAACATGGATGAAATTCCTTCATTTGGCTAGTTTTTGTGTGTGTGGTTTTTTTTCTTGCATTGACGTGAGTTCAGCCATTAAACCAATATCAACTGTTTCTCAGGAAAAAACTAACAAGTAATTTAGATATTACAAAGTTGGCACTGAATTAAAAGCAGGCTTCTGGCAACGTGTGCTGTGCAACAGCGCTGCACTGTTACGGTAGCCTTTAACTGTACCTCTAAGACCTCAGGGATGTGATTCGCAAGGAAGAGTGGTAGGAACAACCCCGACAGGGGTTGAATCACATTCAGAGTGGTGAGTTTCTGGTCCCGTGCTGGGTGAGCTGGCAGGAGCCGAGCAACAGGCAGGGGCATCCAGGGCTGCGGCAGGGCGAGCGTGGGACCTCCCAGCGCTTCTGCAGCCTTCACAGCGCTTGGCTCCATTGTAAGCAGATAATGAGTTGTGTAATTTGGTACTGAAATGATCAGAGGGTGTTTTACTGCCTTGGGTAGCCAGAGAGGTAAAAGAATGTTAAAAGTGACCTCAGAAGGTGAAGTGTTCCCTCCACCTCTTTCAAAGCTCATAAAGAAATCCTAAATTAAATGTTACGATTTTGAAAGGTGTGTGTGAGCAAATATGTGTTTTGTCAAAGGGACAGAGATTCTTTTATTTCCCGTTTTGCCTGCCCTAGTTTTACACACTGTCACTGCCTGTCACCCGTGTCGTGTGCTGCCGGGGTCAAGCTGGCTGCCCGGTGCCTGCCAAAACGCTGAGAGGCCCTGCTCCTCACCCTGCTGGCGGTAGTACTGGTGGGGCTGTCACTTCCAGAGAGACCCTGCTGGTAAAATCTGGTTAAATTAGCAGAAAATACTTCTTATTCCATCTTCACAAGGCTTTTTTTCACTGCTGAGTAGCTGAGCTGGATATTTCTTTTTTTTTTTTTTTTTTTTTTTTTTTCCAAAAAATGTATTTTTTTTTTCCGCTGTGCTCTTCTTGCCCTTCATGTCAATTCTTCCAGGCTTCTTTTGTGGTTTTCCCAGAAGGATTGCTCACCATAAAATGGGGGGCATGAGCTCCATCCTACTTATACTTCTGACACTGAAAACCAACATGAAAAGGCCCTTTCATCAAGAGGGCAGCATGTGACACTTGCTACTCTTTGAGGAGCCCCAAAGGTGCATCCCAGCTCAAGAGGGACACTGCTGGGGTAAGGCAGAGGAGAGGTGAACGGGCTTTGAGCTCTGGAGCTCTGAGTGATGCAGTGTTCCTGATCCAGAAAGCTTCACATGCCAAGAGATTTCCAGTACTGAACTAGCTCAGTACTCTAATACAGAAAAATGAGTGTATTTGGTTGCTTTCATCTTCTCTTTATCCCTATCATAGTATGTTAAGTATATCTTGAACTATTGCAACTAATTTCAACATGATCATTAGCACTGGAGATGATCCTGGAGCCATAACAGGGTAATTCCAACAAATGGAACTAATTAACCCCCACATAAAAAAGAACATCTTTTGAAATATGAAAACACAGTATAAAACAATTGTAATGCATAATTCTGTCTTCCAGTGTGCACAGTTTGTATGTTATAATAAACATCTTGCTGCTTTTCTGCTAGTGAGATGACTAGTAAGTGAAAACATCAGTTGTGGCTTTATGATCTTTATAAATACGTAAATATAATACAGACAAGTACTTTGTAGTTGAGACAGCAACTATAATCATACCTGTACGTACATATTAAACTTCTGCAAATCCATATTAGAGCCTTTAAAATGATTTGATGCCATTTAATCCACTGCCATCCGATCAGCTTGCTTGGTAGGGCAGCTGCAGTAGGGCTTTTCCCACTTCAGATTTCCAAGCAGAAGCTGGAGGTGGGTGCTCGTCTCCCAGACACCTCCTAGCACCAACTGCACCACACAAAGTACTTCGGAAGAGATGCCTGAACAGTCTCTAGCTGCTTCTCACCATCCCTTTTGGGCTTGTTGTTGCTGTAAATAATGAGGCTGGATGGGGTTGCTGTCTGAGAGGCAGATGCTGGTTTTGTAGCGAAGTTTTCGTCAGTTTTGTGTGATGAGCAGATTAAGAGCAGGAGATCATCTGTCCTGCCCTGGGTCATAGCGCACCAGTCTAACCCTAGGTGTGGTCTCTTTCACTCAGCAAAACAATTCACAGTAAAGAATTTGTATTTTTGCTGTGCTGGTTTTAACATCTATTTCCCAATTTCATTTAAAGATGTAGAGTTGTAGTGAGGTTAACTTCCAGATTTGTAGCATCACAGTGAAGGGCTTCAGGAGGGACTCTCAGTTTAAGGGAAACTTGCCACCAAACACGAGACACAACTCGTTCAGCCTACAGCATATCTGAGAGAAATGTGAATTTTGGGGTGACACCAGGAAAATGCCTCTGATAATCTGTCAGGCAGTGAGTCACTAAGCTGGCAGATGCAGCATGCGAATAGAAAACAAAATGCACATTTAAAAATGAAGATAAATAGCTATGTGCAGCCAGCACACCGAGGTGTGCAGTGGGTCCTTCTGTTGCATAAACCAAGAGTTCATATTCTTAAACACTTCTTTGAAATAAGAGTGAATGAAATTAAGGTAAAATGACAACCCCCAGCGATCTTTAAATATTTGTGTTATCTATGTTTGTAGTGTGCCCCGCTTGACTAAGCTACTTATGTTTTTGTTTCTCTCTAGACATTAAAATAACTTGAGAATATTTTCTTTGAAGTTTGGTGGTGAGGAAATACAGCATAAGGGAGAAGCGGAGCTGTCAGCCAAGCATGGGACTACCCACTTGCATCATCCTTTATTTGCTTAAGGTGATATCAAATATTCAGAAATTCAGGCTGAGGGGACGTGCAGGGTTTCATAACTGGTAAGACGGTACTTTGCCTCCAGTTGTGTCTGCAGAAAAATTTTCAGCAGTTGCCAAGACTGGTTTGGATAGGTAGAGCTTGTAACGTTGGGTGCGCTTGTTCAGGCAGGTCCTTGAGTGAGGGGGGGAAAAAAAAAAAAAAGAAAAGAAAAAAGAAAGTGCTGTTAAGGCTTAACTGCAGCAGTTATTTCCGAATTGCTAATACCAGTGGAGATGAGCTGGGAACGGAGGGAAGCATTAAAAATGTTTGTGCAAACAAGACCTGGGGCTGTGAGTGAAAGAGAGCTTGTCAGAAGCTGGGAAATGGAGCAAAGTAAATACTGGGAAATGTGGTGGGTCCCCTGAGACTGCATCAGCCACAAGTCCTGAGCGCCTGCTGAAGGTGTGTTGTGGTTGGAGCTGTACAACTCGTATCGCTTCGATGTTTCTCTGTTAATCTCTTTCCAAGTTATTACATTTGAAATGTGAAAAATCCTCTGCTCATTGTCTGGATTATTTCTGGAAGGAAATCCTTCAGAAGCCAGTTAGTAAGCTGAGGAGAACAGATAACACAGTGCTGGCAACAGCTGTACCTTTAACAGAAGAATGGAAGCACATCTGCCGCTGCTTGATCCTATCTGGCTGATTTTCCTCCTAGCCTCTACAGTGCATGCATGTGCCACCGGCCCCGTGGAGAGAGCACACACAACTGAATCACAGCATCAGTGCTGCGGAAACCTTCTCATAAACACAATTTATTACTCTTTAAAAAGTAAAAGTTAGAAATCCATGCCAGCAGATTTCTTGTTGCACCAGCAAACAGGGAGACTTCTGTCTTGACTGGTTTTCCCTTTTTATAACCTCTCCATAAAATTTCTTGGAAAAGCTCTGTTTCAGGTCACAGCCCTTGATTTTAGCAGAGCTTTTGAAGAACCCGTAACAAATTTTTTGAGAAAACAATCCATGACTGTAATGAGGTGAAAACTGAGAGGAAAAAAAACACAAGATTTTTAGTAAGATCATCAGCACAGGCACAACATGGAAGAGTTTGCAGAAGCTTTCCCTTACCTTTTTGGTTTCATTAGATATACAGAGCAAAATTTTGGGGATAGGTGAGTTTTTACCTCATAAAAGCTTTCATACTTGCTCACCAAAACTCAGGGAGCGTGGTGGTGCTCAGCTTGGATGCAGGCTTTGCAGCGTGCTGCTTTTTTCCTCCAGAAGCGATGCTGAGGGGGTTGGTGCCTGGAGGTGAGCTGAGCACATGTTCTGTCCCCTTGAGCTTTCCTCAGCTTCATCCCGGAAGGACCTTGCTTGATTTGTTACAAGAAGCTCTGCCTCCTCTGCATTATATTAGGGACTTCTGTCAAGAATTGCAATGAATGCAGCACTCGTTAGCTGTTGGTTGACTAATATGAGATTTTTACTCCCTCTTTTTTTTTTTTTTAAGTTCAGCTACTGAAAGTAATAAAGGATGATTTCTATAAGCTGTGCTTTATGAAGCTCTAAGGATTGCTTGTCCAATGAAGCAGCTGCATCAATTATTTGTTCCCTTCTACCCCCTGCTGTAGTGCCAGAGGTATATAATACTTGGAAATCCCCACTCTGAGAGTTAACGTATCAGACGTGCTAATCAAGTCATGCCAGATGGAGTTTATAAATAAACTACACTGCATTGTGTATTCTTAAAATTTAAGCATCAAACATAATTCAATGTAACATTTTGCTAGTTCAAAAAATATAAATAAATAAATAAACAAACAACAATGAAGCAAACAACAACAGCAACCAAAATACATATCGCTCCTTCCTTGATTCTGGATTGTGGGGTTGCATCCAATGGCAACAATGTTGTTAGTTGGAAAACAAGGAATTGTATAAAAGACTGTCAACCACTAAAAACAAAATGACATCCAAAGTTGGTTCTCCCTGAGGAGTGAACAAAATGATCTCATGAGCCCCAGATAACCCCCACCTACCTTTATTTTCTAACAGCAAAATAAGTGGTGAGCCATCTCTGAGGACGCAGAAGGGTTTTTATTTTACATTGTCTCATGGCTACCGCATATCTTCAGTTAGGTTAGCGTGTTGTTCCTAAGTGTTGCCAGACCTGGTTGCCCATGTCAGACTGTCATCTAGCCGTGACCGCTTTTGTGTGCTTTAGAAGATGCCAGGTAGATCCTGTCCTCTCCCAAGAACAATGTACCTGTTCTTCGTGGTCATTCCTCATGCCAAGGGACACTTTTCTCCAGATTTCAGCAAGGCAGTAGTAAACTATGTCATTGCTGACTGCTCACTGGGGTGTGTGGGTTATTAATCAGAATAGAGGAGTTTTTAAGGATGCCACTTGGCCATGGACTTGTCATTCTTCCCGTGTCATACTGCTCATATCCTACATCCCTGCTCCAGGCTGCTGGCTTCTCCTTCCCAGACATCATCTCAGCCTTGTCTTTAAGTAGTATTGGTCATCTTTTCTTTGTCTGACTCATTCAGTTTCTGCATCTTTAACTACTCCTACCTTTTGCAAGTGCTGTTGTGACACATAAGCACTAGGACAATTTGGGATCCTGGGACAAGTCATTTCTGACCTCTGCACAGGGGCCTTCAGGTTGAAGAGAATCGCAGGAGGATGTTGTGAGGCAGCTTCAAGGATGCAGACAATGATGTGTGCTTAAATGCTTCGTGTAGGCATTCGGTGATACTCTACACAAAGACTAGATGCTTTATTAAATCCTCAAAAGCATGAATGTGATATAACTATGTATTTTTTGTTGTATCTAACTGTAGATAATGCAACCTTCTCCCCTACCCTATTTGTAGTCACCAGGAAAAAAAAAAAAAAGGATCTCCACTGTGTTCTTCTCCAATCTCTGATAGGTTAGAAATCTTTTTTCTCATGTGAAAATAACAACACAAGCATATTGGTCTGTACATTTTATTAAGCGTTGCATGAAATTCCTGGGTAACAATTTGTTCCAGAGCAGAGGGTCTGAAAAGCCTTGCTGTAGCTTTGCTTCATGAAACAGCTGCTGGTGCTCTGAGTCGGGTGGGTGGATGTGTGTGCTGTGCCGAAAAGGAAGAGAAATTCTAGTCAGATGTCAAAGCAAAAATAGGAGATTTTAGAGATTTAGACTGGGTGGAGGAGGTGGGAAACCAACTCTGCAGAGATGTTAATTACCTCAGGAAGAAAAAGAGCACAATGGAGTAGGTGTAGCAGGAGATTTGCTTAATAGAATTCACATCACTGTGAACCCACTTTTGTTGCATTTAGACAGGTTCTTGGTGAGGACTTTACAACAGAAATATTTTAATAGAGGAAAAACAGTTATTAGTCTTTTTATCTGGGGGGGAAGGTATTTTTACATCTCTTTTCATAAAGGAGGCCAAAAGCTACTTCCACATCCAAGTCATGCATGTTTTTTGTTTGATTTGTTGCCTTCTGGGGTTAAAAATGAATTATGCTGGGGATGGAAGGTGGATCTCTAGGGGAAAAAAAAGCTAAATGCAGCTGTAGAAACGTCCCTTTTCCACGCAGAGCAAGCAGCAGCAGCAGCACGTGAGAGGTGTTACTCACAAAATGTGAATCTCCTCTCTGTAGGGGGAGTTCAGGCTGAAAAGGAAATGCTTTGGACTGCAACAAGTCCTCTACAGCTTCTGAGGAGCCCTGGCGTCCTTCTGGTCGCGGCGTGTGTGAATCGCTGCGCTTCCCTTTCCACTCCTGCCTCCTTAGCACTGTGCAGTTATGGAAGCTTTTGAAAGCCATGGATGGGTGAAATACTTGCATCCTGGTTAACTGGGTAGAACAGAAATTCTTGAAAAGCAGCGGCTGGCCTGGCCTAACAGCACTGTGGGGGTACAGTGCTCAGTGGCTGGAGCAAGAGGCTGGCAGTGGGTGTCTTGGCAGCTCCACGCCCCCCAGTCATGTCCAAGTGATGCAGTGGAGCAGGAGGAACAGAAACACTGAGAATTTCAGTGGTCTTTTTAACATGTTTATGATGCTTCCGATCTACTAAACCCCTACCCTCAGCCCGTCCCAGGTGAAGCACCACCTATGGGGCAGATGCAGCAGATAAAGCAAAGCTAGAACATGTGCAGATGCTGCTTTCTGTTTTCCCATGCCTTTTTTTTTTTTTTTAAGGCCCTTCTACAAAGGCTTAGCAAATAGGGTGGGGAGAGAGATTTCATCATATCTGCTGGCCCTGATTTGTAAAACAACCATACTTAATCCTCCTGCGTTACAGGTTCACTGTTTTGGCCAAAGGCTGTTCTTTCTTCCGTCCCAAGTTCTTGCTATGAGTGTATCTTTGTGCTTCTCCTGGTCCCCTCTGGTAGAGAGACTGAACTGGGGACACTATTTTCCTTTTAGTAGTGCTGTCCTGGTTAACAGTGCATGTGTCTGTGTGCTAGCTTTGTAGGACTGGAGAGGAGATGATCTGACATCTTGGGGTCACAGCTAAGCAGTTTACTTATGCAATGTGATGTGCAGGTGCTGCTACAGACTGCAGGTTACTTTTTTTTTTAAACTTGGAAGGAGACAAAGAGCTTTAAATGCCACACAGGTTAGCATCTTCCTCATGATGTGATTTCACTCGTGTAACGTGCAGTTTCTGCCTCCTTAGGCCAGTAATACATTGGTGAGAAGACATTGCAAGTAAGTCTGGAAGTTGTCAGCGGAGATACAAAGCATGGTAGATAGCAAAGGATAGTGCAAATCATGGAAATGTAGGTGGATAAATTCTATAAAGGAGTTGCTGAATGTTTGGGATAGAGGGAGAATTTCTCAGCAAATCCACCCCATCTCCTTGTCTTCGCATCCGGGGTCACAAAGCACTTCTGATTCGTGTCGACTTGGTGAGCTGGAAGAACCTGCTGAGCCTGTGATCGCTGTAGCCAGAGGACTGGCAGCTTCCTTCCCTCTTAATTCTGTTTTTAGACTGAGATACATCTTTACTGAAGATTAGCAGCCTGGTGGGTTGGGGAAATTAAATTTCACAAGGGCTGCAAACTGGAAAGCATATATTGAGAGGTGTGAAAATGAAACGGGGAGGTTTTAATGTAGTGACTTCTTAATGAGTAGATACTATGGTCTTGAGCCTCAGGGCTTTTCTGGAGGTGAGGTTACTTCAGAGTAACAGCTGATGTGATTTTAAAGGGGAAATTTCAGAATAATTCCTAACTTGGCACTATTATCCCAGAATAATCATCAGTGCGGTGTTGTGACACAGGGAGTTTAGGAAGGGACCCTTTAAATACTCGAGGAGTCCCCTAAAATAAAAGGCGGCTGTGTATATATGCACTGCTCATAGGGTATGAGCGGTGTGAGCTGCCAATAACAATTTTTCTTCTGCATAGGTCATCGTGTGACCTCTCTGCTTGATTTATTTGGCAGTTTCTCTCCGTGGGAAGGCAGCAAGATGGGTCTGTTACAGCCTCCGAGTGTTCTGCTCTCCACCAGCTTATTTGCATTGCTGTTATCTGATGAATATGCCCGGTGTGTTCCTAAACGTCTGGAGTCATTGCTGGTTGATGTAGCACTACCTTGTACTGTGAAAATTCTTCAGTGTCATCTTTAAATAAAAATTTAGATCTGTCAGGATTGTTTTTCTCCCAAAGGAAGTGAAATTAGTATGAGATTTTATTTGGCTCGTGCAGACATATCAGGAATGTTTGCCATCTGATACGCTGGCATCTAGATGAGAGCATAGGCAGATTTTTTTTTAACCACATGTAGACAACGCAGTCAGTGTGATGAATGAGTTTATTATTCTGTAAGGTGCTTATTATATTATGCTCCCCTTTGCCTTTGTCTATAGGGAGAACTCTTTAACCGCTTCAGGGACTGACTGCAGTCGATTAGAGAGCTGCTTGGCTTTTGAATCCATTCCCCTGGATGAAAGCCCACAAGTTTATCCAGTTTTCTGATGCAGCTGGAATCCCGACGTGTGTTATAGGAATGAGGACTGACCACAAAGCTGTCTCATAAGAGCACATTTGAATTGATGAGTGGACTCTTACAGGATTATGGTAGTGGATTGCAGGTAGGGGTGGACAGGAGCCTGGGGGGGGAGGCTCCTTCTGCCAGGAGCAGCTTTCAGACAGTGCCCTTGCCCTCCTCCGCCATTGCTCTCAGCTCCTTCTTCCTTTGAAAGACGAAAATTCTGGCTCATCCTTCCATCCAAAAAGGAGACTTTCCTGCTGTGGTTGAGCACCCTTGGTGCGATGGCCACAGACGCCTCCCCTACCTCCTCCCCAGTCTGGAAATGTTGTTCTGGAGAGAGGGAGGAGTGGTCAGGAGCATAGCCCCCACTCTTGAGAGGTTAGCAGGTTTATAGGTGAGGAACTGAGTGCTCCTCCAGTTCAGCGTTACAGCATCTTCCTGCGAGGGTGGTGGGGTGACGATGGGGAGGAGGATCAGGTGGGCAAGTGCAGTGTCCCCCTTCTCTGGACTGTTCCTGTGCAGCTCTGAGTTAATCTCCTGAACTTTTCCTTAGGTTTTCACTTGTCTGCAGGAGTGCAGGATGTCTGGAGTGCCTGACTGACAGAGAGGGTTTGAAAAAAAGGTAGAGCTGGCTTCCAAGCAGTTTCGCTAATTGCAGCTTATTATAAATTTAACAGATGAACTGTCAGTTTCTTGAAGGTGTGTGATCACCACAACCTTTTCTTGGATTCTGCGCTGGCTATAGAAAAAAAATTAACCTCTAAGGTGCTAAGCTAATGCGCTTCATCTCTGTGCTCAATAAGATGTTTCACGGTTTACAATTTGCAGGCTTCTTTATTCTTCTTATCACTTCTTTGATAATATTGGACTGTGGTCTAAGTGATCTCTTTGGTGTGTTTTTTCTATTTGAATTTACTAAATTATTATTTTAGGAGGTATGGAAGAATGTTGCTGTTCTCAGAGGCTGCTTCTCATGGAGGACACTCTTGCCTTTCAATGAGGGGTCATTTTATTACTTTTTTTCCCAAAGATGGCTAATTTGATAGGCACAGAAGGACTGAAATAATACCTTTTATCACTTGAAATTTCTGGGTATTTTAGAGCTTCTAAAATAAATTCAGTAACTCAAGAAAGCAAGCATGTTTAAGTAGTTCATCTGTCTGACGTTAGATTTTTGAGTATACATATAGTACTTTCTTTAAAGTTTTGGGAAAACATCCTGATTTTTCTGGGTTGGTGGTAGCTTTCCCTCCCTTTCTTGTGACTCATTGTATCATACAGTCCTCCTATCGTCATCCTCCCTTTGAATTGTCAAAACCATACATAAAGTCTTTGACAGCTTTGATTTTCTTTTAATTTAAATCTCTGCAATTGCGCTTAGATTTTATATTGGCTGCATTTCTGCTGTGTGACTCAGCTAGAACAGAGCACATCTGGGCAGCTTTCTTTATGCCTCCACCTATGAGACAGCCACCCAAAAACAGGTTTCGTCTCCAAAAGCTCATTTCTATACGGTATGTGTAAACCAGCACTGGTTGAAGAAGTATCACCTCTCTCCCTTCTCGTCCCGATTCTTCCCATGAAAAAAACAAAACAAACAAACAAACAAAAAAAAACCACCACCCTACTTCAGGAGCATCAGCCACCTGGCCCTGCTCTGCTTTGATCCTTTTGGTTGAAGCTTTCAGCGACAATGTTTTCAGACTGCTTTTGAACTTGGTCTGAAGCGACTCATTTTGCATGAAAGTCATTACCTGTGCTCGTGGCAGGATGTTTGTTGGAAAGTGACGGTGCAAAGCAGGGGGAACCACTGAAGTTGAACAAGTTCTAAGGAAGAAAATAAAAGCATCAGCACAGGGGTCAGAAGTTAAGGAGGGGATGGAGGCAAGGAACGCTCTTTCTCTGTTAAATTTAATTCACACTTTTTGCTAAATGTAAGAGAGAGTTTAAGAAAAAAACTGCTCAGAATACATAGTAAATGATGTTGCCAGGATACTTCCTGATCATGTTAATTAAACTGTCCCACGGTTTTGGCTTAATTACTGCATAATTTGCATATTGGAAATGATGGTGCGCGTTACCGAAGAAAGCTTGTGTTCTGCTAGGAGGAAGAACATTGTGCAGAAATTCATTTCCAAGGGAAGGAGTCTCTAGACTCATATAACGATGTATCTGGAAAATAAAGTTACGATTTTTGATAATGAACTGGCATATATCTCATTCCTTTTTGTACGATTACATTTGATGCTTTTTCTGCTCGGTTCCTGAGAGACCTTGTCCCAGTGGCCTTCCTCCTGTTGGCTATTTCTTTAATTACAAGATCCAGTGCTGCTTTCAAGGCTGCTGAACCAGATATTAGTTAACTTGTGTAAAAGTGGCAGAATATTTATCTTGAAGACGCCCACATTTGAAACTGCATATGCATTGTTGGTGACGCACTTTATAACCCTCCCAAGTTAAGCTCATTGTTAAGCTATCAGTTTCTCCTTGTCTTGATTTTTTTTTTTTCTATTTCCCACATGTGTCTGGCATCCTACATGTGGAGGCCTGAGGCCGGATGGGGAAATGCAGAAATATCTCCTTGCTTCTCCAGTTCGGAGGCAGGCGCTGCTGGTGGACACCAGGCTTGGTGCCTGGCCAGGCAGTGGCAGTGGCTGTGCGCTCCCACACTGAGACTCCAGCTTTGAAATGCTGAAAAAAAGTGGATTTTGAATCTGCATTTCTGCCAGGGTGGTTTTATACCTCCTGCCCCTGCTATTGCTTTGTGTTCAGTGGCGTTCCTGCAGTGGTGTTAAACTGCAGGACCATGATGGTACTTTGGAAAAAGAAGATAAGAAAAGATCCAAATTCTTACATCCAGGAAGACGATATATGAAACTGTTTGTTTCGGTAAAAATTCTTTGGAATGCAGCAATTTCCCAAGTCAACCTGCTAATTGCTTTGAATGATGTTGTTGCTAGGATATACATTTCCGATGTGGCTTCTGCTTTTTAATCCTTTTTTGATCTGTTTCTAAACAGGTGATCATAAACAGTACAATCACACCCAACATGACCTTTACTAAAACATCACAGAAGTTCGGCCAGTGGGCGGACAGCAGAGCAAATACTGTGTTTGGTTTGGGCTTTCCCTCCGAGCAGCAGCTGACCAAGGTAACGGGGCGCGGGGAATTTCTGCACAGGCTATTTTGTTTGCTAAGAGTGAAGAACTGCATGTATCCATCCCACCTCTTCCAGACTGGATGCTTCTGCATGTCCTTTTCATCCATGGAAGTTGAGTATTTCCTATATTTTTCTAGCGTCTGTATGTATAGAAGCAGGCTGTATTGCAAACTTCATGGTCAAAACCATAAATTAAATCAGATCACTGACAGCAGTACTGCTGTGGTGATCTTGATCTCTTGCCCAGTGTGGCTGAAAGCATTTGTGTTTCCAAATGTTTGCAGAAACAATCCAACTCTGAAGTATTTTGTGGCATCTCCCTGGCCTATTTGCTCATTTCTGCAGAGAGCGGCACTAAAAGCAAAGTGAACCACCCCTGTCCTGGGACTGCTGGCATTCAGCCATTGATTTTGGCCCAAAGCTTCTGGATCCTGGTGCTGGGCAGGGGATGGTGGGTGTGGGCAGAGCTGGGGGATGAGCAACCAGGGAGCTGGTCTCAAGTGTGGGACCAGGGCTGCAGCCCCCAGAGCTGCAACCCCTGGAGCTGCACCCTGACCTTGGTATTAACGCAGCGCTGCTCTGGGACAGGGACTGGCTGCAGCAGCAGGCTTGGAAAGTGTAGGGCTGCCTCTTGTAATGAATAACCAGCAGTTCAAAATACACTCTCTGTCATTAGATTAGTGGTCTTGCCAAGTGCTCATCAAATGGCTGAGATGTTTTTTTGTTCATGCAACAAAAAAGCATTACTTATCTAGCACATAGCTGACACTTGAAGCATGGCTACTTGGCACCAGGTTTTAACAGTTAACTAAACATTGTGTCCTTGGGCATGGCACGCAGTCTCTCATGCTGCTGTCCTCTTGCATGCTTTGATTCAAAAGGAAGCCTGAGAACAAGAAGTTTCTTGTAGTGTCTCAAATAGCAGAGGCAGGCCACTGCAATTCAAGGAAGACTTTTAATCAATTGAATTGCTACAGGATTTTATTATTCTAAAAATATCTTACCGAATTCTTGCAATTTCCAAATAACTGGATTTTTTTTCAAGCGTTTCTTAAATGCAAAGCATAGTTTACTTTACATGTTATTTTATTTTTGGACTTGAGACGTCCATAAAGGTGGCTTGGCAATAATCTGCTATCCTGGGTTGCTAAGGCCAGCCTATCAATCACATGCAGAACTTTCTAAAAAAGGAGATGTTGGTGACAGTTATGTTTTATGATTCTTAGACTTAATCAAATGCAGAGGAGTGCTCAGTTCACCTGTGGATATTCTCCATTCCCATGACAAAGAGACATTTATAATAGCTAAATAAGCAGTATGGGAATATGGGAGGGTTAAAGTAGACATAGGGCAATAGTTGGTTTTGAGTAGCAGATAAGCATGATACAATGCCACATTTGGACACCAAATGAAAGAATTAGCACCTTTGGAGGTCCTTGCACCCTAATGAGAGATTTTGCCATATTCTCCAGGACTGTCCAAACACACACCTAGAATAAGTTTAATGCTGGTATTAGAAATACCAGCCACAATGCTGGCCGCTACGATGTGGGCAGACAGGAACGGATCTGATAAAAGTACTGTGTGGGCACAGGGGCCTCAGGAGCAGCTGTGCTCCCCTCCGGATCCATTTGCACATCTATTTGCACGGTGTGACCTGCTGAAGGGCCTGTTGCCAATACTACAGCCTTCTACTTGCAGGAAAAGCTTTCAAAACCAGCAGAAAGACTGTTTCTGGCCAGAATATTGAAGAGAGATGGCTTAAGGGGCACTTCTGAAAATGGCTTAAAATGATCTATTAAAAAAAAAAAATCTGACGGCTGTCTGTCTGGAAAATGTTAGAAAATCTGTCTTATTACTGCCATGCAAAGCAATGGGACAAAGATATCCCTTATCATCGTGCTCCTCAGTTTAATTATTAAACCATTAGTACAAAAGATCAGAGACGGTGAAGAGATTAGAGAAGTATAAGTGTATTGGGAATAGTAAAATCAAGTTTCATTTTATTCTGATGTCATTACACTCATAAAAGATACAAATAAAAGCTTGCCAGCTTTACTGGAAATAACTGAAGCTTTTAGCCAGGAGTTAGGAGGACATGCTAAAGCTCCTCTAAACCAGAGATCAATAGCCTAGCTTAAAATAAATAAATAAGTAAATAAAACTGAAGAATATCTGCTGAAAACAATGAATAATAATGAGACATGAGAAGAGGTTAGCATGCCTAAAAACTTCTGCACTTTCAAGCATATTGGCTGGCCTAATAAAAGATAATGCCTCTTTCTAATGCCTTGCCTCTCTGGAGACACTTAAGCATTAATCCATACCTATAGGGACAAGCAGTTCAAATTAAACATGAGCCATTAATGAAAACTGCTTTCAGTGACCTAGTAACCTAATTGCCATTCACATTGACCGGGAGAGTCCCAGTGTTTATAGTTAATGTCCTGCTCGGGGTCCTTTTCCCTCCCTCCAGCACCCACTGCTCCTTTCCCCCTTCCTGCCCCATGCCTCAAAAAGGTCTCAGGACATTACTCAAATGTTGCTACATGAAAATTGAAGCAGGAATCAAAACAGAATTAATGGTGCAGCTGGCCGTGATGAAGAGGCAGGGCTGATGCTGTAAAAGTAGTGATGTGTTTTGCACACCAAGCTGTTAAGCAAAATTTCTGCTATCAGTCAAGGTGCTTCGGCACAGACATGATAATCTGAGGAGCTGGAGGTGGCCAAGGGCATGGGGACGGAGATTTATACAGGTGAGAAGCCCAGCAAACTCAGACTTTGCACATCATAAAGTAACAGCAGACGGCTTCTGGGAAGCACCAGACCTTAAATTTTGATTGATGCATGCGTGTTTTACGCGTGCAGCATGCGGTATTTGCCCAGCAGGGCGCAGGCAGCCCACCCTCGCCCCCAGCCCGACCGTGCTAGCAGTGCCCTTGCTGCGCTGCAGCAAGCTCCCGGCCGCTTTCTGCAGCAAATGCTCTCGTCCCCTGCTGGTCTGCCTGGCACTGAGATATGTATGGGACTGCTGCGGGCGGGAGCAGCTGCTCCACGTGTCCGACACCACCACAATTTGTCAAGAGGAGACATAAATGCCAGATCAGGAGCTTAAAATTTACATGCACATAAATAATGCTTCTTAACGTATAAAATGCTAAGAAGGTCTCTCGCTATATATATATTTCTCCAGGTGACAGGCTGGCTGCAGATTTGAACAGCTTTTAAATAATCCGTGCAATGCACAGTAGCATCTTTGAGTCCCCACTAAATTTCCCTGGCCAAGACTCATAATCACACAGCGCTCTTGTGCTGCCATGTCCTTGGACTGAAGGGCTTTGCAAGTGTTGGGAGCCGCAAATCCATTCTGCGGCTTGGCCTCAGCTTCCTAGGGCAATGGGAGATGCATCAGTAGCCATGATGGGCCACTGACGTGGTGTTTGGCTGGTGTTTCTCCTACTCTGGGCTGTCTTCTGCTAATTCTGGGGAGCTTTGTCTGCCCGAGGACAGGGTGGAGGAAAGGGAAAGTGAAGGGAGCAGAGAAGGAGAAGGAGTGTGATGATTTCTATAGTTGATTTGGGATATTTACATGTGCTGTTGCCTCTTGAGACCACATTTACCAAGTTTTCATTTACAAAATAGAAGACTATTTCACTTTTTAAACTAGGATTTCCCATTTTAAAAGCACTCTCTGTTGTTGCAACAGTTTGATAGCTCAAAGCCAACTGACACATGAATTTTTTCATACCAATTACTTGCCAGTTATTTGCATTTGGGGCAGAGCAAGTCAGTTACTGGAGAGATGGCATCTTTCTGATTTCTGCCAGTGATCAGATACTGTGGTCCTGCCATCCTCCTCACAGACGGCCTCAGGATCGTGGTGGTTTCCGGAACATCTGCTCTGTCAGTGTAGCAATTAGTGTTGGTAACGCTGCACAAGTTTGGGCTGTCACCATCGTGTTTCTGCGCTCAGCAGAATAATCAAGCGAAGGCCTTTAATTTCATAGCAAGCCAAGTGATCCTCTGTAGCTTTCAAAAATAGACTGTGAGTAAAATCTAGCAGTTATTAATTAGCCAGGAATAAAAAAGGAGCAGCAGCAGAACTCTTCATGGACTGCTTCCAAATATATGGGGTAAACAAAAAACAGAGACGTCTTTCACTGCAGATTCTGCTACAGAAGTCTTTACGTTATGACAATGATAAGAATTAAGAGTAATATTTTGTCTCTTAAAGCCAAAGATCTGTCTCTTGAGTTGGTGAAAAACCCACCTACTGGTGCTTGTTTCTAAAAGCAGATGTGTTAAATACACGTGTTGGTAAACCCGGGACATGACTGAAATCTATTGTGCAAAGAAAACTTCATCAGTTTTATATTGAAGATTGGCTTTGTTTAGCCATATACAATTTTTATTGTGGAACTGTGTAAAGCTGTCCTTGTCTTCGTGGCTCACATTATGTTTCACAGCAGTCTCCCGTGTGCTTTATGAAGATAGTTGCAAAATACAATTTTTTGATAGATCACTTCCAATTCTTTTTGTTTTTCATACTTCATATAGTCCATGAAGAACCTTCATAATTTTTTCATACTTGCCCATAAAGATTTATTGTAAAGGAGAGACTCAAAAGAGCTCTTTACTATTTGCAAGAAACCCAAGTGTAGAACTTACTGTTGGCACCGTATTTTAGAAATAATCAGTACACTATAGCCGTTTTGTCACAGTAGGAGATATTTTATGTAAAGGTGGAATTAAATCGTGGAAAGCCAAAATGTAAAGTAGATGTTCCTAATGATCTTTATGGAGCTACAGATGTAGTCAAGTCATTTGTGTGTGTAGGGACTGCACATGCCAACAGATAGCAACTAAATACGTTGCATATGCAATTCCAGCTGTTGTATAGAAGACAGCTGTATTCAAGAGCTCCATCTTCACTTATAAGCATCATTACAGACTGTACTCCGCAATTCTTCATAAGTGACACCAGAAATTTCACTTGGCTTTGAGGAAGTGCTTGTTCGTGTGATTTAAGAATGTAATGCGTGTGTTTGTTGGAAATTTCCACTCTCTGTGTGCTGCACAAAATACAGGTACCTCCACATGTATGTATGATTTCTCTTAGATCAGTTGGAGAAGATTGATTTTATCAGTATTTATAGTCCCAGTATTTTACTGAGAGAGAGCACGCTAAATACCAGCTGTAAATCTAAAAGGTAGAAAATGAGAATAGTAAGTGGATGATTCTTCCCATTCCTTGACTATGTAATGTGATTTTTGTCAGGCTTTTATTTACAATCTTGTTATAAGTGTCCCGAATTATCCGAGGATATAATGTCAGTCTGAGTGAGCTCATTTGCATTCTTTAATTTAATTGACTTGCTCTTAGGAACAGAAGACTGATAATAATTCTTTTATCCAAATATGATTCTATGATCTTATATACTAAACTTGAAACTATGGAATCGTATGTCCTTTCAACTATCAACACTGAGTGAGACAAAGAAAGGGGAAGAAATAAAAACCACATCATACCAAGGGGCACCAATAGCTCCTTTTTCTCTGTGGGATTTTACTATGGTCACCCAGAGCTGCAGAGATGTCCCTCTTTTAGAAACAACAGTGCTGTTCCTTTTGGAAGTACCTCCATGCCAAAGAATTAAAATGCTTTTTCTTGCCAAAAATTTTAAATTATCAAAATTAGTTGTTCACTTCTGGAGATCTATGAACCATATCAAGATAGTAATCTGAACAGTTTAATAGATGGTAAATCATTTTTTAAATCATAGATGGTAAATCATGTCTCCCACGTGCCTGGTGACAGGACGAGGGGGAATGGGCTAAAGTTGTGCCAGGGGAGGTTTAGGTTGAATATTAGAAAAAACTTCTTTACCGAAAGGGTTGTTAGGCATTGGAATGGGCTGCCCAGGGAAGTGGTTGAGTCACCATCCCTGGAGGTCTTTAAAAGACGTTTAGATGTTGAGCTTAGTGATGTGGTTTAGTGAAGGACTTGTTAGTGTTAGGTCAGAGGTTGGACTGGGTGACCTTGGAGGTCTCTTCCAGCCTCGATGATTCTGTGATTCTGTGATTCTGTGATTTTAATAAGTATCTTTTATGCTTTTTCCAGTTTGCAGAAAAATTCCAAGAAGTGAAAGAGGCTGCCAAACTAGCAAGAGACAGATCTCAAGAGAAAATTGAGACCTCAAGCAATCATTCCCAGGTTTGTAATTTATCTTTAATACCTGTATGGATACAGGGTAAATAATTTAAAGCTAAATTTTCTAATGGACTGTACCAGCCTCTGGCAGCAAGCTGAGAGTATATCAAATGAAGATTGCCAAAGGTAATTGTCAGCTGCTGGACATTAACATTGTCAGAGGAATATTTTTCATCCATCCATGCTCTTTGCCTTCATTTAAATGTAATTTTTTTCAGCAGTTCTTGAAGTGTTATAACTTCTTTAATAACAGGAGAAGCTGTACATCCTTCGATTTGTACTGATACATGTAGTTTGGGTCACTAGAAAGCTCATCAGCATAGTTCTGCAACAGACAATAAATAAGATTTATTGAGGTATTCCTTTTTGTCATGTCTAATCTACTTTCGTAGGAGTTCAGTTTGCCAGTGCGGAGGCTTGTTCATGGCCATTGTGTGTTTCATTGCCTAGATGTGATTAATTGAAAGCTGTGGTGCAGAAACAGGCCATGCTTTAGTGAGTAGCTGGAAGAAGCTTATGTTGCAATCTGTATAATATACTTTTTTAGGCAGCACACCTCAATAAAGCCAAGTGCCTCTGTCCAGTGAGAGCTGGGTTTCTTACAAACTGAGGAAATTGAGTGTTGTCCCAGTCTCTCTGTAATCAATTTACTGTAATTTCATGAGCACTGCATTAGCCAAGAATGAGCCCTGGTTCAGTGGGAGCACTTGGCCTGTGCTGGTATTTGGAGGAAGGTTAGATTAATTTTGTTCAGGAAATTCAGCTGTATGTTTAGAAAAAATATGTTGAATATTCACTCCTGCAACCAGCCTCCTTGGTGGGGTCCCCAAGTACAGCTCTAAGAGGCTGACTTTGGATACTGGTGTTTTTTAAAGACTTTGGTCATGGCCTTTATGGTTCTCTGCTGGTTCTGCATTCGTGGTCAGCACCAAGCAGTATGTGAAAGTCAAATATTTGGAGTAGCAGTATCTTGTATATTTTTGTTTGGTCTTTGTGTGCTTTCAGGGGTACCATATTGTTTCATTGTCTTAAAAAACACAAACAAACAAAAACCCTTTAGAAACCACAAGACATTTCAATTAAAACATACAAGATTTTGTATTATTGTTATTATTATTGAACATTTGAATCTTCTGTTTTGTGCATCATTATCATTCTCTCATCCTGTTTAAAGAGAACAGTTTTGCAATTCTTATGGAGGACATTATCTGTCCTGCTCACTCATACCTACTTGCACTGACACATTGACCTGAAGGACCCTTTTTTAGCTGACACAAAGGAAAGCCCACCATCCTCCTGTTGCATGTAGCCATTGCATGCAAGTTGTGCTGCCTTTGGGCTGAGGCAACCCAGGCTGTTTTGCAGGCTATGTAGGAGGCAGAAAGAAGCCCCCTGTTAATCTGGGTGTTGTGCTACAGGAATCTGGACGTGAAACACCATCTTCCACCCGAGCATCTAGTGTGAATGGGACAGACGATGAAAAGGCATCACATGGTGGTCCTGCTGAGACACATCTCAAGTCTGAGAATGATAAACTAAAAATTGCTCTAGCCCAAAGGTGAGGTTCCTTTAATACCTTAATTGCATCGAAATAGCATGCTGTAATTATCTGATGGCTAATGGTATTAACAGAAATTATTCAAATGTAATTGCATTAATTTAAAATGATGCAGCAGAATGAATGAATGAGCAGATTTTAGCAAGTACCTCCTGGTGTCTGATTGGGAGATATTTACTTTTTTCCTGCTCTGGTTCATGATGAGATTAGATCTCTTCCACTCTGGTGATGCCAACTCATACTCCACCTTTGCAGAGTTTTAGAGCTACAGAAATGACACCTAGGAGCAATTACTAGTGGTAACATGGGAAACCAGTCTGCTCTTCCTCTTTGAGTTTGCTATGTCTACTTCAATGCAAGTAGATCGGGATATTTAAAATTGTTAAAGGGAAAGAGATCCACCATAAAAAGTTAAAGTGAAAAATATAGTTTCACTGGGCTGCTTAGAAGTCTTAGGGGGATGTTCCTGAAGCTGCAGAGAATGCCTCTTGAAGTCACATATTTTGCTATTTACTTTGATAAATTATTGGAAATACTGAGAAGCGTAATTTGCTACCACAGTGAAAGCACAGGAGGCAGAATATGCAAAGTTGTAACATTAAAATATTGCAATGCTCTTCTGGGATCTTATTGCCTTGCCTGCCTCTTGTGTGTGAATGGAAAGAAAACACATCAGGATCGAGCTACTCTTATAAAGCCTTTTAAAAACTAAGGCAGCAGTGACATGAGCAGCGTTACAGAGTGACCAGCTCTAAGGCTGCACATATTACACTTAAAGTACGTCATCTCTTTATGGACATTTCAACAACCAAACCTGTTTGAAATCGTAAGGCTTGCTCATTCTTCCTGCTGAAGACACCTCCACAGGCACGCAGCAGCTGGTGTGGGAGGACTTTCAGAGCCTCCATTCACTCCTGGATCTCTGGCTCTGCACGGTAGCTTGAAGCTTTTGGGGAATGAGTAGTTTCATTCTCCAGCATTGTGTAACACTTTTCTATTTAAGGCTGAGCATAAACAGTTATAAGCAGTTACATGTGGTGTCCACCCCTTGACGTGGCCCATGCTGAAGGATCCCAGCACTGCCTGACAAGGGGTAGCGATGCCCTGCTGCGAGCTCCCACGCACCCAGGCCTCAAGTGCGGCTGGAGTGCGGCGAGGCACATGCGGCTGAAGCACCACAAGGCACAGCTCTCACCTCCACAGGGCAGCAGGGAATGTGCTCAAAGCCAGGGTAAAACCCCTGCTTGCAGACAGCAGAGATCCCAGGTGATGGCTTAGCTCAACAGCCTGCCTTGGCTGCAGGACTGCTGTTCCAGAAGCACAGGTCTCTGTTGCTGGGGTTGGTGGATCCCTCTGTATTGCCAGGAGTCAAATCAAGGCTTATGTTCTCCTTAGGTGGGTAATCACTAGAGGCAGTTACATATATCTGAGGATGCTTGATGTTATGTCAGCATACGTGTGCCGCCAGTGGGTGAGTTTGTAGACAGGCAGAGAGTAATAACACAGAATTAATGCTCAGTGCACCTAATGGCGTCCTGTCCTTCCCAGTTCCTCCAACGTAAAGAAGTGGGAGACAGAGCTGCAGACGCTGAGGGAGAGCAACGCCAGGCTGACCACGGCGCTGCAAGAGTCGGCCGCCAGCATAGAGCACTGGAAGAAGCAGTTCTCAGCCTGCAAGGAGGAGAACGACCAGCTCAGGAGCAAGGTAGCCCCGTGCTGGCTGCAGCGAGGGGGTGCCAGGGTACCCTCATGCTCTGTTCTTTGTCAGCGCCAGCAAGCCAAGGCGCAGCGGTTTTGTTTGATGGGAGTAGCCAAAAATAGTGCCAACACTGAGATGCAGCCATCAGGTTCAAATTTGTGGTTTTTAAGACGTGGATTCAAATGTCTGTTCTGGAGAGAAGGTGTCTGTAGTGAGAGCCTTAAATGAAATTGGGAAAGTTGTCTCCAGGGCACTTTGAACGCTGTTATGTGCTCCCCTTGTCTCACCTGGGGCAGAGCACGCACATCTCTTTGGGTTAGTTACTCCTTTCATTACTCTTTCTCTTGCATTTCTGCTGCTTTGTCTCTTCATGTGTGTTGGGGGACAGACGCTGTCTTTGAAAGGAAAGCTGTCCGGGGGAGCTAAGGCAGCAGGCAGGGGAGTTCAAGGGGCTGGGATCAGCAGGAGGACACGTGCTGCTGCGTCACATGGAGCTCCCAGCCTCTTGGCTTGAGCAACTCGGTGTCAGCTGGGTTGCTGGCCAGGGTGATAAAGGTGGTAAAAGTAGGATTACAGCTGCATACGTCTTTCAAAGCTCACTTCAACGCTGCCAGAGGGTGAGTGAGCAGAAGGAATGGTCATGGCGTGGTTACCCACATGAGGCCAAGCTGAGAACCACGCAGCAATAAAGCCAGGCCTGGCAGTGGGCAGCAGGGACAGGAGCTGCTGCAGCAGGGTGCAGCCAGAGCTGGGCTGAGAGCCCGGTGCTTCGGTGCTAACGCTGAGCACATGTTGTCCAGAAACCTGCAAGAGGGCATCAGCAAAAGCCTACTCCCCTCCATTATAGAACACATTTCTCAGTAGTGTAGCAATAGGAGTGAGCATCAGCTGAAACAGAGAACAGCTGAGAAGTTTAAGTTCAGATTTCTAAAGCTGCAATTTAGAGTATTCCCTGGCACTGCTCCTCAATAACACCGTGCTGTCTGCCAGGAGCCGGTGACAGCCCCACATAGTGATGGCACCAGCCTGAGCACGGGGGAGCTTGGTTTCCAGGAGCATCACTTGCAGGGATCACTTCACTCTATCCATCTCAGACTTCTTCAAAAAAGCTACATCCTTTCCCTGTCTGCTTATGTGGATCTCCGGGATGTGGTGTAGAGATCAGGTTGTATCAGTCTGCTGAGGATTTTTGTTTGCTTAGTGTTTGCTTTCAAGGAAGGAATTTCATATCTTTTTGTATGTCAGTAGGCTGCAAATAGTATTTCAGCAGTGACCTGGGCTGTCTGTCAGCACTGAAATTCCCCACAAAGCAACCTTTTCCCCAGGCAGATATTCTCTGCCTATTTGCGTGTATTTTAGGTGTGCATAGTGGTAATTCAGAGATCAAATCGGAGCTATGTTAGCTGATGTTACACGAACAATATTAATAGCGAGATGATTTGGGTTCCTCCATCCAGCTTCTTTTTGGGTAGGGGAGAAGTGAAAGCCTGGAACAGCATGTTGTAAGAAAATAGCCTAAGTTGCAGTGTAGCTTTTTACTTTTCTGTATGGTTGCAGAGAGTTGTCCCCACCAACATTACCCAAGGAAATATGCCGCTTCCCAGTAGCTGTAGCCGAGATATGAAGAGATTATCAAAGCACCACCTTGCTACAGCTGCAAAGTCACCACGACAGAGACTAGCCAGACCGTGCAGCAGCACTGTTTGTACAACACACTCTCTCTCTGCATGCAGAGAGGTTTTTCTCAGCCTTTCCCCACGCAGGTCCCTCCTCACCAGGCACTCACATCGCCCTGCCGCAGTGCCCTGGGAAGCTCCTTCCCCTTCATTAACTGGGTCAGCACTTTTTGCATATTGCTCTACCTTCAAATGAGTGAAGTTATAATCCCAAAGCAGTGTGAAGCTAAGAATTAAAATACACACTTTAATGAGCTGGTCCATCAGCCTGTGGGAAGTGCAGCTCCCAGGAGTGATGTCTGGAGAGGGGGAAAAGGAGGCACGGGAGGAGTAAAGCTGGTCCCTGGGTGATGGAGCAGCAGGGCAAACGCTGCTCCCAGCTGGTTCTGCCAGCAAGGGTTGGATGCCCTGTCCCTCTTACTGCAGCCAGAATGACAAGCAACCCCTGAGAAGGCCAAACTGGGAGTGTAGGAGAGATTTCTTCTCCTTTCTGTGTTGAGAAGGCCCACCATTACCATCCTGTGCAGGTTTCACAGAAATGAAGTGCAGATTTTATACCCAGCCCCACTTAGATTAGCAGCTCAGTGTTTTGCACATCCTTGAGTAATTATATGAGATACTGTGCGTGAGAGAGTAAACACAGCCCCAGGGCTGCCTTGTGGATGTGTACATGGACTCTTTCTAAGGCAAGAAACGATGATTTTGTTGCAGTAATCAAGTGCTATGATCTAGGAAACAGAGCTATGACAGCTAAATTTGTCCACGCTTCCCTGTGCTTGGTGGAGCGATGCTTGTTCACATCAGCCGTGATCTGCCCCAGACTTTCAGAAAACTGACTATTTCACCTGTTGTCTGACATTTCTTAAAGATTGAAGAACTGGAGGAGCAGTGCAATGAAATAAATAAAGAGAAGGAGAGAAATGCACAGCTAAGCAGACGTCTCCAGGAGCTGGAAACAGAGCTTCAAGACAAAGAGCTGGTAAGCGCCATGATTACAGAACGGACATATGTTTTATAGTTTGAATTGGTCTGTCTCCTTCTCACTATGGATGTAGATTTGTGAACTGACTCACCTACAGCCAGAAAAAGTCCAAAGTCTGGGGTGTTGCCTGTTTCTAGATTTTCCGGGCAGAACTCTTCAGCAATAGTTTTCCTCAGGTCCTTGTTTCGTGATGCATTATTGCTGTGACAGCACACTATTTTGGTGGTTTCTGTATGCAGTGCTTTACTCCTAATAGAAGAGCTGGAGTGGTGAAACGAGTTGCCCCAAGCCAGATAGATGTCCGCTGAGAACAGTTTCAGTTGCCGGTGCCTGTGTACTGTGTTCCCTCAGACATCAGGAGCAGGGGGACCTGTCATTAAACAGACATCATTTACAAAGCTATTTGGCATTTGCGTAACAGATCCTCTTTTTTTTTTTTTTTTTTTTCCCCCCAAATGGCTCCTGTGCTTCAGCTTTGCCATTTTACAGTCTCCTCTGATCTCAAGACTAATGCCGGGAGTGAGAAATTCAGATTCATTTTGAGTACCTCAGTTTGTCAATTTTGACGTACAGGGTGGTCATTTTTCTAAGGAGATTGATGTTGATGGCTTGGAGCCCCTGAACTGTGGGGAAAATAATGGGATCCTTGTCTTTTCCTTCATTACAGTGACCAAATGCTCTGTGCTGGCTGAAGAGAAAAAGCTGTCAGCAGGTGCAGTAAAGTTTGCCATGTGCCATTACAGCATCTCAGCTGGTGCTCTTAAAAGCAGTACTGTTAAGGGGCTTTAAGATGGCACAAGGAAATAGTTTAGGGAGATGGATTTTGATGCACTGTTATAAATATAATATGGTTTTCAGCACCATATTTCAAAGGAAAATGTCATGCTTTCTTCCCAGCCTTCCTGTGGTAATAGCATGTATAATAACCCTTATTTGTTAGCATTTTCCTCAAGATTCACATTTATGTGGTACCAAATGAACCAGAAAATCAATTGACTTGTGAATATCACAGCCTATCATCCATTTACACTGGCAATATATTAACTTGTTTTCCAACTGCATACTTACATTAGCAGGTTCTTGATTAGTTCTAAACCACCCATAAGTGACCTTTTCATGGTTTGCAATTCAAACCAGCGTGAAGTCCGCTCACGGATGTTGCCGTGTGGGAAGAACTGCTGATATTCTCTTCATGTAGAAAATGAGGAGAGAGAAATGTAAAGACATGAGAGCCAGGACAAAACTATCTACTGAAATATTTGTATAGACATATATATTGTATACCATATACCATATGCCATATACCATATATATAGTGTATATATATGCAAATGCATACTATATATAGTCAGTATACAGTATGATAGTGTATATATTATAATATATTTATATTTTAATGTGAGCTCCCGGGTATTATGTGTATATATACATATATAAATATATATATGCACATGGGAACTTATATCTCAATATAAAAAGTAAATTACACTTTCCTTCCCTATATCAGTGGCTGGGATATTGCCTGGCTATAATTGCTCTTACATCAGTTAAACAAATTATTCAGTGCAGTTTACAAAAAGAATCTATTGTATTAAGTGATGTGTCTTTTTATGTGAATGTAAACTAATGCTGGAAAATTGGGAGGAAAAAATAAAAACATTTGGATTTGGAAGTAGAGAGTTTCTCAAAAAGAAACTAATTTATTCATGTAATGATGCTTTGGGCAAAACATAGAATCATAGAATGGCTTGGGTTGGAAGGGACCTTAAAGCTCATCAAGTTCCAGCCCCCCCCACAATAGGCAGGGATGCCACCCACTAGATCACATTGGCCAAGGCCCCGTCCAGCCTGGCCTTGAACGCCTCCAGGGATGGAGCATCCCCAGCTTCTCTGCACAACCTGATCCAATGCTTCATTGCCCTTACAGTGAAGAATTTCTTCCTAATGTCTAATCTAAATCTATCCTCTTTTAGTTTAAAACCATTCTCCCTTGTCCTATCGTTACCTACCCAAGTAAATAGTCCTTCTCTATCCTTTTTATAAGACCCCTCTAAGTATTGAAAGCGTTACTGTCTGGCTCTGAGGAAGAGCATGAATTGTGTATCGTTACACTCGTATCATGCTGTAAGTTCACCTGTTGGGAAAGAAATTACGTTTCATAGCCAAGAAGTCTGCCTTCCAGAAGGTAATAGTTTTGCCGTGCTGTGTCAACACACACGTATTTGCTCGAGACCATGACCCATGTGGGCAGAGTTTCTGCAGGAGGATCTTTCACTTTCGTCAAGGCACAGAGTTTCTCTTGAGCCTGCAAACGTGCTTTTCACTCTGACAATCCTTCTGCAAAATGCACAGGCTTTCTTAGAGTCTTTCCCTGCTACCCGCTTTGGTGGTGTTCATTTGTGGTGTTAATGTAGTCAGCACTCTTAATTTCCGCCAGAGACACGGTCTCCTCTCAAGTCACATTGCTCTTTTCATGAACTCCTTTCAGCTAGTCCTCTCCATTTTGATAGCAGTGCCAGAATAGAACACAAATTTGGGGAGGTGTTGCTCAGTGCTATGCGACAGAGAAGAGCCCATCACAGCTGTGCTCTGTAATGATGCCTCTCTACATGCAGTTCATAATTTCGCTGGCCTTTTTTGCTGCCACATATCATTGAAAATTCATGTCTAATTTGCTCTTTGCTACCATCTATAAATTGCTTGTAGCATTACAGCACTTCAGATTTCCCTCCTATTGAATGTATCTTTCGCATGGATATGTGTTTTAGATTAAGATTTCATTAATATAATTAATGGCATTCATGCTAGATATTGGATTACATTGTCTGTTGTAGAAGAACAAAGTCAAAAATATAGCAAAAAATGTCTTATAGCATAAAATTAGCATGTGTTTTTGAATGCAGACATGCTATTTTGATTATTTTACGTCCAAATACTGTGCTGAGTACAATAAAATATGCAGAGTCCTTTCATATTCTCAAATTTTCATTATGTTTTAAATTGAAACTTGCATTAATTATTTTTCTTTCATGTTTTCAAAGGAACTGGAAGAGCTCCGAAAGCAGGGTGAAATTATACCACAGCTAATGTCAGAATGTGAATCTGTATCTCAACAATTACAGGTACAGTTTAGCAATGAAATTAATTATCGAATAGTTGATTCATCTGTTTTCTTTCTTATAACTACATGCTTTTCTCTGCTCAGGCTTCAAGGTTTGAAGGCAAAGAGTTCCATTTTGCAAAACCAAAAAATGCTAATTCCTTGCAAAATCCACTGTGCTCTTTCCAGCACAGGAGTAAATAAATAACTCTGTTTCTTTGCGTTGCTGTTTGCACAGATTGGTTCACCCAGGTTCGTGTTGCATCCATCTCCTGCCGATTCCAGGCTATTCCCCATCCTATATTTCCACTACTCCATGCTGGTGGAGCTGCCAGCAGCTGCCTGTGCTGAGCAGCACACCAAGACCCGTGGCTAATCGCTACGGTGACACCAGGGGAGGCTTTTAGGAAAGAAGCAGATGAGCATAGCTGCGTACCACCAGGGACAAAGTCCCCAGGATGCCGCATTTGCCTTCTGTGTCTGCCTCATCGCAGCACCGCTGGCTGCAGCGGGGCTGGAGGTGGTCACACCCAGCGGGGCTCAGGGCTTGCCACGGCCATCACTTGTTAGAGTCGGGGCTTGCTTGAAGTGCGATAAATTAATACATGGAAGGAGGGCAGATATAAGCAGGCTCATGAACGAAATCACATCCAATCAATCATGCCACCGCTCTAATAATCTAAGTGATGTAAAGTCAGTCAGAAGGCTACTGAGGGGTGGCAGGTGCTGCAGATGGTTTGATTCAGCGTGGTGAAGTATGATGCCTCTGGCTTTTGGGGAGAGTAGGCATGTGCCTACACTCGTGAAATGGAGAACAGGCAGGACAGCTCAGGAGCAGGAGCAAAATGCAGCAAGGGAAGTGTTACTGGGCTGCCCCATAGCATGCCTGAGCTCTCGCACAGAGGCGATGCAGAACTTTAAAAAAGTACCACTAAATCCCAAAGTACTGAATAAAGCAATATTATTCCTTGGGCAGTCATTTCTAAAGCTTGTCTTTGAAGGTTAAACCGCCATAGATAATTCTGTATGTAATTGCTGGCACAGTGTCTAATTCTGCAAGTGTAGCAATGACAGAAATATATGCACACTGTGTGATTTAAATCCAGCTGAATTTTAAGATATCAACCAAATGACAAAATCTGATGCAAAGCATCTTTTCCACTTAATGTGTCCTTTCCTGCGTGGGCTTTTTTCCCCTTTAATCTGACTAGCACTTGTCAGTTGCTTCAGAGGTGCTTGTGTTAATCAGTTTGCAGAAGTTGAAGCAAACTTTTCTGATCTGGTGCCATTTGTTGCTTTACTCTGTTAAATGCTGTTCATTGTTCTTCTCCATGATTCATCTTACTGTCTTTTTTGTCTTTAAGGATGCTGAGAATAAGAACAAAGATCTTGAAGAGAAAGTCAGAACACTAAGGACAGAAGTTGAAGAGAGCAAACATAGGCAGACCAACCTTAAAACTGAATTAAAGAATTTTTTAGATGTACTAGACGGGAAAATAGATGAATTACACGATTTCCGACAAGGACTGTCTAAACTTGGGGTTGACAACTAGATGGCAATAGATTTTTGTAATCTAGCGTCTGGATGTTTGATGTTTTGTTGATCTCAAACGTGTGTTTTACAAAATATAACTAGAATGTTCCACCTGTTTGCATTATTTTTGTACATAGAGGCTGAAAATTTGCTGTGGGTTATTTTGGGTTTTTGTTTTTTATTTGTTTGTTTGTTTGTTTTCCAAACCAATCGTGCTGCTCACTGAATTCTGTTGAGATTAGAAACTTTCTATATTGCTGCTCCGGCTTTGTGGGGTTGGGAACAGGTAGAGGGTTCTGTCTCAGGAATCTGGAACTAGATCTACCTTAAAATGAATATGCAGTTAGTTGTTGCAGGGAAATTTATATCTTTCTTAAGGGCTGTTGCAACCATAGAAACAGAAAACAAGTCTTTTTCTTGTCCGGACTATCAGCGCTCCTAGCAACATACACTTTTATTCCTTGGCGGAGCAAAGAGAAGATTAGATGGAGCTCCTGCGGTTTGTAAATCAACCTGGTAAAATGCGCCTGTGATGAGCTGCAGTCAAGTGAATCACTTCACACGCATGCCAGTATCTTTAGGGACCATGTCAATCAGGCCTGATTCGCAGAAAAAATCCGGAGGATTTCATATAACCTTCAATTCAGGTAGCATGTGCTTGCCTGGGTCCACACAAAGTTAACAGTGTAGAAATGAATTCCAGCTCTTACTTCAAGCCAAGCATCTTAACTGGTAGGAGAGAACAGCTTCCCTTGCTTAGCAAGATCATCTCTCTTTGGCCCTCAGTTTTGAACCTGTATAGTTCAGCCACTATGTGTATCTGAAAAATGCACACCTGTGTCTTGGGACCAGATATTTATTTTGGAAGGAGTCGTACAGCTGCTTTGTATGCAGGGCACATACACCTCTGTGCACCTTGATCACTGCTGTTCAGCTTCCACAGTGGCAGATCAGGAGACATTGATGTGAAAAGCGTCGTAAAGTTGGTAGGAAGGGTGTTACTCAGAAACAGCTTCCTGCTCAGGAGACTTGCAGGTAATGACTGCATGAAACCCAAAGTCTTTCTTTCCTATGATTTCTGCATTCCCCCCTCAGGGGACAGGGGGTGGGTGTTAGTCACAAAGTTAGACTGTCAAAAAAAAAACAACAAAACAAAGGCAGAAAGGGTTGTAGTCTCTCACTGATTATTCAGCAGCTCTAAATACATTTTGAGTAATGCAAGGTCATACATCAGGTTCCAGCAAGAAGGACAGTCTCTGCATCACCAACTGATGTACAGAGGATCAGGGAGGAGAATTCAGCCTAAGTTTTGCTTTTATCCCTAGGACTGCCATCAGTTTCTTTCTTTTCTTTCTCTGTATGCTTGTTTGAGATTCTGTTTACACAGCATCTGAATTCATTCAGGACAGAACTTCTGTTTAGGGGATATTATTTATTTATATCAGGTGAAAGCTTGGTTAAGCATCTGGTTAGTGCATTCCAGCAGTGACTCATATAAAATCCCCATGCCGTGCTGTTTGCATATTGTTTTTAGTTTTTGTTTGTTTGTTTGTTTTTTATTCTCAGCACATCTCTATTTTAAAAGTGACCTTTAAAAGACATGTGGGTTATACACGAAACATGTATTGAATAATTTTTGCACATGGGCATATAACCCACATGCTGGAGATAGGTTCTGTTTGCAATTGTCCCTTGAATTTTCATTTCATCTGTTACTGTTGTGTTATCATCATTGCCTGTTGTTTAGACTGGAGTTTTTTGTATTTTTGCTTTTAATCCTTTTAAACAACAGATGTGAAGCTAGGACCTTTTACAACCAGTATGACCATTTAAGTCTCTTAAAAAAAATGCTGTAGGCTGTTGATACTTAAAAATAAAAATAAAAATCAGGTACATAGCACGTAGGAGTGTGAAAATTAGACTTTGCCAGCGTGGAATATTCAACAGTTGCATAATGCGGGGTTAGATCAGACTTCTCAAAACTGAAAATGACGTCAGAAACTGTGTGGTTGTGAGCAAGCAATCTCCGTTTTTAGTCTTCTTATTTGATAGCAAGTCAGACAGACTCGATCATGTAACAGGCAGCTCGTCCCGCTTCTCCTCTCCTCCCCTGCTGCTGTAGAGCTCCCTTGCGCAGCCGGTGCCTGCGTCAGCTGGGAGCCAGGAGACAGCCCCGTGAAGAGCTGCAAGCAGTACAGGTGGTCGGGGCTTCCCGTCACAGCGCTCATTGCTTTCGCATGGAGGACCCTGCTCCATCTTTTGCTTCCTTTTTGCCGTTGAGTGATCTTAGGGTTTTTGCTCTGGTTTTAATATAAAATACACTTTTCAATGTCAGTCTGGTTAGAGGGGTGCAAAAGACCCTGTGAAAAAGCTATTTTATTGAGGTTAATCCAGATTCTTTTGTTTTTCTAGCTTTAGTCAGGTCTATCCCAGATTCAGTTCATTAGGAATGTGTTAATCCACTCTTAAATTGCAGGAAAAGTGTTTCTATGGGATTGCGTCAATCTAATAGATCAGATTTAATACCAGCATGTTAAACCAGTGCATAGCTGTGACATGGGCAATTATTTTTGGCTGCTTCATGCTCACTAGAGGAACGATAAGGGATGACCTTCCAGGAATCCCTGGGCTGCCTCTCCTAGTCTGACCCCAAATGTCTGCTCTCTGTATCTGCTCTTGCTGTGATGTTGAGCTGTCAGGAATGCCTCTGCACAGCTGTATGATGTGGGAAACTCCAAGCATGTTTCCATCCTCCAAGCACCCAAGGTCTTGCTATAATCATCCCCTTTCTCTCTTTTTCCTTCCCAACCGCAGGAAGTTGAGAGCTTCTATGTATAACCCCTTTACAACCTCCCCAAAACTCTGTATTTTTAACCTTTCCCTCTCTTCCATTCTATTTTTCCTCTTCTAAGTACAAAAGCACACTGGCGGGGCATGCGCCAGCTGCAGCTCCTCTCTCCAGCCCCTGCCCCAGGGCTGGAAGCCCATTGATCCCACTGTGTGGGAAATGGGGGTACAAAACACCATTCCTTCCTAGAAGCTCTGTGAAGGTCTGGCAGCAACCCCCTTGTGCCAAACTGTGAGCCCCAGGTGGTTCCTTGGGACTTGTCCTGGCATCAGAATGTCCCCCGGCAGCATCCTGCAGGCATGGCTATGGCTGTGCAGGAGGAGTTCCCCCAACCCACAAATGTCTCCGAAATGGCCTCAGATGCTGCCAACAGCTGCTCATCTCCCCTACCCAGTACAGAGCTTGTTTCTGTTCATTACTGCAACTCTGCAGCACTGTGCAAACCCAGATTTCCCCATGCCATCACTGATGAAGAAGGTTAGCTCTATTTCCATCGAGCCTAAGCGGAGGTCTCTTTATGCGAGGCTGAAGCTCACCTTGAGCAACCCTGGATTCACCTTCCAGACACAGGTTTCTCCCTCCGAGTGGTTCTTGGCAGGATATCTCCTACCTCAGCTGCACGGTTGTCGCTGGCAAAAGCCTTGTGCGTGGCACACCGAGCGCCAGCGCCGCCGCCGCACCGCTGCCTGCCAGCTGTGTCCTGCCCTGGTGGCACCCACAGGCTGGTGGCTCGGGGAGCAAACATCCGTGCTGACCTCTTTGGACACCCGGTTAGAGAGTGTCTGTCTGTCTTCTGTGTTTTCCAGTGAGATATTCCTTTGACCTGGTGTTAGAGCTGCTGAATAATGTTGTGTTTTGTTCTTTTTCTCTCAGTTCTGTGGCCAAAATAAGGAATAAACTAAACAGTTCTACTAAAAACTTCAAAATGTTCAGCGACAGAAAAACACCTTGAGATAATTGCTGTCAAGGGGAATAAACTGCTTCATCAGATACTAAATAACGTATTTAGCATTTTGGAAGATGACCTTAGCCGAATCATTGGAATAAATTATTTCAAAACGAAAAAAAAAAATTAAAACCTTGTTTCACACACCAAAATAAAACAGTTTGACCTTTTGCTTTTTTCCTATTTGACTGAATCTTTATTTGCTGAATTTGAGTCAAATTCACAATTAGTTTTTTTTTTTGCCCTAAAAGTGCATTTTCAGCAAAGTCAATACTTTTCAGTGTTTTTCTGTCTGGGTCTAATTGGCATCTCTTTTACTAAGTGAACTAAGTGCAAGAAAACCATAGTTTTTGTAAGTAATTCAGTGCCTCCTCACGCTTTGTGTATCTTACCTTTCAAAGTACACTCTTCTTTTCAAATGGTTTTACACTAGGTGTGCCTGTGCCCAGCAAACACATGCTATTTAGGCAATACCTTTTTTAATACATCTGATTTTATTTTTAGTGAGAAATGTAGTGTGAACTTTTTTTAAAGCAGCTCGATGAACTGAAGAGAGCCAGGAGGGTTTCTGCTATCCATGACATCCCGTCATCACTTCCAAAGCACCACGTCCCCTCCAAGCCAGGCACAAACTGTTCCTGTGCTTTGTCACTCTTCTGTAACAACATTTAATTTTTTTCCCTGAGTGTTCGCTTTCTCCCCATGGCTGCCTTATTCATTTCTGGTCACCTCTGACTGCTCCCCAGCCAACAGAGGACAAGTCCCCATCTCTGCCACTGCCATGACCTGGAGCATGTCCTTAGGCTCTTCCAAACACAGCCCTTCAAAGGCATAATGGCTCCTAACAAATACAGCATTGTCTTCCTTAGCCTATGGGTTAACCAAGATAACGTCACCGTCAGGGTGAGGCGCCCCATTCATCTCAGTGCATTACAGAGGCTGAATCCAAAGGAAAGAGGTGCAAGTTGCTTAGGCAGCAGCTGAGTTTGCTGATGGTTTTATCAGAGCTTCAGTGAAGGACGTGCTCCATCCGCAGCCCCAGACTGTCTAGGTGTAGGATGGCCACTGCCGAGCAGTCGGCCCCTCCCGCTTTGTCCGGGAAGTTCTGGGCTTGTGAAGCCTGAAAATATCAAAAAGTCTTCAGCATATCAGAAACACTGCCATGTGGGGAATGAGAGGTGAACACCCACCCACAGCCGAGCAGCACGAGAGCCTAGCAGGACCGATCAAACAGTGCTGGCTTACACTCAGAAACTTTCCATCAAGCACACGAAGAGCTGTTGTTGTCCCATGGGGGCTCTGCAGTGGGACGTTGAGAGAGGCAGGGAGGCAGGTTCAGCCCTGGGGGGAGCATCTTGTGGTGGTGGGCACGGTTTAGCAGCTGTAAGACACAGAGCTACCCTACGGTCACACTTCTTCCCGTGACTTATGCTCACCACACAGCTATGTGTCAGGCAAAGCAATACGTAGGCACACGGTGTTCAATCCAGAAGCAGGTCCAAGCGGAGAGTCACGAGACCTGTGGGCTGACCCACACAGGTGGCTGGGATGACACACACGCAGTCCTGAGGAGCTCTCAGTGCTTTCTACTGATTTTTAGAAGATAAACTTGACCGTTCTGTGAAGTCTGCTTGTCTTAAATAATGTTCTCTATGGTAAACAGTAAGACACCTGAAGTGAAACACAGAGTCAGGAGATTAATGGTAAACGTGACGTGCTTCCAAAAGGAGGCTTCTCCTGCAGGCTGCAGGGCAGAGCTGGTCCTGGCCGGGGGCTTTGCTTGGGGTATTCCGGGATGTCTCACAGTTTGACTTTCTGCTGTGTTTTGTGTTTGCTCTTCTCTCTCTCTTTTTTTTTTTTTTTAACAGACAGCCTAAACTCAGTCTTCAAATGAAGGTGCCTATACCTCCAAAAAGTTTTATATGCATATTTTGAAATAGATCACTGTTTCCTTTCTGTTCATTTAGTTACCTGATAATAATGGCACATACAAAGACGGGCACTTGAGAAAAATCTATCTGCTATTGTATTTTTGTTGAACACTGGTCAGCAATAATTATTTTAGCCATATACTAGCTAAAAAAGACTGATAATGCAAGTTTTGTGAACTAAGCTTGTAAGTTTGCAGTACGTTGATAAACCTGGGTGTGTGAAAAGGGAGTTATGCTCAATAAAAGAGTATTTTGCAGCATTTAGATGTTTTCATTTAATTGCCTGATAGTAATCATGAACATAATATTCTGTAAAACTCATCATGAAGAACAAACAAAGCACATCGATTTTAACATAAATATATCCCTTGTAGTTGAAAGTTCTGGGAATGTTTTAGTGTGGTCTGCTATACCAAAATATTTAGATTATTATGAGATTTTAGTACTGAAGATAAACATACACCCTGTTTTTACTGTTTCAAGTAAAGTTTAGTGAATGACTGACAATTTGTTGATATACAACTGTGGGAAAACACTGCAGTGCTCTAAATGTACATTTTTCTTTGGTTTTGTTATATTTAGTATATGGTTTAATGAAAACTGAAGTGTTTACTACAGTTGGATCATTGTAAAAACATCTCTTACCTCGTCATTTTGTCTGCTGTGAAAAAGTACTTTCCTCCTATTATTTTTTCTCAAATTGGCCATGGACAGTCATTGTTAACATTTAGACTCCTAGTAGCAGTAAATGCTGGGTTTTATATATATAAAAGAAAAACTTGATTTTTTTCTTTATGAACTTATTATACAACTTTGTGATTTTTATCTGATTTTATTGTAACATAAAGTTGTTTTATGTAAAAATATATAGTTTAAGTAAAATCTCTTGTCTCGCTGTCTTCATTGACTTCAGAAAATGAACGTCCTTTCCCTGAAGTGTATCAGGTGGTTGTGACGCTGAACTCAAGGTAATCCTGTTATTTAATAAGAAGAATGTGATTTTGATCTATACATATGCTATAGTGCCTTAGATACACCCTCTTTAAAACCTTTTTTCCATGAGGTTGAGCTTAAAAGACTTTGTCCTCTTTCACTTCTTTCAAACTGTTAGCACATCCAGGGCTGGACAGGTACATGCATGCTACACTGGAAAAGTAGTTTCTAGAAATACTGTGGCATGGAATTTGGGACTTAGTGCGTGCTGAGAAAGGTCTATCAGTAGAAGTCTTTTTGTCACCGTTTTTGGAGGATGCTCAGGACCGAGCATACCCCAAGCCCCATGGGAGTCCTGTAACAGATGAAGCAGCCGCAGGGGCAGCCAGAGCTACTCTGGCATTTTCTTTGGAGGGACTAATAGGACTCAGAATTAACTCTTTGCTTTGAAATTAGGGGTGTTTTGACATCAATCATCTTCTCCATCAGCATCCAGAGGTTAACAAGAGCCCTCTCAGAGGAGTTTTCCAAGGTCCCCACTGGTGTCTGCTGACACAGTCCTTGTTCAACAGCCCATCCCTGGGGAGAGGGTAACACTGCAGTGCAGCTATGGATTGTACATAAACATGCTCTCAGCATCGTTGTATTCATTGTACAGAAACGGTGTTAGCTGTCTTGGCATCAGCCCAGGCTTTCCCAAAGGAATTTAAAAGGCTTGAAGAATGTTAAATGGATAAGGCTCATTGCGCCTTTGTTACTCTGGGTTACAAGGTTGCAAATGTCAGGCTTGGGGTGAGCAAGAAGCACATCTGCCCCTGACCTTTCACCAAAGCTCTTCTACAAGGAGCCATCAATAGCTCTGACAAGCAGCTCAGCAAACTTGAGCAGTCCATGAGCTCTGAAAGCAGCTTATGTGTGCTGCGGTAGAATGCAAGTGGTCAGCGGGAAAGGCTGCTCCTCGCTGGCTGCTTGGCGTGCAGGTGATGAACGCTTCCAACAGAAACAGCCAGGCCGGAGAGCCGTCAGGGAAATCAGCTGCTGCGTGCCGATAATCCCTTCATTTTCACTTTTGACTGGATTCGTATCAGAAAGCTTGGAAAGTCTCCAAAATGGGGTTTGTACCTCTCAAGTTATTCATTAAACAGGTTTTTGCCTAGCTATGTGGTATCGAGCTGTGATATGCCACCTTGGGATTTCTGATGAAAATACGAGTGAAGGTGAGATGAAGTTTTGGTGTAATGTTTGACACATCAGCAGATGAATGACTTAGTAATACGTGCTCCTTCTGGTATTCGCTGCGCGCTCCATGTATTCATTCAGCAACACAGGAAAAGCTTAAACTCTAACATCTTTCCTTTTAGAGGGAAAAACCACCACACCACCACTGGGAAGTGCTGTATAAAGGCAGTGTGTGTGGGGCAAGACCGCCAGGCAGGAGCAGGCTTGTACTCTGTGTGCCACATGTAACTGGTGACAGAGCTGGACTTACACAAAATCCCACGTTACCCTGTCCAAACACTTTTCATCTGCCACACTTTTCATCTAAAGGTATGCCTGCACCGAACAAGGGCAGGGAACCCAAGGTATTAATTACCTGTTGTTCTCATCACTGTTTCCAGACTTCAGAGGAGACCTGGGTGTTGCTCACGCACAAATCCCATCCTTCTCACCGCCTTTCTGAACATCCTGTGGATCCTGCACACTTCCCTGCAGTAGAGACCCTCTGTCAGTTTATAAGTAGCGAAATGTCTGCATTTTCATCTATTTCTTTTTATCTCCTAAGTAGTGTCCAAAAGCTAGTAAATCATTTTAAAGATTATAAATATCCTTTACCTAATCAGCATTGCCGACCAGAGCAGAACAGCACACCAGTGAGCCTAACGTGGAACAGGCCAGCCTTGTCCTGTGAACAATTGCAATGTGTGTGTGAGATATCAATGTATAGCAGCAACGGCTGGAGAGGTAAAGCCAGGCAGTGAACGCAGCTCTGGCCCTGCCCTGCAGCTGTGCTTCAGCCACTGCACTGCCTGGAGCAAAGCCTAACCACCCCTTACAAACAGCAGAAACTACCCTACCGGGGGCCCTGCCAGATCTGATTGCAGTTGGCAGCACTGAAGGCGGCAATCCAGCCTCAGAAACGAGCTCTGTAAAGGCCAGGTGGGCAACCTGGAACGCCTTCTGATGGCGTTACCTGACACGCATCACAGCAGCGTGGCCATGTAGCTGTCCCACGTCCTGGCCTACAAAGGTCTGAGGGCTGGTGAATTTTAAGAGCTTGGTTAACCTTTACAAGGCAAACACCTCCAAGCTTATTGCAATCACGCATGGCTGGGAACATCTGCCAGACCATCGCAGCTGAGTGGTACTTAACTCGCACCTCTGCCTGCGAATCCTTCAAAGCCCAATCTCCTTGCTAGCTCCCCTTCAGGTCTCAACACCTTCCTTTGAAATCAAATACATTTCAATACCTTGTCAGAACAGCTCAATCTATCTAGAAGCGCTGTCTGACATGATCTCTAGATGGAAAGCTGTTGACTTTCATTTGGGGTGAAAATAAGAAATCCTTGTTGCCGCTCGGTTATATTAGTGACAATTTGGGGCCCAGCCTCTTTAAGGCCCCATATGCACAGGAGCAGCAGCTAAAAACATTTTTCTGAGTCAATCCAGCCTGAACGGAGCTTTGGGGCCAACGAGGCTGCAATGCACAAGGCCTCTTGTAACAAATGCATGTCCTCGTGCTCGTGTGGACCAGCATCACCGCGCCAGTCGCCACACCGACCTCCTCCCCTGTTGGGACGGACACCACAATCTGCACAAGGGCTTACATACCCTGAACAACATTTTGTGACAGTGGTCTGCATCTAATTATTCACATTTATAAGCAGATATATTCATCATTACATGAAGGACATTGATTTGAGTATTTTTTTTTCCTTTAATGTGCTCTTCACTCCTTAGTACTGGCAGTCTGCAAAAAAAAGAAGTCTGTGGCTTGTTGTAATCAAGAGAGATCAAGCTCTTGCTTTTCTCCCAAGTTTCCATCATTGAATATGATTTGTTGCATATGCTTTGGATTGTGTTTAATGTATGCTGGCTGGAGGGAATTCAGACATACAGGGAATTACAAATAACACCCGGACAAGCAACCTTTTTGCATTATCATGTCATACTGAATTGTATCAGTTTTCAAAGCAATTTATTTTCAGGCTTTTGCCATTTATTTCATTGCTGCCATTAGCAACGGCTTTCATTTTTCGGCAAGTGCAGGTTTGCATTGTTCATTAGCCTGGCAATGAATGATGCCAAATGAGATCCTGGAGTTTCATGAAGAAAGAACCCAAGAAAGAAATTATTTATGTTGTTCAAATCCTGCTTATATACAGCAGTGCTGGGTGCATTTATAGAGATAATCCCTGGCTCTGAAACCTGGGAAAATGCAGTGATTCACTTCCTCCTTACGGTGCAGAGGTCCCATGGTCATCAGCACAGTCATTGCAGTGGGAGGGGAATAGCTTCAGGACAGTGCTGAGACACACACACAAATGCTGTTTAAAAAAAATAAAAAAGAGGCAGTGACACATTGCACAGCAGCATTGCTCTTCTCCATTAAATTGAGATTTTGTATGCCTTGTTGGTACAAACGGAAGATGAGGGGGGTCCAGGGTCCTGGCCCCTCCATCAGGTGGGCTGTCCCCACCTTAGGGAAGCACAGCTTCAGCTTTCCTGCTTTTGTATCTCACAGGTGGGAACTGGAGACCTGCCAAGGTTTTGAACAAATGCTGGACAGCTTTCTTCAGAAGCAGATATAGATGCTGTTATAAATTTGATTTTCGGTCATTTTGGGATACAACCAGCATTGCTGAGCACGTCTCCTCTTTCAAAAAGAAACGTAAATGCATGGATAAAGTATTACTGACGTACAAGTCCCTGTTTTTTGTATGTGATAAAAACATGTGAAGGTGAAGGGAGTGTTACGTGTGTAAACAGATAACACTGAGCATGAGATCCCCAGGGGATGCAGGATGCTGCCATGCTTCATGCCCCGGCTGTGCTTTCCAGTCTCTTTTTGCTGTTTCCTTCTGGCTCACGATGTGGCCAAGCAGATGACAAACACCCCCCCTCCTCAATGGTGAGTGTTTCTTCATAGGTGAGGCCAGCAGAGGAGGCATGTGTTGAGGGGTTTCTCTAGACGTCTGGTTCTCCTCTGGTCCAGATGTCTCTTTACCCAGCTGAAGGTTAATTATAGCTGTACGGATGACTGCAACCCTGCCAGAAAGCCACTCACATCGCCATGGGAAACAGTGCTGGCAGCGATCCTGCAGGGACAGAGGCTGGTCCGGTGAGGCAGGTGCCCTCACAGGGCAGGCAGCGGCCTTGTCCCCAAGGGTCCCCACGATCTGATACCCACAGCATTTACCTGTGAAAAGCACTCCTTTGGGCACAGCAGACAGAATGTACCTCTGCTTTTCCCCTCTGTGTGCCCGGCTGCAGACTCGTGTGTTTGTGCACACTTCTCAGCATATTTATTCTGAAGTACTTGGCCTGACGGCTCTGGAGGAGGGGACGGCAGCAGAGTTTCCGTGTAGGCTAGGGGACATGTAGGCGCTCGATCCCTTTTTGCCGTCACCGCTGCTTAGCAGGAAGAGACCGTGGGACGGGCAGTGACTCACTTGCTGATGAATATCGATTCGAGCATCTTTCCTGGAGCAGGACAGATCTGCTTCGTCACCCCAGCACCTGTAGTGCCCACTGCTGAAGGGCCAGGACCCCGTCACTGGTCCTGGTGCTCTCAAACCCGCCTCTGTGGGAGGCGGATGGAAGCTGGGACGGAGTGGGGGGGGTGGCTGCTGGTTCTGAGCTAGCCTGTGCTTTTGAACAGACATCTATAGGGTGGTGTTCAGAGGAAGGCACGACATATTGCCTTGGGACAGAGGGCATTTGCAAGTGTTGTTATGACATTAAGAGTGACTAACTGAATCAAACTGGGATCAGACCAGTCTCCTGGTAGGATGCTGAGTGCGTTTTCCCAGCTGCAGCCCAGCCTGGAGGGAGGGGATGGTGGAAATCTGCACTTCCCTGGTTTCGGGATAACGAGCTGTTCACCATCAAAACAAAAGCCATGCAAGAACATTTCCCCACACTCCACATCCTTTGGCTATCAGCAGGGCAGCTCTGTGTTTTGCTGTGGCTCGCTGCTCCCTTTTCCATTGGGATGCACTTGTTCAGGGCTGGCTGCGCTCACCTGCAGCCCTCTGCCCAGGAGGCTGTTTTTTGCCCATGTCCTCTGCTCTTTGCTGGAGATGTGCTGGTCCTTTGGGAGGTGCCATCACCCCCAGCCAAGGGCTGAAGCCAGAGGATGAAGCCCCAAAACTGTGGCAGATAAACCAGGAGGATTTGCTTGGGAGATGATCAGAGGGGAGCTTGAGAAGGGGCTGGGGAACTGGGGCAGGAGGGGGTGTCCGATGGAAAATAAGCAAGGGTAGATTGTGGTTAAATATATTTTCTGAGCACTTAGTGAATCGTTTTTAATGCTAGAGCAATGGCTTGCTAAGGATGGCTTGTTTTACACAGCATTTTCACTAGTAGCTGAGCTGTTAATGTCACTGCTACCTGAGCAGATTTAATTCTGCTGCTTCTTGCTTTCAGCTTAGCATGACATGCTGAGAATGAAAAATCACACGCTTTTTCACCAGGAAAAAAAATGCCATGTTCTGGAGCAGCTTCCAGTGTGTGCTCCCTCCACAGGGATTCGGTCACATATTGTTCTGAGCTGCTTCCACTGCCAGGCTCTGCCGTGGCATTTATTAAAAGATGCCTTCAATACCATTCACCTTTTATCATCGCTGTGGATTTAATTGAAATGATGCATTCCTCTTTCTCACAATACCACGTTATTATGGCATGCAGTGTGCAACTGTTCTCTCTGATGCAAACAGGAAGTTTGGGGATTAAAAATGCTTTTCAATTGAAAGCATGCGTAACCTCAAATCTCATTTTTCTCAAAGGGTGCACACTTATCTACCCACCTCTTCCCTGTAAAAAAGGACAGCAGCAAGAAGCATTTTTCATCTTTTTGTTTTCCTAATGAATGCTTTCATGCTGATCAGCTTTGTTCTTCTTGCTCCAGGTGTCCTGACATACATCTGCATTTTCTCATTTTAAGGGATAAAAGAAGTGACTGGAAGTGGGCGAAGGGGTTTCTGGGGCATGAGGGGCAGCAGGAGACCAGCAGCAGCAGCACCAGCAATGGGATTTCAGCCTTTGTCCAGCTGTTTTAACAAGAAGGCAGAGAAAGGCAAGTGGCTGCAGCTGTCAGGCACAGTATGGCCCTCTTGTTCTGCCTGCAGTGATGATCAGTCTTAAAACAGGCTAAAGAAGCAGGTAAGTTCAACAACCACACCCTGTCGGAGCCATCCATAAGGCAGTGAAGCCTTGGAGTTGCCCAGTTATGGGTTGGAGAAGTGACACCGAGCCGGCAGACATTGCTCGATACCATCAACGCGGCTGCAGGCCCCGGGCCATTCAGAGCCATGGGGGCATGGGCACACAGGCTGCTCCCCGGCCTCTGCCAGCAGCACAGCTTAGAAATCAGCTGCGGGAAGGAGGAGCGCATGGTCTGAATGGGGAGAGTCCTTGGGGTCTTTAACGTTGGGTGAAGCACATTACATACATCAGTATCAATTGCCAAAGGGTATTAAATGAATCCAAGGAGGCTCTTTGAGCTGAGACTACATGCACAAACTAAGTGACATCCTTCCTTAAGACCCCATTAGATCAGCCTCTGGATCACTTCGGGGTGTCCACGTTCAGCCCTGACTCACCTAATGCAGTATCATTTTGCAGAAGAGTCCGTACCCAGCCCGAGAATCAGCCCTGTGTGCTGCCGGGGGCTTCTTCACAGAGGAGCTTCGTGAGGAGGAGCTTCGGAGGCGCTGGGTGCCGGCTGCGTGCGATCCTGCTCGTGCTGCGATCAAAGCGCTAGCTGTCAAAGGGAAACTCTCTCCATCAGACCAAATAGTCTTTGAATATATTAACTTTAAACCTCCCTAAAAATACCGCCGGCGGCTGCCTGGCCTGCCCATGTCTAGTTTGAGAGCTCACAAGCTGCCGGGACACTGACTGATTTGTAGGAACCAATTCTTTGCCTCCTTGCTGGGCTACAGCAGTTCTGTGCGCTATTAACCCTTTAAAGCCAGACAGCTGCATTTCTCAGGTTTAACAGATGGTCAGGGCAGACTATTCCCACTGAGAGGGTCCATTTACTAGCCCCGGAGGAGATGCTTTAAGAAAGGTATTACATTTCAAGAGCTGTCACAGCAGTTCTGAAGATTAATATTAATCCTGTCTGGCAGAGCAGCTCGTCACAGAGCCAAGCAGCCACCCCACTTTCTCCACTTTTTTGTCCCTGCATGGTGCAAATAGCCCGGTGCCAGCAGCACGGTACACATCACAGTCACAGAGAGCCAGAAGATAAATCTGAAAGTACTTCAGTAAGAAATCTTTTTTGGTCCTCTTATATTGGGGCATCTCAAAGAAAAGCTGCTGTGGCTTGGCCCTGTGGAACAAACCGAGCCTCACAGCAGCAAACGCATGCATGGCCACGGGGCGCCAGCGTCCCATGGGCTGCAGTGCGGCAGCAACACCAGGAACAGGCCTCAGGGCTTGCTGAAAACACAGCAGATTTGGAAAGATATACGTCATTCTATTTTGTTTTGTCCCTTTCTTCAGTTCACCCTTTCCACAACCACACCTCCAAACATGAAGCTCAATAGCCTGTATCTCATGTAACCTTGAGGAAGAGCTCTCCATGTTCGCAAGAAGTTTTTGCTCAGCTTCATCCTACTGAAGGATGAGATTTTGTCCTCAGTCCTGTTCTATGTGAGAAATTCAGCACATGGGATGCTGAATTCTGTGCCATAAAATACCCCTGCCCCTCCCCAGCTCAGTGAGGCCTTCACACCCAGCTGAGCTTGGCCTTGGCACACGGTGGCCCTGTGCGCACCAGCTCCCCTCTGCAGGCATCACATCAGAGGTGCCTCGTGCTGATAAAGCATGGGCCTGTGCTTCTGCTGCCACTTTTGTCTGCTTGGTTTGGTGTTAGTGGAGAGAAAAAAAAATCTCACTCCCAAAAAAGCAGGTGACAAAATGGTAAAAAATGAATCCCCACCTGTTGCTCCTGTCACAAAAATTGCTGCATTTACTAATTAAATAGATCCATTTACAGTAAAACAGGGATAAGGCACCATATTTGCAAACTTGCTATTGATTTATATTTCATATTTCAGAAAACAAGGGCATTTACATATGCCATTAGCATAACAACATGGCTGCTGTACAGTTGACATTATCAAAATCCAGAGTACTGTAGTGCAAGTGAATTTTATGTCACAGCAGAATCTGAAAATGAGAGCACACTGAATCCACTTCTGTCAGGATATATTTTTATTAAGGGTCAGTATAAATTCCAAAAGAAACTGTGAATAATTTTTTTTAACTAATTACCCAAAATAGAGCCTTCAAATGAAATGTGGTTGAATTTTTAAATAGTCAGGTTCCAGGCACAATACAAATAACTGTCATTTACAAGGCTATCAGGTAATTTAAATTCAGAGTAACTAAAAACATGTATTGACATTCTCAGTGGAGAAATGCAGCTGTTTTACAGGGCTACATCCAAGAAAATATTATATACAATATTTTGGCCTTCTCCCACACCAACAGTTCATTGCAGCTGCAAATGTATGAAAAACACTTTGCATCTAGAAACACTACATTTAAGCTTCTGGCTAAAAATTAAACTTTTTAGTAATTACTACAGTAGTTTTTATCTCAAACTTGATAGTAATTAACCCAATCAACACTGCTAAGCTCCTTTGTAAGCACACAACATGACCATGAGCGGAGTATCCAATGTAGTTATTTGAGTGAACTGTGTTAGACAAGCAACATTTTAAATAAATTTCTGGGCAACAGAGGTAGGAATGAAAAATTCTGAATTATGCTAAGTGTTCTGGTCTACCTTTACCATCACATGTTGTGTTATACTTTTATATGACAAAATAGATTTTCAGTTTCATTTCTGAAGAGTTTTGTGTAACCTACAATGTAGTAACAAGCTAAATAATGTATGTTTTACTCTAGTATTTTAGCTGTCTTCTGACGCGGTGAAAATTCTACATACTTGAGCCAGAAATATCAAATAATGCAAACGTATTTTGGAATATATCTCATGCAAAAATAAGAATCTTGCAAGCATAATTTGGAGTATGATAACTCATGCAAAAATAAGAATCTGTAGCTCCTGTAGAAAACTATCAGGATCCTTTTACTCTACAGAAAATTTTGCACCATGAGAACACATACACACACAATCACACTTCTTTCATTTTGAAAGATACATTCTTCTACAGTGTGCAAAATGAGACCAATACTCTGTTCCAGTCAGTAGTCTGTTACTTTAAATTGGTTAGCTGTCCCATTCTCCATTATTCTGATCATTGTTTTCCTCTTCTTCAGAATCAGCAGACATTTTCTTAATTCTCTGGATGGCTGCCTTAATGCTTCTCTCCAGATCATTAGAGGATCCGTTACTGACATCTTTCTCAGTATCTCGATTCACTTTTCTTAGTTTAACTCCCTGCCGTATGGCAGAGAGGATGCTGTCTTTCACAGAGGCATACGGATTTGACCGTTCCACTTTGCGAAGGTGAACTTCACCACGTTTTAGAGAAGCCAAAACCTCATCCATTGTACCTGCAACAGATAAGTGTAATGTTACCAGAAGAAAGACCAAAATAACCACGCTTAAGAGGTAAAGAACCCTACCGATGTGCTCAGGGTTATTCCTCTCATCTTTACTACAGAGAGGAAAAAGAATGGTCCATTCTGGCACAGACTCTTACAAGCTTCCGCAATGCCAAGCTCTGGAACTGAAGAGTTGAACCTTTGTATTTTGAACTGAGAATCCAGCACCTCTTCAGCATAATACAAGGTTGTGCACTCACAAAGAATCATATACAAAGGAGAATGCTTCTTTTTCGTCATAAATTTATGGGCTTTCAAAAAAATTACTGAACCAAAAAATCTCTTGTACTTTGTATTAGAAACAATCTACCATTCCTACTAGTTTGCTCAGATGCCTGCTGAGTCTGTCAATTGCATTTTTGCTCAGTCAAGAGAAAAATGAAAGGATCTGAGTAGAAGAGCTTCAAACTACACCACTGAAGTCAGTAGGAGCTAGATCAGGCCCTAAGCAGGCAGGCAGCTCTTTTCTGTATGGACTTAAAAAATAATTCCCGTTTTACAACACGATTTAAATCTCAGGCTGTGTTTCTGAACTTCATACCATAAAGAACACCACATTAAGAAAGCTTCTACTTGGTCTCTTAATACATGGTGTAATTTGTGGTTTACTCCTTTTGTTGGATTCTTTGTTGCTAGCATCAGACTGTCAGACAGGGAAGGCAGTTTCCCTGGACAGCAGTCGACTCCTACAGCCACAGGTCCAGACCATCTGTGCTTCACAGCTGAAAGTATTTTTGTCATGCGCAGTGCGTAGAGGGTTATGAGATTAACATCAAGCACTGAAAATAAAACGTTCTGCTGAATTCTGTGGTACCTTCAGAGTGATAGATATGCCAGAAAAGGATCAAACAAAGATGCACAAAGTTGTCTTGAAAAGCCTTCCAGTAAGTTAAGTCTTAAACCTATTAATTGAATGGGCTGCATGGTAAAAGAGGAGTCAGACTAACAAGTAATAAGAGACACTGCCTTTGGGAAGTATGATAACACATTAGAGACTATTTTCAGCACCAGAATATGAACCTCTCCTGGCTTTTCATGTGCAAAGACAAGAGTAGCCAACGTGTAACACAATGTGTTCACAAAGCTGTCGCAATATGTTCTTATGGCAATAATTTATCAATTACTATTACACCAATTAACATGCTGTTTTTCTTCATAAAATGTGTATGCAACTTACTGGATCTCTCCAATGAGCAAAAAAGTATTTTTCTTATCTAAAATTCATGAAACATCAATGCTAGGCTGTGAGTGGTAGTAAATATTAGCTACTATCAAGGCTGTTCCAGTAGCAGTCAGAATACTCTGGTGTACAACTCCTGTTGCTCATCAAAGGTTTTTATGAGCATCTGTGGTACAGTAATCCCATGGACCTCTCAGCCTGAAGCTAACACACTGATCCACTGGATGCACAGTGGTTTGTCATGGTAACCTGACTGCATCTCAGCCCTTCAACTGCTTGTACTTCCTCACACCTTGGAAGAACTAAAAATGCTGAACTTTCCTCGTTGTTTCTGCCTGTGGTTTGCCTTTTAACTGAGGGGATACAAAGGCTGCTTAGATGTATTGTGAACAGTCTGAAAAGGAAAAGGAATGTACTACATTTAAAGACCCGCTTCAGTCTAGTATAAGCTCTACTGTGAAAAATGACAATAAAAAATTGCTGCCTTCCAACTTAGATCAATCTGCCTGACATAGTAAGAATATCTGCTCGCTTTAGAGGCAAAAATAAGCCTGTTAGCAGGATGTAACCAGCGCAGCCTTGAGAGGCTGCTGAACTCTATTCTCATTCAAACTACTGCGTTTCAATTGCAGAGTTCAGCCTTCAATTATACCTGCAGGATCTTACTAACAAAGCAGAGGTGTAACAGAGCAGAATTTTTGCCCTAGGAATGCAAGTATGCCAAAGCTATCCATCTGCCTTTCAAATCCTGGTTGAATTCTGCATGAATTCTCTTCAGAAACCTTTATTTAGAAACAAAGCAAACTGTAAATGGACACAGGCTGTGCATACCTTAGAAATGCAAGCAGCCCAGCTGCTAGCTCTGTAGTACGGAAATCACAAACACTAAAGAATAGCCTTAGCACAACCACAGATTTACCCACAGTAGTCCTTCTGACTGGACTGGACAGGTGATTAATCCACCATCAAAATGACACATTCATTTCAACTGCTGGAAAATTGTGGTAAGAGTAAGTCTGATAATAAAGACTGCTTCTCATCAGCATGAGTAACATAAATCCCCTCTCTCCTTGGAATTTCCTCTGACACCTTTCTACCTATTACACGTGTGGGATCATGAGAAATACAGGTCTTGAATTAAGATCTCCTCAGAATTAGTAGTGCTGTCATTAAGCATGATTTAATCTAACTTGTAAGGCTGTACTTTACGGATGTCAGATTACAGCAGAAAATCAAGTTCAAGCAGGGTAAAAGATTGACCAGAATGCCCAACTTGACAGCATTTCCCAAAAACACTGAGTGACACACTCTGGAAGTCAGGACCCTCGTGAAGCACATCAAACTGGATCAACAAATCAGTTACTCATTCAGGGTCCTGGGTAACAGTCAGTGTTATTGTATGTGGTCTCAATCAAGGCTTTCTCAGGGCTCCACTCCCTTGAGTGAGGGTGCACACTACTATTGGCCAGAAACAGAGGGAGGGAAAACTGAAAAATACAAACAATGAAAAATGAAAAACACCAGTCAATGTGAGCCTACTTACCTATGCAATTATTTATAGACCTCATGGATGAGTCATCCTGTTTGTGCAGTGCAGAGCTTTCTGCAGGGCCATCAGCTCTAAGGGGAAGTGGCTTGTCCTCTACTGGAGATCGTGTCTTTAAATGGAGAGGTAAGGGAGGAGGTGGGGGGGGAGGTGGTAGACATGGCGGTGGTGGAGAGGAGGATGGAGAGACCACCAACTCTTCACTGTCCTTTTGTTGCTTTGATTCACCAGCAGTAACAAGAATTTGGACAGGGATATCTGCTGGAATATTCTCCTGTGGAGCTTCTGATGCTTTGGCTTCTACTATCAGCAAGCTCTTTGGCTGCTCTGGTTCTGGCCTTGTTCTTGATGAAGGTGGAGGGCACGGTACTGCAGCCCGTTGGGTGACACTTCGTGGCAACCCGTGACTGAGAGGTTGTGGACAAGATGTTTTCAGCACAACATGAGCTGGACACTTCTAAAAAAACAAATTGTAAAGCAGAGTCACATCTCCATTGGCTTGGCCAAAACAGCATCCCCAAAGAAACAAAAAGCCACAGAGCACAAACCCATACCACTGAAGGAGAACACTGAACACTGACCACATTTAAAAGAACATAAAGGTATTTCTTTCAAAGTCATTTCCTCATTTCTATTCTTTGCAGCAGGCTCTGCACCTGGAAACTACTTCCTTAGTGGACTGAATCCTCATTACAGGCAATCCTTTCAGGCCACCCAAACAGTGGTCTCCGATTTGGATCATGCTCACTTGTGAGCTATGGCTACTTTCTGATGTGTTCTGACACCATTTAGGACTACTGCAGCTCGTATTACTTACCTCCCTGAATGTCTTCAGCCTCTCCAGTGTTTTCTGACGTTCCTGGCTTATCCAAGCTTTTTTCTTTTTCTCCTCCTCTTTTTGCTTATCTCTTTTCTGCATTAAAACACAAGTAAGTGAGCATTTACGTGTGAAAACAAGCAGCTACCAGGTCCTCCAAGGCTGCTATTTAGTACTCACTATCTGTATGCTGTGATGCTGCAGGAAGCGTTTCTTGCTCTCTTCTGCCTGTTGCAGTCTCTGTCGATGGTTTGCTTCACACTGATCCTGGCAGAACAGCAAAATTCATGCAGTGCTTGGTCAGTTCACGTTCACCGTGTGCCATCTGTGCCACTAACTCCCATGCACAAGCCACTAACGATGACCAAGGCCAAGTGCTTGGCTGTGCCATGAAGGATGGCTAAGCTCAACAGGTGGCAGATGTGAGACCCTGAAGGTGATTTACGTGGGACTCCTTCATGGCTAAAGCCAATGAGATTTTTTTTATCCTAACTAATGAGAGGGTTATTCATGCTCCAGAAGGAGTATACGCAGATCTTAACAGATCCCTCTGTCTTACATTTAGACTAAAAAAAAAAAAAAAATGGCAGCAACAAACTGAAGAAATTTCACCCAAGTACCACCTAGAGGAATGGGGCACTAAGACATGAGAAAGAAGGCAAGAAGGAAGTTAGAAGGGCACTGCATAAATACAGGGCTACTTTCCCTCTGTCCATTATCTGCCATAGCTCTTATGTACAAAGGTGAGGGAAGCAAAGGTATGTGAAGCACAACAAATGCCTAACAGGAGTACGTTTTGTTAGTAACAAAGTGCCTCAGAGAAACTGCAGGCTTCAGGATTTTCTCCAGGAGTCGCTATTTGTCACTGTACAGAGGGGAATTATCCACATGGCTGTGTAAGCATTTGCAAATCATCTGGCATTCGGCTGTAGTGTTATGTAACCAATAGACAGCAATTAAGTGAACGAAAACAGAAGCAAAGGAAGTGTCTGCCAAGGAAGCAGTTGCAAACAAGAGACAATGATCATTCACAAAGCATTTCCAGTGTCATTCCCACTTTGTCCGGGCTAGCAAGGGGCAAATGGCCAGACAGACTTGAGCTTAAACTCTGCTCTCTGCCTCAGCAAAACTGTGCAGGTATAAGGTAAGCCCAGCTCACTGGGAAGGTTCATGAGAGTCAACTGTGATCTCAACTTGTGTCTTCCTACTGTTCTGCTTCAAATAGGAAAAAAGGGAAAAAAATGCCTTTTGCACAGAACTGAGAGGCTGGAGAGAGAATTGCAGTAGTCAGATCTCCCCTTCCCTGCCATTCAAAGGTAATGTAAGCATCACTGTGTGGGTTGTTCTGTCAGTGCAGCTTCCTTCATTGCAGGCCAGGTTTTCTCCTGTGCTGCAACTGCTTTGTGAAAGGCTGCCAGGGCAAAGCTCCAGCTGGCCACAGCAGGGCTTTGCACGAGGTTCAGCTCATAGGGGAACACCTCCTGGGTCACCCACGTAAGTCTGTGCTCTCAGTACACTTGAGAGGCACTTGCACCACACAGTGGAGAGTAAAGTTGGCTTAAAATCACATTGCCCCTCTTTCTGTTTAGGAGGCCTTGGCATCACATCACGTATCGTCTTGTACGCTCCACCCAAACCCTTGTTGATTCCTGTCCATCCCTCGTGAGTCAACACTCATGACATCAGCTACAGAAAATGCACATCTCCAGGACTGCATTTACTTTTTTGTTCCTGAGGTAGGCTCTCCTCGCACAGACAGTCCCACGCTTTGTCTCCAACTGCTTAATCTTCTGCCTCAGCATCGTCATTTCTGACAAGTTAGCGTAATGTTGTTCCATTGTCTGTTCAATGACCTTGAGCTCCTCAGGATTTTCACATGTATCATAGTAAACAACTTCATCCTGTTTCTCTAGAAAGGCATTTGGCATTTTTTTAAAAACCCAAAAATTGCCACAGTTATTTAAACATTTAAAGAACTAATGACATTTTAAAAGCCACTGAAGGCAGTGAGTTGGTTATTAGAAAGTGTAATGCTCCAGAGCCGAGCTTGGTCCTTCAAAGTCTTACGCAAACACGTCATGTTACTCACAGGGGTGCTTTGCAGGATCAAATTTATGTTGTTAGCATTTGCTGTTATTTAGCTTCCTCTTTCAAATGTCTCTGTGCGTTAACTCCTACCTTCACCGACTGGAGTTTTCCTGGAAAACTCCAGACTGTTCTAATCAACACTGGGTGACTTATTTTATTATTTACCAGGTTTTAATTATGCAACAAGCAGGAGTGATGTTTACCTCAGGGCGTACACAGTAATAGAGAATTCACAGAGCAAGAATAAACATAAACAAGACTGATGCCTATTTTTGTCATAAATATGTTATGAACAGACACTTAAACGGGAATATAAGCAGCACTCAAGTAGCATCTAGCTATAATCACTTCTTCTTGTCATTACAGAAGTATTTTGCCATTTCTACATGTGAAATTACAACAGACTTGTGAAGAAATCAGGACCCATTACAGCAGGTCACAATTTCCACAGTTTCTATACAAAGATTCTGTAAATACATGATCAGTAAACGCTTTCAATGGAAGTTACTCCACATGCCAAACCAGTGAGTGCATGCATTTATCACAGCTGCTGTCAAGATGAGCTATCAGTACAGCTTTCTTTTTGAAAACTTGTGTTATCAATTAAGTGTCAGAAGGCCAAATAATAGATGCTACAGAACCTATGTTTTCCAGTGATGCTTTCTACTAGTGAGACTTAAGTAAGAAAAATATATATTTTTTTATTATATTATACAAAGACAGAGCTGTCATACCACCACTCCCGTGTTTTGGATATGTCCTTAAGTATTTCTTTAGTCTTACCTTTGATCTGCCTCCTTAAAGCATCCAACTGTACAATGAGCAACATCTCTTCATGTTTCAATACCTCAAGCTGTACATTATATAATTCTAGTTGGGTTTCATAGTAATGTATTTCTAGCTCCTCCACCACAGTTAGATTCTCTTCTTTTTCATCAAGGTTCTCCATCTGTACAGCCCCAAATAGAAAAGCATTAATAACAAACTAAGCACACGGGAAACAAGCACACATGCATGAGTTAATCTACACAGATGCCCAAGTATCTGCACAGAGCCTGGCCTAACTGGTAGCTGCTTAGGTGCTTTGGTAGGGAAATAACGTAACATTAGAAAAGGATTGGAGCAGAACTCCAAGGAGCAGAGTCTCATTAGCCTAAAATTGCAATTTTACCTGAAGTCTACCACAAAAGACTTGATTCTAATCTGCACAAATAACATTACTACTACTCTTGGAAAATAAAAATCAGGTATTTCTAGCAGCAGTTAGATAGCATCAAATAGGAAAGATTAGAAAATTAAAATTAAAGTAAAATTAAAAAAAAGTAAATATCTCAATTTTGAAGTGTCCACTGAAGATAATAGCTGCTCTTTATCTCCCTAGAACTAACGATTTTAAAGGTTAGTGCCATAAATACTAACACGATACTTGAAATGTAATCGTTTATCTTAACCTTTCCTAAATGTCTTCATGTGTGCAGGAGCAATATAAAAAAAAGAAAATGGAAACAAGCATTTTTTTCGTAACTTAAAACCATGCTGAAAACCATCTAGTTCAAGCTGTTTGCTTGTTAAATTAAAAATTTATTTTTTTCCCTAAACTGTGCAGAAACACTAGGTTGTTATGGCTTTAATTTTGAAGTATTTACGCATATTTGGGTCAGCTCTGCAACCCTGTAAAATGCTACGCATAGAATGCAGGTGCTTTGCTGAAAGAGGCCTTTCTCAGCTGTTTCATAGACAAGGAGTTTGAAAGTCTCCCCATGACCTCTTTGGTAGATTTTGATCAACCTTTCACAAAACGTTGACAGAAAGGGAGGCTTTGCAGGGTCTTACATTTTTCTGAATGGCAGCTCTCTTCTGTTTCACGCATAGTTCTCTTGCCCTCAGATGCTGAAGGGTTTCTTTAGCTAACATACATTTCAGGTTTTCTAGTCGTGGCAAAGCTGATGCCCAGGTGGCTTTACCAAATCTTTCCTGATCTTCTTCCATCTGTTTCTGCATTGCTGCACATTAAAACATTGCAATAAGATGAGAGAAATGCAGTAAACTAACAACACTAGCGCATTTCTACTATAGCTGCAATAGTAAAAGTGCTGATGCTGCTAAACAATTTCTGAATCTCCTTTAGAAATTACAAGAATAAAAGATTGAATTTATGATTTTGTTCATGTAAGCAAAATGTTTCATTGTAGCACAGACATGCCGTAAGAGTTACACAGTGATCTACTCAGTTAACACACTGAAATCCTTGATGCTTGTACACCAAGGGTTAAAAGCATGCGTGTTTTTTGTTTAGAGATTTGCAGCTGTAAAGTCTCAGTCCTTGATAATGTTTGTGTGAAAGCAAAATGCAAGGTGTAAATCAAATCGGTTAAATGATGTAAATCTTAGGTGAATGTTTCTTTATTAACCTGGACACTCAACGTAACATCAGGGATCTGCCAAGGGAGACTAGTAAAGGTGCTAAGAGGAGCTACCAGTACCGTAGATCAAGTATTTAGGAAACCTTTTGTGTAAATCATTCTGATTACCTGCCAGAGCCTTTACAGTTTCCTTGAAGTAGTTCACAGTTATATCCTGAATGGAGCACACTGCATTCTCAGCTCGCTTAGTCCATTCTTCAGCATCTTTCTGCAAAGCTGCTACTCTTTTAGGCCCCAAATTATCATACTGCAAAGATTTCTGCAAGGAGACAGAATTCTCAGTTATCAGCTGGTTACCATAGTGGTGCAGCCCACATTATGCTGCGCTGACAGACAATTCAAGCAAGGCACAGCTCAGTGGCAAACATGACCTTCTCCTCACCTGCCACAAAGTGAATCACTGCTCATGCTTGTGCATTACCCTGTTCCTCATTCTCTGGTTAACTCAGAACCTTTGCTCCCTAATCATGACTTTAACATTCACTTTCGATTAGTGAATTGGGTTATTTAAGAAAAATACTTCTTAAAATATTTTTAAACTACCATCTTAAAAATCACGACCAACAGAAGTGGTTTAGTTGTTACTAAAAGTAACCCAGAAACACTCTTCTACGTGCAATGTTCTCTTCTATTTTTCCCCCACGTGTTGACAGCACTTCACACTGTCAGGTTCTCCAGCTTGGCAGACATTCACATGGGAACAGGGATAAAGAAAAGAAACATAAGAGTATTTTCAAGTCCAAAGAGAGCACATGGGTACAAGACTAGTATTCAAATCCTTCTTTTTTAAAAAAATCTAGATTTCATGAGCCTAAGCACCCCTTTGAATTATTTATATAGAAGCCAACTTTGTGTTTCATCCATTCCGATTTTCATTTTACAGCATACTTACAACAGTTCAGCTCTTTTCTGGAACATTAACAGCTCATTTAAATTTGAACAGACCATTTAAGGAAAAATCAAAATAGTAGATGGCACTCTTTTCCAGGGATATCATAACTTTCAGTATGTGTTTCCAGTTTAAGATGCACATAAAATTAAATTAACAAAGTGGTAAGTCTGAGTCTGTACTTCTAATAGGCTGTAGCAGCAATAGAGAACTGCTTTGGGTGCTAAGGTCTCCCCTGCCTTCTGTTCTACTACCACAGCTGAGGTAATGTGGTGTCCCAGCACTGGGGGGATGGCATTCTCAACGTCACAAACTAATCCCACTGAACGAAGGCTACTTATATCTCTGTAAATTCAGCTCACCAAAGAATAACCCACAGACAGGTGGGGAAGTTTTCCTTTAAAGTCCTCAAAATGTAGGGAAGGGGAACACTGGTGGAATATGGTTGCATTTCTATTCAAGCCAATACCATGGACTCTGAGATCTCCTGAGAGTGGTTCTACCCTAACTTTGAATTTCTATGTCATGTTTGGTGGATTTGCAGAAGGGGGGGGGGGGGGGAAGTAGGTGAAGACAAAACTAGAGAATATTAAATAATTTGAGCCTAAACTGCTCCAAGAGCAGCCGATGCCCCGCTATGTAACTTGGCCTTTCACTTGATAAGGGCAGACCCACCAGGATTTCCAGTTTGTACAGTGTCGCCAGTTCTCGCATATCTCTGAAGGGCTGCAGCAAATACTGGTAGAACTGCGTCGCCATGGTTACCAAATCCTGATAAGCTTCGTCTTCTTCTTCATAAACCTTCATCAAAGCCACCATTGTGTCAGCACTTTTATGCTGCTGGAGAACCTAGGGGGATAAAAGGTAAATAAGAGTTGGCTGGTTTGCATTTGTGTGTGCTGACTGCCGACGAGCTTCAGTGGAAAGAACCTGCCGTTTATCTCTGGATGGAATAGGCGAGGCTTCCCAGCAAGCCAGGCAGTCAGTAGCCACCCCCAGCGGGAAATATCATTAACACCACACTCCTAAGGGCGCTAATTGCTGCATATTGCGTTAGGAGACTGCAAGGAACATCAGGCACGTCAGGAATTCCAGTAGCTGCGTGCAGGTGACTTGGTCACTGCTTTTTGGAAACATGAGTGGTAAATGGGGATTCTGCAGACTGGAAGGACAAGGAAAGTATTCTTAAACTAGTTTTTGCATCTCTTCCACAATTACTGAATGCCTGCTAATGAGTTTCTGGATCCCAAATTTCATACTTGGCAATGGAAACACCAGACTGCCATCTAAAAATAATAATTCAGAACCAGATTCCTACTCATGATATAACCTGCAGTTAAGTTCCTTTATCATTTGCACAATTTGTGATAGCTTTCTCTAATCTCAGTCCTAGCAATATTACTTTGTAACCTGTAATTCTTCCAGTGAATGACTCTTTCTGACACATCAGTCCCCATCTGAGATCTTTATCTGCTCCTTTGACAAAAACGAAGTTGGGAGCTTCCCCTCAATTACTTGTGCTTATTGGCACCAATCAAAACTTCAAAAACCCTTCTTTGACAGCAGCTGCCAGAAACCATGGCGCACTACACACCAGGACACGGTGAGCCAGCTGGAGGAGCACAGCTGAGCTCCGCTGAGGAACACAGACCTTCCTGAAAGGACACTGCTTGCTCTACAGCTCCTTACGGGAAGGGAACAGGGGGTGCTTGGTGCTACAAGTGGGGGAAAAAAGCCTCAGAAACATGGGCTTGATTGTGCCTCAACTGAAAAGCACTAGAATTAAACTATCACCTTTGCTCCTGCCCACTGGGTCTGGGTAAGAAAGATCGCAGCAGCAAGAGTCCCAGCTGCAGAGCAACCTCCCCAGGGAAGGTCTGTGGAAGCAAGCTCAAGGGCACTGCCTGCCCATCCCCTCCCCAGGCCCAGTGCATTGGAACGAAAGGATATTAACTGCAGCATTTCTGGTAATCCCAGAAGTCCTGTGGCCCCTTACACATTTCCAGGAGCCCACGGTAGCTCACAGCCCCAGGGCTCACCTGTAGCAGTTTACCAAACACACACAGCATCAATGCCTAACAGAAACACAGCGGTTCACTTTCTGGTTCCCCTAGTCCAGCAAGCAGTGAGGGTCATGCTGCTCCTGGAGGATGTTTATAGCGCACAAAGGGAAATTATTTGTGAAATGCACAAGTCACCTCCTGGGAAAGGAGGAGCTTATGGTATCAAAGGGAGAAAGGGCTAACAATTAGTTCATACAACCGTCAGGCCAGACTTTGGCACTTAAGAACTCTGACCACAAAACACCTATCTGGCATAGGCCCGCAGCTTAGCTTGGTTTTAATGAATAACTTGACCAAGAAGCCCCCAGCGAAAGGCATCACTGCAAAGAGGCTGACACCTTCATAAAGAGGTTAGAGAGCTATGGCACGATTGTACTTTCACTTCTGGTTGTCATTCCACTCAGTGCACAACACCGCTGGATATTTTTAGCGACGTGTTCTTGTTGGAGCACTTGCAGCTTAAGCAAGCCCCCAATGTCTTACACTCGCTGCCGGCTGAGCTGGGTTATTCCCCACTTAATAAAGCCGGGCTTGCACAGAGCGAGGACGCTGTCCTTGAGAGCGCCGCCTTAGTGGTTCCTGGGCACCCGAAGTGTTTGTGTAAGCACTCAGCCGAGCGCTGGGCAGGCCCAGGAGCAGGACGACATTACAGACACCCCCTCGCTCCCTCCCACCACCCCATCGTCAGCTGGAGCACCCAAGGCTCCTGCAGCTGAGCACCACGCCCGACCCCAAGGCTCCACCACCGGGGTACGAGCACCGGCGAGCCCCGCTCGGGGCCACCCCGTGCCGGGAAGCGGCGGCCCCGCTGTCCCGATCCCCTTCCCACCCCCGTGGGGCCCGTACCCGCCGCAGGGCCTCCTTGGCCCGGGCCAGGTGCCCTCGCAGGGCCCTCCCGCGGAGCTCGCGGAGGCTCTCGAAGTACTCCTCGTCGCGGGGCCGCTCGGCGGCGAAGAGGGCGTCCAGCAGCACGCCGCCGCCGCACAGCTCCAGGGCCCAGCCCAGGTAGCGCTCCAGCGCCCGGCACAGCTCCTGCGCCTCCGCCTCGTCCGGCGCCGGGGCGCCGCCGGGGAACAGCACGGCCCAGAGCCCGCCGGCGGAGCGGGGCAGGGCGGGGAAGGCGGGCTCCAGGCGCGGGCACACGGCCGCCAGCTGCCGGTGGACGCCGCGCAGGGCCGGCGCCGAGAAGAGGCCGGCCCAGCTCCGCGGGGCTTCCTCCTCCTCCGCCGCCCCCGCCCGGCCGTGGCAGGTGACGGCGAACGCGTCCTCCGCGGCGTTCCAGCCCACCAGGAAGCGGAGCCGCGGCGGCGGCTGCGGCGGGGCGAAGGCGGTGTCGCGCACGGCCACCCAGCCCTCCAGGCTGTCCGCCCCGGGCTCCGCCATGGCGCCGCGGGGCCCGCCGGAACCCGGCCCCGGCCGCCTTAACCAGGGGCGGTGCACGGCGCGCCGCTCCCATTGGCGGGGCGCCGCGAGGGGGCGGGGACTCCGCGGGGTGGGCGGGGCTTCGGGGGTGGGCGGGGCGAGCGGCGCCTCACGCAGCGGAGTGGAAATAAATAAATAATGGCGGGCGAAGGGCCGGGGAGTGAGGGCTGAGGGATAGGCGTGTATGAAGGCACGGTGTGTGGAAAAAACCACATAGAATCGTTACGGTTGGAAAAGACCTTCAAGTTCATCTGGTCCAACTGTCCCGCTACCACCAAGATCACCCACTAAGCCATGTCCCTAAGCACCACATCCAACCTTTCCTTGAACACCACCAGGGACAGTGACTCCACCACCTCCCTAGGCAACCCGTTACAATGCTCTGACTACTCTCTTATTTTTATTAATTATTTATTATTATTTAAAATAATAATAATAATTTATATTATTTATTATTTATAGTATTTAATACTAATTATTATTTAATAATATTTATTATTATTTTACTATAATTTTATTAAATAAAAATAATGATAAAAAAGTTGTTTTTTTTCGTGAAAAGCAGCGGGCAGAACACATCAGCCAAGTGCGAGGCAGCACCACCACCTTCCCTCAGGGAGAGGGGAGCAGGTCGCACCTCAGGGGCCGCCGCCATCTTCCTGCACCTCTGTGGTGTCAGTTGTTCACTGCCCTGGCCACAGCCACAGAAAGCCGCCGTGTGCCAGCAGTCTTCTTTCTCTACAGCCACCATCCCCCAAATCTCTCTTCTTTTCTTCACCAACACAACCCCACACTCCTTCCCTGAGGTGCAAAATTTGAGGTGCCCAGTGGCTGAGGCCACACACCGCCTCCCCACACTGAGGCTGCCCTGGGCGGGCTCCCCGCTCCCGTGCAGGCTGGCAACTCTGGGGCTTTGTCTAAATCCAGTCCCAAAAGATGGTCCCCCAATACTGGAGTGCCAAATGAGGCCAGGTCCTGTAGAGGATTGCTCCTCAGCTTCGCAAATACCCCACCCTTTCTTGGCAGTTGAATGACTTCAGGAGGATGGCAGCGTGCATTGGCCTGCTCCAAGAAGGCCCCATGAAAGGACCTGCAGGCCTCGGAGGGGAGCGGGAAGTGAAGCGGCTTTTTGTCTAGCACATATCTCTCATTCTGGCATTGCGTGCAAGGCTGAATTTAATTTACGGTAAACAAAATGCTATGTGCTAGTCTTTGGAAGTAAAGCTGACACTACTAATTTTTCAACAGATGAAGGCCTGTGAGATTTTGTAGATGAACAGCACAGAGGCATAAATAAGTTCCCATCTGAAAAATTAATAAAATCTGTCTGACAGCATAAATGTTAACATTCCTGCAAAGGCGACATCAGTTACGTGAAAACATCATTTCTGCTCTGATCTCACAGATCATAGAGGCACTGTCAGCAGTAATGAGATCATGACTACATGGATAATTAACTTGTAATTCCTTTCTGAAACAGCAAACAATTGCATGGCTAGAAATGTGAGGAAATGACACGAAGTTTAATTGGAATGGAGGAAAACGCAGAGCTCTGTCAAGATGCAATAGACATTTCCTATTGCACTGTCTCCTGAGCTCAAGATGTATACACCGCAGTGTTCTCAAACACACTTAAAAGTCTGCCAGCAAGGTTAGCTCTCCAGCAAGTTCACAAGCAGAAGGTTTTGTATTCTGGACAACTGCAAGGGTTGTGGATTGCAGTGGGTACATAGAGCTCAAGTAATCGCAGTAATCACAATAATCAGTAATAATATGTCTTATTTTTTATTGGGTGAACCGCTACTGAGCATAGACTGAAGTGTTACGTGCCTGTGAAAACCCTCCCCTGGCTTGGCCATTAGCCATTTTCTTCACTATAAATAGCTTTACAAAGGTCCAGCATACACATATGGGGTTTGGATGATGTACATGTGCAGGTGTATGGAACACTATGATTTCTGTGTTTTTCTAAATTCTGGTGGTTTTTCAATTTTCTTAGATATGTTGTCTAGACTCTGATCTTGATTCCAACTCTAATCAGTAGTAAAGTTTCTGCTCATTTAATACAGACTTTCGCCAAGGGCAGCACACACTTACATTTAACTGTTCAGCAATGCTGTATGCATCTGTCTATCTGTTTGAGTTGGTTTGTGCAGAGTGCACAGTCTGTGTATCTGACACAAGATAACCTGCCTAGAACCACAGCCTTGGAAATCACATCTAGAGTCAGTGACTGCACTCTGCTGGGTTTATTAATACCAGCTCAGAAACTGAGAGGGTGCTCTGGCTTTAGCAGGGGGTGTGTACGCATGTTCCAAGTACTCCAGGTCCAGGAATCACACGGAACCTTCAGAGCTGTTTCTCAGTAGATGACATTCATCCTGGTGACACTCAAGTAGCATGCTGCTGAAGGACAGCCGGGGCACATCTATATTTGTGCCATTGCTCATTGCTGGCATGTCCCTATCTGAGGAAAGAGGCGGTCTAGGGTTACTGCAATAAGTCTTCCAACTGCAGTCGTAGGAAAGTGGCAGGGAATTGCGTTTGTGTGAATTAATTTTTACTAGGGGAAATAAATGTGAAGTTTGATGTCATCTGAGCTATCAGAAGAATTTATGACGTCTTAAGATAGAAGGCAAGTTTTTAGGTAGTAACATTGTTTGCTGTATATTTCTGATAATTGACGGTGACGGACTTAAACATTCTTCACTGTAATTGTATCTGTCTCTGTAAACTGAGTAAACACATAATCTGAAAATCTTATTTAGGCAGCAGGGTTCCAGACAAGCTTAATTATGCTCATTCTAATTTATGTAATTTAATTTCATTTTGGTAGGAGAAATATTTGTTAATTCACTTTTCTAGTTAGTAGTAGCTTCTAAGGGAAGCCTTGTTGTTACAATTATGGGAAAAAAAGTCTTTCGGGGAGCCAGACAACATTTTCTGGTATGTTTCAAGACGTTTTCTCTGTTTAATATGTTAGAATTTGCATGATTTATTTTATCACCTTTACCATAAATAGTATTTCTGCATAACGTCAGTGTTTTTTATCCAGTAAGATATTGCTAGCTCTAGAATTCACATTCATGTTTGCAGTGCTAGAAGACAACGGTGAACTTCTTTGTGTGCTTTCTTACAGCCCCAGGAGGCTGGACTGCTTTCAGTCATTGATATCAAACCGGAGAGTGGAAAGTTTCTTACCATTTTTCACTGGTTCAAAAAGTTGCTTTCTAATAAGTCACTGAATTTGTTGACTTTGTTAGCTAAGTAATCCTCAAGAATATCAATAAAATATTGATTAAATAAATTTGAGGTGACACCAAGTACTTGAAACTATACAGACTGTGAAAAGTAGTTTGAAAGCAAAGCTTATGTGAAAGCTTCTGCAGAAGCTCTGATAACCTTCTTGAGTGACTGAACTTTGTATTTTTTATTTTCTGTGAGAAAGTGGTTTCAAAGCTTTTATCTGTTTCGCTGAGTTAGAAATAGATATAACCATAGATTTCTTAATATTTGGCTGAAACGTTTCCATGAACTCTGTTGATTGTAGTAGCAAATTTCTAGGAAAATGGACCTGAGCAGTTTTGTATCCACAATTTTGTTGAGCAGCGGAGGGCTGTGGGAACATTGCAGCTCTGACAGAGCACCAGGTGGTCTCCCTGTACGAGCATTATTTCATGCACTGTTATTAATAGTGGGAGGGTGGGAAGGAGTGGGCTTTGGGAGTCAGCATTAAGATTGCCTGTGTACCTTTAATGTTGTCCCACATGCATCTGCTTTATCATACAGCTTTGCATTTCACATCCACGTGCTCTTTTCACACCTCCCACATTGCACAGGATGGATGAAGTGTGCAAGCTCCAGGTCAGAGCAAACTTCTCTCAATTCAAGGGTCAATGGCCTGCCTTGCTTCCTCTATGCTTTATCATGGGGATCATCACTGATCTTTTTCTGTGAACTTCATTTATGAAAAAAAAAAAAAACATTTTCACAACACCTGTGAACCCCCAAAGGGCAGTATGTATCCCTGTTTTATAGAAAGGTTTGGAGACCAGGAGTCAGAATAAAGTTAAAAGAAACGTCAAGTTTCAATTTCAAGAATGATCACTTGAAAATTCTAGAACAGGAATTTTCAGGTCATTTGCTAATGTATTATGGGGCATTTGTGGTCACAAGAGAGGGCTTCCTACAGGATGCCTGAGTGACAGTACAAAAACAGTGCTTGCCAGCAGCTGAAGGGTGAACAGACTGCAAACCAGCCCACCTCCAACTGCATAAGACACCTGAAGCACAGTCACAGTGTTGAGCTGAAGACAGGACTACTCCACAGTTAGGAAATTGGGTGTCAGGGTCACAGACGAGCCACTCAGAAAACACAGGATACACACCAAAGACACAGAGGCAAGAAAAGCCAAGCATCCTGTTAGGAAATTATGCTTTGGTTTTTCCCATGAATAATTCCAGGCCCTGAGCAGTCCTCAGACAAACCTATTCCATCAATACATTTTTAAGCAAGAAAAACTCATGCTTGAAATCAAAGTATGTAGCTAAGGATCTTTATTTTCTTTTACAGGACTGAGACTTGTCATCTCAAAAGCCTCACTGAGGATACCAATGTCAGCCAGATCTGGCAGTGCAAGACAGTATGAAACTAGTGGCCAGCTGCCTGGTCATTCAGGTTCCCCACCAATTGCAGATTCTAGTGAGACTGAGGCTGAAGGCTTGATATTTTATCACATGGATCTTTATGGATCAAAGGAAAGGTTTGATATCTTTCCCGAGGAGCCATCTGGTCAAGCAGACAGATCTCGGGGGAATAGCAGAAAGGAACCTGCATTGAGCAGTGAAAAAATTCAGCACTCACAAGAAGCTGGATATGACTTGGAAAAGGAGGTTGCAGAGCTGGCCAAGATGTATGGGCTTGATGAGGATAAAGAAAAAGAGCTTGCGCTTCTTGGAGGACATCTGGAGACGGTGGAGAGAAGATGGCCACCGGCTCACACACAAAAAGCAGGATCGCAAGGCTCTGTATACAGTGCGTCAAAAAGCAGCTCTCCAGTAAAAGATCAAAGTACCAAGCAACAGGGACTTCCTGGCGAGGCTTCTCAAGATGAAGATCAGAGCAAAGCCATAGCAGAGGATGACGCCGAGAGCCACATGTGGTCCAGAGAGGGGCTTAGCAGCGGTGGCATGTCAGATGAGCGGAGCAGCCAGGCTGTCAGCGAGGAGGAGGAAACAGCAGATGTTTTTTGCTCTACCTGCAAGACGCCAATCCGAGCCTTTGACAAACTGTTTGGTGAGCACAGAGATCATGAGGTGGCTCAGCTCTCCAATGCCGTGGAGAGTGAGAAGGTAAGACAAGTGTGCTGTGGTGCCTCTAAAACAGTGGTTGGACATGCTGAGACTCATGCTGGGTTTTTCTGGTAGGAGGAGATTCATAAAAACATGTGCAAATTGGAAGAACAGATTGCTCAGATAGAAAACTTTGCCAGTCACTTGGAAGAAATCTTCATCACTGTAGAGGTAAGGCATTTCTCCTTGGGCTAACACTTTGGTACTGGGGCGTGAACGGATTTAGCAGAGTCACAGTATTCAGTTGTTAATGGGGTAAGTAATTAGAGTACCAGAACTCAGAGTTATCTTGGGGTTTGCCTAGACTGAGGTACTCAGGAAAATTCGTCCTAATTGTTTTTTTAAGTGGACTGGTAAAACCACATTAAACCTTTACACAAAACTTGCATTCAGAAATAAAGCCATACCCACCCAGGTTTTCTTAGTTTTAAGTGGCCAAGGACCTGTGATCTAGCTAATCCATCCACAGTGCTTTGTGCTCACTTGGTTTCATTTACAGATCCAGGCAAACCCTTGGACCAGCTGCTTCGAGATACACCACTTCAGGGGTTGTGCTCCTGCGTGGCTCATGTCAACTTGGCCCTGGGGGAAGGGGTCCAGCCGGTAGCAAGTCAGATTGAAGCCGTAACTCAAGGCACCTACTGTCTTTTCTCTGCTGCATGTGGCACAGAAGGACATCAGTGCCTGAGCAGTGGGCAGCTGCTGACAATAAAGCCTTGCCTGCTCCTTTAATCTTCCTTCCTAATGCTTTCTCCAGCAGCAAGTGAAGATATCAGCATTAACTGCTCAGCTCCCCCACGGTGAATCCATGGATCCCACTGGGTTGCCATGGTTTCTTTAGTGGAAGGATTTGCTTGATTGTGTAGGTAGAAATACGAGGGAGATTATGGCTAGGATCTAGCCCAAGTTGTGCTCCCTGGGCTTAGGTTGGAGACAGTTGCTTTGCATCATTGTTTTTATTAAAATTTCTGATGCTCTTGTTATGTCTGGAACCAAATCCGACAGTCTGTTGTGCCTCAGTCGGGGAGAAATATTAGAATGAACACCTGAAATGCAAGTTAGTCAAATAACACCTTCTGTGTACTGGCATTGCATCACTGTCAAGGAGAATTTTAGGCAGGCCTGAGAAACATTTTTCATTGACTGAGTTATGGATCGGGTCTGATGCCGAGGAACAAAACCCCAAATGCCTTGCAGGAGAATTTTGGGAGGCAGGAGCAGAACTTCGAGGTGCATTACAACGATGCAGTGCAAGTGCTTGCTCAGAAGTACGAAGAACAGTTGGAAGCCCTGGGGGAAGAGAAGAGGCGGAAGCTGGAAGCATTATATGGGCAGCTCGTCAGCTGTGGGGAACATCTTGACACCTGTAAGGAGCTGACAGACACAACCCAGGAGCTTTACCTGGAAAATGACAAAGCCAATTTTATGAAGGTAAAGAGCTTTGATTGTCAAGGCCCCTTCTAAATGCTTGCAGGTAGTCTACAGCAACTTTATTGCTAGAGAGTATTTGGGGTTCCCAGTCTGCGTGCTGTTACTGCTCTAGGTGCTCGGCATGGGGGCATTGACTTGGTGGGGCAACACAATGGGGCCAAAATGCAGCGGCAGCAGAAATTTGTCATTTGGATATGCAATGATTTATGAGTCTTGCTGGGGTTCGGAGAGAAGATAGCTCTAAAAAACTTGCCTCAGGAAACTCTGGAAACACTTAGCAGTGTTCATCGCCCCACGCAGGCTCAGCTCCCTTGCTCTGTTTTGGGCTCACAGGAAGCAGGCTGATGCTTCCACTTTGGAAGATGTTTCTTTTCCTTGCTCATTTTGTTGGACAGCTCAGCTGAACAGGAGGCTCCAAACTAAACACATTATGAGCGCCTGCAAAGTGACGGATGAATCCCACTGTTGAGGAGGTGTCAAGAGCTATTTCTCTTAGCAGGTAGAAAAATAATAGGGAAAAAAATAAAAATAAAATTTTCACTGCTGATGAATGATTGCTCTAATGTGAACTGTCCTGTAACTCGGGTGAGTGGGAGTATTTCTATAGCACAGTTACAGCAACTTCTGAACTGGACAGTAAACAAAGCTCTCAAGCACCTCCTGTCCATTCCAATGGAAGGACTTGCAGGGGCAGCCCAACCTGATGAACTCTTTTCATGAGATGACTTTTCCATTCCTCTGCATCTCTGGGAATAACCTTATTTTCTCCTTATCTCGTAAACAGTTCTACATCATCCATAATAACCACTGTTCCAATCTTTCAGGGGGTGGGGCTGAGGCTCCTCTCCCCAGCATAGCACCAAGTGGTGAATAGCTCTTGCTCATGAGCTCTCAGCTGCTTAGGTCCTCCAGGGACTGTATGTCAGTCTTCGAGAGAAATTGCTGCACTGACTGCACATCAGTGCTGGCCTTTGGTCTCTTGGGATGTTCCTGGTGTGGCCCTTGGCTGGGTAAATTATGGTAGCAATGCTCATACTACCTCCAGTACAGACAATGTTCACAATGTTATTTTCACCAACCGTTGTTGGCTTTCCCTGGTGGGCGATTGAGGAAGGAAAGAGTCTAGAGTCTAGCTGGGCAGATGCTGCTCCCTGCCTGATGCTGCGTGTTGTCTTACTGTAAATGCCCCATGACCTGTCCATTTGAATGGGCTGTTACAGAGAGCTTTGCTCCTAGAGCTGTGCGAGAGCCAATTAGCTCACCCTAAGGGCTGCATTTGGGACATGTAAGACAGGTCAGCAGCACGATGTAGTCTCCTCTGGCCTGATGCAAGAAATATATCTTTTCTTTCTTTAACACACACTCTCTTTTTTTTTCTACAGGCAGCAGTAACCATGGTTGACAGGTAGTATCACAGTTTGGGATTTCGTGTCACATTTCTTCTTGCTAATTGGAGCTGTTATTGTAGATATTTGCATGTTCTATATTCCCTTCAGGCACACAGATTTTAGCTAAGCTACTAGAGCTACGGAAACCTTTAGTATTTCTTGTCTAAACTGCTGCAGAAGAAGTTGCTCTAGGAAGTTCAACACTCAAAACTAGTTTTGAGCCAATTTCAAAAAACTCAGAAGGAGAGTTAGAGCATGAATAAATCCCTGTTTTCAGCTGAGTCATAAGGAACCAATTTCAATGACTGAAAAACAGGATTCTTAAAGATCTTGATAGAAAGGCCCTGGATACCTGGATACCTGCCTAAAACCAATCACCCGAAATAGATTACTAACAAGCTAATTTATGCATTAATATAGAGGGGTAGAAAGTCAAGCTGTGAGTGCTCAAGGCAGATCATGAAAGATGTTGAAGCAGTTGGAAGAAATCTTAAGCAAGACTACATAATTTGCAATATATATATATTTAAATTGATTGGCATACATTTTGAAAACATACAGAAAAGATACTCCTTTTTTTCAAAGTTACAACACCTAAACCCAAGAGATCCTGAATTGGTAACAGAGTCATCAAAAAAATGAGATGAAAGTCAAGGAGCAGAGGGGCACTAGGGGAAAATCTCACGCACCTGCTCTGTGGCAGCACAGGCCACGCAAAGCATGGTCCCTCAGTCCCATCTGCATCCAGCTGCTTGCGTTTGGCATCTTGGACACTGATCTGATGTGGCCACACACCCAAGCAAAGGGCATGGGAAGGCTGAGCTTTAAACAGCTATGGAAACATTGTTTTAAGGAAACAGATGTTGATTTTGATTGATGAGCTTGCTGTTCCTGTCCTCTAAACAATAGATATCATAGAATGGTATCTCCAACACTGTGGTGCTTCTAATTAGACATTTTTTCTTATGTTATAGACTGGAAGAATTCTTAAAGAAAGAAGTGGATTTAGAGCTTTCAACACTGCCAGAATTTGAAAAGCGCATCATAGATTTCTCAGAAGTTGAACAACTAATGAACTCTATTAATACTATTCCAGGTACTCTTCCTATCTGATTATTATTTAAACCTATTTACATTCAATTAAGTATATGTATTAAAAAGAATTCTATCACTTCTTTTAAAGGAGAACTGCAAAGGCAGAGTTAGCTTCTCCCTAGCTTGCCCTCTAGATATTTTTAGTTTGCCTATATATGCAGAGACTCTGGAAGCTATTTCTGTATTTTTTTTCACTTGTTTTTAGTATAAAACTACCAGAACTTTCTAGTTCCCTGCTTTTGCTGGATGATTTCCTAGAGGACTCACAAAGCCACCCACCTTTTTGAGGAAGGGTCAGGCATGCTGAGCTGGTGATAACTTGTCTTTCCTTGTAGTTACTTGAATAAAGCAGAGAGGGATACCAGAACAATACCAATTATACAATCTCTCCAGCTTCTCTCAATAACTAGATTTCAGTGCTTTGTTTCTCTGCTATTTAGTAAATGTTTTCCTGTCACCCACGGGAAACAAAGCAAAATCCAAATAAATTCCTAATGATAAAAAAAAAAAATGAAAATTTGAGAGAGTAAACCTTTTCTGGCACACCACAAATAGTCAGAAATAATCAGACAATATGCATTTTTTTCCTGCCCATACACTGTGGTTTTTAAAAGTAAAATAGCATTTGCCGCTTGCTCACTTGTGCTGCTGACCCTTTGTTGGACAGCTTTTCATTTGTCTTTCCTCCAGAGGATCTTCAGCAGCAGGGCTGGCCCCCAGGGGTGCAGTGCCTGTTAGATGCTGCTCTTGCAGGGCTGTACTAGCTGGCTGGGGAACAGAAGCTCTCAGAGACGGGGTGGTGAAGTTTACAGAGAAAGAGTGAGCTGAGGTTTTTGTTATTTTGTTGTTCTGATTTTGATTTGAAGAAAGATGAGTTTGTACACCAGAGACCTGATGATCATCTCCAGCTATTTACTGGGTCAGCTCCTAACTCTTCTCCGTGTGAGAGGAATGTGACTCCACTCAATGCCTAGGCTTTGTGTTTACGCTTTTGTGGGAGAAGTGTTTGCTTGTCAACAACAGATCATGCTTCACATACATTCAAAAACCGATCTGTTTTCCCCTCTGCAGCTCCTTGTGCCCCTGTGATCAATCCCCAGGCTCCCAATGCAGCGACTGGCACTTCACTGAGAGTTTGCTGGGGCCTCTTCTCAGATGACACTGTCGAGTGCTACCAGCTGTGCTACAAACCAGTGAGCAATGAGAGGCATGGTGACGAGCAAGCAGGTACAGGAGGCTGAGACCCAAGGCGAAAACCTTGGTCCCCACTGTCAAAAACAGCTTGTTCCAAAGTGCCTCCGGACCTTGCTGTAGCAATCAGTTCACCTTCAGTGGCTACTCTGTCTGCCACCAAAATGTCATATATGCCACCGCAGCTCCTGCTTCCAGCTTTGTTACACTTTCCCTGCCAGGTCTGTCGTGCTGCCAGCTGCATCAGGACCCATCGCAGGAGCAAAGACAGGACCATGGGAGCAGCTGGGATAGCAGGAGTGGGAAGGAGGGGCAGTGGATGCAGTCAGGTCCCAATAGAAGCATTTCCTTTCCTGAGGGGCAGACACTGCAGCAGACACACATACACCGCATCCAGTGCAAAGCACGGTATTTTTAGAAAGCAAATCATCCTATTATCGGCACGCCCACTTAAACCCCCACAGTCATTTTACAGTTTATCTCAATGCTAATAATAGGTTGCAACTCCCCAACACCCACAACACCCAAAAAAGAATCACAGAACCATTCTAAAATGTCTCAGCTTTATGATAAAACTGCATTTTCTAATAGTAATGTTTCAGAACCTTTACTGCAAACACCCAGACACTTCTCAGATATAAGCGGAAGCCTATACAGTGCCAAATGGCCAGTTCAGAAAGAAAAGCAGAACTGTACAAATTTTATAAAACAAAGAATGAAGAAGATAGTATTGAAATTGCTTCAGCTCTTGTCCACTGCTGGGGAGAGCTGAACGGATAGCATCCCCAGAGTGGTAACGTGCAGGGTCTTTTAAAAAAAATAATCAGTGATGGGTGGTTGACCTACCTTTCAGTATTTTTTGTTTGTTTGTTTGTTTGTGTTTTTTCTTTTTTCTGAGTGATGTTGCTCCTGCAGAAGCTGATGCATTATCCAATTTGTCAGTTCTTAGAGGAAGGCATGGTGAAGCAGCCAAATCAGAGTAGGGAGCAAAGGAGCTCTTGAACTCATCACACAAAACAATAAACTGCAACTCCTATTATTTGATGAGGCCTTGGGGAAGGGCAGGTAACTGTAAAGACACTGTAAATGCTTTGTTTTTTTTTCCATTTCAGAGCATGTGCTAAAAGTCAAAGAAACTTACTGCACCATTACTAATCTCTTGCCAAATACACAATACGAGTTTTGGGTCAGTGCTTTAAATGCTTCTGGCATCAGTCCACCAAGTGAAAGAGCTGTTTATGTAACAGGTAAATGTATTTTGCTCATATGACTATGGGATCTTCATAGTGAAATCCACGGTAGTCTCTGGACTTTATGTCAGTAATGCAGGTCAGAGTGAGACCTTGAAGCACTCATTCCAGAGTCCTTTGACATCTTAGAGCAGAGAAGGGATGAACTTTTATGGCAAAGATAAAAACAATGACAGAAATAGAATGAGCATGCATAGAGACAGGTTATACATCCCTTTTCTGACTAATTATCTTGGAACCTTTATAGTCCAAATGAAGTTTTTGAATAGTACTGCTAAACACCCTGCCTGCTGTTTATCGTTCATGGGGGAAGCAGATTTCTTTAACCATATAATATTGAGTAAGCAACTTTGCTATATGTTTTAAAAATCTTTCAAGCATGCTTGTTGCAAATGTCTTCAAGCAAGCTTGTTGCAAACATCTTCAAGCAATTACTTAAATTGCTCTTTTGCCTACTTTTTAGCTCCTTCACCACCTATAATTAAGAGTAAAAAGATACGAAGTTGTGAAAATGCAGCACTGGTGTGCTGGGAATCTAGAGACATTAACCCCGTTGATTCCTACATGGTCGAATTGTCCAAGCTGACAGATGAAGAAAATGACGACACTATTACTGAGTGAGTCACTATTCTATCAAGTTTACAGCCTGTAGAGAGTAAACCATTTAAAGTCATGTGATATCAGGTAGCACTAAGAAAGGACCCTTTGGTCAAAAGCCTAAGACAATGTGTTCAGAAATGTGCAAGCCCAAGGATGTGCAGAACAACCTCTGGGGAACTGTGGACCATACAGGGCTGAAGAAATGAATTGTGCCACAAGAAGCATTTTAGTACCTGTGATTTGATTTGCCTGGGGTAGGGAGTAGAAAATCTCCGTTGTGATTAGGAAATACCAATACTGACATTATCAGTAACAGGATCAGGCACACGTATTCAAGCTTTTGATTCTTAAAAAATGTATTGGACTAAAGTCAGCCCCAAACTACTTGGCTGTGGAGGTTCCAGAGTGGCACTGCAAGGAATGAGCAGCTGGGTTAGTTCTGCATTTCAGTATCTCAGCGTATGGTGAAAGAATACATCTGTGAATCTGCTCTTCCTTTTTTCACTATGACTTAGCCCAGCCAAAAGGAAGAAGTGTATAAAAATCATAATATCCTATCACAAAAGTCTAGCTCTGTTACAATGGCATTGAAATATCCTCTCTCTCTCCCTGAAAAACAAGCTGTATATGTTAGTTCATCCATTAACTATTAAGTATATGGGAAATTTAAATGGAATTTAAATAATTAGATGCAATTGTAAGTGATGGTTGTGTGAATATTTCATAACAAATTATTTAAAAGAACTTGATTTCTGTGTTTGCACACTATCGATGAACAGCCTGTGGTATTTTTTCAATTTTACTCTCTGCTGGAAATGGTTTAAGGACATTTCCCATTTTAGAGTTGCAGAAATATCTTTCCATATCAAGCTTAAATATAAAAATTCAAGTTATGGTGCCTACTTGTGAGCAGTCAAATGAGATAATATTTTCTCCCTATCCTCTGTTTTGGCAGCAGCTTCTGTTAGGAACTGGATGTGACAACTTACAAGAAGCAAAGTTAAAATTTGTTTTACTTTTGTAGGAATTCACCTTTATAAACATTCCTTTCAGTAAACTTAATTGTATAATTGTTAATGGAAAATGAATATACAGGGCATGGGGAAAAGCGTAGAAACAAATGTAAAAATCTCAGAGTCTCTCTTACTGCTGGCAACTCTTACTAGAAAAGCTGAAATCTTGTTGAAGGTTATAAGAGAAGCCGATCATGTAATTTCTTCTCTGTTGTTCAGAAAAATAATCTCAAAGGCCCACCTTTGTTCTCTACCCTATCATTTTCCTCGGATTTATTTTCTATAGATCTATTGTTGGGATTCCTAACTGTGAAGTCCTAATTCACCTCCAGCCAATACAAAGCTATCGCATCTGTGTTAGAGCCTTAAACCTGGGTGGTTCCAGTGAAAGAAGTGAGCCTGTCCTGATACACACCACAGGTACTGTGCAGCTTGGATAACTCCCGCAGCTTGCCATAGCATCTACTCTCCCAACAGAAAGCTTCCTGCTGGCTCCAATGGTGTCTGGATCAGGTCCTAATCTCTTACATCTAATTACGCATCTGGTAAAGTTTTAGAAATGAAAAAAGTCTTTTCGTAACAATAAGTGCATTGCTTTAGCTCTGTTATTCAAAAACATTTTTTTGCCCAGTTCATTTGAGACTTGAAAATTTCTAATTTCTAAACATTTTAAAGGAGTAGATCAGCCCAGTGCCCCCAGATATCACCAGCTCGCCAAGTACTGACACACCAGGGAAGAAAGCTGAGGTGTGATTTCAGTTTACTTCAGAGATTACCTTGAATGCTGCTGCTGGAAGGTATAACTGAGGCAGTCAGCACTTTCCAGAGTAACGTAGGTATGTGAAGCCTTCCTGTGTCTATATTAGCACATCTCCTGCTTGGCTGGGGGAAGCTCTGAAGGCTGATTTCTTTATTTGTTGGAAAAAGGTGGTCCATCTTTCAGCTGGAAGTTTTGGGTTTTGGTAACTGTCACAGTATTGTATTATCCTCTCTGCTCTTAGTGCCACACTGGACAAGCATTAAGCTTCTCTGCCAAGGGGAAGTTGGAAGCCCTTGCACCTCCCAACCTCTAATCAGAGCTCATTTTAGTGCCTTATAATTACAGACACCCATTTTCATCTTTAACATTGCTATAATGATGCTGCAACTTCACTGGGGTGTCTCAAACCTCCCATGACACTCACAGATGCACTCACACCGTACCTGTCTCTCTTTTGCACTTACCTCATGTGTGAGATTTGCAAATTTTGCTTATTCAGCAGGCTGACCACACACCCATGCAAGACGTTAGTCCCCGAACAAGCTTTAACACAGCTCTGGCTGCATTTCAGTTACACATCTGTCTGCTACATGTTGGTGACACCCCAGAAAAGAAACAATCGCTCTTACATCCCCAGAGAGGAGGACTCATGTTACTATTGTTTGTGTCTATTTTAGCTACTCAAATCAAACTCAGTATTTGAGATTACCATTTTTGCTAGCACAGCATATGTTTGTTTTCAGCAGCACATGCCTATAATTGTGCTGTCAGTTTGTGTTGTATTTGCTTTGAAGTAACTGCACTTTGATTACAATGATTTAATTTGGGATTAGCACAGAGAGATTTATCTTCTCAGAGCCTACATTATGTAAACAGCCGATGCACATTGTTCTGTCAGCTGCAAGCGCACACCTCCAGCGCTGGGAATGACCTTTGGTTCCTCCTTGCTGGGGCTGATGCACAAACACGAACTACCAACAGCATCTGTGATGCCGGTGCCTGCTCAGCTGAGCACCGTGTGCCAGACATGCTTCATGATGTCTCCAAAGGTGGCGAGGCAGAAGTGCTTTCATCTTGGGCTGGCGTAGCTGACCTGCCTCTCTGAGGGCTGCTCTGAGCAGGAGCTGCTGAAGCAGGAGGGGTGCTTGCTGTGTTGGGCAAGCAGCTCTCTGCCAAGCCTCACAACTCCTGGACAGAGTTGGGCACGCACTGCTGGGGGCGTTGTGGCAGCTTTCACAGCAGTCCCCTGCTGGGGAAGGCTCTCAGAGGGCTGCTAGCATCAGTCACATCCAGCCCGCGCTCCGTGAAGACAGGTGGGTGGGGGAGGCTGAACTGGGTGGCCTCTGGGGAATGAGCCCCACACTGGGGTGCTGCGTGTGGCACTTTTGTAGTCATCCCTCCTCTTCAGTGTGCCCAGCGTTTACGTGGATGAGTGGGGCCATGGAGAGGCCTTTAAACCTCTGCCTTTTCCTTTCAGTGATTAAAAATATATTACTTCAGCTCTGAGGAAGATGACGGAATTGGACAGTCTGTTGCAGGAAGGAGCTGTCATCTCTGAATAGCTGCTTCCTGTGAAATGCCTGCAGCTTTGAGCCTTGGCTGGATTTAAAACTAGGCTAAGGCCCATTTTCTGCTTTTCACAAGGCTGTTACTAAACAGTGTTAAGCTGTAAGTTGCTCCTTTAACACCCGTTTATTTGAAAAATCTGAAAATGGACAACCTTGTCCTCTCAGTGTCAGCCAGATTCCTTCCAGAATGCTGTTAATCTTTCTGTGGATCCTAACATTTCCTCCACACCCTTGCTGCAAACCACAATGCCATAAGGAGTTGCTGGAGTTCTCAAACATTCTTCTCCCTCGCAGGCACCTACTTCTGTCTTAATGAGGACACAGCCCATCCTTTATTGGCAATCCTAGATGATGGATTTACAATTGCCTGTGATGAACTGGAAAACCTGGAGTGCGATCTGCCCGTCTATGATAACAGCTTTACAAGGTACACAAAATTATTTCAGTTGCAACTAATGTGTATGGTTTGTGGCTGCTTCACACACCCCTACCGTGAATTTAACTCCACTAAAAAGGTGTGCTGGTATTGCAGCTCTTCTCACCTCCAAGCCAGGCACCGATCAAGTAAAACTTCCAGACCACGCAGTAGATTTTTCCGTCTTGGTTTTTGCACAAATGATTATGGTTGTCTTCAATTTTAGACAACTGTAAACATATCCAGAGGTATTTTTAAAGGACTATAAAATACCTTTTAGAAAATCAGATTTATTTTAACCTACGCCATATCTCTTTGTGTGATGTGTGCACCAACTTCTCCCCATTTAATTCCTTACAAAGCCCAAAGAACCTAGATAAATGTCACCAAAAAAAATAAATCAAAACCCATTTACTCTTTAAAAATCTTAAAATAATCTTCATAATTATTAGGCTCTCTTTAATTATAGTGATTTAGCACTTGCAGATTTCCAAGACTCGAGGAGCTGCTACTCTCTGCTGGCTGTTTCTCCCTTGCCCCTGCCCCTTCTTCTGCAAGCTGCCAAGGTGATGCAGCCTTAAACATAATGTGCATGAGAGTCTGCCCACCCTTCCTTGGTCTCATTTGCACACATTGTGATCTGGGAGCTGTTTTCATAGAGCTCTGTTCAATGGAAGCCACTCAATGCATCTTACATAAAACTTGTTCACTACAGTGAATACTACAGGACAGGCAGAAAAAAAATAAAATTGCTGCTTTGGGCACCTGAGCCTCTTCTTTGAAAAGGACTTGTGTAGTACAGAGCACAGGCATTTTTAAAATAAATGCCAGGAAGTGTCTAATGGAACATGGAAAATAAGGAGGTGATAGCCAACATGGCTTCACTGGGAGCAGGTTGTGCCTGACAAATCTGGTGGCCTTCTACGATGGGGCTACTGCGTTGGTGGAAAGGGGATGAGAAAGCGACATCATCTACCTGGACTTGTGCAAAGCATTTGACACTGCTCCCCATGATTATCTTTGTCTCTAAATTGGAGAGATGTAGATTTGCTGGATGGACCACTCGGTGGGTAAGGAATTGGCTGGATGGTCGCACTCAAAGAGTTGTGGTCAACAGCTCAATGTCCAGGTGGAGACCAGCAATGAAGGGTGTTCCTCAGGGGTCGTTGTGGGGACCAGCACTGTTTAACATCTTGGTCAGCGACATGGACAGTGCCATGGAGTGCACCCTCAGCAAGTTTGCTGATGACACCAAGCCAGGCTGGATGGGGCTTTGAGCTACCTGGTCTAGTGGGAGGTGTCCCTGCCCATGGCAGGGGGTTGGAATTAGGCGGGCTTTAAGGTCCCTTCCAACCCAACCCACTCCATGGTTCTATGGTAATGGGGCTTTCAGCAGCTGTCACTGATTTTGTGAGCTGAAATCTCTCTCCCTAGTTAATCTTTGGAACTTAAGCATCCCATGGAAGTCAATGCAAGTTAGCAAAGAGGATTACAGGTGCAGACAGCCACAATTACGTGTAAATCTACTTACATGTTGGGCACCCTGAGCTAAATTTGAACAGGTATTATGCACCAAAGCAAATGCCAAAAAAAAAGGAGAGGGATACAAATACTTATTCCTTGCTGAAAAATATGGCTGAATTGGTCAACTCTTTGCTTAGCTCATGTTATTTGGGCCTACAGATTTTGGTTTTGAAACAGAATTAGGCCCTTTGCCATTAAAGTGAGAGCCTCATCTTGCCAAAATGCAGCAGTTTCCAGTCAGCACCACAGAAACAACATAGAAGCAGCACAGGCATCTGCAGACACAGGGCCATACGTGCTCACAACTCAGCCCCTTCATGGAAATGCAATGTCATCATGATGATCCTAAATGGGATTTCATCCACCCTTCCACAGGGTGCTTTTATGTTTCACATAAGCAGCCAGAGCTGGCACTCATCTCATTCTGAACTCTGAGGCTGTTTTTGATGCCACTGTGAACTCTCAGAAGCCTCTCTCATGCCCAGATGCTGTGAAAAAAAATAAAAAAGCCCTCAAGTTGAAATGACTAATGTCCACACAAGGAGATTATGTAGCAAACTCTTCTTACTAAAGTTTACACGATCTCCAAAAGGCTTATGTGTTTCCTAGCCACAGCAGCTCCTGCAGTCTGATTCAGGTTTGCCTTAGTGGCTTTGCAACCCTCATTACTATGGTAATATTTTGTTCACAGATGTTTGCCCATCCATTTTGCATCATTCCTTTTCAGGCTGTAGCAGCACAGCCTCTCTCAGGCTCAATTTCAGCAGCCTTTAAGCTATTCCCAGGACATACACATGCACTTCTAATGAACTGTACACTTACTTTACATGATTGCTGCCGGGGTGGCACAAAGTACAGCCCACCCTTGCTGTGCCTGTTGTTACACATCAGGCCCTCAGCATGCTGAGTGCAGTTATTTCTCGATATTACCTGGAGGTAGATGAGCTGAGCCAGCAACATCCTTTGTCTCTGTAATTTACATCCTCAGACAATCCTACCTCAGAAATATACAGGCTGTGACTCCACATCCAAAACTTTAGGTGTGTTTTGAAACCTGCTATGCCCTTTGATGCAGCAATGACAGTTAATAGACTATCCACTTCTTCTGAACCAAAGCTGGGGTGTAGTCTTATAGGATTCATGCTGCCCTCTTAAATTGAGTCAGGGTGCTTCAGAAGCATTTGCCATGGGTTCTTTTGCCTGGTTTTCTTGCTTCAGAAACTGTTTTTGCAGACTTGCATCTTCAAAGGCCCCGGCTCCTTTGACTCTGAGGCTGTTCCCATAAAACAAGCTGAAGGGTCTCTGTGGCATGTTATCTCTGTCAGTCCCTCCCAGACATCTTTTTAAAGTATCTGTTTTACATGGTTCCTGTCATAAAGGATAGCAGACCGTGGTTCCTACCCTTTATGATAGAAACCACAATCTACTGTCAAAACTTTTAATTGCCCAGGTACCGAAGCATATTCCAAGCCCTACCACCGCGTCCAATTCTTGGTGGTCTATCTACCCACAGCACAGGCTGGTCTCCCCGTCCCCAGCTGCCCCATGCCTGTTACAGTGCTCCATTCCTGATGGTGGGTGACAGGTAAAATTTCTTCCCAGCTTGTTTGGGAAGAAAACACAATGTGTAGATTTTTTCCCTGCTACACTGGGGTTCACCAGAGCACTATTCTTTTCTAGCAAGTAAAAACTTCCCAGACAACCCAGGCAGCACAGGATGCTATTCTCCCTAGTCCTAAAAGTGCCCAGGGCATTCATTCGTACAAAGCCGCCCAAAGATAAAACAGGGTTGGTGTCACAAAGAAACCTGTTAGGTCCTCAGCATGTGGACTTCACTGTCTTCAAAAATCCACACTGCACTAAGGAAACAACAAACATTATTTACTGGTATGCAACATCCAGGTATATTACATAGCTAAACATTTTAAATAGCATTGCAAAGAGTCCCTGCCAGAGCATATTCCTGTCTCTCTCTCAGGTGTATTGGGATCCTGGGCAGTCTGATCCCATTCCCAGGAAAGCATTACTGGGAGGTGGAAGCTGAGGAAGATACAGAGTACAGAATTGGTGTGGCTTTTGAAAACACTCCAAGACATGGTTATCTGGGGGCAAACAACTCATCCTGGTGCATGAGGCACATCATCACACCATCAAGGTAAGGGCTGTTGGAGGCTACAGGTCTCCTATGGGAACACCTCCTGCATGTACACCTGCAGACAGAGCAGCAGAGAGCTCGGGCTTATAGGGGTGGCCAGAGATCTTACACCAAAGTCTCGGCCAAACACTTAACCAGGGGCCTGTGATTATTCCACCATTGGCACTGTAATCTGGTGCTGGATGGATACTGGAACCTTTAAGCAAATCCTACCGCTTCATGACATTCTCACGTTGAAAGAGGCAGTCCCAGGAATAAAAATTTGAACAGAATCTGCATTACAGAAGTTAGCTATAAAGGCCTTGTTATAGGTCACTGGAACCCCAGTGGGAAGACAGCCAGTAATAAATAGATCCATGCCACTTAGAAAGTACAAACCTAGCTGAATCCAGCTGTATGCACCGTGTTTTGACCTCTGTTCTCATGGAGGTACTGAACAGCCGCACCTGCATGCAGAAATGCCAGCTGCCCCTTATGCTTCATCTGGGACCGCTGGCTCTCCCCTGGACAATGACAACTGAATTAACATCATTGCCTTAGAATCTCATGGGAGATTCAGGCACCCTGTGAAGGACCCAGGAACAAGTCACAGGCATCCCTGAGTAACTCCCATAGCCTGTCTGAACGCCACTCAGCCTGCATGATTTGCCACTGTGGTGCTGGCTCCCCTTGAACAGGACGCTTGGGCACCACCTGAGTGCCCCGCATGCTCACTGTCAGCAGATGGTAATGATGGCACAGCGTGGTTCCAGAGCTTCCTGTCCTCACCAGCTGGTATACAGAGAGGCTTTAGATGCAGCTCAGCTGGCGGGAGCACACACTCCCAGGTGCTTGCTGCTCACAACTCCCCAGCCATCGGCCTGCTGCACACCCAAAGTCCTTAGCAGTGCTGGCATTTGCCTCCCACACAGCGAGAAGTGCTGCTTAATGAGAGGGACTAAACCCACTGAGGTTAATGACTCTTCCATACGCTGCAGGAAGGCTAATTTGATTTCCTTGCTACATTGAGCTAAGAGGTACATTGAGGTTTGCTCTTATTCTTCTGAAGCAATGAGCATGGACTTCAGGGAAGAGAATACAGAGCCAGGCCATTGCTCAGTTTGAGTCACTGTCATACCCATCTCTACAGGGAAATTTTCTCAGGTTTGAGCAGTGTGGGTGGAGGAGGTGGTTAGTGAAGAAGCTGGCCCTTGTGAAATACCAGATAACTCACTTTAGCTGAATAAATCTTCTCACTTCTGCTCAGAAAGGCACACATTCCCATAGAAGTCTCATATTTTTGGTTGCAGCGTGCCACACTAGGGAGAGCAGATTGAGTAACTGTTACAGGACCTCAGCATTACTCAAACAGTGATTACATATGGAAGAAGAGGTCTACCCTCACGACAAAGCAGTTATGTACAGTGCACCTTCATGGCCTCCATTAATCCACAGCTCAGGAATCATGATTAGAAGAGGTCACCCTCTAGTAAATGAAGACTGGAAATTCCCCATCTACACCCCCCCTGGCTGAGGAGGGAGCTGTCTTGTAGGAAAAGCAGCCAGAAACATAATTTAGACAACAGGGTTTGAAAAATGAAATCAAATAGTCTGGAGGATGCCGAGCCACGCTCTGAGTCAGTCTCTGCCCGTGGGATTACACTCCCTCATTGCTGCTGCAGACGTGGGCGTGAGCAGTTCCCAGTTCCTGTGCCTTTGGCAGGAAAGGGGGCTCGGTACCACAGGCCCCAGGGAGCAAGTGGGCAGCACTGCAGGGCCTGGAAGGATGGCTGAGTCACCTCATCAACTCTCCTTGGCTGTGCCTACAGCTCTGGAGCTGCAAGACTGAGGAGACAACAAGTGTTGCTCTGGGGCAAGCCTAACCGGCCTGACAGAGCACAGCTCCTTCATGCAGTAAGGGACGACTTCAGATAAAACCTAGTAGAGAAGAAAAATGAAGTCCCACAGCGTGCTCTGACCTCATCCTTTCCCAAGTGTCACCACCCAGCCGTTTGCAGCCAGCTGGGAACGTGAAATAAAGGCCTGTCACATGGGTCAGGCACGCAGGTCTGAGCACTGAGGGATAAGGTCGTGTAGAAAAGCAGCACTCGCCATCGGCAGGTAAACAGCCATTGCTCAGCACAGGGGCAGTAAATACGGGGCACATAGGAAGGATGGGACTGTCCATACCACGCATGTGAAGTGGGAACAAACCCCCTGCAACATGCCTGCGTGCACAAAGTGCTTCCTTTTGAGAAGCCAGGGTGCCCTTTGGTATTTCTGACTGTGCTTCTTGCCTACAGGCACAAATACGAATTCCTGCACAGCGGGATGACACCAGACATCAGAATTACCATTCCCCCCACAAGGATTGGCGTCCTGCTGGACTATGAGAACTACAGACTGTCATTTTTCAATGCTGATATTGCCCAGCACCTTTACACGTTCAATTCACACTTCCAGCATTACGTCCACCCCTGCTTTGCTTTGGAAACACCTGGTATCCTACAGATACGTACTGGCATTGCAGCACCCCCATGGACAGCCCTCCCATAAGCCGTGTTCCTCTGCTGCCACATCTACATACAGCGTTGAGAAATGCCCTTTTTCAGCATTAACTGCTCAGTCGCACTCCCTATAAACCAGCTCTCTCCTAAGACAGACAGCAAAATATCCCTGACCCAAACAAACTCCCAGGCCTAAGCCTTAGACAATTCCTCTCGTCTTAGGCAACATCTCAGCAGAAAAACATTAGTCAGAAGATCCATCAGCATCCTGGAGCTGTTCTCCAAATTACTGAGGGATGAAATGACTACCATCCTTCCCACGAGTGACACTGTTACCAAGCAGCAGTGGCAACTGGATTACTGGTTCCCCCAATACCCATTTATGCCTGGGGAACTCCCTTATTCCACAGCAATCGTAAACTCCACTCTTGTGTCTGCTGAAGAGCTAAAAATTAACCGAAAAGCAAAAATAGCAAAACGCATAATCACTGTACAGCTGCTAGACAGAGCTGAAAACACTCCAAGCACGAAGTTGATCTCACAATCAAGTATTCTTGCCACTACACAGTCTGTGACACGAGATAATCAAAAACGCCTCCCTTGTGTGTAAACTGTTAGTGCATACCATACACAGTAAGTGGATTGAAACTGTGAAGCTTATTGAAATACTCAACCATGCCCTAGTCTCAAATATTTTACATAAATAAGAAGCATTTTGTAAGAATGCTTTTTATAAGGGAAAAAACAAAAACAGATGGAGGTGTTTTGCAGTGATTGGTTGCCCATATAGAAAAGTCTAAAGCACCTCTTTTTAGCTTTTTTGTTTGTTTGATGGCCATGCTCACCCCTGCCTTGGTATATCCTCCACACTCACAGATCTTTTCTCCCCTCAGCACTGAGAGCTTCTGACCTCTGATGCCGTGTCCCAGAAGCCCAGGGGCTCCAGTGTAGGCTGGAAGTAGCAGTCCAGCACTCAACTGAAATGTCCTTGTTCAGACTTCATTTCCAGACACGAGACAAGCACTGCCCCTCAAGCAGGCTTGTCCTGCTCTAAGCAGCCTCACTTGTGGATGTCAAAACTACCTGAGTTCAAACAAGACTCACTAACACAGAAAGAAGCTTTTCCATAAATTTATTGTACATTCATTACAAAAGTCATTGGTTTGAAATTTCCATTCTAGGGGTTAGTCAGGAACAGGTAGTCCCTACAATATACAGGGTCCATATGAATAAACAGAGCCTGGCAAAATTTAAAGAGACTTGGTGTAAACTGTGTGCCAAAAGCTTGTCTGTTCTTTCCTAAACTGCTGAGAGAGAAGAAATGCGTCTCTCCAAAACAGGCTTTGCAGAAAAACATGCAAACAGGAGCTGAATATGCTGCTATGGCAGGATTAGTCTCTTGAGTATCCATTTGTTTTGCATGCCACAAAAGAAGATGGGTTTAGCAACACTGAACTATGCAAGTATAGCTTCATAGCCTACCACCAGGAATTCACAGATTTCCAAGGCAGAAAGGGTTGTTATGATTACCTTGTCACACCTCCTGTGAGGCAGTCCAGAGAATTTCAGTTGCTGTTTCTTGCAGCGAGCACAACGCGTGTCTGCTAGAGACAGGTGATTCAGCGAGCAACCACCACCAAGGCAGAGGGCACAAGGTGGCCTGCTGACACTGTAAGGCTGTACCAGAGAACAGCAGCTACAGTGTACAGCTCTGCCAGCGGTGAGATAGCACCACACCCCAAGTTGTTTTAACGCTATTTTTTTCCCTTTGGATAAAAATGTGTACCTTGATTCTGTGTCCAACTTCCACCCACTGGAGCATGTTTTACTTTTACCTGCCAAAATCGAGCACCACAATCTTCTTTACAATCAGAGGGAGACACCTGAAAGTAAAACACACAAGTGTCAGAGCAGGGGTATTAGGATGTCTGAACCCCCACCCACCAAGAACACCTTTCCGGCAGACAGACTGCCACGTGAACCAAAGGGTTCTGCTGAAAGCACTAAGTCATGGTGTGAACAGCCCCACCACACCACTCCCCACCAACAGCTTCCGTCCCAGCTGTTCAAACCACTCCGTATTCTGGCACCAGGATTAGCTGTCCACCTCAGATGGTACAAGAGCCCCGTAACTTGGGTCCCAGGGGCCTCACCATCATCTCACAGGCATGCCGCAAGGACACATTTGATGAGTCAAACATGAGGTACTTGGACACCGCGCAAGTGGGACTCTAAGGGTACCAAACAGCTCTGTCATCATGTTGCCAGCTCGATGAATCTGCTGGAGGTCGCAGGAGCAGCCTGCTTAGCAGAGCGTGACTCAGTGGTCATCACCAGGGATGGTACAGGACTGCTACAGGACTGTACAGGACTACAGCAACAGAAATATCTGAAAAAAAGAATAAATAAGCAATAATCAGCTGCCAGGCTGAAAACAGGATAGGAAATGAGTTTGCATGTTTCTGTGTAATAAAAGATTCACCTGTCAGCTGTAACCCAAGCATTTCCTCTCTTAGGAATCCTAACCTTGTCATTTAAATATTTATTCAGCGAAGAAAAAGGCACGAACAGTTTCAATTTTTTAAAACTGTCACTGTAAATCATCATTGTATGTGTCCTTTACAAGAAGGCCACCATTTACACTGCAGGTACTATTGATCTGAGCAGTAATGCACCCAAGCTGGAACCACAGAATATCCTGAGCTGGAAGGGACGCACAAGGATCATCGAGTCTAATTCCTGGCTTCACACAGGACCACCCCAAAAAATCAGACTAAATGTCTGAGAGAGTTGTCCAAACACTTCTTGAACTCTGGCAGGCTCAGTGCTGTGAGCAGTTCCCTGGGGAACCTGCTCCTGTGCCCAACCACCCTGTCAGTAAAGAACCTTTTCCTAACACCCAGCCTCAACCTCCCCTGATGCAGCTTCAGGCCATTCCCTCAGCATGTTCACATCAACCTTGTATTTCTGTATAAGTCCACCTGACAGGGAGATGTGCCGAACATCTCTTAAGGGCCAAACCCTGCACAGAGCTGGAAGCTGTGCCTCAGAGTAAAAGCGGAGTCCCTTAGGACAGCCAGAAGGCACTAACAGGTCCTGCACAGCACCCCAGAGAAGACTAACACCAAGTGTATTCTGTTTAGATGGAAACCTGGGTAAAGTGCTCGTCTGGGAGAGCTGTGTTGTCAACTGAAAGGGATCTCAGATGAGGCAAAACCTCTTCTCATCCATGGCCTACCTACAGACACTGGCTCACTACTGAACCAGACCACATGAAAGGACAAAGGTTCGTTAAAAGACAAGTTGCCTTTGTCTTTGATGAGTTATGTGCCGCAATACACATTCTTCCTGATACCTGTTGGCATTTTTCTTTCTGTTCATTTCATTACGTGCACTTGCTGGCACACAGAATAAGTTGTCTTCAGTGAAGGATGGGGGCTCATGCCTAAAGCTCTGGTATTGGCCACCTGATTCCCACAGGCTGGCCCCAATCTGCAGCAGTGATCTGCGCATCCCTGCAGAGGTTGCAGCAGCAGGAGCTGCCCAGAGGCTCTTGGGCTTAGAACAAGCTACACCCAAACCCCTTTATGGTGGGCAAAAAGACCAGAAGGCAATGCTGACCTGGCCTTCTGTACCTAGGGAGAATCATCATATTTGGTTTGTGGTAGGCTTCTGTGCAGAACAGCAGAGAGCAAGGCAGAAAAAGATATAATAAAACCACAGCTGGCTGAAGAGATTAAGAAACAGAATCTGAGACTTTGCTGCAAGCATCTCTTGAAATCACCAAGCTGGCCAGAGTCATTCTCCCTCTGAGCACAGTTATTTCTGTGCTGACCAGAGGGCTAAGTCAATAGCAGGGTTCTGCAAGAAATCAAAGTGATTTGTTTTCTGGACTGCTTTTAGGCACTCCTTCCAGGGTTCTCTCAAGGCACCTTGTTCTCCCAGTATCCTGTAATAACACAGAAGCAGCACAGACTAGGTAACACAGGGACTGTGGCACAACAGGGACTTGAAACCACACTCAGAAGTCTTGGCCTCATGCAGAAAACAACAGGGTTTCCTCCTCTGGGAGAAACCACTTCCTAAGACCCAAGGTACCTTTGCATCTAGGGGTATCAAATATTTAGGATCACTTTTTCCAATTCCCTTCTGTCCCCTCTTGATTTAAAATACCAGTACACATTGTTGCCACTGGAGGGCATCGCACCAAGCCCTTTTGCAAGGCTGCACCGGTTAACAGGTTTACGCCAAATGACGAGGGCTAAACACCCACTGCGACAAACACAGTTAGTTTTCAGACTGGTTACCATAATCCTTCAGCGTGTCGTGTCCTTCATCACCCAGTCCCGGAGCCACGGACAAAGGAACCCACGGGCTGTGAGCAAACACAGGTGAGAACATCAGAAGTGTAAGTGCAACGACAGGCAACACAGCAGCCCTAGAACGTGGTGTGGTGTGTTCTATTCAAATCAAACCCACCCCGCGTTTTCTATACAAACACTTGCCTTTTAACCTGCTGCGATTACCATGAAAAAAAAACTTGTAGGTAGAGGAAGTAGGTCCTGACTTTATCTCACAGGCAGGCCTTGTTCTTCCACCGTTTATTTTAGGAGGATAGTATCAGTGGAGTCAATATAATGTCACTGGCTCCACTTTCTTAGTCCTCCAGCTAAACCTCTGTAGGAAACTCGGGGCAGTCTCAGGGTGCGACTGGTCTCTTCTAGAGGAGGCTCCGGAGCCTGGCCGCACAGCCCGCCTGCCTCCCCCGGCAGGCAGCTCCCCGTCCTTCCCTCAGGCCCAGCTGCACTGCAGCAGCCCGCGTGTTTCCCAGCGGTACCGGCATCGCTCACCAGCACAGCACCGCCGGGCAGCCCGGCACCGCGCAGAGGCAGCGCCCCGCTTCCCGCTCCCCCTGCCGAGCCCCGCAGTTGTCCTGGAGCCGAGCCGGTCCCTGGGCAGCCCAGCCGGCACCGCTGACTTTTTTGTTGCATCTCCTCTCGGTTGCGTTAAGGCCGACGGGCTCAGTATTGGCAGGTACCGGGGTCCGCTGTCCCAGCCCCAGCCCTGCGGGGGCCGCACGGAGTGAGGGGCCGAGCAGCGCCCGCCCTCCTCACCTGCCACGGCACCGAGGCTCCTCCGCCAGCCGGCGGCACGCGGTCCGGGGGCAGCGCGGAAATGGCGGCCGGGAGCCGGGGCCCGTCACGGCGGCTGGGCTCGCCGAGGGCCGGGGCAGCCCCCGGAGGCCGGGAGCCGAGCGGGGCAGGCCTGGGCTCTGCCCACCGCGCCCGCTGCCGCCGGGCCCCCGCCGCCGTGAGGGGTTCGGGTCCCGCCCGGCCTCGCCCCGCGGCCGGCGCCGCCGCCGCCATTTCCTGAGGGCCGGGCCCCGCCGCCACTTCCTGGCGCGCCGGGGGCGGGGGCCGGGCCCTGCCGGCCCGGAACAGAGCGGGCGCTGCCTCCGCCCCCCTGAGCTGCCCTGCCCGGGGGACCCAGATTTTTTTAGGAGGGGGCCGTGATTTTAATTTATTTGTTTTTAAAGAGAGTTCTGCGCCGGCAGCCCCGCGGGGCTGAAATGCAGCGGCCAGACTAGCCCTGAGTGTCGGAGGGCCCGTTTCTCGTTCTCCGTAACAGCCCCCTCCAAACGCTGCCATGTCGCATAGCGCCTGTCTGGTGGCAGAAGGGCCAGGCGCTGGCCAAGTTCCCGATTTATTCCAGCCCCTGTGCCCACAGCTCCCCCCAGTCCGTGAGGACACTAACTGTGCCTGTAGGGCTGGGCCAATGGTGCCATCTGAGATGCTTTGTTTGGAGGTATTTTGGAGGCATTTGGTTTTCTCTTGATCTTAAAACAAAATTCCGTGTGTTCCAGTTGGAGGCTTTAAAAACACATGGTCAGGAGGGGCCCCGGACCCTTCTGCACCTCCTGCCTCTGCTGCACACTGACCCGACAGCTGCAGGAGTACACGTGGTTAATGTGCCGGCACACTGAGGGTCAGATAGGCCTCATGGCTCCCCGGGTAGTAAAAAGCTTAATGAAGTGAACATTGAAAGCCCTCACCATTTATAATCTGAGTTATAAAGCTTTCTTGTAGCCTCCCAGGCCAGTTCCAGGCAGGAAAAAACAGCCATGGGAGAGCAAGCTGAGGGGCAAGGCAGTTGCTAAGGCTTAGCACAGAAGCAGCTGTCACACATAAGGCCAGGCCGCTGGGCTTCGTGCATGAGTTTTTATCCTTACACAAAGCAAAGAAATAGCAGTAAAGAGCAGTAGCCATAAACCACTTCTGTGGTCTCCATATTCCAGGGATAACAAAGCTCTGCTTGGCATCAGCAAAAGAAAAGCAAATTGCTCATCAGGCTTTTCTTCCAAGCAAAGTAAACACTGCCTACTGCCTTTCAAATGGCTTACCAAAGAGCAGTATCTAATCAAAGCCTCTTTCAAACCTGGGCTAACTACTGTTTGTGCTATTATTAACTTGAGGCAATTTGGAGGTAGGGGTCTTTGATTCCTCTGACATGAAAGGTTTAAAGAAGAGAAGGAAGTCACGGTATCGACCTGTGATGCCATGGCATACAGATAAAAGCCTAGCTGGCATTTTTGCCTGCAGAGCCTCACTATGACTTCAGGGTAGCTCAAGCCTGATTTATAAACTGCAGTTTTCCCCCTTGGGTCCCACAGAGCACAATCTTTCCGACTCACCCACACCCCACAATGGCAGAGAGAAGGAGGTGGAAGTGTGTGGTCTATGGTAATGATTTATTAAGCCCCAAATTTCTGAGCAGGCCCAAAGAGATAACATGTATTGACATACAGGAAAGGACACTTAAGGAGCACTCTGACTTCCTCACCACCCATCAGATGTAAAATAAAGCCTTTGTTCCCAGTGCAGAACTTCACAACAACCATTTTAAATTCAGCGTCACAATGGTTATAGACTGCTCTTGCTTTGCATTCCTCTGCCTATGCATTAACCCTAGAGTTAATATCTGGCTCTTACAAAAGTTAAATAAGCAAACATCAAAGGATAAACAAAAATACAAATAAATTTACATAGGTCAATTTAAATTAGAAATTGATACTACTTTTTTCTTTTGCGGCATGTCATAAAGCAACCATCAGCTTTCAGGCTGTGCTGTGCCCTCTTGGTCCCTCAGTGGCTTTCTGCATATTGTTAGCGTATCTTGGCAGACTCTGGGTCAAGTGCGTTGTGGTTCCAACCTCCCAAGGGCCTCACATGATTTTAGTCCTGTGAGGTGGTCCCTCGCCCCCTAAAAAGCCTTGCTATAGTAAAGGATAGCAGTGAGCCTAGTTTTTGCCAGACCTCAGGGAGCAGCAGCTGATCAGAAGAGGTGGAATGTGTTTGAACTTTATTCAGCCACAGCACTGTGGCATTTCAGATACAGACTATAATAATAGGGCTGCATTTGCAGTCTTGGGGCAGACAATTCAGAAAGCCATAGTGATAAAAGGAAGTGGATTTATGGGTAAAAAATAACACTTCAGAGGCAGAACATGAACTGAACTAAGCCAATGAAAGAGAAATATGATTTCACTGAAATCAGTACCTTAGGAAGGTTTTTTCTTGAAAGTCCTGAGGCGGGTCTGCTGCTCAGCAAATGTTTCTGTGTGACACTAAGTGGAAAAAAAAAGAAAAACCCTTTTTTCAGATCACCTTCTAGAAACACTATTGAGTCTTGTTACAACAAAAGCAGCACAAATACCACTTTGCTAATACATACTGAGCCAGACTTAAATATGTCACTGATAATTACTTAACAAATATTGTTAGGTTTGTACTCTATGGTGGTTCAAAAGAACATTTGCTTATTTAAAACGGTTTATTTTAAAACAAGGCTTTTTGTTTTCTTTCTTTCTTTCTTTCTTTTTATTCCTGGCATGATAGAGTGCAGAAAACTTTCTGCTTTCTGACCTTGGCTTGTCAGCAATTTGTCATAGCAGGGGACAGCATATTTGCACTGCGTCTGCCAGCATGGATTTTCAGGGGCTGGGAGAGGCTGCACAGTTTTAGGACTTGGTTGCATGGTGAGGAGAATTTCATTCTGTTCTGATAATGTCCTGAGAACTGTCTATTCATGCAGTTGGGTGCTTTCTCCCTCACTATGCCCCAAAACCGTCTGATATGATGCATGCCATTCCCAGCCCAGGCACTGGCTCTGTGGGTCGGCTGGGCACCTTGCCTGGTTCTTAGCACTTACATTCACCCTGTATCATTGCAGTCTTACTTACGGTAAACAGTGTCTGAAATAGCTGGCACCACCCACCGCTGGGGACAGGCGCTGGGACACGGTGTGCACACAGTGGTGGCTCTGGGCTCTCCCGTGAGCCTCGCTGAAGTTCAGCGAAGGTGGTGAGGGAGGGCGAATTTCTGGCTTCTCAGGAGCTCCGACCAGTATCTCTGTAAAGTGTCCGTGGCAAACCATTACGAAATCACCTGCTTTCCCAATTTCTCTTCTTGATTTTTTTTTTGAAAGTCAGCATGGTTAAGCCCAGAGCCCTCAGCAGGAGCCCAGCACCCCCCAGCTCCAGGCCAGAATTTCCCATGGGGTGGGTGCAGACAAAGCACTGTGCTGCCCTGCAGCTTGTTTTACCCACTTGCAAGAGGGCTGTGGGGGTCTTCTTGTAAAGCACTTAGAGATCTATGAAGAAAAAAGAATTTTCTTATAAAGGAAAAATTTCATGTAAAGAAAAATATTAGTAGCAAAATAACATCTAATTTAGGCAAAAAGGGACATTTCCTGGTGGAAAAGCAATACTCACACATTCCGTGTTGAAAACAGTAAGGGAATTTGGTCAAACATCTATTCCATCTTCAGACTGAAGACAAAACCATGCCTCCTGCCAAGGAGCTAGGGAGCTGCAGGATCACTAGCATGACATCGTACTGCTTGGTTATAAAATGCGCTGCACACCGAACTTGGCACTCAGCGTGCTCAGGTTGAGCTGAGAGCTAATGTAATGAACTCTAGGGAAGGATTTACATCAAATACTACTCAGGAATATTAAAGACAGACAGGACCAACTTCTTACTTGAATAATTGCACACTTGCTAAATTCCTCCTTTCATTTCAAAGCCAGGCAATCACCTTCCTCACTTCCCCTCTAAAACTATATATCACTGTGCTATTCCTCGACCTCAAGAAAAATCTATGTGATTAAAGGAAGAAGTAACTTGTTAATTACCATGGACTGAACTAAGATTAGTTTTAGCTCTAGCAATGACTCTTGCCACTCGAGGGGGGGAGCAAGCAAACCAAGAAAGGCGAGATTCAAATTTCAACAAGTGTCCAAGGCTGCTTGTATTTGCTAACATAACCCCAGAGGCAGGGATGCCTGCAAACACTCCTAACTTCCATTTGTGTGTGGGAGAACAATGTAAAAGACCTTGCATACAGGTCCACACTGCACGCAGTAGCAGTGCACTGCTCACAAGCTGCTTCAGTTAACTAATGCGCTCTCCTGTCTGTTGTTACCAGTGTAAGGCTTTCAGCCAATATGGGGTATTTTCCCTTTAAGTTGTATCAGAAAAAGAAGACTGCATTGTGCTAACAGTTGTTGCAAGCAGCAAGCGTCCGTTTGAACGGCAGGATTTAGTCCTAGTGTTAGGGCTGTGTGTTTGAGGGAGATCCACAGCCTGTGAAAGTTGAGGGAAGTACTTCTAGCAAATGGCGTCAGAAGAAAAATGGAAGACAAAGAAGCTGAGAGGGAAAAAATGGAAGATCAAAACATGAGAATCCTCTCCCTGGCCTGAGAAAGACCTACTGTTACTCCACAGGCTGGGCTTGAAGGTACAGGATCTCAGATGCATTTAGAAGCCTCAAGCCCATTTTGCTTAGTGGCTCTGAATCCTCTAGCCTTTTCTAATTCAGTTGGCTTGCTTGTTAAAGAGGATGCTAACATAACCAGACAAGATTTGCAAAGCTGAATTCACTGAGGTTTGCTTGGGAAGTGTGGGTGGAGATCCTTATAGATGTTAAATAAGGAAAAAATGAAAACATGAGACACTTTGCCCTAGTAACATTCAAAGCAGGAGTGACAGAAAACATTTAGTGGAGATACAACAAAGAAATCCTTTGCCTACAGAACCATAGCTTCAGCAAAACAAAAAAATATGTGAAGCACCTGGACATCCCCTTTGTTCTGAACCTGCAGCACAGGCTGCAGAGGGACATGGCAGTAATTTAAAAGCTTGTTTTCTGCATCCTAACATCATGTAAGGATGAAATGCAATCCATCCCAGTATCATTTAACGAGCACCCCGGGACCACTGTACCTTGGAGGCATGATGTCACAGGTCAGCAGAGAGATTATTTGTTTTGAAGCTTGTGAATAGCTCTGAGACTTCATTTCGGAGTGCTCCACTCAGAGTCATGACTCAAACCCTTCTGGTCTCACAGAAAGACACAACTGGCTACAGTTTCCCTGTGCTGTCTCTGAGCATCCTGTGAGGGATTAGTAGATAGTTAATTTTATTATCCTTTCTGCTCTTTCATGTAGGAAAGGCTTTGTCATTGCTTGAATTCCTTCATGTTCATGACACATTTTCTCAAGCATCATATCAATGATGTCTCCATTGAAACAAGCAGAGACAGCTACCAAGAAAAGCACTGAAACAAAAACCAAGACATCCATTTAATTTTGGGTGATTTTTAATTTATATAGAGCCATTGGGAAAACTAGTATGAAATCCAGCTTGAGACCTGTGACAAGTTGGCTATGCACAATACCTGCCTGGTTTCTCCTTTGTAAAAAGCAGTTATTACCCAGAATTTTATACCTATCCCTTGAAGGGACCAAGATATTAATCTCAGGCAATTTTCTGAAGTACCAACTTTTTTTTTCTTCTCCAGATCATAATAGTTCCAGACTCACCTGGAAGCAACTAAATTGATACCCAGGTTTAGCAGCAGTATTGCCTGAATGAAAATATGCAACACAAAAAACAGCTAACAATTCTGAATGGTTCATTTAATGCTCAATTGCTGAACCTTATTCAGTTTTAAAACAAGCTGTAAGATTAAAGCCCCAGAGGTGAATAAAAGAACTCTCCATTATCATGTCTACATTGGAATTTACTCTTGTATTAGCATTAAACCAAGAATAAAGGAAAAGTGTAGATTCTGTATAAGACTGCCAGACTGTCTGAAATTGGGAATAATTTTAAACATACTCTTCCAGTTCCAGTGTTCCCCTTCCACAGTCAAGGACCATCAATACATCAATAAACTCATGGTTCCTGTCCCCAGCAGAGCTCCAACCCTGGGTGCCAGACTGAAAAAGCAAAAGGGATGTAATCCACTGAGACACTCAGTGGGAAGAGAACTTGGGTGAAGATCAAGCGTGCTGGTTCCAGACTTTCTTTAATTATAATCTGTCCCTGGCAACAGGAAAATTTAGATGGGCAAGAGAAGGAACAGAGCTGCATTCAGTGGCTGCAAATTACTGTTTTACATTAAGTGAATTTATTGTACAGCAATACGGGCATAAATCTAGCTGATACAGAGGGCTGATTAGCACAGCTCTACACTCCAAGTAATGGCATTAAAGATGCAGTGTGAATTTCAGGGAATTAATCATATTGTTCACATCTTTTCAATGATGATTCAGCAGGCACTTTTATAGCAGATTAACTGCTTTTACCATTCGTTAATACAACCCAGAACATTAACTACCCTTATGAAGAAAGTTTTTTACCCCCTTCCTGAAGGCATTCTCTGGACTCATATGCTGTTACTTTTCCTCTCCTATCCTCTTTGCAGCTTGTTAGTAGAGATATTGAAGGTCTGATGCAGCTTTCCTCTAATGGAGCCAGAGTAGTTTTTTTCCTTGAACTAGGCACAGGAGCCTGCATGCAATGGAAGAGATTAACACCAGGTGGCAAATTACAGCTGATTACAATAGATTCATGTATATGGAGACACAGTGTAATGCTGCCAGGAAAACAACACATCTGGCAGCTAACTCACCCTCTACTTGCATGTTTCCTTTGAAAAGAGGATAGAGTGGTTTGTTGTTGTTGTTTGTTCTTAACCTTCAGTAATGATTGTCAAACCCCTGGAAGATCGACGAGGACCCCGTACCCTCCATCCAACTATAATCACTGAGATATTGGTATGATCTGGATGTTCCTAGGCAGGGTCTGAGCCCCACCAGATTTGGCAATATACAAACATCGATAAAATAAAGGGAATTAGGGAATTGCCTGCTGCCCCAGCACTTAACCCAGATACCAAGTAGGAAGGGAGAACACACAAGTACGGTGAGGGCAGCACTGACAGAAAGGCACGATGCAAACACAAAGAGCAGTGAGCTACAAATAGTAGTATATCATGAATATCATCAGCTAGGAGATGAAGGAGAAACACAGAAACAGGTAACAACTGGAGCGGTCACCTGTTCCTTTCTTACCTGCTTTAAGGCTCCTGCTGCTGCAGCCCCTGAACTGCTCCACCGTCCACCTCTCCTCAGCTTGTGATTCTTAAGGAATGGTTCAAAACGTCCCTTCTCTAAAATCAGTCAATTGCCTCTGAACTGACAATAGTTAGCAATTCCTTCAGTGCTTTTGGAGTGGCTTCCTGCCTACTGGAAAGGCTGACAGGATACTCCTTCAGTCCTTCAGTGGAATACAGCATGGCACTGCTTCTAGCTGTGTACAGTGTCTAAGTGCACAGAAGGGTTTGATAGGTTTGCCAAGGGCAGGCCACAAACAGAGGGACTTGCTAGCCATATACCACCTTTCATCACCCTTATTGCCAATCCAACTCCCTCAACTCCTCCCTTCCCCAGACAGCAGTTATTTTAAAAAGGATTTCATGCATCTGTTCATCTGCAAAATACAAAGTACGTATACATTTCAAATGAAATGGCTAGGACTTTGACAGTTCTTAAAATATACATTTTATTATTTTCTGGTGTTTGCTATGAAGGTTTCATTCAAATTGTGAAGGTACACAGCCTTTACAAACTTGTTGAGTTAAAGGTTTTTGTTGGAGGTTTTATGTTCTGTTTCTTTCATGGCAGAGGAAAATACATACACTATAAAATGTTGAAATTCATTAGATGTTTAGTATTACCTCTTCATATATGCTGTGGAATGCTTTGTAGAAATACTATATAAAATAAGGCAGACTTTGACAGGGAATTCAGTCATAAAATTTCATGGGAGAAAACAAAAAGTTCCAACATATTATCATCTTCTGTAGCCAAGGGAAGATCAGGTGGTCGTCACTGGTTTGTGGGAGAACTACTGCAGTTCTGGTGCTCAGACAGTATACATTTCTTGTTTATTCTACTATTCTCAAGTGAGACCTTTGCAATAAAACTTATTTTAATTAACATAAATCAGACAATATTTAAACATACACATCTATCCTTACAGTGCAATAAAAATGTATCATTGTATAGTATTTTGTATTTGCATTATGAAAATAAAAGGTCTGTACATCAATTAAATGTATATTAATGAGTATGAATCATGTAAATTTGTAATGCATCTAAAGTTGGCTTTGGCTTTTAAGTATTTATAAATTCATAGAAAATATTGAACATCTAACAAAATAAATAAAACATATCATTTTAATCATAGATGCTAACGATCAACCTCAAAAATTCTTGTGTTATTTTTTACATTTGCTACTAAATTTCTTAAAGAGAACTCACTTTCAGTAGTGCTCAGAAGTGAATGATTGCACCTTCTGTGATGTGAAAAAATAGAGTACATCTATTTTTCATAGATCAAAAATTCCTTCATGGAGAGTTGCATTTTAAACGTCTGATTGTTCTACGTAACTGTCTTAAGTGCTTATAAAAAGCATGTAGCTTTCTCATAAAAGCTGTGAGTCACTATTAATAGATATTTTTCACTTGCAGAATTGAGAATTATGCAAAATCTTCTGGTGAATGTCCTTTTTTTATGAGAATTCTTCAAGGTCTTCCAGCTTCACATACTGGTATGAAGACAGCACAAAAATATGTTCACTAATGAACCCTCTTCAGTACGAGTACTGCAGCAATCCAGTGTAATTCCACTTGATAGGCTTATTTCATTGGAGTCCACACATGGTAGTTTGTGGAAGTCAACTGCTGACCTCATGTTCTCTTGAATTTGAAAGTTCCCCAAGTGCACGGGCTAGCCTTACTGTAATACTGAAGAGACCAAAACAAATCTCAAATCACATGAACAAAAGTGAGCTTGAATAAATATGCATCTGGTTAGTAAATTACACACCATAGTCTAATTGCTATTCTGGTGGTGGTGGTCGAAGACTCCGCAGCTTCCTTTCATCTAGTCCTTTCCAGTATTTAAAGTTATTATCCAGATGCTGCATTAAATTTGGCAGGTCTGCAAATGCTAGGGAAGAAAGGGCAGAGTGTATTTAGTTTGCAGAATTGGAACAGTCACATGATTCTGTCTGCTTAAATATCACTTGAAATGTCTGGGCAACTGTGTTAAGTAGGAAAGCTTAAATCTGTCATACTGGTACTTGAAATGTTTCTGGCTTTATAGCTCTCATCACTCATGTATCTTCCCAGGCTACTGAGAACAATTCTGTGAGTCTACTTAATACAGGTATTGCAAGCACCAGCAAAGGGGTGCAGTTTTGCAGGAGGGGCATAACTAATTATGCCTGTAATTATACTACTTTATCGAATCTCAGTCACGTCATGATCTGGCATTCAGGAGAGTCACATTTCTGACCACTTTTACCATGGAGGCAGCACTTGGAAGGAAATAGCTGCTCCCCCAAGCAGTTTCCAGACTGTAGAAATTTTTCTTGAAGAGTAACTGATATTAACACAGACAAAATGATTATGCCTAAAGTGCTATCAAAGAGAATGTGTTCTGTTCTCCATTTACAGAGAAGCAAGTTTTAAAAAAAAAGAAAGTTAAAAACTGCCTGAAACTAATATATTAAAGAGAAGCCACGGGAATATAGTTTGTAACAGTATCAAAATACTTCCAAGCAATAATGAAGCTATTAAGCTTACTTGAACTGTAAAAATCTTTCCTTTTTCTCCCATTTTCTTTAGGAGCCATAAGAAAGCAATTTTATATCACAGTACTTTCAAATGTTTACAAAATGCTTCTTGTCAGGAAATACAGCAGAGTTTCACTTACCGTCCCAGGCATCAAACATATCAGTGATGAAGTAATCGATGAATGATATTTGTGACTTGGGGATGCTGCAAGTATTTCTGTCAAAAACTGGCATCACAACAGGTAAACCTTGTCTCTTTTCTTCATCAGTCTGCAAAGAACACTCTTGTGATTATTCCACGACACATTACATTAATGGGTTCTTTTAGCAGCAGATTGTTTGACAGCAACTAGAGCATGCAACTGCTAAATAAACAGAGAAACCTCAAGAAATCTGAAGAAGCAGCAACTTAATCTTAAGCACCTACTTGCACAGGTTTCAGCCAAACAGTAGCTGAATAGTGCCTTCCAGTGTTTTGCACAAAGTGACATTTATCATCTGCATTTACACACAAAGCTGTCCTTAAGTTACTCTGTGCATTACTAATTGAAGTTATGACTGCTTCGGAGCTAAAACATGCATATCCATGGTCAGACTCTAATAGAAGAGAATTCTGTGCAAATAAGAGGTAGCAAAGTATCTTTTTTATCCTCTTTTTTTCTTTTTCTTTTTTTTTTTCTCCCATTGAGGTACCAAGGCCCAGTTTCAGTATTTGGTCTGTCACCAGTAATAATGAATCTGCCTGCCCCATGTTCTCATCTTCCTAAAACCCTTCTTCAGCATGGTTTACTAAGGTCTTAGAGTATTTTTTGTAGTGAGTGCTGCTCCCATGCTAACACTAGAACCTCGTAATCCTATTCTTGAGACATAGCCAGCATGTGGGTATTTAGAAGGCACCCTTCCTCTGCCTTGTGATGGGAACACATGCAAGCAAAATGCACACACACACACACAAAAAAAAAAAAACCACAACCTCCAAACTGAACAATTTAAAGGCTTAAGTTTTTCAAAAACTGCATTATAGTCTTGAAGAATTTGCATTGTAGATGTCAACTTTCTTCTGTCTGAAGGTATCTAGTATTGGCATGAGTAATATCCCATCATTTCAGATTAAAACAACCAGTATTTTTCAGATTGCTTACTGCACGCTTAGATGTTTTGAAACATTGGCAGTATATGCACGCTTCTATTTGTTTTTACAGAGATGCTCACCTGTAATGTCAGCAGCCCTTTTTAGCGGCCTTACCTGTGCAAAGTACTCCTCAGAGATGCGTCCAGCCCACTCTATACATTGCTCTATGGGTCTGCATGGATTGGAAATGTCTGCACACTTTATCAACATCCGTTTGATAAGGATACGGTTTTCAGGAGACGTGAGAACAGTTTTGATTGATTCTCCATCACCATTATTCTGTAACATTCGAGAATTAAAAGCAATCCATTAACAAAAAACTGTTAGCTGTTACTCAAAAGCTTTGTGCCTTGGGAATGTTTTCAGCAGATCCTATAGGGATCAGTCCTGTTACTGACTATCATATTTGATGTCCAGCTGAATTTATAGGGGGATTATGAAAGTTAGCCACAGCTCTGAGCTCGCACCGAACTCCAGTTTCTGGATTCATTCACTGTATTTGTGACAGATCTCTTGGGCATCTTTGGGCAAGTCACCTAATCCCTCTATGCCCTACCTGCCTCTAAAAGTGTGGAGAGGATCCATTTATCACTGCACACATAGTGATGAGCACTATGCAGGCAGAAAAATGTAATTCTCTGCTGAAATGCAAGGATTAATAGACTTGCACATTAACAGTGGAATAGCTGCTTTAACAAAAAAAGAACTGACACGACATGCACAGTCGTCCTCTGCATGCAAATCTCACCAGCATGAGCATCGATCATTATGACAGCGCTGCTGCCATTAGGAGAGCCAGATCCCACACTGCCTCTCAGGCGTGCTCCTCGTTCCCTTCCACTGCAGCTATGTTAGCCCATCAGTCTCTGACCTGACTGGGCATTTTGCTTTCTGAGAGTTTATCGGTATTAAAGCAATATATTAAAACCATGCTTCTGAACAGCCTCATCTTTCCTCTGCAAGTCTAGGAAAGGTTTCAGCCCACACACAGCTTATATTTGGTTCCCAGGCTGCACATACAAGCACGTCAACAGTACTCTATATTTGGAGCCAGCATACAGCTAATATGAGTAAAGGTTCCAAGGATCCAGATTGGAAGCTATTTTCTGTGGAGCTCTGATGAAGTGAGTTTCCAAAGAACAGACATTCAGGATTAAAATATCTTAAAAAATCACATCTAAGGACCTTATTATTACCTGACTCTTTCAGGATGAGTAGGTACAGAAATTTATAAAGTTTCATCTTCTACTTGGAAAAAAAAAAGAAGTGAAGCAAGGAATATACTAGACTTCTCTAGCACCCAACAAGGTTTTGGTCTGTAGTCAATGCAGTGAAGGAGTCACAGGAATAATAGCAAGAACTATAAGCCACCAGTTTCTGCAGCACTTTGCACAAAGAGGGAGATACTAGCCAGCTTCTACAAAGCAGCAGAAACATTCTGATCTTTTATTAGGACATATTTTTCAGAAGAAAGTTCTTCTGAGGAATAAAGTTCTTTCTGAAGGAAGAAAATAATAATTATTAGATTATTAATTGTCATTTGGTAGGCTACTGGTTCAGAAACATCAGCTCCACAATTCCTACTGAAATGAGACTCTCAAACCAATTCTTTTCCCTCATTTTTAGATATGCAGAAGGGAAAGTACAGGGGAAACAAAGTGAGTTGCATACATCTCCAAATGCATAGGAACATGAGGCAAGAGAAAGTCAACATAAAGTAACAGAGGCTCCAGAAACAAAAGCAATGTGTAAAAACTAAGGACTGAAAATGAGTAGAGATCATTCAGCTAAGGGTAGTAGAGAATATCCTCCTAGGTAAACCACCAGGAATCAAGAAAGGATGTTTGCTTCCGTGATCCGTTCAAACCAAGGGCACAGCTCTACTTGCTGGATGCGGATGTCTTGGGAATAAAATGTGCTAACTGTGCTTAGTCCCAGCATCCTGCTCAGAGTGCAGAGGTGTCTCTGCATGTCAGATGTTGGCTTCCTGTCATGGGCTTAGGTGACATCATGAAGGGAAATGGGAGGATAAAGGATGCTGGAGCTGGAAAGGATTTTTTTCAGTTTATGAAACAAAAGAAGAAAGGAAGCAAACAGAGCAGCTTCTCAGCATGGCTCGTTGAACAAATATGTACAAAAATAATAAATAAAAAAAATAATAAGTGGAACTGTCCCATTTGGAACACACGGTTGGCAGCTCAGCCTGCAAACATTACACTGAGTCACAGCCATGACTGGAAATCGGGCCAGGAAACACACGCTGCCGCTGCAACCAGATATACGACCAGACTTGAAAGGGGATCTGTCAGTGTTGTTCTGCTAGTAACAAGCACAGCAAATGATTGGTTTCACCCACTCACCCATTACAGGCCTTTTAATAGGAACCTGCTGAACTGAGAAACTCCCAACTAAAAGAAGGAAAATATTTTGCTTCTTGAATTCGATAAAAATTATATAGCCTTTGTCTTTATACCCAATTTTGGGCAGAATTTGCTGTGAATCACAAATGCTTTGTGGGGCAGATTATTTCTCTGCAGCCCCTGGCCCTCAAGGGCAGAATCAAACTTAGTTTGATTCCTGTATGTCACTGTCCTTATTTTTACTGCCTGACTGTACAGGCCCAGGCAGCAGCAGCCATCCAGCTCTCCGTAACAGGCAAGGAGAAGAGTGTGCCTCTTTGGACAGACACTGCTGCTCAGAAAGTTGCCGCACCCCACACCTTGAGGCTGCGAGGGGGCTCAGCGCACTGGGCCAGGCCAGGCCACAGCCCTCCAGCAGGACGGAGCACCCCAGAGCTGCACACCCAGAGTGGCGTGCTGCACCCAGCAGCAGCAGCCCCCTGCTTCTCCTCCGTGTCTCTTCCTCTCTCTGGGAACAGGCCCCCAGAGGGGCTGTGCCTTCTGCATCCCTGATGGCTATAAACACGAGCCTCTTCTAGGCAGTTCTGTAGGTAAAATTACTCCTGCCTTCGTGGATGGGCTAGATAATCTCTTCGCCCCTTCTACATTGCCTTCTACATTGCATCCCCTACTTCACAGGTTTCTGCAACTCCTTTTAGTCCTCCTTCCTCATCACAACAGCCATTATCTCCTCCTTGCTTCTGTCAGATATAACCATTACTCATCCTCCTTTCTTCCCCCATCTACTCCCTTTTTACTCCTTTTCTTTCTGACTGGAGAATAGCTCCTTAGTGTGCCTACATGCCAGGCTAAACTGGGGGCTGAGCAGGGCTGCAGTATGGTAGCACTGGGATGAATAAAGGAGCTGCCAAACAGCTCCTTCATCTGCAGACTTGTGTGCAGAGAGAGAAGTGCCCTAGCTTTTCCTGGCTAGCTCACTTACTTGTAATCTACAAAGAATTACTCCCCCTTCTTTTTCTCTTGTTTGTTACAATCAAGGAACCGAGCAGCGAAACATTTACCCTTACAATTTTCCATCCATTTTGCTGGCTTTATGTTTCCATTAAACAATCCTGAAACAAAAAATGTTTATCCAGCATCCAAATATATGTATTAGCATGCTATTTCTTACAATCGTTCAACAACAACAACAAAAAATCTACATCTACAGCTATGGTTGTAGGCTAGCCTGCAGACTGATACTCCACATCAAAAGATTTTGTTTAATACTGTCCATAATTGCCAACTGAAATTATTTGGTTGAAGTTTCCCCACCAGGTGTCTACCTCATGCAGATTTTTTTTTCTTGAAAATTGCAGTTAAAAATGATTTGGTGGCTTCTAAATATGAGATTGGGGAAATAAGGTCTTCATGCTGATGTTAAAAATTACTGCTGTTTCTCACATCTTCATGAATGAGGACCTGGAATTCAGTTAGAGGAATGGTTTTGGGTTAAGCCAGTCACCGTCTCTGAAAAGCTGCTGGACATGTTACAAATTTTGGAAAAAAAAAAAAAAGTGGTTTGTGTATATTCAATAGGGACTGCTGGAGCCTGGGTCTGAACAAGACTCTTGCTGCAACTGTAGTTCTTGGCTGTGCCGGATCAGACACTGTCCAAATCCAGGTTTTATAACTAAGAACAGGGAGCCTCTCTCTCCCTTATTTGCAGTAAACAAAACCTGCAGAAAAACAGCAGCAGAGAAGAGGAGGTTGTTGCCTGCTTTGAATGCAAAAATGGAGAAGGGAACAAGTAGAATGGCATAAAAATCCTGGGAGCTGTGAAAGAGAGAGCAGACGAGCAAGCCAATACCGTTGGAAGAAGGGAGGAAGGCTGAAACAGGAAAGATTTCATGAGTGCGAGAACTAGTGCAGGGAAAAGGAGGGAGAGGCAGAGCTAGTGAGAAGCCAAGGATCAAAATGGTGGGTGAGAACTGAAAACGGCATGACAAGACAGTGGGCAGTGAAGAGACTCAAAGAAGTCAAAGAAGAGTCAGTGAAAACAGAATCTGAAGATAGAATTCAGGCCTGAATGCACTGTAATGGGCATATAAATGGAGCCGCTACTTTGAAGAGATGGTAGTCCTTCCATTTGGTAACCTCTGACAACTTTACAATTTAAGCATGTTTTTTCACTATTTTTTCTTTATTTGTAAAAGGTAGGAGACCAACTGTGATAAGAAAGGCTTAGCTATTAAATGATGAATCTAAGGACAAACATGCACAAACTAGTTCTGGTCTTCTCTAGGTGCTGGTAGCAGTGAGCAGGCACTTAAAGTGTAGGCATGTCCTAGGTGGTGAACAACTACACAAGGTCCAACACAGCACCCACAGAAGTCAACAATATTTGTCTGTGACTTTAAAACCTTCTGCAACATAGAGCTCTCTGGGAAAAATACTTCACAGCCACAGAATTAACAGCCTTTCTCCTAGTTTAGTCAGTAAAACCAGTATCCTACTGGGACTTTGTCTCCACATTCATGTAGTTCTCATTAGCATCTCTGGGTGCCAAGAACAAAGCTAATTCTAGCATATACTCTTGTGGACAAAGGTACTTTCCTACAATTAAGCTGAAGTCTGCTTCTGATGGGTAAGGAGCAAGATCTGTCCCTCTCCCACCTTCTGATAATAAAAAGACTGCCCACCCCCACTGCACACAACAGTCATAAATGTGGCTTTCTAAAAAAACATTGTAAGAAAACACAGAAAACCATTACAGCTCCTGCAGGACATTGCCACTGTTGCAAACTTTATTATAACCATTTCTGAAAATCTTCTCTTTGCAAAAACCATTCCAACAAAATTATACGCTGCTCTTACTGGCAAAAAAATCTGCTGGTTGAAGCTGTTATTGAAACTGGTGTGGTTTTTTAGAATGAGTTCCTAACAGGCAATTTCATTGTGTCCATGGGGTTCCAGATGGTTATTGATTATGTCTATATGATACATAATGCCACCATGATCTATTTTAAAGATTAAAAAAGAAAGTAGGCAGAAAACCCATGAATACTGCCAGGCAGCACTGAAAGCTGAGGGCCCTCATTTCCACAGACTGTGCCATATGGCAGTCAGTATACCTGCCCGTATGCTGCACCACCAGTGGTTCCCGTTGTGAGTGAGGGAGTAATTGAGCTTCTGTTCTCAGACAAATCTTGGCCCCTTTGCAGAAATGGCCGAAAAGAATGCGAGGTCTTGCTGCTAGCACTCTCCCCATGGGAGTGACTGGGTTCATCAAAATGACATTTTTAACAGGAACATATACAGGCTTCTGGTCCCTAGTACATGGCTGGTTCTCATAAAACGTCATAGTGCTGCAATATTAATAGGAACCGAGTGAGTCCCACTCATCCTCAAAATGGGCGATGATGACATTAAGTAGATAGGCATTGAAACCCAGAGGTGAAAGACACATTTCTAACCTCTCTTTCTCCATGTTTCTCATGAACTTTCTCAGAATACCAGATGGAGATTTCCTACTGCCAAGGGTTCCCAGTCCCTGCTTATTCATTTTAAGGAAGATTTGCAGTGTTGCTTACCCCATTTTCTTCTAGCGCTGCCAAGGGTTTATTAATGCTGTTGACAAACTTGTTGACATGCTCAAAGTGCTTTGTCATTTCTGTTGCTAAGACCATGTCAATAATGGCTTGGCGAAGGGTTCGATACTCATTCCTGTTTAAAGAAGGAAACAATTAAGAATGTTGGCTGGTTCACAAAGGGCTGCTTGCTAAAACAAGTCTAACAAAAATGCTAAAGACCATTTGTGCTGCTGAGAGGTGCGAGGGGAAGAAAGAATAGTAAGAAAGGCTTGGGTAGTTGCATCTATGCTGAATGAAGTACCCTTTGGTGTGCAGAGACATATATGCTAGAGGCATGACTGGATCTCTGGGAGAAAGAGCGTAGGAGCTGTGCAAAAGCAACGGCACCAGCTACTCAGGAGGGCTGCCAGGACACATCACACCGGTGCGTTCCCAAGGCTTTTAGCACAGACACTCAACCACAGCTCAAGCTCCTGCCAAGTTTTCAGCAATACTTTTCAGCTGTATCTTGAATCAGCCAAGGCAGTGGTCATCCTCACCCTAAATGTCTTTCCTGTTCTGTGCTGGAAGGAGAAGAGCAGGTCCTTCACTATCCTTCCCATTGCAACAAGACATTTAATGTTTTAGTGATTCTTCCTGACTCTTTCCATCTTTGTTCTACCCAGCAAACATACATCCACTCAGCCATAGTTTATCTTCAGTGTCCAAGAATACAAAATGGGACTTTGCTAACATCAGGATTTACACTGTAAGCTCCTTAGACAAGGTCTGTCTTTTCATTCACAGGAGAAACTGAAACCATGGAATGACTCCTAAGCCTGTGCAGGACAGGCAGAAGTACTCTGCTGTTTTAGAAGCAAACTTTCACAAAGGCTACATACAGTTATCCACAAGGCATGCTCTCCTCTAGGATGCTTGTTTGCATTATCTTGTACTACACAGAAGAAACCAAGAGATGTTAGTGGGCAGACAAGGACCCTGTGTTTAAGCTTACCTCTCCATGTTTTTAAATATATTGCATTTGTCATCCCGGGTGGTGAGCTGGAAAGCCAGGGCAGCATGATGGCTCTCCAGCACTGCGGTGTCATTGTAGAGAATTGCTAGCTCACTGCCAGCATTGCACAGGAAAGAATTTGTTCTTCCTGGGTGATCCACGTCATGGACTGTGGCAGCAATAAGTGCGGCAACCTCATCAATCGGATCCAAGGTTTGCTGAAAATAGAAAGATGCTTAGTTTTCCTGGCAGACTCATTAGAAACCCTACTCTGTCCATAAAGGTTAAGCCAAGTTGCTAAGGGAGAAAAGCCAGAACTCTGCAGATCAGTAAGGGTCAGATGTTCTAGACAGAGCAATGGAAAATTCATTATAAGCTTCACTGAACACTGCATGACTTTTTAAGTCATTTTGTTCCTCTTGAATTTTGCCTTAGCCACACCTTTCACAAAGCACATCAAATTAAATAAATGTGAAGTAATAAATTAGTTTGTGTTTTCTAACAACACATAAACCACCTTCACTCAAGTTAGGGAAATACCCTTGGAAAAAAACCTAACACTGCTAAATATAATTCTATTTCCAACAGACTCCTTCATTTCTTTTGGAAACTGAATGTGTCCTAATCATATTCCACGTATGTGTTGGCTAGGTTTGTGATTTGTAAAGAATAGTTCACATACATCCAGTTCTATAATAGCGTCCTGAGGCTACAGCTAATATGAGTTCTGTGAAGAATTCCTGATGGTTTATATCCATGGAAAAATTACGTGACATTGTTCTATGCTCGCTGTATCAGATTCAGATTCTTTTACCATGCTGCACTCCATGTTTTCTGTCTACTTGCACTGGTTATTGCTTTATGTCTAGTTACAATTACCCTGTCAGAAAACACAAAACTATTTGATTTTTAAGGTTTTATACTGTAAGTTTTAATACTGTACTAATAGCATAGAAGAGAAAAAACACCAAGGATCTCAGAAAACTTTACTGTATGCTTTTTGAAACTATCCTTTATGCTGTGTTTACGCTGCACTTTTTGTGAAGGACCATAAATACAAAGCACTTATGTTAAAAAAATTTAATAAAACGAAAGAGACATGAGCAGAATTGTTCCCAGCTGACTCTAGATGCAGGACAGATAATTTCCAGTCCAATTAGCTTGAGTTAAGGTCCAAATTTTTTACTGACTTTGATTGTACCATTCACAATGGTCAGACTTTTCACTCATACTTTTTCACTCAGTAGAAAAGACTGTGCATACCTTATTTCACTGTGTGAAATTAATGCAGTGACTTTGATGGAGAAAGGATATTATTCACTGAGGACTGCAAAAAGGTTCTTGTAGAGAAAAAGAAAAGGCAAAGAAGTATTTCTACCCTAGGTTCATAGTTACCATTGTCTGAAATACTATCTCCTGTGTGTTAGGTTCTTCCTTCTTTCTTTCAGCAGCTGCTCATGGGATTCTAATTTTGAGGTATAAAGTTAGGAAAGAGGGATTTTAGAACAAGTTCTCCTGGGAAGGCCACACTGATCTCAGTCTGGCTGAGAAAGACTCGTGTAGATGGAAAGTGGCAAGAAACTGGAGAATACTTGACCTGTAGGGCCACAGCAATTATCTCATGCTTATTTCCTGAGTGTGACATAACAAACTTCAAAGGGATTTACAGTACCTTTACCTCTGACTCCAGGTCAAGGATTCTAACTTTGTCATGTTAACTCCTGTGGCACAGAAGTGGAAATGATTCTGAGAATACTGCTTCAATTTGGGAGCCAGAAAGTTTTCCCAGACAAGAACTGAGTTCAATTTACTAAAAAAAAAAAATCTCTGTGTGATTCTGAGTGGCAGAATCTGGCCTTCTGTATTTAACTTAAGTTGAACTCTGGACAACACAAAAGCAGCTGGGCTGTAAATCTGAGAAGATAAAGAGAGAATCTTGAACTTTGATTCTACTCCTTCTGTTGCAACATTTTTTTTTCTTTTGCTATGCCTACAGAGGAATGGAAATAACATTTTTGAAAAGGAGGAGGCAGTCATGCTTCTGTGGCATTGAAATGATTCCAGATCTCGTCTGCTTTTCATAGATGTTCTTGGGAAGACCAGTTAAACCTCTGGCAAATAAGGGACTGCAAATATCCTGTGAAGTTCTATTCCCACTTGGCATATGGTATCTGTGAGTCAGCCTCTGGAGAGCACACTAATAAGCTGCAGCTCCAGGTTAAGGGACTTACTACAATTTTAATGAGCTGTCAGAAGCTTGTTTACAATCACAAATGTCTCAGCCGAGTGCCCGTCACTAGCACTATCCTTAGGCAGGCCAATTCAGGGTAGGAATTTCTATCTAAAAATGCAACTCAGAAATACGTACTGCCACTCCACTGCGTACACTTGCAAGCACTGTTTTAATTCCCCTTCTCACACTCCAGTCTGCCCTCTGGGTGTGTGAGAACAAAGGCTGCTCTGATTTATTCTGCTTGTCAGAGGCCCTAATACACCACTGGGCATTATGGTACAAGGAACTTCAACAAGTAATCTGTTTCAACAATCTTCTCCAACGCAGTCTCTTTAAGCCTCAGGGCATCTCGTCCAGTGGGTAATACAGCTTTGGAAGCACCAAAAATATTTTACGGCCTATATTGTCCTGGGAGTCTTTTGCAAAATGACCATCAAAAGGCATACGAAATGATGATTGATTAAATCTGTATGTGTGGAGACCATCACAAAAATAGTGTCATTAGCTCATCTATATGAGAAAAATTAACTATACCAGGAATTTTTGTTTTAAAAGGAGGTTCCCTTATTCTGATCAAGAATAGCTCAATTCCTGTAATATTAGTATCTATTCTTCCACATATACTACACAACAGATCCTAGAACTTGTGTAAAGCAACCCAGTTCTTTGACCTCAGAGCTGCCACATGGGTTAGCACTAAGTAGACATATGGGTCTTGGCATCTTTTCTGAGAGGTCTTGCTTTAATCCCACCTGTACTTCCCACCTACACTGTTTCTTAGAAATGTGGACTCACCTTTACTCTTTCTTTAGACAAGAAATAAGCAGTGGCATGTAGCACATCTGCTGAATGAGTAGAATTATGATAGGAGTTGGAGGAATGGTAGTTAGCTTCAATAACTTGTAACCATGACCTCAGAGTTGATTCTGAACAGTTTAGGAATTCACAGATTCCAAAGCGAGCAAATATTTTGAGACCCAGATAAACCAAGGGCCTGTGGAGAAAAACAAACGCAAAGTTTTAAAACAAATGAGGTTGAAAGCACATTACATAGTGTGAATAGTATGAATCTATACTTTTTTTTTTTTAACCAATGACATGTCAGGTCAGTATACAGACTTGCTTGTTTCAGAATTGCAATCCAGATCTGTAGAAACCTTCCTATCACATGCTGACTCTCAGAATATGCCAGTTCCTCACACTATCAGGAATATTAAGCAGGCTCTGTATTTATGCTGTACTCCATGTAGCAGCACTTTGGGGCTTGGGGAAACTATGCTGGATAAATGTAGACTGCAGCTAAAATGAGATAAATTATTATGTACTAAACACAGAACATTAGAGGAGGGAGGTAATCTTACTACTGCCAGTTTCCTAAACTAGCTTGTTTACTGTTAGGTTAAGTATATCTATACTATACATTGCTGCAAACAGTGTTATTTGTGTTCTGCAGAGCTGCTCCATTTCTTTCACACCCTCCACTTGAAGGTTTCCATTGCTCGTTGACTTTGTATGCAACAGAGGATGAGATATGGAAGCATTCTGGAAGTAAATGAAAACAGGTGCTGGCTGGGATTTCGCTAAAGTGAGATCTCCCTGACTGCTAGATCATTAATACCACATGTACCACTGCCAAAGATCTCTCCAGGTTTCTGTGTCAGGGAACCGCAATGTCTAGTGTAGTAAGCTTAGATTTAATGAATTATCTTGGCTTACTACCATATGTCTGCTTAGGCTTGAAGACAGTACTAATAACATATTCATGGTTGTGATTCATTGAAGATCACCTTAATTCCCTTAATAAATGAATTGCCTTTATTTAATAGCAGCAGGAAGCAATCCTAATTATAATATCTTTAGGCAACAAAACACCTCCTTTGTCCTCCTGTGGCCTCTTCAAACCACTAAGAAAAGATAAACCTGTCTGGTCATCTCATACATATTACCTGGGATATTTAATTCTTTAAGTTACTGCAATGTGCATATTAAAATTTGTAAATCACACTGACTACGTTAATTTTATTTTTCAATCACTGTATCTATAATACTTTATCAGAAATAAAAATGTGGAAAAAAAAGAACCTAAAATAATGGTGCAAATTTCTTTATTTACAAAGAAATTTAAAGTTGTATCACTTTAAGGAAGAAAAAAATTCTGAATGTTTTCCATCTTTTCGGCTCAAAAAACATTGCCTAAAATTGAAGTGTGTATGTGTTAATTAAATACCTTCGTATCTTGTTTAGACATTGTTTTTCAAAGCTCTCATGGATCTGGGATTTTGATGGGGGCTTAAGATAGTCAATTCATTGCAGAATCTAGCCTCCAAATTACAATCTCACAGAAGATTTAAGCTAAGACAAACCATTATACATGAAACTAGACCCTAAGGAGAATTTTTGGTAGGCATCAGGAAATAAAACCAAGGATTTAAACTAAAAGATTGATTTACAATCATAGTGGGAGCACTTGCTAATGAAGTACAGACTATCAAAACTTTTGGAAATGTCTGTGATGGAAATTGGTATGCTTTACTTTTTATCAGTAAATATTCTTCAGTTAATCTTATACATAATATGTAGCCTACTAAGTTTTTAGAATAAAGAAATTCCTTTGATCCCAGAAATGAGAATTCTGCTGAAAAGCTGTATTTGAACTGTCCAGGAACAAAAAAATACCCGCTTACATAAAGAGAACATAAATCATGGTCTGTAACAACTGATCAAATTAGGACCAGTGTGTTGTCTCTGTGTGTAGTTGCACATAATTTGAATTTGAATCCCCACAAGATAACAATTTGATTGACAGAACTTTTCTATTTTCGAAAACAGAAAAGGAAGGCTTGTAAAATGATGTTGCTTTGTTATTATACCATATCAAAGATACATAATTTTCACTTATATCGACTGGGAATCTACAGGAAAGAACATATGATGAAGCAAAAATATTTAATCAGTTCATATACAATGAGAAAATTTCAAACATTTGAATTTGAAAATATAAGTAATTCCATTTGAAAAGCAAAGGTAGAGAAATTGAAGAGCTGATTACAGGATGACATTTAAGTCAATTTTCAGCAACTTGAATTTATGAGCCCTTGAGTCTACTGACCTTTTATGGGTGGCAGCCTCAAGTTCAAAAATATCAAAATCCCAGTGTTCTTCATTTTCCATTGCCTGTGTTATCCGTGGGGGTATGTCATTGAGGGAGATTGGAGAGATCAAACTGCCAGCGACCTGATGAGTTTCTGTTGAAGAATATATTTGCAGATCACTATTAATAACCTCAAGATACACTACTATTCATTGTACATGCTTTCTTTTCTGTACAAATGCCTAGCAGGTCTCATTTCTGTAAAGCTCAGTAATGTGCAGAAAAATGTTTATAAATATAAATAAAGTAAAAACAATGCTCATAAAAAGAACAACTGATCACTTTGCATATTTCTTAACTTTTTTAATATGCTAACATCTAATTAAGTGCCAAATTAAGACTTACGTTTTGCTGACAGTATGTATTCATTCCCTGATAATCTTCGCAAACCATCCTGTTCAATGAAAGTTGAGAATTAAATGCAGGGTATTGTAAAAGAGGTATATACGATGATGACAACAAATAGTAGCACAATGACACTAGAGAACCCTGATTACAACATATCATAGTCATCAAAACTGCCTCTGCTATATCTGTGTGCACTGTTAAGATTTGCCTGTTTTACATACAGCTCATAATGGATGAGAAACTGCAAGAGGTAGGATACAATATGAACTTTGATAGGTGCAAACTTGAGTATCTCAGGTGCAGACAGAAGTCTGGAATTACAGCTTCACATCCACCCTTGTTTGGACAACACAGACACCAGGTCTGGGTGTATGCCACAAACCAGACACCGTATGTCTGTATACTTCCCTTCAACAAGCAAAGGTGGGTGGTGGGAGGGCACAGATGGAGACATGCTTCTGCTCTCCTCCCCCTGGTATTGACAGATCAGGTCACCTCAGCAGCATAAGAATCTTGTGATTTGTTGCTGGGATTACAGAGCAACAAATTACTCTGGGCTTCCCTTCTATCAAAGAACGTGTGCTTGTGTATTCTCCAGCTCAATGCCTCCTAGGTGTAATTCTGGCATGATGCCTAATGTGAAAACTCAGCCAAAGGATTAAAACTAACTGAATGATCCATTTAATATTTACCTTTCTGCTCATAATTCTAAATGCTGTGGCTCAAATTCCGCCTCCTCTTTTGATGTATACTGTTAAGTTACCACACATCAATGTTTAGCTCATGATGTAAAAAAAAAAGTTATAAAAAAAAAATCAGTCTTTCTGAATGCAACTCCCTATGGTATGTACCCAAAGCATAGCTGAGGTAAATGTGGATGCTTATCTGAACATGCAATGCCTGCACATACAGGAACGGTTACAACTCATTTTTATTTTTCAAATTTGGAAGCAAATTAGTCTGAAGTTCTGTGATATAAAGGAAAGGGAGTACTACCACTCTAATTGGCTCAGCGACTCTTCAATAGCACCACTGTGAAACAAGGATTTGGTACGCCAGATGCTGTGCATCCTTTAGAATCAAAGATTATTTTTCTAGGAGTTGAAATAGCAGGTGTAATTGTATCTGGAAAATCCATCTTTGAACTTCAAATGCCCTTCCCATCATGAATTCTGTGTAAGAGTTCAAATCCAATAACCTACTGCTTGTTCCCTACAACTCAGATATAGCTTCTGAACATGAAATGGAATAATAAGATTCTGGTTCCCTTTGCTGGAAAAAAATATTTCTCCCAGATCATTTTAAAACTCAGCATACACCGTATACCCTGAAATGGGTTTTCTCAGCTTTTCTATTGCTCCATAAAATATCCTTTGTTTTATATTCAGTAAGGATTTTGTATTTTGTAATTTTGTTACCTGCATGTTCTGGGACCATGGACTGAATTACAAGCAGAATACAAACGTATGCAAAGAACAAACAATCTACAAAAAGGAGTAGCCAGCTAAGTTTATGGACTGCATCGTCAACAGGAGAAAAGATTCACTTTGAGACTCTAATGCATTGCCATTCCAACAATATTTTTATGGTTAATGTAACAATATATTTTGTCTCCTGTGCTAGTAAATTCAACCCTGTGTGAACCATTCTGATCTTCTGGAATTCTTGAAGTCTCTCATATATTTCTCCTCATTAGACATTTGCTGTGTTATTGTACAAGGCAAAAATATATTTAAACGCTTTCAAGACTTTAATGGATACTGGAAAGTTGTCTTGAGCATGAAATTGTAATAGCCCAGAGACATCTCTGAAAAGCTCGCATTTTGTGAGCCTTTTGCATCCAACACGCTGTCTTCTTTTTTTCCTGAGGTAGACTTTTATATGCAATCTACAGACTAATGGGAACACATATCCTGGAGGCACAGGTAACATTCAGCCAAGTTCATCTAGTTATCAAAAGGAGGGCCACACTCCAGACTGTGAAGGTTTGAGTTCAATTCTTTGCTTTGCTACATGCCCTTTGTTCAATTTTGGGTACAATGCTTCTTTTTCTAATGTCCCTGTTCCTTTTTAGATAACATAATAATATATGCCGCCTTCTTCAGTCCTTTTTTTGCCTTATTTATTTAAATTATGAGTTCTGTGGAGCATGATTTTGTTTTCGTGTGAACATTCATGTTCTTAGCTCAAAGCACTGATCTTTCTATGAGTCTCTACAAATTCAAATATAATCCAAGAAATAGCAACTCAAAAGCATTTTCCATTCTTCTGAAAACCCATACTTCTTATTTATACACTTTTTATATAGTCCATTCTAATCCTAATTAATAAATATACATGTCTATCTGTCTTTCTTTCTTCCTCTCCCATCTATACATTTCTAAAATGATACACATTGGAAAAAGAGTGTTTTTACTTCGCACTTCTAGTGAAACTAATGCTTCAAAGGGACTGGCCAATTTCATTCTAGAGCTACATTAATAAAGGGGGTGGGAAGAAAACACAAAAAAGGAGTGAGCAGTTTTTAATGAAAATTTGGCGATTTTAGGCAAAGCATCTGCCAGATAATAAAGATCAAGTAACCAGGAACATCGGGCAGCAGAACATTAATCAATAGCTGTTTGTAGCAGTATATACTTACTGTCATCAACCCTCCAACGAGGTCACTTGTATGTGGATCCTCATCTTTTGTTCCCAGTTGTGGAGAGTACAATTCAGTGGTTCTTAATATCTCCAAAACTCGGTCTAAAGCTTCTGCAACTGGCATTGGACTGCTTTCTTGTGCAGCATTGATGATGTTTATTACCTAGTTTAACATCAAACATGATTTGAATTTAAAAGTAATTTAAGAAAGAACAAACACTCTCATCAATTATTATGGAAAACTCATAGCAATTAAATCAGATCTAAAACTTCAATCCACATGTGGGGAATCAAAGTGAAAGGGATGTTAATAAAACACTGATATTTACGACTACCTTTAGGAACAAGATAACAGCCTTAAAGACAGCAGCCTTATTAATACTTTCCTGTTCAATGCACAGCCCCAAAATGACTCTGAATGGATTCAGCGTAACCTTCTTCCATTTGCCTCTGCCACTTTATAGAAGAGCTGATTTTTGACAAATCCCTGAATGGTTTTAGAAGGCAGTTTATAATGCGTAAGTAAGAAGGAGGAACTCCAGTCTCCTCCTCCACACAGGCAAGAATCCTTCAAAAGGATCATGCTGTGGGCTGGCCACAGGGAGGGCACTCTGCTACACAGCCTTGGGAGAACTCAGTTCAAAGCATCTGTTTTTTGGAGCTCCATCAGTGGACTGGTAGAAGGGGGGAAGAAGTTGCACTGGAGGCCAACACTGCCTTGCTCCTCAGTCTAGATGCTCTGTTGGAGCCTTGGGCCATGGTATTCCAGTACAGCACAACTGACAATAGCCAGCAACAGTTGCACATTACCTTGGTAATAGGTGCTTCAATAGTCATGGAATGTATCCTGGCCATAGAAGAGTGCCTCCTTTGTGAGCTGCCTGCACGGGAAAAAAGCAGAATTAGTATCCTGAATCCAGTGACGTGGCATGACTGGAGGTTTCAGCCAAGAAATCTAGATTCATTTTCTGAACTGCTTAACCTGCTGTGCCCTTCACAAGTGATCTATTATAGAATGCATACACATGCTTGTTATGCTGGAGACACACAGGTGCAAAAAGATGCCTGCTGAACCATTGCTATCCAGATTAGAGATAAGTAGCTGTAACAGCCTGGCAAAATCATGGCTTTGTTTTTGTATTTGAACTGATTAAAATATTTAAGGAAATACTGAGTTAAAAGACTATATAGATGTGTGTGTGCATAAACTGGCAGGCTCATGTAGGTAACAATTGCATTTAGGTTATTATAAGATACAAATACTTTTCCTGCCTGGTTCAACATGACAAGTCATAATGAGTCAGCCACCATGCTGAGGTAAATCAGTGAAGCTCTTATGAAGTGAAGAAAGCTATGCCAAATTAAAATAGCAGAAGTTCTGGCCCCTCATTCATTGAAAATTAAAAAAAAAAAAAAAGTTTTATTTCAGTTAGCAATTCTGTCTTTGTAGAGGAAAGGCCCCAAAGGGATTTTTCTATATAATTATGTTATGCACCTATAAAACACAGACAGATCTCTGCTACTTCGTACTGAACACCTCTTTAGAAAAAGAATCAATGCTATTCTTCATACTGGGGCATGATTGTATTCTCACTGCCACAGACCTCCTTCCATGTTTCACTAGTGCATGCTCCCTACACTGTAACGATCCATGCTTTAGCAGAACCATGCAAGTATCAGGAAAAGTTTTCAATACGTGACTCATCTATCAAGGTTGGGGTGCTATGATGAAATACAGTACAATACAGTGCCAAGAAAACAAAACATTTAAGAAAATTTACATCATATTTTTACCGAGAGAAGAGGTAAGAAATGCAGTCATTTGTTAGGTTTAGAGTCTGCCATTTGTACTTGGAAGTACTTCTATTGAATCTCCTAAGGTCTTCCATGCACAATGATAGATGATAGCCTTCCATTCTTCATTGGTTCAAAAAATGATTCAAAGAAGTTCAAAAGAAGAAAATGGGGCTGTTCCACAAATATAAAGTTGTTCATAGACCAATGACTTGCTATTTTTTTAGTATATATATATATACATATATACTTATCTGTATTTATATGTGTATGCGTGCATGCATATAAAAAATTGAATATATGTTGAAATGAAAAAAATCTGCTTGTTTAACATACCATCACTCCCTCGTGATGTTGTAGATCTGACATCTAGTGATCCTTTCCTCCTGTCTTTGTGTCTGGAAGTCTGAATATCTGTTGAGAAAATTATATTGTACGATGACATAAGCTCTGCCTAAGATGTATGTTAAAGGAACCGAAACTCAGAGAAGGCCTCACAGCAGCTGAGTGACATTTAGCAGAATGCTCCAACAGATGAGGGACAATTAAAACTCATTTTTAAACTCTTGCCCAATTACACTGTCATTGTCCCAGTCATGCATTCTGACAAAACATGGCAAAGTGTTTTTGCAGAATGGATCTACCAGAGGGAAAAGTTCCGCTCTTGACACAATGTATGTGTACTTGTGAATACAACTTATGCAACACACCCGAGTTCACTCAAGTGACAACTGCCACAAAGAATTGTTGTCCCAAAGTACAATACACACTAGTAAACTAGGCAATGCATTCCAGATCCCTGACAGACTCCAACAGATACAGATACAACCTGTCCTACCAAGACTACACTTAAGAAGTACCTGTGGCATGGATGCCAAAGATATCTTAACAGCAGTGTTGATACGTGGATATGAGGATGAACAGTAGTGGTGGTGATACTCATTTCCTTCCCCATGGAAATACTCCACAGTACAGTTAAAAGCAATGCAAGCAGACATGCCGCAAGCTATAGGTCAGCTGTAGCAACATGCTGACTAGACAGCATCCTTGGTGTCTTTAATTTTGCCGCAGGGATCCACTACCTACAACTGAAACATGACACCAAATCCAGCGATACCACAACACCAACCTGGGGCTCTCTTATTGCATTTTTGAGGGTGGGTTGCTTTAAAGCATTTCTAAGACAAATGTGGCAGGTAGAGAGAGCTTGTATTTATTTTGCTGCCTTTTGAGATGGATTCCCAGTTTACTGCTAGCTAAATAGTACTGTTCAGACTGTCCTTAGCTAAGTACTACTGCTCAGACTCGGACTATCCTGTGCAGCTGTGGTTTTCAGTCACATTCTGGCAACTGGCTTCTTTCTTTCCCCAGGTACATTTTCCATTTATTATGACAGAAGAGATGTGTCATACCTGTCTGAGATTCAGCCTGAACACGTTCACATGTCTTCTCCGCCTACAAATCAGTATGAGAAATCCAGTTAGTCAGAACTTTTCCATTATTTTGTAGTATTTAGGGCTCAAACTAAAGCAAGCATATCACCATTTTCACTTACCTTATTGTTGTCATTGCACAGTCTACTAATTGACACATAGTGTCTAATCTTTCTGCAGGCAAAAAACAGCGTGTTAATTCCCATCCAAACCTCAGCTCTAATTCAGTGCTGATACACAAAATGGGTAATAGCAACAAATTAATATAAGACAAATCCTGTTCTGGCAGGAAGGCTAGGTAGGGAATGGAAAAAAGAACAAAACCAAAACCAACCCACAGTTCTGCTGCAGGTGATAGGGAATACAAAATGGAAACATCCTTTGCAAAGATTGTTCCTTCCTCTTTCTCCCTGCCCTCCCAGCTTCTTTTGGGCAACTGTAGGATGCTTCAGGTATGATATAACTGAAAAAATATGCAACAGTGCAGTCCAAGAACTGAAACCTTCTATAGGATTTAGGGACAGGGCAATCAATCTGAAAACTAAATCTTTGATTAGCAGGGAACTTTCTAAGCCAGTTTCAAATGAGCTTAGATTTCTCCTTAAGTAACAATGTACACAGTATATATTAGTTTTACAAGTTTGGCATAATAAGCTGGAAATGTCCTCACTCTATTGATGGAGACTAGGGAACATGAATTACTTCCAAGGGATGAAATCAACCTAAAACACTTTTTTTTTTTTTTTTTTTTAAAGGAAGTAACTGCATGAAGAAGCTGCATTTGGCCTCTCCTTCACATTGACACAACTTCCTAAAGAAGTGTCTCAGCCAAGTCTGGAGATAATGCACAGTGCTTTTAATTAATGTTTGTGTTGCCTTAAAGGGATTTTTATACTGCTACTGCATGTGATTTGATCCACTTTCTTTCCCAATATCATAAAGATGTACTCATCACAAATGTACCAACAACTAACATATACCTGCATGCTCCAAAATGCTTTACCTGGGGACCAAGACATGCTTGAATTTGGACCAGGATCAAAGCACACAGTAACCTCATCACAGAAAGACACCTGACAACGGCCATGAGTACGTGAGGGACATGCTACAGGTGAACAGTAGAACAGGATGTAGGTTCTGGTGCTCCCCACACAACACACAGAAAGAGTCACAAGTGAGCACATCTGGATCTCTGGCTCCTTTCTAGGGAGAATTGGGAGAATTTCACATTTCTTGTACAAAACACGTAAAGGTGATTTTAACCCAAGGAATTAAATACAGAGGTCTGACGCTCCCTTCTTTGCATAAGTTTCCTTTATATTGGGATAGATAATCCAATGCCTGCTGACAGTAACTGAACTCTGAACTGAACCTTGATTCACACCTAAATCATGGCTTTAGCATTCATACTTACCCTCCCTGTCCGACAACAGGTAATATCTTCACATTTTGCTGTATGCTATCTCCATTTTTCTTTTTCGCATAGTACATTCCTTGCCATTCCTGAAAAAGGAATTCAAGCAAAAGGAAGTTCAAGATGTAATAAGCAAACCAAATACGTTCTTCTACATATTCTCCTTCATTTGGCAACTTGGAGAAGTGAGATAAAACAGGAAGAGAAACTACAGCTTCATACCTTTCTTCACTGAAAACTGTTGTAAAATACAAAACCTTTGCCGTAAAGGCAAAGAGTACATCAGAGGAACATGTGACAATAAGAAGCAATTTGACGAAGATGATGTTGGTTCAGAGGTTATCTCATTCCGATCTGAAGTTACTACAGAATTCCTCAGAAATGTCTTCTTGATACCCTGGCATTTTATTTACAAAATCAAGTGATTTAAGTTCCAAACAGTCCTTGCATACAGCATAATTTAACTTCTTTTTTTAAACAGTAGCAGAAAATCTGAGCATACTTTGTTACTCTTACATAGGGTGGTCATCCTTCCAAGTCTAACAAACATATGAACACATGGAAGGGCACTGGATTTTGATCTTTGGCATTGTAACAGGTGGCATTTTCTGAAATCCCAGAGCACGTTGGGGTCACCTTCACCAAGAAGACTGATGGTCTAGCAGAGAAGTCACATCACTCGTTAACATGAGATGTATCTGTAACTTAGAGTGCTTTGGTATCCTAATGCGTTTACTTTCCACACTGTCTGTTCAGTCTCAAACCACGTCAGAGATTTATCCTGTTTTTTTTAAGCAAAAAAGAGCTTAGAATAGCTACTGGATTCTGCCTTCCATCTGCTGACCTTCCCTCTAAAAGCTCTTTGCTCTCAGGATAACATTGAAGTAGACAATTTTTGCAGTATCAGATTGTCACTGCCAGTATCTTTTTTTTTTTTTTGATAAAACTCAAATGGAAAAAGAAAAAAAAAAAGGCGGAAAGGAATTTCTCATTTTGTTGTAAGAAGTCATTTTTTTCCTCTGGAAATGAGACATTTCTTTCTAGTGCAGAATGTAAATTTTTCCAAATCCTCATCTTTTCTTTCAAATGAGGCTCAGAAAATGACCCTTCTCCCTTGTTCAAGGCATGCTTTTAAGCGAAATATTGTTAAAAAAATCACTTTTGTTATTTAAAGATTATAAAGCCAGAAGGCACCATCACGGTCCATCACCCGGCCCCAAACGAGCTGCCTGCAGTGGAGCCCACACCGCGCTGTGAAGCAGCAGAGCTCCCGTGCCCACACACAGGTGGAGCTAAAGGCAGCTCCAACAAACCCTTCTCCTCCTTACCCCTGTATTTCCCTCCAAATGCCCTCAAGACATCACTGCTGCTTCTCAAACTGTGCTACAAATGCCACAGCAAAGATATGCAACCCAGCACTGACAGACATCCCCAGGTCTCCCCTCACGTGTGGTGCCCAGGCAAGAATTGCCCCCTCACAGGGCTATTTAGGACATTTCAGGGAAAACAAGTTTGGAAAGCCCGGGTCTCCTCTGCTCATTTCTGGTAGCAACACAGCAACCTGAAACCTTCCAGCTGTGCCAGTCTCTTGTAACCTGGCCATTGACAAGGCTTACAGTCTTGCCTACGCATTTCCATCCCTTGAGTAGTTGTTGGTGTTGTGTTTTATTTAAAGCTGCAGATTTTGATCTGGGCATCTAATAAATACCAAATGATTAATAATTAATGAATCCCATATTGCATATTCACTTAATGCAAACTACCCGTGCCAGTAGCTGTCCCTCAGCTGAGCTCAACAGGCTTTAGTTCAGATCTTACCAATGTATGTGAAAATACCTTCACGAGGCACCCGATACATATTTATTTACACTGGACTGACAGATCTCACAGTCAAGCGGGCCAGAGCCCAGGTACAGAGAGAAGAGTTTTGCATCTATGCTAATTGAGCCAACAAATAAAGACTCCTGCCCGCAGAGAGCTGCATGATGACAGGCTGTGCAGAAGAAAATATGAAAGGCTTTTCCAAGGAGCTGTCAGAGAGAAGCACTGTGAATAACAAATTAGGAAGCAGACATAATATCTTCTCCTGTGAGCTGCATGAAGAATACAAATGAAGATAAGGCAAACATCACAAAATTCCACACTCTCATAATTACAAGCATGCATATCAATAGCTTCTTGACAACCAGGATGAGGCAGAGATGAATGATCGATCTCTAACCCAGGTAATAAAGCCAGAATATGCACAAAGGGGTGAAGTCATAAGGGACAGATTGGATAATTCTTGCACTGAAAGTGCATGCTTTTCAAAACAGGTTCGAGTTATTCACCAATGTGCTCTTCATAGTCAACAGATAGATTTTTCAACTTGTGAATGTCTAAAACCTGTGAAACTGAGGCAGCGAACGTGAGAGGGAAAAGGTCAGCAGAATTCCAAAAAATAGGAGGCCCAAGCCAAGCTCCTGCTGGTATGTAAAGTTCTCACAGGGATGTTACTTAAACATATTTTAAGAACACCATATGCTCTCACAGAGCCTCTGTCAGCAATCCAACAGAGAGGAGCTGCTTCACAAGATGTGCTGTCAGTCAAGTCATTTTATGGTTACGGTACTGCCACACAAATACAGTCATCAGTCATTTCTGCACAGCCTGTCAGGCTAGGCTCAGATGCAAAGTAAAAACCATACATAGTAAGAAAACAACACTTTCACCCCTTATACAGTATTCTAAAAATCAATGCTGTGATTTAAGACTTCATTCAGAAGGCCCTGGTACGCATCTATCCACCAACATCATTCGTTCACGCATGACAAGTAATTCCCTAATTCAGCTTTCCCTTTCAGTTTGGGGGACACTAGACAAAAACGTTCAGCAGGCTCCTTGTCGAAAACAGAACAAACTAAATTAAACACAAGGTGTCATAAAAACAATTGCACAGAGCGTAACTCTGAGTTAGGAAAGAATTGCCACAGACCTTTTTTGCAGAGCTTGATGACTCCCCCACTCCCCCTGTAAAGACAGCTATCTTGCACACCATTCCCAAGGAGTGAGAGGAATTGCATGCCTTGTCTGATTTATCGGTAGCTATCTACCTCACTTTAGAAAAAGTGAAACTGAGTTAAAGATCTTTGTGTCAAACTGCAGAGATCAGAGGAAGCGAGAACTCTAGTCAGAAACAGCCCTGCACATTTCATCTTAATGGATGTCACTTGAATCATAAAAGGATGAAAAAGCACAACTTGTTTTTTAACTCAAGTATGGATACGTGAAAACGCCTTTCAATAACATCGGCTTCTTGCAAATTATAGCCAGTTATAGTAACAAAAAATGAACTTCCACTTTTTTTTTTTTTTTTGCTAAGGGAAACAACATCCTGACCCACAAATCCCTATGCATCGTGCAATTAGCAATTTTTTGTGTATAATGTCTCTCAGCTCTTGTCTGGATACACTGAACTTGCTCACAGCATGATGTTTGTCAGCACAAGAAGGGAAATGCTGCAAGAGTTCATCTTCCCAAATTCCATGTAAAGACTAGATGTAGATTTTCTACAGCTTAGTTTTTCTAAAGATCAGCACATCTTACTTTCTATTATTTTTGTTACAGTACCATGTTTATTCAAAAACAAACAAAAAAAAACATTGAGAGGAGAATATCACAGAACACAGCTGGCTTTTTTAGTATGCTGTAACCTATGGTAACCAATATATAGTTGACTGTAATCAGAAGCAGACTTAAATTTAGGATATAAAGTAATCACAAGCCTGAAAACAACGAACAGACTAAATCAGAGTGATCCAGACAAAAGTTAGGCATTGCTGAAAATGCTGTAACACCTTGTCACAAATCATTTCAAACTAAAGCACCTTCAAAGGACTGCAGTATTTCAAAAGTTGTTCCACCCAGTCAAGCTCTACTTGCAAGTACTTCCTGTAATAATTTCATTTGTAATACATTTTTCTATTAATATGTAGATGTGAGGCTACATAAATTGCATACTACAAAACATTCCAAAGGGAAATACGAAAACGTGCAAACAGAACATATCCAGTTAAAACAGTTTAAGCTGTTCCAGACAGACAGGTTTTAATAAGTAGTATTTCATTAGCCATCACAGTTGGAAGTCCTAGAGCCAAGAGTGAAATATGTTGCAAGGAAAGAGATAGATCAGGGTTAGATTTCTATCATTCATAGAATGAAATATGTTTCTATTATTAAAGACATTTTTATCAGCACACTAAAATATTAAGAATTTGATCACTTCATATCTTGAGAATTGATGTTGTGGTTTTAGAGCCTGACATATCTAATGTGTTTGAATTATAACTTAATAATATATACTCCCTCATAACATCAGTTTTGTATTACAAGCATTTACTGAAATAATTTTGGTCAGGCAACAAAGGTACAAAGCACCGAAATCCAAGCTACTGTCTATTGCTTGGATCTCTTCCAAAAGACCAATACACACAGAAATGAGTTACACATTCTTGTTGAAATGCACATACAATCTGCATCCAGAGCGCAGGTTTTGGTAATGAATGCTTGCGTTAAGTACACAGTATGACTCATCACAACTTTGCATTGGTGCTTTTGCATCACTGCCTGGATACACGAGTGCCATGATTCATTTTAGCATCTCCCTGCACTTTGTCAATACTATGGTGCTTCCCAGCACCCAGTGAGCACGACCCAATTAGTTATCCTGACTCAGGTCTGAGCGTGGACCATGATGCATCTACAAACACACCAATTCCCCAATCTTTCTATTACCTCCATGGTCTCTATACAAGGCGACACGTTCAATGACACCAGAAGCACTTAGAGCTCATTGTCAAAACAAGTGAAAGCTCCTAGATGGTCCTCACACTGCAGCCACAACAGTCCCAAGGGAACATTGTGGAGCTACCAGGCAAACAGCGATGCCTCTCTCTAGTGACCTCACTTGAAGCCAGCTGCACTTTCTCATGTACTTTCTTGGTGCAACAAACATTTCTAATGGAAATCCATTAGACAGCTCCCATGTCATAAGAGGATAAAAAGTATTGGCAGCTGACACCACCTATCATTATCAAGTGATATTGAAAATGTCTTTTCTGATACTTTCACATTCTGAAGTTGCAGATCAGCTTCCACATTTCACGTTAAAATACTTCCATGTGGTTCTTTTCTCATTTGCATCTTTCTGGATAACATGTGCTTTTAGACCAATTTTCTTTGGTATGCCTACACCTTTTGCTATATACAGCATATATTATGAACAAACACAGCAAGCCAATAGTTTTCATAAAACATGTAGCTCGTCCAAACAACTAAAGAAGAAGCCCTTAAAAATGAGCATTTTTCACTTCCTTGTCTTGCTTGAGTAATCAAGCTGCAAATGCTATATTGGGCTATAAAGACGCAGGTTATGTCATGTGTCATCCCTGGACAACAGTAACTTTTACAAATAGCAAGTGAGAAGCAACACAATGTCATTACTCACCTTTCCTATCTTTATGCAGGAATTAATAGTATCTAGGAAATCAGCTTTTTTTTCATTTATAGGCACTTCTGTTAATTCCTTTCCTATTAATTCACCTATTTGATAGCCCATCACTGTTTCAAATGCAGGATTGACGTACTGTGAAATAAAAACAAACCAACATTCAACAGAATACTTAAAACACAATAGAATCCCTTTTTGTCTATTTGCTAAACTTAGATGTCTCTTTCCTAACCTGAAATAAATCTCTGTACGCATTGTTCCTGAAAGAGATATCTAAATGTTTTTTCTTTGTGGAGAAAAACATGAATGTCCATGCTAGAACAGTCATGCAGAGTGTGTGCATGTGAGCAAAGAGAGGGAAAATATGGAACCAGCTGAGTATTGCACACCTATCGTTTTGACAGACAACATAAAACCCTGAAAAATTAGCTTTTTCAGTTCTCAAACCTAAAAAACTCAAACCTACCTCAGCGTTCCTAAAATTCACAAATTAGATGGTGGGATACCATAGACACATTAAACTTATCCATTGACGAATTCTTTGCCTTCTTGTGTGCAAGAGCCAACCACCATCACTCCCCTGTCCAGGCAAAGCTCAGCCAAACTGACTGGAAGAAGTGCAGTCTGAGAAAGCAACTTTCTCTCTCAGATGAATGCTGCATTTCACTGTAGTTTTCTGGCCTTTGCTCAATGAAACTAAAAACTGGTATCTGTATAGCCCACACCTTCATGACTCTCACTAGCTGAGTTGTAGACACAGGACCCGTAATAATGGGATCTGAACACCTCATAACGTTCAATGTTTTGATGTGACAGATATGGAAAGGGTGCCACTGGATGCTCTCTGCTCCTAGCATTTCTCCTCTAGCCTATTATGGAAGAAAGGCCTGCCTGCTGGAGCTCCAGGACTCTTGCACATGTCAGTTCTTTTATATTCTGTCTGCAGAGTGACAAAATCTGGTCTGAAAAAGTGTATTTCCAAACAACTTAAGGATATGTTCTGTTCTTTTTGTAAAAGGGATGTAGAAAACACATCCTTCAGTGAAATTGCCATTGTCAAGATTTGGGTCAAGAGGGTACAATTTATATGCACGCTGTAACTCCCAGAGGCTTGGACTCAAGCTCTTTACTAATAATAAAACCACTCCTCACAGCCTTCATAGTGGAACTAACTCCCTTATAAAGATGATGTTTCTCAGGACTGCAGACCTAAGCACAAACTCTTTTCCATTTTTAAGCAACAATTAAATTCAAAAACAGTTGGTCCAAGAATTCTGATTCAACAAACAGCATCAGTTTTATGAAAATAAACAGATAAAACTTCTTTTCTACCTTTATTTAGATAGTTAAACGATTTGGTCTGCTTTTCAAAAGCATCAGATTAACATACAATATGTTGGGGGAAAGAATGTAATCAAGTTAGCACCTGCATTCATTTATGATATATATAAAAAAAACATTAAAAAAAAAGTAAATTCTTTTTTTTTCAGAAACAACTGTCCCTTAAAATTTACCTGATTTATGCTAGATATATTAAATGGAGAAAATTCTACTCTACAGCTAAATTCACTCCAACCTGATTAGAACCATTAAGTTAGGTTGGATTCTTGCACCATAAAAAAGAGTAAATATAAACGTGAATGAAATAAAATACCGTCAGCCCGCAGAGCAATTTTCTGTACTTATAAAAATAACTGGAACAAACCTGTATTACATGGTCTTCACTTGTGATCTCAATGGCTTCTTGACTTTTCTCTAATGCTGTGAATAATGAATTACAAGCCCTAGAGACAAAAAAATGACATCTGATTAGCTTTAATCCTCATAATTCTTACTGCATATGCTAATAAACTATTATAATTCCATACTAAATAAAGTTGTACTTTAAGGATTAACATATTTTCTTTAGCTAACTGACATTCTATAATTATCTACAGTTCAGTAAAATGAATGCTCTTGTAAGGATATGGCTGAACTGGAAATTTTTGTTGATGATGTTTTTGGTAAAATTACCTTAGTTTGAATTGTGCCCGCACCTCTCCAAATTCCAGCTGAATTAACTCATTGTAACAGGCCATTATATTGGAATTTTCTACATATCTCTGCAAATAAAATGTTAGAAATATTTCATTAGTCACATTTCTGTACTCAAAGGTATGAGGCTCTGTTTTCTTTTGCTTGATAGAAGATTAAAAAGGTGTAGAGATATGCCAAAAAATGAACATGTTGTAATGTAAGCAACTTGGTAAGATTACTTTCCGTAACTAGTAAAATTTTTCAGGTTACTGCATTTTGAAAAGGTGACAGAACCGCACAGCAATGAGGTTCAGACAAGCTGTTTATTCTGTGTAATTGTCAGCAGGATCAAAAGATAAGATAATCTACTTTTAGTGAATTTATAAACTTTCATGTTATTTTTTTAAAATAACAATCAAAAATAACATTGTGTCTCTGGTCAACAAAATTTAGGATTATTATGAGCTTCAAATTACTAATATTCCAATACACTGTATACATATAGGAAAGCAAAACTTCCCCAAAAATGTACCTGTTACTGGATACAGTTATTCATTTGGGGCCCCATACAGCAAAGATCCAAGTATCTTTTCTCTGATGCTTTTTTGAAACTTCTTGTTTTTACCACGTAGAAGCCTGAGTGTTAAATCTTTGCTCATGATAAACTGATATAGACATTGATTTGGGGAACGGGAGGGTGGAGATTATCAAAGATAAGCCACCACATCAATGCTGCTAAACAAAACTTTGTGCTTTTCCATTAGACCAATCTCCAAGGCTCTGATCTATAAATAATTCAGAACCTGTGATGGATTACTTCTGTGCCCACTGGAATGACTTTGTGCATACAAGTACAGTTGTTTTCAGGCTTTAACACTTCCTGTATTAGGAAGTTTTTACTACAAATAAGTAAATGGGTCCAGATGGACTGTGATGGGACAGGAAAAGATCCAACGAGCATGCAACCAAAACACTCTGAATTACAGTGGTAAATCATGCATATTTTTGTTCCATTGTCAGCTTAATGCAATAAGGAATCCACTTAACTGACACACTAATAATCACCTTTCCTGCTTAATTGGAATAGTTGCCAAGGAACAGATTCAATGTAATACTTTTCAGGTGCCTCCAAACAATAGATAATAGCACTTGACAGTGTCTGAAGCCTGTTTACAGATGTGAATTGGCATTTGATAGAAGAGATTTCCCACAGCACATTCTGTTGTTCACTGCAAGCTGCTCTTTGGTCCTGCTAGAGTAATTAGTCAATTTTGTCAATGTCATACATTAAAGCAGAGCATTGTATACTTATTTTGAAATAAGTGTATACTGAAGAAATGTCTCGGTAACACTTCTGGTATACCTAAGAATGTCCACCTACCTTGTCAGCATTATTCTATTTCTAACAATGTACAGTAGTTCAGAATTGGAAAATATGTAAGAATGAGAAGCATGAACAAGATCTACAGGTTGGATTACTGACACAAACAGTCATTGACAGCCACACTTCAGTATAGTTTCTTCCATGACAGTTCTGGAATGTCAGAGCTATCTAGCGGATTATAAAACATACATACCCTTGTGAAGCCAGCAGAGATCAGGGGCAATATTGACGACTCTTCACGATCAGCATGCCTTTTAAAGAAGGAAGATAAAGTCAGACATCATTTTTGTAATCAATTGAAACCCCAATTTGACAAGGCATTGACATACCTGCACACCAAATGGCATATTAAATGCTAGTACAGCTAGATCCTTACAGGTCATTACAAACATTTTTTTTTTGTTTATTACAAACTTACATCTTTGGCACAGATAAGCCAATATGTTATTTTCCTGTTTTTTCCTATTTGTAAGTAATGAGCTTCTTGCATCACAAAAAGTAATTCGCAAGACTGTTGGACTGTTCCTTCTTTTTTGTATTGGATTCTTTGTTGTTTATGCTGTCCCTAGTGAAAGATACACCTGAATGTTTACATGGCCAAAGTTTTAAGAAATCACTTGTTATTTGTATATACCAAATATTAGGTAGACAACTCAAGATGCCTGAATGAGGATGGATTTTCTACTGTTGATTACCCAGCACCTGCTAGTAGGTTACTTCATGATGACATACTCCTAAAATGAGATACCTGAATCATTCTGGAAAACTTGGCTATACTAACTGTTAAAAGACGCTCAAACATATGTGAATGTATGAATGGAATCTGGAGGGAAGGTCATTATGCTAGATTTCTGTAAATGAGCAGATGGAAGCTGGTCAAGTTTAGCAGATGGCACAATAGCTTTTATTTATGTTTAAAATTTTGGATCTTATGGCACCTCATTTTTGTTTTCCATGCACTTGTTTCCTGTGCACAAAGTGAATGATGCCTAGTAAAGTACAAGGTTTGCCCAAGATTAAGCAGAGAGACAAAGGCAGGTGTCAGAAAAATTATCTCCATTCCTCATGCCAGCTATCTGATAACGCTGCCTCCCAAAAGTACAGAGAAAGAGAGCAGGCATATTGCAGGGAGGAAAAAAAAATAATAAAAAAACGACAACACCAACAAGTGAACTGTAGGAAACTGAAGGAAGATAATCCTCAGAGAGAAGCCCTTCCATATGCTATTGGCTAAATGTCAGCCTTTTTCACAAATATGCTTCTTGCAGAATGGAAGAAAACGTGTGAAAGTTCTCACTCTGTGAAATCCTAAATGGCAACTACAGAAGGCATGTGTTTAGCACACAGGAACTTGAAACAATCAACTTGGTCCCAGTGAAAGGCAAACTTACTTCTGAAGTTTCCACTAGACAGGGATACCAGACACATCTGAAAAGTTTGAGAACTGAAGCTTATGAGAACTTGTCACTGCAGGGATCTATTTATCTTGTCCCAACACACAATATGAAAATTTTCAAAAGACAAAATGAATTGCAGAGAAAAAAACCTTTTGAGCAACTCCCTAATCGTGAGTGAGCAAGCCCACCTTCCAATCTCCTAGCTTTTTGAAAGGATTTGCTGGCCCACAGAACCACAGGTGTCTTTCTCTCTGATGTACATGAAGAAGCTCTTGAGTTCGTTTGCTATTTCTCTCCTGCTCCTTTTCTTCTCTTTTCTTTTGTATTACTTTGATGACAGACAATTCTGAATGCAGAAGCAACAGTTTTCATAGTCATAAGACTTTCTCACATAAAAACAATGACGATTATATTCACAATTGAGTCCCTTGAAATGTTTAACTAGGGTCTTTTGTTCCCTAGAAATGGTGGTGGAAAACTGCATTGTTAACAGGAAATTTCAACACCTCAGAATTGGATTTTGGAATAAAAGTTTTCTGAGAAATGGACAGTCTCAAAATTGTATTTGGAGGAAATTATCTAAAATTCATTTCAAGTTAAATATATTGCATTTCTTCTACTTCTACACCTGTACAGTCTAAATAAACTCCACACTTATTTAAAGATATATAAGCAGTGTATTCAAGAGGGAGGAGGAGGAAAAAAGCATATGCACTCCTTTATTGCAATGTCTTAGCAGCCTATTTTATTTGCAGAATTTCCATGGTCAGATGCTACTTGTCACTGCTCAAATCGTTCTGTACAATGTTTTTTGGTAACTCAACAGATCTTCTGTTTGTGCTGTGATCAATCAGACTGAAGGACAGATCAAGAGAGGTTCAAAGTGTTATTCTTACTAATACCAAAATACAGATCTATGAGACAGTTCCAGAGTTCTGCAAATGGTGTTGCAGAGGTTGTTTGAATCATGCTCCTAAAACCTCCAGTTATTAGGAGAGGGGAAAAAACAAACACCAAAACCAAGTGACACCTCTCTAGTAAAAACTAGAAATCAAAAATGCTGTCCCAATCCTGTAGCCAACAATGGTGAAAACTCTATATGATATAATTACATTATCATTAGAAAAGTAAGAGGTTCTAATTCAGTTTTCAGTTTTAATTCTAAGTTTAATTCTATTTCAGTTTTAATTTTATTTTTTTTTACTGTAGCATTTACATTTACAATGATAAGATTCACATTTTGTTGATCAGATTTATAAGTAAAGATGAGCATTTACCTTCGTACTACACCAATAATGACTGTATTTTCTGAGGGTTTAGTTGTTCTGATAGACCTTTAAATAAAAAGCAAGATCATTTAACATTTTTTAAAGTTCACATTTCAGAAACCATGAATGTACAGAACCTTCCTACAGTACTTTACTTAAAATATCTCACTAATTTAAGGATTATTTCACTTTACTCTGGGACAGAACGGTAAAAATGTAACAAGGCAAACAGTGCTGCTATATAGTCCATGACTGACAAAGATCTTACCTAATTACTTTATTTCAGCAAGGACAAAAGCCTCTGTCCCAGTGCCCTGAACCTACCACACTCACCCATGGTACATAATCTGACCCCATCACCCACACCCCACAGACTGTTATTTAGTCTAGACACATTCCCAAGGGGTATTTCACTGGAAAGTCATTGAAACAAGGCACCATTGCCTGTCAAACCTCTGTGGAGACACACAGAGAAGCAAATCCTTTTCCCCTTTTTTCATACTTTACAGCAGTTTGTGAAAGTATTTTTGGAGTCAGTGTGCAACTTTACTCCTCATAACAGATTTTCAGATGTTGTAGGTATGAAAACATGCACACAAAACATTGCCTACTTGCATCTGGAGTTACTCAACAGCAAGTGACATTTCAAAAAATTCAGAATGTTAATGAAGTGAATGTATTCATTAAATTGCCTGTGGTGGCACATGACCTTTGCAGTTAATTTGACGTGTGAACATGGAACCAGGTATTGGAAAAAAACACTTCATTATGGCAACAAATTCACATGCTGTGGCTCCATGCCAGACCAAGCTTCAAATGTCCAACCAAACAACTAAAAATGCTGCTAAAAATGCAACTAAAAATCATAATCACAGCATTGAGATAACATTAATTGATGCTGCACATGAACATTTGTCCAAAACCCAGCAACATTTCACAGGTTTTATAAAAGCAAAAAAAAAACACTTTAATGATTTGTTCACTATATAGCTATGCATTAATTAGACTGAAGTGGTGCTTACCTGCATAATGCTTCTGCATCGAAGTATCTGGAATGTCTATGGTCAATAATGATAATTTCATGGTGTTTATCAAGAAAACATTCTAGCGCAGATTCAGGTGTCCTGGCAATATTACATCGAAATCCAGCTTTCTCACAAGCCCAACAGAACCCGTTACTCTGGTTATCTTCTTTGGCAAACACTAAAAGTACCTGGTTCAAAGACAGATAGTGAATCACTACAAACAATTCTTACATATATAGTATTCTGTGACTTATGTCTGTTCTTAACAAGTTTTTTAAAGCTACTTCCAAGGCTTAATTCATTGTTTTTAACATAATTGCTTCCTACAGACTACTGTTTTTTATAATTGTCTGTATACAGAGTTTTTTCAAGTGGATAAAATATTCTGCCAAGCCATCTGTATCCACATGGGATGAAGTGGCACTCTCTTCATTAGCTGCAGAGAGAGCTTAGGCAATCAGCTGAGACAAGATGCCTGTTTTTCAGACAACGTACACAAAATAACAGTGAGTCTATGTTTCTTCTGTCAAATTTCTACCACACATCCCTTTTCTTGTTTTTTTTTTTTTTTTCTTTTTTTTTCCTTCTTGCCAGGATCATACTCCAGCAAAACACTTGGATTACTCACCGGAGCATGTTTCACCTCATGTGAATTAATACTTAACAGTGCTTCAGTGGCATGATGAAAATTGTGCTTTCCTTTTCATCTCAATCTAGTTTCCCAAAACACTGGAAGCAGCCCACTCTGTGGGGCTTCTGGGAACTACAGACAGGCTGGTCAAGATGAACTCACGCTGGATGGAAATACCTCTGAACATGGAGTACAACCCCGCGCAACTCCTATACAAAGCTTGCCATGGAATATATATCACCCAAGGAGATTACCATGGCTGAAATCCAGAAATGGAAGACGAGATCTATGATCTGCTGTATCATAACCTATTGTGTAATTGCCAGTAACGTTACTCTCTCTGAGTCTCTTTAAAATCAACACAATGCCCACATAATTCAAAGTATGAGAAGGCCCAATTCCTTCTGAAATGTGTTTCAAATTCTAGGATGGAATACACTACAAAAGATAAACATGAAGTCTACTAATTAAGACTCCCACTGATGTGATTGTGCTTTGCATCATGGTAATATTTTATAGAGGAAAATGTATTTTGTCTGAAAGAATACAGACTGGCAAAAAAAAAGATCTATGTTAATGCTGCTTTTGTGGATGACTCAGTATATGCAGCCTTTTGGGAAAAATGGATAAACCAAACCAGCATTTGGCCTATTGTCTCAGGACACAAATCTTTCAGTAATTTAATCAAATTGCACTTAAATATATGCTTTGGTTAGACAATAATTTGGAGCATGTGCAATGCATACCACATCCCACTGCCACTTATCTTCTGGGTGATTTTAGGAATTCCAGCACTGGTTACACTTTGGACCAGGTTGGTGGAATGTCTACCAGTAAATCTTCACGTTTCCATGTAGTGCATATTTTTGTAAGAATGAAGGACTTAGTTCTCATTTACTTCAGATTCCTTTTATAGCAACCTACTTTGTTAACCTGTTTGCAAAAACATGTCATAGTTTGGGCTATATTTAGTGAAGTTAATTTATAACACACTTAGGATTGGAAGAATGGTTTTCAGCAATAGCACAGAGCAGTCAGCAGATCTTATTTGTATACTCTGCTTGAAAAAATGTGATGTTGTCTAACTTTTCTTTCCCTTATACCTGGTCAGCTGTATTACAAGGTTTAACTAGAAGAATTAGAGACTGGCCCATGACTGGACAGAAATCATACAGCCATTAATAATGATAAAGAAGGCAGAAATATTCAGTGAACATTTCTGATTTATACGTGGGAAAAAGTTGAATTAGGCTGTCCTAGTATTTGATGTTAGGTGATAATAGTGTCTATTCCTACAATAGGTCAGGAGGATTTTGAACTGCACCCCAAGACACATTTTCAAATAAGCAGGTCCAGATAAATTTCACCCAGGAGTTTTGTCATTACTGATTGAAGAACATTTTGGATTATTAATACTTCAGTATGCCTTGGGATACAGGAGAATTTTCAGAGGATGTTCAAAGGAGTCATGTATCTGCAAACCTCCTACCCATCCCAGACTAAATAAGGGGACAGCTGGCATATGACATATATTAATAAAGAGATAAAAGGAGTATGAAGTAATGCCAGTCAACAGCAAAAATTAAAAAAAATATGCTTTGCCAAGATCACTTTGTATCTTCTGCGATGATATTGCAAGTTTGGTTAACACTGGTAATAATGCTGGTGTAATAAACCTCAGCAGGACGTTTAGTATTGTTCTGATGAGATTTTGATTAAGAAATGACTACCAATAAAATGCAAAACATGGAACATACTAAATTGACTGCAAGCTAATTGATAGCAGAAATACCTGTAGATAGCTCTATTTTTATGATTTAAGACATGTTTGGAGAAAAGAATTAGGCAGGACTTTTAGTATGCACAACAGAATGCTGTGATAAAAATCTGTTAGGTACACATGTATCACTTGACAAAAATGCTGTGAAGATCTCCATACCCAAAAAACTCCAGTCACATGTTTTTTTTAAGTTAACGTCTGTGTGTCTTAGAAATTAAGATTTCAGTTTCATCTGTTACCTGAAGTTGATCTTGATGAAGTCTCATAGGACCAAACTGCACATCTGTTACTGGCGCCTAGAAAAAATAAAAGGGAATCTTCTTAACACATACATACCTGTTACAGAAGACATTTTTTATTTACCACTGTCACACAGATATATTGCTGTCATTATGTGGCTGCTTCTTCTTGACTGTCTTGTTCTGCTTTTGTAAATTTATATGCTGAGCTGTGTTAACACGGTTACGAATCAACAAACTATTCTCCAAATCATTTTTAATTCTTATTTTAAACATAGTAATGGATTAGTCATGAAAGTTTTGTAGACAGATTATGTTTTATCATCTGTATCACACCAGCTGTTCTGCAAAATATGGAAGTGTTTTAAAAACTGCTTTAAAAAAAAAAGTATAAAAAAGCATCAAATATACAGGAGAAAGGCAGAAAAACATTGCTCTTACAATTTCACATGTAACAGGTGCCCAAAAGTAATACAAAACAACATAAATTTAATTTCTACACAGGTGCTGTGCTGCATTCCCTCCGTCCTGCCCAGCCCACCCAGGGAAGGTGTCAGGATGCAGACATTTGTACTTCATGTTGCATGCATTCAACTTGACTTTCAAAAGCCCTGTAAAAATGCTGTTGCAGTATGCCCTACTTTCTGCATGCCAGTGATTTCCACATTAGATACTGCTCAAGTAATGCAGGCAAACAGTTTTGCTTAGGATGCAAGAACTGATCTGGGATCTTTCCTTCTCATGTGTCTCTTCAAGCTACAGAGGTGAACAGCCGCGAGTGCTTTTTATCGCAGCAGCTCTCTGACACAAGCCATCGTTAGGTACCATTGGCTGGACTGAAAGCTTGAACATGAACAACTTTCCAAGGGGGTTGGAACAGACTTTGTAAAGCAGTCAAACACATAAATAGACTGGAGACTCTAATAAGATTGTGTAGGTTGGATTCTTTGGGAATTCCCGCTAGGCAAATAACTGCACCTTCGTGTACTTAAGTAGTTTTCATCTTGTCTGAGAAATGAAAACTAGAAATTAGGAATAACAGTGCTCCTGATTCAAAAAAGGGAAACAGTGTCCAACCAATGGCCCTTGGAGTTGCATAGACTCTTCAAAGATAACTGAAGTAAAAAAGCAGGAGAAAATTACTGTTAGCAATGCAGGAAACGGAAGACCTCTCCAGGTTTAGATGTACAAAGAAAAGATCTGTTGAGCACAAAGGTGTAATTTTTACATTCGTTGCTCTTCAAAGTGAAACCACACTTGAAGATCAGATTTATTGCTTTGCACTCTAGAATTTTTCCAATAAGTAATTTTGAAGAATTGTCACCACATGCCACAGAAAAAAATCTTCTTGAATTACACGCTCTATTCTTTCTCTGACCTTATTGCTCCATTGCTCAGCCCTCGAATTTTCTTATCTGTGATTTTATTTATTTGTCAACTTGGAAATCATCAGGGTAACATTAAAAGAGCAAGAAACACGAATCAAAGAAAAAGGGCAATGTAACACCTGCAAAACCAAGCCAGGAACCAGCGTTTGCCTGCGTTATTTAAAAGGGCCCCAAAAAGCTGACTTTAAAATGACACAGGGGGGCTTCAGATTTACTCTCAGCCATTCTCAATCAGACTGGCTTAGTTTAAATACTCTCTCTCTGGTCAGTTTTTCTAATTTTAAGACCCCAAATCTCTCCTCAGTTGGAAAAAATCACACTGCTTTATTCTCCCTTGTGGTCCATCATCCAATTATTGCAAATCTGCACCAGAAAAAACAGAAAATGCTTTTGCTGACAATGCACAGAGCAGGAGGGAATCCAACCCTTTTTACCACAACGTTACTGGTTTTGCAGCACTGACAGCAGTAACGATTTGTTCTCAGTCAGTGAGATCAGCAGGAATGTCTGAAGAATACAGAGGGAGCGTATCTATTGAATAAGAGATGCCTTTTTACAGCCACTTCTCTGACCATAACCACACTCTAAATTAAATTTTGGAATATTTATTTTGTACTCTCCAGCTGCCAGCAGAAAGCAGCAAGTGTTTTCAATTCCACTGAGAGCTGTAAGGACCAGACCCAGAGCTGAATTTTACTGCAGTCTGGGGGTATTTAAACCCCAGGTATCAGAGCAGGGCACCCTCACGCTCTCAAGTCCTAGTCCAAGGGAAGAGATGAGATAAACACAGCATTGCCAGTTCTTGCTTTTCTTGTTTCTTTCTTTTGAAGTGATTGTGACTGACTGTTCATCAAAGCACTTAGAGGACAGGTGATCTGACCCAGCACAGACCTGAGCATCACCTGCTCCCACCGCAGCCATGCATCACTCAGCAGCACCGCACCCAAGGTGCTGAGTGCTCTGCTGGCACCCCCTGTGCAGCCTCGGACATGTGCCCTGTGTCCATCCCACTGCCTGCTTGTACAGATGAGCTCCCTTAAGCAGCCATGTCATGTGTAGCTGTGATTAGAGAAGTGCACACACGTGCAGGCAAATCCTGCTCAGACCCAACACAAAACCAAGTTCCATAAAGCCACGCTACAAGGTTTATTCTGCAGGGAGTTCACAGAGCCTGGAAAACACTTCTAGGCCAGCAACCTGTGGCCATTCCTACACTGAAAATGTCCATGTATGCACCACTGGAGCTTAAGTTACAAGCACTGCCCAAGTGAGAAACTGCCTTGTTACACGTTAACTTGCTGTCCTGAGTAGAAGAAAAACCCTGCTCTGCATCTCAGCTGGAAAATTTTGGTGAACTCCAGTTAATTCTTAATCCTGTTGAAATCTGTTCAAATACCTTGATTAATCATTTCAGCTTTTTTGTATGCTGCTGGTAGCGCTGAGAAGCACCATGCTGATTAAGTGCTGTGTCAAAAAATCAAGGCTTCAGCAAGGATTAGATGAAACTCAAATATTGGTGAGCAAAATGAGCTTTTTAAGTACAAGCTCATAACAAAAGCAAACCCAGCCAAAGCTCACACATATTGTAACAGCACAAACACATCTTTATTCACTCACACATTTTACTACTTCTTCCTTGAACTTTCCTGCTTGAAAAAGAAAGACCTAAGTACGTTTTCAGATTGGCAGACATGACTTATGCACATGACAGCCCTCCAGGCATGCACAAATCTGTCAGAAAGTGCATGAGAAGGCAGAGGTACAGCCAGTCATAGGTTCTTGGAGCTGAGACTGAGCTGGGCTGCTCACAAAAGAGCCGCTGATGCAAACTTCATGAGTAACTAGAGCAGATGTGAATGTGGCAGGAACCAAGTCCAGGCCACTTCAGTACCCTGACTACCAGCACAGGTCTTTTGAAAATCCTTCCCTGGCCAAACAGCCTTAGAGGCCAGCCTGTAACTTGGAGCCAGGGACCAACTCAGAGGGTCATGCTACAGACTTCTGACAGCTTTCGGAGCACAGCCTGCTCTCTTTGCAGCTCCACCTTCAAGCCATCCAAGGGCTCTGGCTGGCGCTAGAGCTCTTGGTCACAGTGACATCTAAATGCTTGAGTAGTTTCTAACTAACTAATTCTCAAGCTTCTGAAAACCAAACCTTTTTGGCTTCATCTGTGCTTACTGCAACAACAACTGCAGCTCAGTTCCTCTAGATCTGGGGAGAGAGAGATGCCTGTAATAGCAGGCTGCAGGTCAGCAACTACTAGTTAGCTTTAATTGCAGACAGCAGCTCAGCTACTGCAGCATCACATTTTACACCCTCTGCTTAGAGAGAGCAGATAATCAACTCCAGCCTACTTTACATGCTTACACACAGGAATTGCAGCCATTTCACATTCTCTGACCTGCTGGCTAGCACTTGTTTACCCCCAGATTTTTCTTATTTAAACACTGTATTTTAAGTCTGTCAAACCAGACCAGGCCCTGCACAAGGTGAGATCTGTCCCAAGACAGCAGCAGCAGCCATAAGCACAATACCTGTCGATGGGGAGGTCGTTCTGCTGAGTGCCACACGCAGCTCAGCGCTGCCTACAAACTGTCTGCATGTTGTAGCAGCTAAATTGAAAACACTGCAATTGCTCATAGAAATATTTCATGTTTCCAATGTCCAGAGATAAGAGCATGTTTGGTAAACAAAAACAACTGAAATAAGCTTAAAAATACAGACCCAAACAACTGTGACTGATCTGATTAAAGTACAACGAACTCGACATTGACCTTATATAACCCGGTAAAGTACTTCTCACCATGAGTCATTCACATTTTACCAGAACAGAATCTACAGGAACGCTCTGGTCATGGTTGCTGGTGTTTTGCTTTGTTTTTTCTTTTCTTCCTACATCTAGAAAAACCTTAAATGAGTTTGCCCAGTGAATAAATGTACTAAGGAATAAAGGGTAGAAATAAAGCCAGCTTGATCCACACACTCCCTATGGTGATAAACTGCCTGGTTGGAGCGTGGGACACATCAAAGCAGCCTGCATTCCACAGGTCTCATATCTTGGCTTTCTCCAAAATGCCTCTCCTACCATTACCAATTGGAGAGGAGAGCAAACCTAAAAGGGCAGAGTCAGCCCTCCAAAATCCCTTTGGCCATTAACTCCCATACAGTACTCCTGCTCTGGTGGGGCAAACACATTCCTTCTTCAGGGTGATTTCCTTAAGTCACTTTTTTATGAAGTTTTTGTGGGATGTTTTAAAGCAGAGCCCTGGGCAGCCCGAGGTAACCCTTGTCAGAGCCAGCACCACTTACTGGGCTGTCACGGGGAGCTGCAGGGACACTTGCTGAAATCCTCCTCTATGACCCACAACTGCTCCAGCACTTCTCACCTACTGCAGATGGGGCTGCACAGGTGACAGGCGTGACTTTTCGTCTGGGCATGTCATCGCCACATGCAGCCCTGGCCTCCTGCTAGCATCCCTCCCCGAAGGGCAGCTGGAAGTCCTTCTGCTCCTGCTGCTTTTCTCGCCTTATCCAGGTTAGAGATTGAGGGAGAAGATGCGACAGCTTGTGTTTCTGCAACTGACTTGAACAAAGAAGTGACAGAAACTTCTGCTGAATGGATTGCAGATGGAAACTGCTGCTGCACAGCTGACATCTAGGTTTAGAAAGCAGACAATGAGAAGTGAATTCCCATCAGCAGTTTAATACCAAGTAACTGCCTGTTCAAATAAAGACTTCAACCTTAAAGCTCTGACTCATTATAATGTATAACACAGATAACTACGATGATAAGATACAAGACTCCATCACTGGTCTTAATGGACTACTGCCAGAAAAATTCATCATTTTAGATCAATATTTTAACACATCATAAAAATATATTTTATTTAGTTTTAAAATATATACTTAAGCTTTGTACATACACTAGGTGTGTGATATAAATCAGCATGACTTGACTCACTGAAGCAAGATTTGACAGTCTTGATCATAAAAACATGCTCGGAGCATTAGGACTGTTAACATAATCTGAATTTTGATTACTCGAAGAAATAAAAAAGGATTAATTTTACAAAGGAAAAGGTATCCTTTTTCTCAACCTGCTGTGCTAAGCAAAGATTTATCACCCCAGAGAATGAAAGTTCAAGTAAACTCACAGATTTAGACCATATCTCGAACTTTAACTGATTTGGGATCCATTAGTGGCAAAAATTGGAAGTCTACGTGATAATATCCTTTCTCAAAAACTTTAGCCAAGAACTCTTAGATGCTGAAAGACAGAAAGCAGCCCACTGGATATCAGCTGACACGACTGAGCCCAGGACGTTTTGTAAGTCTTCATCACTTTCTGAAATATATAGATATTAATCCAATTCATGATCATTTACCTACTTCTTTCTCACTGGAAATCTACCTAAGTAGAGAATTTAAGCCTTAGCTTCCTATTTTCCATGCACACTCTGCTAAACACTTAACATCACTGCTCTAATGCTCCTCGCAGACCTTGACAGCATTGTTTTGTTACAACAGTTGGCATCAGTGCAAGTTATATACAATGCTAGCTGAGCAAATCTTCCTAATTGTTTACAGCATAAAATGAGTTTCATAGTCCATGGGTTGGATTCCAACGTAATTGAAAATTCAGAGTAATTCCACCAAACACAAGGAGAATATGTTGGATTTACTTCAGTGTAAAGGAAGTGAGAGTCTGGCCCCATAGAGTTTGCTGTTTGGAGGCCACAACGGTTAGAATGAAGAATAGGAGGGAACAAAGCATCCAAGGTTATCTGCCTTTGCTCAACAGATTCAAGGACAGAGGTAAGCCAGGCTCTTAAAGACCCGGAGCTGTACGTAGTCAGCTTATTCTTTGCTGAAATACAGAGACAGAGTTCTGAAAGGCAACTACAATCTACCAAAACCGCTGTTCAACCTAAATGAAACCTGTTAATTCCAGCCCTTGATGTTTTTTCCTATTTTTGTTTCATAAAAGATGTAGACAAATGTCACAGAGTCACTAATTTACATAATGTAGCATTCTGACTCAGTGCAATTTGCTTTGATAAAATCTAGCATTTACATTAATCTAAATCTGGTTCCCACTGATGCATCTCTGTCAATAAAACAATACAGATTTATATCTGTATTTCAGGGTCTGAAGATCACCTGAGGTTCTGGTCTGATGCCTTTTTTTTTTTTTTAATCTATTTTCAGTTTTATATTAATTCCTGAAAGAATTGTTTATGATGCTGCCATTTAATGATACAATAGCCAACGTAAGTGATGAGATAACACACCCTCTGTTCTCTTAATCCGCTTCTGAAGTTTTAGTAAGAGTTGTGAATCAGTTTTACATAAATTAGCTCTTGGGAGCCAAACTCTGGCCCCTGATTCACATGATTAGGAACAGAGAATTTGGAGAGCTTGCAGTTTTGTGAGAAGCTTTATTGAGCGTAGAGAGTTGCCAAACTCTCCAGCTAGCCTGCTGACCGTATCAGCCATGACACCCACACTCAGTCCTGAGCTCCTGATGACACCTTCACCGCTCCTAAAATCCACCTCTGTTCCAACCAACAGTCTGGAGGTGAGCTTGAGGTTCTCCCAAGTCCCAAGAAAAAGTTAAGAAGGAGATAGTTACAGGAAGCTGGGACTCGTATATCAGGACAAAGCACTAAATATTGTGACTACTCTAACATCACCAGGGCATCGAGCCACTGGAGCTCCTTGAGACTTCACCTTCTCCAGAGATCTGAATCAAGGTTTAATTGTGAACACCCTGACAGAGGCCCCTGAAAGAATAACACATGCCTACTTAAAGTCAGTACGACCAACTGCCTGTCAGTTCTGGAAAGTACTGTGATTTTGGCTGTTGGTCTTGTTGCAAAAGAAGCCTCAACATTTTTGGTGAAACAGCCCCACCCGGGAGAGGCAAGGCTGAGGGGAACACTTCTGATGTTTGGCTGTGCCCTGCTTCTCTGCGGTCTACAAATGCCAGCCATGATTATATATGTTTGTTTGTTTGTTTGTTTGCATTCTGGATCTAATTCGCCACTGCCTTTCTTCAGTGTTAGCCCAAATGCAGTAAGTAAGGCTAAATTAGAACAAAACTTGAGTAATACTGTCATGAAATCAGCCTTGCTGCCTTCTGGCACACTTTAGACACAACTGAGAACTCTTGTTTTGTGCCTTTTATAAAATCTCCCTTTACTCGTTATAAGAAATTACTATTGCCACGCTGCAAGCATGACACTATCAGAAGTGAATCATTCCATTACTTTGGGGAAAAATTAATGATGCTGTCCAAAAGGGACTTTTATTCTTGTTTGCAATGTGGTAAGGCCTGGGTGGCCTCTGGCCCAGACCAGTGGCCCACTGTGGTAAACTTCGTACAGTTACAAACAAAAAAGCAGCCAGTAATCTCTACCATTGTTAAAGGTCAGAACTTTAACACAGAACATGGCAACAACTCTGGGGACTGCTTCAGCTTTTGCAGGATATTTAAATCAGAACTTAAACGTCGTTATCGCTTAGCAGGCCTACAGCACTATTACACAGATCTCAAACCTGCACAGAGGCCAGAAACCATCAGTGTTTCCATTTTTACATGCAGAGGACAGGAGACACTGAGAAAGAGCCTCAGCCCACCCCAGGCCCGGGCCTGCTGCCCCCCTCTGCGTGGCCTCAGGTCGCCCTGCATCCTTGCCAACAGGCAGAACGAGGCACCGCTGACACTGGCACCACCAGACAATACCTGGTATCAGGAAAACACCCACTGACTTCCAAAATCCAAAATGATAGTTTCTGATACTTCAAACACCATTTGGGTTATGACTCGGTAGCCCCAGTATTCCTGTAGGTTTTTAAGGCAACTAGATACAACGCTAGCAAGGAGGCCATGCAAATCTCATGTTAATGTACTTAAGATTCCTCACCCTTAATGTACCACATATAAAAAGGGACTGAATAAAGCACAGTCAAGGAAGAAAAAGAAAGAAATCTATTCATGAATCTACAACACTTTTTCTACCCAAAGAGAACGATGTTGAATGGAAACCAGATCTTACACCAAAAGCTATTCAAATACAGCAGGTTGTATTTGCTGTAGCATCTATCCAATCCAGAGATCTTTTATAGATCTGCATGATATGCACAAGTACATTAGACTTGATGTCATCTTTTTTTTTTTTTTTTTTTTTTGCATTAGAATATGAAAAATGTGAATTGTGTGCTCCATAACAACCCCGGAGATGAGAATACCCTGGTCTGTGCCCCATGGTCATCATTTGCCTCATCATCAAATGCCTTTATGACCAACTAGCACTGAGTTCAAAATGCCCTAAACATTCACCATCTTACAATCTGAGATGGCTCGCTGGGGTCTTCACTCAGGCTCCCCGCTTTCTGACTGAAAGTTCTTCAGGAAGTTCTCCATAAAGACCACATACGCACAAACCTTTGCCTGGAGGCTGTGAGCTTGCCCTGCATTGGATCCCTGGAATGCTCACCCAACTATAGCCAAATATTTCAGTGTGGTGAGGCCATGCTGTAAAGCATTTGTACTTATATCCTGGCGCTAAAGAGAAAAACAGCGGCTTAAATGACCTGGCTTGTACTTTAGAAGAAATTTTTAAACCCTGTAATAATGGTTTGCTATACATAGGTTGCAGAAATGGATGCCTTTATCAAGGCAAAAAAAGTAGTAAGAACATTTTCAGCTGTTCAAAGCCTAACATGGTTTTTAAGCATATATCTTTTTGGAGAGTTCAGCTTAAGAATGTGCAACATGCAGAAAGTGAATTGCTTCAGATGAGAAAATAGGATATCTACAAGGTATTAGCACCTAGCTCTATGTTTAATTTGTTTTTAACAAAATTCAACTGTCAGATTGAATAGCCAGCACTCCAGAGAGAACATGTCCTCCAAAGTCAGATATCCTTGGTATTTTGGGGTTACCTCTCTGGGAAGCTACCTTGCGGCAGCTGAGCAGCATGTGTGGGTGGATGTCAGACCTCTGGAGCTGCCCCCAGCAGCTATCCCCTTGTACCCCAACAACTCAAAGACTGCTCTCTTTTAGCTTCTGCAGCCAGGACCAGCCACGCTCAATCTCACAAAATGTTTTAAAGGCAGCCCCGTAAAAACGTGCGTCTAGAAATTCCCAGAGGCTCAGAGGCCTACTTCCTTGCCTCTTTACCCCTCACCTGACACAAGTCTGGCTGCTCCCCTGGCAGGGAAAGCTGTAACCAAGCTCTGGGGACAAGCTAGTCCCTTACACACTGCTGTCTATGTAAGTGGCATGGATATTACAGTTTCAGTGTGCTACCCTCTCACATCTATTGGCAGAAATAACCTCTACACAAATGTAAGAACTAGAGACTGAAAAGAAAACGGTCTTCAAGTCTTGTGGTCTTAAAGAAATTTCTTAAAGAAATTGGTCTTAAAGTCAAGACAAACGATCAGCCAAGACAAAACCAAAGCATTAAATATGTTGGGGTTTGCAAACAAATAAATCCAGCATTGGCTTTCCCAACATCTTTGTCTAACTCAAAAAGATCTCATTCACCTACTGCTGCCTCAGGTGTATTCATGTTGCAGGCCAGCTGCAACATTAATATTTTCCGTCCCCACAGTTGTGCAGACGCTTTCATACAAATACTACATTCTTTAGACCCAGAGGGAAATTCTTGCTGCCTGCACTTTCGCAGTTGAGCTGCACAGCACTCTGGGAGACTTAAATATGGCACAGTAGTTCTATTGTTTAATAACATTAAAACTGCTTGTTCTCTTGTGATTCTGCAGAAGCCAAAAGATCCTGGAGTGTAGCAGTAAGCGCTAATCTGTTCTATACCTATCAGCCAGTTTTCTTCTTCCTAGTGGCTCCCACTTGTTGGTTTTATTTTAGAGATGACTACAGACACATCGGGATACAATAGATCTCCACCACTGTCACTGTGAGGTTTATGTTTCTCTTTACACATATGAATTTCATTGGCATTTTTCATTGAACCATCTGGATTTAAACAGACTCAGCTGACTAAGAGGAAATTCCAGTTTATCAGGAAGATTTCCAATTGCTGTTTCTTTATGTCAAACAAACCTTTCATGCCTTTATCTACCAACACTGTAATTGCCACAAACAGACCAAGTAAAGCAAGAAAGTACAGTACAAAAATAGCATAAACCTGTCAGTGGATCTGCTAGACTTTCAAGAAGATCTCTGTTTTGTCCTAAGCCTCCACTTGTTGAGGAACAAACTTGCTTTTTGTTGTCATTAACAACCCACCGTTCACACTGACATGGTGGAAGCCATGCAGCCCCAACAAATTTAAAGTCAGAGCAAAACCACATCACACAAAGAGCACAGGTAAAATCACACATGCAACAGGCTGACAGCACATCCTGCCTTCTGGGAATCTGGGCGTACTCAGTTACACAACTTAAATTTCCTCATTGAAAGGCATACCTGAAATTTGAAATTGTGGGAAAGGACAGTTCAGGCTCTACTGACCATAATTTTTTCTATTTGCTGCCACCCATTATCATAAAAGAATACATCTCCCAAGCAGTGTCAAACAGCCTGCAACAAACTTCTGTCAGATCACAGGTAGCAGGTTGAGATTACCCCTCCTGACTGGCTGAGATCCGCACGCAAGCCTGTGTAACTGCTAGCTTATCTCCCAGATCTCCAGTGCTGGCCTACATGGGCACTCTGGAAGCACGGGTGTCTGTGGATCTGCTGGACACCAGGGGCACGTGTTTGCATGGCCCCCAAGGTGAGCTCTACCCACCTCCAGCAAGCACCAAGGCACTTGTGCTCTGTTTAGCATCCTGCCTGGGACTGCTCTCAGCGACAGCAGACACAGGCTCTAGATTTCACAGTCAGAGTAATGACAAAGTCAGTGGGGCAGATACCAGTATAATGAAGAGAAATGTCCAATAATGATAGTAAACATTTCTGTATTTTTGCTTATTGAATCAAGGATTGCCAAGCTGAATGCAACTGTCTATTAATAATTGAGAAAACTACAAGAGATGTTCTTGGCACTGAAACCTTTTCTAAATAGAAAACGTTCTGTCCAATATAGGACAGAAAACTTGAGACTGCAGGCATGTTCAAGGTATCTTTTAAATGTAACACTAGGAAATTCACAGTAGTGTGTCCTTTTTTCACTCTTCAGCATTAATTTTGCTTGTTCACACCAATGACTACTCCAACAGGTTAACTCCAGGTTTTATACGGAAGAAAACAGAAAAATGTATTTATGACTGCTGGGGATCCTTTCTTTCTTTTGACCACTAGGAACTTTACCAGCTGAGGGGACGAGTGACTGCTTTCCTCTAATACAGATGCCTCTTCATTTCTGAGGACCTACCGGGTAGCCTGAAACCTGACACGGGCCTTGTACTTGTGCCTGGTTCAGTAACACACAGTGCTTCTGCCAGCCCACAGGGCTCGTTGGGTATTACAGGCTCAGTAGATGGGATCACTTTTTTTTTTTTAATTAAGTACAGTAGAACCTTTTTACAGTTATGCCAATCTAAACTTTGCATGTCTTTACTGAAGTGTTTTTTTCATTATAATCAGAATTACAATTAGGCAAAATTGGATGCAGCAAAAACACTTTTCATTCTGGTTCTGCTGTAAACAGAATTTCACTATCTAGATTTGTGGTAGGTACACTCCAGCACTCCATTTTATTTAACTAAAAACAATGTTTAAAAAATTTAACTGTATTACTACTTTTGCTACAAAGCAATCTCCACACGTTCTGCCTACGAGTAACTTTTCCTTTCCAAATGAACTGTTGGATATACCAAAGGTGACACTGCTGGTATAAAATGAGTTAGTATGGAGCATGCTTTTCCCTCTAGAAATGCCTAAGCGACCAATATGTTACCACCTCCCTGTGAAGTTTCACAGGACCAAAGCTGTGGCAACAGAGCAGAGCAGCCTCCCATGGGGCAGCTCCCTTTTAATCAATGACCCTTAAAGCTGCCCCTGTAGTCGATGACTGACAAACAAATTCAGCTAGGTGTCAGATATCCAACAAGGTAAAGTCCTGCTCACAGTGGAGTTTGTTGACTACACTACTGTTGGAAATACTCACTCTGGGTATAATATTTGTATTTCTCAAAGTACAAGAGCTGTAATTGTACAAATAATAATATATAGATGTTGAATAGCCTTACATAAATTGTTTCTTCTGTTTAACCTTGAGATTTCTAGGGAAGAGGGACAGCATTTGGAGATACCCACATCAGATCCTTTCGTGTGTTACAGGACGGCAGTGAAGCTTTCAGAGAGCATTGCTGCAACGCCAGATTTTCAAGGAAAGGTCTGCAACACGCAGGAAGAAGAGCACAGGCCAAGACAGAAGGTGAAAAAACACTGAATAATCTATAACGTAAACACATGCATTGACTGCACAGGTAGCTGGCAAACTAAACAGATGCACAGCTAACTGCACTGTAAAATCACTACCACTTAAGAGCAGAGAGCTAGAGGTGGATAAGAGGCACAGCTGGTCAAGCAGATATGGGCCCTTCACGTGCCATTTGGACAGCCAATTTAAAATGCCCTAGGATGTAGCTAGGAGGTCTGGAATCTTTCAGAGTTTTTTTCCCCTCAGGTTACAGGTCCTCGTGCCCTGGAGCAGGCCCTTGCAGCAGCTGCGGAAGAGCTGGGCTCCTCTGCCACGTGCCACTGAGCTCCATGCAGCATCACGTAGCAGCATCCTCATTTCATTTGTTTAACAACAATGAATTAGGAGAAGGAGCCCTCTGAAAGAAAGAAGCTCCACGTGGTCCTAATTTACCAGAATGGTGTCAACTTGTACAAAAAAAGGTGATGAGTTGTAAGGAAAACTGGCAGCCGTCCAAAGACAATCTCCCTTCAGATACAAATTCTGGCATCTGACAAGATGGAAGCTCGTTTAATCTATTCTGCAACTGTCCAAATATGTTTCCACCCTGGTCATTCTTTCTTTCTCACTCTGGTAATTTTTCTAAGAAAGTATGCTTGGGCCTAGGCGTTCTGTTGCGAGTGAGAGCGCTTCATGCCAAAGAACAAACAAGAGAAAAGAGACATTAAAGTCCTGTCTGGCGACACCATTAACAAGTTCACAGTCACCATTTCCTTCTTCCTCCCCTGCACCAAGTGTTTCTTCCCAGACAGTGATCCAGACTGCTGATAGCTCTGGCAGGGAGCTTTTACCAGAAATTTTAGCAGGAAATGTTAATTTGCAAGCCTCGGTGTCCTCCCTCAGGGAAGAGGGACGTTACATCTGCAGAGCCCAACTGCGGGGACGCAGAGCTCCTCTGACCTGCCTGCGACGTGCGAGAGAGAAACTTCAGCGTGGCTCTAGCAAAGCTGAGTAAAAAACCAACTGCACTCATTTGTTTTCTTTTTCCTTTTTCCCCCAAGCAATGAAATACTAGAAGAATGTCCAATGCACACAGAAAAATTCTATTAATGAAATATCCAATTTAATGTAGTTTCATAGCTTAACTCTGAACTCAGACTGATTTCCAGGACCCAAAGCCTAGCTGGGAACTTGCAGGCTTGGAATTTTAAAAAACAACTATTTTGCTTTGTGTAAAAACTCTACATCTCTATAAATCCGTGTAATGGTAAAAAGAACTTGTGTGAAACAGTAAATATAACACAAACTACTAACAAATTAGATATTAGGGATAAATAGTTTTCTGGACTAAAGTGTAACATCTTAAGTGAGAGAAAGGAAAAGACAGACTCACTTTATGAACAGTTCCAGTAAGGCTACAGTAAAACTACAGGTTGCTTGCAAAATTAAAAAATAAACCTATAAACTCATTGAAAAACGATGCAGATAGGACTCTTGAAAAGTTTTATTACTTAGATCACCTGATTTCTTTTTCTTCCTCTATGAACTTTGAGCATAAGTCTGTAATTATTATAAGTGCAGGAGAGAATAGTGTTTTCGATTAGGAAAGCTTTTATCAACCATGAGAAGTTTCATTTGATTTGTTTTATGTGTTTGTATGTTCCTCTGAGCCAGGACAAATGTTCTTACCACATTCATATTTGTGTGGTTAGCAGATTTTTCTGCATCTCTTTTGTCCTTATCCTCCAAAGACAAAACAAATGTTGTACTGCTGAACGTTGAACTTTGAAATTTTTGTGCTGCATTGCGACAGTAATATATTTTGACTAACTATATGAGCCGCTAACATGTACAGTCTAGGCAGCTGCCATGGAACACCAAAGGTCTACTATTTTTCTTCACTGCTAACTTTCAACCAATGTGGTACTCTGGATGACTTCAGAATATAGTATGAGTTGCATAATTTAATCCAGTTATATTTCTAATACAATTTTGCTAAGAACATTGAAGTGTATTTCAACAAAACAAACCTTCCATAGAACAGCAGGAAAATATTAGAGGTGGCATCAAACCACTGACCCATTAGATATAAATTACTCACAGCATGTTCCCCACAAAACAGAGTAACAAAATTTGCAGCCCGTAATATGAGGCTGTACCCAGAAATACTTTCCAGATGAAACAAGCAAGATTTGCAGTGGTTTTGTGACACAATCAGCAACTTCCTGCTATTGGAAGAGAGATTATCTAGTGCATTTGGTGCTCTGATTCTGCCTCCTTGTACACCTCCTTTTCCTAGCTGAGTGAGCCATAAAACCTGACGAGGATGCTCATACAAACATAAGCCCCATCACTGCTCTGGGTGTCCTTTCCTCTCTGTGCAGCTAGCTCTGAATGCTGAACTTCTGAATTACTTTAGTTAAGTAAATCTAGCAAATACAATGACTACCAAGCATGTGTGATATTTTAGCCCCATGGCTCTTCCTTATTCTACAAAGATATAGCCCTGTCGGTGTTACCCATGTACTCTTAAGAAGTAACATGTGGCTAGCTTATAAGTTTATAGTGTTTAAACTACCTATGACTGATTTCTATTTATTTATTCATTTACAAGAGAGGCACATCTATGCTAGGAATAATATTTTTCTGATATGGGTGACTCTGGTCATATCCCATGTATTACATTTCTACTTCAGACAGAGTTTTAGGGCAGAATTTCATAGTGTTTACAACAACTTAATAGCTTGTTTTGCTTTAAAATTCAGATTTATACTTTTAGCTTTTTTTTTTTAATTTGCATGGCATTTATTCAAGGTAAAGTTTCTTATGCAAGAAGCAGCATTTCACATAGTCTGCAGCAAGAAACACCTTCTGATAAGTACAGACCTATTTTTGCAGTACAAGATAGTATATTTTCTTCCTGAAATGTTCCATTATTTGCAGTATTTCCATCGTGCAAGTTTACTTTTATTTTCTTTTTAATTCAGTTATTAGTGCAGTGCCTATCAGTTGTTTTCTTGATACAACTCTCCCAGTCTTATCTGGAACTCTCCCAGTTTCATCTGTTTGGAAAAACTGTGTCCCTTTGACTGCAAGCCACTGGCAATGGTGAGCATTTGTTTCATTCTCTGTTCTGTCGTCTAAGACAAGACTGAACAACTGGAGCCTCCAGCTGATTCTATCAGCACTCCAGGAGTCAGAGGCAAACATCTGGAATTTATTTGTTAGAAATAAAATAAATGACATCTTTTCAGGAGTTTTAGCTTGCACCTGTACTTATAAATCTCCTCCACAAGGACAAGTTATGAATAAATTCAATCAGGAGCAGGAGGCAGAGGGCTCTTTTGGCTCAGCCCCAGCGGAGGGCCCCAGGAAGGACAGCACCGAGGTGCCCTGCAGGCAGTTTGCTCAGAGCTGCTCTCTCCCACCCAACAATGAGCAATGTGCTGCATTAGGCCTCCTGGGGCCCGCTGGGTTTCAGTGCACGCATCCTGCCTGCTCTGTTCGACTGGGTCAGGGGGTCCCTGATCTCCTGGTCCCCTCTCCCCAGTGGAGTGCTCCATCCATGCTAGGAGTTAATTCCAGCTTTGCTGTGGGAGAAACGTAGCCCCGAAGGTCATTTTTGTTGCCTGTAATGCCAAGAGTGGTTCCAACTTCAGCAGAAGCTGCAAAAGGGAATGGAAATGAGGAACTAAGGGAGGAATTTAGGAGGACAGTACTGCAAAAACAGAGTAGTAATGGGGGAGCAGAGGTCAAAAGAATCAAACACCACTGCTGTTATCTGATGGGAGGGCACAAAGGTACAGGATGAACCTCTGAAAATATGCAGAGGAGGGAACAGGGAATACACAGAGAGGAAAAAGGGCAGCAGAGAAACAAAGAGAGAGAAGCCCCTGCCAATTGTTTGGATGAAGGTTACCTTTGCCTAGGCACTGCACTCATTGTCTGCAGCCGTCTCCTTTCCTGCTGCTTTCCTGAGCCTCCCTGAGCACAGACAGTGCTCGTTCCAAATCGGAAGGTGACTGATGTGGTCCTGTGCTATGGGCAGGTCCACACGAGGGACTAGATCAACTTCTCTATTTTTGCTTGTACAGAGTACAAGGTCTTCATTGCAGGGGCTTAACAGCCTGAAGTGAAAGCTGACTGCACCTCATCCAGCTTGACCTGGCAGACTGTCTTGGAGAAAATTCACATTTAGGGATTGGTAAGATCTCAGCAATACAACCCCATTGCAAATAGAACCAAACACCTGGGCATGCAAAGCAAATTCACACAAGTTTACCCATGGCTGGGTACCGCAGCCAGTTCATTTCTCCATACAGTGAATATGGGGCCCCACTAGTGAAGCAAGATGCTGCAAGAACAGGCACTCGGTATTGTGCAGGAACTAGCTATATTCCTTTCTGACCATAAGGGCAGGCAGAAGGAAACATCATTTTTGTTTCTGCAGAGACCCAAACATGAAGAAGTCAGAAAAGACCAAGAGAACACAGCATTGCTGTGAGGTGACAGCCCACACACTCCGCAGTCAGTACTTCGATTACATGGACTGAAAACATCAGAGAGACACTTCAGCAAAACTGAATCTAGTCATGAAAGCCATTAAACAAACAAACAAAGACAAACTCAACCACCCCAGTGATGGGCTGGTTCCTACAGATGACTCTAGCATACCCCGTTGGTCTGTTAGTCATCAGATGTTCCCTGACTTTTCCACTGCTCTGTAGGGCAACTCCAAATGTTTTTTTTTGTTTGCTTTGGTTTGTTTTCTTAAATAAAGGACATTAGAAGATTCCTTACAAGAACTGCTTTCATGAAGTGATCAACTGCTCTTAACCAAGTACACAAGACGTTTGGGGAAAAGAAAAATAGTATCTGGAGGTGGGGTAATGCTAAGCCAGGGGAAACCATTTGCAGCACGGCAGACCTACAGAAGAGCTCGAGAAGCACAAGAGTCAAGCACCATAAGGCACACAGCGTGCCCCATTTTTGCAAAGGTTCTTTCTTTTTTTCCAATAGATACATCCTCTTGCAGTGCATGACAGGAGGCTAACATGGTGATGCTGTCAGTATTATCGAGTAAAGCTGCCCAAAGCTCCGTCTGCAAGAACTGTTGAACTAAGGTCTGCATTGCTCATCACTGGTTCTTGTCCAAGGGGAAGTTAATAACCCTGTGCCACCGGCCAAAAACCAGGCAAACCAAAAATGTAAGGGGATCAGACCCCTGGCAGAGCTTCAGTATTCCTGATCTCAGCAATCAGACTCCGCTGCACTAGCTAGCAGGGGAACCGGCGATGCATGCCTTGCTGACAGTTCCTCAGCATTACGGCACAAGCAGCTTCAGAGTCAACAGTTTGCAGAATGTTTTGCACCACCTGGATGGAGGTGGTTTCACACATACATCATACAACACCAAATTATAAACCTCCTCAGTTATAAACCTGGCTGCTCCGGGAAGGAATCTATTAAAACAATTCTTACAACTCAATTAAAACAAAAGCATATTCACGACAGAATAAAGTTAAAAAGAATAATAAATCTAAAAGCCATTGAAAAAGAAAATTACTGTAACAAACATGGGGTTTTATCACTGCTCATCATTTAAATTGTCAGCTTTATCCTCATGGCAAGCAGGCAGCTCTTGTTCACAACTGAACACCTACTTTATTTATTTAGCTATGCTGCATTTAACCTTACATCCTGTCTGCTGGGTGCATCCGGCTCCACAGATCTCCATGCAGCGAAGCCTTAGCATAAGGTGGGGGAGCTACTTTCCACAAGCCAAAAAACAGGAAATTTGATGACATTGTTCAGTGAGCAGACGTCAGCAGAGAGTGATACAAAAGAGTAAACAACTTCCTAGCAGCAGCAGACAAATGGGCCGGAACTACTGGAATCCTGTGATGTCTGGTGTGTTTTGCATGAAAATTACTGTCTCGATGAAAGGGAGCGATCTTCATCCGATGCAAATTGGAGCTGCTCCCTGGAAATCAAGGAACCACACAGCAATTTGGTCTGTTTAAGATCTGACCCCAAATCTTTACCTTTCTGATCATGAAAATACCATTTTTGAGAGTTCACATTGTTAATATTCTGAGTATTTTGTAAATATTCTTATTTTAAAGCACAAAAAGCTGATGTGAATGAAAAGAATAAATTTCAGTGAGTGTATGGACGGCAGTATCAGAAATGCAGATGCCATTTCCTTATGATCACGTTACTTTCAGTCTTACATATATTACAGTAACGACATATAAACATATATTCTTGTTAAAATATTTTGATATGAACCAAGCCCAGCACTCTGCCAATGGAACGGAACCAGTAGGTATGACATCTCCTTTCTGTATTTCAGTGTTTGCTTTGTGAAATCTTCTCTCATATTTTCCAACTATGAGCAAATGTCAAATATGATCCAAAAAAATAACCTCTCGGTTAGGTGTATGACTCAAAACCAGGTTACAGCAGGCAGAAAGGAAATGTAGGGAAAGACATTTTTGCTCTAACTGAATGTCATTCTGCCCATCTCTGTCCAATTTAATGATCCCTTAACTGTAAAGAGTAATATCTGACCATTGACCACAAATACAGAGCTTCTCTATTGCATCCCAAACAACTACATCAATAAAAACTGTATCCTCTGGACAAAATCTTTTCCCTACTCAGCTACTGTAAAGAGACCACTGAGGCATATTATTTTTCAGTTCTTTTACGTTGCCTTTTAAGCTATTCCTTTCAAAGGGTGGACGCAGAGAATCGAGTCCTATTCTAAACAAGTACGTTCTTAAGAGGAGCTCATGATAAACAGACTAGGAGGCTTCTGGGGGTTTTATGATCTTGGAAGATTTGGGGATCTTACCAAAAATACACAGGAATGTTCCCTGGGAGGATGCAATTCAGTAAGTACAATCCCAGGGCTCTCCTCTCATCCAGGTATCCCTCCTAGCCAAAATATAAACAGAATAGACTCCTAAGATTAAAATTAGCAGCTAAATTTAGAGCTGTCCATGAGACTGCCTTACTCTCAGTAAGAGAGAGATGGAACAACAGGAAAAAGCCAGATGCTTCTCAGCGCTCCTCGCCAAATTCTCCTCTCCTTGGAGACACAAGAAGTAATATGTAATCCTGGGGAGGAAGACACACCAATAACCATGTCAACGCTGCAGTCAAATGACAAGGCAAACACACTGGGCCAAATCTATCTGTAATGTAACTCTAGTAACTTGAGCAGACTTTGTTCTTCCTAAATACTGGCAAGTGGCCATAGGCTAACAAACGGCTAGACAAAAAAAAAAACAAAAAACATAACACCCAAACTGCTACAAATGCCTATAAAAAAGAGCAGGTCTACAAAAAAAGCAAAGCAAAACAAAAAGCACCAAAAAAAAACAACAAATTGCTTCTTATTCCTCACTCTACTTACATCACAATTTTCCTGGTTTCAATTAATTTGTGATTTGGGAAGAGTTACCACTAATTTGCAGTGTTTTGCTTGAGTAAGGGAAAAGAGAAGATACTGTTCCTTCAGACTTAACAAGTAAATGTGGGCAAGCAGTCTGGGACAGGCGGGCACGCCACGAACCCATAGGTTTGGTCGCATTTGCCAGCCCCTCCAGGCTGTGGTGGAAGCTCCTCACGGACCTCTCGAGCACCTGGCTGGTAGTGGACAAACAGTGAGCACTGTGCAAGCACGGCCTAGGCCACTTTCCCAGGACATGCCACTGTGCAAGCAGTCACCAGTAACAGCATGGGAACTCTCAAGAAGCTTACGTTGGCTCGCGGCCTACGTTAGTACCTCTAACAACTCAGCACGTCCTGACTGGAGACTGGATGTTATGTGCCCACGTATCCCACTTCAGATCTGGCTCACTGAAGCCTCAACCGCTCTGCTCAGAAACACGCCTGTAACGAAAAGCTTTGGTGGTGGTTTCTTCTTTTAGGCGATGTGCACAGATCTGGCCAGGCATGGGAACACATGCAAGCCCACAGCCTCTGGAGGCCGAACGGGGCCTAACCCTGCCCAAGGCTGTTGAGCCGCATGAGCTCACTCCAGTTCTCTCATTCTTCCCTGGCTCCTCAGTTTGAACGTAAAAACCAAGGGCTTAGAAAGCAAGCTCCTGTCTAACGCTGATCACACACAACTGTCCTCTAACTTTGGTTACATGATAATGTTTAAATACATACGTTACTAGCAAAAACTTCCAAGAATAAACAAATCGATCTGGAGGAATGCCAAAATATTTATCAGAGAATGACATTCAGTTGGGTGTGACAACAAAGTCAAAAAGTTAATAACTTATCTGAAGACCAGGTTTCTGCAAAACCTGCCGGGCTCTAGGATGAAAACATTATTTTACTACAACTCCCTTTCCATATTTTCTTTCCACTACAGCTTACGGCTAATAGATAGATATGGAGAGAGACCTTGCTCTGACCTGCAGCAACAGCAACGATGGTGTTGTGACACAACCGAGTGGAGTTAGATGGCTATACAAGCCTGTCATCCACATGCCACTCTTATTTAGGGCCTTCCATTGTTAAGCCCTGATTTATATCAATAGAGGTGAGTGTGGTGACCAAGGGCAGACAGCACGTGGTTTTGAATATAAATGAAAGTATGGCATGCTATTGTGTGCGAGCACAGAAACGGGAGCAGCATAGGAAGGGTGGGTGGCTGCGCCGAGCCATCTACTGATAGAGCCTACTGTCTGCTCAACACGGGGCCGTGGAAAAGGGCAGCAACCTCTGCAGGACCTCCCTCCCCGTTCCCGGTGGCCCGAGGCTCTGACCGCCAGGTACGGCCAAACGCGGGGCATTCTCCTGTCCTCTCTGCGATGCCACACCGCTGAGACTGACCCTGCAAGCCAGGCCACCGCCTCCTGATCTTTGCCATGCAGCTAAATGGAGATCTCCTCTTGCCTTCTGTGTCTGGAATATATGTCGTTATCACCTTTGTTTAACTGAATTTCTACATATTGGTTAGTTTCGTGGAAATGTATTTTGGAACTATACTTCTGCCGTGCAGTGTAATGGCACTTTCTAACCAGTTCAAATGAGTAACAAAAAACTAGTCTAGGTTTATGGGAGAGTTAAGCTGGAGGCCACTAGCTGTGGTATTTCCCCCATTTTACACCTATTTTGAGTTACTTTACATTAAGTTACAAATGGACTAAACTGAAATGTTTTCTGATATAAAAAGAGTGCTTGTGAGGAAAAAACGACAGCTCCAAGGGTTAGATGCACCTACCACTCGCCATCCACAAAGGGGAATGTGTTTCTTACGGGCTCCCTGCACAGTGCTAAGCTTTGTTTCTGTAGAGATTTTGACATATGGCCGAAGTTAGACCTTAAATTAGAATATTCCTCTTTGAATTGAGAAATGATCTTTCTGTCCAAATGAATAGTGTATTCAGTGTGAATAAAGCTTCTGCTATTGCACAGCTCATCTTATCTACTGATGTCATTTCCTTAGTTGCTTCTATAATATTAATAATCACCATATAGCCAAAGAGGTCATATACTAGGAATGTATACTTTAAAATTCTTCGACATTGCAGAAAAGTTTGAACAAAAAATCTATGTTTCTGGCTGGCTGGACACACTGAATGACTGCCAGGAAATGACGTTATGTCATTTAAAGGTGGGGATAAAGAAACCTGTCTACTTAGGGAAAAATACCCCAGATTGCAAGAAAAATGCAAGAGTTGAAGATAGAAAGGAAAATCATTAATGAGTAATGAACCTAACCTCCCTTAAAAAGCAGAAAAGGACCATAAACAACGTAGTCACATCAATATAACCAAAGGATCACATGAAAATCACAAAGATATGATTTATGGATTCAGGATGTTTCTGATGCAATTCTTGATGATCCTCAGTCTAAAATGACTTTCAGCAGTGGCTTCTCTTCTCCTGAGCACAGTGGAAGAAGCTGCCTGGACGCAACATTTTCAGCAGTCAGTCCCTAGTTGCACAGGCACCTCAGTGATTCCCTGTTACCTACCCAGCTGAAAGAGCAGAGGAAAGAAAAAGTGCCGGCGCCACCTCTTCAGAGCTCTGCCACGGAGGTGCACCACAGAGTGAGCACACCGGGCACATGCGGAGACCCTGCTCTGTTGGAAACCGAGGAGCTCATGGGACTGTCTGACCTGAGCTGCTGGCAGCGGAGCGGGCTCTGGGAGGACCTGCATGATCCAAATCATTCCACACTCTTCTCTTGAGCTTTAACAGGCTATCCACACCAAGGATATATATATATTTGAAATATAAAGTATATTTGAAAAATAAAGTTTATGTTTTTAAAAAAAGATAACCAAGACATTCTTTAGCATCTTTGATTTATAGAAGCCCTTCATGTCACCACATATAATTGTGCATGGAGCATTTCTCTTCTTGAAAATTACTTTCTATTAAAAAACAACTGTTTCTACATTGAAAGTTTAAAAACTGTTTAAAATTCTACATTAAAAAATGTAAATTTAAGGTGGTCTTTTACATAGACACTCTGACCTTTTATATATTAGAAGTCATTCTCTAAGGTATTTCAGAGCACAGAAATACTACTCTGGGAAAGACCAAGATACCGACTTGACAAAGTCTTTATAAACCAAGCAGTTTTAGACAGAATTTTCTTCCTCATAGTAGCTTGGGTATGTGTTCTCCCCTGAACATATTCTTTTCTCTTCACTAGCGAGTAGCAATGTTACCAGATCTAGCATCTTTTTAAGGGATCTCACAATATTTAATCTTTTCCTCAAAGCCAGAGTTGCAGTTCCTGGGGCCATGTGACTGCATGAGATTGCCAGCTTTCCTGGCAAAAAAAGGTTACTTTTACCTCCTGCAGCTGCAGAAAAAAATAAGCTCGAATTTTTAGGATTGAAGCAATTCAAACACCAAAACAGTAAGGAGAGAACCAAAGCGTGCTTGTACTTAAAATAGATTCATTTCCCATACCCAGTGCATTTTTTGACTGGAATAGAGATTTTTAATTCTCTGGAGTTGGCAGTACTGCACCACTGCAGCAGAAATAGGTCACAACTGCTGTAGGACTTTGATCTGAGCAAGAAAGGCGTTAAGCACTAAGCAAAACAGGGTAAAAGGGCAAGGATCAGCCTGATTAACTCCTGTGCCTGAAGTCAGACCCTCCATCAATATTCAGAAATCTGTTTTCAGCACCCAGTTCCCAAATACAGGGCTGCCACTTTCAAAGGAGACACGGAACAGGAAAACGAGCATTTGGAGTATCACACGGCCTTATGGTCCTGGACAGACAAAAGTAACCTGGGCTAGCAAGTAGCACAAAACAAAGGTCAAAGGTGGAAAGCGCTGGTTCCAGTGCATGCCCCGCTACAGCAGCAAACACAGAAACAGGTATAGCCAGCACAAAAGGTAGCTGGAGACTAGAGATCAGCCTGCACATGGCAAAGAAGTAAATTAATAATTTACACTACAAGAAAAGCTTGTCCTTTCACAGGGCAGAATGTCAAATCACAGAGCTAGAACGCATCTGCAGAGGTTATCTAGATCGTTCTCTGTCCTAAGGCAGGATTCATTCAGTTATGTCACCCTTAACTCATATTTGCCTAAGTCTCTTTTAAACTCCATGACTCTCAGCAACCTACTGAATTGCTTCACTGTCTTCTCTGTTTGGAGCTTTTTCCAATCTACCAAACTCCAATATTCTCTATAATTAAGGCTCGTTATAATATCTCTTGTCCTATTCACCATGGACATGAAAAATTAATCATTCCCTTTCACTTTGCACAGCCTTTTGCAGATCTGAAGGCTGTTTAGTTAGTGGAAGTAAAGGACTTGTTACTTTTCCTTTAAGTCCAAGCATTTAAAAAAAAATAAATTAAAAACACACAAAAAGGTTGTAAACACTCATGGTAGCTGTATAAACGATGACTTGTGAGCAGTAGCTGGTCTAGCTTGAACACGCTTTACAGGGATTGCAGGAGGGATGCACACGCACACAGAGAAGCAGCTGGGCACAGAAAACATCCTGGAGCATGATGACCCCTACCAGTTGGATCCCAATTTCTAGGAAGTGCCTAGAGAGTACAGGCACTGACTTCCATGGAAGCTCTTCTGTTGAAAACAAAGGCCCTGCACCTCCACAAAAGGACTGTGCCCAGGGCAACACACAAACACCTGCTCATCTCTTATTAAAACTAAGAGAGTTTTAAAGTTTGTGCTTGTCTGCTTTGCTGAATCACGGCTTGGTGTTGTACACAAAGGAGGCTATAATACACATTCATTTTCAGTCTGACAACCTACACATTATAGGAATTATACAAATTACATCTTGTTCTTAGGATTGCACTTGGACCATTTTTGTCAGTCCCCAAAGAGAGAATTTCACTGGATGTTTATTACAACAGCTGGGATTAACAATGTGCTCTAGTAAAGACACTAGAAATCCTAGCAGGAGGTAACTGTATAATTACATTTCTCACAGACTTTTCAGAATGAAATACAAATCTCAGTTAGTGCTTACTGACATCTCCAGAGCACGTAAACTCATAAAAGAAGTTTTCATAGATCTATTAAAGGAAAGAGAAAAGCTTACTGGAAAACAACAAACTGGTCACACTTATCTTACTTAATTTGAATGAGGCTCTGGCAGACCAGAAAGTATAAAGGAAACAGTTGTGTAATGCTTCATGACTGCTTAGAATGGAAAAATGCTTCTTCTTTTATCTTGGCTTGTTATAAGAGATTGGGTCAGAGTACAACACGGCTTAAATGGGAAATTATGCCTATGATCAACTACAGTTTTTAAAAGTTGTGTGCACACATTGTACGGTACCAGGGTAGATTTGAATCATGTTGAAAATAGAATAACTTCTATTTGATAGGAAGTTGTGGCTTTAACTTTAGAGCAAAAAAGCAATAAATTGAGTATCAAACTTTCTTGCAACTGAGACAAGGAAGACAGAGTACGTATTCTCATGGGAATAGGAAATAAATTCAGCAACATCTATTTGATTCTGGTAAATGCATACGCCATCTCTTTGTTCTCTGACTCTCCATACATTAACTGACAAACAAATTAGCAGAAAATTGTCTTTCCCATCAATTTACAAGGCTTCCCATCTGCATATATCTCAGCCCCTGATATGCACTAGCACTGCAGCATGTCATGGAGGCTGTGAACTTCACCCAGACGGACCTAAGTGGGGAACGCTCTGCTCTCGTTAAGGTCACTGCAGCATCCCAACCCAAAAGAATCGGGGGCTTCTGTTCTGAGCGCTGCCTTAAGTCTCAGCCTTGCTTGGGAGCCTAGAGACATGTTGTTTCTCAGCGCAACCTCCCTGACTGTTGCACTGGTTGTGTTCCAACAGATGCAACAGAAACAAACAGTGAACATAGTCCTGGCCCGAACAGGCACAGCTCTCACAGTCTTCTGCCTGAGCTGCACCAGCAGGAAACTCTGCTCTATACCATAAAAATAGGCTTTGAGTTTTTCAAAACAATATGTTAGCCTTCCCATTGTGATATTATGCCATACGTTTCACGTGCCAGACATAAAAGTCAGGGTAACACGTACTGAGATTTTTACAGCTTCATGCCAAGAACACCCCCAGTGCTTTTGCTCTTGAATCTTGCGCTTCTTGTTAATTTAACTTGAACTCCGTGTCTTCTGAGGCAAGAGTACTGCAGTGCACCTACAGTTTATTGTTGTTACCTCTGCTCAGACAGACCTTATTAATAGGCAATATAATATTACATCAATGACTGTGAGCACCAGCAGCAGTAAAAATGACCCAGGTGAGGACCTGCCCCTTTTTATACCTTTACTTAGGAAGTTTCACCTTTCACAGCTGCAGCTGGCTGAAGTACATTTCATTGCCAACGGTTTTCTACATGTTCCAGCACTAAAAACTCAAGACTTGCAAACAGATGACATTGAAATCACAATACTTTAAAAAAAAAAAAAGAGCAAGAAAAGCAACAATGGCAATGCACAGGCTTAGCACAAATCTCATCATCTGTTTACACTGGCCATCTCTCAAACCACTGGCCGATATTCGACTGCTTTTGCAATTATTAATCCCAAGAACCCAAATTCATTTAAACGTGAATGACTAGATTCTGATACTTTCTCTCCTGCTGTGCAGACCCTTACTCCTTTAAAAGTCTGGACAAAATAAAAGTGTCCCAATTAGCAATCTGATTTAAACTTGAAACAAATCTGGAAATTTCAATTCCAAGTGAAACTGTAGCAAAAATCCTTCACATTTAACTCTGCATTCACCCCAGCATTTCTACCAGAGCTGAACAAGCAGTCAGCAAATAACCTCATGTAGGACCAGATCTTCAGGCAGCCACAGCCAGCTGTCGCTGCATGGGACTCCAGTGAGCTGCACAAACTTACACCAGCAAGAGGCCATGTTCAGAATACAATTTCTAGTGCCTGTGTGTGAGCGAACCCTTTTTTTTTCTTTTTAAACTTTTCACAGCAATTACATTTTGTGCAGTGCCTCCAGACCGGCAGGCTGCATTGGGTTGGGACCCTGCACAAACCTACAGCAAAGCCGGTGCAGTGAGGGGGGTCCCTGCTGGGTCCCTAGCAGCTCCCCAAAGCGTCCAACCCCCTTATTTGACTGGGACAAGTCCTGTGGTGATAGTGCCCTTCCTGCTGGGGGGCAGGTGGCAGCCCAGAGGAGAACGAGGAGTGGGATCTCTCAGGGAGGCAAAGCAATGTGAGGAGTTATCTCCGACCAACATTTTAGGGATGACAACTAATTTCTACAGGAACAGTTGTGGGCCAGAGCAGATCACACTCCAGGGCAGACCAACAGCAATCAAGTCTTCATTCCAACATCTTGTAGACATCTTCTTGGGCCCCAGAGTGTTGTCACAGGTAACAAAGGCCTAAGGCTGCCCTAGGGTTAATGCATCCCTTCCCAATTCAACATATTCTCCACTTGGACATTGTTCCTGTGACAGATGAAATCCATCCCTTTCTTTTCTTTGTTTGTCCTCAGACAATAAAGAAATCTCACAAAGGGTCAAGCCGCATCATCCCTGTTGCCAGCTAACAATTCCTTATCGCCATTACTCATTTATAGTGTTTGTGTTTTCCCCTTGCCATAGCAACGACGCAGCCCGCTACAAAGAGCCTGCACAAAATAAATCAATGGAGTCTGCGGCCCGGAGAGCTGCCCGGCTGAACAGCGGTTCGTGTCGAGGGGAGAAGGTGGGGGACAAAGCCTGCTACGCATTATCATACCCGAATCACAGATTTTTATCGTTCATACGCTAGTAATTGGCAAGCGCGATGTCCAAAGAAAACTGGCTAGTATAAAATCTTACAGGGAGTATAATACGAGGAGGACATGCATGAGATGGCCGTGATTATTAATCATCATTGTAACATTAAATGTTGATATTACACGTAAACATCAGAAATTTGGCCTCTACATCAGTGACCCTGCAGTCCATGAGACACAGGCCTTGATCCCTCCTTATACCTGTGCCCTTTATTCCTACGAACAGCCCTGCTGCATGAGATGTAAGACTTGCTCAGTCAAAACTTTACATGATAGACAACACAGATTCAGGAAAAAAAATGTACTAATAGTACAAAACACTTTAAGGAAAGCACAAAGGATATCTAGGCCAGTTTCATTCACTTCGTTTTAGAGCTTTTAACCCACTCTCCCTGTTTATTCCTCTCCTCAAATATCAAGCTTCACTACAATTCTCAAAATATATTTACTGTTTTAAGTAAGAAAATGAGGATGCTGATACACTAACAAAAATGTCCAGAAACAGAACCTTTAAGATCCACAGACATTTTAATTTAAACATAGATGCTCAGTGCCGCGGACATGCCTGCTGGTCCTGGAGGTTGTTCACAGGCCGTGTGTTATGCACACCGCGTAGCAGCCCTGGGGATCTTCCATGCCCTGCTGGGCACTGCAGTTGGCACACAGCAGGCACCGCTGTTTATGCGATGCACAAAGTCCCCCGGTGCCTCCGCAGTCAGCGGCACCTAACCAGCACTTACCAAGTGGTGTAACGATCACAGTCTTAGATGAGGAGACCTAAACCAAGCCTCTCTTTGCAGGGTTTGGCTCCTTCTAACAATCCTTACTGCTGTTTGTGCAATAGGAAAGCCTCAAGTGCCTCTGCAGCTTTGCTCTTCCATCGGCTCCACTACTCATGTTTATTTGTACTGCCCAAATATCCAAGAGCCCTCTTCATAGACTGGGATGTGGTTGTGCTATATCAACACAACAAAATGATGGGCAGCATCTTACAGAGCAAATGTAACACATGGAGCAAACAATGGAGACAAGCAGGGTGCAGTACAAGGAAATAATACTGGCCATAGTGGAAGGCAGTGCTTCCAGCGGACCAGGGACAGACACAGTTAACTGGGTCTAGCATGGCTGCTTCTGACACCGCATCCATCAGCAACACTGGCAAGCTTTTCAGAACAGTGAATAAGCCCAAAGAATATCCAATGACAGAACGATCTGGATTTCTGATGTGAAGTGTCCTTCCTCCCTGCCGTTTTCCAGCTTCCACTGTGTAAGCCTGTGAACAAGTTTACAGACTGAAGGCAGAAAGGATACATGGCTGCTCTCTATCAAAACGCTGGGGCAGAAAAACAGCAGGAGGGAAAAGAACAACTGATGCCAAAGTAAAACCTTAGCACAAGAAGAAATAGGTATCAACTCACCATGAGTAGGTTTAGGCTCGAAGAAAGGAGGATTAGAAACCTTCAGAAGAGGAAGGATCTGGAAGAGCCTTCTAATAGAACAGGGAAAGGCTGAAAAGTAATTAGCTTTGAGATGGTACAGGATGCATTTATGAAAGACATTTAATGCTGTGGCTGACCATAATAGCAGAGGAGTGACCTCCACGACCCAGGTCATCCCTCCTACTCCAGTAATTGTCTATGTCCCCAGAACACAGAAAAGGCCAAAACCATGTTTGTTCAAGGCCCCTCTGCCGATCTGCTCATTTTGTCCTTAATCCACTGCTCTACGAGCCAGTGGAATAGTGAGCAAGTCGTAGGGAAAAAAAAAATGTTAATCCAATAAAATGCATTAAACAAAAATAGAGTAAGTCAGGATATCAAAACCAAAATGTGTTATACTTGAATTTCAACTTTTTAAATCTGCCATCCCCAGCTCCAAAGCAGAAAAATGCAAAAATGATTGGGGATTCAAATCTTCAGGTTTTATGTTTGGCATTAAACAGGTCATAAAAAAATATTGACTTTGGCTCTTTAGGCCTTTAATACTTTAAAAATAATTACAACCATGCCCTGACTGAAAAGTAATCTCAAAAGTCAGCATGTGAATTTAGGGTTTTGAAAAAAAAAAGCAACTGCTCAGCAGCGCACAGAGCTCACCCCAAAGAAAAGGAGAGGGCAGGCTGCACAGCCATGCACGGCCTCCAGCTCAGGGTGCCTCCCGTTTTGAGAGCCTCAGGTAACAATCCTACAGCTCATGTACAAAGGGGAGGTAAATTCAGTGCTTACTTCCTTAGCTGGCCAGGCAGTGTGACTCTCCATTTTGCTGCTTGTCACACATGACACTGCACACTCCATGACAGCCTGCAAGATCTGCTCTGGCATGGCGAGGCAATCCTTGGGGACCTCGGGCTCCCTGCCTGCGTGCTGCTGATGCAGCCTTGCTTTACATCTGCTCAGCTCAGCTAACCTGCCTTAACACTGCCATGGCTAAAGAGAAAATTCATCAGAATTAAAGATTCCACAGAAACCAATGAATTCGGCATCAGTAAAATTCAGTTAAAAAAAGATTTCATTTTTTTCTGTTTACAAGTTCTGTGAAGCCCAAAGTTCAGCTTGCAAACTTCACATAAAGGCACCCAAATGCCCTTTAGAGCTAAAACAGACTCCCACTGTCTTCAGCGCAGTCAGTAAGCCCAGTGAGCATGGGATAATTCAGCACCTATATAAACCTGCCTGAAGTACTCCTGGGTAAAAAACGTAATTAATGCTTAAGTCCTTCTTCGAGATCACCTTATCCATCCTGGAGTTAACACCACGTGGGAGTCTTATCTTACTCCCTCTTACTATTTCATTCAAAGCGCCGACTGAACTGCAGGCTTAGGAGCACCCAGCTTTCAAAACTGTAGTAACCACCTTCAATCGAGATTGTACAAAGTAACCTGCTCGTTAGAGTAACCTGCTCGTTAGAGTAACCTGCTCGTTACCCCTCAGCTACAGCAGCCCACTCTGAACATATCCCCTGCATAAAGTCCTGCCGCTGCCCTTCCCAATTTCAGGCATTTGTAATATTGTCAGCTTTTGGAAGAGAAGTTGTGCTGGGTTTTGGCAGCAAAGTAGGAGAGAAAACAATTTTCAAGGACTTCCCAATGTGAAAATGTATGCAACTTTTAGTCAGTAGAAGTCCAGTCAGGGATGTGGCAGTTTAAAGTCTTCAAAAGATGTAGTTATAAAACTTGTCTGTTCACTTCTCCCATCCTCATGTTCTTTTCTGGTAGCTGTCAAGCTGGTTCAGTAGCTGTAGAGCAGTTGAGAAGGAATCTATTGGGTGAGAACACCCATCAATGCTATTTCTTTTGCTGTAAGTACATTAATATTATCATATTAACCTTATCACGCTGTGTTATCAGACTGAAGGCATATACTTGTGCACAGCACAAAACTACCAAAACCTTGTTACACCATGGAATGAACATGCCGATACAACAAAGCAGTGTAAATGTTCTCCTTCATTTGTCAAGCACAAGTAAAGGGGGATACCCCACGGCCCCGTGCCGCTTACACCATGGGCAGCTAGGAGAGGAACCTTCCCGTTCCTCGCCTTGCCTCAGCTGGAGCCTCATGCAGCTCGGCGGGGCCTGGTGTTCGCACAGCGTCTCTGCGGGTCGCTTTCAGCCCCGCAGTCCCAGCAGTCCTGCACCCCCTCCAGAGCCCTGACACCTCCTCCTGCCCCCTCCAGCTGCAGAAACGAAAGTCTCGGTAATGGGCCCACTGCGGCTCCAACCACGCGGATGAGAGCTCCTTCTCTTAGCTCGTCAATCCACCTCAACACCCCAGCTACTTGGGCTGACTCGTTCTTTTGTTCCCCTCCGAAAAATGACTGCCTACAAACTCCCGCAACCAGTTCACACCTTCCCTTCTGGCAGAGAGGAAAGCGGCTTTCAGGCACAGGTGTCAGCGGTGCCGCTCCTTCTGCCTGCCCCAGTCTCTCGTGTCTTACTTTACAAGGGACTCTCCCTGGCCCGAAGCAGCGTACCATCCTAATGGCAAGTCCCTTCAGGAAAAAAAGCAGGTTTTACAGTTTAAGGCTAAAACCTCATTTAGAGAAGAACATAATTCCTTCTCTTCCAGTGCAAGGAACAAAGCACAGTCTATGGGGTGCAAGGGAAGCTTCACCGGTCACAACTCTTCCCTTTTTTTGGCCATGAACATGTCTCCAACTAATGGTTTCTGGCAAAATGTAGCTTGAACACCATGTTACACTTTTACAAAGATTACTACGTTATTGTTTGGCAAAGCTTTTAATTGACTGCTAGATTATTTTTAATGAGCATGAAGTAAGACAAAATTTGCTACTGAATTTTACTTTGAAAGACATTTTTTTTAACATGCTTCTACATTTCACTGGCACACCGCATTCAGTGCAAATGCATGCACACGGCAGCAAACACCTTTCCTGCTAGCAAGGAAGTTTTGCATTGCAGTTATCACAATGCAAATGGTCATAAATTTCCAGAAAAAAAAAGGCACAAGCAAGACAGGAAGCAGAGTCATAAGATGTAGGGCATGGCTCTGAGACTGAGCAATAAGGTCCAGAGCCCAGCTCAGAATGGGAAAGCACTAGGTAATGGATCACAAATTGGTGCAGTGGAGGAAAAAAAAAAAAAAAAAAAAAAGGAAAAAAAAGCTTTGGACTGGTTCCTTTTTAACCCAGCCGTAACTGAAGCAAAGTCCACGTTGCCAGGCCAGGGGAGCAAAGGGAGGAGTCTGACACAACTGCAAGGCAAGCCAGGAGCTCAAACATCCCCGGACCTTGGAACCACTTGCAAAATCCTTTAGTGCTGCAAACCCCACTGACCATACTGAGCAGCACAGACTTTGAATCCCTTCACACCTTGTCTAACCCTACTGTGACCAGTGTCCGGACCGACTTGCCATCCTAGGTGCCGGCAGTGTCAAACAGTACGTTCGATAGCACAGATTTCTCCCTTCCCCTCCCCCTGCCTATGTATTATCAACTCCGTTTGACTCGTTCACACTGGGAAACAACAAATAAACAAACCTGAACTTCCCCTTGAAAGAGAGGACTTCTTGTAAGGAGCCCTGGGAGTATGAAGCAGAGGGACCAACGCTGGGAAGACCAGTCCTTTCCAAAAGCACACAGAAGCAGACAACCTGGAGACAATACTAAAACCCTGAAAGATTTGACTCCACAGACATCTCTCTTAGGGAAACAGGACACTCGGACACGGCAGAACACAGATTTTTCCAGTTTCCTCCATATGTACAAGGCATCTGCCCTACTGGGCATCCAAGAAAGCCACCAGGACGATAGGAATCTTTACTTTGGCAGAAAATGGCACATAGCATATAAACAACATGAAGACTAAGATGCGAGCTGGCCTTCCAGGGTTGCGTTCGCTATCCGTGACTCCCATACATGGCTGTGTGTTATCTTGCTTTTGATTTAGTTACCTTTACCTCATTTTTAAGGGTTTATTTAGAAAATTCTACAAGGCAATAAATTACTAAACATCTAGGGGACCTGAAGAAAACTGCACACAAAATGCCTCATTTACAGCACATATTCCGACTCCTGCTGTCTACTGTATGTGATCTGTTGCTAAACCATATAGATTCTGAAAACTTCTGCTCTGCTATTTAATTTGTCCAACAGAGCCTGTTTTGTTGACCTCTGGGCTCCCTGCAAGGCCTGTTTTCCCAGACTCTCAGAGGGATGGATTGAGCTGGCTTGAATGAGGAGTGTCATATTTACTGTGGGCTGGGAAAAGATGAGGGCTTTGCTTAGTGCTGACATGTGTCAACTTCAAACCTGTAATAAGTGCATTTTTAGAAACAGAATTGTCTGTAGGGTTTTGTCTGGAGCTGACTGCGTTGTATCACTTAGAAAGAGGCACAAGAGGATTGTGAGGCCACATAAAACTGGATTATGACAGTGAACCAACTGGGCATTAGGAGTAAGCTAATTAGAAAAGAAGAATCTGCATGTACACACATCTTGCTAATCAGTGACTGGGAAAGAAAGTACTGAGAAAATATATGGCAGCTAAACAGGATTTTAACTTGATATTAGAAAGAAAAAAAGACCCTTCCTTCAAGGACAAGCAAGCAGGAAAGCAGCAGATATGGTTGGTAAGAACAGCCCTGCCACACAAACAGCAGGGCTGGGCTCACCTAAGTTCGGGAGAGACTACGGACCTCAGTCATCTCAGACCCCAAAACAGCCACCGTAACAGCAGGAGCCCTTGGAAACCTGCATGGCTTCAGGTGCAGCTCCCACAAGATGACACTGCCCTGTTGATACGACTTCATGTTCATAAGGGATCCGTCACAGTGACTCCCGGAGAGAGCTAGGGATCTGTCACAAAACCCAGAGAGCCAGCGGCACCACAAATTCCTGAGTGAACCATGCTGACGCATTAAAGACAAAGAGGAACAGGATTATATATCTCTGCAGAAATGTCCTGGCCAGGGAGCTGCACCCAGATTTCCCTGGCAGTTTGCTGACACTCATGGTGTTTACGCATTAGCTTTTTTCTGCAAAGCTACTAGGTTCTCCCCTCAGACCAGCAATGCCTTGGAAACAGTATACAATAAACTACCTAACATTTTCCTTCTTTTTCATTTTTTAATGACTGAGGACAATAGCTCCTTAAAGCACAGTATTAGGCCTTTAAAAAAATTGTTCCAGGCTACACAAGAAGGCTTCTTAGCATGCTGAGCAGCACTAACACCATGATCCTACACCCAGTGATACCTGAAAACCAGAGTTAACATGGGATATAACTAAGCAACAAGAAAATCTAGCCCTGGTGAAAGCAGTAAAGACTTGTAAATTGACATCTAACACTCGGCAGCTGAAGTCACCTCCCTAAGCTAGAGTCTAGGCGTACAGTTGCAAGGTTCACATTGCAACAACAAACATCATCCCAAGAGAAGGCTCCGACTCCTGGCTTTGTACCATTCACAACCCACTGGTGCTGTGTTCGTACGGCTTACAATGTCAGCCGAGACCCAGGAGTATTTTCACTCCAGGGGCCATCTGTTATCCTCTGCACAACAACCGCTATTAACTCATTGTCACTGGGAAATCATTTACTTAATAATACATTGAGTTGGCTGTTCTTGCTGCAGAAGAAAGCCGTTCCATAAACATGATGATGTATTTCCAAACTTCAGTATTCACCGCTGGCTTCCCTGGGTATTCCAAATTCTTTGCGGATTTTTAAATCTTCTCTTGTGATATAGACTTTTGGGAAGAAACGGTTTATTAATAGTTTGCTTGTGGTCTTGACTAGACCTGAGAAACAAAAAGATCAAATCAGTGTTTCCCAAACTACTTCTCAAAGTAGAGGAGGAAAATAAGAGTGTTCCCATGCTATGCCAAAGACCGGCTGGAACTGAGTTCATTCTAATGGCAGAGATTTGCTCCCTTCACCTGCTCCCCGTAAGGTTATTTACTCGTGATATGTTCTTTACACACTGGGGCCCTTGATCCCGCAAACACTCGTGCACTGGGTAGCACACTTGATCTCGGTGGGACTCATTCACAGATACAACTCGAGGGAAATCAGGGCCACAGCGGCATTACTGAATGCTGCCGGAGTATAAAGCCTGCAAAACCCAAAAAGACACAGCGCCAACCAAAACCCAAGGTGGAGCAGCTCCCTGACTGCTGACCGAGCTGCGCATCTCTGAAGGACTAGAAATGATGCAATCCTGACATTTCCATTACTTTACAGCTGCACTTCTAACTGGAAGGGCACGGTGGCAAAACCAGATTTAACGTAAGCAATGTTCCTCAGCACCCCTTTAAAAAACAACACGAAGCCGAATAAACAATTCAAGACAAAATAATAATCTGAGCTGACTTTGCAGTATTGAACTTGCTTTCAAAACCAGTTTGTGTTTTTAGAAAATACTGCGGGTTCTGTACTCTCTGTGGTATTTCCAGCGGACACAGCTCTTCCTGTGGTATTAGACCTGGCACTGCCACAAGAACTTTGCCCCTGATTGTCTCAATGAAAACACCACAGAAAGGAACACTTTCCACGACTGACTGAAAACATCTAGAACGCATATACGTACAGAGATACATTTATAGAAATAATTAGGAAGGGGAAACAAAAAATCTGGAAAACAGATGAAAACGCAATGAACAATTTTACCAAAATAAGAGGGGGGCGAAAAATGAAACGAGGATTTGAAGAAGGATTTTTGTTTGTTTGTTTGTTTTTGTGAGAGATTCCAGTCAGGCTCAAAAGCTTTGCTCATTTTTAGCTGGTGGATTGGAGCCAGAGCCTCTCCTTGGCTGTGGCTCAATTCTGCTCTATAGCTCTGATTCACTGAACCCTAGGCTTCAGCTGGGGGAAGGGAGAAGTGCTGGTGCTGCTCCGGCGCGGGAGGCAGGAATTGGAAGCGCCTGATGCCCACCTTCTTCCTCTCTTCCCGCTGCGGCCTGGGGTCCCTCGTTCCTGGAAGCCGTTCAACTATCCTGCCTTCCAGACAGAGTTACCAGCTCATCTAGCCTGCCAGGCCGCTTTTGATGTGCGAAAGCAGACTCAAAGGGGACAAACCAGATTATATATAGATTATTACAGCACTTCAAACGGGTTCCGATAATGTCACGCTCCTCTGTGTGCTGGTGCAGATGCCCTGAAGGCAGGAGCCAGATACCTTCCATACCCTGAGAGGGAGCGGGGAACCTCAGGTACACTTCCTGACCAGAGGCTGGCTTTTTTTGTCAAGTACAACCAGCGCTTGGCAGCACAGCCCTGGCAAAACACCTCAACCCCTGCCAGGAGGGACCAGCTCCGTGGATGAGGGGGAGCTGTCCTTGTTCCTGCATGTCCCCGTGCTGGGCCACGGCCCTCCCTGCAGAGGCTTACCCGCAGGTGGGCAACCTGCCTCCCAGGGGCTGCTCGGGGACCACGGGCTGACACATGGGCCAGGAGATGGCTTTGCAGCTCAGCCGGATCCAAAGCGATGATCTAAACTCTGCAGCCTTCATTCAACCATTTAGTTACCCGAGTCACACAGTTCCCCCTGCGAGCTCAAAAAGAACACTTTATAAAGAAAGAAAATTTTAAAGGGAAGCAGGTCAGCCAGCCAGCCACGCACCCTGTGGGGCACGTGGCAGGGACATGCAGAGATAGGCAGAGCTCAAACAGCTAATTGCAAATTGCTGCTACTACCATATTATTCATGCAGCATAAATGCTGTCAAGTAACAAGCTTTATGGGAACAGACTCTGATTTCTCTAGCAATGCCAGAAAGTGGCTTTGTGGCTAAAGGCTGTAAATTAAGCATTGTCAGGGTTGACAGAAATATGTCAGCTGCACCTAGCAGAGGAAAGGGGCTGTGTTTAAGACCATCAGACTAATTCTGCAAATATGGCTGAGTGCTGCTTGGGACACCATGAACAAAGAGAGCAGGAGGCACAGAGGTACAGCTTGGTGGCCAAAGGACATATGCCTGCAGGCTCTGCTTGCAGAAGCCCTGAAAAGCTCTTCCTCGAGGTCAGAGTATCCAAAACCTAACACTGCTCAGCTAAGCATTATCCTCCTTTTGGTACAACTCTCAAGCAGTGGCTGAGAAGCAAACAGAATCCACACTCTGTGCACATGGAGATTTCTCTCTCCAATGATACTCTCCATTAAAGAACCTCTTCTCTTCCTTTATGCCTCAGTGCTGCATACAAAGCGTAAAAGTACAGGCTGTGGGCATTAAGCAGGCTTTGTTTCCTTCAACGGAAATAATCTAGAGATTTTTTCATGTTCATTTCTGACTGCATAAACGTCTGAGCTAGCTCCGTTTTGCTGCGCTCTGCAGTAAGCAGCATCATGACTCCAAAATGCCGATTTACAGCTTCTCATTCAAGAAGTCTTGAAGATGGGAGTCAGATATTCTGCTTTCTGGTGTTTATCCCCATCCAAAATGAATCTATTCTTAACAGTCAAGCAGTAATGACAAGAATACAGACACCCCAAGCAGGGAGTTTCAACAGAGAATTATCATCCCTGAACCTACAGCAAACTCACATTTGTATTACTGCGAGGTTCCTGATGCGGGACCTTTCTCAGACCCTCCCAAGCCAGCCTCCTTTCTATCGCTTCAAACCAGCAGCATGCAGCCCTCCCACTCCTGCTGATCAAAAAGCGCCAGAAGTGTCTGCATAAAACGTCGGCCAGCAAAAATAGACTGTAACAAGCAAAAAATGCAACATTAAGATTTGAGCTGCAACATGGTGAGAGCCCATCACTCCAGAGCAGTAGCTAAGCAACAACAACTCTGGTTTGTTTTGAAATCTATATGAGGAATAAAAATACCACCAAGCTTTAGTAAAGCCGCCCAGGAGAGGCATCTCCTCCTCCAAAGCAGCGCAGCGGCAGCTTCCCAGCAGGTGAAGCCTGCAGCGAAGGCAGCCTGGTCTGCACCCACCGCTGTGCCCCGAGGGCAGAGCTCGGCAGTGGGCTCTCTGCTCCCAGACCCCACTCCTGCTTCAGAGCAACACCTCGGCCCGAAGAGGGACCACCACCATGCAGCACTGCTAAAAGAAAAGGCACTGGCACGCCACACGACAGGCTCACCCAGGCCAGCATCTCCACTCCAGCAGTGAGGGATCAAGGTGCATGGCTTGGGTGCATGGCCAGTCTCTGCTTCCTGCAGGTAGAGGCTCGTCCCACAAGCCTGTGGCTTGAGGGGTTCCCCCAGCACAACACGAGCTGCACATCTCTGTGACAGTACAGATGAATTTTCCTTTTGCCGACTCCTGTATTCAGTTCTTGGATCTATGTAAAATTTGGTCATCTGCAGCATCTTCTGAAACTGAGTTCTAGCTTCATGCAGTGCATGAAAAAATGTCTTCGTTTTAAACCTGCCATCTCAAAACTTCCTTTGACAACCTTGTTCCTAGCCTTTTTTTTTTTTTTAATATATATATTACACTGTCAGAGTGTATATTTGTGTGGATGAATGTACAGGTCTGTGAATCCACAGCACTCTTACAACCAGTATTGCCAACGCTGTTCCACCAATTGCGCTACTGTCAAACCAGAGAACGGTCTTAGGACCTCCCCGCTGCCCATTCAACATCTCAAGCAGCAATGAGAGACTTCTACTGAGAGCAACACGAAAACCATGTATTTAAGGTAGGCCTGCTATTCTTTAATAACCTGTTAGGAAGTCGAAAGCCTAGAGTCCATTCACTAACAGAAATAAAACCTCCCCTGGAAGTGATATGAGCTTATATTTACTGAGTGGCTTAACCAAAGGCAGATGGCTAATTAACTTAATGAGCACTACATTAAAACCAGGAAGTTCCAAATACCTGTCAAACGTATTTGTCAAAGGAACATTGTCCTTTCCAAAGCCAAATGTACTCTTGTATCCATGAAAAGCTAAAATAAATCAACCCTCAGGTAAATTCTGATGCAAGAACTCTAAAACACCGCCCAAGATAGGACAAGTGGCTTACAATATCACACGACAAAGAAATGAAAAGTGCTATGGAACTGTTTAAGACAGTACTGACCACTTTCAATATTTCAAATGACAGACCCTTTGCCAGCAGTTGGCAAGACCAAGACAAGGCACAGACACAAAGTCAGAGCAATGCTCCTTGCTCCTAGAGCCCTGACCTCTTTAGATGCTGATTGGAAGGACAAGGGACACAGAGAAAGTCTGCAGCTCTACGCAAGCATACCAAATCCTCACCGGTCCAAGCAGAACTCAGTTCTACTGCTAAAAATATCACAGAATCCTAGAATCATCAAGGTTGGAAAAGCCCTCCAAGATCATCTGGTCTAAGCATCCCCCTACCACCAATGTCACCCACTGAACCATGTCCCTACGCATCACATCCAACCTTTCCTTTTCCAACCTTCTACATACTACTAACTCAAAAGAAACATGAATCCCAAGGGATGAAGATCCCTACCAGACCCATTACAGATAGGAATAAGAAATGACCAAACAGTCTGCAAAGGCTGCCGCTGTGCTAGCCCTGCAGAACTCCTCTGCCGAGCACAACCAGGGCAATTCGGGGGAGCCAGGGTCTCTAGCAACGAGCAAGTTACCATCTGGAATTGCCGCTTCGCCTGCCAGGAGCCTCAGCACGCCTGCTGCCATGCAGCAGCAACCTCTCCTACAGAAGGGAAGGAGACTTAGCAAAAGATAACAGAAGAAAGTGGGGTTAGCCTACTAACCTCTGAAATTTGCAGATCCCTACTGAATTAGATGACAAACAAACACAAGTGATTTCAAGGTAGGTTCATAATCAAATGATTACTAGGCTGAAGTTTTCTTACTGAACAAATACGGGGAAGATCTTTATAGGTCTTTAAGCACATAATGACCAGAGAGGCGATTCAATTTCCTGAAGCATCCAAGCAAGTCACACACGCATTAAATGAGTACCACTGAAAATCCTAGTTGGTGTCCATATGCATTTTGGGAACCTGTCAAAACCTGTCCCTTAATTCCTCATGTTTGATTTCATACATTTACTGAAATCCTTTTATCACTGGACAGTTTTGAATTCCCTGATGTAATATAAAGATATCTGACAACTGAAAAAAAATCATTTTCTTTGCCTTTTACATGGATGTAACTATCACTATCACTGGAAGAGAAGAACCTGTCCCAACATTTATAAATAGTATTCTCCCTTTGTCATATGAGTGGAAGAATATTATGACCTACTCTGTCAACATTTGTAAATACATTTCATCCAAATCACAGAGTAAGGTTCCAACAGACAGACCCAGGAAACTCCCTGTTACACCAGTGCAGCATGCAATGTCCTCCCTGAAGCAGCAGTGCAAGTCTGGAGGTGGAACACCTCCCCGGAGCAGGCACGGGGCCGTGCAGGCATTGTGGAGAGGTTGCCCAATTCCTGCCAGCTCTTGTGGTGTCCGCAGGGTAACTCCTTGCAGGTGAGGAGAGGTGAAGGCTGAGAACTCCCTGGTGAAAGAACTGTAGGGGCAGAGAGCAAAAGAGCCCCCGGGAGGAGAAATGTGAAGAACCAACTTCTGAAATGGAGCTCCCAGGGGGCTTATGCACCTCCCTGCACTCAAGCCCCTGGCAGGGATGTCTAGCATGCAGTTTGTGTAGTTTGGTCCAAGCAGGACAGAACGTCAACTGTTTCTAAGGCCCAGTTCTGTTTCTTACTGAGGTCAGACTGTGTTCCCTCTGCTTCCAAAAGGAGCTAGACTGGATCCTAAGTGATTTAAGTCGCACACATTTTTCAGTACTCCAGCCTGTCTTTAAGGAAGCAGAATAGATGTTTGAGCACCTGAAAAAGTCTTGCCATAATTGTTGTTTTCCAGTGAAGACAAATTTTCTGCCCCCATGGCACAAGCAGAACACCAAGTCACTGCTGTTGCTAGTGTGGGTTAGACTGAAAGTAGTGGATGAAGACACAGCTAAAATGAAGTTAACAGTTTCACTGTGATGGTTCTTCAAACAAGCAGCCATTGGGGCTATGCCCTTCTCATTCCAACAGATGGAGACAGAGACCTTTGGGTTTAAGCGTCATGTCTCAATCTCAAAATCTAAATATTACAAATTTAGATATTACCCTAGTGTATCCATGCTCATTCACAGAAGCTTTAGACTCTCACATAACTTTCTAGCAGAGGAACATCAATAATAAGATAATCAGATCCGTTCACAGGGTTATGTACAGAAATAAAACGGAGGAGTAAACTAACCAAAATTCATATCCTTTTTTTCCCGCTCTCCTACGGAAGATTACATCCAGTCAAGGTCAAAAAACAGTGTTAAGAAGCAATAGGTTTGCTTAAATTGTATTTAAACAACTTAAGTAATAACACTCTCCTGAGTTCTGGGAAACAGCCTGACACTTGGAGGAAAAATCCCAGGTCAAACATTTTCACTATTTATTGTACTTTAAAGTTTTGGGTGCTCTTTGTGCTTCAGAAGTGCTGACCATGCAACTGAAGATAGCGAGGGCTCTGAGGTGCTCTGTACTTCAGAAGAACGTGTCATGTCCCCAGAATATGCTGAGTTCCCAAAATTAACCTTGTGAAGTTAGCACAGCAAACTATGGAAATGTTCCAGTAGGTCCAGTCCTGTTGGCATTGACTTCTTATGGACTCCAAGCAGACCGTCTTTCTCAGCAATGCAGAATTCAGAAGAAACTCTTTTTTTCTGGGTCGTGTAAGGTTACTGAACTCAAGATACCCTTCAAAATGCATTTGTCTCATATATTTGTTTAATTCAGCCCCCTCTCCTTTTTCTGGGAATACATAGCAAATGTACAATCATTTGAACCATGACATCTCCCCATCCTACCTCCATTCTGAAGACATCTGTCTAAACATTTTCCAAAGAATTGCAATTCACTGTTATTGCAATGCACTATTTCTTTTTCCCCAACATGATCTTTATGCTTCCAGCTCCTGACATTCACTGTCGCAGTTGGCATGCTTTCCTCCCTCTGAAGTGTTTCACCTTCAGGAAACATCCCAGCTCCTCTGGCCAGCAGGATAAGAAACCTGCGTTGGTTTCTGTACTTGGTTTGGTGAAACAATGCACAGCACTGCCAAGTTTCTAGGCTGCCCATTTGAATCTCAAACCTAGGACTACATACTACATACTTCGGACCTATTCCACAACCCATAAAGGAAGCAAACAACAGAGACGGTTCTCTAATTAAAAAAAAAAAAAAAAAAAAGTCTAAATCAGTGTGGTTTTGTTTGTTTGTTTGTTTAAAGGCAGGAAGGCCCTGCTTTAAAACTGTTTTGTCCTGAAGATAAAATAAAAACTTACAGGTGTTTACAACATCAGCTTTACAATCAACTTGCAAAACTAGACAGCACAAATTCAGTGTCTAAATTGCAAAACTAGACAGCACAAATTCAGTGTCTAAATCTGTCCTCTCTCTCTTCAGCAGCTTCAAGCTCTGCACTTGCTGACTGCTGAGACGTTGTCACTGGTTGGCCATCTTGACTGTCCTTGCTTTTCTTTGTCCGGCTTCCCTGCCTCCTGACTCTTCTCCACTCCGCCCTGAAGTGAACTGCTAAAATCTCCTCTGAATTTCTCCAGTGGTTTCCTGTTATTACTGCAAACTCAAAAAGCTTCTTCCTCAGTTACAATACTCTGTATGTTTTCCACACCAACTACATCTTTGCTCCCTCCAACTCCTCCCTTATCATTGTCCCTGCTATTATTTTCTCAGCGTTGCATCTTTCGCTTACACCCAGAACAGCTTCTCACTTCTCTTCAGCAACCTTTTTCTCCTAACCTCATCAGCTGGTCTGTTTATCCAGGACCATCTTTTTTCTTTTCGCTTTTTACTCATTAACCACCAATACTCTAATCTTGACACACTTCTTCATGGCTTGATTTTGCCGCCCTACATTAACTTCTAAACTCTTCAAGACAAGAATCACATCTTGTTGTTTGTTTCTCGAGCATAATTTCAAAATACGCAGGGAAGAAAAGGTTGGAACAAATAACCCAAATGCCCCAGGAGTTTCCTGAAGACAAATGGATTGAATCCAAGAGGGAGTTCTACTTTACGTGAGAGCAAACAAGCAGCTACAAAAGAAAAAACAGAAAATACTCTGTGAAGGCAATCACTAATGCAGTCACACAGTTACAAGAAGAAATTGTGCGTGGAAGTAGTTTTACTATTGCAAACAACTCAAAGATGTGCATCTTGTGTATTTCTCAATTGGCATAACTGTGCTATGTTTTTTCACTGAGATGGAAATAGCACAGCCTTAGACATCGCATGAGACAGCCACCTCCTGCACAAATCAGTGTTGCCAGCCTTGAAGCTGACCATATTAATAGGGAAAGAAAGGATGTAGGTTAACAGCTTCAGTGTTAACTTCAGTGTAAAACTAGTCCCTTATTTCCAATTTCTAACACTGAAGTGTTGTTGCATTTGGCAGATGCCGTCCAATTTGATGCTTATTTTAATGGAGTGACCACAGAAAGCCAAAGCAATGGGAAACAGCCTGAGCAAAATTCATCACCGTCATGAAGAAATGCAGTCAGTCTGGAAGCTCAGTCTGTTGTCTTTCTCCGGCAACCTTCTAGTTGTTAACCAGACTGCCATTTCACTAGCACGTTTTGCTTGTTTCCGAAGGCACCGATGAAAAATGAAGCTGCAAAGGTTAATAAAGGTACGCACAATGTTTCACTAGGGACAGCTGCAGCTCGTCTAAACCTGCACTTACTCTACCGCAGTCAATGGAGCAATAACAGTTCTCCAAGGCTGAGGTTTTGCCTTCAAAAGTCTACATGGGCTTTTTTCTGCACTCTATTTCATGCCAGAAAAAGTGTTGATTGGGCAAATCATTCAGAGTACCGTTGTACCATTCAAAACCAACATAAACCGATGAAGAAACAGATCAAACAGAAAAACAAAGCTGAGTATAAGCAGACAACCAACCCACTGCCAAACGGAACCACCAAAGATTGTGCACAGCAGAGCTGTAAAACGTGCGAGATAATAAGCGTGATGCAGCATGCTGGAGAACTAGCTGCAACTCATAACTAGGTTGTAATGTGCTGACTTCAAAAACCCCTCTAGAAGAATGAATCATAACAGGTTGCATGCAATCACTCATGTACAGAGACTACAGAAATATTAAGCTTTCATAAACCCTTTGAAAATATCTGGAAAACAAGTCAGGCAATATTTAAGTAAGGCTATAAAGAAAGCGCAGAACCAGTAAGTCATATCAAACTGTCACACACGCACAATAAAGACTCTGAAAATACGCTCGCAGATGACTTCCTAAAAAGACAAGAGATCAAAACCAGCACTTTGTATTTTACTCGAGTAAAGATTAAATAGATAGCAAATTCTACAGGGTAGAAACACAGCTGTTCGAATTCGCCTTTTTTTTTTTTTCTAGTCATAAAATACCACACTGCTTCTGCACAGGAAAGAATGTAACTCCAGATAGAAGCAGGGTTACAAATGTCCGGAGGCCAAATGCTTGGAGAGATCAAACAGACTCCTCCATCCCTTCCTTGGTCACTCAACAGGCTGCCAGCCCCTGGCTTCTCGACAAACTCCAGAATGACAGCGAAATATAGATAAAATCTGGTGCACTGCATCGACCCCCCCCCTCGCTGCGATGCAGGACGTTATGCAAGCCCCCTCCGACACTGCAGACTTCCAAAAGCGCAGGAGGTGCCCGGGCGCAGCCAAGACCCGAGGTAGGGTGAGACCGCTCGGTGCTGAGCCCCGCTTCGCACCCAGCTCCCGGACCACTCACCCGTGACACAAACATCTCTCACAGACGTCAGGGGCATGGGATACACGCAAATTTTCCTCATATGCAGCGCACACACCACCCCAGCGACTAAACAAGCATGAAGTGAAGCGCATTTGGCTTTCCCCGTAAGAAGAGCGAGTTTAAAAAAGTAGGAAAAAGAGCAGTCAGGGAACTGAGGAAGCCAGGGTTCAAGTTCTTGGTCTACCACAGAGTTTCTCTGTGACCCCAGCTGAGTTGTTTATTCCCTGTGTGCCTGAGCAATGGCTCCGTGGGTGGCTCTGAGGAGAAATACGTTAAAAACTGTGAGGCATCTGGATATGGGAATACCCAAGAGCTCTCGAACTGGCATATTTATACAGACAGAAACCACTCCGAGACAATAACTCAGACAGCAGTGAGTTACAAAATAATACATGCATTAATCTTGACAGCAAACGTTGAAGTAAGCATGAGCAAAGGAAAATATTAGAGGACGCAAGAACTGTGATGATTTCCCCCAGCTAATTACACGGTCCGAGAACTTAAGGTATTTTCTTACAAATGTAAACTTTGTTTTTTTTTTTTTTGTGAGGGATTACAGCTGCCCGTAAAAGCACGGAGCAGAAACACGTCTGTGCACGGTGTCGTGTCTGACCTGCAGGAGTGCAGTGTGAGGAATGGGCACTCACCCCTGCAGATGCACCCAGCTTTAGGCAGGCAGATGCTGCTGTAAAGCTCCGGAGCACGAGTTAACTCACTTCCTAATGCAAACGCAAGCTGGCTTGTATAACCTCTGCCCGGCAGTTAAGAAGAAATCATAATTAATCAAAGACAAGAACACGACTCTCATTCTAGAACCTCCTAGCTCTTCTTGGGATTTTTCTGTTGAAAAAAGCCAGAATGTTACACTTCACCAATGCAAACCAACAAGTTTTAACTTTCTACAGCTTTTCTTTTAACTGACCAAAATACTTGTTTGACAATTACTTTCCTAAATGTGAGAAATATTTTAAGTTTAAATACTGTAGCTTGCCATGGTATAAACAAACCACAGGTAACTTCTTTCAGAAGTAAATTCTAACTGAAAAAAAAGGATGGCTCTTACTTGGAGCACATTTCCTTTCACTCCTCCCGCTAGGCTGATGGGGCAGTTTTGAAGAAAAATCACGACAGAGAAAAATAGTGTGTGACTAACTTTTGCGCCCTGCAAAGCAGTTAAAGCTTTTTTTTTTTTTTTTTTTTTTGTTAAAATGTATACATTGGTGCTAAAGCAAAGGATATTTTCCTTGATATTTTCATCTTTGCTCTTCAGCCAAAGGAACATGATGTTAAATTCTGTGCAAATATAGCACAAACCACAGTCCTTTGTGCATGTTCTTGAACTGTTTCAAGAAGCCCTGGAGATATCACACATTATCCCATGATTCAAAGCTTTAACCTTGAGGGAAAATACACAAAACAACTTCAGATTTTTTCCAACTCAATACAGCATTGTAAATACTATAACAGTTATTTGATAAACACAATAGAAGGGCCTTTAAAGTGAATACATCTCGTTTGCCATGTTTATAGTAAATGACTCAGTAAAAACTGTTTTAAAATGCAAAACACCATTAACTACTCCAATATTTTTACTGAATCTACTCCTCTGTGTTGTCTGATTTCATTTGCTTTTAAGAGAAATCTAGCCACGTTTCCATTTTAAGAAACAGATTATAAATTTGTTTACTAAAAAATGCTTTATATTTTCTAAAACTAAATAAACTTATTTCAGATCATCTTTGATTGATATAAAGAATATTTCAAATGAAATTAATTTGTCCCAAGTGCCTAAAATAAATCTAAGGGTTAATACAGTGAAGAGCTCCTGTAGCACAAAGGAAGGGGGATGTATACCAAAGCCCTCCCTTTGTGCTTATGCCACTTGTACTGGATGGTGTGGATTTATGTGATGTGCTACATCAAACAACCCATAGAATATAACCTCTTACTACAGTTTAGTTTGCATTTCACAGAAGAGATCCGATTTAATGATAAAATTTCCACTATAAAACTACACTGAGATACCTGCAAATAGAGTACTAGAATATTTTTTGACATGGTGCCTCATTTTTTGTAAAGAGTCTTAGAAATTTTAAAGGGTAAAATATCTCCCCTCTTACTATGTTGCTTTCCGATGCACTCTTTTTGGGTAGAAAATATACCAGATTCTTCAGGAACCTTAAGGAATTTAAAGTTAAATGTCAATTTTCATTTCATCATCATTTACTCTGGCTAGAAACAGCTAAATACCAAATTCCCTTTTCCTGCCTTATTCTGAAAATTAACTTTCAAAAAAATTACAGAAGTTGTGGCAAAGATACAATCATCACATCTTCAGAGAAAAAAAAAACCAACCACACAAAAAAACAAAAAACACCAGACTGGTAGCCTGAAATCATCACTGCCACCCTTTGCTACAGCATTGTGAACTCTTTGGGATTATTGACATGGAAAAATACCTTTGTAGAATGTTTTCAGACACCTCTTATTCCTGTAAATATCGAAAACTAAGCATGTTTTAAACTCCTATTCTGCTGGGATATCTGGGAGTCAAAATATGCTAATGTGACAATAAATTTCAGGAAATTCTTCCTTCTGCATCATTTTTTCAGTACATCAAATAAACCCCTACACTTCACATGAAGAGGAGCAGGTAACCTCAAACAGAACGGGAGCCTTTTCTACCAGCCCGAAGCCTGTCACAGTCAGAAGGAAACCACAGCCGCCTGCGGCCTCGGTGCTACCTGGCCTGCGGAGCCACGTCCAGCCTGGGACAGCAGCAAACACCGGTGCTGTTGCAGGCCTACACCAGACAAGGGATTCTGCTCTGTGAGATACTGACCCTTCCAGTGGCAAGGAAGAACGGCTGCCTACAAACCTTTTTCTCCTGCAGCATCAGCCTCCCACTCCGGTTATGTTCCAGCAAAACTGGGAAACTGCCAAGCAGCATGTCAGCACACTGCTCCAGAAAGAGGTTTTCTGGTGCTAGTCTTGGACACGGAAATTATTCCCCAGAAAAGAACATCACCATGGGGCTCACCTCAGTCAGAACTAATAGGGCTGAACTTTTATTTCTTCCTTCACTTTCCACATGAATACACAGCTATCGGGCAATTTCCTCCATAACCTGGGAAAGAAGAACGTATTTGTGAAGTATCTGGGAGGTGCACACACATTAGCTGAATGGCAAATGCCTGAAACAGATGGGTGGTGCTGGATTAGCCCTGCCAGCAAGAAGGGATGAAGTACAGCAGCAGGAGAAAGAGAAGGGCCAGAAGACTTCGCCAGGAGCATCACCAGCCCCACGTCACCCGGTGCTCCTGAGGCGCCCTGTGCAGGGAGGCCCAGGACACCGCCACCTCCAGGGCTGGGTCTTGTCACCTTTGCTGCACGAGCCCTCAGAAGAGAAGTACCTCACGTCTGCTGAGCGGGTTCAAGAAACAAGAAGAGAAAACGGGGGAAGAAAAGACTGTCCAGTCTAACCTTTATTTCCTTCCCTAGCAAGACCCTGCTGAGCGGCCCAGAGGGAGACGAGCAGTCCCCTCAGCCCACCCACACTGCTGCGGCCAGGAGGAACGGGGTGGAGATGTAACACGGGAGCAAATAGCTGGGGTAAAAACTTCTGCTCAACAGGACCGTGGAAGAAGCCTGCAGAAATCCATGGTGTTTCAGAGCAACCCAGACATTTCAGAACCACTACTATATTCATTTCCTCCTACAAGCATTAATAATTTACCAACTTTTTTTAAAGGCAGCACTGAAGCTGCATCATTGCATTCCAAGCAAATGCTAGGTATTCACACAGCTATTTGTTTTCCTTTGTCTCTTGGTTCAGTCTTGTGTTCCAGCCCCACTCGCCTTCTGTAAATCCCTCAAGAAAGCTAGTCGGAATGAAACCCAAGATTTTATTAAGCTACGAAAGAAAATAAATAATGTTGAAGCTTATGTGAATATTTAGAAACTTTTCCAAACACAAGGATGAATGTGCAGCTCTTGTGATGAGATACAGGAAAAAATAATTCCATTAAAGGGCCACTTATGCCCAGAAAGAACATTCAGAAAGAGATGGAAAAAAAAACAAAGGCAATAACATAATTTTGGGGCCCTACATACTCCCTTGCCTGTCCACCAGGGACAGGACAAAGCTTTCCTGGGAAGAGCTGTCACCTTTGGCACAAATGGAAGAATTTCTCTTCCTCAGATCCAAGCTATCTCCTTCTGGGTTGCACAGCTAACACAAGATCCAGTCGCAAATCGTAACCAGATGCAGAGCTGGTTTCTAAGCCTCACACAAGAAATCTCACTACCTCTGCTGCTCGGAGCAATCCAGGACTGTTTTAAAAAAATGTTAGAAACCTGCTGGAAGGATCCACTCACCACTCAGTGATTATCTTGACAGACTTCTCACAAAAAAATACAAAAAACAAAACAATAATAATAATAAAAAACAAACAGTGAAGGCTCCTTTTGCACCTCAGTCCATAATACAAAAGGTAGGAAGGAAAGCACAGTGAAGAGAAATGGAGCAAAACAATTTGTGTTGTGTAATGGGCACACCAGAGGGACTAGCAACATCTTTAAAGTTATGAAGGACACAATCTTCTGACAATGCTGCGAGGTGGCACGCAATGAACACCGCTCAGCTGCATCCTTTTCCTTGCAGGAGATGTGAGCCTGGTTTCTGACACCACGGTCACTAATCCAGGATGGAAGGTAGTAGATGAACTTGAATTGTAATGCTGATATTTGAACATGTTCAACAAGCCTGCTCCTATATTTTAAAGATGCTGAGTTACCACTCTATATTTCACATTACAGCAAGCACACTTGCTAATAAGCAGCACTCCAAACAATGTATTTAGCTAATGACATTAGAAGGAAAAGTGATTAGGAAACTGTTTCGAATTTATTTTTATTTTTTATTTTTTAATTCATAGGCCATGAACATATTTAATGAAACACCAGTTACTCGAAGAAGCTGCTGCTTTCTTACTGGTGACACAGATCTGGCCAAACTTCGAAGGTGATTCACCTGCCACACTGCACCCTCGATCAGTGGGGGGCTGCGGCCACCCACCACCCGTCCCTGAGCCGCCAGCAGCCCCTGCCACCAGCCTTGGTGCCCAGCCAGCCTGCAGCAGTGCCCTGTGTGGGAACGGGGCCACCTTGGCTGCCCGGAGTTCAGCACCATGCTCCTCCTGCTCAGACCCCTGTGATTCAGAGCCGTGAGATCTGGTATGTGGCTTTACAGCCCTGGTGTTTCCGCACCACTGCATTAGAAGGAATCCTAATCTTACTGATGAAAATGGCAAAGTGCCCACTAGATCGCAATGTGGTCAGAATCTGGCCCTCACAGCCTGTTGTGCAAATGGTCGCAGTGCTGCAAACAGCACGAGGAAACGCACGCACCCATGGGCTCTGCTCACTGCTGGTTCCTGCAGAGAAGAGCTGGTGTTTGCAATGCTGGGAACCCTGCCTGAAGCTTCTCTAGTGCAGACAATGGTTAAAAGTCTCGGCAGCAGAGGAGAGATTCCTCCAAACGAATTCTTTCCTGTTGTGAGATATTATTTTTTTTCCTTAGCAGACATCAGAACTATCTCATTTGCAAATACATGTACAAGTCTCCAGAGAAAAGCTTGAACTTATCCTTAAATTACTGAAAGTTTATTATTACTTTCTCATGGAAAAAGTCACGGATGTCTTGTAATCCCTCATGTTCCCATCTTCTAAAGTTGAATGCATCTTGACCCAGAGTAAAACTTGGGAGACCACTAAAACAAGAGGTAAAAGACAATTCTGAAGATGCTCTTTCCTTCCAGACTTTAATGTTATGACTCACAACTGGGTGCTAGAAATCCCCTTAGAGGAATAAGAAATCTATACGTTCACTTGATAAACCTTTTAGAGCAGTAATGGGATGTTTATGTGTTTTGTAAAGCAATACAACATATTGTGCGTCAGAGCTAACCCTCCCAAAATTTTGATAGGGCTGCCCAGTCTGGGAGGCTGATCCTCACAGCACCTTTGTATATTGGGATCAAAATACTTCTGCATTTTCACAGGATGGAAAAGGGAAAGGGTAGAGGTTCAAAGGCTAGTGGTGTGCCAAAAAAAATTAACCATGATTTTAGTCTGTTCTGTAGTGTCTTCTGTGTTTTCTTAGGGCCTTATCCAAAGCCCATTAAAACCAACAGGAATCCTTCCAGGCCTAGCCTTTAGCCTTACACTACTGTATACATTTTTATTATTAACTGCAATTACATTCTCCTAACATCTGTGGGCAAAATATCCATGAGAGGGTCTGTTACGTAGAACAGACTCACAACAGTTCTGCCATAGGACACTTCCAAGTTTGTTTTCTTGACTTCTACACAGTGTCCAATGTTCTGGCTAGGAAAGCAATGAAAGATTTTTGCTTTCTGTATCTTAAAATGACTTGAGAAATTGAGAAAAAATGAGTGACAGGATTACAGTTAATCACTAAAGTTGGTCCTGCCAAGCATACTGTGTACCTAGATGCCAAACAGTTTGCTCACCTTACCATAAAACTGCTCATTAATGCCATCAGCTGCACTCGTATCCTAGAGCTACTGCATTCCTCCGGGATGTCAGGGCCAAGCTACGCTTCAGCCTGTACAGAACGCGTCTCCTGCCTGCACACATGGGAGATGGCTGGCAGCAGGTACCACAAACCGGCTCAGAGAGCAGATCCTTACAAGAAACAGGCAAAGACAGCTGAGAATATGGGCTGTTGTACCTCTCTAGCCAAAGAACCCCTTCCTCATGGAGCAATCCACTGACCAGCGTGCAAGCCAGAATGTCCCACTAAGAAAAATTACTTCATCTGTTCATTCATTTTAAGAAAATGCATAGCTGAATTGTTTCAGAAACACACAGCAGACTCACATAAGGTGGATTTTTTTGGATCATTGTTGGTGGAGCATGTAGAAGAGCCAAGTATTGGGCTATCACCAAGCATGCCCAGGTTCTAGTGCAGTTCTAGTAATACTGAGACAAACATCACTACTGTACATGGTCTGGGTTCACTGTTGGTAAAGGAAAGCCTACTTGGAGGCTTAGAATTAGCATCGGAGATTATGGGTACTATGTAGGTGAGATATTATCTTACTAATATTACATCTTGTGGAAAATATGTAAATATATCAGGTTACATGTGCATATAAAAACATTTCACAATTATACTGGATATTTAGACAGTTGATGCCTCACACAACAAATACAAGTGATACAAACTCTTACAACTGCATGAAACAAGACTGCTTTTTTTGCCAAATTAGCTGGTAAACTAACTCAACAAGCCTTATCTTGCTCTTATCAGCCCACCTGTCTTTGCCCCTTTAATGTAAGACTTAAAAGAGGAAATGAGTACTTAACTGATAGTGCTTCTTCAAAGGAAATATTTGCTTCAGCTACCTTGCATTTTTAATGAGATTGTTTAGTCACAGCTTGGCATCAGTTCATAGTATACACCATGTCAAAGCTTTTAGGTTTTCAAAGCACAAAAAACACATGAAATAGTTTGAGCCAGCAACAGTGAAACTGTTCCTGGTTGGCATTTAATCATGGAGAAGACATTTACCTCCCTTCCTTGGTCAGAGCAGAGACAGAATTAGCAGAAGAAATCTGCTCCTTTAATTCCAATCCCTGTGCCATCTCGTGGGGCCGGCTTATAGAAAATTCTCTGCAATTCAGATTCAGCTGAGGGATGAAGCACCCAACCAAGTGCAATATGCTCATGTTTAAAGTGAGGGTGAGGGCTGCTGAAATGGTCTCAGGGCACTGATGACCCTAACTTAGTATTACGTCACTCTGTTGAAAACTTAGTAATAGTGTACCTCCGTGGCTGGGTGGCCTCTTTTGTTGAAAGGGACGATAAAAGATGTTATAATGTGTTTTTATTGGCTCTTTGTTTTCTAATAGGCTATAGATCAAACATTTTACTTTTTGTATTGCTCTGACTCAGAGCACAGTATGTGCATTTTTGACAAGCTGACTTCTATCATGCGCAAAGACAAATGCCCTGAGAACTTGTTTCAAGTCACTGTGTGACTTAAGTCAATACTTAGTACAAGTACTTCCCAATACAGTACATTTTCATCTTTTTTTGTTCTCCCCCCACCTCTATTCTATTCTCTTTTTTTACTCCCAAATTAGTGAAAACGTTTGTAACAGCACTGAAGCTGTCGCTTATAACTAAAGAAAAAAATGAGTGCCTAATTTGACAAAACTGAACCCCAGCTCCGCAGAGCATCCTGTCGTCCGCTGCTGCGGCACAAATTTGGATACTTTCTTGTTTACATAACTTACTGCCCTTGAGCCTCTCAGGAAGTTGGTCTGAGGCTTGTGTCTGGTTTGCCCCACGTCAGCAGCAGCAAACTTTCAAATGCTGGACATCACCTTTGTGTTCTTCCTGCTCGTCAGCAGCTGACTTGGGGAAGAGAAGTAGAAAGAGAAAAGCAACATCCAGGAAGTGCCATTTCTTGTCAGCTTGGATCAATACATCTGCTGTGGTGCTACTATCTGGAAGGACAGCTAAGAGAACAAAACCAAACAAAAATTGCAAACTGCAGAAGGAATGAGAAAGAAAATCACAACAGGCTGCTGGGCACCTCTTTGGGAACAGCTAGGGATGCAGCTACACAGCACCCACCAAGAAGCGTTCAGCCATGTGGAAAACAAAGCGCTTGACAAGAAGAGATTTCTCAGACTCAAAATAGATTTGACCTTAGGATTCTCTTCTGAACGCCCAGTACAAATGAAGTCATCATATATAAATTCTTCTGCCTTTTGAATGCCTCTTGAGCTCTGTACTGGTGCTAGGCTAACTAAGCATCCCAAGCAAATGCACTGTCTCCCTCAACCTAAAGACTCCTATTAAAAGAGTGGGACGCCATTAAGTGCCAATGGCTCCTCACCGAGCAAGCGGAGTTAGAGCTGTGAAGATGTTGGCAGCATCTCGGGGCAGCAGCAGAGCAGACCCTGAAGACACCCGGTGCTCTGCATGCTCCCCTCCCGGTGGGCACAGGCTACCCAGGTTACGCAGGGTACCCAGCCTGGCAGAAAATGGTGCAGGGCAGAAATGCCAGCCTCAAGAGCAATGATTTCAATCACAGACTTCTTTAGAAAGAGGAAGACGCCACACTACCAGGCACCGCTGAGGGCCCGTACTGATGCCTATCTCCATATCTTCACTGTGAAGATGCACAGTGAAACACGTGTGCTGTTGAGAATTTATCAGGATTCCTCCGCAACAGCAATGTGTTGGCCCAAGATTTTCTGTATCAGCACCTCCTCCCATGTATTGCCTTCTGTCAACAACTTCAACACTATTAGCTTCTACAACAGCTAATTCCGCATATTATCAAAACAAAAGCCATAATGCTTTTCTTTCTTTTAAAATTTCTCAGTCAGTGTTAATTCTGAGGCCATGATCCAGCTGTCTTTTCTCCTTTCCCAGATATCGAAATAAAACTAGTGCATAAAGAAAAAAAATTCTTAAAACCACACTGAAAGTTACCCTCACATCACTGAAGGATTATTATCTGAGTGCCCCATTTTGGAAAAGGTGGCAGTAGACTTTGCTTTAAAACAAGATAAACCAACAACAAACAAACAAAAATCCTATCTAAATGTAATATATAGTTTCTGTGGCAAACAGAAGCACGCAGCTCAAAGAGTCACCCCAGTCTCAGTTCCTCTGGAGCAGCATTTAACAATATGTTTCCTCCTCTGATTGAATGGATTCATTTATCTGAATGGGCTCTGGATCAAGCAATATTTAAGAAGGAACTGTTAAAGGAGCTTTCAAATACAAAATGAGTAGACAGGTAAAAAAGCAGATACGAGGTTTTTTAAATGCAAAGCTGGAGAATGAAACTAGAGGTTCTGTGCCACGCAAGCTGGCAGCGGTTGCTGCAGGCCTGGGGTATTTCTGAGAAGCTTTTTTTTTTTCTTCCCACCACAAGTGGGAAGAAACATATCCTGACTTCCTCTCTCCCTGCATTGAAGACAACATTCCCAACAAATGGCTTATTAGAAAGGGTCCAAGAAAAAATAATAAACACATATCCATTTGTATGTATATTTGCATATACATAAGTTGCCCAAAAGACCAGTTAGATCTAAAAATTCAATACAGTGACCGAACTACTAAAAGATGAAGAACTGCTAACAAAAATATGAGGTTTCTCAGTGAAAAACAGCTACAATTTCAGGGGACTAGAGAATAATAATTATGGTAAACAGATATTTATTTTTTAAGTCTATGGGCAATCCTGGATATTTAGACCAATGACCCTGCAGTTATGCCCAGCAAAGAGCTTGAAATGGTAAAACCACAGTAACATCAGGCCTGCAAAAGGATGGCACAAAAAGTAAGGACCCGTATCTCTACTCTATTCAAGGTCTTTGAGCAGGTCAAGTAACGTAGTGTGTATAAAACACACGAACACTAATTTAGACCTCCAAACTGACAAGATCCCAAACAAAAACGATAACCTAGAAAGCAATCATGGGCTAAGTGAAAGTACTGCCATAGATTGAAGATATAAGAGGAAGAATCCAAAAAAGAGGGAAAAAACGCACACTTTCAACTATCTAAACAAGAATACATCATTTCGTGCTACTATTTGTTTTCAGCACTGCATTTAGCAGTGACACTGCCAACGCAGACACAAGCAGCAGGGTGCCAGCCCCAGACCACCGAGCTGCTCACTGCCCCGTGCTGCCCATAACCAGACGGATGCAGCATGGCCATTCCCATGTGGGTCAGGAAGCTTTTGCTAGTCTGCCACAGCTACATTAACACTGAACTCCTCAATCTCCTTATATTTGTTTAACGGCATGTGGTGAAAAAGCAGGGGAAACACTTGTCTGAGAAATTCTCATTAAATAAGGTCTAACTTGATATGCAGGTGAGTTAGGCTCGTCCATGTGACTGGGTCTTAATCAGCAGAAGCAGGATTTCAAACTCCTACCTGATGTATAATCTTTTTTATCTTATTTTTAAGGCTGAACCAAATCAAGTCTTATTTTCCATCCTACCAGTTATGCTAGAAAGCAAAGGCAAATAGCTCTGGGGCTTAGTTTAACATGGCCTCTTATAATTGCATGAAATTAAAAGTAATAATGTGTTGACAACCCTAGAGATACCACAGAAAAAAACAGAAAACAATAAGGTACGGAAAATATTTTGCACTAATTTACAGAACTAGGTTTGGATTTCTAATACATTAAGTGGTAATTGTGGCATTGTTAACTTCCAAAGCCAGCCCTTACAGTTGCTTGTGTGTAGCCTACTTAGGATCTCAGCCTTAAATACTGTAAGTAACTGAAGCAGAACTCCTTCAGGCAAACAGAAGTACTTATTCTGAGGCTGATGCCAAGGAAATTCCGGCATATATGTCCATAAAAGAGGAGTTAAGATCTCGCAGGGCAGCCAACCAGTACAACCGCCACCTACCTACTTATTATTCATTACTTGTGCTGTGATGGAGCCCAAGGACTCTAATGGCACGCCAGAGCTCACTCTGCTAGATACTGTACAAACACATCATAAAGAGTCCTTAGCCCGAGGAGTTCACAATCTGATCTTCAGTTAGTAAAATCACTCAGCCAAAGACATGGCTGTATATCTTCCTTGACCATAAACTCACCTTTTATCTCGTTCTAACAGCACTACCCTTGCAAGATCTGCAACGAGGGACTGCTGGATTTCAATTTGGAAAAACTAAATCAAGAGAAAATTAAAGCCTTGCCAAGTCACCCATCAACACAAACGTGTACCTGTAAGCACAAAAGGAGTACCACCTGAAAAAGCACTTTTCTAGACTAGTCTGTGCAAAATCCTATTCTCCATCTGTCCTTGGGCTACTCACTTTTTTGAAATGCAAATAAATTAGCATTGATCAGCATGATAAAGAGCAGGAGACAGTAGGTTTTGCTGAGGACTCAACTTTTGGTGACATCCTTAAAGAATGATATCATATGGCTATAATTCTTCCTAAGACTCTTCACATTAAATCATTTAGCGATTAGATTTTTGCAATGCTATTGCATTTCTAGTAGCGCAGACTCAGGAGCACACTAAATGTACTTCAATCCACCCACCTGTTAAAACTCCTCACCACTATCAAAGCATATTTATTTGAACGTTTTTGAAAAACTTCTCTCACAGATAATTCATGTGTTCAACTTAAAAAATTGGTTTCACCCTTCAAAGAGAATCCTTTTTTATCTCTAAATTGAAGAGTTTATTCCACTGTTTTTCCATGCAAGCAGATTTAGAACTAAAATAAAAAGCAGCCACATTTCCTAAAGTTTTGATCTGTTTTGAAATGAATCTCCATAGCTGCCAGTCCACGAAAAGGAAAAAAAAATGCTACCCATGGCAAATACTCAAAAAAAGTGTGTGCGCTCTGCAGTATTCAAAGCATAGAGTTTGAGGTCTCCCCTCAACGAAAGCTAGGACAGAAACGTTCAGATTTTTTCTTTTAGCAACTGCCAAATCCTTGGTTCATTATTTTTCACGTGGGGCATATTATACATGATACACTCCAGTTTTCTCCTTCCTTTCTATCCACTTTCTCTAGCATTTCTGTTCAGCTTTGGTCTCCATTTTCTCCATGCTCACTTTCTCAAATTCATTTTTGTTTCCCACAGAATCCTTCCAATCTTTCAGAATACTTTGCCTATTTGGATTTCTTTCCATTTTTACAACCACAGAGCTCTCTTTTCACTTCCCTCCCCACATTGTCTTGTGCGTCCCATTCTTGTGTCTGTCCATTCCCACCCCCCAGTCAGCCAGTCCCACCTTTCCCAGTCAGCCTGGCCCAGCAGCCCTGGGAGACCCAAGCACCTTCCCAAGGGAAGAGGTTCCAGCGTGGTGGTGGCTGACCTGCTGACAGCATAGGTTTGCGAGTACCACTCTCCAAACCTGAGCTGACGATGCTTGAAGTGTTGGCTTCAGATTTCCACAGCAGGCCAGTTTCCCCTTACACTGGTCAGCCTCCTGCAAAGCTGAAATCTGCATCTTTTAGGGTTGTATAGACTGAAAAACCTCAAATATTTTCTGTGGGATAGAGCCCTAAGTAAGAGCTCTATTCACCTGAAATGTGATGCCATGGGCTTCCACAACCCAGCGTGTAGGCAGATTATGCTTGATAAATGTCTGTTTATCGTAACTGCAGAAGTCAGCTCTGCTTTTCCAGCCTCTCTCTCCCTCGAGATTAAGAAGGTAAAGGTCACATTTAAAAAAGACAGGCCTTTGAAACTTTTTTTTAAAGTGCTAGCAACTAAACTCTGTGTGAAAATATCCCATCCTTTTCCACTAAATTAAGCCGCACCAAATCAGCATACTCTTCTTTAAAGAGCTGGTACATTACTGACAACGACTTAAGAATAATTTAGTTACACTGATACATAGAAGGAAAGAAAAAAAAAAGGGTTAAAACCAACCCGGCTACTGAAAAAAGAAAGCCAACCACCACCACCCTGCTACTGGAAGAGGAAGCCCTAAAATACATAACTGCAAATTCCAACATGGGAATGCATTAAGATCATATTCCAACCAAAATTCTTACACTAATTAGGAATTGATTTTTATGAGGCTTCACATCCTCTGTGAATCAGGGCTAGGTTACCGAACAGCTAGTTTTAACACTTCTCCTCTTCGGGCAAAGATTTATTTTCTGCTCAAATCAGTATAGAGTATCTGCTGCACTCAAGTTGCTATTACACCTTTCAAAGAAACAGTCACAATCTGTTTAAAAGAAAGAGACACAGAAGTCTTCACCAACATCCTTCTTCATTAGTAGGCAGCAATGCGGAGTGGCACGGAGGCACAGCCATTCTCAGCCCCAGGGAGGGAGCGAGACTTGTGCCGCCCCCTTCTGCATGGATCTAACTTATTTTCACCATCTATGTTGCACCTTTGGCCGACGTGCAATGTGTTTCTTTTCAACATCCAAAATATGTTCATATGTTTTCTTTATTCTCTATTTATTCTTAAACATCCAAGGGTAAAAATGCTACTGATAAGCACGAGGAGAATTTTTAGTTTCTTGAGAGCACATTCATGCAGTCAGAATGCCATCCTGACCTGCCATCACTGCTTCTTCTGCCACCTCTCTCCCGATTTTCCAGGCAAGGAGCACACAGCCGATAACTCTACCCTCCTGACTACGCCTTGGGCTCTGGCAAAGAGCAACTGAGAAGAAAGACGTTTTACATATTTATGATTAAAAGATAACCGATAACCAGGATCCAGATGTTGGTCGCTGCTGGCCAGCGCACAGTGCAATTATTATTCCATTTATAGAAAGAGATGTTGTCCTCCTTTTCCAGCCAACCAAAAGGTCTTCCATAAAACGCTCAAACACTCTGAAGAGAGGCATTCAAAACAAGGAACGAAAAGGGAACGAGCCACATTTGCTCCACAATTATCGCATTATATAAGTCCAACGCGGCCTCAGTCCGCCAGCGGCCTCCATTCCCCCAAGCTCCCGGGCTCGCTTTGCTGCGGGCCTCCTGCGGGCCCCGCACCAGCTCCGCACCCGCGGGGCCACGCGACGGCAGCGCCGGGGCCAGGCGGGAGGCGAGGCCCGGCCCCTCGCACCCCTGCTCCGGGGCTGCTTCTAATTAGGTCAGTGGGAACAGGCCCAAATTGTTTGAGTCAAATGAAGTCTGAAAATGCTAATAACGCTCTGCTCTCCCTGAGATTGAGCTTAAAAAATAAAAACACTTCTGAATTTGACTCTTTACAGAACCCGATAGTCTTTAATTATCTGTGGTCCTGGCAAGGAGCATGCTAGCCAAAGGGTAGCTTGTCTTTTTGGGTGTTTTGCTTGGTGAGATTTTGGTCTGGGGGAAAGGGATGGAATGAAAATAAGTAGGGCTGAAAGGCAGAAGGTTTACAAAATGCAGAATGTATAAAAATGACAGCTCCCAAGCTGAGGAGTAGCCCACAGCTTCAACATGCACATTACAACTACTGTAACTGCTCCGCAGCTGGCAGCTGGCTGTAATATTTTAATGACATCTTAATAAATTGTTATTTAATAAATCCAGTTGCCATGTGCTACCAGTTAGTAATACGTTTTGACAAAAAAGAGTCCACAATACCATAAAGGAAAAACAGGCTTGAAATACTTGGAAAAGATATGATAATCACTACAAATTAAAGTCTGTGAAATTTATAGCTGGATACCGAGTGCTCATAGTCCATACACCAATAATTTTATTTTTTTTTTCAGCTGTGGACAGGAAAATGTATAAACTGTTAATCCATTACATACAGCCATTTCCTTTGGGTATTTCTAAACAATGGAGAACAGAACTTACTGAAGTTTAAAAATAACTTTCTGTGTACCAACATTTCGGTTTACTTTTAAATATGCTTCTTGCAACATTAGAATCATTATATATGTGGATTTACACACAGAATGCTCTTTTTTATTAACTGCCATAAAAAGTAAAAAAGATTAAATTATGTGTTTCCTATTAACATCACGTTTTTGTAATTATATTGTGCACATCCTTCTCAAGCATTAGTGGAACTTGACACAAATGTGATTTCTTCAAATTCTTCTGCAGTCTTTCCCTTCCCTGCGAGCAGCATACTTATTGAAATGTACAATATACAGCAATTTCTCCCTCGATTAAATAATCTAATGTTAATTTTCTCCTCCCATTGTAAACACTGTTTGTTCCCATATAACGTCAACATCATTTATATGATAGAAAAATATTTACAGTCAGAAAATTAAAACAAACAAACAAAACTAATAAAGAGAGCCACCCATCGAGAAGAAATTCTTGCCCAATGTTTCTTCCACAGAGCCTCACGTCAGATACGATTCTTCAGGACAGCCTAGACCCACCAAACTACAGATAACTGTCAGGTTCCTGGTCCCAAGGTATTACAAATTTTCACAGGAAACATTTCCAGGGCTTTAACATGGGCCAAATAAGTCTTTCATAAAGGTACCACACCTACAAACAATGGAACCCGTTGGGCTGAAAATTTCACACACAGCCAAGCACAAACACACGTTACCCCTGAGGCAGACCCCAAATGACAAATTAAAGCCAATGCTTGAAGTTTGATAAAATAACAATAAAACAAAAAAAGTGCTTGCTAGTGAACTGTGTCAGGAAACATTTACAGCAAATGACTCTACAAACCCCACCATAAAATAAATTCCTATAAAATTACGTCTGTTTTGGCCTCAGTTAATTTAAAGCAATTTCAGTTGAACCTTACTGGCTTCAGCTTCGTGAGGTCTCTCAGGTTTTTACACAGGGCAGGAAACCAGGTTGACTTAGATGAGCTGCACACAAGCACTACTGGGAAAAAACTGGCTGCTGACCCATCACTCCTTCCATTGTCTCAGCGCACTTCCCACGGACGTATGGCATTAAGAAAATTCTCTTAGTTCAGAAGAAAACATAAGCCAAGTAGTAGGTATGATACAGAAAGATTATATGAAGAAAAGCAAGGATAACACCCTTCAATTGTTTTAATTTTAAAACAATATTGGCATAAAAGGACAAAATCATTGCCCATATCACAGTTCCATAACAGAAAAAAAATCTTCTGAAACTGCAAAAATATCCCAGAAATTATACTTTGAGAAATAAAGCTCACTAATTAACTCATTTCCTAAAGGCAGTATTTTCTGGATATCTCCCTTTTCACTAACACCATATTATATAACTACTTTATTACTGTTTTTATTTAAGACTTTGAAAGCAACATTCTGGATGGCAATGCAAGCACTATTAGCTAATTTAATGGCAAACTCTTCCAGGACTCGTCATTTCATTTCAGCTGTTTTTGCAAATTCACAGCTTTGTTGTTACCTGCATTTGAAGAATTACTATTTAAGAAACTGTTTTTCATTTTCAAAATGTCCATATGGGAAAGATTAGGTAACATCCCTTGTTTTAAAAGTCTGGATTTATTTTTTTTTTCCTTTTAAATCAGAAACCTTGTCCAGATATCCAAGCCATCAGGATTATTATTTTAATAGTGTATTACTGGATAGCTCTGAAGTCTCTAAGACAAACAGAATGGTTAAAAACATCAGAAGGAAAAAAATGATTTAAAAATAGACGCCATAAGTAGCACTACTATTAAAAATTACGATTTGGTTGTCTACACAAAGCTTCTAAGGTAGCTAAAGAACATCACAAACTGCTATAAATTTCAGAGCTCTGTGTAACAAGATGTTATATTTCCATTCTCAAAAATGTTCTGTTAATATTAAAAAGAGGGAAATAAATAGTCTGGTATTTTGTTACAAAGCACCAGCAAGTCTAACATTACACATACAACTGGAAAGCTGCAATGTTTATAGAAAGCCAGTCGTTTAAACCTCTACTGAAAGCCCTTAAATCTTCCTTGCTGACAGTTCAGAAGACAAGTAAGAAAAAAAATGCCAGAATCCACTGTTTTAAGAAAGCAAGACATTCAATCGGTCCAATTTTTGCTAAAAAGCTCACTGAGTTTGAGTAGAAATATGTACCATTACACAACAGAAAACATGCAACAAGAGATGGGGGGGGATTATAGAAAAACCCAGAAAATGATTTCAGAAATGCTCTTCTCATCCAGGTAGCATTAGGTTCTGCTTCTGATTTCACAGTCCTTAAAGAGACATTCCTTTTTTTCCAAAGGAAAATGACACTGGGTTTAAGGATATCCCTCTAACACAGAAAAGATGAAAATGCTCACAGTCACAGGGTTCCAAAAGTTGCAAAAAAGTTCAGTAATTTGTACTCCTCCCAAAAACTTAATCTTTTCTGTATCTAAAAGTAATTAAAGATTTAAATTACCTTTAATACTCTATTGCTTAACTGCAGAGATAGATGCTGTTTCTCAGGCACAACTTCTTTTTTATTCAAAGATATCAAACTTTGCTTTGCTACAATTTTAGCCTGACTTTATCAGTTGCTGACCACCTCCTATGTAGCACAGCGCACTTTCACCCAACAACTGAATTAAGCATATACACTCAAGAGGAAAAACACATTCAAATAGGCTCACTCCTGGCATCCCTGTCAAAGTATCTACAGATTTCACTCGCAGAGGGGAAGGTCTGAGCATCAATCATTTCCCATTGCATCAGACAGTACCGACAAGGCTATTACCACACTCTCACAGCCTAACCCGGAGTTATCTGTAACAAATGTGCGATTCAGGCAGTTGCACGAGTGACCCATGAGTGTACCCAAAGCAGCTATGCTCCTTTTCCCCACAGGTTTTCTCTTGGTCAACCCACCTCTGGTCCTCCTCCCTCCCCAACCCATTCCTGCTGCTGGTTTTCTAAAGCTTATCTGAACGTGGAGATTGTCTAGACACATTTTTTTTCCAAATTTTCCTTTTTCCTTTTTAGAACAGTTAATTATCTGCAGTGCAGGTTATATGCAAAAAGACTGGTATATGGTTGTTTAAAATTCCTTTTTCAATAAGATGCATTAGCAAACAAATGTATATTCACACATACGATGAAATGCTGATCATTCCTATTGCAGACACAAAACCATTTTTTTTTCAAAAATAATTTGGTTTAAACCTTGCTAGTGCTGAGTGATTGGGAAAAATTATTTATGTATAAGTGATTTACGTCCTTCTAAAACCATTTTGGTTTAAAATTGTTTTGCTTTAAATCTCAGGCCTGGCATTGAATAAAATTTTACTCTGTTTGGTTAGAAAACATATCAGCTTACTATTTCTTTCTCTGGATATAATGATTTCAACACAAAATTTGGTTTATGTTAAGAGCAAGGCTTGACTGACTTTAAGACGAGAACGGACACATTCACAGCCTTGTATAATCTTTTTTCCTACGAGTTAACTTTTTTCTTAAACTGGCTTCTTACTAAACACCACACACTGACATTTTGCATCTCTTCATTGTGTACGTAAGAACTTGACCCAATTGGATACACTTACAAATTGCTTTATTTTTCTTAGTGACATTTCTTTATTATTTTTTTTTCACAGCATGCTCTTAAAAAGCAAGTTTATTATCTAGAAAATATGCCATATTTGCAAACTCTTTTGCTCCACTTGCTTTATGGAAAGGAAAAGAGCCCTATTTTCCACAAACGGCTGTGGTTTTCATGTCACTGAAGGGCACATATCTTGGCTGCACACCCTACCAACTGAGTCATCAGAAACTGGACTTGGCTGCAGAATGCCATTTTTCGTTAGATCCACATGTGATTGACACAGACCAACAATCTTGGGTAGAGGGCTGATGCTAATCAGCCACATACACAAACAAGAGCACTCACCCCACAGAAGTTTATCCAGTTTGCAAGGGCCAGAAAATAGCTTTTCATGTCCAGAATGCTGATTTTTTTTTTTTAAGGACTACTAACTATTCCTTTTTTTTTTTTTTTTTACCTTTTTTTTTTTTCTCCAAATGGCTCAAGAGCCTTGTTTAAGAGCCACTAGAAAAAATGTGGAAGCTTAATTTAACAAACTCATCTTCTTTTAATACCTGGAATCTACCACCATTTGACCCAGGAGGGCTTGCTTTCCCAGGCAGCTAAGACAGCAGGTACCTGGCAGCCTTCCTTCACTCTGCTGCCAATGACCCTAACTCTGACAGCACAGTTGAAAGTCTATCACTTCTCATTAGCAATGTGTATATGGCCTGAGCTACCTAAGGTTGTACAGCAAAAAATTGAAGATGTATATGTTGACCATTTTCTTAACTTCTCTATATCTGAATAATCCCAAAAGCACAGATGAGTCATCTGAAAGGTTAATTCCACATCAAAAGGAAGAGCTAAGGTATTCATTCAGAGTATTTGTACACTATACAGATCATCAGAAATGCCACTTGGCTGCTGCTTTATCCAGAAAGTGTTGTCTCCTAAATCAGCATTGGGTACTCATGTTTTAATTCAGTAAGGAAAAAAAAAAAAAAGACTTTGATCAGAAGAGATACCTATCTTCATGCGTGTTTTCGGTACTGTTGGTTGTGGGAGCCTGCAGAGCTTCTCCAGGAATAAGCCTTTTACAATGATTTAGGAAGAAGAAGAAGAGGTATCCTCTCCCGCAGCTCCCCAAAAAAGCTTGGAAATAGAGTCCATTTTCCAAAGGAACGGTATCAGCAAATTGAGTGTCATGAAGGGATACTTTGCACAGAAGCATGAGGCAGTCTGAGCCAGAAAGTTTCACTGAACTCCCAGCTTTAGTTAAACTATTCCAGAAATATATGGGAATAAACAAACAGATTAGGGGAAAAGGCAGAAGAAAGTAATAATCTTCACTGTGAGGAATGGGGCAAATGTAAACTGAAAGGGCCTCAGTCTGTAACAAACAGAGACTATAAAAGGCAGGCTGTTTAGTGCAAAATCTGTTTTGTGTAGGCTTTGTAAGAAAAAAAGTCACACTAGCATCCCCAAATTTTACACCTGGCAGACGAAGACATTTGGTCTAAAGAAGAGAAAGAAACAACGAACCCCAAACTCCCACTGAACCCAGACACTGGACCCTTTGAGTTGATAACTTTGCAAGAAGAACTAGCGGTGCTAGAAAGATCACAGCAAATCACGTTCCTCTGCCAAATTTAATGAAATAGCCACGCTGAGCCTACGGAACACAACACTTGCCATTGGTTAAGAGATCACTGTGGCAACACAGTCGCCTTGATTCACAGCTTGAGCCCATGAACCACAAGGGCCCCACAGAGGGGGAAACCTCAAACTGGCAGTGTCTAATTTGGTTTTGTTTATGTTCCTGTGTTCACTATTGATCTGCTTGGGGCTTAGAATCAACAGCAAGGACTAACAACCTCCACAGTACAAACTTCATAGGCAAAATAATCTCCAAATGATACTTCCTGCTCCAAATCAGGACAGACAGCTGGACCCAGCAGCAGGCAGTTGGAAAAGAGCTTCAAAGTCGGTTCAGTACGCAGCTCCTCACACCGATAAGTGCCCATTTTAATTTATCTCATTGCTGCAAGCCGGGCTTTCTGTTGGACACAGCAGTCCTTGCAATGAAGAGGAATGAGCACTGTCACTGGAGGTAGGACATAAACCCCATCGGGGGTGAAACAGGTTCTTAGTAGAACAAATATACTGGGGAGGAGAAAGAGCAGAAGAAAAACAATGTTGGAAATAATCCTTTGGGAGCAGTTTAACCCTCAAGCGAGTATTACCGGAATCTCTAATTAATGGAGACACTGACTCCAAAATAAGACATGGGTGTCTATCCTCTAACGAGGCTAGAGGCTGAAGAGTTTAGACACTGCACATAATAAATACTTGCCAGCCACTGAAACATGCACTACTGGAGGAGTCTTCACTGGTTTCTCAGCAGACTACAAATGCATGACTATCTACATAGCAAGACACAGTCTTGCTCCCACTACAAACTAACAGCATCTCATTTTTTCCACATATCTGTCTCCTATCTGCTCTCCATAAATTACAATGCAGAAGGCACGCTACATTCGGGCACTAGAACAGGCTCCCCACAGAAGTGGTCACCGTCTCAAGCCTGCTGGTGTTCAAGAAGCATTTGGACAACACTCTCAGAAACATGGTTTAATTTTTAGGTAGTTCTGTGTGGAGCTATGAGTTGGACATGATGATCTTTGTGGGTCCCTTCCAACTCAGGATATTCTGTGATTCAGTTGTTAGAAAAGCTCCTTTGCCTTCGGTTAAAGGGGAAACAATGCAGTTAGGAAAGGCAAACCAAAAGGCACTGCTTACTGATTTTCTGTAAGATACTCAAGGGACTGGGCCACACATGCGAACAAGCAGCAGGTCCACCAAAAGAGAGGCAATGCATTTTGGAAGTTCTTCCATTTCTAAACAAGGATACCACAGATTTCAATGTTGTCAAATTAATTCTCAGAATACAGGCACTGCCTATTCTTTAAAACAAGAGTCCCTCATATCCAATGTGCCCCCTGCACGTTTCAGACTACAAAGAAACCAGACGATGAAATCTTCCTACTGGTATCAACCACACTGGTTGATATGGAGTCCCTGGAAGGCCATATCCCTTATACTGTCATAACGCAGAAATTTATTTATCGCTAGCACCAAATAACGTATTTTCAAGTTTGTGATAACTGTATTTCCAGCTGTGATGTAAGAAATTCTGGCATCTACCAGTGTACCCAGGTATGCCATCATTTAACAGATGAACGTCCAGCTTTCGCGCATGTACCAGGCCACTTCCAGTCATGGAGTAACAAATGGGCTTTAGCACCGCCAAAAAACAGAGTAATGAAATACTAAAACAATTCAACTGTCCCACAGTTTGCTGCCTGCCCGTGTGTGAGATCCATGAAGGCAGATGAAAGGCAGCCTGCCTGACATGGGCACATTATTCTGACGGGCCAAGTCAGGCGGCAGGCCGCAGCCTTGCTCCAGGTCAAGGCCTAGTGCTGGGCCATGTCCGTGCAGAACAGAAAGCCGTTCTCCTCCCCCAGCTCCAAGTTGCACTTTCAGGGTTCACATGTGCTGATTTACGATACTGTAATCTTTCCTGTTTGCTTTTTCTCCATTAAAGTTTGTTCTCATTGCTAACAGCAATTTATTTGCAACAGCAGTGGCAACGTAGGATAGCTTGCACAGGCTCTGCTCTTGCATGGGTTGGCATGATCAATTCCCTTGCCTTCTGCACCACCATAAGCAAGAATAAGTGCCACAATTAAAAAGCCGAGAGACATCCCACAACTCCTCTCAAATAGAAGATCAAGGAAGCTATCACAGAGGGACTGCATCACTCTACTGCGGCAACAGCCTTTTCCACAGTTGATATGCTTTTTCTCTATCTTCAAAAGACACTGCCTCAATTTGTGAAATTTTTATTTTATGGTACTATAAAATACTTGTCTTGTTCACATCTGAAAGTTAAAAGTGAAAGGGAAAAAGATAACAGATTCTTGTTAATAGGACTAATGTACACTAGATTTTGAAATTACACTGCTACTTCAAAGGAGCATTTGTCTGTTGATAACAATCTCTGTAACAGTACGAAAATGACAAACAGCAGGAGGCTGGGAAGATGGATAATTCCGGTGACAGACTGCAAAGTAAACAGATTAAAGTTAAGCAGATATATTTTGCATTTTCCTTTAAACCAAAAAGTTTCCTTTTTTTTTCTTTTTTTCAAAATGTAGTTGTCACCTCTATGAAGGATTAAATCAGAATAGAAATTGCATGATGCTATTGAAGAAAGGAAATAATAGTAAACAGAGGGCATGTAACAAGAATGGGTCCCATCAGCAATTAAGTGGAGCTTTCAGAATTCCATGAGAAAAAAAATCTGCTTGATAAGATATGATTTAATGGCTGAAATTCAAATATTGGCACTAAAACCAAGGAAGAAGGAGGTATGTCCTATAACATGGAACATTTTTGTTGCAGTAGTCAGTAATGCATAGTAAGTTGCATAAGCCTCAACAACACTTACACAGCGAGATCCTTTTTCCTTTACCTAGGCAAGGGAAAGAGCAAAGGCTGATGATGTTAAAACAAGCACTTAGTTGTTTCAGTAGTGCTTGGTCCAAGATAAGTCACCAACAAGAAAGAGCACTTTCCTATACATCTGTTGCCGTGGTGACATTTCTTTGAGACCTAATCTTGCTAACTTCGCTGACAAAAACAAGTTTTTACTACTGTTAGCTCTGCAAAACCAATATAACCATGGCTGAGCGAGCTGGAATTTTTATTACTGGCAATGAAGTAAGATTCAGACAGAAAACAGCTTGATTGTCAAACCCAAATGTGAGAGTTTGAAATATTGGCTGTTAGAAAAATCACCTTTTGACTTGTAAACTAAGCAAAGTTTTATCTGAGAGTGATTGAGAGAGAACAAGTGTAAGAACCTCCTGCTGTCATTTTTACAGAGTCACTTCTGGAAACAGTTCCACGGCAGGATAACCACAGCCTGTCCTCTTTGCTTTCTGCCAGCCGGCATACACCATTTGCACGTGCAACTGGAGGCACAAGCTACAGATCTCCAAATATTACTGAGGTATGTCAAAATCATATGGGAACAATCAAAGAGGTAAGAGACATGGAAGAGAAGGTATGCAGCTTCTTGGAAAGCCTAAACTCTGCCCTGTTATACTCTGAACTCTGCTGGGCAGCCAGCAATTTTTCCCTCCTTCACAAGACCAAGCATAGAAAAACCCCTCACGGGCTTGCTGACCTCCCTGTAGGATTCCCACACACTATACTCCCCAACCTTTGGGATTTAGTGTGCTCCTGGCGGGAGCTGCACAGGCAGTCTCCTCCCATGGTGCCAGAGACACCATGCCCTGCCATGGTCTCAGAGTCCTTGTCCAGGTTGCACTGAACAGAAAGGGCTCCGGGCTCCTGCCCGCACCTCATTAAAGGCTTGGTCTTCTCAACTTTTTGTGAGGGAATCAACATAGTAGGACACAGGGCGGTGAATATCAAAGGTAGCGCTGACTTAGCTTGCTCTGGTACTGGAAGCAGTGTAGCTCTATCACTGCAGTACTCTGCAAAAACGAGTCCTGGTGTTTACAAAACTCTCCTACTTCTGTTAACCCTGGCTGGCCTGGTCATTCCAAACTCATTTACGCTCCTCTACGTATTAGTACTCTACCTCTGCCCTTTAGATACCCTGAGAGATTTCTTCACTGGTTCAGACGAGGAAGGATCAAGCTGTACAAAGCCGTTCCCATGAACAACACCCTCTGCAGCTGGATCAGACACAAGTCTCCCGTGCTTCCCTGGAAACAAAAGAGTACTGCTCTTCGGTCCATATTAAGATTTCTTCCTACATCCTGGGAAACAGTTATTTAATCTTTGAGCTGAGAACATGAAATACATGACAGTCTTTTACATATCCAACTTAATCCCAATTTAATCATTTAAAAGCTAAACAAATACCATTTCTCCCCAGGGCATTAGGCCCCTCTAAGGTCAGCGCTCTGCTGCAGATGGCGCTGCTGGCCACCTCAGCCACCCGCTGGGGACTGCTCGCTCAGAGCTGACATTGCCTTTACGGGCAGGAAAGAAGAGAATTGTTATGAGAAGTTGAAGTCCCAGCTCAGACCATGCTGCTTTAGACCATACTTTAGAATATCTTACTATCAAGACCTACTTCAGGCAATTCCTGTACTACAGTTAGGGTCTAAGATATTACCAAAGATACCCCAAGTACTCTTAATTATTTTATAGCTCCTGTTTATTTTCTAACTGCCAGAACTACCATCTCAAGCACTCAGGCTAACCTGGAAGCTGCAATGCCAGGGCTCCTGGCCCACGCTGTCTGGCAGCAGAGCCGCAGGAAGCACAAGGGATTGCTCCAGCCAACACCTGGGGCACTGCAAAGGCTGGGGTTTAGGAGGCTGTGGTGAACTGTCCCCCTGGCTTTGTTTTTGAAGGAATACAGTCAGCGTATATTATCTAGTTCTGGTTTAGCATATTGTGTTTCCTAAGAGACACCCAACTCAGCAAACCACCAAAAATGTTTCAGCTTAAAACGTCGGGATACATTTTATTCTGATAAACCTGTTGGTTTCTCTCGGGCTCGGTGCAACAGGTCAGGAAAACCACTTTCTATGAACAGAGAAATTCATCTGGCTGGCTCGCTTTCAGCTGCCCCTAGACTGCTGTGTCCTGCCCTGGGAGGGCTCTGGGCCGGGCGGCTCACCCGCAGTAACACCACTGACGTCAGCCAGGGCAGCCGCGGGGAGGGCGACGCCATGTACTGGGGAGCGCGGTTGCAAAATCAGATGCAGAAAACAACTCCGCGCAGCCAGCGTGGATTGTCTTCATGCTTTTCTCTCTCTCTCTTTTTTTTTTTTTTTTTTTTTTTTTTACTTTAAGACATCAGGGATTAAAATTCATTCCAAATACATTTGATTATAAAAATATATCCATGCAAATATATGGAAATGAGCAATATAATTTTTTTGTACATAACAAGATTGATTTTTTTTATCTCCTGTTGATAACTGCAGTTTGATAGCTTTAGTGCTATTTTTTTAAAACTATAAATGACTGGGACACTGAATACCAGTGCTATCATTAATTATGCCAGCAGATGAACAAGTCATCTATTACTGAACTAAATTACTTCTAATTGCACATGAAACTCTTGCACTCTCCTAATGCATAAATAAGAATGAGTTTAAAAAGAAAAGCATATGTCATTATGGAGAGTGAATTAACAGAGGATCCACTTCCTGCCATCATCATCACTGGTTTTATTTTATTTTTACATTTGTATTATGTAAGCACTGAACTGCACAGCAGCCCTATAAACATACAGGAAAAACTGATTCCTGTCCTAGCAAGTTTACACTTTAAAATGGGATTTCTTGTTAGTGCTAATTCTTTCCACTTTTTTGGACTGGCTACCAAAAACAATTATAAAGATACCTACAAGCTACGTGTGCCACCTATTTTTTATGTGCCTCATATTTGTGCTAACACAAATGAGGGCGCTAAGGCAGTACCATCAATGGCACTTAGACAGTTTCATCACTCGTTTTCCTTCCCAAACCAGTTTTCTTCACTGAAGCATAGCCCTCTCCTCTCTGCCCTCGCCAACAACTCACCCACAAGAACAGAATTTACTCAGCTGTAGAGTCAGTCATTCCTGAACTATTGGAATGGGACAGTTTTCAGATATTTTATATACTTATATAAATATATCTTATATTTTTTTTTTCAAATATCATGTTGATTATGCCTTTGATTAACACTTTTCTTCAGCAAGACTGGCTATCATTTGCATCTAGGGGGAAAAAGAAAGAAAAAAAGCTCCAGTCACAGAAAAAAGCTCCTACAATTTAGACAAAGCTAAATGAGAATTTTTAAGCTAATAAATGTGTGTAGTCCTTGCACTCCAGATGCTTATCTGTCACAAAGCAGACAAGTTATACTATGGCCTTGACTGACCACTATACATCATTCAAAGTTAACATTTTTCTATTTGACCATCTTATCTTCTTGCCTGAGCAACGCAAACCCACAAGTCACTAAGTAAAACATCCTTCTATATTCCAAAAATTTCTGCCAGGGCACAATGTGATCGAGCTCATGAATTTTTAAAGAGTAATCTGGTGGTTGTAAAGCAATCTCTGAAAATACTGAAGGCCTTTCTCAGGAAGCCCTATTAGTTTATCTGTGCTGCATTTGCTGTTGCTGTGAAAGTTTCTTTCTACTGTCGGGTAATTTCTAATTCTATGATACTAGGCTTTGCTTGGAAAGGTGCTGGAAAGTTTAGAAATATACACTTATTAGTCTTAAAAAGCTGTTATTTTACTAAGTGCAGCTAGAATCAAGCAATTGCTTTTCCTAAAAAGAGAAGCATTTTCAAAAAGCAAGGAAGTGCTGACCCATTGATGTACTCCAAGTGTGAAACAACATCATGTGAGTGACATGAAAACAGACTAGGGACTCTTGATCCCAGGGCACATGAGGACTTAGTGTACCACAGAGACTGAGCTTGCTTAGTTTCTGGTTGGAGGACGTTTACCCTGCAAATGCCAGCTAATGCACAGCTATGGAAAATGCTGTCATGAGCTTCAAAAATGTAATGGCCTAATGTTTATAGATGGCAAGGTATTTTGGAAAGATAATATAAAAAGCGGGGAAAAAGAACAAAGAATAAAATATGCACAATAATTAGATTTTAGGTTAATTTCCCATGGGCTGAACTGGCATATTATAAAAAGAAATGACTGCTGGCTCAACAAATTGCTTCCCTACAACAAGCAAACCTATCTCCTGCCTAGATGAAGCTACTGCACCAATACGCACTGCCATGGCTTTGTGCTAAGCCTAACTTTACAGGCTTTGTCGTGGCAACATTACAAATTCACCTATATTAACTCCTTTTATTATATATTTTCTGTCATTTCTGCTCTTGGCTGCATGTGGTATTAATGACGACCATGACCATCCCAGCAACCGACACCCAGCTGACTTCCAAAAGGCTGGAACGTTTTGTTCAGCACCGAGCTCTCTGAGCCAGCAGGGGTCATTCACCTATGCTCTACCCTGCGTGCACACTGCAGCTCTAACATGGCACCAGTTTTCAGTACGCTAAAACCATTACGGACCAGCCTCCAGTTTTTGGCAGTGCCATATTAGACAGGAGAAGAAGAAGAAAAAGAAAAAAAAAAAGGGGGCTAAAATGTCTAATAATGGCTCTAAGAAAACCAGCCTTTCAGGTAATTCTATGGGATTCAAGCTCCAGTGTACGCGTATAAAGACCTAAGTAAAAGGCTTTGTCTCACAAACTGGCACACCACTCTGTTTTCTTGTGTAATATCACTTAAATGAAACTCCCTCCCCATCTCGGTGCAATCAAGATGAGAGTCAGGCCTCTCTCAGTCTACTGACACTACTCCCAAGAAATCAAAGAGGAATGGTTGGTGGCCCAAAACCCGACTGCAGAGTAGGGAGTTATGGGATGCAGCTCCATAAGCAAGAAGGCACCCACGGACCACCTGCAGTCCTCTCTGTAATGGTCACCAGCTCTGCGAGTGCAAAAGAGAGAGGCAAATCCTGAAGGGTATTGAAAGACGTAAAATAGCAGTTAATTACATTAGAGGCACAACACCATGGCCATTGGAAAAAAAGAGCTGGCAATGATGGCAGTTGTTGGGAGTATGTCTGGAGGAAAGGTAATGATTCCTCCCACTCGGTGCTTGTCAGAAAGCAAGCTGCCCCAAAACTAGCTTGAGCTTCAGTACTTTGGGAAGCCACGTCAAGATCCCTAGTAAGGCAGAAAAACGATTTCCCAGCGAGGAAACAATTCCTGATGTTTCCAACTAGTTATCTCCTATCTACAGTCTAACATGGGAAAGTTTGTAAGCCATCATCACTGGGCCATGGGTAGTTCCCAGACACCGGCAGGCAGTCGTCATTTTCCATTTCAGAACAAAGTTCAGTTTGATCACAACTATTTGGGTAAGTATTCCCTTTTTGCAGCAACTATCTGAACTGATGTGGTTACAGAAAGAGAGGGAAAATGTCTAATCTTTACTATGAAATGTGTCAGCACCAGCTGAATCATACAAAACTGGGAGTCCATGCTTAACATCATTTATGACAATCTCCCTTCATATTTAAATAAGTCAAATTCATATCTCCAAACTATAATTAATGTAAACATCAACTAATTATTTACGCTTTGTGCTATGAAAAAAAAAATAGCCCACGACATGTTACTTATTTTGGTTAAGCAACACAAAAACATACCTACAATTTAAAATGTCAGCAAGGAAAACATTTTAAGCACAAAAAAGCATTGCAATTTTGAAAGCTCAAAAAAACCACATTTTTCTAGTATGGCAGACTAGAATGAAGTTTACTGCCTTTTAGCTGAAGTTAAGAGAAAAAATGCTTTTCTGGTTCGTTTGATTTTGTGTACACAACTATGAAAATACTCTTCCAATATCATATTGATTTATAATAATGGCATTTTAAGGGCTATTGACCTTGGTGCAAATCATTAACAGTGTACTGTGTGTACTAAATAAAGAATTTCAGGGAGAGATCTGTTTACTAGCTACGCTTCTTTGTAAACAAAAAAAGATTCTGTCATTTCTAGGGTAGTGTTGTGGGCCACTGGGTGGGAAGAAGCTAGACTTTTTTTAAAGACCTTAACCCAACAAGAGCACTTCATCAAAAAAAAAAAAAAAAAGAAGAAAAAGTGCTGAGAGAGGAGCTGATGTGAAATGTGTCAGTGAGACGAGGTATACTGCTTGTGAAAAAATAAATTATAGGTGCATATAGGGGCATTAGAAACATAAAAATGGCAACCAAAGGTGGAAAAAAATGGCAAAAGCAAGAAGAGGGAAATGATTTTTAAAAACTGCATCTCCCAGAAGGGGCTGCAGGAAGGAACCTGCACTATATATAACTGAACGAGTTAAAGATAAGCTACAGACCATTTGGATGCCAAAGTTACATTGTCAAGCATCAGAAAAGTTGTTCTGCTGCTGCAGAAGCAGCTGTGGCATCACGGCACTTGTATCACAAGCTGCCTTTTTGCATTACTATCAAATTGCCACCAAATCATACCTAGTAAATTGGTATCTTCTGTACAGTAATCATCTGTCACATACTTAAACACAAATCTAGGACAGCTTCAGGAGATAATTATTAACAGTCTATTGAGTACTAAACAATGCAATTAATTAACTGAGAGTTCAACTTTTCCTTAATAACCTGAAGCTGCAGAATGAAGAGCTACATACTTACAGCAAGTTCTGAAGAGCAAAGTGTCCAACACTAAAAGCACAAAAACAGCAACAGAGGACAAAGGCCATTAACAATCACTTATTTGTCCTGATTCAAGGACTGTTCCCTGTGTTTGTTCTACTGCCTGGCAGCTTTGCTGACAAAAAAAAAAAAAAAGCCTTTTCGTAGCAAAGGTTTGCAAATACCTTAGAATATTAGAATTTCATAGGTTAGCCAATTTTTTTTTCCTGATATCACTTTATCTGTAACAGGGATTTTGCCAGTAAAAAATATTTTTTTTAGAAATCCAACGCCCTCACTGACATTTCAAGGCTAGGTAACATTCCTTGTTCAGTCCTAGCCTGGGCTGTCCTAAGACTTTGCTGAAATCAGAAACATCAAGAAACACAGGAAAATCTTCTATTACAGAAGTTATACCACTGTATGCATACTCTCAAATGGCATAAACTATGCCGTCACAAGCACATTAGTATCAGTATTGCTGCAATTACTGTAGGGCTTTACCCTAGCCATGTCAGTAAGAAATCACAAACATTAAGGACAGACCACGGCAATATTAACGCAAGAGGTGAAAGGAGGAACCCCTATCTAAGACCCTAGATACTTGCTTCTGTAACATACGATGGGATCTTTTAAAGTAGGGTTGTGGTCAGCCAAGGTTTGCAGACTTCTGTGGAACAGCATGTACTCTTCCTCCAAGGCCAAGCTAAGAAACCCAGCTAGCTAAACTCAAGTCAGAAAGCTCAGTACCCATTACCTTCAGCAGGTGTTTTATCAGCTCTCAGCAAGACTAAATTTTCTGCACAATCAGAGCAGAGAGGGGGGAAGGACAAAGCACAAGAATAAACCAAATCAATTAGTTTATAAATACACAGGTATCAGCGAACTATTCTCTAAGAAGGAATTGCATATTGCACATTAAAAAGAAAAAAGTTTAAAAAAAATTGCTGTAGATCTCTTATCACTGTCACACAGCAGCTGCAATCCATGAAAATCAAGCCCAGCCACTGTCCTCACTCCAACGCTGCTATCAGCTTGGCAGCACATGTAAAGCAGCTCTGGCTTCAACATGCAAAGTGGTATCTGCAGTGGGCAGCGCTATGTAGGACTACACTACAGATCAAAGTATTTTCAGTATCTGTAAAAGGAGCCTTAACTAGTTTTAGAAGGAGCAGGACTGCAGTAATAAATCTGATCTCTTGAAGCCTGAGCTGGAAGTTGTACCCTCTTGTCAGCAGGTTCACTGTGTGATGTATTGTGGAGCTTTGGCTGCAGAGACGCCGTAGCCTGCAGATAATGAGCTGTTCAAAGTAGCTGTGAAATTGTCAACTTAATTAAGCCAAGTTTAGTTACCAGTCATCTTTCAAAAACTGTGTGTGAAGAGGCAGGCTTTGAAAGTGCCCAGCTATGCGCTGTAGGAAAGTGCTGTGTACTTTTCTGAACCGAGAAATTGAAAGCTCATGTGATGAGATGGTGCTACTTCACAAAGTGTCTGAAGAAAGCCCCCTGCTTATCCCGGCATGTCTGGAAGCTACTTAGTTTTTTTTTTCTTTTTTTTTTTTTTTCTATTTTTAGAAAGTTAAGATGCATAATCAGTTGAGAACAATCTGCAATGGTTTATTAAGATAGTCTGACCTCCAGAAAAACATATGATTTGGAGAGAGGAAAGAGAGCCTCCTGAGGAAACTTTGTGAAGATCCAAGCCTCAAGCGCTCAGGACTGAGCTCTGCAGATGGGTGTATCGACACGACAGCCATGATCTGAGGGGCCTGTCCTACTCGGATGAAGGCAGAAAAACTCAGCATCATGAAGGCCAGGCTGCTCTGTACTCCCTAAATGTATTTCCTCACTGTTGTTCATGGCTTTGAACAAAGCACTTCAACACGTACTGCTGTCCTTCCTGTATTTTAGCCAGGTTTGCGCATTAAAGACCCTGTCCAAACTAGATTCAAAAACAGGACCTAAGGGTATTCCAAGCTAAGCTATTGTTTTCTATTTAAACCAACTGCAAGCTAATTGACAAACATCTTGTACTTGCATATTCCTCTGGACAGCCTGCTCACACCTGTTCTAGGACAAACATGTCTGTAGTAACCAAACCGAGTTATACCAATCAATTAATCTGAGTTTAAGAACCTGTGTTTAAACAAACCATTAACACTGGCCTCAGTTCATTCCTCAGTACAGAGGTGAAGGTTTCCCAAACATGACTCAGACTCTTAAGGACATGAAGATCTTTTGCAGCACCCAACAACTGCAGAGGTGCAGTGCTGTTAGCCATACAGCTAACCGTATAGCTTTACCCTGCCAATACTCTGTCACGCTTTTACCTCTCCATGAATTATTTTGTTGGTTTACCTTAAAATCATTAAGCTATTTCAGAACAAGCCGTGGAGATCCCTCCTTTAGGAAAATCTCCTAGGAATTCCTCCTGCTGGCTCGGGACCTCCCAGTGCTGGGAAAGCTGCTGAAAAAAATGCCAAGCCCTTCACCCACACCCACCTCTCTGCAAAAGGAGGGGGGAAAAAGAAGGGAATGAGGTACTTTAGAGGTCCTCATGACTCTTACAAAATAGCGTGAAGCTAATAGTAGCCAAGCATTTAAAGATCCCCAGGTAACATTTCACATGAGTATTTGCTGTTACTTACTGTATTGTTACAGGGGTAAAGGGAAAGTAGATCCTAGTGTAGTCAAAGTGATTGTCCACAGCCAGGGAATCGCAGCTGTTTTCAGACACAACCAACAGAGTGCTCTTCCGTGGTACGTTTTTCCTGAAATGCAACAGCACTGGCACAGGGAATCCTAACGAGCGGATGCAACTGGGCACTTCTCTGATCAGCCAGCTAGACTGCCAGTCAGCTGGGGAAAAAATGCAAAGGGCCAGAAGTATCAGGTTTCCTGAGAGGGAATTATATTCTCCGCAGGTCATCCACGGAGAAAGGGCAAAAGACCACATGGACTCGTTGCTAAACACACTTTAGGAAACGAGTAATGGAGACGGTGCCATTGCTCCAGCTGATGATGGCAAAATACAGGAGGTTTGTTTCTCAACCTTTTAGGGCAAATCGCTCCCATTGTTATGTGAAGATTCCTTGCCCTAAGCAAACAGGGAAAGGCCACAAAAATTCTAGGACCTCAAAGGAGACCCTGCTCTGTATTATTTCTGTGGACACAGCAGAGACTTCTGCAACCTACCAGCAAAAACATTTGCCATAGTGACCTGCAAGTCAAGCACCGGATCCCATCACATGGATTCTGCACTGGTCTCCCTTCTTGACCTCATGATTAAACTTTGGAGGCAATGCAGAGTAGTGCAAGGTATCAGGGGAGGCATCTCCTATCCCAAATAACTTCCATACATACAATAAGGAGTTGGACATCACAGCTATATCTGAACACCTACAGCCTGTACTTTCTATCACAGCTCAAAGGCTCACAGAAGAAAAGGAAAAAAAAAACTCCGTTCACTGAATCAGTACCAGGTTTACTTCTCTTTTACAGTCCTTAAACTTCGCTACTTCACTAAGACCAGCAAGGTTACCCCATGAGGCAAAATCTACCCCATGAACAGTGTCCCACAGAGTACAGCAGAAGCGAGTTTCCCCAAAGGGCACAGGAGACCCTTGTAAGAGCTGTTAGGAATCAGAACAGCCAAAATTAGCTTGGGAGAAAACTTCAGAGCTGTCTAACCTTCAAAAAGAAGTTCTTTTTAGTTTAATTGGCAAAATAAGAGATGGTATTTTCAGCACATTCTTTTGACAGTCCAGCTATGGATCTCACTGGTTACCCTGTGACTTGGGGCTATGTCTGGGGATCAGACAAGCTGTTAGACTTCCCACACCTCACATCAACCACTAGCAGGGCTTGCTCCCTCCCCCACTCTAACTTTGAAGTTTTGCACTGATTAAAAAGAAAAAAAGTCAAACATTATATGAACAGTGACAGCAGAACTTTGTTTTTTTTCAGTAAAAATCATAAACTAATGCATCAGTATTTAGCTTTAGGCACCAAGAGTAAAAAATGCCCACCAAAATTCCATGTTTAGTGTTTTCTACCAAGCCAACAGGCTGATACTACCTTCTTGTCCTTCACAGGCAAGCCCTGTCCTTTCCTTTCTCAGCAAAGCCAGGTGTGAGAGCATTAGGTCAGCTTCCTCACTAAGCACTTTCATGAACTTCATGAGTTTGTATTATTATTATTAACAAGGATCACAAAACCTAAATCTCTCTTCTGCCCTAGAAGGTGGTTCTTGCTACCCAGTCCCAGTGCCAGAGGCAGGGTACTGTGGAAAAGGCTACGCAAGATGCCCGTTGGAGACACCTTGGTTCCCAACATCCTACTGCTCTAATACATTCATTTTAAAAAGCTGTAATAAGCAATAATATTTCAGAAAACATTACGAGGTGTAGGGGCTGTGAATGACAGCACCACCGTTTGTGTGACAGATCTTGGCTCCATGGCATTGAGCAGCAAGGAACAAGACTCATCATCTCCAGAACTGGGGACATACGATAACACAGCTCAGTGTCAGCATAAGCAGAACAGCCCTTTTATCTGAAATTCTGCAGAAAACAGATCACTTTGACAGCAAAAGGCAAAAACAAAACAAATACTAAGTCAATAAAGAGTTGCAGCAGAACCAACGGAGGCATTGATTCTGAGTTTTCAGGACATACTCTTCCTCTCACTGCAGCTGATATCAAAACAAAAGCTGTTTAGGTTTGCAAAACCCTCTTTGCCCAGGTTCAGAAACGTTTTGTCCCTCTAAAGTATCAATGTACCCCTCAACATTTTTATCCATCTGCAGGATACTCTACTGCATGTATGAAAAAAAGTAACTAGCTTCTCTGGTCATGAAGATCCTCTTCAAAATGTAACCCTATACTTGGTTACAATTCATCCCACTTGCAATCTTAAACACTTTTATCAGTTATTCTTGGTCCCTGCACCAGGATGTGCAGAAACCAATACACGAAGGTTCCACGCTGATGGTGTGTCGGTGGTAAGCGTGCACGACCACGGCAGAACGGGGTTTGGAAATCAAAAATTCATTTAAAAATTCCACTTGAGAGCACAATGTTTTTATTGCATTTGTCAACTTAGCAACCACGTCTTAAGGAGATAAAATTAAAATATCATTATCATGCTACTTGCCAAAATTGTGAAAAATGAGAAGTAAATCAGTATGTCCAGACTCAGTCCAGAAGAGGAACAAGAAAAACTCTTCTCATTTTTGTAACTTTAAATAGACTCTTACATCTTTCTCCAAAGCACATTCTGCTGACTGCAGATAGAGATGAAGCACTGTGTTACATGGACACAGTTTGATCTGAGAGCAACTCATGTTCCCGGGTACACGGTGGCCTTGATCCTGCATGATACATAATTAAGATCAAGCGTGCAAGCAGAAGCATACAGCGACTCGTCCAAAGAGATGCCCAATAACCCGCTGGCAGCCTAGATCTTCTGACCAGGTCAGTACCTCCAGCCTTGGCCACACTGCCGTGTCGGGCTGTCTACAGACTGCCTATAACCAGAAAACACCAAGCAACCTAACACATCCCAACACACTTCAGATGTAACTGGATAACAACACAGGTACATATGTACAAAATTAAAACCTTCTGAACTCCAAGAAATTCAAAGTTTTAACTTCGACAGCCAGCATGCTTAAGATCAGCAGTAGCCTCTCACACTAGTATATGGAATATAACCTGAAACCACAGCAATTTATATTCTTTATACAGCTCCTACTTAATAACTGTCCCCACTGTTATATGAAGCTGGAAAAAAAAAAAAAGTATTTGCTATCCCATTACTCCTATCATTAGACAGTTAATAGTATCTGTTATTGGAGGTTTTTTGCATTAGTACAGATTAAACAATCATAAAACAAGGTACCCAACCATAAGGGCACATACCCTGGTTGCACTTAAGAGAATCCAGGTACGTTTTACTTACAGGCCAGAGACCAAACTCTGGCTGTTCTGAAAATTTTGAGAACTTTGCCAGTAACTTCAGTATAGCCAGGAACTTGCCTACTGAAGTTACACTGATGCCTTTCTGGAATGACAGAAAACAACTTATCCTTAGTACAACCATTATTGCCACTATTTTCATTTCCAAAGCTTGTCTCCAACAGGGAGCTGTTTTCTACACCAGCGAGAGGCAAACAGAGCAGTCCAAGCCCTGCCGCAGGTACGTCCCTCGAGCCCACAGAGTTTAAAGGGGTTGAACAACTAACTTTAGTCAGAATTTGACCCTCCAATAAACTTCTTCAGTACGTGAAAATAGTTCTTGGCTTTGTTTTGAAAAATTAAACAGACATCTTGCCAGCAATCCCAGTGCCATCCACATTTAAGTGTATGGCAGAACTTCTTTGGGGTCCAGTACCCATGGACTTCCCGGTATTGCTCCCCACCCTGAGCTATTTATCACTAAATTACAGCTAGTGGAAAAGCACAGCTTCATCAGCAGTTAAGCTGCAGGAGTGTATGGAGCAAGTCACTTTTGCTTCAACTTACCAAAGTACTAGGTGTGGTTGTCCTCAACCATTTGTGGAATTTATCACCAAAGTTTTTTTTTTTTTCGTAATAAAAAAGTCTTAAAAACTGAACCAGCAGACAGAGTATTCAAAAAAGAAGAAATAAACATCTGCAAACTCAGGCTTCAAAGCCTGACAGAATCCTGACCCACCTACCTATCACACGGATACATTTATCCATTTAAACACTCGGAATTAAAACCACTGTTGCAAAAATAGTGTTCGGCACTTCAGCGTCAGCTGAGAAGCAAGCACGGTAATTCAGTACAAATACAGCTTCTATCTGACAATGCACATAACAGAATACAGAACACATTAAGATCATATTCAATGCAAATTGAAGGTTGCGTTTTTATTGTTGTTGTTGCTGTACTTTAAGTAAAACATAAGTATAGATTTTTTTCAAACAAGATCTGTACCAGGAAAGTTTACTTTGCTGAGCACTTACTGAGGCTATTTGTCTGATGAAACTGCATCAGACACACCAGAACCTCAAGCTTAAAGGCAGAAAGCTATGGTAAATAGATAACTTGGAAAATGTGTTGTCTTTTAGTGGCAAGTAAGATGGGGCCTCATAAAATTTCCACTGCATCCCAGTAGGGAGCTAAAGGTCACTGCTAACTCAAAGTTAAGAACAATGGGAAGCAGAGGATGTCATTCTTTCATATTTGCCCAGTGATTCTGTGTTTTCTTTGCATGGATTTACTTAGGAAACTGGGAACTCTACAAACAATGAAAAGATTTCAAGGTTACCGTTTTTCCCTTAACAAAGCTGGGTATCAGAAATCTGTTTGTAGACTTATGCAAAATGTTTGTTTTATAAAGAAAAATACTTCCTACTTTGATCTTTCGAAGTATAGAAAACGTTCATTTTCCCATGCAACTTCAAATTAAAATGCAAAATAATTCTGCTTTCGAAAAAAAAAATGAATTCTTGTTTCCAATAAAGAAACAGATACAACTTCAATCTGTTCAACATTATTTAACAAATGGATTTATTTCTATCCTGATCAGAACAATAGAAATAATGTCCTTGAGATGGTTTTCCATTTTGTTCACTCAGGAATGAAATACTATCTGATTAACAAGGAGACTCTCTTTACATGAACTAAAACGTGTCACCTTAATTTCTAGAGATCTAATGCTCAAGAGTTGGCTATAATGTAATAAAGTAACAGAACTGAAAAGCTGTATTTCCTCCTTTTCCAAGCACAGATGGGAACCCTAATTAAGAGTCCCTCACACTAGCATCAGTCTTTTTCAATAGCAACATTATTTTACCCCAAAACTTCCTCTAAATCTTGAATATCCCTCTCCGAGTCAAAGTTATTTTGCCTTGCTAGGACATCCTCTCTCCACATATATATGCAGACTATTTTTAAACACATAAAAGACTATCAAAAACCATTACAAACTACCTTGTCAATCACACTCAAAGTAGATATAACTTAATTCAATGCATTTCCATTTCAAAAAAGTAGGTTCCAGCCCTCATCCTTTCCGCTGAAACAAAGCCACACACACAGGAGCTGGTTTATAGGATGCTAAGCTTTTTATGTTATGTACAGTGACATATGTACAGATTTTACAAGGAAGAGGAGAAAAGGCCCTGGGAGTTTGATCCAAGGCCAACAGTTCAGCCCATAGTAAAAGGGGATGGTCTGGAAGAATGCACAAATTAGAGACTCCGCTATTTAACTTCACAGCGTATGTATAATCATTTCTTACATTTTGGCCTGAACGTGGATTTTAAGAAAGAACCTAAAAGGGGCTGGATGTTGAAATCTTTGAAAAACAGAGGACTTCAACAACATCGCCTCCTTGATGCCTCTGAAAGCTTAAAATCTGACTCTGAGCAATCAAACTATTCAGTATGTCATGCACATGAAAGCTATTCAATTTACATCTTGTCATCCCATGCCAATTTAAATTATGGTTAAATGAAGATACCTAATTATTTTACCCAATGGACTGATAGCAATGAATAGAATGTCACGGGGCCAAGCAAATTCCTAGTGAAACTCCACTGAATTAATGGGTCTGAAATAAAAAAAACACTGAACACAATTCACACAGAAAATCGTGCTTTGGACATAAAATCACGTTTTATGTGCAATCACGGAAACATTACTAACAATGATTTAGTTCCAGCCACGGCTGGTAAAGCTGTTTACACCATGAGTATATTATATCCATGCACACCACCAAAATAGAACACAATGCTAAATTGTTCTCCGAGGTATGCAGGTGCTTGCACTGTCCCCTGACAAAACGATGACTTACGCAAAGCTTATATATTGAAACAATTTTACCTCGGGGGCAATTTGCTCATTATCATATTTGCTTTAGGTTTCTTTTACTTTTTGTTGCAAGCTAATCAGAGCTTTAATTGTCCATATCCCTAAATATTTATTTCCTCTTTGAGGACTCATTTGAAAGTCACTTGGCATGTAGCTGCTCAGAAAGTGGAATATTTTTAGTGTATTCTTAGTACTGCTTAAGCCCAATTCTGGAGTCCCTTCTCAAGGTAAAAGCTGAGAGAGGCGAACAGAAGTTCATATCATAACTAAAGTAAACCAATAATTTATCACTGCTGGTAGTGGCAACTGTTGCATAAAAAAATGTTAATGGCTGTTAAAAATAATTATCATTCAACCTCTCATTTTCTTAATATGGACATTTACTCGAAAATGAGAAAACGATACTAAAATATAATAATATAAGCAAAACAGTATCTAAAAAATATTTTTTCTAAGTTTCAAGTGGACTGCGAGCACCTTTCTTAATGAAACACTCTTCATAATCACACAGATTGTAAGCCAATCTGAAATCTTGAACATGAAGTATCTGCAAGTGGGTGTAACCATTTCACATCTTTCATTTATATTTAGATGCAGCATTTTGGATGCCAAAAACTGAAGTGCTGGCACTTTGAATGGTGAGGTGATGCCAGCACCTTGCACCAGCATTTCACACCACAGGTAATACTGGGAACGGTAGAAAGGGATGGAGAACTTGTATCACCTCCAGTTCTTCTGCATGTCTTACAAGCAAGTAGAGTTTGACAAGTAGAAAATTTCTCACTCTGAAAGAACTTGCATTTTAATCTCAGCAATACAATTAAGGATACAGAGGGTAACACAGTAAGTTAAATAAATAGAACTGGAGAAATAAAGGTTTGTTTTCAATATTTCCTCTACTGACACATTCAGGTGGCAAAAAACGTAAAGCTGAGAAATCAGCAACTAAGTCTAGAACTGCCAGGCAAGAGACATAAAGCAAGTTCAGACCGGGGCAGTGAAGAACAGCACAAAGGGCAGAGAGAAGACAGCGTTTCATGTCTAACATGAATTTATAGGTGGAAGGAGTCTCAGTGGAATTTCCACCAACAGTAAGTACTCCAAAAATTCAAGATCTAACCTTGCTCATCTCAGTCACACAAGAAGTTGCCTTCAAATGCAGTGGCACATTTTGCATGAGCTGGTTTTCACGACCAGGAGAGGAACTAAAAACCGATGGTTTAAAAGTTGAAAACACATCTTAGGCTGTCTTTATAGCGTAGCAATCTATATGCTGTGAGTGATTTCCAGTTCTTTTCCAGTTTACATTACAAACAACAGGAAATTAAAAAGGTTTAAAAAAATAGAAAGAAAGAAAAGCCTTAAATATTAACCTGGGCATGAATATGGAAAGGTCACATGTTACTGCATCAGTTCACTCCATACCATTTAAAAACTAGACCCCTCCGTCCCCTGGAGAAAAGGGTTCATGCAATAAAAGCATACTAACATCAGGCTGGAAGTCTTGAGCCATAAGGACTCAGCGAAGTTAGCGTATCTCAGCGTGGGAAGGATCCTCTCAGTGGGAGCAAGGATTTCTGTACGGGAGGGCTGACGTCAGTGGAAGTGGGAGGGAAACGGTGAGGGGAGGTTTGCTGGGGGAACGGCTGAGGGCAGTTTCAGTGGGAACAGGGAGGAATCGAGAGGGCTGGACGGCCTCACTGGAAGTAGGGACAGTACGTGTGGGAGTTTCAAAGGGAGGGAGAGCTGAAGTGTTGCAAGGGGAAGGGATTACCAGACAGGCAGGAAAAGAGCAGACGGCTTAGCAGACTAAATAATGTGCTGTTAAATGCTGAGATGAGATCCATTTCAGCACTGAAGGTACAAGTTAGCATACGTCCTCCTATATATACAGGATTATGCAACCATTGGTTTGCAGTGACTGTAAAATTCACAGACAATTTCACAGGTTTTGAATGAAGGAAACTTGCTGGCTGTAACACCACAGATCTAAACCACTCATCCCATATTGGCTGATAAATCAAAAGGCTATTTCAAATTTAGCCCTGCTGGCTTAACTCTACTTTTAATTTGCAATAAAGGAAGTTTGGATTTACTCTCTGATCCCCTTGCACCCAAACACACACATTTCTGTGTTAAATATACACGACAGGGAGAGTTACACAAGAGAAGAGGAAGGAAATCTCACATACGTAAAAGAATGAGAGGGCAAAATAAATGTGCAATGTATGTGCTACAGTGCATACCAATGCAGTATAGAAGTGACACACACACGTTGCTGGGACAGCATCCCCTTATGATTACCCACAGCAGTTTTACATAAATGCCCATCGAGTCCTTACACCGTGCTAATCCTTATTTATGCTAAATGTTAACCAGAGCTATTACCCTAAAAGAGTATACGCAGATTTCTATAAAGCCAAGTACCCTTACCACAAATTCAGCTACTGAAATTTCTGCAGAAGAAAATCATAACTAATCTATATGAAAGGCTATCGCAATTCTGAATCCACTTTCTTGAGACTTTTAGAGCTGAAAAAAATCAGGAAATGTCTCCTTTGCAACAGGACTGATCTAAGTTTTCTTTGATATTTTTAATGTAGCCCTGGATAATCAAACTTCAGTCACTGTTACTGAGTAAATCTCGCTCATCTTCCACTGGGAAAAGGATAGAGTTTAAGCTGTGGAGTCTATCTGTTGAAAATTAAAAGGAGGGTTTTCATGGCTGGTTCCCTATTTAGGTACAGCACTGATTCCAAGCTGCTCATGAATTTTCAAATGAAAGCCACGCATAAAATTACTAATCAAGGAGGGAGATACAGGCGCCATGACCAAACAGATTTATCTCCTCCACTTATCGCATACTATCACCATACGCATATATACCAGGACTAGGTACTACAGAACTTATCTCTGCACACACACACTTTCAGGGCTCCTCTGCAAGTTTACCATGGATTAACTGAGCCTTCTCCTTATTAGGAAAGAACAGGATTTTTTTTAGCTACACTTTGTAAATTGGTGCAAATCCCAAAACACTCACATCACACATCTGGAGAAGTGATCCTCTGCCATTCCAACAGCACAAAGACATAATAAGACATAAACATAAAGCCAGAATAAGCCTGGGGGTTAATCAGCAATATATATAAGGCCATTTTACAATTAACGTGGGTTATTTCTTCTTATGACACTGCCTGACTTGAAAATATGTGCGCTATAGCTAACAAATTGATTTGATAAAAGTCACTGTGTTACTTATTACACTTTAATAATAAACTTAATGCTAATACCAGCTGAAGTGAAAATGCAAGGTTTACAGCCCAGGTTTTGTTCCTAGCTTTCACATAGGACTTTTTTGCCTTTAATCTGTGCATGTATGACAAAAGAATGTATGTGAATTCAGTTGCAGTGCGCTGAAACAACAGGAGAATGCCATTCTGGCAGTAAACTGGCTGTGCACACGTGTTCTGACTGCAGCACCGAAGCACAAAAGGTATGCAGCATCTTCTGCTCAGGTGAGGGTATCCCAGGTGCCATAAAGAACAGCAATAGTTTGTGGAAGCGCCCAAATTCATAGGACCATAAATCTCAGAGTTCTTTCTCAAATCAAAAATCCTTTTAACTCCAAAACTGCCCAGTGTCCTGCCCAATTCTCCTTTTGGCTTCAGTGATTTCAGGCTCCAATCCCATACCTTCAGCACTCTCACCCTTTATTTCTTTCTAAACAACTTCACTGTACCATGACAAGTGTAGCTCTCTCTCCAGCACAATTTCTGAGACAACGCAGTTATACTCTAGCACAGGATGAACTGTAAATCTGATCATAATATGCACACTAATGCTAAAAGCAGAGAATGAAGCACATTGCTGCTTTGCATCTCTAAAGATAGGATTTTACACACGAAAATCATGTAGATGTGATGTTTCAATCAGATTTTGTACTCGACTGATCACAAAGAGAATTCCATTCTTATTTCTAAAAACCCAGGCAATGTGCTCAGAGTGATGACAAGGGCAGAAAAAGACCGAGTGATAAAAATCAGAACAGCTGCCAATGAGGTTAGAGCATGTACACGAACCAAAATCAACCGTATAGCACCTGGCCGAATTACCCAAACCAGGTAACAACAATTTTTACTAAGTTCTTGAAATCAAACAACAAAACTAAGGCTGCTTTCCATGGTTATGCTTCTGGAAACAGTCCTTGGAGTTGTTTGTTTGTTTTCCCCCCCATAAGCAAGCACACAGAAGACAAATTCACACAATATAAACTTTACAAAGTTTAAAACCAAAATATTGTTAATGTACAATTATAATCACAATTAAAAATAAAGCTATTAAAGCAATTGTCAGGATTCTGATGACAACTTAACTTTCCCCACTGCAGTTACCATAAGCACGACCACTGTGCGTGAACAGAGCTGTACAGTTTAGTTTCCTGTACAGTACTAGCACTCAATTTTACGTTACTACAACACCGTTGACCTTCATATTCTGACTTAGGTGCTGTTAATTCCTCCTTCGAGTCACTACATACAGTGTCTTCTCATTTTTTCTACACCTTTTTTAAACTTCTGTGAACTGTACTTACTAAATCTGGAGGAAAATGAAGAAAATCATCCATAGTACTGAAGAAAATTGCTTCGGGTCAATATTCTAGAAGCCACCTTAATAAGTGTGTAAAAACCCTCAGAAATCTAAAAATTATTAGTTTCTCCGGGTCTGCAAAACACTTGACATTTTGCTAGTTCTTGCCTGCCCTCAAGCCTGTATCTTGTATTTACGGCGTGCGTATCTCAGTCCTTATCACAGTAACCCAGAGCTCATCAGCCATGTTATACAATATCCCCCGGGGTACTGCATTTGAGTTCATTTCTTTTTTTTTTTTAATATTTCCAATTACTTATTTTTGCAAAATACAGATAGTTCCCTCCCCGCCAAGGGAGAAAATATGGAATAATCAAAAACTCTAGCAGTAGGAAGTAAAGTATAACGCATAAGCCAAGAGTACATCAATGGAAAGCAAACTGACATGCAACTAACACTTAAAAAAAATAATCACAGATTGCAATTTTTTTCAGTATGTGTCTGTCAATTTCACACAGGTCTTGTGTTGCATCTCTACACAGAAGTATACACACTGAAACACATGCAAAAAATAAAAATAAAAAAAAAGACAAAAACTCTATTTGCAGCAACAGACAAGGTCAACAAGTTGTTAACGTACACCAGCACCCGGAGCAAAATCTGCTGCCCCTCTTCCAACTTTCTGAATGGAAGAGCTACGCGAACCGATCAGCCCACCGACCGGATCGCTTCGGGCTGCGGTCTGCCTGCTTCCACGGGAGCCGAGCAGCACGAGGGGCGCTGGGCAGCCCCCCACGAGCACACCCGCGCAGCCCCACGGCCGAGCCCACCGCCGTGGGCCCGCTGCGTGCAGCCAGCCCTGCGCCCCTGGCTCCAGCGAGGCCGCTCGCACCGCTCCCCTTCCCAGCCTTTGCCAAAGCCCTTTCGAGGAGCGAAGAGGCTCGGGAACATCCACAAAGTCATCGCATGAGACGGATTAGTTTATAAACGAAAGTAATAGCTCGAGCCAGGAAAAGCTCCCCCGCAACGCGTTACTTAGGCGGGGGGACTCCTTGGGTTAGACCGCTGCAGCCAACTCGTGTGCTGAGAGAAACAGCGCTCGTGTCTCGCACCCTTTTTACCTTAACACTGGATCTGCTGGTCTGGGTCTCTGCCTCCATGCTCTGGCTGTTCTCCCTCTTGTCTTTCTTAGAGGAATTAGTCCTCACCTTATAAGTGGATGTGTTGGAGGATTTAATGAATAATCCTGGGACGGGGTTGCCTTGCTGCTGCTGAGACATGGTTGTGTTGGTCTGGTGAGGGGAATTGCACTCCTCAGACTCTTTGCTACTGTGATAGACCACTCTGCTGTCAGAGATGTGGATGCTTGGAGCACAGCCCATGCTTTGTGGCCACCTGGGGAATACTTCTAAATTGTATATATATATACGTGCATATATATATATATCTCTTTCCTTCCCGTTGGTATTTCCCCCTGCTTAATTTTTTTTTGTTAACAGGTTGAATCTTTTTCCTGCGTCTCCGCTACACTCTGAAGCACTGCCATCGGTCCCTCGCACACGACAGGCTCGTGTCTGTTCTCCTCGGCCTCCACGAAGCGGGTCCTTTCGTCGCCCCCTCAGCGGTGGGCCGGGGGGGCTGGAGGGGCGGGTGGGGGGGGGATCAACAACTGGTCGACTTCATGTTTTCACAGGTTAGTGCTGATTTTCCTAAGCCATCTGAGAAGCTTGGGAGGGCTTGCTTTCCTTCGGGGGAAGAGGAAGGAAAAAAAAATAAAAAGGAAAAATAACCCCGAAAAGCCCCGAGAAGCCCCGAAGCACACGCACAGCCCCGGCGCTCAGCGCGGCCGGGGGCTCGGCACCATCTCCCCCCTCCTAGCCCGGGGCTCGGCGCATTCTCCCCGCGGCGCTCCCGGGGGGGGGCCGCTCCCCACCTCGTCCTCCGCGCTCGGGGCCGCGCTGCGGGGCTGCTCGGAGGAGCCGGCGGTGGCGGAGAGGGGGTAATAATAAAAAAAAAAAAAAAAGACCCCCCAAAAAAAAAAACAAATCCCGGCGAGGAGCCCGGTCCGCCCCGGCGGCGCTCGTCACGCCGCGCGGGGCACGTCGGCGGGCGGCCGCGGGGGTGACATTGGCGGTCCCGGCGTCCTCAGGCGGCGGCAGCCCCCCTCAGGCGGCCCGGGCGCTCCCCGGCCGCCGCAGCGGCATGCCGGGCCCCGGCCCCGGGCGGGGCGGCGGCGGGCGGGCGGGCGGCGGGGCGGCTCGGAGCGCTGCCCGGGGCCGCGGGAGGAGGCGGCGAGGCTGGCGGAGGCATCAAAGGGCCTCCATGGTGGGGGCAGTGTGTGGCCGGAGGGGTGATGCGGGACGGAAAAATAATAATAACGATGATTAAAAAAAAAAAAAAAAAAAAGGCGAAAGGCGAGAGAAGCGGCAGGAAAACGATCCTAGCGTCCCGGCTCGGCGGAAAGGCTTGCGGCGGCGAGGGCTCCCGTTCGCAGGGCCGTGGCGGCGGCGCGCCGTGCAGCGGGGAAGTGCCGGTGCTCGCAGCTCCGCTCCGCTCCCGCCTCTCCGCACCGGGCGGCGGCGGCGGCGGCGGCGGCCCCGGCCCCCTCCCTCCCGCCCTCCCCGCCCCGCCGCCCCCCGCCCCTCCCCTCCCCTCCTCTCCCTCCCCTCCGCGCCCCCCCCCCGCCCCCCGCCCGCGCGGCCCCGGCGCTTGACAGCGGCGGAGCCAATGGCAGCCGCCGGCGGCGCTGACCTCCGGCCCGCGCTGGCGTCAATGCAAATCAGCCGCCCCGCGCCAATGGCGGCCCGCGAGAGCCGGCTTCAAACCGCCGCGTGCGCGCTCACGGCGCCCGCTGAGGGCTCCGCGCGCGGCCTCCTCCCCTCAACGAGGGCTCGGTGCCCTGAGGGGAGCCGGGGGGAGGCCGAGCCCGCCTGCCCCTTTAGCCGTGGCCGCGCCGATTTACTCGAAAGTGGTTTTGAGGGTAAAGGTGCCGCGGGTCGAGGCAAGACCCCAGGACTCGGGCATCGGACTGCAGAACGAGCATCAAGCTGCTTCTGTTTGCGAGACCAGATGCTCCTCACGTTAGGAGGACAACACACGAGACAGACCGCAGCTGTAACGCGTGTCAACAGAGAAGCGGAGTGCTTGAGGCGCTGCCAAGGCCATGCCCAGCACAGAGCTAGGTGCACCACTGACACTTCCCAAAGCACGAACCCCAGCGCAGCTCAGGCTCGGTGGCAGCCTCCGACACAAGCGTACAGCCCCGTGTTCTCGTTCCACACGTGCCCTCGATCCTGGTTGTGGCACCCAGGCTCGCTCTCCGTGACTCATGGAGGTACCTCAACCACCCGCTGTCACCCGGCGAGCAACAGCAGTTTGGGGAGGGCCAGATCAAACTTTAGCTTTAGGAGCACAGAATATCAGAGAAATGACTTCTGTAAATGACCTCCCATGCCTAAGGGGAAAAAATGAGGTGTTACAGGGAAAATTGTTCAAGTTCCTACAAATGCGCATCACGACGGGTTTTGTGCCCCCGTCAGTCGCAGTGTTTCAGAAGCAGCCGATTCAGAGCGCCCTTGTGTGCGTTCGGAACAGCCAGGCTCCGAGCATTACCTTAGCTACATGGGAAATGCCATCAGGTCGTGATTAAAAGGAAGATGTGCAGATAAGCGATGACTGTGTCAGCAAAATAGCAAAAAGCAGCTCTCCGTTCATATAGGTCACAGCGTCGCCTGATGCAGATGGCAGCACTCTATAAGGCCAGGAGATGCAAAGCCAACAGGCAGTGCTTTTGAGAAATGTGGTTTTTCAGGATAACCACAGTACTTGCACTGTCAAAATGCTTTTATTTACTTCTAGTAATTGCTAGGGTTAAAGGCTGGAAAATGAAGTCTTTCCGTCCCTGGTCTCCCTGCTACTGTGCAGTTTCAAACATAAGCAGTCACGTAAACTTCATCTACCCCATTAATTTAGCTGCTCCATATCGCCTGTCAGAACTAGAAAATTACTCCGGCTTCCTGTGCTCTCATCGCTTCGGATGCCCACTTAAGATAAACACTTAATAATAAATGAAGGAAAAGGCTTAACAGACCTGCTTTAAACAGTGGGCATTGGTGGGAGAGGAATCTTGTCCTCATTCTTTATGTTAAACTTCTAATTTTCTAAATCCCACTGATAAGAATGCACTTAAGTGCAGTGTCAGAAGAGAATGCTGAAATTCCTACTCGTGCCATTAATCACAAGTGTGGGCTCTCTTCTTCAGCCTTAATGGATCTGTCAGCAAAACTACTACTGCACTTAATTTCTGGTGGCACTGGGGGAGTCGGAGACAGCAAAACTTCATTTTCAGAGCTCCACATTCAGTTTGCAGTGCTGACACCTAGAGTTAAGCCTTCTACTTGTAAAACAAATAGGTTTGATTTGCAGCTACATGGAGATGAAATCTACATTTCATGGTGTCATTTCAAAAACATGAATGTTAAAGACATCTCTGCTTTCCATTTCAGAGGCAAATTCACATTCAACCAATATTTTATCAAAACGACAGACAAACAAGTACTGGGGGGGGAAATGCTTTGTTCAACATCACGTAATAGCAGCAAGACAAAACAACAGTGTACATGAGATGTGATGCATGTGACCTCTTTGCCCTTTTTCAGAAGTTTTTCCACTCTAAGCCTATGAGACTATTTCTGAGTATTTCAATCTAAAGCCTACTTCAAACAACAAAAATTAAAGCTCCATTTGCAAGTTTTTCAAATGAGAACTCACGCTGCCTTGAATTGGAGGGTTAGCTGAGCACAAAATGCATGAACAATTCCTTAACAGTCATTAAGCCATTGAGAAATTACCAGAATTGTTGCTACGCTGATGAAACTCCAACTAAAGACGTAAAAAATCTATTTGAGCAAGACACTGGCACAGTCATTGGCTTGTTTCTCTTAAATTTGAAAACATTACTGCCCTTTTTTTTTAATTGCCAGTAGGAAAATACTGTTGAAAGTCTAGGTTCACCTGTAGCCTAGAATCAGGGAGAAAAGGTGAAGATATCAAAATCATTGCCATTGGCAGTCATTTTTCACTATGCTACATGAGTTGTGTTTGCAGATAAAGGGGCTTGTTCAAGCTTATTTGCTGAAGTGCAGCTCAGGAAATGGTGGGCCCTATTATTCAAAAAAAATGAAATAGTGCAAAAGAGCAGAGGAAGAATAGGAGCGTAGACACTGGCAAATTAGGGCTGTGGGGGAAGTGCAAGGTCAGTGCAGAGTCAGTAAGTGAGAGGTCAGAAGAGAGCTAGCTCAAGGAGACAGCTGGGGAATGAGAAAGGTTATTTATGGAGAATAAGGTTGAATTTCATTCAGGATTACAGAATAAGAACGAAGGCTAGGAAAGAACTTGCAATGATTGTTATCAGCTTGGTCTGCGGACAAGTGGGAGCTGTAGAAGATCAAAGCACTTGGAGAACAAATACATTAACTTAAAATTCAAAAGGAATCAAAAATTACAGTATTCGGCCACTTCCCCATCCATCTCCAAGACAAATTAAATTGGATACTTCATTTCTTGACAAAGAACTGAAGTGCATGCTGACTCCCAGACCTGGGTGGGACACGGCACCCTGTCTGCCCCCTAACTCCCACAAACAAACTCCTCTCCCTCGGTGTGCTAGCAGCAGGCATCCATTGCACATTGTCCTTGACCGCTTCCTGCCGCACATTGCAAGAGTTTGTGCGTGAGTGCTGGGACAATTTGCTCCTGCCCAGTTACACAAAAATGAAGGCCTAGGGAGAAAGTGTGGTGCCAAAATCCAATTCTGGTAATAATTCAGAGCCCAAGACACTGACAGGCAGAATTATGCAGAAGAAATGATGGACTAGCACCTGCATAAACAACAAATACCATGCTGCTTTGAAAAACAACATTTGTTCAGTGGTAGAAAAAGCATGCCTGCAGTCCTGTGAGCAGACAAGAGCAATCTTGATACAAGATTACTCTATGTTGGTTTAATTGCTTCTCCCCCCAAGTCAGCTGTATGTTCCAACTGTGTCTTCTGGCCTTCTGAAGATTAGGCAATCCTGCTCGTCTCTAGGCCAGCGAAGGAGGCAGTGGGGAGGAGGAGAGGGAGGAGGTGGGACTGCGGAAAGTGTGCCAGGACACAAACAGCTGAATGGGCTCTACACTGTTAACTACTGCGACATGCAAACTGTGACAGAGCTCTTCTCTCCAACCCCAAGATACTTAAGAAAACAGGGACCACATTCTGCCTTAGCCACAGGTAGCACTACACCTTGTGAGCAAGGCAGGATATTTCTGCTTGCTTGTGTATAAGGGACAGGCATCCTGGAGCTAGGCACTTTCAGATGACAGAAGACAAATATAAAATTTATCCTGCAATAGATCATCCTCAGGTCCTAGGAAATGTAGAAATACAATGGGTTTGTTTTCTTCATCACTTTCCTGGTGTCCAAAAAAAAAAAAAAAAACACCCAACAACAAAAGCAATCAACACAAACCCTGCTCTGAAGGCCTTGCAGGCTGTCTGACTTGCAGTTGTTGCATAATGCAGATTGCAGAATACAGACAATTGTCTGTGCCACTTGGAAATCAAAGTCCTCAGGACAGTCTAAGTCAGCAACTTTTTCAACTCTAGCACCAAAGACATTTGAATCTAAAGCTCAGACACTTCACGTATGTACAAATTTCATCTATTTTTTTTTTAATTACAAAACTTCATCTGCTGTTTTACTGCTGTCAAAATGGCTTTCTATCGCAGCTGTAGTGTACACATCACACTCACCACTGCTCAGTGATCAGAAGGATAGATAGTATATCTGGGAGGAAAATGTACCCCCTTTCCCATTTTCTTTACCTCTCTACTGTCCCCACAATGTGGAGGTCTCTTTCCTCAAAAATTGTTTTCCTCTTCTTCCTTGTTTCTTGTCCTTTTTCCTACCTTTTCCTCAAATCCTTTTCTTTCCTTCCCTAAGTACCCTTTTTTTCCCCATCTGGTTTCTCTCACCATTTCTCCCCATCATGTCAAAATCCTTCACCCTGCCCCAAAGCAATTCTCATCCCTTTCATTTTCCCAAAGCTTAGTAAGGCCCCTTAAATCTCCCACAAAAGTTCCCCACTTTTCCTGCTTTCACAATTGTCCATCTGTCCAATATTTCTCAAGTTTTCTCCTGCACCACGTCTTCTCTACTTTGTTGTTTGTAGGCTGTCCTGAAGTCACCCAAGAGCAGCACCTGCTTGTTTAGTAGATGCAGAGCGGAGGTGTCCAGATCTCTCTGCCCCCCAGCTTAAAAGACTGGCACAGGGCTTCCGATGCTGCTGGCTTAGAGCAGGCTTAGCTGTAGCCTGATTTCTGTGGAGCAAGACATATGCAGGGAAAAGGGTGAGAGCATGGTCTCTGAGTCTCCTCTGTCCCCAAAGGAAGCTTTGTGGATCCAGAGGCAGCTGAGACTGACACTCACAGCACTACTGGTCTCTAGGCACTGCAGATACAGATCCTTGAAGCAATCCAGTCCAAGGATCTCACAGGTTTTCCTCTCCCTCACAGTCCTCTGCTCCCAAACGTTCACGTGCCCACCACCTAGGAAACTGCCACCTAAGCCCCATCCTTCCAGTCCCTTAGCCCAGACAACGCATCCCCTGCGGGATGCAGGAGGCAGCACCACAACACCCAGCTGCCACCGCAGCGCCAGCCCCGGAGCTCAGCGGGAAGGAGAGCAGCTCTGTGAGCAGCCGCTGCCAAAGCGGCCTCCAGCAGCTCCCACTGCCTGGCCATGCCTCGAGTCAGCCAAAAATTTGTGGGGAAGGGAGGAACAAAGCACTCTCGTCCCCACCCACTCCCCTATAATTATCCCGTGCTTCACAAGCAAGTTTATCTATCTGGAAGCACAGTGCCATACAGCCAGCTGTGACCATAGGGAATTAGCTGTTCCCCTCTTGCAGAATTTTCCCTTCCCTCTTCCCAAGTATTTTTAAGCTAACTCACATTCATTTAGTATGCATTCCTTTCAGGTTGTGATTTACTAAGCCACGGATGAGAACTGGTCTTTCTCCTAGAAAACCGGCCCTTAGTTCTTACATCCTGCAGGCCCTGCTGCCTGTTGTCGCTCTGCTTCCCAAGGCTATGGGACCCCCACCCCAAGCTAGCCAGCCTCTGGCCCAGCCCAGCGATGACCCCAGCCTCAGGACCCTTCCAACATGTAAATTGGGTCCTGATGCTGTAACACCCAAAACCACATTGTGGTCTGCCTGGATCCAACAAGAGAAAGTAAAAGACAATCAAAAGAAACAAGCAACCTGGCTCCTCCAGCAGGAGGTCAGTCTCATTTGGTCATCAAAGCTACAAGGACCAGCGCTTAGTGTGGGTAAGCCAACCTCAGCAGCTAACAACATCAGTTCAGGCTCATGCAGGAAGGCTCACTCAGGAAAGGCTTTCAGATCCACAGACAGAAGTCCCTCTGACTCCCCACATCCCCTCTCCGGGGGAAACAAAGGGCCTGGGTCCCAGGACAGGAGTCCCCTCCTGCCCAGCTCCTCGTTAACCAGGAGCATTAGCAGTTAGCAGCCTTCATCGCTGTGCCAGCATCCTTTCCAGAGATGTGTGGGGTGAGAGTGGCAGAGAGAAAGATGTGATACAGAGCTAGAAACATATCCCTGCAGTATGGCAGCGACAGGAGCTGAAAAACTCACTAAAGTGTCTGTTTAAGACAGGCTGTCCACCTGAAAAATAGATGGTTTCCATTGGTTGCTGAATTTATTATTTAAGGAGCACATCCATCATCCACAGTCATGTTAAGAAGTAATTTATTTTATATTCACAGCAGCAAGAAATCCCATGTACTGGCAGTGACACGTTCCTAGATCACGCAGACATCTGAAAAAAGTCACCCTACAAACACATCTGAATGTAAGGCAGAGAACTGGACCTAATCAGAACACTTAACATCTGTTAACTGTATTCTCAAGGACATTTCCTTTCTTTGGGCCAAACCAGTACCTTTAAAAACACTCAGCTATATTTGCCTGCATACAACCCATCTCCCTGATGCTAGGTCTTTCTGTGGAACAAGGTGGCTGAACCCCCAATAAACTACAAGAAGTACACCCTACCATCAGACAGATGACTTGAGATGGCCGTGCAATTTATCTTTCTCTTCAGATGTACCCCTGTCTTCCAGGAACGTCTGACATCCCGTTCTTACACTGCAGTCAGGCTCTGTGAGCAATGTTTCATTCATGATTCGTGTGATTTTTCCAACTGCATTCGTGTTTCTCTAGGCTCTCATCAGGGAAGTTACGCTCCCTGCCACTTGCCCACATGCAGCTCTGCGTGCAGACAGCTGTAAGGAGGAACGCACAAGAACCCGACCTCTGCGGTGCCATGGCACAGCGCTCGTAGATCATGAGCCTTGTAAACTCCGTTTTACGGCTGTCTGCACATGCAGCAGAGCAGCGGGAAGAGCAACACCACAAGAATTGCGAGAGGAGATGACAACTTGGGGGAAAGATAAGGAGAAACCACACTGAGGGCAGGTGGAAAAACCAGACGGTGCAAGTTTTCTGGGGATAGCTATTAAAAAAGAGAGAGAGAGACTCTCTCAGGATGTTTGGGGGAGATAAATCTTCTGAGTTTTTGAAAAAGGGAAGGCAGCCCTTGCAGATTCACTCACCACAGCCCTAGCAAACATAAATCTTATCCACATGGGCACCATCCTTCCCCACACACTCACCAGGGCTGGCTGTAGTGCCGCTATCACGGAAGGATCTGTCACATTAAGCAGAACAGCACTTGGCAGTTTGCGTGAGTTATGGTCGCAGCCAGCACAGCTGGGTGCTGCAGTGGTTGACAGGCTCTGTAACACAGTCACAATAGCAAACACTATAAAAAGTAAAATAAAAAAATCACCCAAATGGTTTGAGAACAGAGCTGAAAAACAGTTTTAAAATATGTCCTTTAACCTCATGAGAGAAGTGCAGACTGGGGGGAGCGATGAACCCACTGCTGAGGAGGAAGGCTGATCTCATGATTTCTATTCGCCTTGGCAAGTCTCTCCCAGCTACGCACTTAACGTGTCCATGTGAACGGATTCCTCATGCTCAGTCCAGAAGCTTTTAATCTCCTCTCACTTGAAACAAGCTGCGGTACCATCCCTTTCTCTCCCCGATATGCCTCCAAGGCATGGTTCTCCACTTCCTATCCCTCTGCAGAAATAAGACCTCACACTTCGGCAGCCACAGACACCCAGGAGCAATGCCGCTCCTCCCCTTATCTCTCACCCGCTCCCAGTGCTCAACACACCTTTTCCCACAGCCCTAAGCTGGTTTACACTTCTGGTTTCAGGGAGTTTCAGAGGAAACTGGCGGACACAACAGCTTTACAAAGAATTAAAATAACCAAACCAATTCACTACCACAACAGATATACCAATCCAGGCAAAACAATGAAAGATTTGCCCATCTTCATGCACTTTTGGAGTTGATTAGGCAAGTGTCAGAGTGATTTGACTTCTCTTCCGACCCCTGTGCATAAAGCTTCCAAGCTTCCATCCTGCTCAGGCAGTATAAGTACACATCTTCCTTTTGAAAGGCTTGGGCACAAAAAGAAACAGCCATTGGGAAAAGAAAAAAAATAAAGCACAGCTCTGAGGACTTCTGATCTAAAGCTACAACCCCATCAGAAGGAAACCAAGTTAGTGACTGCCCATTTCACAGACTGACATGGGAAAGGACATCTGGCCTTTTAAGACAGAAAGGTAAAGTGAAGGCATATCTAACACATAAGATGCTTACAATAATCTCACCACCAAAACATTTTACAAACACAGCCATGCTTGCTTTCAGCAGGAACAGCAAATCCCAGCAAGGTCTGTTTTCCCCTTGGGGACAAATGCACCTATACAAGAAAAATACTGCACAACTTAGCAATCTAAATTCCGCTTATCCACAGAAGGTGAGACAGACTTAGGGCCAAACCTCAGCAGTTTCTCTCCTTCTCTCTACCCCACTCAGGGGTCACTTCTGCAAAGCTCTAGGAGAAGGACATTAGGAAACACTTGCCTTCTGCTGCAGGTTTCCCTGAAAAACAACATCATTGCTTTTGCAGCAGATTAGCCCAAAGTCACACCTGCCACTGACCAAGGGGGACACCATTCACCTCTCCACCAAATGCCACATGGAGAGGGAGAAGAAAGATGTAACAGATCTCTTAAAGGCTCTGTTAATTTAGTGTCTAGGCAGGAGTCCCATCCCTATTTTCCCCCTACCTTAAGCCAGCAGCAGGAAGAGGACACAGAACCAGACCCCATTCCCAAGCAGTACTTCTCTTGATTTTTAAAACCACTTGCTCATTTACCAAAAACAGCTGGAGGCATCTCACAGTTGAAGCTGCACTTCCAGCTGGGAGGTATTTCACTGATTATGTAAGAGATGATCAAAAAGAAAAACAAATTAAATTAGAAAAAGGAATATAACAAATTCCATCCCTCATAGCATTTGTTCAAGTTTTTATTAATATAAGCTAAATAACAGGAAAAAGCATACGGGGAACATAGGTGTATATGGTAAGTATAATATATCAGCTTCTTTCATGCAGATGCAGTTTTTACAAAACAAACCAGAGACATGCAAACTTCTGACTGGTAGTGCAAGTTGTTGCACATTTAAGAATAGAAAAAAGGCACTAACCTATAGCCACAGTTAGAGATACGCATCGCTACACAAATTACCTGCAACATTAGACACTCAGATAAAAATCACCGACACACAGGTTTAGATAAGTGGGAGCAGATCCCTTGTTTGCATTCGCTTTGTAAAACACACCATTTATTATTTCTTTGCTGGCAAGCTGTGCAGGCTGCTCCTTAAACTGTGGGAGAGAGAAAGGCAGGACCACCTGAAGGTGACTTTCTGGGGTACGAGGGACCCTGCTGGATGGGCAGCCGTGCTGGGAGGTGGGAGTCTGTGTGCGCTCCCCGCGAGCAGCACAGCTTTGCTGCAGCCCTTAATAACTCGGCGGTTCAAGCCTCGGTTGCAGGTTTTTAGTGCCGGTCAAACAGAAGGAAATGCTTTTTCACCATAAGGTTGTTTTCCAAGAAATCACAGACTTTCATACCTGCTGATTTCCTATCGCTGATGAAGTTAGGTTATAGCACCCAGAATCCCTCTTAAAGGTCACCTTCGTGGTCACAGCATGGCACTTAGGCAAACAGATAAATTTAAATCAGATTTGCTTTTCTTTGGCTGTTTGGTGAAGCTCTGCATTTTCATTAGTTAGGAGAACTCCATTAGGTCAGCCACCTTCACTTTTGCCCACTGCTTTAGTTTCAGTCACTTTTACACTAACACAATGCTGCAACGCTCATCTTAACACAGCATTAGCCATATTTTTAAAAGCTTCCTGCTAGTCCTAAACGTTTTGCTCATCAGAGGAAGAGACGGATGTGCTAAATGTTCCAGAATTGTTTACGATAATCTGGTAGGAATACAGACTTGGAAATTACACTTCAGTGTCATTGCAGAAGATGACTTAGTTTAACAATTTCTAAGCCACCAGGTTCCCTTTAGGTTTTACTGTTTAAGTGGGACGACGTTGTTACAACTTCTGTTTTCAGCTCAAAGAAGAAGCTTTCCTTGAACTCCCCTTCCTCTCTGTCAAAAATCTTTTCTGCTTTATATTGGACTTTCTATGTATGCTGGTAATTTGTATTCAAACACTTGCTCACTGTCCTTTCCTTTTTTTTTCTTTTTTTTTTTTTTAGAAATTTGTTTGGAAAACAAGCTTTGCCTCTAGCTCACAGCTGAGGTCTCTGAAATCTGCTCAGTCTTGAGAGGTATTTCCATTAGGGTTTTCACAATGTCAGAATACAAAAAAAAAAAAAGGACTGAAAAGTTGAAAGTTGCCCTATGTAATTAAGAATGAATTAGTCCCCACCCCAACCCTTTTTCTTGTGGGGAAGCAGCTTGGGGTAGGGGCTGGAGCAGCAGGAGGGAGATGCTGCACTCCCAGCCCAGTCTCTACGGGTGACTGTGTGTGCACCGCATTTTTCTGCAGCTGATGCTTCCTCTCCTTGTTCCTATCAGTGCTTCAAACTCAGAAACTGGACATGGGGGGGAAGCCGTGCACAGCTCTACGTGCATGTGTGCAGGGAAGCTGGTGAGAAGGGGTGAGGCACCTGGATAGCCTGGGCTGGGAGCAGGTGCAGCAGCAAGACCCATTTGGTAGCAAGCAAAACAGCTCGTATGGTCTCACAGCAACCCCTGAGCACTCCAAGCCACCCCAAAGCATGCTGAGTAACTCCTCGTCCCATGTCTCTGATGCATTAGGATATTTATCAACAGTATTTTGTAAGCACTTTCCCACATGTACCTAAATACTGGCCTATATGAGGAACACATAAACACTCATACGATGAGGGTTGCTGGTTTTCTCCCTTTTCAGGATTTCTGGTTTTTAACTTCTTTCCCCTCCCGCCCCAACTTTTCTCACCACTTCACCACATGATACTATTATACTATTTTTTATTATCTTGATAGAGTAGCCTATTGGTAACACCAACACATTAGTAAGAACATTTTCCCATCTGAGGCAGCTGTTGGAGCGGCCCTACTTAGGGCAGAGGGATCCCACATCGATCCCATCGTGGTGTTTTGGTTATGTTGGCTCCTTGCATTCGTGCAGGGTTGTGCTGGCCACACCTGGGCACCCCCAGGCTGCCTGGAGACTCTGGGCACAAAGTTCATCAACCTTCCTCTCCTTCCCAACTGGGTTTTCTCAGTTTGCTGTGCCTGCTCCTAGGCAATGAACTTAACACACAAAGAACTGAAGCAGAGATGAAGATTGTAAAAAAATTACAAGAGGAAGAAAAAGCAAATTAATTAAAGACTGAGGCAGGAATAAAAATCCTCTATAGCACTGCAGATTTCAGACAAAACTGAAGACCCAGGCTAGCATCCAACCAGAGTATAAACTACATTTGCCATTTCTCATCAATTTAAAGCCACAGTGGTAATTTGTACAATGACAGTGTATTTACTAATGAAAGCAGTCTGAAAGGCATTTGGGGAAAAGGAACAATGTCATCGCACTGAATTCACACTGTGCAAACACTGATCTTTAAATGAGGTTGTCTGTGCCCCCTGCATTATAGAAATAAAGCTGAGGTAGCTTCCCTATTATACCCTTCCTAAATAAGGCAGGAATTACTCAGCTCATCCTCCACTTGAGCAGAACGTGAACTTCTGATGAAAAGTTTGCTTTTGTTGCTCTGCCAAGTGCTAGGCCCAGAACCTGGGAGGATTAACAACAGGAGCAGGCTGGGGACATGTGATTTAGCTAGCCTTGTTTGCAGTTCGGCTCCTTAGCAAGGTACAGCCTGACCTTAGGTGACTGTGGCTAAAAGGAACAATTATGGAGCTCAGCAGTGGAAAAAGAAAAAAAAAAAAAAAGTAAAACAAAAACAGACAGACAGGAGCCATATAACTAAAAGAATTTAAAGTGCTCAACTAAATTATGCACATTAGAATACCCTACATCCAGGCTTTATTAACCACTTCAGTGAAAACAGAACCTCAGAAGAGATTACATAAACCTTAGATTTCTTCTAAAAGAGTTACTATATTGCTTTCGTTTCTCTCTTGAGCATCAGAAGACAAACTTTCATTTATTTACAGGTCTATGGTTCTATCACAGGCTAACTGGAACACATCGTAAATATTGACTGATCTATGATCCTAATTCCTTACAGATGGGAAAATAAAAATTGACGGACTTGCCCTAAGTCACAAGTGCTTGCCATAGCCTGAAAGTAAGGCTGTGAGCTGAGTCCCTTTGCAACTGTAGTATCCGCCTTTTGTAATGTCAGTGGTTTCTGGACAATTGCATATTTAAAATAGTTAATATAGCCACCTAAAATTCTATATTTTTGAAGTATTTTTAACATAACCTTCAATTACATAGCATAGCCCGGCATCTCTTAGAGTTTGCACACATTTGTAAAGACCAGCAAAAAATTGCTTGTTGTCCACCACAAGCTTGAACTGGCTAGTGATCACCTAAAAGGTTTTTAAACACCACAACTTTCTCGTACTTATTTAAGATTGCACTTCTCTGAAGGTCAATATATCATGAAAAGGCTAATAATGGTCAATGAAGCAAGATGGCGCTTAGTGTAGCAGATTTGCCCCTAGAAAGGAAAGTCTCCAGACTTTGTTACAAATGGGAATTACTAAAGAAAAAGGAGCTGGTGCACTGGGGAGACAAATGCAGTGGGCTTGCTCAGCATCGGACCTGTACAGGGGGAATAACATGACACTTAAGGAGGCTCTGAAACCCACAGGGAACCTCTCCACAGCTGTACAAAGAAATACTTCTCACCTCCTTCCAGCTCTGCTGGTTTTGAAGGCTTCTAAGTTCTTGTCTGAGCATGGATCTGTTGGCATTTTCTGCATTAGCAGATTCCTGTTCAAGAAGAACTTCAAGAGGAGCCCTTCTAGCAAGGCGAGCAGCAGGCGCAAAAGTGTGCTGGCGTGCTCTCTCTGAGCCTGCTCATGGCTCTGTGCTGCCAAATAGCCTGGAGTGTTTGGGTGCTGGTACCCATGGTAGAAGGAGCTCTAGGATCAGAAGTAACTCCACTGAAGCCATCAAAGATGATCTTGGTCCTCTTTGCGATGTCTTTCAAATGCTGTTTGTGGGCACATCAAAACACCAGAGGCATGTCTTTGGGATGTAGTCATCTAGACGCAGGCATCTTGGGACGTTTATAAATGCCCAGTGCAAGCCACAGAACACAGGCCTGCCGCCTGCTGATCTGCGTTGGGGAAAATTGCTGGGGTTGAGGGAATTTATTGAGAGCTGTACTTCAAGGGCCCCCTGTGGCCAGGCAGATGGGCCGGATGCAGCTGGGGTGCTCCCTCCCCTTCTGGAGCACAGCAGGGCTGGCAAGGGCGAGCTTGGCTTTGGGATGTCCCGGCAGGGCTCTGCACAGCCCTGGACACAGTGTCCAGGGGGACAAGCCGCAGCCCTTCCACACCCCTGCCGACCAGACAGGGAGCCAGTGGGTGGCATCCACAGCCGTGACACCCCCACAAGTCCTTCCCACTGAAAGCACCTAATTAGTCCTCTTTTAAAGTCTGTTTCTTGAGAGTTAAATTGCATGAGTTTAAAATTGGGCTTAGCTAGCCAGGGTGGCTGGACCCTGACAAAGAGCTGCCAGGCCTGCCCTGTGCAAACACCCAGGGTTTTAGGGGAACGTGTTGGAACATGAAAATAGCTCCTTGCACTGGTCTGACAGGTTACTGACTGTAATTCTCGGCAAAGACAACAGATTCACATAACCACAGAATTTAACGCGTTTCTAGGAAGATTTAGTGTTGCCCATAAAGACAAGACAGCGCCGTGCACCAGCAGGGCCAGGGACAGGATTTCAGCAGCGCACGGCTCCCTCCGCACACCAGCGGCTGCGCGGAGGTCAGCTCATCCCACCGGCTGCCCGCGCTCTGTCAGACAGGCGAGTGCTGTGACCTGAGCCAGCCCGCCAAGCACCGATGCCAAAGGAGATACAAGGCACAGGGCTTCCATATAAGGGGAGGAAGGAGTCAGGAAAGCTTAGATGAAAAAGAAGGAACAAAAAAAATTGCAGAGGTTCAGCTCGTATCAACACAGCCTGCACGGTGCCACCTTTGGCCTGTTATCCCATAGAACAAGAACAAAGCTAGATCCAAAAACACAGCTAAAAGGAAAGCATACTATCTGGACATACTATCTCCTCTGTAGAGCACTTATTATTAACTTTTGGAAACCACAATAATTTATCACTGAAGTAAAAGTACAGTGAAACCCTAAAGAGCATTCTCAAGAACCAGCAATACCCTGTGGCAGATGGATTCGCCACGGCGAAGTATTCAAGCTTCAGACAGCAGATGATCAGTGGCCAGACATATTATTGTTTGTTTTTAAATATAAGTTGCACCTTAAGCCGAAAGGAAAATCTTGTGAGATGACATCAGAATGCCCATCGGGAACCAGGCAGTGAAGGAATGGCCACAGACAGTGCAGTTTTAGGGAGTGCATTAGCGAGCTGGAGCAGGCAAGGTTATGGAACAGAACAGTCTACATGAGCTCAGGATGTCTTTGCAGAAAGCACGAGCTCTCTTTTACTGGAAATAGTTTGATGCTTGTCTGAGCAGGGGCTTACTTCAGAGCGCTGTCTCATTAGATCACCTCTGGGCATAACAGGTAGTTGTCACTTGCATGGAAATGAAACGGAAGTCAATGAACTAATTAATTCACTCGGAATTCAAAAATCCTTTCTTCTATCCACCCCTCTGCCCATGACTCCTAAATAAACTATGTAGAAAGGGGTCTGATTCCCCTGTGTCTCTGACTTCAAGTATATACACAGTGCTCCCTCTTCATACGGCTATCTTTGATGTGAAGCCACCGTGTGCTGGCTACGAACTCTCTAAATCCATTATAGGCACCCCTTGTATAATATGCACCTTGCTTTAGCACGCAAAACATTCGGTTCCCAAAAACATGATAGGATGGCTAGAGTAACCACTAACCAGACATGCTGGAATGCCTGAAAGTGTCCAAGATTAGTCATTTGGCAGTGATCCTGAGGAAATGCAGTTTTACATATCCCACTCCGCACAGAAAGGTTTAGTGCTCGGGGCCCGCTGACAGGCCTGACCCCACTCCTTCCCCTGCAGAGCGCAGCACAGCTTAGATCGGTCGCAACTCCAGCAGCCAGAGATGGGATGCAATTGCCAAAAAAATCCGTATCATTCACTTTGTCAAATCTGCCTCCAGCATATTCTTTTCTTCACCAAAAGAAAAAGAAATCCAAAACAAAACAAACCCTTTCCTATACTTGGCTGAGCGTGGTACTTATTTTTTTCCTGGATAATTTCAGCTTCTGTATTTGTCAATTGAAAGAAAAATACATGTGTCAGATGCACATTGATCAGAATTCCGGTGGGTGTTCATATCTTATACAAGGATCAAAGGCTGGAGAAATTTAATTCTGATTTGAGGGCAACAGAACAAGGTTACCTAAGAGCAGCATGCGTGCTTGTCAGCCATACACAGCAAGGAAAATGCAAGACTGCATTTGGGTGTTACAGAGCTGGCAGGACCAAGAAACAGCATTACTCAGTCAAGTTCAATGCAGGACTTGCATGGATGCATCACCTCACCCTGTGCTTTTAAGAAGGGATCCAGTCACCTACACATAAAGAAATGTAACGTATTTCTTAGGCCACATCCACCCAAGGTAAGAGAGCACAACACAGCGCCTGTACCAACCCTTTCAGCAAGCCAGCACATCCAAATGGGCAGCCAAGTATTGCACGGAAACAGCTCAGGAATAACTCACAAGCAGCGCAGCTAGCACGGCATGGTCTGGCTGCTAGGCTTGTTGGCCAGACTCTCAAAAGGACCAGGTTTCTGGAGTGCCGAGTGCCGAGCTGAAGCAGAATTAGTCCCACTGGTTCAGGAATTGGCACGCTCACCAGACCAGAGACCTGGGCATCATGCTGTGCGAGGCTGCCATGGCCTCAGCACTTCTGCTCAGAGCTACAGAAAATAAACCAGTTAAAACATGCAGAAACTGGCAGCTGTCTTCATGTTTTTCACATATTAAGCTGCAGAGCTGGTGCCAAGTACTCCCGCACTCAGGACTGCGCAGATGATATTGCTCCTTCAGAGCATGACATTCATGGAACGTTCCAATCGGGAAATAAACCAGCACAAGCGAATGGATGAATGGAAAAACGAATTACTTCAAGTTGATTTAAAGAAGATATTTAGTCATGCATGGGAATGAAAAAAGGAAAATAGGTGACCAAAATAGAATGAAGCAATTGGAAACAGCTGATGTTTGATGAAAAGGAAGATAACTTCTGGGGTGAGAAATCTAAAAGCCTTAAGTATTTTGAAGGCCAAATTGTGCATGACTTCTTAATCCTCTAAATGGTGCCAGGCCATCCAGAATCCATTCCAGAAAGGTTTCCGAAACAGTTGATTCTAGAACTAAGCCAAAACCTTCAGCCAACTCTGGAAAATCTTCTTTAGTGTCAGACTAACATTTTGTGAGCTCATGTCAATGTTGGAAAATGACTCCAGCTGTAAGCATGAGGGAATAGTTTTGCAAAGGAACCCCTGAGCTTTAGTCTGGTTTTATGATTTGCAATACGAAAAGGCAGAACAGGGAACTAAAAAGAAACCTTGAGAGAAAAAATTAAAAAAAAAAATAGAAGGGCTGAGTTGCATTTTCTGACAGAGCCATTATTGCCCTTCCACTTCACAGAGTGGGCAAGTTTCACGCAGCACTGGAAGCAAGAGCAGGGCTTTGCTTTACACGAGCTTTACATTAGCACGCTCAGCAGACAGAAGCAGAAGATGGCTCCTCAGTCATGCCCACAGCACCTTATGACTTGAAGTATGACAAAACCTATTTCACTGCTCCAGCCACTGTCCAAATCACATGAATTGCTTTTAAAAATCTCTGCCAAAATGGCAGCTCAGACAACACAGTCACCCTTAAGCAGATAGAATTCAGGTGACAAACTCCACGGGACACAGGGAAGGGGCTGTCACAGGCACCACCAAATTATTTTCCCAACGCAGCTTTTTTTTTAGACTTTGAGTAAACTTCTGGGCACATCTCAAGCCTGAAAACAGCGGCATCCTAGTCATTCATGTTTCTCATCACCAGCTGCTCTTTATGTGCTGTCAGTCTCCCCCTCTCTTTTTTTTTTTTAAAAAAAAAAGCCCAAAAGTTAGTAGATAAATAACAGATCCTGCTTTGTCCCTTTAATAAATCATTGGCAGAAATGGATGAGCATTTTGATTCATATGGACTTAGGCAGCAAGCCAACCAGACAGTATATTCCTATTTTTCATAACAAATACTGATGTTTTCCTTCCATGAGTGTCCACATCTTTTTAAATGACAAGAAAGAAGTGTGCTGTAATAAGCAAACCTAAGGTCAGACAGTCTTGGCTATATCAAGCCATATGGGAGAAGAAAAGAGGAGATATGTGAAATCCGTGGCATTTGGGAAACATTTTGTATAGAGAGTCTGAGAAGAGTGTACATTGCCAGCCTGGCAGAGAGGACATAGATATCCCAAACAGGAGCCTAAGCAAACAGACAAATCAATATGTATTAAATTCACCCCCAACGTACGATTTGTGGGGCACCAGATCCACTTGGAATCCAAGTCAAATTTGGGAAATGATCGTGAACACAGACAAAAATTCAAAACAGAACTGTATATAGCATATTCAAACATGCTTTGAGCAGAGGGGTTGGCGTAGATGCTCTCCAGAGGTGCCTTCCAACCTCAAGTATTCTATGATTCTGTGAAATGTTTTGCTTTGGTATTTTCTAAATTAAATGGTTTGGTTTTGATTTTTTTTTTTCCAAAATGAAAGGGGACAAAAATAAACAGCTTATAAAGCAACACCAGGCATTCTGTTTGGGACCGAACAAAACATTTTGCAAAATTTATTTATTTTTTTTCCTCCTAAGCTCATCAATTTTCTCCAAAGAAACCTCTGTTTTTGTTTTCATTAAACTTGTTTGGGTTTCGTATTTGGGGTGGGGGGGTAGGGGTTTTAGACAGCAAACCAAAAAACTCACCATTTATCCAGCTCTGCTCCCAACCCCTATTTTCTTATTTCATGGGGGAAAAACTGCAAAGATGATAAAACCTTTCAGATGCACCCCGGTTTTTTCAAGGATTAAGGTGCAGAGCAGGCATCTCTGCAGCCAACAGTAGCAAACAGTAATGCGACAAACACCAACCTTGTGCGTTTCCATGGCCATGGTGCCTCAGAGACCTCCTCTTTCATCCACATGCTCCTCCTCTCCAAAGGCACCTCCTCGTCTCTCTTTGGCTGGGGAAGGGGTGACAATTCAGACGTACTCATTTCCCAGTAGATTTGGTTCCAAGGGAAATAAAATAGGTGTTTCTGCTCTTTCATTCTTTCCCTGCCTTTCTTGTCTCCCTGGGTCTATTTACTCATCCAATGTGGTCACTCACAGAAGAGAAACTATTTGCTTATGGAGCAGAGAGAAACAGCACAGGGAGCACCGTTGCACAACCAGCAGCCACCAGGGTCGAGATGACGTCCCCAGGGCTATGTAGGCAAATCAGAGCAGTATTTTCCTATAAAAACTGAAGGCACTTGCAGTTAAGCCTTGTGCTTGGGCTTGTCCCAGAGTAACAGTCTTGTGTACATCACACCAGCAGATCACCTACACCAGAGACTGACTCGAGTCCATTTGGGGTAGATGGCAACTTTGGCTAGCTGTGTGCTCACAGCCAGCGTTGACTGGTGAGCTGCTCCCAAGGTACGAACAGCGCTCTTGTGCACAGGCTGATCCCAAAACATACAATCCCTTGCAGCTGGAGGTAAATCTGGGGGCAGAGCTCTGTACACACTTCAGGGCTTTGCTCCCAGATTTACCTCCTGAGAGAGGGAAAGGGAATTATTGACCCCTTCGAGCCAAACTCCATCATCCAACTCTCGCCACCGCCACAGATAAAAATATTGCTAAGAAAGCATCCTCTGTAATGGCCAATATGTCCTTCAGAGCAGCTATACCAAAAAGGGCATGATTGCCGCAGCACAAATCTGAACTTGCCAAAGCAGCCAGCCAGCCAGGCAGATGAACACTGCAGAGAGCAGGCATGTGGAGTGGGCAACAGAGCCCAAAAGGTGCCCTCCGTACCCAAAGCACAAGCCGTTCTGGCACTGCAGCACGTTGCTGTGCCACTGGGGAGAAGCTGTTTTGTTGTGTATTCTGCCAAAGATCCTTACTGTAGTCCTGGTAGGAATTAGCCTATTAATTTCTGAGGGTTTTAAAGGTTATGATCACTCATTTCCTTCTGATCCAGCTAGTCTGCAAAGAGCAAGCCAGGGTCTGCCTGTGTGCCCTGAGAAGAGGTATCTTGAGAACTGTTTTCTCCTGTCTACATGGCCAACTCAAATCCTCTTTGTTTTTTAAGGAATAATTTATTAGACCTAAGATCACTACCTGCTGGAGCTGCTCTGCAGCCTGGTTCTCAGGACAGGACGTGTGTGTGCGTCGGGGAAAGACGTCAAACCCCCATCACACTCCGATGCCTGCTGCTCCTGAAGTACCTCTGCTGTGCATTTGCGCAACGCCACTGTTTCACCTTTTTTATCAAAAAATCTCAGACCTCTGCTGCAAACATGAAGGCGCTTCAACAGACCTAGGCAGGAGGTTTGGATTGGTACAAACAGGGAAACATGCAAGGAGAAAGAAAAATGCCAGCCTACGGGAGGCGAGACAGTGGAGCTCAGCTCATCACATTAGCATTTGTTTGCACCCAGCAACACTTCAATACAAAGAAAACCAAATCTCCATTATAATCTCACATTTTTGGACGAGGCTCCTGCGTATTAATTCCTATTGATTGACACGTGGAACAGCACACTTTGATCATCTTGTTAATCAAGTATTCTTGCAGCAATACATGACGCAGTTTAAGTAAGTCAGGTTAAGTCCATGTGTACACAAGGAAGCTATTATAAGAGAACCCGATGATGAAACTGCTTTTAGCAAGAAGTAACCAGAGACTGAGTGCCATGTATGCTTTGGAAAATTTCACTTCATTTGTATCGTTTTTCGTGACTTTCTGCATAGCATGACATGGTGTTGTCCCCCAGGCCATGACCGGTTTGGCTTGAAAGTCAAGGTTTTGCAAGCAGGACTGGTGAAGCCCCCCGAGGCTCTAAGCTTGCAGGGAACTCAGCACCTTCCTTTTGAGGGAGCATCTCCTTTACATAGTGTGTCTTGGTCATTTTAAATACTGGCCATTCTTGAGGCTACAGCGTAGATGCATGGCAGTACATGGCACACGGCTGCTGAGCTTCTGTGGCCCTGTACCATGCTCAGGAGAAACGGGTACTTCCCTCTGGGGTACCAAGGAAGGTGGCCCAAGCACTGCCACCAGGGAAAAGCGCTGGTGCCATACAAGGCTGCCAAGCCCACACGTGCACCTCACTGCACAGCTGACCCCATTGCCCAGCCTCCCAACAGAATTACCTTTGCAAAAGCATCTGATTTTCAGAAGTGCTGATCAGCCCCAGCTCCTATGGATGTCAGCAGGGACTACAAGCACTGGGGTACCAAAAAATCAGAGCGGTATCACCAGCCTGTGCCTCTCTTTCCCATTTACAAGCATGGCTCAGCCTCTTAGGGACCATAACTAAGTCTTTATTAAGCCCTTGGATGAGTTTTACTGCAAAACAAAGCTAAGAATGAGCACGCACAATTACACCAGGACAATAGCCTAAACTTAACAGCTTCCTGTAATTGTCTGAGGCAGCCTGTAAAACGGAGAATCACCTCATGATAAATCCTTGCTGGTCATTTACCATCATTAATCTATACTGTCAGAATGAATTAGCTGCAGAGGAGCATGTTAATTACAACGTAGATGACACTCTAACTTTAATTATCAGGACTTCAAAGTAAACAGTGTCAGATAATCGGCCTCAATCATCATAAACGGGTGTTGGAGGAAAACCCTGTTGAGCTGATGGTACCGATGTCCAGCGTTCAGGGTCTGCAGTTACACGGCTGCCACTATATCATTACTTCTCCAAATTGCTCTCTATTTCTATCCACATTAGTCAGGTCCATGGGCCACTTTTTCCATTGCCTATGACATGCCTTAAGTTAGGGGTGACCAATTTCGTCAATATGTAGCAACCTAGCTGTATTTATAGAACACTTCAGATTAAACAGCAAAAGCACCCACTGTCCTTTTATACCTTTTCATTTTGCATTTAACAGCTACTTATTCATTTTACTTACCAACTAGGGCAATGTTTATATAGCTTGTGGTTCCCATTTCAATATTATTTTATGCCATTTTCTGGAGGGCTAGGATTATGGAATAAACCTAAACACCCAGACAGTTTGCAAGGCACTGGGGAGAGCAGCCAGCAGTGTTGCAGAGGCCCCCTAATCCCATCAGATACACGTAGCCCTTTCGGTACTGCAGATCTTTAAGAGCATGGTATAAGGCAGCTCTTTGTTTTGAATTAAGAGTAACGTAAGCTTTGTACTCTCAGGAGTTTCTCACAGAGTAAAGTCCTGCGAGAGCCCATGGATCAGAAAGCAAAGCTGGTCGGAGAGCTGCGACCACAAGCGAAGTGAGCGGGGTGTCACGCAGCCGTAGGGGAGGCAGGCTCAGCACCTGGAGCCGCCTGCCCTCGCTGGGCCTGCCTGACACGTGGAGCTTCCTGGGGACACCTCGTGCCCGGGGTGTCCGCTGCAGAGCCCAGGGCTCACACGGGCTCTGGGGTGCTGGACGTCACACAGGTGTTATCTCCTGCTGCTCACCACACGCTCCTAAACAACACCCTACCTTTTCCTCCAAACCACGTGCAGAATGCAAAAGGCCAAGGAGATACAAGTAGCCTGTGAAACATCCTGCTTTTCTCTCTCAAGGAGAGCAAACCAAGGAAATAAGGAGCTAGAGAAATAACCCAATAAAGCAAAATTAAGGTGGGGAATTTAATCACTTGGAGGACGGGAAATTCAAGGTTATGGTACCCATGGCAACTAGCATTTGTCCACAGAACATTAACCTTAACTCCATATGCGGAAACAGAACGAAATTATGGGACATATCACGTATGAATGCATATTTCATGCAGCAAGCACTCTGCAATGGCTACTGTGGAAGCGATAATTAAATTTCCTGACTGCAGAACAGGTAGGATCATGCACAAGCAGCTCTTCTGAGACACAAGCTAACGTCACCAGCCAGAGCTCCTAGCTCAGCCCCCCAGTTCAGACAGGGAAGATTCAAGGTCGCAGTTTGGCCACAGAATCCAGCCCTGCATTCTAAGCTCCTGCCTGACGTTCAGATTTTGTTTTGAAAATTGCCATCTGTTGATTTAGGGAATGTTGTGATTTTTCTTTCAGTTGTTTGGGCCAACAAGAATTCAGCATTTCTTGTATGTTTTCCTTTTAAGCAACTAAAGCAACATCCATAGTTCAACAAGGCAGAAGTCCAGCTCCTGCCGGGTGACCAGTTTATTTGAATGTGAGAACCAGATTACAGCTGAGTTACACAGCAAACAAGTTTTCAAAACCTGAGAGAGTTTTGCGCTTGTCTTGAGCTGAATTTTAACCACAAGCTGGGTGTTGAGGAGTCAGATTACTTATGTAAAGAGACAAAACCAAAGCCAGATAGACAGCCACCCTGTGGGCAGAACTGTTCTCCTTAGAGATTCAATTTTCATGTGATCTTTGACAAATTCTTACTGGTATATCTCTTTTTGCTAAAATTTGACAGACCACAGTTTATAGATATAGAAGCCAACTGCAAAAATGTAACAGCTGAGAAGATTAATCACAATCTGGGGGCCAGGGAAGAAGAATCAGTTTAATAAAAATTACTTCAATCTTTTGTCACCTCCATGGGGCACAGAAGCAGGCAGTCTGCTTGGTTGCAACCTCCCTCCTCTCCCAGCCCAACTTTGGAGGTGCCACGTGTCATCTCCTCCCAGGGCTGGAGGAACCCTTGTGCCAGAGCCTGAAAGGGAAGAAGAAACCCCTCTGGGTTTCACTGCTCTCCAGCCCATCACATTTAATAAAGTGATTTGACAAATCCATGGCACCAACCAGCATAGCTCAGATCTGACCTCTGTCACCACTTTATAGGCTGATAGGACAAGGCTAAAATCCAGTCAGTGCACATGGAGGGGCCACAGGAGTCAACAAAGCAGAAGCACTCCTGGGCAGCCTCAGATGCCTGCATGCCTTGGGCACCTTCGCACCTCCGGTCGGCAGAGCAGGCTCCTCAGCGCCTCTTGGCGCCTCACCACAGGGTAGGTTTGAGGTGGGACAGGGCCGTGTGCTCAGGTCGAGCTCCCTGCAAAGGGAAGGAGGGGGGCAGTCTGAAAAGCACCAAAACTCTTCCTGCACAGCAGCGTCCTCAAAGCAATAGCACACCAGAAGGCTTCCATCCTGTAGCTTTGGACATATTTTACCAAGCCAAGACCACATCTATCTGTCGGCAGTTCAAAGCAAGGAGATCTCCCACTGCAGAGAAGAGGGGTTCGTTGCCCTTCAGAAGAAGAGGACTCACATGAACTACCTCCACCAGAAGACCATCCCAGGGCTGTCCCGGTGACAGGCAGCTCAGAGGCTTAAAACTCACAACATAAAAGACAATATTTATTTTATATATATATATATCTCCTGCATGAAGGAAGAAGTATAAGCTTAGATTCTTCAAAATACCCCCAAGAGCCACGCAAGAAAAGTGCCAGGGTCAGACCCACTGAACCAGAGCCATGTCAATATATCAGCATTCTTCATGCGACATCCTGCTGCAGGAAAGGGGAGGACGCCCAACAGCAGCGCTGCTCTTAGCTCCTAGAGACACAGGCACTGTCCTCTGGTGGGGTTACCATTGCTAGTGCAAACCCCAGACCAGACTCATGCAAGCTGGCTGAAATCACTGACCTAATTTCCAGAGAGCTGGAACTCTCGGACTCTTGGACTCTTTTTCACTGTGTGTACCTTGAATATGAGCTATTCCTCATCAGAAAGAAATCAGGACTTGATATTGCACAGCAAAGAACAGCCAAACAAGCCAAATCTTGAAAAATGGCTGCATATGTTTCCACAAAAGTCAAGGTATAAAATACCTCAAAGTTCAGGAATTAAACTGGCCAGACACCATGACAGTGTCTGTATGCTAACCTGAGTCCAAGCAGGTTTGAACACTCCTGAAAAATCACACCCTCCAAATGATTTCCATGTCTGAATCTCTGACTTGCCGTGTATGGGAAAAGAAAGAAGTGCAATGATGAAGTAAATGAGTTTATGAAAGCATTACGGTTACCTTTCTACTCTAACAGCTTACAGTAATGACTTTACCACCCGTATTTATTGCTAATCAAGATCAGCGCTGGGGGAGGAGGCATTTCTGCCATGAAGTTTGTGGTAAGTTAAGACAATCTTTCCTAACCGTGTGAAAACCCTAGCCCAGCCAGACTTATTTGCAGCCTGTTAATGGCTTGGAGTACCCTTTTTTTTTTTTTTTTCCAGGAGTTAGCTTTTATTTCTTACAACTGCTCAGATTTTCCCGGGCACCTCTTCTGCAGAGCAGCAAGTGCAGCCTGAGCTGCAACAGAGCAGCAAATCTGAAGTGCTCAGCAAGCTTCACTGAACTTGTGTTTAAGGAGTTTCCTAAAAAGCAGCACAAGGTATTTTGCCAGCTAATCTTTCCAGCCTGCAGCTACAGAGCAAAGCACAGCTGTAGACCTATGTCAAAGGTACATTTGTTAACACATTTTCCCCGGAGTGCTAATTAACATTTACACCAAGCACTATGAGGGAAAAACCTTCAACACAAACACAGAGCAGTGAAATGCAAGGAGCAAATTCTCTCTCCCCACCAGATGCAGTGTGCTGTTTGCCCTTCAAGAGCTGGTGAAAATCCAGTTTGTTTTGTAATCTTCTGTTCTCTAAAATCAGATATTTCTGCAAGTTAATAACTAACTACCTTCTTTTTATTTAAAAACCCTACAAGTACATTTAAAATTCTATGAAAGCAAGGCCCTGCTGGCACTGGTGCAAGCCAGCCTGCATGCATGTCTCCCTGCTGAGTCACAGCACAGGCTCCACATCTTCTAATTACAGAAAAATGACAATATTTTATGATTTTATAATAAACAAATAAAAGAACAGCAACACACTTTCGCTTGCATCTTGAAACGAGAGTGAATCCCTTTAAACTAAACACTAAGATAGGGAACAAAAACAAATATTTGGAGCTGGATCTTCAACTGCCACGTTTTGGGATGCTGACAAAGAGGCTCTAATGAGTAACATTTGTACCCACAATAAGATGAGAACAAAGCTATTTGCAAACACAAATTCGCACTTGAAAAAAAAAAAAAGTAACAGCAGTTGCTGAATGGCTGGTTAATAAGCTATTCTCAATATTATTTCTCAGTAATAATTGGGAAGAATGTGCTATCGCATTGCTGTAATTTTTTTTAAGACTGCAATATAACTTAGATAAGGTTGAAAATATCCTCTAGGTTTTTCCCAGGGAAAATGTTTTTTTTTCCAGTTTTTAAAGCAAAACTAGAAAATTCCAGGTTAATAGAGGGAAAATCACATTGTCTGAGCCATGATATGGTAGTATGTAAAGCTTCACCTGTTCTGTGAACTTTCAGGCCATGAGAGAGTGCATATTATTATTCAATATATTTTGTAGGATGTATGCCACAACCATACATCCTACTCAGGCTCCCGTGAACTCAAATCCATATGTCTAAAGCATTGCCAGCATCCCTGAAGCAATGCACGCTTGCAGATGTGGAAGATTTTGACTGAGCAAGGGGCATAGCTACACACCACTTCAGAAATCAATTTCTAACTCTCCACCTCCACAGAAATGAGAATCCAAGATGGATAAAACAGCAGCAATACATGGACGTTTTGGTTGCAAACTGGTTTAGAGTTCTGTGAACATGTTTTGTTATCATTGCTCACTTGCCAAATATTTGGGGTGAACAACTTTCACCCTCAATGTTTAAAAACTTCTGCTGTTTCATCCCTGTTCTTTTTTCTTTTTTTTTTCTTTAATGTTGCTTGCTTCTGCCTATTAACTGGATATCTAGCCTTTAAACAAGAAAATAAAAATAACAAACAGTGAATGCAACAACAACAAATATTTTTGTTGGAGATACTCAAGTGAAGGACCCTGAGCACTAATACGAACAACAGTCTGGGCAGGAAATGCAGTGATCAATGCCGAGCAGATGTTCCAACAGAAAAAGGTGATTGTGGGTTTTTTTGTTGTCCTTTTTTTTGTTGTCTTTTTTTTTTTGCTTGACCAGCTCTTGAAAACAAACATATTGACATGTCGCCATTAGATACATACATTTCAGTATTCAGTAAGAATGTTTTTAATGTGCAGCAAACATGCAGATATTTTGCAAGTTCCCAGCTTCCTAAGTTCTCTCCCTTAATTTCCAGTAACTCCCATAAAGAAAGGGCAAGTTTGAGCTAAAATCTAAACTGCCACATCCTGACACAATCTCACAGAGACTCTCTCCAGAGCGTGAATGTCTGGACTGAAATCTTGGCCTCAGCGCAGGCAATAGCAAAACTTCCACCAGTCCCCTCCAAAACTTGAAAAGATGAGAAAAAAACTTTTTTTGGGGGGGGGAGAAACAAGATGGAGGTAGAATGCTCGGATCCCAATTCACTAATCTTTTAATCTCGTGTAACAGGATGAGATTAATACAAACATGCTAACCTGTCCAAATTGGAAGTCTTTCAAATTTCAAGCACAGGAAACAACAACATTTTTTTTCAGACAGGATGTCAGAGTTGCCCCTGTGGTTATATGTGAGCTGAGGACAATGTTGTTACATGAGATCAAGTTACAAACACAAGCAAACAGAAAACAATCTCTGAACGTCACTGCTCAAGATTTGACAAGAAGCACAGCTGACCTGTTAGGAAGGTTAAATGCTCTCGAGCGAGCTCTGGGAGAATATTAGAAGTTCTCTGCTGGACACCGAGTTCTGTGCAGTTAAATTGTCAATTTGTTTGCCCAAGTTAATGCTTATCTTACTTTATGCTTGCTGTGGTTTTACTAACACATTTGACCTGCAGATCTTAAAGCAGTGGCTTTGCTAGCATAATAAGAAGTTTCTGGATTTTCCAGACACCTAGGAAAACTATTTCGGTAGTTTCCACAGCACAGAAACCTGTAGTTACTCATATATTTGAAACTTCCAGTGAGGTGGATGACAGTTGCTTAACCACAAACCTTACCATTTCATTTCTATTTCTACTGTTTAGCACAACCTCACTCTAAGGAGTTTCTGAAATTGTTTACAAAGGCTGATGCAGAGGTTGTATGCAGTCTGGTCCAAGGGCAATGGTTTCCCGAAGTCGCTTGTAAACAGCAGAAAGAGATAATATTTTCTGTAATTGGAAAAAAAAAAAAAAAAAGTCCTCACCTTGCACCAAGGACCATTAGAGACAGGGCGGTTTTCCAAAATATCTGCTCCTTCGTTTTCTTCCATGTCTGCTTCGTTGAAAAACTTTGGTTTCCAAAGAAAAACATTAAATCACCCTCCAGGCAAAATCAAACCAAACTATTCAGGCTCTAGTATTCCAGTTTGCTAAATCCCTGCAGTAAACCACACAAAAGCTTTATGGTCACTTGTCTAATCCAAGGTTTCAGATCCCTGTTTCTTGCTGGATTTCAGAGGCACAAAGCTTGGCCTTTCTGTTAAAGCCTCTACAGCTCCTCTTGTCAGGTATTTATCTCCTTCAGGCCTTACTTGCGGATCCAGGTTTTCACATAACAAAAGGCAAATGTTTACCAGAATATGGCTTCCCAGGTACTGTAAGAGAGCTCACACTGAACCTCTGATCATCTCAGGAGAAACTTGACAATGAAGTGCAATAGCATAGCCACACCTCTCCACTGCAAGAGCTGGCCGAGACCATAAAATCACAGACAAGGTCACCCAGCAACCAACCATTCCACGTCACTGCAGTCATAAAGCTAACTTACATTCAACCTATTGCTTGGGTAGATAAATATTTTTATTAGATGAAAGAAATCCAGAGAAGATGGTGGGGGGCTGGCTGTTCTTATCTGAAATACGTTTCAATCAATGCAAAGCTTGCAGCAGATATCTGAGCCACATCTGCAAATCCCATTGGGGTAAAAACCCCATAAAACATCACCCTTAGTGTGAGCAGCGCCGTGTGCCCCAGCAGGCCTGGTGGATAGTGCCTTCAGGGCCTCAAGCAGGAGAAAGATGATGAGCTCTTGTTCAGGTGCCTACTAGGCTTCCATCTGCCACGTGCTCAGCTTAACAAAGCTACGTTCTCAAAAGTCTGCATAAAATAGGGACAAGTTTACAAAATAGCCTCAAGTCCCCTGACAGAGTCCATAAAAATCAGGTTACATGATAAGGCAGCTTTTTCCCTACCTGAGGGAGCTTTCTCAAGCAAATGGATTGTTTTTCTCAGGGACTGGAGTACCATGTGCCTAAAGGAGCACGCTCACTTCAGAAAGAAATTCCAAGTACATCGCACATGTTATAGAAAGGGGCTACAATAAGAATGAATAAAAGCAGGTAACAAAAGATCAATCCTCTTTGTCCTGTTTACATTGCGTATCAGGCAGTGCAATTGCAGATAGCTGGTGCCCTAAAATTTCGAAACTGACTGTGATCTCTGGCATCTATTTAAAGACACACATGGCTTCGTTTTCCACGCAGCTGCTTGGCCCTCTCAGGAGAGGCCTTTCCTTTAAGGATTCCCAAAACAGAGGAGTCCAGAGGCATTGATTACTCTGGATAAGCAAGGCCACCTTTCCCTGTCCCTAGTACGTGAACTTCTTTCTGGCTGAGCAATTCTTTATATCTATATGCTTTATATCTTTATATTTATATGGCGACATTTTTTTTTCCAGTAGTAACTGTAGAGAAAGATTAATTTTAGTTCTGTCAAAATAGAAAATCTTTTAGTCAATCATTCATATTGGCAGCATCCTTAAAAGTTAGAGTTTTAGTCCTCTTTCTGTCATCGAAGCACAAAGTGCACAAGTGATTTACTCAAGATCACGTGCTAGATCTATGTACTCATCTATTCATTAATCAAATTTGATTTCATGAGATATTTCTCGGCAGTTTAATTAAAATTGGTCTTTAAGGAGTTGGAGATTACATTTTACAAAATGGTAACTAACTAAAAGCATCAATCTAGGTTAGAACATGAATAGAAACGCTGTCACTAGCGCATGTCTAGCCAGGTGTGTGCATTATTGATTACGCATTTATTTCAAAGAAGTGAAGTCAAAAGTGATAAACAAAATAGGCAATAAGCATAAGGACACAGGTGTCTCTTTATGGAGAGACAGGAAAGTGAAGGGTAAGAGCATGAATTTGGAAGCCAGTGACCCGGTATGCCTTTACTATTGATCCTGTGATGTTGAGGAGGTAAACCAAAGCTCTGCACCTCAGTTTCCCCACCTGTGCTGTGAGACAAGCAATACTCAGCACTACTGTCTCACAGGAATAGCAGGCTGCACACTGAAGATATTCAATGTCTTTATCAAACTTGCATTTCTTCCTACCGTCGTGTGAACTCCTTGTCCTACCATTTGCCGACATAAGCCCAAGGAAAGCAAAGCCAACATGCCCCACAGGGTGCTACACAAGCGTAACACTATCCCAGCTTTCTCCCAGTAGCCAACACAAGTCAACAGTGCTCAAGGTCCCAGGCACGTGTTCACTCCACTGCAGTGGTGTAATTGAGTCTCAGACAGCAAGTTTTGCCTATTTTGAAATAACTCAAGGCCCACGTGAGCACACTATCCACACTAGCAGATGATCAGCCAAGTTCCTGCCTGCCCAGCTGGAAGATTCTGCTGCACACAGGTTGGAGTTATACCAGTCTTTTCCCAGTTATTCACAAGGGCTCTTTATAACAACAGCTTTAAGGACTCTCTTTTATGCCATTCCTTTGACTTGGGCAAAAATCTCTGATCACTAATTGCTGAATTTTAAGAAAGTAAGCAAAGGGCCTGGCTGAAATATCAAATTTCTTTGTTTTGTTCTTTTTTTTTCATTTTCTCTTTACAGGTCACCCATTTAGTGACACATTAGCCATGTCCCTGAGTAGGGGAAACTAAACTTCCGAAGTTTGCTTGCATTAAATAGCAAGCAAAAGTTCTGCACCTAATTATCCACGTAGGTGTCCATGCTACGCCTTCTGCTTTGATGATGTTCTGTGGCAGTAACTGTCAGACTTTTTCTGGTTTTGAATTGGCCATTTCCTAATTTAAAACAGAGCAATTAAAGGAAACACTTTCCCCATACACAGCATAACATACGATAAACTTTCCTATGGTTGCTGTGGAGAAACAAACTCAACAAGCTTTTCAGCTTGAACCTTCAGTGTAAACCAGCCATCTGTTCCAGGCTGTGTCAGATCACAGGAAGGATAGCCCACAGCTTGGTTTACTCCAGACTAATTTAGGACATCAGGACTCTCCCCATGGATTAGTCACTGACTTCTTGGGCAATGACAGGCCAGACACATTTGTCTCTGTAGCTCAGTGGTTTTCCCCTGTAAAACAACGGTAACGTCTCTTCCCTGCGTCAGAAGGTGACTTGAGGTTGGAGGATCTAGCCCCAATGCCGAGGCAGAAACTAAACTTTTCAGCCCATTTGTAGTTCTGCAGTCCTGACCGTCAAAGTCAACCAGAAAAGGGAAGAGGAGGAAAAAGAAAAGGAAAAATGCAGATGGGTCTAAAGATGGCTTTGAAGTCCAGCCCAGGAGTGGAGATCAGGAAGTGAGAACTGTAATTGCAGCTGGGTATCAGTTTCCTTTTTTATTTCTGGAGAGCCCACAGTATGGTGCAGTTTTTCTGTCTTTCCCTCAGCAAATAGGCAGGAATAACATTTACCTCTGCAGGAGAATGGTTGTTAAACGGAAGGGGACATAGAGACAAAACAACTCTGCATTTCTAATGCGGAAGCAAGGAGAAAGCCTCGTGAACATGTCTGAAACTTATTTCTTTTGGATCAACAGGGAAAGCTGTAAAGTATTTCTCATTTTGTTTCCTGAAGAAATTGCACTGTATTGCTTGTGGGCTCTGCCCGAGTTCCTTGGGAGGAGAGCCAGCTTTAAGCAAACTCAGTAGAGAGGAGATGTTGGGTTCATGAAAATAGGTGGTCTGGCAGAGGGAAGGGTTCCTACAAATGCCCCGCTGAGTGAGAGGCTCCAAGCTGAGCTCACACCATCTGGAAAACTCACATGAGAAACTAGAGGGAAGCTGCCAGTGCTACAGAGATGTTATGTTTGACTTCAAGTTGCCCCAAACCTGGCACTGCTGGGCGGTTAGTGACACCCTGGCGCTGTTCATACCTCACTGAGCTGGGTGCTCGGCTGAACGCACAGTAGGCATGAGCATAAAACTCAGACCACAGGTCCTGCAGCCTTTGACCCGAGCCCTGATAAGACTGCCCATTACAGAGGTTGCCCTGGCCTGTGAGTAACAAGCTGCTGCCACAACAAAACATGTCAGAACAGGTTAATCGACATCGCGCTGTAACTTTAACACTATTAATCAACATTAAACAAAGGTTTACATTTTTTTTCCTTTCTGAGATAAGCTGCAAGGCAGGGATCAGGGCTGCTGTGAGAAAACATGGACTCGATATAGTGAAATAAACCTGTTTGTTCCAGTTAAAAGAGCTTTGTGAGCTGAACTCATAGGCTGAGTTATCATAGAAGTGACCGCATCTTGAAGACCATTGCAAAGGGTTTAGTTTTTGGTATTTGCTAGGCATAACTTGAATGTTTGGCCATTATAAATCTCTTCTTGTTTAGGAAAGAAATCTCATTTTGCATCATACTGTTCTTATCTTTTAGCAGAAGCAGGGGCAGGATCTGAGTATGCTGGTGTTTGCAGACAGCAGTGGTGCAGCACAGCCCGTCTCCAGGCTTCACAATGAGGAAAATGAGCTACAATTGTGAAATCATTGCCTAACAATTGATAAGGACAACCACTGCAGTCCTCTTCCATGCCCTTTCTTTGCTAGTCTCCTGTTCACCACACATAGCTGGATATATAGAAAAGAGAATGACAATATGGATAAAGTACATGCCACACTCGTAGAAGACATTACTTATGTCTTGCCTGATTTCCTCTTTCCCTGTGACTAAGTAACCTAGTCTTTTCAATTCATTTTTTTCTTCTTAGGATTATATTTGTCATCCTCTTGACAGCCCTTGAGCTCTCCCAAGGAATAGGGATTTGTAAATAGGGTTACAGGGAAGAAGCTGGAGAGATCTATTCCTTCAAAAAGAAAGGAGGTACATTGAAACCCACATTTCCCCCTTCTTTTCAGGAATTCCCTTTGGTACCACAAACACCTTGTGACATGAGATCCTGATGCCAGCTATCCCAAGAAAAGTCCAGCCCACCACAAGGCCAAAGAAATTTGGTTCAGTCTTTCTTGCCCAGAAAGGAAGAGTGGATGTGTATAAATCCTCAGTCTTCAAAATTCCTGAGTCTCGGGAAGCAAGCACACCCAGAAGAAGTCACTGTTAGCAAAAAGTCACTATATTGAGGGATACACTGACCATTTGTTGCCCGTGAGAGAAGAAGTCTGTGGTAAACAACATACTTCTATGTGTGAAGTATTGGGTAAATACTGACATCATAAATTGCCAAGTAATTGTACTTTTAATATGCTGTAAGGAAAATGTTATTTCTTCCTATTCCACAATGATGTCACACACTCAGTGACAATCACAGTGCTTACTAGTAAACTGCGGGGGAAAAAACAAACAGGTCTGGTATAATTTTTACAAGAGCTGTGTTACAGAGCCTGGGTCACTGAACTCTAGCTCCCTTGAACACAGTTCAGCATTACAGCTAGCCAGGGCCAAACTCTACTCAACACCCTTATAAACATCAAGCAAGTCACCTAACAGAGTTATTTCAGTGCCTTGCTGACTTAGAGGTAATATAGAAAGAAGAGTACAGAGGATAGATTCTGTTTTAATTTAAATCTGCTGTTCAAAATTGCATCACTGATGTACTACTAAAATGAGATTTCAAATCTGCAGAAGAAATAATGTGCAATTCACAAAGCAATTGCTGCTTCTGTAGAAACTTAAATTGTGCTTTGTGCTAATGACTTGGAATTTCTTAAGGTTCACGTCAACAGTTTCCAGTTCATCTTAACTCCTGGTTCTTCCAAATATGTTTATATTTCTAAAAATGAGCAGTATATTTTGATTAACAGAAGGAAATATTCTGAACAGTAATCTGAGGGAACAGGAACTCCTGAAATAAACCATGTTACCCACAGCAATCTCACCTGTGCCAAAGCTTAATAAAATAAGGATATTTAGCCTTAATTTTATATAGAAAGAGAGGCATAACTGAAACCCAAGGAGGGATCTAAAAGAATGGGTAATGGCCCCATAAATGTATGACTTTTGAGCCATATTTTTTTTTTAACTAATGGCTATGTTGATACATTTTTGTGGTTCTCAGCCCACGCAAAGGAGGTTTCAGAAGGCAGAGATCAATCCCCATTTGGCCCTATATGTCATTTCTGACACCCTGTACAAAGCTAAGCAATTCAGCTGACACTTAAGGAGATATCTAACTGTGTCCTAGCACTCCACAGCAATCACTTTCACACATAAGATATGTGAATTTTTTGGCATTGACAAGTAGTACTTTGTGTATGATCAAACAAAGGATACCTACAGGAAAAAAAAAATTTAGGTATTTTTACTTACTTTGATCGAAACGTCAATAGGAACAAGATGAATAAACAAAAACTCATCTATAACATCCATTATGGTAGACTGGAGAAAAGTTACTAGCATCACAGTAGCACCCTCTACTGTGCTGCTGTCATTGGGATTTGCCAGCACTTCCTAGATTAAATCTAGTATTTTGTGTCAGGATGCAACTTCACTCTTTCAAGGGTGAACAGTCCTTGAGGTTACCGTGCAGGCTAAAGGCTGGCATACAGGAGTCTGCCTGCTGAGAGCCCTGCACTCACCGCATCCCAAGGGCCCATCAGTGGAAGCCACCATGGACTGATAAGTGGGCATTAGTCCCTGTTGTTCTGTGCAAACCACCAAACAGGTTTTCAGGCTCATTGCTCAGTTTTGGGAAGGGGTCTCGGTGAGGCACCACCGTTTCTACACCTCCTTTACTTCATGGGGATAAGGTTTACTTTGTAAATGCTTGCTGGTCCTTCCAGGTTGTCACAGAGGTAATGCTAAAGGTTACCTAATGTTGAGCTCTTTCTAGGTTATGTGCCTTGGTGAATGTTTCCATTGACACAGAGCTCACGAAAAGGGCAGAATATCAACACCATCTTGTGGACAAAACGAAACATAGATGACTAAGGAGACAAATCAATCATTATTAATAAATATTTGAATAAAGAACTGCAAATATTTAAGATCTTTGTGCTGTGTTAACAGCACCTACAGCACAGTACAATACCTCCCAAGCAATGAGAAGAAAGAGCACTACAAAGATAGAGATTATTTTTTCATTGTGCAGTGGAAGAGAAATGAAAATACTCCCACAAGTTTCAAACCGCATAAAGATGCAACTCCTAAAGTAGCTACTGTCAGTCACAGCAAAATAGGTGCATAAATCCAGGTCTATAAGCTGTCTAAAAATTAATCTGTCACTGTGGTATAAATAAAAAGATAGAGGCAAGATAGGGTATGTAAAACAGGGTTGGTGGGAAACCATACACTATACTTTAGCTGGGGAAGGCTATGTAAGATTTAAAAACCACTTATTGCTCTCCTGAAGCAAAGCTGAGTCCGAGGTCCCTAAACTATCATCCATGTAGATGACAGATAAACCAGCGTAGCTGAGGGTGTTACCTTAGTCTCTGCCAGTTCCTCCTCCTGCTTATCCCTGCCAGCTAGAATCACCTTCATGTTATCCACTCCGGGTCTCAGCCAAATAGCTTCTCCCTCTCTCTTGTCCTGCAAGACATAAAGTGAACAGAGAGATGGTATAAAGTGTTATAGAGCATGCAGTGGACTTGATAGACTATTTTTTTTTGTAGCACTGTCTAATTCGTCACACTACCAAGCTTATGAAAATACCATTTCAGTAAGAAAACATTTGGAAAGTTCTGTTTCTCATTCATAAAACTGACTTCACCAACACATAAATCGTGACAATTTGCTATAAACTAATGAATGAACCACTAACTTTGGACATCACTCATTATCATAGAACTATTTCCTGCCTGCTCAATTAAGCTCCAAGAATGCTCTAGCATAAGCAAAGCAGAAGCAGATACTCCTGGGAAGCTATAAATGCCAGAGGCTGAGGGGCATCCCGACAGTTTCAGCAGAGCTAAACACTCTGGGTCTTGCCGTAGCAGGAATGAAGAGCCCCTGCCACTCTGGAAGGCTGGAACAGGGAATTCAACTCTGGCAACATAACTGACTAGCAGAAATATTTGTGGATCCAACAGTCTAATTTCCAACAGCAGCACATAAAGCAAGACAAATTTCTTTTCCCCAGTGGGCCTAACTTTTGATTTAAAAAACAAAACAAATTTTATATGGAGTTGCACAGACATCAGCCCACGCCTCTTAAGCATCAGCACAGGAGTTGCAGTGCTACCCACCAATCTTTGCAGTTTGTGCTATTAATCAGATGGATACCAAAGCAGAACCAAATGACAGTATTTTAAACTAGATAGCAGAAAGATTCAGGAGTAATCAAAACCAAGAAACAATCATATTCTGCTAGAACAGGCACAGCCTACAGGAACTGACTGGAGAGAACCATTCTTTCCCTTCTGCACATTAAGTAGGGAAAAAAGGCTCTCCTTCCCCTACTTTGTATACCACCGGCACTTAGCATTCCCAGCTACAAACTACAGGTATGTTGCAAGAGGCTGTTCCTACCTAAGACTTCACCTTCTTTCTACATCCTCTCTGATTTGCCACTGGTACTCTAAGAAACATGTCTAAGCTAAAAACAATAGACACAAAGAACCTTTATTGCAGGCGTTTACACAAATGCAGCACATGGCTTCTTATAACCAGCAAGCCTACTGCAGACAAGTTTCAGAAGCAAAGTGCAAGGGAAATCCTAGCCCTCCAGAGCCACTGCCTGGAGCGTGGCTGGCTAATTCCCTGCAGCTGGGCTGAGCCCACCCTGAAGATCTCTCTCTGTAGATTAGGCAACTGATTTATCACCTTTCCTTAGGGCTTCCAGTCAATCCTGTGTTTCTGATGCTTCTTTTGAAACCATTTATTCTGAAAGCTAAAGTGCCCCTCTGCCAAGCAATACCAAGTATTTAAGGCCTTCTCAGACTGAAAAACAAATTATGCAAAATTCAAGTCCAGCCCATATTTAATTTGTTTTATTTACATATAAACTGCAGCCTGGAACAGAGGTGGCCAAACACCATCACGCCTGCTTCCTCCATCTTGCCCAATAGCAAGGCCTGTTGCCTGCATGTAATTTGGCCTCCAAAAATTGCTTGTAATTGGATATCAAAGCAGAAACCAAGCGCTCCTGTTTCTCACCATGTATTCCTATTTCCAGGGTCTTGTCTAACAAAACCAACTGTGACACGGGCTGACCTCCCTCTCTGCAAGAACAAAAATAACTTGGAAGATTATAAGTATCAGCATTATGTGGTGGCATCTACCAGAGCAGTATTATATATCATGTTCCCTTCATCATTCCTCTTAAGGTTTTGCTGTCTCTGCATCACTCCCTTTTGAATGGGTTACTGGGGAAAATGCTGATTCTCATCAGCATTTTTCCAGTTCTTCCACTATAAAGAAAACCTACTAGAGCTTTAAAATATACATTTGATTTTTTTTTTTTTTATTTTTTTTTGTCATTGCGTTGTTCACTTCATAGATTCTCTCCTATAGCAGCATAATCATATCTCTCAATGGCACTGGTAAGACAGAAGAAAGTGTAAGAAATGGTAATTTTACATTTGGTATACAGAAGTGCATATCAACCCCAGAGACATTTGTAAGCATACTTGTGAATACATTTGCATATGTACTGCACACTGGTGGGAAAATATTGCAGCTGCAAGATAGACAGAAACTTTGTTCTCTCTGGTCTTGTGCTGCAGGAGACTTACACAGGATCCCAAAAAGTCTTCAGCACTTTTGCAAACTGAAGCAGTTTCCAGGCATGTATTGTTTAACCATCGCTACACTTCATGGAGTACTTAAGCGTGGTTCTCTTTTTCCTTATGTGGAAGTAAATTGGCTAAGTGACCAGCTAAAGTCAGTCAAGGAGACAGATCTGAGAAGGTCTCAAAAATATTCACACTACCAGCTCCTCTGTCCCTAAATGATGGTAGCAACACTTCACTGTGTCAATGCATTTCTCCTAGTGTGTCTCGCCAATCTGCATTCTGATGCCACTGCTGAAACTGAACAGAAAGCTTCTGATCATGTGGAAAAACTCCCCTGCCTTCCTTGTTGAAGGAAACATGAGTTGGAGACAAATCTATTCAGCCAAAATCTCCAAGGATTAGGTAGAAGAATACGTATTACTGGCAGAAAACAAAAAACAAACAACTTCAGAAGCATAGTGGTGGTTTGCAGGCTTAAAGACTTGGTACTGTGTGAGCAGTTTAAGGTTAAAAAATATACATATTTTATAAAGGATAAGCAAAAAAGCTGGGAAAAGGCTGACATGCTCATAAATTTTTTGCACCTAATTTGATGTTTAATAATATCCTTTTTGAAAGTCCCACCAGACATAATCAAGGGAACTATTAATGGAAAAGAAGAATTCTGATCCTTTGAGACTATATACAGATTTTTAAACACAGTTCAGCTTGCCCCAAAGCGTACAAAACAGTAGAAATTCCATCTACACTGCGTGTTAACTTCACCTAAGTAAAACGACAAAATGCTTATGAAAGAAAAATGGTACTAATTCTTGAAGTTGCTCTTCATCTAAGTACTAGAACTAAGACTAAAGCTAAATTTCACATTAGCAACTTTCAAATCGATTTTTAGTCATGGCCTAAATAGGAAAGCATTTCCTGTTAAACTAGAAGCCTAAACTCCCGAGTCAATACATTTGTTCATTTGGGTTGGTTGTTTCTTTTTCTGAAAATGAATTGAAGAAAAAAATCAGCAAGACACATTCACAGGCCTGCTGTAAAGACAGCTTTGTTCCAGCATTAGGGATCATGTATTTGTCATCAAAGTAAAGATTACTACACTTTCTTTAAAACCCAAGCAGAACATGTGAGCCTTCAGTAGATTCAAACAGGAGTACAGGGTTCCACGGAAATGCATCACATGCCTAAAAAGAAACAGCCCACAAGCAACAGGGCTTGTGAGAAACACAGTGATGAAAATCACTATAATTTAAAAAAAAAAAAAAAAAAAAGCTAAAAAAAAGAATTCTAGCATTTTTTCCTTCAAACTGAAAACACTGGGTTTAATACAAAGGGTGATTTACAGTCCTTGTTTTGTTTTGAGCCGTTTGCTTTCTACATTCCTCCCAGATGGGTATAAACAACTACCCAAGAGTCCTTGTAATTTTTCAGTCATATTCATCATTGGATACCAATGCCTTAATTAAACACTACAAATCAAAACAGGATGGTAACTGAAAAAACCTTTACAGAGTTTAAGCAGTTGTTGGGGTCTAAAATTCTTAGTCTAACATTGGATATAAATGTGTCTTGAATGTTTTCTCCTGTGAAGTCAAAATCTCTAGTCTACACTATTTTTGAAAGAGCTACCTTCATTATTGGAATAAACTGGTAGAAGACTTCAGAGACAGGCCAGCCACCCCGCCTATTCTTCCTTTCCTATGGCTCTAAAGAACATGCAAGAAACAGCTGATCACATCAGAGCAGACAGCAGCACGTTTTCCAGAGAAAGAGAACATTAAGGTCGGTGCACATGCAGCACCTTTATCACTGGCAGGTCAATCACATTTATTGTGTGTGCATGGAAGGGAATTGTGCTTACAATTGCTTCAGAAAAGTATACTGAGATGAAGTCAGAGCATCTGTAACGTTTACATAAAGCTACACTGTACTATCAAGTAAGGGTCACGTATAACAAGATATGAAAGTAGTCTCCATCATTGTGGATGTATCAGAGGCACTTGTATCCAGTTATCAATCCACGTTTGGCCAAAGCTTTTAATGCTTTCAGCTGTACCGTGTGATACCTTATGCTGTGCACAAATATACAGATATCCACTTCAGCACTAGAGCATGCAGAACAATGGCAAAAGAAGGCCTTGGAATGCATGCCCCTCTACCCAGCTGTTTAGGCTAAACGTCCAGCTCCCTTGTCATTAATAGAAAGCAAAACTAATTTATAGTTGTAGACTCTGATGAATTTCAACTGCCTAAAGAGTCTTGATTTTAAAGTTAAAAGAGAGAAGCCATCTTTACTCAGTGAAATGGTGGTAGCCATGTTATTAGCTCTTCCAGTGTAGCATCTTACAGAATTCTAGATCATCAACATATGAAAAAAAAATATGTTTGGTCCCATGCAGCTGCTGGCAAAATACGACAATGGGGCTTTATAGTTTGTTGATAACTTAAACATGAGCATGTTATGCCTGACAGCTGATTTTGCAAGACCTTTTCTGTGTAGTTGCACGGTATTGTATGGAGTAGTAGCTTCCTCCCTACTGTGATAATAAACATCTATTGAGAGTACTCTCCCCCACCAGTCCTACTTCTGGACAAAACACAAGCAACAACATGTTACATGAACAATATAGTACAAGGATTTCCTGCATTAAGATGTTCCATATTTTACAGAAAAAGCCATGTGTATTTTCTATTTCCAGCTGTATGCTGGATTTTACAAGCACCTAGCTATCCAGATATTTCATGCTTACTCCTTTTCAGAAGAAAGGCAACACAAACAGAGAATGCAAAAAAGTTTATTAGCATAAAAAGTACATATTCAGTAATCAGTACTCAAATCGCGGTATCTGCTACAGATGAAGGAGGTTGCGTGAGTGGTGAAGGTGGTGTCAGCTCTTTTTTTTTCTTTCCATTTTTTTTTTTAGTTACGTAAACAATTCACAGCAAAACCTGTAGATGCAGACTATTAGCTACCATTTGTACACTTTAAAAAGTTAAATAAAAGAACCAATTTCAGCAATACAAAAAGTAATATAAAAAAAGTGTTCAGATGCATGACAAATGCATTAGAAGAAAATGTAGACGGACATCACAAGTAAATGAAAATAATGTTTTAAAGTTAGATCATACTGGAAATTCTCTGAATATCTGTATGGCCCAACATGAAAAGCATTATAAAATTACTTGGTTCCATAAGAGATCTGTACAGTCGCATCTGTTTTAACTGCATTAAACACTAATATATTAGAACAATAAACCGATTAAAAGGAATAAGAAATGTTAATTCAAGTTTAACATTTCAAGCTGCCTATTTGATAGAGTATCAGACAGAGGTAGATGTCCAATGTTAGTGACCAAACTCATCTAGCAAGAGCCTTTAGCTATCTTGTCAAGTTTTTACATTCAAAGCCAATGTGAGAGGACTTCGTAGATGAAGGATGTCTTTCAAAAAGCCAGCCAGAAAACCTGTATTGCTGATGGAAGTAGTTTCAATTATATTGCTTAAAGTGAAGAGTACCTAAGAATAAATCATTCCCTAGACCACTGTAAGGACACCACTGATCAAGCACTAGAACAAATTAATTTCATTTTTGTTAAAATGGCTGCATGAGCTCATTTCCTATGCTTATTTTAGAAGCTGAACTATAGCTGCCTAGTTGGCTCATGACTAGTCAAAATAAGATTGCAGGGTACCACGGCGGCGGATATCACATGTCCAGCAATGGAAACCACCTCCCAATGAATTGGCATGGCGAATATTCACTTTAATTGTAGAAATGCCTGCAAGAAACATACATTGCATACTTTTAAATGAAAATCTCGGATTCATGTGGTAAGCTTTGATCAGAACATTAGATAATCTTTTATCAGATCATAGAAAGTATTTCCTACTCATTTGTTAAGAATTTCTTTCCCCCAAATTCTAGGCAGAGAACAAGCCAGGAACACAGCTAATTTGTTTATTTCAGCCATACCCTCAGGAATAATACAGTACCTGGTGCACAGCTGGTGTTTGATGTGTTATGACATGTCAGTCAAAAAGAAAATCATTTTCTTCAGCATGTGAAAAATTAGTTGAAATGCCACTACGATATGTGACCAAGGCACATTTACATAAATCTGTGTGAGCATTTACAGCTCAGTCGCTGAATATACTCTTTCAAGTAAATCAGAATTGAAAGTACAGATCTCCAAGACCCTCTTTCTCCAAGAGGGGGAAGAAAAAGCTGTTATACTTATTACCTAGGTTAAGTTAAGCTTCCTCCCACTTCTTTTCAGCTCTGATTTTTCAGCTGTGGCTCAGCTTACGCAAAGTCCTGACAGATGGATTAGGATCAGAAGACTTTTCTGTTATGAAGCTTGACTTTTTCTTTCTTAGTACTTTTGGGAGATCAAGAGCAGTTCAGTAGAATCCACCATCTAGGTCAGAAATGCTTTAATTCCCAGCAGACCCATCACAGTCCTATGAACTTACTGACTACAGAATTTTATGTAGAACTTGCACAGAGTAAAGTTCAAGTGTGAAGGATGTGTCACGACTGGCATTAACAGCCTCATTTTCTAAGTATTTTAAAGTATTTATAGATACTCTGCTCCTTGATCACGCAGAGAATTAAACAACCCAAGACTAGAAAGCTAGAGTTGTTCACTAACAGCTGTACACCCAGTCATTTAAAAGTAGAATAAAACATTAGATTGCATGGTTCTCATCTGTGAACTGTCTCGGATTTGAGGGAAGCTTCAATCAAGTGCTCTCTTCCATGAACAAAGCAGCCTTTCTTCTAGGTTCAGTTATCTTTCACCTTCGGTTCATTCTCTCTCATTAGTCTTCTGCTTGTGGGAGTATTCCTTCTCATTCTCCAAAACATCGATCCCTCACTTTGCTTGATTTTTCCTTTTCCTTATTTACCCATCAGTCCATCTATCTGTCAACTTTTGCATCACCATGTGCAGCAAGAGTCAGCTGGCTATAACACCAAGCAAAAGTAGACTACCCGCCTACTGACCAGCTATGAGCTGTAAGTAGACCTACCCAAATCCTTCTCTCCCGGAATGATGGGAACAGTTGGATTAACTGCATGAGTTCAACAAATTAAGTCTATTTTATTTGTCTTTCCAGGGAGCAGTGCATAGACTTGGATTTTTATATTCAATAATAGTCATCCTGCCACTGCATATCTAAAGGAGTTCTGCCCTATCTAAGATTACATCTTGCAGGAGAGAGATTCTCTGTAAGTGAGCAGAAATACCTAGGTTAAGTAGTCTTAGACAGTTTGAAGTATAAAGAGAAGGAAAATCTGAAGCATTTTGGCAGTATCACTCAGCAATACATATACAATCCCTCTAACACAGATTTTGACTTTGAAACCAAACAGTTTCACATTAAAGAAGTTCATTCAAAAGCTCATGCTATAAGCAATTTTAATTACTACTCATACCTTCTTTTGCTTCAAGCTGTAGGTATGTCTTAAGCATTCAGGAGAGAAATCACTGAACGACTGTTATTTATTAATCCGATTGTTTGAATACCTTTCTCCAGTGCTGGTTGCTTTGACTACTATCAATGAAGCCTCCATTCATCCTGATGCACGCAGTTGAGCTCAAGATCATTTCATTTTAAGTGTATGTTAAAATAAGTTAGGACGTACCCAGTTTTTCAAACATCTTCTGAATTGAAGTCTCATTGGCATCGACCATCACACGTTTCTCATCCAGCATTAGGACATTCATGGAGAGCCATTTAGAAGACATCCACAGTGGGTGATCTAAACACAGGAGAACAAACCTGCTACAGTAACTGTAGACTTTGAACCAATGTCCTGGTTCCAGTTAGGACAGAGTTAAGTAGCTCATAGTAGCTGGTAGGGTGCTATGTTTTGGATTAGGATGAGAAGAGCGCTGATAACATGCTGATGTTTTAATTGTTGCAGAGCAGTGTTTACACCAGGCCAAGGACTTTTCGGCTTCTTGCTCTGTCCTGCCAGTGAGCAGCGAGCAGGCTGGGGGTGCAGCAGGAGCTGGGAGGGGACAGACCCAGGACAGCTGACCCAAACTGGCCAAAGGGGTATTCCATACCATCTGACGTCATGCTAAACAATATATAGGGGTGGCTGGCCGGGGTGGGGGGGCCGGCTGCTCGGGAATAGGCTGGGCATCGGTCAGCGGGTGGTGAGCAATTGCATTGTGCATCACTTGTTTTCTTACACATTATTATTGTTAATACTATTACCATTATCACTATTATTATTATTATTGTTATTATTATTTTCCTGTCTTAATAAACTGTCTTTATCTCAACTCGCCGGCTTCACTTTCCCGTTTCTCTCCCCCATCCCAGAGAGGGAGGGGAGAGGGTGAGCGAACGGCTGTGTGGTGTTTAGCTGCCAGCCGGGTTAAACCACAACAGTTGCCCCATAAGAACATGCTTAAGAATATTATGGAATTATTAGAAAAAAAAGTATGAATATACCATCTGGGATGAGTGGCACTGGGGGGTGAATCACTGTCCAGCCTGCTTTCTTGAAGAGATCAATCTAAAAAATAAATTTAGTTAGATTCTAAACGGGCTTCTTAAAGCATCACATTATGTCATCCAACCTATGCCACATTTTCACAGGGTAGTTCAGTGTATACAACACCCCCTTCCCTTGTGTTCCATCCACAAAATCAATTTTTGTACAAGAACATTTTGAAGACCTTTTCCAACTTAGCATACTACTAGCATAGTTCTACTGTTTTTCTTAGTATAAGCTAACTACACAAAGATACATTAAAAACAAAGACGATATATGCAGTTTAGAGCCTGTCAAGTGAAAATGATATTTGTAAGAATACTGTAATAACGTGTAAGAATGTTAAATAAGTATTATATTTTTTAGGATTATTAATTTCCCTATAGGAATCACTGATATGAATTACAGTGCTCTTTATAGAAACAAAACCAGCAAAAATACCACAAAGTTACTTCTGCATTGTACTTCCTGAGAAGCTAAATATGCAGTCTATTTAACAAAGGAAACAAAACATAGGTATCCGGTGGAATATGTTTCTCTCAGAATAACACAATTAAGTTAAAAATAAGAGGAGGATAATTTGGCTAAAGAGAATCGACTTTTCAACCTCATTTCCCGAATACTTGGAGGAGCTCTTTATTCACGTGTAACCACGAGAGGGAGCTCTAGTCCTAAAAACTCAGTAAGCAAACCAGCCTGCCAGTATTTTTAAGAAAAGCCCCTCTTCACCCTCACTTCAATGATTTAAATCACTCAATGATTTAAATGATGAGTAGGGATATCTGAATCATTTAAAAATATCAAACACTTGATACTTTCTCCTTTGCTGCAATCTTACCTGGTAGCAGGGACGGTCTGGGTTAGACAGCACAAGACCAGGTCCAATGATATTAAAAGTGGCATCAATGTGCATAGGGTTTGGATCCTTAAAGGATATTACATGCACTCTATAGTCTGGTGCAAGATGTCGCCTCATCCATTCAATGCCCATGTAATTAGTAACCTAAAAACAGAACAAAGTTTCACTAGGCTAGAATATAAATGACATCCAAATTTAGTTTATATAAGGTTTTATTTAAATAAATATTTAACACCAAAATACTAGAACCCTGTGCCTCTAGCTAATATTTAACAGATACTCTATAAATACCAGCTTTTGTCAATACAAATTTTAATGTTGTTTAGAAATGTAAATATAAAAATATCAATCATCAAAGATAGATAACAACACTGTTGGAAGAAACCTTTGTTTACCTGACTCCTTTGTACAAAGATATCTCTTCCAGCTCTAATGAAGTCAGCAGCATCAAAGCATGGCTCAAATTCTGTAGTTACAAATTTTCCCTGAGCAGCCAGTTTGTGCCTGTCTTCAACAGAGCAGATGGGATAATCCTAATTCAGAAAGGAGATAACTTTAGGTTGGAGCTGGTAGGCGAAAGTTTTCAAACCATTTCCTACAGACGAGCATTTTGAAATGAAGAAAATATGTTTATATTGATAGCTAGTATGTTCCATATGTTCCCTTGGAGTTGGTTTGTTTTTTTTTACTTCTAAATAAGTAGAAGAAAAAGTGTAATTATGGAATTTTAAATAAATAGAGTTTCAATTACATTCAAGAACAGGTGATGGTATAAGAGAAGAGTTATATCAAGAAGTTAATTGTTTGTCAGAACCACTGTCTCGATAGTATACTGACTTGTGCATTGAAAGTATTCATCACCAGTTGAGTTTAACTACCAGTCCAACAAATTATTGCACAGGGACAGAAATACTTGTATGCAAGCTATTTCCTAACACAGGTGGACTTTGCACTTTTTCCACATTTTAGATTGAAGCACTACTTTAACTTAGAAGGTAAAATTTCAGGAATTAAAATACATTTTAGAACAATGGAATTAAGAACAGATAAGGTGGAAAAAACAGCACAAACAAAAGCTACTGGATAAGTAAGTATGCTTCACAATAGGCTCTGGATGTTTTCTAATATTGACTGATTACTCTAGGGTAATTTCATTTAATGAAGACTTCCTTGCATCACTGGGAAGTTGTTGCTGCTCCCAAAAAGTTATAATCATTTCACAACCAATTTAGCTGCACCTATTGTAGATGCTACCAAGATCCTAATGCAAATGGGAGCCTACAGAAAACTACCAAAATTGTCAAAGTAAAGTATTACAGAAGAAAAAAAAATCACTTATATTCAGAAGGTAAATAGTCACAGTTTAGATCTTTCACTATTTCTTCATGTAGCTTCCAAAATACAAGTCCTTCATGCAAAACAAGAATTGTGAGGTCTTTTTGGTGAAAAGAAATATACACAACTCTTTCCCACCTTCCTGATATATTCAGGAAATATTAATTCTTTGAAGTACTCTTTGTGATGACCTTCGAGCATTCTTTCCTCTTTAGCAATGCTAAGTTACAGTCAGTAATCAAAACAATTCAGAGTAGACCTGATTCCAATAGGCACAACTTCCTGTTTCTTATTACACAGGTGCACACTCAGTTTCACCTGGATAGACTGTAGAAAGTTTTCCAACATTAAAGAAAACACAAATTCACTTATTTCCCTCTCTCTTTGTGAAACGGATTTCCGGTTGAAATTATCAAAAGTTCTGAAGCAAAATGAGAATAATACCTGATCATAGAGCTCATCTGCCATTGTGGGTTTGGGAGCAGTTGTCCACTTAGCACCACAGTTGAAGTACTCTTTAATTATTCGTCTATACGCTCTGTACTCAAAGAAACGAGCACGCCAAGCCATAGGCGCTTCAATAATTTCATTTCCCACCACCAGCAGGATGTCTCTTGGCATGGCAGCATACATACCTAAAAGGAAAAAGTACATGAATCTATGAAACAAATAGGCTTTTCTCAGATTTTTCAGGTTCTTCACTTTTTACCACCATTTTTACCATTACTTCTCTACCTGAAAGACTTGCAAAGAGCATCTTCACAAAAGTCAGGAAAATAGGCCATAATGAGGCTCTTATTGACAGTCTTCAATTTTTCAAAGTGACATTTTCCATTCAAAATACTTGCAACATTTTGCTACAAAGCCTCATTCATAACAAGTTTACAGCTAGAAGGAAGTCATCCACAATCTACAAGTCTCCACAATCTGATTAATGGAAACTAACTAGACATATGCTTATGAACTACTCAGAAGACTTCTATGAAAGGTAAGAGGTAGTGGGTTTTCCAAGTGGACCTCATTTTTTATATGTCATCCTTTTAAATAGTAATAGCACAGAACAGGAATTTGATGCAATGCAGAACTAGTCCCAGTAGGGTATGTAAATAAGTAACAAGCAAAAAAAAAAAAACACCAACAAAAACAAACAAAAACAACTTTGTTATTATATTGCTAATAATTTTCACAACTATTACCTGGTCCCCACTGAACTTCTACTAGTAAAAACTAACTTAAGAACATGCTTGCCATGAAGGGAACCTGGAGACCACAATTGATACAAAGTTGAGTAGGATCTACCCTCTCTGGATACTCCCGCTCCAAGCAGGAAGTTAGACTAGATGGTAGCCAAAGTGTCTCAGACAAGAGAGCTAAACAGACTATACACCCTTCAAGAGCGGAATAGTATTTACCTGTAGATTCAAAATCAGGTGTTTTATACTTCACAGACCAGTCAATTGGATCAGGCCTCTTGACAATTACACCTTCTTTTTTCAAAATATTGCACATCTCCTCAATTTCAGCAATAGCTTTTTTTACATGGTCTTTGGGGAAACTCTGGCCTCCAAATTTCTGATAAAATCCCCAATACTTTTCATATGTGTTGGCCTAGAACAAAAGGACAAGTGACAAAGAATAAGCATTGTGTGTTTTTTTTTTTGGCAAAGTGAAATAGATGTATAACATACAATTCTTCATGTTCAGTTCTTTCACCATCTCTACATTGCATTGTATAAGTTACCACATAGTGCACCTTACATTTGATTCCTGCTCTAATTTGAGGAGTTGATAAAAGCTGTCAATGGCCTGCTGATCCTTCTGAAATGAAGGGCTGGGGTGAGACAGTGGAAGGAAAGTAGAAGATTCAAGACTTCAGATAAATGCTGCCAATTATTCCCTGTCAAGAACTCCTATCCTAGAAGCACTCTGCTGCCTTTTTGTGGTTACCTCTAGCTATTAACACTTATCACTGGCAAGGTTTTGCTCAGATGTTTTATGATGTGCATGTGTCCAGTTATTAAATATATTTAAGTGCAGGTGTTAGACTAGTTGTGAATAGCTGATGGTGTCTTCACCAAATAGTTACACAGCAACAGAATTAAGTTTCAGCTGTACATGCTGAGAAGACTCACTCAACTAGCACGCGGTTTCAGTACTGCTGATAGACTGTACACAGGGCATGATGCCCGAGAAAAAGTCCTTTGATGAGCAGCAGAAAAAGAAAAAGGAGAAATCAATTCTGGAAAGGGGAGAAGTACACATTTCATTCATATTTGCAAATTTAGTGTTATGACTTTTAAATGGGATTTTCAGGGCATTTTCTTTCCTCCTATTTTTGGATATAGATGGATCAGTAGCTTTAAATTCCTTGTTCCTATGGGTGGAAATACTACTACAAATAACATAATAAATTCTTTCTTTACAAGTGTTTTCCCCTCTCTAGTCATAGCCCCATAGAAAGTCTCATTATTATCAAATCACAGACGAAAACCAAGACAGTCTACATAAACAACTCCTATTTACTCTTCAGTGAGTATTTACTAGCTGGTGCTGCCAAGTGGCCATGACAGATTTGGTCCTTGTTACGCTAGACCTGTACAAACACACCAGTCATAAAGGAAACCCTATAGACATGTTATTTAATAAGGCTAGCAAAAATTCACCTGTCTGTAATCACCTTGTTAAAACCTCACTTTGGTACTGTCACAGTAGTGGCATCAGGAATTGTAAAGCAGCAACAGATGACATGCCCTGTTGGCTAGAAGTGGCCATACTTCAGGTAATGCAGAAGTCTAGAAAATGCAAGTGATAAATTCATCTGTCAGGGTTGGGTTAAAACAAGTATAACACTTACAGGCCAAAATCCTCTGCTCCTGAAATCCTCTGACAGTCTTCTCAAATTAAAAAATAATAATAATAATAATTCAGAATTATGTCCTTGTACTCATGGTTGAAAAGAAAAAACAGAAATTTTCAAAACCGATTAGGCTGCTTCAGCAGCGTGTCTTTGGAAGCACTTCATTCAGATTTATAAGCTGTTGAAACCAGCAACTTTGATGGGTCTCTGCTAACACTAGCATGACAGGTGAACACGTGCAAACGTATCCCTTCTGGAATGACAGCAGAAAGCATCAGAAACAGTAAAGAAAGAGGTCAGGACCTCCCTCTACCAATTCTGCTCATTCAGACAGCATGAGTGACAGCAACGGGACACAGGAGAACCTTGCCCTCCTGAACATGAGAAAGACTCATGCAATTGCAGTCCTTATTGCCTTCCAGAGAGCACCGCTCTGGACAGAAACAATGCAATGATGAACCCCCAACAATGAATGTTGCTAGTATGGTGTATGAGTCCCAAGTAGGCAAGGCAATTCTGCTGAAGGCATCGTGCCTGATCTCCGTTCACAATCCAGGCTATACACTGCGCTCTCTACTATTTCTGGTTATTTGCCCTCAAACTATAGAGGTAAGATAGAAGGGGGAAAAAATTCAACTTTTTAGACATTCTTAACATTTATACAGAGAGCCCAAGCAAAGGTCTCGGTATGGCCCTCCTGCTCCTCCACTACTGAAACATATTCCCATCCTTCCGGGGGAATTTATTCCTTCCCTGCCCCATGCCCCACTGCTACCCCTCTCCTCCCCCCAGGGTCTTGGGTGATTTGATCACCTCAGATTTGCCAGCTGTTCAGAAGTCACATGCAGATCATATGAACTGCCTAGCATTCCCATGGACTCCTGTTCTGCTAATGAGACAAATTTGTCCTATGGAGTAAAGCTAGTTATTTTCAGAGCCACAAGTGTTATATTTGAATCTCTTTAATTCCTAAGAGGTATAGCTCTCCTTTACTACTGCTCCTGTTTCTCAAATGTGAAAAATGACACTTGTGGTGCCCTAATCTGATAGCGCAATCCTAAAATTACAACAAAGTAAGATGAACACCATAACACCACTCCTATTCCATACCATAACAACACTCATATTCTGAATAGATGGGCAAGAAACTCTGTCACTGGGACATCTATTTTGTACTAATTCAGGGTTGAGATTTCAGGCCCCTTTGACCACATACTTACATACTTGCAATTATTTCAGACTTCTCTAAAAGTACCATGACCAGGAAATAGAAATGAGCTTTAAATAATATTCTCAATGCACTTTATGAGCTATAATCTGAAAGTACATGAAAAACTGTAGTGGTATTTGGGTGGGAGGGGGGAAAGCAACATTATCTTTCTGAAAGAAATTCAAGAATGTGCTGTAAGAAAAAGATTATCTTTAAGAAAAAGGATAATCACTCCCTACAGTTGATATATATTTAAAACATTTATAGTGAGGAAATAATTAACGTTATCAATATTATGCTCTCTAGACCTACCTTAAAGTTAGCTTCTCACTGAAGATATAATGATCTGTTGTAATAATATCTCTTCATCAAAAAAGTATTATTTAAAAAATATACTGAAAAATCATTGTGAAGTACAAAGCCATAAAGCTCAACTGTTTGACTAAATGTCAACTGCTTCAGAAGAATACAACTGAATAGTGAGACTTGATCAATGTGCTTATTCAAAAGAGGGCATCTTCCTAACTGATGGAATGCTAGATAAGATTTCCTATGTTTTTCCAAATAGTGCATTTCCCTTTATGTAACCTACGCATGCCATTTCAAGCTCCCAAAAGGATATGCAATAAAGAAGCTGTCCAATGTGTCAGCTTATTAACATTCCTCAGATATTTAGAGTTTCCTATTAAATTCACTGATTCCTCCTCCTTATGCCAATCGCATCATTTCTACATCACAGGAAAAAGGCTTTTGTTGTACTTTGAGATGTGCTTTTGGTATACACAACACCTGAACGCATCCATACTTCCTGCACTTAAGTATTTCGTATATAAACATTCATACAGTTTTAAAACGTGACAAAGAAGCACCTCAAAAGCCAGTATTTACGAAAACAGCATTATGATTTGAGACGTTTTTCAGGTACAACAGTTTAGTTTTTCCTTTATACAATTCAAAATTGCTAGATTTAAACTGCAGTTTTATAACTGATAATCTTCATTCACACTTGGCAGAAGCCATGTGATATACAGCAGCCCTAGTATTGCCATTTACAGGAACATAATAGGGAAATAGATTCTTATTTACCTCCCCTACCTTTCAGACACATGGCAGAGGTTTGAATAACATCTGAATCTATTAAGATTTTTTACTATTGGCAAGGTAGGATTTAGACTACTGCTTGGATTATTCAACAATGTCCACAAGGTAGAATTACCATAGCAATTTCTACAGCACAATTAAGACAAAAGCAGAGAAAACTAGAAAAAAAATCTCAGCCAGCACACACTATTCCTATTAACTGTTTTGGCCAATGTATTCATCAGACTAGGCAGTTTACATAAAGAAAAGCTAAAAGTAAAGCTTGCTTTAACCCCCAGATAGTAAGTCTTCAAATTCCAGAATTAATTCTATACTTTGACACTCCTCATTAAGCTTTTAATATTGCATAGAACAATAGATCTGAATGATCTGAGCTCATTTGTTTAGTTAGGGCTTAATAGGCACTAGAACAAGGCTATCAGTAAAGTATGTGACATTTCAGCAAGTTAGACATTTGAAAGAATATTTTTTTTCTGATATTAAAGTCCTTGGTCACTACTTAACATAATTTTGCTCCAATGTGATGTTAGAATGTAACAAAGATAGCTGTTGGGTTTTCTCCATACTCTTTCTGTCCATTCCTTATGGCAGTTTTAAGTACATAAATGCACACACACATATTTTATATTAAAAATCCCAGTCCTCATTAGCTTGTTTTTCTGAAGCTGCTAGAATTTCTCTGGAGTGTCTGGAACAGGATTCCAGAGGTTGGTAAGTGAGCTAAAGCTTTCAAGGAGTATTTTACAAGTCATAATGAAGTCAGTGGCAAATTTTCATTGAGCTACTGGGGCCAAGGTATCATCTCAAATATCCCAGTGTATGTCAAAGGATTACTCTTCTGTCTGGGGATTAGAACCACCAAGCTGCAGTAATTCATTCAAACTCCTCCAAACACTTTTGGCCAGAATCATAGCCCAAGTTTTAAAGAAAAATATACAAAGGTAAAATGGGCTGTAGGAAGAAAAGTTTCTTTCCACAAGTACATCCAAAGCTTCCTCTAAACTACCATTTCCAGCACTTTAAACATCTTTTCAGTATCATCTCTCCTACTCCAAAAGAGAAGAATTCCTGTGTGTGTGTGCATGCATCTGTGTCATGTCCCCTCCCCCTTTTAACACTGAGGTCTTCAGTCAATTTTGTCAAGGTATCCTGTAAAATTTTACTAAGGTCTCTCCAGCAGCTGTATTATGCCAGCTCATTTTGGTGGGATAGCCATGCATTGCATGTCCCTCCTCTAAGGCAGCAATGTGGCATCACGCTGTATCTATACTATGACACTAGAAGAGAAAAACTCGGGATTATCCCCAGGAATGCAGGTAACAACACAGGTTCAGCATTTTAAAGTCCAGGTAAAGTTCACAAAAAGAGTTTGGAGCAAGCCCAGAATTTAAGCATTTCTCTTAAACTAGAGAATGAAAGCTTCTGCTTAGTTTAAAACCATTCAATAGTCTAATGTTCTGTGTAAAGCTTTTCTTAAACATATATAAGAAGCAAAGCAAGGCTGAAATACAAGATTTTAAAGAGCAAAGAAACATAGTTTTAAGTTACTGTTATAGTTTTACGCACACATACATAAAAAAAAAAAAATTGAAAAGCAGGAGAGTATACATTTCCATACAACACTTACTATAGCACATGGGAGTTCCAGTGAGCTATTTAAAAGCTATTTAAATAGAACAGTCTTACAGCTACAGACACTAATCTCTCTCAGACCATTAAGTAGACAGCTATACTTCCTTTTCCTTCAAGTTGTAACCCTACTTGGTTTCATGGCCCAGCTCACCAATTATATCAATCCTGCCACCTATCTCAAATGCTACAATGTGTGTAGCCTGATAGTGTCTGGACTATATTACCAGATCATGCTGTACATATTAAAGACTGTCTCTACTACGTAGTGACTTCAGTTAAAAATTAAATCAGTTGAAAGTGGGAACAAAAAGCATAACCCCCACCAACACAGCTGAGCTGTAAAATAGATGTAAACAACTAGCATTAGAGAAGAATTTTCATGGGTAAATACTATACCTTGTGCACTGTAAAGTTTAAGTTGCATATATAGAAACTGCACTACTTTCCATTTAAAGTTGTTGTTTTTCTTGTTTACCTTAACCTCCACAGAAAAAGGAGGAACACAAGCATTTTCAGCTCTTCCCACAATGACTTCTTCCAGTGGGTCCCATTCATTGTATGAGCAAACAGGACTGTCCTGAGGTACAGGGCTTGTAGCCTTAGTGTCATCAGCAGCACAGGTGTTCTGGGAGGCCGTAGCTGCCTGGGTGCTCTGGAAAGATCGCTGCACCCATCCTGTAAAGACTCTTCCAAGCTTAAAATAGAAATAAAAATCATGTTTCCCTTACAGAAGGCAAAAAGTAACAGTTCAGAAGTCCACAAGCGCCTTACACTGCAATCCTAAAACAACAAGCATTATGTGGAACATTAACAGTAACATGCTGTTTATTAGAGGCATTCTAATTTATTTGTGGCATAGTATATGCTTAAAAGACAATTTGCCTTTTAAAATACATTCTGTCTGGAGGAATAACGGCATGGGAGAACAAAACTGACAGCGATGACCGATGTCACTGAACTCAGTGCTGCTGAACGGGGAGGATGCCCGTGCGAGCCCCTGCCACAGAAACCAGTACCGTGCCCACACTCGGCGCATCCCTGCGTGCCCGCGGCCACCGTGGGCGCGCCCCAACCCTGTCGGAGCGACCCGGACCCCGGCCCCGCCGAGCGTGGCGGCGGATCAGCGCGGCACCAACCCGCGAGCCGATGAAATGCGCCGCTTCGGCTCCGCGGCTCCCCCCGCGCAAGCACCGCACTCGCAGCATCTCCCCGGGGGCTGCCCAGCTCCGCGCCGCGCCGCGCCGCCCTGCCCGCGCTTTTACTGCGCCGGGACACGCCCCCGGACACGCCCCCGCCATATATGGCCTGCCCCCAGGGCGCGCCCCTAGGGCCGAGCCCGCGCTGCCCGGGAGCGGGGAGAGCAGGAGCGGGGGGTGCAGGGGGGAGCGGGGAGCAGCGAGCAGCAGGAGCCCTGGGGCCCGAAAGCCGGGCAGGGGAGACGTGGACGTGGTCTGCCCGGATGGATGAGGCAATCCTCAAAGCCGGCTGACAGCTGCTTTCGACATACCTCGGTCCCACCTCCGCAAATGACTCTCCAGCAGCGAGATTTAAAGTTCTTCTCTAAGAAGCGCACTGAGGCCCATCGTAGCTGGTTCTAGTCACCAGATATGTACTCTTCATTAAACCTGCTGTAGACAACAGGAATTCAATTTTACACAACAAGTCACTAATTCATTGCTTAACAATTCAAAGTTTTAGACAACAATCTAAAGATTTTGTGATTCTCCAAAAAATAATAATAATTTGAAGGGGTGTTTCTATAAAATCCCAACCAATTTCAAATTCTGGCTTCTTCAAGTGCATATTGTGATATGAAAAGTCATCTTAAAACGAAAGCCTAAAATCATTAGCTCCTGGTAGACTTACACTTTTTCCCCTGCAAAATCGCTCAGTAATGATATTACCAGAAAGAGACATATCTTCTAAAATGCTTCTGCAATAAGAAATTTGCTTGCTACCAGCTCTACTCATACTTGGTAATAAAAACATTGGTAATAATTACCTAATACACGTAGTTCTGCATTTTCTCAACTTTACACACAAGTTCGCTTTTAATTTTGCCTTACAAAAGTAAAAAGACAACATAGGAAAAAATAGTTTTAATAGTTTAAAATATTTTTGTTTAAAATAGTAGAGGTCTACATCTTTATTTTAACCTTATTATTTTTGGTTCTGCCTTTATCACCCATGCTGTGCCATTTATTCAACTTTACTTAATCCTCTTTCAGTCGATGCTTTGTTTTTCAGTGCTAGTGCTGCGGGGCATGTCCATGAATAGACATGATATTTAGCATCACTTCTACATATATGTGAGACCACAAGCAGTACTAATGAACTCAGCAGACATATCTATAGCAGGGAGAAGGTAAACATCAGTACTACTAATGTATATTAAAACTACAGTCATAGCACAGAGCAAAACAGCTACAGTGTTAACACGCCTTAGATACAAGAGTAAGCAAGTTTTACTCTACTGGGTAATTAATAAATCAACAGTTTGCCTTTTTGGCACAGATAAACACTGCAGCTTCCCAGGAGAAATAGGACAGTGCAGTTTCTCTCATCATGAATTTACATACTTTGGGGAGAAAAGTTAATTATTTTAGCTGTTATGATATCAGACATGTTTTGTCCTGTTTCAAATGAAAGCAGAACTTTTTCACATCTTAGTTTGTTAGGACTCGCGTGTAATATAGTTGCCTCAAACTATATTTCTTTGTATTGAATGTTTCCTTGTATCAAAAAGCTTATTCTTCTTAGTTTCAAAAAGGAATTTTCTTGATGTTACTTAATTTCTAGTTACCAATTTTTGCCATCTATTTAATAATAATAATAATAATAAAAGGTTATTCTAGTTATGCTCATATGCTTGTTATGTGATTCAGTTGATTTTGCTAAGGTCACTCTGCTCACATTGACCTTCTAAAAGAATTAATGATTGGCTTGAGGCTAAATCCAAAGGTCTTGCTTCTTTTCCTGTCCTTCTCAACTTATCAGCTAGTTTTGGACCTTTGGATCATTCTTTCTCAACTCAGTTTACATAGTTTTTCTGACTCTGCACAATACTTCTTTTCCTACTTACTACATATATTTGATACTCCATAGGGTCCCTAAAATTGTTGCCACCATCATTACAGGGGGCTTTGCGCTGAGTGCCCTGTCATTTATTTATTTTCCTGATGGACTGCATTTTTTCTGCTCACGTTTTTTCAGTGAAAACATTCTTTCCCATATCTCAAAGGTCTGTTTCTTCCTATCTTAGGTATAGTTCCTCCTGGCCATAAGCCAATCTTCATTTGAGTACAGTCAAAGCAGGAATCCTTTCCTTCTCCTAACTGGCATATATTTTGTCTGACGTTGAAACCTTTATTCATGCTTCATTAGCATTTTCCTTCCAGCCTTCGCTGAGGAACAGTCATTTGACCCCCAGGTTGCCCTCACATGGGCCTTGATATCTGTAACGATATCGATGCACCACTCATCTAAAATGCAACCTAGCGGTATCCTTATGCTTCTTTCATCACTTGACCACCTACTGTGTCACTTGAAAATAAAAAATTTAAAATGTCTCCTTAAAGTAGCCCCTCACATTTCTCTGCACACCTCCTCTTATGGGTAAGAACCTCCCAATATGGGCTTCATACGGTTCACATTTGTGGTGTATGAGAAGTGTCACTCTTCACAGTTCACTCTTTTTGCATCAACACAAGAGTACTCCTATTTTTGTATGCTAGGTAGCTCTTTTTATCTTCCTCCTCCTCCTCCACGAGAAGGGCTTTATTCAACAATGTAAGTTTTAACAGTGACAAAAGTCACGGAACATGACAGTAACAATTACTCAAATGTAAATAAAGCTGATTTCATTCATTCAAATACCAGAAAGTTACTTAAATTTGGGCAACTCATTTGTTACCCAAATGAAATTCTAGAATCCCTCAATATTGCATGAGTCTGGGTTTATCTGCAACATTTATTTTTGTGTTCTTTCAGGGTTTAGTTGGACATGTGGTTTACTAAGCAAGTGCTGAGCTCTTTGGATTGAAAAGTTCATTATAGAGCTGTATGATTATTTTTTTTTGGTAATATTCTCTCCATCAGTTTTGAATGACAAAGTGCCTTGCAGGCTTATATACAACCATATCATTCTGACAACTATGTAATCCATTTAAAGCAACGTGGTTCCAATTACCAGCAATATTGTGGCCCAAACACTAGTGTTAACAAAGATCAAAGTAAAAAAAAAAAAAAAAAAAAAGATAGCTGAGCTTATAATTAACCCTCTAATATTTATCTATTAGAGAAACAAAAGTCTCAAGAGGTTACACCACTGTTTAAATGTGAATTTCCATCTGGTCATGAATTGACATCCCACCTTTCAGAGCATCTGTTGTTGTCTGGAGTTGTAAAGTGGTACAGCAATGTGCCTGAAGCACTTGGGGGACATGATTTTTAAGGTTAAAAAACAGCTTATCCTGTCCTACCAGTATTTCTGCTCTATAACTGATTACACTGTTTTTGTAGAGGAAGCCTGGTCTGAGCTGGTCTCAACATTTGCATATATTCAATAGTTCTTACTTATGATATCTCTATTCTACAATAAAATTGTGAGAGAGTTCAGTTCTTTGTGCCTTGTCAATGATACTGCTCACTAAATTCCAGCAGAATACAACCACGAGAAGAGAATTTGGCACTGCAAATCTTATCTGTTAGCTAACAGGAACAACGCAGGGGAATCCAATATGCTTCTTAGAAAGCAAGTTTCCAAATTCCAGAAGTTCAGAAATCTGGACTGTTAGAGTTGGGAAGAACAGATGCATCTGAAAATACTTAAACTACATATTATTTTTTCCCTTTTAAGCTCATAATTTAGTTGTCAACTCTAAAAAAAAAAGAAGTCTAAAAAGAGTTGAAACATTGTTAGACATGATTAAAACAATTTAATGTAATATATTTCACTTTAACTTGTGACCTGTAATAAAAGCCGAAAATCAATGTACTACATTAAAAATCCTTTGAAGGTAATCTCATTTTGTGTAATTAAATAGTATAAAATCTTTCTTTATCATTCTTCACAGGGAAAAGAAAGATATAGTAAGATCTAATCTCTTACCTGACCAAACAAGCTACGTTTTTCATATGTAAAATGGTAGGAAATTCTTTCTCCCAGCTTTACCCACACCAGTTTAATCTTTATACTTGATGAGAAGCTTTAAATGTTCTGCCTATTTTATTGCTTATAGTTATTAAAGGGCAAATCCTGTAGCTTTTTTTTTTTTAATTAATGAAATAGGTGTTGGAATTGAGTGCACCCTCATTAAGTTTGCGGCTGACACCAAGCTGAGTGGTGTGGTGGGTACAAGAAAAGGAAGGGATGCCATCCAGAGGCACCTGGTCAGGCTTGAGAAGTGGGCCCACGTGAACCTTGTGAAGTTCAGTGAGGCCAAGTGCAAGGTCCTGCACCTGTGTTGGGGCAATCCCAAACATCAGCACAGACTGGGGGATGAACAGATTGAGAGCAGCCCTATGGAGAAGGACTTGAGAGCACTGGTGGATGAGAAATTGGACATGAGCCAGCAGTACGTGCTTGCAGCCCAGAAAACCAATCAAATCCTGGGCTGCATAAAAAGCAGTATGACCAGCAGGTCAAGGGAGGTGATTCTCCCCCTCTGCTGCCCTTGTGAGACCCCACCTGGAGCACTGCCTTCAGCTCTGAGGGCCCCAGCACAAGAAAGACAGGGACCTGTTAGAGGGGGTCCAAAAGAGGGTCACAAAAATTATCAGAGGGCTAGAGCACCTCTTCTACAAAGAAATGCTGAGAGCTGGGGTGCTTTAGCCTAGGGAAGAGAAGGCTCCAGGGACACCTTATTGCAGCCTTTCAATACTCAAAGGGAGCTTATAAGAAAGATGGAGAGAGATATTTTACAAGGACATTCAGTGATAAGACAAGGAGTAATGGTTTTAAACCAAAAGAGTGTAAATTAGATTAGATATAAGGAAGAAATTCTTCACTCAGAGGGTAGTGAGGCACTGGAACAGTATGTCCAGAGAAGCTTTGGGTGCTTCATCCCCTGGAAGTGTTCAAGGCCAGATTGGATGGGGTTTTGAGCAACCTGATCTAGTGAAAATTGTCCCTGCCCATAGCAGGGGGGTTGAGTATTGAGTTTTTAATGGTCCCTTCCAACTGAAATCATTTTATGCATACACCCAATCCCTATGCACACACCCAATCCATAGTCATATAACCTTAAGTTCTTAGGCAGCAAGACTGAAAGTTTCATTGCCTTTAAGAAATCAGTGGAGGGGAAAAAAAAATCTCCAGCCTGAAAATGGGTGAATTATGTAGATGTTTTATGTAAGAAATTTAGGTAGTGATAAATCAAACTTTTCTAAGATTCCTAGCACACTGGCATGATTCAGTTCTTAGTGCATTTTTCTATTCATGCAAGCATTGCTCCTCGTATTTCTTTGTGTTAAAATGTCTCAAATAGCATTCCCAAATACTATTAAATCACATATACAATCAAAATGCATATCAACATATGTACATCAGAAGAACATATCAATATAAATATGTAATGCACTAAATCTCAATCATGTCTGATAGTTTAGGAAATCATTTAACTCTTTTTTAGGGGAAACAAGGTAATACTGTAATACTGGAGGGCTGTGAAGAAACACCCCAAACCCCCACCCAAAACAAAGCCCAGTAACTGCACGAAGGAAACAGCACAGGTAGTAGAGGTGCATATATGTGAAGGGCAGGACACCAGCCAACAAGGAGATAGAAGTTGCAATTAAATAGCAAACAATGACAGAGTTCGGGTGAGATAATCATTAGACAAATTTTTGGCTTAGAGCTAGTCCAAAAGAAGTTTTGAAATTTGAGCAAATAAAATAGTCCTTGTTCACTGAATCCAGCTGAGTTCAAGACAGGACTTTCTACTGTCCTACCAGCTACTCACAAGTCATGATACATTACAGAAATGATTGCCTTACTAATTCAATTAGTTTCCTAGTAGAGCCTGCAGAAATGCACATTCTGACTAACTACACTGTATGTGCACATAAACACGAGTACAAACATACATATGTAAATATCTGTTTTAATTTTAGATGTCACGTTTCTATTATAGGAAGGTGACAGTGCTAAAGAAAGTTCTGTGAAGGCAAGGGATTTAGTGATCATAATCCATGACATTTTACTCTCTGTCATTTCCAGAGACAGTGCAGTGCTGACTACTGAAAAATGCAGAAGGTTCATGCAGCAAAAGGCACATCACTTGGTCGGATAGATTTCATTCAGACCACTATTGCCATGAATACAGTAACATGATCTGCCAACATGTTCTAGGATCAGGACTGTGACAATACTTTCTGTCCGGACTGCCAATTGAACCGCATGGCTCTACAACATTTGAAGTCTCATTAATCTCAGTCATATGGTCTTTGACATACCCTGTTTTGCATTAGCATGTAAAGTTTCAAGACTGCTTTACATTTTGTCTTGAAGAATATTTATAGAAATTACTAGTAGAACTTTGCTATGCCCCTAAAATATCAACTGCAGCCAGTTTTCTTTTCACTCCCTGTGGAGTTAAAATTGTAGCCATATCACATCGTATCTCTGAAAAACAATTTCAAAAATCCTGGTTCCTTCAACCACTGTGTGAGTGGCAACTGCAAGTAAACTACTGGCCTCTTAATGTGAAGGTTTGCATGATTTTTGTGTCAATACTTAGCATTTGCTCCACCTGTTTTATTTCTTGGAACAGACAGAAAGCATCAGCCCTCCAGCAACCTCATCCATCCGAAGCTTCAAGGAGAGAACAGCTTAATGCATAGAATCATAGAATATCCCGGGTTGGAAGGGACCCATAAGGATCATCAAGTCCAACTCCTGGCAGCGCACAGGTTTACCCAAAAGTTTAGACCATGGGACTAAGTGCACAGTCCAGTCGCTTCTTGAATTCAGACAGGCTTGGTGCAGTGACTACTTCACTGGGGAGCCTGTTCCAGTGTGCGACCACCCTCTCGGTGAAGAACCTCTTCCTGATGTCCAGCCTAAATTTCCCCTGCCTCAGCTTAGTTGTTAGACTTCTATTTTTTTTAGGAAGACTGCTACAAAAAACATCTTTCCTCCTCTTCGCCTTTCCACACTAAAGCAGAGAATGCCTTGAAGAGACTCTCTGACAAAAGTAATAAGCTACAGAACCTCAGCCAACCTGTGCATTTTTCTGAGCTTTTAAATATTCTCTTTGACAGACGTGTACTGACTCAAGCATTATGTTATAGTGTATGCAGGCAGTTTATTCCTGTGAAAGAGGCTGAAGAATCCCTGGACTAAACAAGACCACAGATCTCATCTGTTCAGTTTGCCATAGCTCAGTACATAAGGCTGTAAGAATAAAGCTTCTTTTTACCCCACCCCTTTTTCAAAGAAAAGACAGTTCTTTGATAAGCATATTCCATCACTCGATGCTCTTGTTGGCAGCAGCTGTGACTAATGCTCAAACTGTAATGCCTCTTAAAAGTCTGTCAAGTATAATTTGAAAAGTGATTTCATAAATTCATTGTGATTTATACACTGAATCTGATTCAAGCCTAAATTTAGTGGTTCAAAAACAACACTGGATTTGGACACATGGATGCCATCTACCCTTCCATCATAAAAGAAAAAATAAAGCAAAGGCAAAATTGTTGAAAAGGGGTAATTTTAAATTCTCCTGAGGTCAAGGCTCAGCTAAGTTATCTGCTTAATGCTTACCCTTTCATCTCCTCTCACCCACTTCAGTTCTTGACAGCTAATAAGCTCTAAGCAGCAGAGAGGAGGGAACAGGTAGCTTGCATGCCATCGCTCGTATACCCCTACTAACATAACTATCTGAACTCTGAACCAACTTCTGCTGACATAGCTCTCGAAGGAGCTTGGCTTTGCATCTGTAATGAACTAAGAGAATTCTAAATCTATTTATGGGATGGAAACATTCCCTCAACTCCACAAAAGAACATTGAGCAAGACACCCTTTGGGGTTTCTGTATTAGGAGACAGGATAATTCCTGAGCTTTGACGGCTCCCTTCCCTGATCTTGAAGAGCACATCTGCTCTGCTGAATTCTAACCATCTCTGTCCAGGGAGGATAAGGACGGGCTCGGTACCAAGAATCCAGCTACCATCCAGTGCCAGGAATCTCTCACATGTCATCGTAGAACATTACAATTTGATTCCCAGAATTTCATACCAGTTGCTTTTAACACATCTACAACAGAAAGATGAGTTACACTATGAATCAGAGAGCTTCACCTTCAGCCAGTTGTAACTGAGCAGAGAGCTGTGTGTGAGCTGGCATCTCAACAGAAAATAGTTCGCTGTTCTAACTTTCATAGCTTAGAAGTAAACATGGCATTGTAAGAAGATTTGGTGGGAAGTTTCATACCAAAACAAGTTCTTAGTTGCAAAATGACAATTTCTTGAAATGAGAAAGTTTCATTAAGAGTTTTTAGATCCAATATATGTAGGTAGAACATATGAAAGGTTCCTTTCTCTTCTCCCACCTCCTGCTCCAGTTTTCCATGCAGGCCTCTGGGAAGACAGATGCTCATAGTCTGCCATGAGTGCTACATGTGTGCTACAAGCCTTCTGGCTTTGCAGCAGGATCAACTCCAACAAGAGCTGCTGTGCCCACACTGTTAGAAATCTATATGTGGCACATAAATCTAGACCCTCTATATGGTTTTGCCTAATGAGTCATGCCATGTTTATTCACAGCCAGGTTGCACCTCCTTTACCTTTTAATAGTAATTTCATTAACACAAAGGAACATAAAGGAACTTGGGACAGAGTGCAGCAAAGCAAAGGTACCCTGCAACATACAGATTTCTTGTGGGGTGGTTTTTTTTGGCGGGGAGATGGACAGGGGAGCAGGGAGAACAGAAGGACTGTGCAATCCATCAGACAAAACTTTTTTGAAAATTCTAGGGTCACAGGAAAGGTTCACTCACTTGGAAAAGTTTTTTGGAGACTGTTGATCGCAAAGTATTTCAGTGAACAGAGGTGTCAAATTAGCTGCAGCTGACACCAGCAAGTCAGCTTGCCTAGCTGATCTACTAGAAATCCTGATGCATTACAAATTTGTAAGCATCATTCGCCAGAAGTGGGGAAAGATCTGGAAAAATACCAATAAACTGCTGATGTTAGCACAGTTTAAGTGGTGCCAGCGCATGTATTTCACTGACCCTCATCTCCTGAACCTCTGCCAGACTGCGAGGCCAAAAATGGAATGGCTCGAACTTTGCCATGGATAGGTTCACTGACTTATCTCTCCATATACTATGAGCTTGGTTGTTGCATTCATGATTTTTTTTTCCTGGTTAATAGGACCAGTTGCACCTTGCAACTCATATAGAAGAGGGAAGGGAACAGAAGGAGAATTTGAGACACTGCATCTAGGGAAGGAGATTGAGCTGCTGCTTATCGTCTCCTCACTCCCTCCTTTTCATTGTTCATAGTACTAATATGAGCCTTGATGAGCCAATTCTACTCTGTGAGTCAGCAGGGAACTCACCCAGCAAAATATATTCTGCTGGTTTAGTGAGCTGGATTGGTCGCTGAAGGGTCAGAAGAGCACTGGAGCTGCAGTAAGGGAGGCAGAGGTAGAAGGCCACATAAGGATGAGAGGGAAACAGAATCACCCCTTTTGGCCACACCAATGAATTAGATCAGGTCAGCCTGTCTCATCTAATTGCAACCTCACAGAAACACTGAGATAATACTGCAAATAAACCCTTAAAAGCAACTGCAAATTTGAAAATGTGTCAGGTAGGCATTTCAAACTGGAAACTGAAGATAGATTTCAGCTTAGCAGTCCTGAAAAATATCCCATTGGGAGTGTCAGGTGAAGCAGACAAGAGAAGAACAAACCCCAGCTGATTTGTTACACAGACTCACTCAAACCGCAAGTCTTCCACTCTGATCCCCATCTCAAAAAAAAAAAAAAAACACAAAAAACCCAGGAAAGCTGCATACAGAGTGCTGGGCTTTCCCATGATTCCTGTCCCTTAATTAGCAGAACAGTGAGCTTGAATCCCAAATTAACACAGTGTTCCAGCTACTTTTTACCCTCTGGTGACATCTTGTGGAAAAAACAAAGATACCCCTGCCTGCTGCCTAACACACCGAAGCCACGGGTGCCTGAACCTGTAGAGTGGGAGTCTCTTTCCCAAGTCCACAGGAGCGCTGTAGCATTCTCTATGTTTTAGTTTGTCTTTATTTTTTCTTTCCCTTACTGTTCTATGGATAGTGCAAACGAGCACTGTAACAACAAACCCTTTACAAAGAACTGAATATAGAGGTATTAAAAAAGCAAATAGGAGAGTAGAGCACAGAAACTGAGAAATGAGGAGAGTAATGAACTAATTCCTTGAACTATGTTTTCTACTAATAAACATATCATTTATATTTTCTAAAGCTGAGGATAATCAACTGTTGAGCAATTAGGGTTTGATAGTTAAAGTCAAAGGGAACCTACAAACTGCTTGCCACAGTGGCAGGAGAAAGCAAATTATCAGCACCACACAATCAAAGATCTTTGTACACCCTGAAATACTAAGCGGCTAACCCTCCCAGGATGCTTGTATGCCATTGACAGAGGCTAGAAGCAAGAACCCAGCTCAAAATTAAGTCCAGACACTAAGAAATGGAAAAGGTTAGTAATACTTCGTACCAATATTATTTTGGAGCCTCCATTTTGAAATATTTTATGTTCTTTATGAACAACATAAAATTAATTTCTCATATTTCTTTAACTGCATATGTCACCTGCAGAGGTGTAATTTTTATTAATCTAGCAAGAAAACTTTGTATGAAAGATTATTCACTGTTCTTAACTTCATGGTCCTTAATTTCTGCAGCCATTCTAGGAAATTTAATATTTAAACTTTTCAACAATCTATTTCTCTACCATAGAATATTTTTAAATAATTGAATGCAAGTGATCAGCTGATGTTTATGGCTTTCCCAGCTTATTTCTTACATCTACTCTGAAACTACTTTCTGAAAAACTATTCCAGAACAACTTTCCGTCAAGATATACTTATTTCAGAACATGAATTTCTAAACAAAGAGTTATTCCAAAATAGCTGTAGCCCTTTAAAGTCACCCCCTATCTTATATCACAATAATACATACCAAAGATGTAACACTCCTGTTCTTGGAAGGAAAAACAATTTCATATCTTTCTAATAAAAAAAAAAATCATACCTCATCAAGAATAACCACCTATGCAATAGAAAATAGAATAATCTTCTCCTTAGAAGTTCTGATATATGATCATCCTCAGCAAAGATGATGAACATTTTGACAGTAACTTCAAAGGAAACAATTGAGCCAGTGTTCTCTAACGTTGTTAATCACTGAGCTTTTTATTATTATTATTATTATTATTATTAAAAACAGCAACTCACCAATGGGTAGTAATCTGCCATCCTGCCATTTTCATCTGCTACCTCTGGACACCTACATTCACCAGTGTAAGTGGATGTTATGCTGAAAACAAAAGTAGCTTAGGTTAGACTCATAATGCTGGAACAAAATCACAACTACATAACAAGAAATACATTCCCTTTTGAATTATGCTGGCACCTTGAAATGTAATTCCACAGAGAATATTGTTGCAGAGAAAAGAAAGTTCCATGAACATCAGCTGTCATGGAGATATCATAAAAGGATATATCTGTGTTTCAAGTGCTTCCACAAAACATTAGAAGAACAAAAGCTGGAAAGAACAAGACTGTGGAGGGGAGCATACATAAGAAATCAAACACTCGTTAACAGAGCACCCACTGAAGCCACAGTGATCAGCTGCAAGCAGCCTCTTGTCTCCACACAGACTGACTGTGGGGGCTCTGCAGGGGTGCCCAGGCAGTGTCAAACACTGCCAAGAGGCCTTCTGCAGCGCCTGACCCAGGGGCAATGGCCAGCACTGCTGACTGCTTGCAGTAGGTGAGGCCCTTGACCAGTTTCTGGCACAGCCTCAAGCACACATGCTTCTTGTAACGCTAAACACGTGTTAACTAGTCACAGAAGACTCTGTCAGCTTTCTAGAATAACTCTAGATTTGCAGTAGCTAATTGGAAAAAAAAAAGGGGGGGGGTAGGGAGGGTATTAAATAGTGTTTACTGAACTATGAAGCTAGCAAACAAGTCAACAAAAAAGCACTTCTTGTCTCTAGGCTAACAGTGTTTAAACTGATATTTGGATTAGTAAACCAAGATTCCTGGAATAGCAATTCCCCCACAAAACATATTTAAAAACCAGAAAAGCACCAAACACTTAAAACCCAGATCATGTGTGTGGCACATTTCATGATATATTAGCCTCAAATGACATATGAAATAGCAGTTAATTACCTATTAAAACTGCTATGATAATAAGAAATACTTGAACACACAAGGCTGTATCTAGCAGTGGACTAACACACCTCAACCCCTTGGGATTATTGACGAAAACCAGATTGTCCCACTGTACAGCGCAGACTCATTCCTAAGAGGACTTTGCTTCATGATTTTAAAGAACAAAACAAATCTTAGCATTAAATCAAAAGTATCAGAAGGAGCAGTATAAACATAGGTAGCTAGGGCTTGGTAAACATTAGAGAAAATAACAGGAACTCAGGAAGTATAGTGCCTAGTAATGCTGACGTAATTACTGCCTTGTGGGTAAAGAAGTACCAGATTTGACATAGAAGAGCAGAAAACTGTGACTGAGAAGGCAATAAACTGTTCCCTTGGTGGTGATGGAAGGAAGGAATTAATCTTTCTTCACAGCAACAGCTGCTTAAACTTCACTGAGAAAAGCCGCGGTTGCAGGCTTATCAGAAGGGTGAAATTCTGGCGTCAGGGTTGTCAGAGTAACCAGTGTCTCTCCAAGCCCTCGGCAGGAGCAAGACTGAGAGACTGGGGCTGTAAATCGCTTTTGTGCATCTAAAATACTAATAAACATGTTTATTTGCTTCAAAATAATAAAAATAAATAAATAAAACAAATCACCCCCCACATTTTCAGCTGACTCAGCTCCTATTTACCTATTTAGTCTACTTACTCCTCAGTGAGGAAGAGCACGAGGACTGGTACATCCCGAGAGGTAGGGAGCACGAAGTACGTGCTCTCCAAGTCAGCTCACCCCTTGTCTGCCTCATCCTAAATTTCTCTCAGTGGGACCCTTGACTAGGCTTGGCTGCCTGTGTCCCTGGTGGCTGGAGGTTGAAACTCCAGATGATCTGAGCCCCCTCAGGCTGCGTTCTGCCGTCAGAACGAGCACCAGTCTCATTCGCAGTGGAAGGTGCCAGCCTCATCCGAGGGCACTGAAGACTGAGGAGGAGGAGGAGGGACGGTGTAGGTCAGTCAGCACCTGCTGGTACCACGGTGCGCTGCTGGGCTGTGCCTTGAGGCGCCGCCGGGAGAAGGCAGGAAGCACCCAGAGCTGAGGGAGCCCCCTCGCTGAGGACAGACAGACCGCCCGGCCTCAGACGGGGACCGAGAGAGGACCGACGGCCGCCAGGAGGCGCGGCAGGAGGCGGGCGCGGCCGTTGGGCCGCCCTCTCCTCAGCACCAGGCGCGGTTTGGCGCCCCGCCTGCCCTCCCGTCAGCGCGGGGCCGGGAGGTCGGGGCGGCCGGGGGAGGCTTTGCGGCGCTGCTTCCAGAGCAGAGAGGCTGCTGGCGGCCTCGGGTGAGGAGAGCGGTGCTGCTCAGGTGCCGGGGGAGGGAAACGCCGCCCTCGGGCCTCTGCCGAGCCCCTCTGCGGGGCCTGTGGTCGGTGCCGGGGGTGCCGAGCAAGGTGGGCTGCGGCGGGAGGCTCCGGCTGTGCCCCGTCCTCCGGTAGGTGAACGCGGGGGGCTGAGAGGCCGAGGCACGTCAGGTGAAAGGAATAAGTTGACGAATAATCAGAGCCGTATTTGTGCTTTTCAGATCGTGTACGAAGTGTAGTAAATTGAGCTCAGGTGCTTTGCTATTTATGCCAGTACAATCACCAGATGTCTGCTGTCTGTCATCCCTGGAGACACTGGTGGCCCAGCTATGTATCTCTGTGCCCTGCCCACCTTATATCGTTTGGATGATAACCTTGTTGCCTTCCACCAGTGGCTCAAACTGTTTATAATTGGCAATAGAAGAAAGCACACATGAAAATATTTTACACGCAAACCATGGTTTAAACCAGATACTTGTGATAATTTCGATTTTGTTGGATTGTGACATGTGAGGGAGATCTCTGAGTGAGCATCCCAGGCTAGACTGTGGGACAGAAATGCTCACTTTTTGTATAAGGTTAACAGGTAAGCAGGTTACAAGCTGTGGTACATTCTCACTGCTGAGGAACATATTGTGTTAACAGAGTATCTGCCTCATAGGCATACTCGCCTATGCCAGCTCTCCCTATACTGTCTCTTGACTTGGGGTAAGAAGGGATGTGTGCTATACCTATATTCCCTACTTAAACAAATGCAAATGAAAGAATAAAGAACATACTAAACAGCCTTTTGGTCTATTTTGCATTCAAAGTAAACAAGCATCTGGTTACTAATTCCAACTGAATCTTTTGGTTGAGGGTTAAGCCCACTGCAGCCCAGCCAAGTTACATGGAAGTAGTTTATACAGATGGTCACCTTCTAAAGACAAGTCTGGTGTCAAGTCTAAGTTTCCTCTGTAAGCACAACTAATGTGTCATGTGTTTACAGGCAGACTGTTGCTTCTGCATACAGACTTGTTTTTCCAAAGTCTTTCCAAAGACTTTCTAAAGAAGGAAGATTTTCATAAAATCTGTCATCTACTATTCTGATACTAGGCTTGGAAAAGAATTTCGTGTCTAACATGCTTAAGGCTAGTCTTCAACTGGGCATTTTCTTTGCTCTTTTCTGAGAATAATCCTACTGCTTTTTGATCTGAAAACAAGATACAGATATTCTAACAGCATACAGTGTCATTAATGATCTTCCTATAGGGTCAGCACTCTATAAGATGGCTGCATCACTGCAGAACTGTTACTCTTTAAGAAGTTAATGTTGCACCCTATTAGTGGTCTGAAAAATTTGTTTTTAAGTTGGATGTGAAGTTCACAACTGAGTTTTAGAACATAACAAAATGATTTTCTGGATCAACACTGTGACGCTTTCTGACTAAAAGTTGAAAATAGCATGAGTAATGTTACTAATGTTTTCCTGCCTCATTTAAATACTGCAGTAAGAAAAGTCTTTCATTAGTCTGTTTCTGTGTCCCCAACACTTCTTGCGCATTCAGAATAATTGAACTATTGAGTATGTGGGCCAGTAATTATCATCAGATGAATGCAGATGGTTTATACCTCTGTTAGTAAGGCTTCAATTTCTACACTGTATAGATTTTTTAAAAAATATGATTCTCTTTAAACCTAGAAAATTTAATCTAATTCCCATATTATATGATGATGTTGGTAAGTACAAGTGTAATTTTGTTTTGCAGAGTGCCATTGAACTTACAGCAAATCTTAAGTACCATAAGGTACAACTAGTGGAGGAGGGTTTCAATCCAGCAGTTGTTAAAGATCGCCTGCATTTCCTGGACGATAAAGAGAATCTCTACGTACAAATGAACCAGGACATTTATAACTCAGTAAAAAAAAACGTAACTTCAAATTGTGAGCATGTCCAAAAATACATGTTTTATAATAATCAAGTTTTGAAGGATCTGTTATTCTAACCGTGTTGAGAAATTCCATTTATGAATATTAGCCAATATTGGTATTTGAAATAAAGGTGAATATGAGATTGACGTAATAAAGCAGAACTTTTCCAACTACACATGCATCTGAGCCTGGCTTTTCCTCTCCTTTGAATTTCTTAGCTACCATCTTTGTGCTCCTTTCCTCTTGAGTTTTGTTTTCTAAGCTGCCTGCTCTGAGGGCCCTTTCATCCTCCACATCTCCACTCTTCACAAAAGTGACTTTGATTGCTGACCTATCCACTCCTGTACTTCAGTCTCAATTGACTGTTACACACTCACACTAGGAAAAGATATAAGCAGGTGCTCCCCTTCCTGAATTATTTTCTCAAATGGACTGCGCTAGGACAATTCAGAGTTAATCAGATGGACACAAACACAGTTTTAGGGCAATTCCATTCTTGTTTTCTTGAAATATGGTTACATAAAGCCTCATGTGCACTGTTAACTGATTAGCACAGATGGAAGGGCAGGGCTGCTCTGTTTTTAAACTCAAAAGCTGAAAATTGCCCTAGTATAGTAAGTCACTTAGAAAGGTTACATCCTCCTCTTTACGCAATTCAGAAGTGATGTTGGCATTGTCTACATACACATATCCTCACAGCAGCCTAGAGAGTTCAAGTCAACGTATTAAAAAAATAATCAATGGTGCAAAGAGAACTGAATTGTTAACACCCTATTGAGGCCAACGTACGCTGTCAAAATGTTTCTAGTTTACCAGCTCTCAGTCCTGGTAAAGGATGGTTTACAAGGCAGAAGTTTGCATTTTCTTTACTACAGTCTACAAAGCAGAGAGTTTAATGTTACATGTCTACAAGATTTATTTGACATTTTAATCTATAAATACACAAGGTTTTACTCCAGTAAAAGCACAGGAATTTTCTCGGTGGTCATTACCACTGCTTACATATTGAACAAAATAACATGTAGTATTGCATATGAATAAGCAAACTTTGGTTCTCTTTCTACCTGGGGAGCTCTTAAGCACCAATCTCTTTTACTTGTCAAACAATGGCTTGCAGAGGACAACAAGGCAGCTGAAGGCCACACTGAATGCTACACTCTGGAAAGTTTGGGACACTGTAGAACTTAATTAATTTTTTGAAGGCACTTTTTTTGAGCATCATCACCTCTTCAGGCAGCCTAGAAAGGATTCTAGCATTTGCGTGAGATTCTTTCTTGTCAGTGGCTGCTGCTTTGGGGTTACATTGCTCAAGAAGACCAGTCACTGGGACACTGTTGCAGCTAAGGGAACGTGATGTCTTTTTCTTGCCTTGAACAGATAAATAACTGAATAAGAAAGAGGTTAACTTATGTTTGGTAACATCTTGCACATCTTCTGGAAAACAGTCATCTAGAAGGTCCCCTTGACCTTTCACTTGCTGACTGATCACACATGTATTGTAACTCATTGCTACTTTCTTAGGCTGAACTACTATTTTTCTGGAAGGTATTTTGTATTTTTCTTCCTCTATATATAGCTGAGAAGCATTACTGATAACATTAGAATTATGTTCCGTTACCATATTAGGGATTCTTGCCTCATCACCAGAACTGATGTGGTGTAACCCATAATTCTGGCTAATGATTTGGGCTGCGGTATGTTGAATGATGTTCCAGTCTTGCAGAATATCTTCCCTAGTTGTGAACTGAGATGTTACAGTAAAGCGAATGATGAACTTGTCATGAATGGTTGCTGGAACAAGGAAGAGCTTGCCAGAACTGCTTAGTTCTTTCAGGAGTTTTTCTGTCAGCCAGTTGGGACCCTGTTTTAAACATGCATAGGGAAAAGAAAAAAGTACAACTGTTACAGTTTCCAGTGACATCCAAATATCTTTGTAAGAATTTCAGCATTACCAGTTCTTATATGAAAGCTTATTCGTAGTTCTTAATGCCTCTGGAGAGATCATCTGTAGTCAAATAATTCATGGAAATAGTCTAAAATAGATGAAAATAGCCCATTTTTTACCTTTAAACGAAATACAACCAGTCCAAGATGTCTCTTGGCAGGAATTTCAAAGAGTGGATCACTTTCAACCAAAGATTCAAAGAATTTGGCTGTTTCAGTACCCTGTAATTAAGAAAAAAAGTAGTTATGTATTGGTTCATCAAAAACACAGTGTAAGACACTAAACTAAGTAGTTAAAAAAAACATCCCTCCTCATTAAAACAGATCAACTCCATTCATTTCCACGTATGGCAGCAAAGCTAAGAACAACAACAAAGCTAAGAATTTTTAAGACTGTCTCTATTTGCCCAAACCCTTGACAATGTACAAGAGTAGCTGGGCTACATATAAGAATTTTGAGAAGGTTTGAAAACTGCATGTTTCTTTTCACAGATTAAATTCCTTTTGCAGCAACCATTGATCCACAATATGATACATACACTCCATCAAAGACTTAAGCCTGTGAAGTTTCATTGCAATGGGTTCAGCCATCCTTCACAGCTTGCCTCCCAAACAGCTGCCACCTTGCCTCAAGGAAAGCCTCTACAAACTTACTCGATGTGCAGAGGTATTGACTTATCAAGTTGCTTTCCATTGCCTATTGCTTCCAAAAAGGGTACAGCAGATGTTTTGTCCACACAGTCAATCTTTACAGATTAGTTAAAGTCAGCACATGTTTAATGTTCACAGGCAAACTTTGTACATGAAAGGATTTGTTACTCATCTTTGCATGACTGAATTTAATAAACTCCACTACTGATAAATCAGCATAATACACATATGCTCGCACTGTTAATGTACATACATGCCGGATGTGAGCTTGAAGCTTTTTCACCCCAAATGAACGAATCACAAACCACAGCTTCAAAGAACGAAATCGACGACTCAATGGAATTTGCCAGTGCTGTGAAAACAAAACAGCATGTCAATAAGGGCAAAAACGACAGAAAGGACTGAACCCTTACACTACAAGGTCTGTTGTTTCAGACCTGTACTCAAGTCAGAAATCTTCACTGAGACAACAAATTGCATGTTACTGAAACCCAGCTAAGCCTAGGAAATAGCCATCAAGAAAACGCTATGTCTACAATTATTTGCAAAAATAAGATTTTGTTTGTTCCCCTCAGGGAACAGAGGGGTGTTGTTTAGGATTTTAATTACCAGCATATAACAATGGCTGTTTGCACTTAAAGAGCGTTATCAATTTAAGATGTGTCCATTAACACTCAGGATTGAGTGCTGACTTTGGTTCCTGTAATCTGAATATTTAAGTGCCATCCTGAACACCTTCCCAAACCAACAAGAATTCATATGGGAGTAAATACCTACTGTATGGAGAAGAGTGACAAAACATAAGAGTACTTCTAAGGAGCTACACAGTAACATGCAGGGTCCTATTCAACCACAAGAGGGACTCCGTGATTTTTTCTTTTCCCTCTCTACACTTACACTCCCTCTAGTGAAAAGCATCATTGATTTCAAGAAAACAATCATCTTTTCAGGGCTTGGGTGAGATCATAGCTGAAACAATTGGCAGTTGAATATTCTTTTGTTTTACTGTACTGAAATCTGCTATAAAATGGATATAAATTGAAACGACTCAGCTCTCCTATCTATACATAAATCTGAAGAAAAATGTAATTCATGTTACTGTTGTTTCAGAGCATGGTGTTTCCATTGCTTAATCATTTCTCTATTTTATCACATATCAAAGGTACAAGAAAACCACCCAAAATGTCATCAGTAGGAATTATTTTAACAATACAATGCACATAAAAGACTCTTCTAACAAAAAAGGCTAGGCTAGATCCCCACCTGTGTAAAAATCTTGAATACTTCAATCTCTATAAATTAAAACAATTTTACAACCAATTATCATAACCACTTCAAAGTTTTAATCTGCATTAAGACCTCAGTATGATTGTTTTTATGCTGTTAAGTAGTAAGGCCACCTAAAAACTAACTCCAGAGGAATTTGGCAGTCTACATCTAAACATTTTATAGACAATTTAAAATATCAACTCAAATAGCAACTTACCATAAAATCAACAGCAGCTCCTGAATTGGGATGTCTGAGGTAGACAGGGTTTACACTGAAGGTTTGATGTAACTTGTATTTATCTTTAACCCTATCAATTGTAGAATGAACTGTATTTAGCAAAAAAAAAAAAAATGTGCAAAGAAAGACTTTACAATTTGCACATTATCCTTCTTGTGTTGTCTTTACTCACCAAAATCCAGTGCAGTCAAAATGAACCATCATCCATTTTGAAGGGTTAAAAGTAAAGGAATCTGCATACTCAATTCCATCCAAGAACAATCGAAATTCAGGACACACAAATGCTGTTCCTGCATATGCAGCATCAATGTGAAGCCAGAGTCCCTCAGCATCACCTGTTAGAAATGAAATCGTTATGTAAGGGATATAATGAATCAGAGTATGTGCTTAGTTAAAGAAGTACCCTTCTCTCTGAAAACTAGGCATACATTTTTGCAGGAGGTGGACAGGTTAACAAAATAAAACACAATACAAGCAATTGACAATCAAGTTATATCATAAAGCCGTGGAACTAGAACCACAAAATATGGAATAATGCTGAATCCAGATGGAGCCAACTCTACAAAAATTCACTATTCCAAATTTTGGATGAGGCTTTTTAACATTTGATTTCTGTCACCGCCTTTTTACTAATTGAAATTCCCCAGTATAACTCATTCACACAAAGCCAAAATAAATGCAAGCAAAAAGGACTCGGAGATAGAAGCAATGCTCTGACACGTAACAGAAAATGCCATAGATCTTCAGCACTTACTTGTCAGAATTTACGCTGGAATAGAATCTGCAACAATATCAAATTTACCTATTGAACTGGTGACCACAAAGGATGTCCTACCAATCACTACCTTCAAAACTCCTTTGCTAGGTTAAATGTTTAGTATCCGTCCTGCAATGGTACTGCAGTCGGCAGCATATGCTCTGTGTATTCCCTGAATAACCACATTAAAGATCTATCAGCTGGCAAGTGTCATCCATCTGGAAAGGAATGTATTTTAGCATCCTAACCTTATAGAAATCACTTCAGAGACTTATACTGACTCCACTCATCTTTGAGACACATTTGAAAAACTCCGCTCATTAGTCTTTCTACTCTCCTTGGTTTTGACGTGAAAAATTGTCATACTATCTTCTCTGTGCTATCATAGTTTAAAATCGGGGGGAAAAGGACACTTACAAATTGGGCCCAGTTCTGAGAGATTGTCAAAAGCGCAGACACCAGTTGTACCCAAAGTTGCACAAACCTAGAAGAAAAAACTGTTCAGATGGCTTTTTTGTTTTTAATAAATGGATGCAGCATTTTAAAACTGGGGAGGCTATTAATGTAGTAAAAATGAAATGATATCAACATTCCTGAGTTCAGTAAAATGCTAAATTCTCATATACATTTTCATCTTCAACTAAAGTATTTTAACATAGTAAAATTATATCTAAGACATTTCTTCTGATGACATTAAGAATATCAATACTCCCAAACAGAAAGCTGAACATACAAAGATGGGCACTAGGCCTTTCTTTCTGTCTTCTGCAATGGCTTTTTTCAGAGTTTCACCTCTGAGGGAAAAGTTCTCGTCCACAGGCAGAAATTTCATCTTCACAAGAGATATCAAGCCAGCCTTTTCTACAGAAGAATGTGCCTTTAAAAAAAAATTTAAAAAAAGCATTAAGAAAGCAAGCTGTGAGGCTCAAAAACTGTGATAAATTATGGTCTTATAAAAGACAATAAAAGCACAGATAAAGTCGTTATTATAATCCAGACTAACGTAAGTCTGAAAGTTTGTTCCTTGTCAATAACAAAAAGAAAGAACACATTGTAATTTCAAGGAACACATATGATCCATTTATTTGTGTTCTGGTCTCTAAAAATCTTATGAGGTATACTTATCTTGTGTTTGGAGGGCCATTTATCAAAACTCGAATCTTAAAGGACTTTCTAGAAATGAAGCTACCTTAACATATTCCCTCCTCACTATCTGAAGACAAAAAGTCCTGAAGCGTGCCTAGTTTGGTGCTGGCATAGACCAAAACACCTCACAATCAAAAACCCTTTTAGTTACATGAAGGGAGAACCAGCATGAGTGTGTCTCCTGCTGCTGTTTTCACAGGGGAGTATGATTGTTCAGTTCAGGAGCCAAAGGACAGAACAGGTTTGCAGGCAGAGTCACATCACTGTGTAGGCATTTTCTCCAAGGACAAGTTCATAGGCCTGGAGCAGAGACAACAATCAAGAGCAACACTGAGGATCTGAGTATGCCTGTCTCCAAATGGAAGGAGGATGTTAAGAAACAAGAGCTGAAGCAGCATGAGATCAACACTTAGTTACTGGAGTAAGGGTTTGTGAGAAACAGGAAAGAAGTCTTTTGGACTGCTGGGACCCTGCAAAATCTCATCTCACACCAATTTCATTTCCCCATCTGCAGAAAACAGCGTTACAGGGTAACAGCGTTAGAGGGATTCGTTCATGCTTGTATTTTTCTCTTGGTACAGTAATGTAAGTTCACATTGTCATCTGTATGGTCTGGGTGAGATGGAAGTAAAATAGTTTTTTTTTTTTTTGTAACTGTAACAACCTACTTGATCAGACGCATATGCGATGAGACGAGAATTGAGCAAGGACTCATCAGCGTCTGGCTCAGAAAGCTTCATCTCCAGAATTTTGTTTTTCCTTGCTGCCAGCAGCGCGACCAACGTTGATTCACTCACAGTGCTCTGAAAAGACATTGCTCATTTACTGCAACGTTTCACTATTTTATTGCTGTTTTGTCAAGGATTTACTGAAGTCACTGAAATGCTCTCAACTACCTCCCCCTCCCACTTTTGTTATTTTTAAATTTCCACAACTGCTTTTCTCAGATGCAATGGGAATTCACTGAATAATGAACAGCTCTCTGGGCCAGCAACACAAAACAAAGCTTTTTAATTTCTGTATATTTTTAATGTAGAGGACTGAAGTGCATGACTGAGTAAATAAATTACTTTTGTTCTTCTATAGATTAAATGTACTATCTACCACAAAAACTACAAACCTGAGCAAAGCTCCTTATAATAACACAGAGCCTTAGCATTGATTCCAGGGAATACTTGCTTAGGCTGTATGAAAGAAGGTTCAGGCCTTGGATCTTGCAACTTCCAGAGGCACAAAGTCAACATCAGAAGAAGGGAAATGAATTTATGTCCTTCTGCCAGCAGTCTTTATTTGCTGGCAAGACAGAGACAAGTCTTCCCCCTTCTTGAATTGTGCAGGAATAACTTTGGTGAATACTCTAGTGATGTGAAACAGACTGAAAGAAACCAAATCTGATTATCTCATTTATCCTTAAGTAAGTCCACAAAAGTACCTGCTCCTAGTCCATAATCCAATCAGGACTAAAAGCAATAGTAATTCCTACTCCATAATCATCTAAATTTAATCCTAAAATCTGGGAAGGAAACGTCAAGATGAGATTTGTCCCCATATAGACTTATATGGCAAATCTTGTGGATTTTGCCTCAAGGAAAATGATCACCTATAGGGAAATTTACTGCAGTGAACACAGAAATGTTGATGAGGCCACCTCTGATCTCCCTTACCTGTAGTACTCCTCCACCCACACTGTCAGGATGGTGGTGCAGGAATTTATCTGGAAGGCCCAGCATTTTAGCCAACCAATCCATCACATTCATTTCCAGTTCTGTACAGGCTGGACTGGAGGCCTAGAAAATCAAACAAAGAGAACAATGTTCTAAATTCACCCAGCAAATACAATAGTTTAACCCTTAGAGAGCATGCCACATATCACATTTTAATTAACAGCTATTAACACTCTTAATTGCCTTGGGAGAAATCTCACCTAGACCCAACAAAGGTGCAGATTATATATCTAATGCTACAAAGTTTGTAAACAGCTAACCCTATAAGGCTATGGCTCATACCTGGCAAAGTGCAACACTATTATAATAAAAATGATGTTATTTGGTGAGTTCTCTAATACAGACTTTGATGCTGAGATTACAGTTTAGGTGTCTTGCTCATTCTCTTATTACCAGTTGCTCTCTTGCAGTATCAAATACAGAGACTCTTACCAACCTCCTTAAAATGTTCTCTTCAGCTTCCTAGTATCACCTCAGCGCTGAGCTTCTGAACTACCAATAATTTTAGAGTCATTAAGAAGTCACAACAAGCCATTTGAGGCTAAAATGCAGAACTACAGTTCAGCATGAGCATATGCTCTCGGTTCCTAAAGGGAAAGGAGACTGATCCGTCTTTCAGTTGAGGAGAGTTAAGGGTGGGTTTTTGAAGAGCAGCAAAAGAAAGATAGAAGTTGTTCTGCAGTGCCAAGCTTTCCACTTATGAAAGAATCCATTTACATTGCAAACTTAAAATTCTGTCAAAACTAGATAGAGAACATGGAAAATGGACGTTCCTGTATATGCAATGAACTAATCGGATACAAGTACACGGAGACCGTAACCAAATTCTTATAGGTTTATGAGTTTCTACTGTTTTCTTAACATGGAGACATACATCTAAAGATCTGGGCACCTTCACCAATGGAGAAGACATTGGCTTCAGAATGCCACTGAGGTCTGTAGAGTCATAGCCAAGTAGCATTGGGTAGCGGCAGGAGGACACCAAATACTCAGACATTCTGGGACAGGCTGCCAAACAATCACTTTTAGAAGGAGAAGAACAGTAAATGTGTTCTCTCAAAGGATCAGGAGAACTGAAATGAAGCCCAGCCTAACTTGCAGTCATGGGTGCTTGCTGCTCTGCCTGCAGTGCAACAGTCTTAGCACTGGGAGTAAATAAATCATCAGGGAACAATGCCAACTGTTTGGATATGCAATTAATTAGAAAACATACCTTTCTAGTGGTGTTTTTTCTCCATTCAACTCTGATTACTAGGTAATGTTTGGTTTTATATATATGATTTATTTTTACAAGTGACATTCTTCAATTATGCAAACAGCTTACAATACAATGGTTTACAGTAAAAAGTTGTACTGACTCACAGAACCAGAAATAATGACTATGACCTGTTCGTCCATAACACACACAGAAGAAGGATATCTAAAGTAACAAAATAAAAAGAGTAGTTTACCCATGTGAATCCCAAGCAGTTAATTGCATCAGCCAACATATCTCCGAGGAGTGAAGGCCAAGAAGTAAGAGCTGGAAAGTAGGCATGCATGTGCGGACTTTGCCAATGGACAACCTAGAACAAAATTATCTGGAAGTTAAGTCTGAAAATGTGGCAAAATTCTGTATGAGATGTAGTGATTAGCATCTGTTTTAAGTGATGGGAAAGGATCACAGCAGCATAATACGTGCAATTCTAGAACAGCTAGCAGAAAGCTACGGAGATAACATCAACAGGAGTGCAACAGTAGCAAGTGATAACACTGTGTCGTTATTAGATAAATTCCAAATTATAGCAAAAGCATTTATCTGAATTAAACAGGCAGACAAAGATTTTGAACAGGAAAGAATGATCTTTTGAAAATTATTGCACAAAGTCTGAAAGACTTATCCGTATATGGGGAATCCCCAAATCAACTTTGTTAGTTGCTCTTGCTCATTTCATCAGCTTGTCTTTAGCTATACGCAGCAATTCATAATTATATAGCCCTCCTCTCCCAAAGAAACTTGTATGCTGGACACTAATGTAAGCATGTATCTAAACAAATGTTCAGCAGAATTTGTGCATTCCCAGAATGTGGGTGTTCACCTCAGGTATTTGTGACTTTTTCCTGTCACAATTATAATTTATTTCTTACCCCAGGCATAATAATCTTCTCTATATCTCCAAAGATGTTGTCCCAGCTGTCTGGGTCCATCGGGGCAGAATCTGGCAGCTGAGCTCTCATGTAACCTGGCTGTACATCAGGAGTCACCCGTCTCTCTCTCACATTGCTCAGGTACTGGCAAATGTAATCCACCATTTCTTTCCCTGGAAGAAGCAAACCAATGCTTTGCTTTGAGTTTAGACTGCAGATAAACCGATTATCACGACTAGCACTTCATGCAATCTGTCACTGGCATTTGACAGGGCTTGAAATACTGCTCCCAGGATAGCCATGGGAACTAAAACACCAAACAGCCCACAGCCCCACCGAAGCCCCACTTATCCTATGCACAAGTACTTCAGGAGATTCAGAAGCAAGGGATCCAGCACATCCCTCAGTCTCACCGCTTCTAGTTCTTATCATACCTGAACTGCAGAATGGAGCAGAAACATACAAGAAATTCGTGTAAATCTCATGTTGCTAGCTTGCAGCTACAGAGAAGACCGAATTTAAAAGTCCATTTTACCACATCCATTAACAATTTTGAAATAGATACAGAATTTACAAAAAAAAATTAGATATGAATTTCTGTTCAACATTCGATTCAGACTAGTCCTCTGAGTCTTAGCTTAAGGCTATATGAATCATCAGCAAAAATAATACTTGTCAGCATTCCCTGAGAATAAACTCATCACTTCGCTCATTTAAGAAAATACAGCCATATTCCATAGCACTAGTCACAATTCACTGTATCATGAACCAGTCTCACAAATTAATGTTCCTGCTTATCTGGGAACACACACACAAAACCCCACACATGGGAGCTGTATGACCTTCTGAAGGTTTCCGATTATTCGGAGTGAACATCATTCTACAGAAGAGACGGGGCGGCAATCAGGAGACCTGAATTAATCTCTGGCTCTGTGACTAGATGATCTAGGGAAAGTTACTCAACCTTTACACCTTACCTGTCCCATCTAATAATTTAGGGACTCAGCTTCTAGAGCAGGCTTCATAGGGACGAAACGGATTCCTGGGGTTACTTCATTGTCATTACTCAATAGCTCAAATATATCTTTAAAATATGATCATGGGTACAGTTACAGTCTGTTTGATTAGTGAGGTGATATTTTCTTAACTAGAGATGAAGTGAAATTGCATTCACAAAAATTGCCATAATGCCTCATGCTTCCATGTTATTAAGGCATAACTCCTTTTGCATCCTCTGAAAACAACTACACAGCTCCACGCCTAATCTTTCTCCACTTACTAGGCAATTTTCTCCAGCCATGGGACCAAAGTTCGCTCCCCATCTCCAGAACTGCACCAGTATCAGTAAAGTTTCATGGTATCAGCCAAGGAAGAGCCATAGTACATAGCCCCTTCACATGTTTATTCAGAATCAGTTTTGGAGCTTTCCCACAGTATTTTAAATGAGAGATCAAAAAGCCTAACTCAACCACTTACTCTAACTCCATTAAATCAAACTCAGCCCATGGATATATTATCGTCTCAGCCCCAGCAGATCTAAAGCCTCAGGGACATGTGTCGTTAAAAAGTACACAGCCCACCCTCATTTCTGGGTACCATTCACAGCCCTACAACAGTTCTTCCCCATGGGCAAACGCTACCTACTTCCAAGAGCAGAGGATCACTCACCTCTCTGTCTGTACTCCTCAGGCTCCATACCGACTCCTTCTAAAAGCACCTCTTCAGACTTGGCCCGCAACCCTTCAGTGAGCTGTGGACAGTTCAGTCTGGTGCCCTGCCAGCTGCTCATGCTTTATAGCTCTTGTTATCTCAGACTCAGGCATTCTGGAAAAGGTTTAACGTAGGCAGGTTATTGGTGAGTGTTTATCTAACTCCTCCCAACTGAGGGCTTTTAGTCTCTTGTATGTTCTCATCTCTGCTCTTTTGATGTGTAAGACAGTACATCTCTGAAATGAGCTGCCTCTGCTCTGCCCCAAAATGGGACTGCCTTTCCCATCTTGAAAGGATCTTTCAGAAGTCTCACATTAATCCATCATAAATACAAGACACATTAACATCAGACTCATGGGAGAGGAAGCTCAAGAACTTCCAAAACCAAATAAAAGCAGCTGTATTACTTTTGCACACTGAAACCAGCACTAGCAGTAGTCATTGTAACAAAGGGATGAGTATGTAACAAATTTGATACTGCAGTTCTAAGTGGGGACTTTTTAAAAATAAAAATACAGAAATGAGTTTTACCGAGAAGAGCATCCCAATTCATCAGTCCCTCACTGATGGAAGGAAAGGCAATACAGTCGTTACCAGTCCCAGAGCTGCAATACAAAGCAGTGATCCTCTTTATGGAAATTCTGCCCTTCCAGATCAGACCAGGTTATATTGCACAGTTACACTCCTCCACTGGTATCACCTTAGACTGCTGAGCTGGGAAAACATATCTTTGCACATCGTGCTTGCTTTTCTCACATATGATACGCATAAGCACTGGGATATGACCTTATATTTCCAGAATTCCTCCAAGTCCTCCACCTGGATTGTTCTCGGTTTGGAAGAATGGCCACAGAGTCCCCCTTGTTCCAGTTTTAGGGACTGAAAACACATCCTGACCTGTTTTGGCAGCACTACTTTTGACACTATTCAATGTTGAGCACTAACCGTCTTCATCAGAAGGAACTCACTCTACACTGATACCAGGCAGTCCTGGGGAAAAAGAGAAGTAGAACTTAAAGATCTTAATGGTCTAAATAGACTAAACACTAGAAATAGAAATTGTTATGTAAGATAACATATGCTTGCCTTATTTTTGCTATTCCTGGGGCTCCTGCTTACAGCAAGCCACTGTTGGAACAGGATACCAGGCTAGGCAGCCCCTTAGTCTGGTACATTGCAGCAGGCTCTCTGTTCTCATGATACAAAAGGGAACTGGCTGTCAGAGAAGCTTTGACTTGCTGCCTCATGTACTACAATGCAGTCTGAACTCTTTCATTATTCTAATAAGTAGTTACTGCTTCCTCCACAGCGTACTTTCTACAGAACAGTGTGAAAACCATTCCTAGTTTCTGCTGTGATTAGATACTTGAGAAAGAACTGTTTCAGAGATACAAAGATACTCTGATACACACGCAGATTAATATACTGAAATAAGAAAATAAATTGATAAAAAAGGCATTGAAAGAAGAGTGCAAAAAGAGCACACAGGAACATATCGTATGCATATTCATTTGCTTTATCTCACATTTCCCTGGAAACATCAAGAAAAAATTAACAAGATGCCCCCAATACTTAGTATGAATTTAGGAACCTCTCTTGACTTTACTGTAAACGCTACCATAAAGGGGAACAAATAAAGTGAGAAAGGGAATGGCCTGACCAAGTCAAAGAGAACTTAGTTCTCAAAAACTGTGACTATAGCTCATTACAAGTAACTGATACATTATTTTAAATAGGAAGCATGCCTGTTCAAAGAAAGCTGGCAGCTAATTACATTTTTGATTTCAGTTCGGAACAGCAAATAAGGAGCAATATTTTCAACAATGCTTTCAGAGCTGAACTACACAATAAATATTCCACATGACATATATCCTACGTCTTTTGCTCAAAGCTGATAGTTTGACCAGGTTGGTCTTTCGTTCTGTACAGAAGAGAACAAACAGCAGGTCCTGTTTGGAACTAGAATAAGATAGGTGATAACACATTACAGGTAGGGTAAATATTACTAGAGATAAATGTATTTTTGTTTTAGCTACCCTGCACTTGGAATGATTTTGTTACAGACCGTGAGGAATAGAATATTTGCTCACAGGAAGCAGAACGAATAGAAAGGGTTCTCTTCATTGTTTGCTACAAAGGTCCGTGCTGTAAAAACCGTGGGAAATTCTCCATTTGGACATGACCATTACCACTATCACCACTCAGGCTAACGCTGAAGTTCTTATCGTTATTAAGAGTTCACACAGATTAAACTGTAGTTAAGTTTGTGGGATGTGAGGACACAAATGTTATTTTGATCACAGAATAATTCAGTTGGAGAAATGTCTAACCAGCACATTTAACTTGACTAATTTTTTCCTGCTTTTACTAGCAACATAATGGATAATTATTAAGAAAACCCTAAAATACACTAGGTTTCCAATTAGTCACTGCAGAAGGCTTGCTTCAAGTTCTAGGACAAACTGAGTACTATTACATACTCGGAAAACAATCTAAAAACCACCACCATAGATTTGCATTGCTACCATCTCTTGATTATTTTCAGGTCCTAATTTACCAATTTGGATCATATTTGCCAACTTTACATCAATATTAGGCTTTTTTCATAACTAACAATTCTACAACCTCACATCCAAGTTTGAAGGAGAAGGATTGATGTTGTTTTGTATAATGCGATTCTGTGCCCACTCTTCCCTCTTACCTTTGTGGTATTTTCTCAGCCTAACACTGTTTTTCCATATTCTTTTGACGCATCTGTCTAACACATCAGTTTTGACCTTCCAGTGCAGATAAAAACAATTGAAATGGAATTGATTCTACACTACATATATGTGGAAAAGATATTTAATTGTAAAATAGAAAAAGTAGGCCAGAGTACAGTTTTAAGGGTAATTCTTCTGTATACAGTATAGATAAACTAGACTTTTTGCTTAAGTTTATATAAACAATTCCATAAAAGCAGTGAAACATGGAACAACAAAGCAAAGCACAAATAGTTCTATCTTACAAAAAAGGAATCTGCACAGTAGTTCAAAATGTATGTAACACAGCACTGAACAATCTTAAGGCAGCTCAGTCTAAGCACAGGACTAGAAGCCAGGAACTCCTGAGATCCATTCCCAGGTCTACCACAGATTCATGTGGTCTTGGGCCAATTGTTTAACACTCCCTGTGTTGCGCTTATACCAGTTATAAAATTGAGACAATAACACTCACTCACCTGCCTCAGGCAGTATAGTAAGGGTTCTTTAAAAGATTTTACAATGCTCTGAAGATGTTTTATATAAATCTTAAGTATAATATATCACTGCACAGACACACACAAACACAGTATCACAGTGAAGAACAATGATGCCAGGTAAGAGCAGCATCACTACAACATAAAAAATTCCTTGTCCAATTGCATAATTAAAACAGAAAAGTCTGTTTAGAAAATGCATCAATGAAATAATGTCAAGGCTATTGGGGAAAACAGATCAACAGAATATTCTAAAAGAATATTCTCTTTGTGTTCCAGTGGAGACATTCTTTTCTACTCATTACCGAATTTTAAAATGTTTGTATGTGAAAACTGTAAGACACAAAATTTCAATGCCTCCACTATCAAATTTTGCTTGTTATGTAAATTAGGATTTTCTGTTTTGTTTTGATTACAAATTACATTCTTTCAAGAAATATACCATCCACAATAAAACTGCCTGCTAGCTTACTTCAAATGACCTATAGGCTAAACATTTTTCTCATAATTTTTCCTCATCTTTGCTGAAAAATACTTATGCTAGATGTATGTGTAGAAATTATAAAAACATGCAGCATATGTACAAACTGAAAAGTTTAAAAAATATTAGCTTCATATACAGGTAAATCTACTTGGATATATTTGAAATTAAATATAAAAATTTCACCGCCTAAAAAAAACCCAAAAAATGGTTTTCAGAGAATCTGAGACAACTACTTAAAGCTGTACAAAGATTTCCACCTGGAAATGACTTATTCAGAGAAGTTTAAGTTGTTACCATGTAGAAATAACTGTTAATTCATTTTGTCACATAATTCATTTTCAATTTGTCAGCTTAAATCAACATCACCCTTAAAACTGTCCTGTTTTTCAGAAGTTAGATTCATACTAAAATCAAAAATTTCACAAAAACATTGGCTTCTCATGTTTCTGGATCCCTTCAAAAAGATTTATCAACTTATTTTGAAACTGTAAAAAAAACAACTATTTACAGTATTTCATTTTAAATACTTTTCACAATTTCTAAATTCAGAATTTTTATGTTACAAGAAATTCATCAGAGCTCACGGCTTAAGTCCAGTTATCAACTTGTAGCATCTTCTCTATCATGTAATCCTGTGTCTGTACCTATACAGTGTACAGTTCAAGATTGTACTGCAGGTTTTTGAAAGTAACAGGCTTTGCAGTATGTTCTCGTTTATTAAACAGCTTCTTTATTAGTCTGGAGGCGGTTCATTGCCTCTAACTTCTGCCGATAGGCCTCTGCTTCTTGCTCTTTCTTTAGAAGCTGCTGACGATATTTTTGTGCTTCTCTGTTTGCCTCATCCAGCTGCTTCTGAAGAGTTTCTCTTTCCTATTAAAAACAGAACCAGCAATATTTTGTCAAATATGTATTAAATGCAAGTTAAAATGGCAAATACTTTTTCTTTACATGCAGGTTAAGTGTTAGGGCATCACGTAGAAATTGTTCAGTTCTTACTTGGGCAAACCTATATGAATGCTGCTCAGTAAGTTAGACATGAATCTTGACACAATTTCTCACAGTAAGACTTGAGGTCTAAATATAGTAAAACTGAGTTTCTTTAGCTGCAGAGATAAGCAAGTCTTCAAAGAAAAACGGTGCAGTACAAAAACAGACAGTGATCAAATACTAACATGACATAGTATCATTTTCCCAATGATTCAATTCCCTGTGATTTTTTTAAATCAACTTCTAATAAGAATGGAATCCAATCTAACAGGACTATCAATTTCCATTGTATTTCTGATCAGATCGTACTGTCTGTTGCAAAAACTGATACCTATCAGCAGTGTGCACTGGAAAGTGACAGCTACTTACTAACTGGAATATATACATACGTAGTTTCTTAAATGAAGTCATTTAAGTGATCGATACCATGCAATGCAGAGGTATAACAACATCCCCAAGGACACTGCAGATTTATGAATTAACAGGTATTTAGTGAGGTAAGCTTTTTGAACCCAAGAGGACTAACTTATGCACCATTCTGCATACAAATCATATGGGGATGGCTATAACATGGCTTCCAAGCAAAATTATATGGAAAATGCCACTTCCTACGAAGCTTCCACAGGAACTACGGAGAATGTATTTCTATCTGCAGTGACATCGATACTATAATTTTGTTTGATGCTGTACTGAGCCTAATTGAAAAAGCAATTTGCTTGGAAAAACTGTTTTGTTTTGATCTTCAACCAAATACTATTTTATTAAAGTAAGTGTATCATATTTTATGAGTAAGGTAGTCTTTGATTTCACATCATTTTTTCCACTGTAGCTGAAGTAGCCACAGGAAGGAGGCTGTCAGAGAAGCAATCTATTTCCCACAAAAACAAAACTGTCAAAAACTGAGACCCAGCAGAAGTTGCCTTTTCACCTTATCCCCATCTCAGCAGTTCAGCATCACATTCCCATTTAATACCTCAAACAGTTGTTCAACGTTTCTCCCCCCACCCCCAGAACAGCATCCCTATTCTTCACCTCTTTGATACACTCACGTATTTTCATGATCAGAGCCTGAAAATACAAAATACTCTGCCTCCCTTCTACTTGCTACAGTTCTCAGTACTTGTCACAGCCACATTTAGCAGTCACATGCTGTGCTGAATGTGCTGAAATACAATGACATAGGTGATCTGATCATTGCTAACAGCAGCATCTGTATATCAAAAACAACAGCTGAAGGAGCAGTATTATTAAGTTTAGAAAGACTAGCTATAAAACAGAACAGCGTTAACTCTGTAAATGAAACCTGATTTTACACAAGGTTTTAAGAGCTAAAAGAAGCTAGCATTCATGGATTTGCTTCATTTGGAGCATATGCTCATAAAATGAGAGCTCATCTGATCTTGTTGCTTATTTGAAAAGGATGTTCAGCCTCCATCTCTGAAAATTTGGATTCTGCTTTTTAAGTAACATTATAAGTGGCCAACCCATGTAGCTACTAGAGTGACCAGTGCCAAATGCTAAGGCAAAATGAACGGTGGAGCCTACATCTCACAAAGGATCTGAAATACACCAGTGTTGTTCCAGCACCAGTCCAACCAAAACATACTGCTATTTCTGTAATTATCGATGTAATTTAAGCAGAGCCAACAAAGCTTACATAATACAGCCTTGGGGAGTACTAAGTTGGGGAAAAGTTGCTACAGACAATTCTTAAAGGAGTAGTCAAAACAGTGGATCCTGCTACACATGCAAAGTGGGCCTTCCCTCTTGTGAGCACTGAGCTCTGGCATAATCTGAGCTGAGCACTATCTATCTCACAAATTTGTCACACAATTAAATGTCCTACTGTCAAGAAGCAGAGCTGGTCTACTGGGCTGCAGAAGGGTGAGAACCAGCAGCAGCTCATTGGCCAGAGGCTCTGCAGCACATTACAAAAAACAAGGCACTATCACTACTGCAGCCACATGCAGACTGTAAGCACTCATGGGCAGAGATCAAACTCAGAACAATTCTTGTGAGCACTTTCCACAGAAGGGAGAAATAGAGATGTACAGCCACATTGGGTGTAAGCACATTAAGAAAAGGATGGACAAAAGGAGAAAAAAATGAGTCTCAGTGGCAGAGACGGTAAGATAAAACCAGTAACTATCAGGCAGACTAGCAACTCAAAGCATGTAGATTTGTCAGAGAACACACACATATAGTTTTCATACAGACCTAGTCTTTATGTAAGCAGAATAAGCTGAAGAACTGGGGCCAAATATACTAACTATGGAAGCGGACAGAAACCAACGCTTCTGGAGGAACATTACAGACCTACTGTGGACTGAACAGTGAAAACTGGTTCCTTAACTTTGTCATCTAAGATTAAGGACGACTATAACTGGGGTCTTAATTTCAACAAATCTAGAAAACGTTCTTAGGGCACTCTTCAGAACACAAGAGAAAATGTTTTAATTCTCTAAAATCCTTTTCTACCATATAAAAGCTTATACAGATAAAAATCAGGTTAGAGAAGTTTCAGTGCTCTTAAGGAATCTTCCATTTTATAAGGGAATTTTCTTTATTACATACAACTTTCCTCAACAGTCTACATATTGAAGATAGAGGTACCTATAATTAAAATATAATTAAAATTACCAAGCTAAGCAGGAAAAAGCAGGAATGTGAATTCACTAATACAATTCATTTACAAACAAAATTTTTTAGTCTAATTGTCCTGGTTGTTTCTAAAGCATGTCACCTTTTCAACATGCAACAAGAAAGTAACATTCAAGAATGAAAATACAATTCACTGTATGTTAATGAAATATGCATGAAAATGAAAAACAGACCATCTGCATGACAGTGTTTTTTTGCTGCCATCATATGTTTAATTAAACATCACACAGCTTAGGAAGACTGCTATCCCTCTCGAAAATGAGCTGCAATGATTGAATTTAACAGGCAAATGAGAAAGTCAAAAAACATCACTACAGTATTAATTATTCACAATATTTTCACAAGAAGGTTTGTCACCTCACGAGTGGGAGGGAGTTCAACTTAGATTTTCAAACTACAATTAACTGTTTGTACACTGAGTTTAAAGCATCTGAAGACAGCATTCTTTGCCTCAAATCAAGTCTTTATAATGAAATAAAGGAATGAATCACCGATGAGGCAAAGAAACCAATCATCAGTAATAAAGGTTTTCCACATCAAAAAATTATTTTGAAGTGGGAGGGGTCCCACTCCCTCCATATCCAGATATATACTTCTACTATGATAAACTTGGAAGTAAACTGACTTCCCGTGCACTTCCTTAATGCCCCAGTTACCAAAGACAGGGAGCACCACACCAAGGCTCTGGAAGTCAACCGGCCTCTACACAGGGGCAGAGGTCTGTATGTGTATTTCCAGTTGTATAATCAGGGACAAGGTCAGTCATCAAAACTAGCACTTAAAGGAAACAAATAGAGTCCTTCATTTTCACCAGTTACTTTTAAAATTCTATACAAGTATTTAAAATATCTAATTGAAGTTGGCAGTCCCCTTAAAGAATAATTTGCATTATTATACCAACTATCTGTAACTAGGAACAGGTCAATTTATTCCTTAACCAATCTGGATTTTTTTTTCCCCCTTTCCCTAACAATTATTATTTAAGGAAAAGTAATTTCCTGTAGCAATAATTCAGGCAGATGTTTAAAAGTGTGAACAAAAAAAAAGTTTTTATTGTAACAGTCATACAATTTTAAAAAACGCAGCAAGAAAATTTTAACTGTCATGATAATCTGTAATGACCACAAAGCTGCAAAGGCCAAAAGTATTTGATATGACAACTTAAGGACAGAGAAAGTCAATGATGAAAGGTGGTAATTATTGTTACTAGACATGGACAAGGCATAGCACACACTGTACAATAAATAATATTCAATTGCGCACAAATTGTTATTCAATAATGTGAACAGAAGTCAGAGAATACAACCTTTGATAAATGAAGTAGCATGGAATTGACAAAATGAGAACTCACAGCCTAGTCAAGCCTGACAGCAATTTTCATAAACTTTTGACCACAACTAGTCAGCACAGTTAGAATTAACATAGAAGGGGATTAGATGGTTGACCTATTGTTGTAATATTTTTAAAAAAAGCTACAGTTTTAAATTGAACGGCTGTATCTATTCATCATATATGAAAAGCCCTCTTAATGTTGATAGGTCATCTGTATTGTAATTTCAAAAGACATTATGATGCAAAGATATGTAATAGAAAACTGCTCCAGAATTAAAAAGGAAAAAAAAGAAAGATAAAAATTGACAAACCCAGAATCTTACTGTTTCATATTGCCATTAACAGTTATCTAGTTATCATGAATGGTAAGGAAACATTGCTAAGAATGTGATCTCACAATCAGGACAAGCATATGGCCATAAAACACAGATGAGGGGACAGTATTCTCATTCACTGCTATCACGTCAAGTTACGTGATAATATGTTATCAGTATCTAGTTTTAAAAGCTAGCTAGTGATCTTAGAGCGGAAAAAAATGTTAAACTACCAAAAACTTCAACGAATGTTATTTTCATGTGCATGACCAGAGGATGAAGCAAAGGGCACTCCTGTATTCTTTTTACAACAACCTTGTAACAGATAAATTTCAGTAACAGGGGAGACTGAACAAGTTATTGTATCACACTCTTCATTCTTCTGTTACACAGAAACTTAGCTTTAAAACAACACCAAAAAGCACAACCACATATTCAGTGCTGCACACTCTGGTTAATACACATCACGTAAGAGACTCCTTACTTCTATTTCTGCAGACTCCACGCGATTTTCAACAATCTCAATGCACTGTCTCTTGACTGGCGGTTCTTCACTTATCACAGTTTCTTCAGCAATATCTGTTGCTGGAACTGTTAATACTGAAAACATTTGTACATATAAATACACTTTAGTTCAAACAATATTTGCACAATATAAAACTCAGACAGATAATTTTATTAACAGCAGTAAAATGCAAAGTCTTTCCCTTAAAAAAAAAAAATGCAACTCTATACAAGTGCATTATATAGCCAGCTCTACAAAAGTGACTTACAAAGCCAGTGCAGAGAAAATACCCTAAAAGCTTTAGCTATTTATATGCTGCTGAAGAATGCTTTCTGACAACTAGCTGTACTTGTTCATACACATGGTGGACAAAATCATTTGTCTCCAATGTACAACTCTTCAAGCTTCATACTTGGAATCCCCATGAAAAAAAGAGAAATCACTTTTGCCTAAATAGCACTCATTGGCAGAGCATCTTGAAAAGAAACCATCCAGAACCCACACTTGCCACAAAACAGCACTTGTTACACTAACAGCTTCCACAAACAAAGTACATAGGGCCCAAGAGGGACAATTTTTGTCATCCTGGCTTCACTGGTTCTGAGACTGACCCCTTCCAAAACCCCAGACTTACTGAGGGCAAAGCAAGCATTTACCACTTTGCCCCTGTATGTGCCATTTCTTACCCATACAGTTTAGTAATTCTTTTGTTCTTTCTCCTAATGCAGAAGCTCAGCTGACACATGGCAACTCACTGAACTGCCATAGCTCGTATGTCTGAGCCTTCTGCAGTGAAAGGATTCAAAAGTGTATTCAAACTAATTACCACACAGATTTCCAAGCTATTTGCATCTAACAACTTATTACTATACATAAAATGGATTCTCAAACTGTGCAAGTTTCCACCTACCTTGCTGTCCATCTGGCATGGTCACGATGATTGGCTGCCCTATTCCACTGGTTGGAATTGAATGCAGATTACCAAGCTGAATGCCATCTGTAACTATAGTAATAACTTGCTGACCTCCAGAACTGACAACTTGCTGAATAGCACCATCCACAGATTCTGCAGTCACAACTTCTTCTGTCGCCACAACTATCAACAGATTAGCAAAGGAACTAAGTCAATTTATAAGTTAAACTTTATGATTTCAAATGCATTTTGCTAAAGCCAAGGAAGAATTTCTTCCATGTCATTTCAAAGGTGATCCTCCCCCAAATTAATGCATTACTACACATTATGTCATTAATGTAAAAATTTCACCAGGCCCATACAAAGCAATAACATTTTGAAATATATATGCAATTCTGTTCTGTTTTACCTTGCTCGGTATAATCTATTTTTATTTAGTAAGTTTCTTAATATACACACCCCACTCAAAAAAGACTACTTGGGTTCAGTGTTAACATGGCATCAAGAGTTGTTTTAAGAATACAAATAATTTTTTGCAACGTACACAGAATTCAGCATTCAGAACAACAACACATACCACAGCTTGCACTACACACCGTAACTGAGGCCTTACACTACCACCCTTATTTTCTTAAAACATGATACTGAGACAAAGAGCAAGATCACTAGGAACACAATCAAAGAATCTCAAGCACTTTAACTCTGTATTTTATTTTCAATTTGTAAGGTAAAAGCAAAGCCTTTGATTTAAATAATAGACATTAGAGTGCTTCCCATCTACAGAGATGGAATTAAACCCCTATAGGCTGTGTTGTGATGCTTCAGATGAGAGAAGGTAGATAAAACCCTGAAGCTTTCATCTTTTAAATTAATTACAACATACACACAGTCACTCTGTAGTTCAAATGACTGCAGTCATTGCCCTCTGAAGATCTTTATGTTCAGAGATTACTGTCCTATAGCACTGCTTAAATATTCAGAGAGTGTTTGTTCCGTACACCAAAACAGTAAGTTGTACATGAATAAGTGGTACTGTATTGAACTTGATTTGGCTTCCAAGTAAGGACGTTGAAGTAAGAGACTACTGTGACAAAGAATTCCAAGTTGCAACTGCCAATACTAGCTGCTGTGGCAAACAGCTCTGATCTTTCAGTTTCAAACTCAACGCTGGGCTTTCCGTTCTGGAAGGAGACATTAGGACTTCTGCATGAGACCTTAGAATAAAAACCTTTGAGATTTTGTCTGAAAACATATTTATGGGAGTATTTTTCGTTAACATGAATAAAGTCCTTATTCTTTCTTCACTCTTTTTATTTATATCCCTATAAACCTTAATTATCACACAATTTCATATGATAAATGAAACTTTAATTTAAAACAGAAGCACTGATATATTCAAGAATTTCTAAATTAATGTGTGTTATTTTCTTCTGCAGCACGCACAAGGGAGAACTCCTGCATGCAGTGAGATACGCCTTGTTCCACTACAGCACACCAAATATTGCATTCCAAATACACACTTTAAACCAGGCACTTCTCTAAATTTTCTCCACTCAGAGCTCCATACACACATGAATCGTATTAGCACGTAACATTCATCTTCTCATACACACTTCACTTGAGTAAAAACTAACACAAGCATGATTCTACTCAGCTACAGTGAGTAGCATATTTCTTTCTTTGATTTTACAAAATTAGAGTGTTTTTAACTGTAAGCCATGAGGAACTAGAGGGAAGAGATCAGAGAAAAGTTCACCTGGAACGGAGAGAAAAATCTAGAAAGGAACAACATAAACAACATAAAAGGCAGAACCTAATTGCTCTATCCAAGCTTATACAACCTTAAATACAGGAGGCTAAATAAAACCCAAAACCAGAATTTTCACCTCTACAATTTTAGGAAATGTAAGTGGACTGTTTTTATTTTATTTTATTTATTTATTTTTACAAGATGAGCACAACAGAGAGGGTACATGGCTTTGAGGTTTGTTTTTTTTTGTGTGTGTGTGTATGTTGGGTTTCTTTTTTTCACTTGAACACACTTACTGTTGATGCACAGTAATGAAAAGCTGCTTTTGTATCCTTTATAAGCTGTTAAACGGGTAAGATTCCAGGAAACCATTTACTGTAAGTAAGATGCTGCAAGACTGCCCATGCTTCTGCATAAAAATCAAAGTACAAGAACTGAACTACACAGGAGGGTTAAGTATGATGGACGTTGCATTACTGAAGGTGAGAAGCTACTGCATTAAAGTTTGAAGTGTATTTCTTCCTGCCTGTCATCACCTGCCTACACTCTAACAATGTTTTATCTTCAGTGGTTTGCTGACATGTAATGTCGGTTACAGCAGGGCACTGCAAGGGTAGGCCCATGAAACATGAGAACACTCAGCTACCAAAGTCTATCTACTACTAAGTTCTGGGTACACATCTAATACTGCATAATCCTACACAATCCCTTCTCTCAAGTTTCTCTCTCCTACAATTAGATCTGAGTTTCACTGAAATACATGAATTGATTGAAAACATCATCCGCTTTTTCTGTAATGAAAGGCATCACATTTTGGTTTTGAATCATCCACTTCACTTGCAATATATAAATGTCATAGAATAGTATAGCTGCACTTAGGCACTGCTCTAAGAATTAGAAGAGCTGGACTATGCAGAAATTCTGCAGGACTTCAAAATACTTGGAGGTGACAACTCGGATATATGTTAGGATGCAGCTGTCATGCCAGCAAGTCTGGGAGTCCTTCCACCTCCAGTGAAAGCTGTGTCCTTAAGAATGATGTCTATTGCAGAGCTGAATTCTGTGAGAATTAAGCACCAAAGATTTTGGCCTCACAAAGTATCTCATTGGGGGCCATTTCCTATAACTTAGCAGAAAGAAGCATTCAAAGGAAGCAGTCTCAGACCAAATGCAACTAGACTGCACGTAGACAAAGATGTGAATTCAATCTCCTGAATTATGCTCTCTTTCAGCAAGAATGAACGTTAATAGCATTAGGCTGACAAATTTCTGACCAGATGTGGTCAGAAGTCTTATTAAGCAATAGTTGTACACATGTATCTACCAATCTGTTGGGTGAAAGAAAAGGAAAGTTTTTGTTAACATTGGAAAAAAAAAGTCCTTACTTCTGCATGAACTATATCACAAAAAACCCCAGTTATGTACTTTGTTTTAGTTTATTAAAGAAGATAAGCTGTTAGTAACATGGCTTTCTAACCTGGTGTTTCTGAAGAATTAGACAACGGTGCTGATGCTTCCGCTAAAGCCGCTAACGTGGCTAACACCGACGTTGATGAATTTCCAAACTGCACAGCAGACACTCCTGTCTCATCTAGAAGGAGGAAAAAAAGTTAGTTGATATTTTAACAGCCAATGAAATCCCATTTACATTTTTATTGTACTGAAGTTTCTAATACACACTGTTCTCGGCAACTTTCTGCTAAACCAAAGTGCTATTCTGAAAGCACGTTTGTGAAATAAATACAACTGATAAAAGAACTGCCTTCATAAAGATAAATTAAGTACTTAGGTATTTACAACACATAAGGAACACTGAAGAGTTATATGTAAGTACTCTATTCTTACCATTATTTTTCCTAAAGCCTTTTCACTGAATGTAAAATCCTAGCTATCCTATAGGCAACTAAATATCCATTCCATCTGATGTATTTGCAGAAGATACCAGACCTGTTAGGTTCACCACCCCTCCAGGTCCAATGATGAACTGTGGTGTTGCTGCATGTATTGTCACAGTATCCGGACTCTCTGGATTCGTATTGATTTGGTTCTGCATTGCAATCTAGGAGACAAAGGTAGTAATATCATTCCAACTGTAGATACAAAGAATTATTTACCTTCTGAGAACTAGAATAATTGAATATTACACACAAACAGGGAGGATCTCCCTAGTTATATCCATGCAATAAACACACACAGTGTCACATCCTGTGCTCTGCTAAACACATCAGAAACATTTTTTGGCTGAAATCTAAAGACAAGCATGTTGCTAAGTATGTTAATATTGGCAATATGGCAATACGTTAAATTTTACAGCTATATTAAAACCTTAGCTGATCACACATGTAAACAAGTACTTTGCTATAAATTCCCTTATCATCACGAATTAAAAGTTACCTGTAATATTTCAGCAAGGTCTTCATTTCCATTGTCTATTGCAATGTCCAATGCAGTTTTGCAAAATTTGCTCTGAGCATGAACATCTGCTCCATACTTTATTAAGAGTTCTACAACTTCTTGGTGGTTATGTTCAGTAGCCCAGTGAAGTGCAGTCATTTTGAGCATGTCCTTTGCATTGACATCGGCACCGTGCTACAAACAAGAACATTGAGTAAACTATGTCATTAGAAGTAAATGAATTAAATAATGCCACTCATGAAACAAAGCCCAAAATTGTCTCTCTCTAGCCGTAGTGTCCTGTTACCTTTCAAGAAAACTATAAATGTATAAGGTCTTCAATCTAAGTACCACATGTTATTGACCTCAAAGGACTGAATACTCCCCAAAACATAATCTTTCTTGGTTCTAAAAGCTGTTACTCACACGATACCAAGTTAGAAAGGAATATTTTTTGGAACTGCAATAAATAATTCACCTGAAATCATGATTTTAATTAATATTAAAATAAATTAAAACCGAATAGGAAAACAAAGCTCCCAATACATACAGTATAAATACAACGTTTTGATGTTAATTTCACAACTAAAAGGAAATCACACATTTTTATCACAAACCATTGTAATATCTCTGGCTCAGACCTTGTTTCAGCAGTTCTTACCTTAAGTAAGACTTCGACTATGCTGGCATGGCCTTCTGATGCTGCCATATGTAATGGAGTTCTGTCCACTTTTGTTCTGGCATCACGACTTACACCTGCTCGCAGCAACACTTCTGTCGTTGAGTAGTGTCCATACTGTGCTGCTAGATGAAGTGGAGATGTTCCCAACTGTAATTTAACAAAAAAAAAGTGGACTTTTAACAGATGTCAGTATGAAGTATTTCTTCTTATTCTGAAGCTATCAAACTCGGGTGTTAGGCCACCACTTCAAATTATCTTCCCTTGCAGCCACAAGGAAAGAAGCTATCAGGGCTTTCACAGAGTATAAGGAGGAAAAAAAGTTTAACTTTTTTTCAGTAATCACAACACACTAGAAACAGATCACTGTTTTAGATTTTTTCCTGTCTTTTTAAGGTGTGATGTTTCAAAGGGCCTAACCCTGTTTTTAGTATTGGTCAACATACCATAACATCCAATGGGACCTCTGGAAGTCATCTAACTCCAATCTCCTGCTCAAAACAGACTCAACTTGTCAGATAGGTGACCACACAGATTAAAGTTCTTAAGGGGTTGCAAATACCCTAAAGTTTTAGATACCTGCCTTAGTCTACATAACCTACTTAAAGCATAGGCACCTCAGAGCACCTATATCAGGAAACTCTCAAGTGCATGTATTAGGTAGCAGGGACTGCTGTCTTAATTCAGAACTCTTGCTATACTAAACATATAAACACTGTAAGTAGGATGATTGTTACTTCCCTTATTAACCACTCCAAAGTTCATTTTAACAGCCATCAGAAGGAACTTTTTCAGACTGTTACAAAATTTAGTAGAAGATCAGACCATATGAAGAAACAACGAAGTTTAATTTTGAATTAGACATCAAATGATGCGACCGCAAGATTTCAAAAAAGAAACTCCCAGGGCCAGCAATGTAAATGCTTATTTGTAATAATCCTGTTTTCTTTTTCAGGTGAGGGAAGTAAAAGAATTTACTGAACACTGCAAAAGTTTTCATTACCCAATCTGTGGTAAAAGGCGCTCCATTTGCCATCAAAATGCGAACTTCATCATCTTGTCCTGCTCGTGCAGCTTCTAGAAGTTTCTTTCCCAAATCTACTAGTGACATCTAGTGAAGGACATAAAGGAACATACAGAAAACAATATATACATAACATTAATACTGTTTTAAGTGCACAAATATGGCTGTAATGTCTTTTAATGACTATTTCTGAACTACTCTGAAAGTTCAAAAACTTTAAAGTTCAGACTTATAAGCTGGTATTTTAGCCATGACCTTGCTTGACTGCAAGAAGCAGACTGATTTAAGAATTACTTTTGTCAGTCAAACAGAACTGACATTGGGGTGAAGATTTCCGTATTACAATGCTGTAACCATAGCAGCCTCAACATTATATCAAAGCAAAGTTAAACTGGACTAGCTGCATATTTCTTAAAAGAAAACGTGGTTCAGCAGCTCTCACCTGCTACCGCAGCCTTCTGTAGCTTTGTCCAGCTTTCAAAAGGTACTAAGTCAGAGATGCCATGCCACATGTCCAAAGACACTACCTTCACTTATCCAAAATGCCTATATACATTTAAGAAATTCAACTATGCAAATGCATTTAGATGGATAAGAATACAGCACCTTTCTGGCATCTTGTCCATAACTATCATTCATTTTGTTCACCTTAAAATAATTTCTGTATTCCTTGATAGAGCACAAAGCAATAGGCACATATTTTTGTGCTATCTGCATGAGACACACAGACTAAAATATCACCCTGAACACAAATGTTACTACCTCCATCAGCTGCCTACAGCTACTAAAAATGTGCTAAGTTTGTAGACTTGAGACACTGGCTGGAAAACCTTCGTGTCATCTTCAGGTAATCTCCTATCTCCCTTTAAAAAAAAAAAAAACATGTAAAAGATGTGTAATTTAGAGCATGTAAAATTATATATAAACAAAAGACACCTATCTACATTCCTATTGCATCAAAGATTTAAACCCACTCTGCTTCACACTTGCTATTAAATATGCTCAATAATAAAATTTAGAACTAAATCGTAACTCATGCTACTAACCAGATTATTAAACGTTCAGTCCTGTCTCTATGCTTTCCACTACCAGGATGTCAAGAACAGAATTACTTTCATCAATTTGCTTTCCAGTCACAACTAAGAGTTAAGCCTTGATGACTAATAACGGCAGCAACAAGGCCGTGCAGCCCATCTCCTATGCAGTGTCAGTGTATGAGTGTATGTCAGTTCAGAAAGAAATCCCAACAGGATCATTTTTAATCTCTTTTCTTAAGCCTACACTTCTATCACAAAACCACCTTATTTAGAAAGTTCTCTGCACCTGGGTCAACTGGCAAACTGTGTGTGGCGTGTTGCTAAATGAGCTGAAAGTTATTGATTTTGGAAGGAACGAGAAAGCAGGAAGGGGGGAAAAATACTGCAAACGCAGAATTCCAGCATGTATCAGTAGAGCCACAAACGAGAGCACAACTGACTGCTGGCACCAATATTCCCTCCACAAAGATAATACTCCATTTACTTCCATCCTAGCACACAAGCACATTTTGACTTAGCCAGCCAGAAAAGGAGACGGGAGCAGGAAGGTGGCAAGGGCAGGCCAAATACAGACAATGGGAAAAGGAAGGAAAGAAGGAGCACACGGTCAGGTGCAGAGGAAGGGACAAGCAGCTGGCTCTCTGCCATGAAGAGAAAAAGCAAAAGAGAAACAGGAATAAGAGAAAAACCTACTACTTGTCCCCGTTAAAGGGAGACACTAAGGGTAATGATACAAAACAGTAGGGTAGAGACAATGTTTGTCAAGTGCAGCAGTGAAGTAAAGGAGCAAAGTCTTCCCTCTATATGGCACCCTTTTTTTTTTCAGGGGTGTGAGGGATTGCAATTTAGGAAGGGAAAAAAAGCACACAAAGACTTTTCTGATGGTCTAATACCACATCAAGAACCTCAGAAGTGAAAGAAAAACTGTAACAATCCAAATTACTGAAGTTAGGAACAAATTCAGAAATACAATTCATTTTCCTTGTATCATCTATACTGGTAAAATTAACTGCAAAGCTGTTATCAAAGCTCTATACAACAAAAGCAGCAAAAAAAAAAATTCAATTACATTGGCCTGAAAAAGAAAGAAATGAAACGTTCTAAGGAAAGGAAAAAGAGGGACCTGGAAGATCATACATGATACGACCTCCATTACCGTGTATTTTTACATTAACTAACGCTCTCTTCGGTTGATATAAAGTGTTTGTGTTTTAAACTAGCACAAAACATCACATCAGTTTACATGTGTGTGTGATGTAGAACTTTAACTTCAGTTACGATGATAACATTTATTTCAGAAATGAAGTTTCAGATCTCCTAGAGAGCTTGAAAGCACACTCAGGCCATCTAGTGGAAGAAAACGACAGAACTAGCAGAGCTGCACGCTTGGACTCAAAAATAAAAATCACCTTGTACACCAATAGCACACTGCAGCCGCAAACGATGCCTTTCTGACAAACTACTTGGGCACGTTCAGCCACTTTTAACCAACCAATACCAGCATTTATGACATTTCTCAGGACTAATCAACCCCAAGCTGACCTACTTGGCAGACCCCTCCAAGGACCCATACAATAAGGTCAGCAACCCGTTAAGTAACAAACACCCCGCATTTTCCCCCAAGCTCTTTCAGTGCTAGTACCGGGACATGCCAAGGGTCTGCAGTATCACAATTTCCTTCTGCCAAAAGAATCCTTCGGCTGCCCCCTTGAGACCATTTTGTGGCACTACAACAGCACAGCGATACGATCAAAAGTTCTGGGTATAGCACAATAAAATATATTTTAAATCAAAATGAGATTTCCACTTCAAAGCAGCACTCGCAGGTAAGCACCGCTGCTGCTCCCTACAGTGATAGGAATCAAGTCCGCTGCATAGCGCCGGAGGGAGCTCTTCTGCAACCGGCATCTCCATCCAGCCCGGGCCACGCTCTCTAAGAGCAATCTTTCAGACACCAGAAGCATCAGTGGCTCTGAAATAGTCTTGAGACTACTGGATTTATTCTTATGGCAATCCGAGTACGTTTTCAGACTTGTAACAACTCTCATGCGCTGTGTGAGCAGAGGGGTTTGTCTACCACGGGGTAAATGGGGAAGAGCCTCTGCTGGGTTTGGGCTTCTCAGCATTCACTGCCTCCTGAACTTCCACACCGCGTTACTGCAACGCATTCTGCTGAGTGCCGTTAGCCAGGTGCCACAATTAACTGGTTATTAAATGTACATCAAGTTACTATTGCAATTTCACTTTGGTTCTAAAGGAAACCATACTGCTCTTAAGTATCCTAAAACTTAACTTAGATGTAGGCCTTTTACATTCTCTAAAGCTCTGAAGGTCACGTCGCTTCAGAGGGGTACACAACAGCAGCATCTTTCGGACCAGCGTGCTGTCCAGTGGGTGCCGGATCTGGCCTTTGCTCCCCTTCTGCCACTGTGGCACTGAGCATCAGCCGGTCAAAATCAACCGGCACAAAACAAATAGTTGTTGCAGAACACCTGCTAACGTGGAGATATCCCAGCTGCTGGTGCACTTCTAGCAAGGCATGCTCCTAAGTGAGACGTACTTACACGAGAACAGCATGAGTGCAGCAGTGCAATTTACCAGAGAGTCAAGTGAATCAATATACGCCACATCTACAATGACAATCTGTAATCACTTCTACAAACCCCAAGACAAGCGAAGATCTAGAAAATGGTAAGAGGCTCCCCCTACTCAAGTGGCACGCAGCAGGATTATACATGGAAGATAGCTTGAAACCCATCATTTCCGGCATCCATTTACACCCAGAAAAAGAAAGGCCTTTTCAATACGCCTTTTTCCTTTTCTTATTTCAAAAAATTCAACCTCCTTCCCCAGACCTGATCTTCAGAAATGTTTTTACCCCACTCATTTCAACGTTGCACAGTACCTCTCAAAACTGAGAATAGCAATTTCTAGTTAATTTTATGCGCCTACCCACACCACATAAAAAAAATATTTTTAGAATACAAAGTTTAAACAGTTAGCAGCAACTATTTAAATCTTTAATCAAGCATTCAGTTTTGATCACTATTAGAATTGAACTAACAGGTCCAACTCGTTTTCTTCTCTATTTTTCCATCAACAACCTGAGTGAACTTAGAACAACTCTTCTAACCCAACTTCTCATTTCAATTAGTTTTGTAACTTTTAAAGGAACTGAAAGGCCTGCATTAAACCTAATTGTAGAATCAAAGAATGCTTTGGGTTGGAAGGGACCTTAAAGATCACCTAATTCCAAGAAAGCATTCATTAATAGTAAAATGTTTTAATTTCAGTGCTTTCAGCTTTCCTCTAGATTGTGCTGTGCTCATTAAATTCCCCCTCACTTGTTTAAACAGAAACATCCCCTTCATGTTGGACCATGTCAGCATCAGATGAAAAATACCTAAGAGAACAGATCAGAAGAGCAAACACGTAGCTAGATAACTTTGTGGTGAATGTATTCAAGCCTGTATTTATGCAGGTCCATATTCCAATTCGGTTCATACATTAAATTAAATTAGTACCCAATCATCAATGTAATTCCATTAAACAATGCAAGCGTTTACAAAGAAAGTCTTGCCCTTAAGAAGAAGAGTAGAGATTTGGCCCCTATCGGCAAAATACAACATCTGCAGCATCTAAGAAATATTATTATGCAACAAGGGTGAACCACTGGCACCAAGATTTGGGTTGGCACTGCCAGCAAACTACAAAGCTTTCACAGATAGATTTGGCACTAGATAACACAGAGGTTATATTACAGCAGATAGGATTGAGATGCAGAGTATAAGGGTTTGTGATGTTGCCTTTGAACCATAACACAACCTCAGAGTCTGCCTCATTCATCAAAAATGGAAGAAAATACTTTGAAACAAAAATCACCAGTCTCTTTAATTAAAGCAACATTTTTATTATGAGGAATCTTTCTTGACAATTTCTTGCACACGGGTTGAAAAAAAAGAGCTCATAAAGAAACTGCTTTTAGGAAAGAACGTCGGTCTGGAGGGAGAGTCGATACCTAGTGTACAGCGATCATTAGGTCCTGCCACGTATGTTCTTAACCTTACTCACAGCAGATTTCTGTACCCCTACAGGCACCTCAACCAAACAGCTTTTAGTCTTATTAGCGCTTCAAAACTCAACAACAGTTCAAAAAAACCACTACGCTAAAGGCCTCCAATGGCTGCACTCGTAACTATCAGCACGTTTACCATGCGGCGTTCGCCGTTAAATAAAAACCACCTTAGCAAACAGGCTGAAGGCCTCCACGCAACCGCTTTAAGTTAAAAGCTGTGAATGAGGAAGCCTTCCTACGGCACCTTCCTGCAGCGTCCTATCGGACGGCCTGGCCAACAGAAAGTACTGGGATTACCAGGGAGGGAAGCGAGCCCCGGGCCCGCAGCAGCGAGCCTTGCCCCGCGTTCACCCCCCACCAGCTTTCCGAGGCGCAGAGCTGCGGCTGGCGGAGCAGCTCCCCCCGGGGCCCCCTCCAGCTCCGAGCCCTCCCATGCAGCTCGGCGGCCGCGGGGCTCCCCGCCAGGCCGGGCCCAAGCCCCACGCGAGGCCCGGGCCCACGGGGCCGACCCGAGCCCCCCAGGACAGCCGCAGGGCGGGAGGCCCCACGGCGGCCCCGGCCCCACGGCGGCCCCGGCCCCGCACCAGGCCGCGGCCCGCCGAGGCCGAGGCCCGCTCCCGGGGCCGGGCCGCCGCCCGCGCCCCCCTCGCGGCGGGGTCCCCGGAAGGCCGGCCGGCCCGCCCGCTCTCCCCGACAGGAAATCCTGGCTGGGCTGGGCGCTGCGGAGGGAGCCGCGGCGCCGGGTTCCGGGGGAAGTGGAATTATTTTTTACCAGCGAAGAGATCGACTTCCACATCCGGTAACGGGGCCCTATACAAAGGCGCTGACTGACCTGGAAAAGCTTGAGCCGGCCCGGGAGAAGGGTGTGGGGGAGAAACGGGCCGCGGGGCCCGGGAGCCTTACCGTGCCGCCGGCCCGCCCGCCGCCGCCGCCGCAACAACCGGGGCCGCCGGAGGCCGCCGCTCATCGGCGCCCAAAAGCCCCACACAAAAGTCCCCGCTGCTGCCCGGCGGAGGGACACGGCGGCTGAGGGGCGGGGAGGGGCGCTGCGGCTCGCCGCGCTGCGCCCCCCCTCCTTTCCCCGCCGCAGCCGCCGGCCCGCGCCTCACCGCGAGGCGGCCGAGCGGGCAGCGGCGGGAGGGGCGCGCGGCACTTACCCTGCGGCGGGCAGGGGGCTTTTACACCGGCACCGCCGCCCCGGCCGGAGCGGGGGGGGTGGGGGGGAAGCGGCGGAGGGATACGGCCTCGGTGCCGCCCGCCGCGCATGCGCGGCGGCGCGGGGAAAGGCGGGGGGAAGCGGGCGGCGGGACGGGGCCGCCATGTTCCCGGCCCGCCGCGGGCACGGGCGAGAAGGGGGCGTGAGGGGCTGCACCGCCTCGCGGCCCCTCCTTGGGGTGAAGGGGGGCTTCAGGAGGGTGTGGGGGTCGGGGAGGAAGGGCTCGGGGCGTGTGGCGGCTCCAGAATGGTCCTGAGGCCTCGCTGGTCTGTCAGACTGCTCTGGCCTTGAGCCTCAGGCTCGCCGTGGGGGTGGTGTCTTGGGCCCTGAAACGCTTCTCCTAGGCTGGTTGGTTGCAACCCGGTTGGAAAGTGCTTACGCTCAGGTTCTCACCAAAACTATTACAGCACAAAAATTGGGGACCGTGGTAAAGCGGAGGTCCCATAATCTATATCCTTCAGTCAAAGGATATTGGTGATAAAACTCTCCTTGTTATTTTTTGGAGATAACTATACCTTCTTGATACTCTTCATCAGATACATATTTGTATCAGTCTTTACAAACTCATTATTTTAGGCCCTTGAGTTGTCAAACACAGCTTTGGAGAAAGCACAAATCAGCTTCCGAAGAACAAGCATCACCTCGCAGGTACCACAGACCTGGATCCTCAAGGCGCTACCATAGCAGATCTGCTCGGTGCAAGAGAGAAAACACATTTCCTACATGGTGAGGCAGCCACCCACCTGGCCAACGCATTGGCAGGGCTCACACTGCCACAGTTGGCCGGGCTCTGCCTGGTTTTTGCAGCACTTTTGAGTTCAGCTGCAGGTGCGAATTCTCCACGTGCTTTCTGGAAACCCAGTTAATCCTTCTTTAAATGTTGTCACCTCACTCAAGGACCTGTTGACAAGTCCGGGCCAGTTTAGTTATTTTCCTGGGACTGGCAGCCAAAAGGGGGCACTAGAGAACAAGCCGAGACACTTTGGCGGGCTGTCGCATTCGTCATCGGCGCAGAAACCTGAAATCCAGCCTTCATCACATTTCTTTTCCAGTGCTGATAAGCGTTTTTTGTCTCAGGAAGCATTTATCTTGCCATATCATTGGTTGTCATTTACACAGTAGCAGTAGATTGTGCAGAAAACGTTACAATGTCCTTACAGGCCTGCACCAAGGAGTGGGAATTCTCTTTGATGTTAGCTGCAGTACTACAAAAAGTGAGATGTACTACTGACAATCTTTTACAGAGGTGAAGAATCCAGTCTTCATTTAGTCAGGGTTCCATTAGCACTGTATGTGAGTTTTCATTAGCGTGATCACACTTCAGTCTTTAAAATAGTTCTGATTTTTTGTTAGAATTCACCAAAGCTGCACTTAAGCGAGACGTCTCATATAGGCAAGTCAAAACACGGTTCACATCTGTAAAGGACGTAATTTCTTCCATTTTATTTTACCCAGCTGTATAATATAGTAATTTTTAGCTTTTGTTAAGTAAATACTCTTAATACTTCTTATTAAAAAGCACAGATTTCTACTGTTTAAATTCTTTTTTTTCATTTATTCAGTACTTCTATACAGTAACATATGAAGATAGGAAAAAGTGTTTTAACCTAAGGCAACACCACAGCATGTTACAACGCAATCAACACATTAGCATGTTTTAACAAGTTTTTGAATATGGTAAAACTAATTGTACAGGCAGATCCTCCCCTTTCTATATATGGTTGGTTATATACAGCTTATATGTATGGTTAAGTGCAAGTAAGACCAAAGGATTTTCTAACTCTGTGTAAGAGAAGCAGTAAAAGGTCCCTTTGGACAAAACAGACTGGGAATCCATTTTGCACAACAGCTGGTGTGAAACTCAACAGGCGTTTTTCCCATTCTTTGCACCTTCATGACCTCCCTGTGTCACAGCCACCTGATTTTCCTGAAGAAGAGGATCTGTCTTTTGCAGGCTTCATTCTATAGAGGATCCTGCAGCATGAAATGGTGTTAGGACCCTTTCTTCCTTTGCCATCTCTAGAAGTACAGAATCTCCAAGACAAACTCAGCCCTCACCTGGCCCTGTTCTACTCAAGCATGTTGCAGGAAAGAGTACAGCTCACCTCCAGTCGCTCTAACCGCCTCCGCTGCTGAAGGAGAGAAACAGCCTGGGTGGATAGCGCTGCCCTGGGTGTGGCAGCAGTGCTGAGCGGGTGCACGGATGTCACCATAGTATCAGAGCCTAATATTTAGTTATCGTGGATGTTTAAAATCACATTTACAGTACTTACAAGCCTGTTTGTTGTAGGTAACACATAGACGCACACTTTGCACAATTATATTGTCAGTCTCTACAAGAATCAACTGACCTGAATTTAAGTATGTTTCAAGCACCCGGTATTAAAAGGCATACTGAAACACGAAACTTCATGCTGCAAAATGCTGGTTAAGGACCAGTTTCTCCCGTCTACAAGGTGGACTAAAAAATGGCCAAGCAAAACAGTTCCGGTTCATAATTCCATTGGCAAAATGGTGCTGTAGATCAAAGCATCATTGCATTCCCCCACCTTGAATCAGGGGAAAGAGACTGTGGCAGGACAGAGCATCTGTTTGTGCAAGATCCCAGTGACATGACTGCTCGGAAACAGCTCAGCACCACGCTCTCCCAGCGTTTTAAATCCCAGCGTGACTATACCAGCACATCCACGTGTGCCTGCCACCCCTAAGGTATGCTTGAAGTGACACCACAAGCTGCACAAACACTACCAACAACAGAAAAAAATGAGATCTGAACTTACAACATCCCCAGTCGATGCAGTATTCTCTAGGGAGAAAAAAAGAAAAAAAAGTTATTTTTGCAAGGCAAGGCATTTCACCTCCCCACACAGCAGCAAGAGGGCCGGTTTTACACCCCCCACAGACGCTGGATGCCCCACAAAATCTGAAACCCCAAGCTTGGTGCCTTGCCCTGGGTAAGGCGAAGCGAAGCCGGGCAGGTGCGGAGCCCCCGGGGTCCTGGCGGCGGGGCAGGGCGGCCTCGGCCCCGCTCCGCTCCCGGCTCGCAGCCACGGGCCGAGCCTGGGTAAGGCAGCGCGGGTGGCGGCCCCGCAGCTTCTCCCGCACCGAGCCCGGCCCCGCGGCCCCGATAGGAGCGCCGAGAGTCCCCGCCCCCGCGGGGGAGCGGAGGCCCGGCGGGGAGGGAGCTGAGCGAGGAACGCCGCCGAGTTCCGCCCCAGCAGCCATGGCAGCCTAGCGAGGTCTCCGCGGCAGCCCCGCTCGGACATGGGCCTGCCCCGGGCCGGCGGGCTGAGGCAGCGAGACCCCGCGGCGGTGAGTGGGGGCGGCCGCGCCGGCTGCCGGCGGAGCGAGGCCTGCCCCGGGCTCGCCTCACGCCCTGCCCCGGCGGGAGGGGGGCGGGCGCCCTTGGACGGGAAGCCCCGGGCCCGGCCCCGCCGCTCGGAGCCCGGCTGGGAGGCGGCCCCCGAGGGGCTGCGGGGGGGGAGCGGGGCCGCGCTGCGGTCAGGGGGCCCGGTTCGGCCCGGCGGGTACCGGCAGCTCTCCGCCCTGCCGCCGTGACCTTGGGCGGCCGCGGCCGGGCCGGGCGAGGCGGGGACGGGGCCGGGGGAAGCCCGGCCGGAGCCCGGGGACGGCTGGAGGAAAATGGCCGGGGCCGGCCGGGAGGCGGCCGCCGTGTGAGGGGCTGGCGGCGGCACCGCCGGGCCGCGGGGCGGGCCGGGGGCTCGGCCTGGCACCTCCCCGGCCCCCCGGCTGTGCCCGTGCGCTTGGAGGGCGTTAATTGTCTAATTAAGAGGTGAAGCTGGTTGGTTTTTTACTTAGGCTGAATGGCGTCCGAGCTAACTGTATAAAACCTAAGTTTTTTGGTTTTTTAAGTTAACTTTATAGCGTCTTGCCCCCGCCCGCCATCAATGTCAGTTAAACTGCCGGGTGAGTGAGCTGTCAGAAGGGATTTAGGTGAAAGGAGAGGCTCCTGCGCGGTGCTGTGCGGGGTCTGAGCGCGGTACGTGGCCGGACAGACCCTCAGTACGTGGCCCCGTGCTACCCAGAAAATGACAGAACTCGGCGTGCCCTGTGTAAGCGTAATGGCTGTACGAGGCCCTAATGGGTACGGGCTGCTTGTGCACATCAGGTTACAGCACCGAGGCCTGTGGTCTTAACAGTACAGGAGCCTGAAAGAGAGCCAGAGGCCTCACAGCTAAACGTACTGACTGAGGTGGGTGTTTCACTCCTGTGAAAATACCGCATTTCCAGATTAATACTGCCAATCTTAACAAAAGCAATTCTTGTGTACAAAGTGCAAGCGGTAAAACTTACTGATAAATGATGCTCGTGAGAAACCCATTTCTCATTTGCTTAAGTCTTAGAGAGAAAAATAAATAGGTGAATAATACTTTATTACGTACCTGAATTGATGATGCACAGGACTTAGCATGTTAACTTTTTTCAGCCCGTGTTAGGGTATGCTGCTTGCAATATAACTGCTTCTGTGCGTCGTTCTTGCTGTTGTCATTCCACTTAGAGCTTACTCACATCCTTAGTGAAACAGGCACGGCAATTAGATGTAGAAAAACCTGTTACCAACAGGTATGCTTCCCTGTCAGTGTAAAACTATTAATTTTAAGTATTTTAAATGTCCATAGATACCTGAACATGATTTCCCATGTATTTTTGGGATGTTGGCCGTGTTTTCAGCTTTCCTGAGTATAATAATGAAGTCTGAGACGATGCTTCACCTGTCAAGGGAATAAATCCACACGCTTGTGTCTGATCTTCATTTTTAAGGAATATAGGTTGTTTACTCTTCCTCACAGAGCTGACTAATAGTAGATTTAGGTACCGTAGCTTCTTCAATCGCTTGCTTTATTGACGGTTTCATGATCCAGTTTCATTTTCTTGTTGGGGAAGGAGACATTCTCTCCTCCTTACAGATGTGAGGAAGACACACATAATCTGAAGGGTTCACTGATACCTCAGCATTGCCGTTGTGGTGATTTTAAGTCTGGAGGGAAAGGAAATACTGGGCAAAAACAAGCATAATCTAGTCAGAGCAGACTGGACCGGCAAGAGTGTATTTTGATAAAATTGATGCAATTCTGATAAGAAAGTGCAGTTCATTGCAGCTCTTCTGGTGGAAACAAATAGAGACCTAGAACAGACTTGCAGCAGCTGGTCTATCTCCATGTGTTTCACTGCTGTATGCTAACTCCTGAGTGTCTTTATTTGTGCAACTTCTTTTGCTGGAGGAAGCACAAAGACCAGGTCAGTTAGGAATTCAATATCTGCAAAAAGTTAGGTTCAGAATCAGCTGGTTATTTATGTATATCAAAGAGCAGATTATGGTTGTGAAATCATAAATTCTTCCCAAAGCCCTATCAAAGGAGGAAAAAAAATAAGAACCTCATTCAACTGAGATAGCAAATGCAAAATATCAGGCCAAGAGGAAGTTTTTCATAAATGGAAATGAGTTTTTAGTAAAGAACAGCAGCATTTCACTTCAAAACAATAATTTGAACAGAGCATCTGATGATAGTATGGTAAAAAATGAGAACCATAGGGGGTAAAAGGAATTGATAAAGCAGAATAGTTGGAATTTTTTTTGGAAAGTCTAAGAAGTAAGAGCAGTTAGGGCTAGGTTGCTATGGAATCCTATACTCAAGGAGGATTAAATGCAATAAAAGAGAGGAAACATGTCCGTGTGCAAAAAGTGAGCAATTTGTTTGGATTTAGGAAGATAATTGTAGTGTCTGGCCATTCCTTCTCAAGCTTTTCTTTTCTCAAATACAGTTTGTTTCATGAACTGGTTCTCTTGCCTCTGTTTCTGTAAGGCTACCAGCAGTAAAACGACAGCAAGCTGCAGTTCTTTAAGAAATGTCTGGAGACAAGATAGGAGGTGAGGAGGAGGAGGGGGGATTCCAGACCTGCACTAGGAGACTTGGTGAAAATGGTATGGATGCATGCCACAGGGCAGCAAACAATCTGTGCACATAGACTGGCTCAGAACATACAGTAACACAACAATTTGCTGTTTTTTAGGAGGAGAGTAGGTAGGAGAAGTTGGGGGCGTGAGGAGGAAGTACTGCTGTTCTTGGATAAGCTGACGTCCATTACTGTTTTCAGATGTTCTCGTCCCTTCCTTGCTTTTTATCTGTGGAAGAGAGGAAGACTAGCAAAGAAGTATGGTACCCATTGTCTGTATATCCGTATTTTAATTCATGTATTATATAAGTGTCTGGTCATAGATCACCTTCTCTCTACGCGGGTAGCAATACTTCACCTGGTAACTGCTCAGCAAGCCAAGCCTTTCTAGCTTGCCACCAAAGGAAGTAGAGTCTGCCTGAGAATGGGTTGAATACCCAGCACTTCACCTCAAACTAAGTTTTTATCACTCAGTATTTTAGAAATACTGTACCCAAAATGCAGAAAACTTGCATATTATTTCTGCTTCAAAAAACTGTTAAGAGCTTGTTTCCTTCTTCCCCTTTTATTAGCTGACAGGGAGAGACTTGGAAGTTGTCACTGTACGTCACATTCCGAGTTTTGACATACATTACAATTTATAAGTTGAATGTAATCAAGAGGGCTATTCCGCTAGCTCTGTTCATTACTTTTCCCAATTCTAAAACAATCAGTAAGAGTCACAGATGTTCCTAGAAACAGTTGGTTAATGTTTTCCTATTGCTACTTGTTTTTTTAGACTAACTAGCACAAACTTTTATTTGGATCAGTGTTATTGTGAGTGGGGAAGCCTTTGTTAGCCACTAACTCTGGCTGCCTCTGTTTTGGTGACACAGAGCTGTGTTCATTTAGGTTTGGTCATTAGGGACCTCAAATGAAACCTTATATTAACTTCTGATATATGCTGCATGTAATTCCATTAAGTAGGCTATTGAGAATTTGATTATTTTTTTTTTCCAGAAAATGTTATTTCTAATCTATCCTTACTCATTTTACTGCAGCATCTTGTACGGATTGCAGTGCTCTGGGAGGTCGAAGAGTAATGTCTCATTCATCAGCTACTGTGGTTAGCAGCTCATGTTTTGGAAAGGGTGTAGAAATTTTTTCAAATCAGGAAATAAAAGTAAGTTTAGTGTTGTGTTTGGCAACTTAAAAACACTTAGTTATAACTCTTAGTAACTGTAGCAGAAAAACATGGAAAGTCCATTTTTGTTCTTGGCCAGATCTGAGATTTGCCTGTTATCCAATAGTTCCCCATGTGTAGAGATGAGGTCCCAGAACTGCCTTTATTAAGGTGTGTCAGCAGCACGTGAAGGTTTACTAGCATCTTCTGCCTTTCATTACATGGCTGCTTTTCCACATAATCTTGTTTTTTTTTCCTCATACACAGACGCAGTAATGTTATATTTGCATCTTTTTCATAATACATATTTAGTTACAATATTCTGTCTGAACTCGACCAAATGCTGCCACTTAATCTTAAGAAAATACTGATTACATAACAGAGCAAACGTTGAAGATATATTTAGAAAGGACTTAAAGCTTCAAAGAAAAAGTCTATTTGCAGTTCCAAGGAGGAATAAAGAGCCAGTTAAAGACACGTTCTGAAGGTATGATTAGACAAGCAACGTTAAAGCCTTAGTAAGATTGAGGCCTTTTCCTGCAATTCTGTAAGACTATTAAATAAAAAAAATATATGTCTAAGGCAAAAAAGCTTTTAGATTGGGAAGGTACTTTACTTTGTGGTGGGATGTGTCTGTTTTGTTTTGTTCCTACTGAATGTAAAGCTTTAATTAGTTTTCTGCCTTGTTTTCAGCAACTAAATATCTCCTGAAAGTTAAAGTTGAACATAAGGCACTTTACAGGGAGGGGAAAATGTTCTTAAGATGCATGAGGTACGGGATAAATTCTTGATTTTATGTACTAAAATTAGTATTTGAGGAATTTATGATATACTTCCTAGAATTATCTGGAGTGCAATCTCATAGGAAGGATTTTTTTTTTCAAACTTACCAAGTTTGCACAGATGCTATGTAATTAGAAAATTAGCAAGCATAGCATCTGTGTTGAGGCAGTAAGTTAGCTGGCTGGTACCAGCACTGAGCCGCAGGAAGGCATCCCATTCCCATCTCAGCTGCTCATTCCTGGCTGTGCATGCTGACTGCTGTCCTTGCACAAGCTGCAGAGCTTTTCTGCCTCTTCAGCAAGCTGCACTGGCTGAAGAAGAGGCCGGAGAAGTACCAGGCCGGCATGAGAAAGACAGAGGGAAATCAGAACCTCCTCGTTCGGTAACAGTCAGCTACAGATCAGGTCAGTTGTGCAAAACTTCACTCCAAGGTTACTGGCCGATGGTGGTTTTGGTCACACTGTTGTGCTGATCCTCACCTTGGGGTGTAAGGGAAGAGCCCTGCATTCGTCATGTCAAAGGCTGTGTGGATTTTCGCTTCCTTCTGACACCTAGGAAATTTATTCGTTGGGATCATTTGAGCATCTTTCTTCTAATTAGTTGCCCTGAATTTATTTGGTTTTGCTAGCACCAGAATGTCTCACTGGTTGAGCAGAGCTCTTCCCCTGCCATCCCCAAGGGCTAAAATAGCTCACTGTATAATATATGCAAAGGTTTTAGTTAGACTATCTGTGTGAGACTTAATGGACTGCTGCATGCAGAATGTCAGATGAGATGATGTAACACTCCTTTCTGGCCAAACTCTGCTTAACTACGTAACAGCTTCTTGGGGAATGCTTCCAAGTGGCAGCAGAAAGACAACTGTACCTGGGAGTTTAGGACCTATAGTATGTCCAACACATTTTCAAGCAGCCTTTAACAGTTCCTTTAACGTTCTCTTTATGGCCTTTTTTAACAGTCTGCTTCAATGTTCCTTTCCTCAGCTCGTGTCTTACCAAGACGTAACAAGCCACCTTTCCATGGGCGTAGCATCTATTTGCAGAGAGGCTGGTGCTAAGCTAGTTGTAAAATAATTATCCAGCACTAATTTCACAGTGCAAATAGGTCAGTTGATTTTTGGTAATATTTGTTCAACTATAAAGTTGAGTAAGTATTTTCTGGATAGATTCATTTGATCATCCTTAAGTCAGCGTTTCTTTTCTCCTTGTTTTCCTTAGTATTCTGGTATTTGAAACACAATGCTCACATTCTTGACAAATTACCCAGAGTTGTTTCAAATAACTATTACTTTGGCTGAATAATTAACTGTATAAATTAATCCTCCTAATCTGCTTGCATCAATAATGCATACAACTGATAAAAGAGGACCCTTACAGATGATTAACATTTAAATAGTTGCAGTTTAAGCATTATTCCTCTTTTGGACAAGAAGTTCCTGTTTGGTTTTGACTCCTGGAATAATTTTTCTATTTATGCTCTATGCTACAAATAATTGCCCAGAGTGAGATTTTTTTTTCTTTTTAAATAGCTGCCTATTATGTAAGTAATCCTGGTTTTAATGGTTGTAACATAGCTTAACACCAAAGGCAGGTGCTGATGCTGTAGCATTGAGTAACACTTCAGATTGTAGCGGACCAGATCAGGTACTAGAGCTCTGATTGATTACATGCACTTAATTTGCCTTTAGAATTGTTCATTATAGTTTAATCTCTAACTGTGTAAGTTCCAGATTGTTCTATATTAGTGCTGATTCATGTAACATGAGACAGGTTAGGTAATAACACCGTACTGGTAACAATAGTAACTGTTTTAAAAGTCATTGATGGACTATACTTGGGCTCTTCCTACCTGATGTGTTTTTGTTTTGTTTTCAGAACAATATTGATAGAGACTTCTGAGAAGCTGTACCATCCTAGAAGGGACATAAGTAACAACATTAACATGCCTGCTGTGGCATCTGTACCTAAGGAGCTCTATCTCTGTACTTCATTGAAAGATCTCAACAAGAAGACAGAAATAAAACCTGAAAAGACCAGTACAAAGAGGTGTATATTTTAATTGATTTGGGATCAACTATTCAAAATACAAGTCTTAGTAGTACATAGTAAATAGAATTTTGATACCTGTGTAAGTTAAATTGTTTCCTTATGTACTAAACATTAACGAGTTTCCCTCTAGAGGAACTCTTAGTATTAGAACTGTTAGTGCTACTCTTCTGAGCAGATTCCAGCTCAGATGATTATGTTTTAGATCTAAGTTTTCTCAGTTATTACTTAACTATCAAATCTTTGATAGCCTTATGTATGACAAGCTATCACATCAGATATGCTTACTGCCTACAGAAGGTAACTTCTTGAGCATGGTGCCCATGACAGCTTGAGTACTTTGAGAAAAGGCTACATAAATACAAGTTCTTAAAAATTAAAAGCTCTGCAGATGCATGAATACAAAATATTTTGCCTCTAGCACTTTCAGACAGTCATTTTGTTTTACTATGAATTAGTTTTTCCTCAAAAATGTTTTCAGAAAAGTACTTTTTTCTGTGTCTCAGTATGCTATTTAAATATGGAAGATTTTAAATAAGACCAGAAAAACAAAATAGCAAAGAGAAACTTCATTTGGAGGAGCATAATTGCAATTCATGTTAGTAAAAGCCTTATATTAAGATGGTAAAAATCAAATGCTTAATATATGGGCAGGGGCTGCAAACACCTAAAATGGCATTTTTTAATTATAAGATGTTTGGGGACAAGTCAACAATCGTGGGCTTTACTCTTCTTTTTTTGATTTTAGTTATGTGCAGAGTGCCCTTAAGATTTTCAAAGCAGCAGAAGAAAGCAGATTGGACCGAGATGAAGAAAAAGCTTACATCCTATATATGAAATATGTGACTGTTTATAATTTTATTAAAAAGAGACCCGATTTTAAGCAGCAACAGGTATAAAAAGCTTTCTGACCTTTTTGCTTTTTTGTAGAAGCATTAGAAGCACAGAAAATTGCACGAAGGCACATTCAAAGAATTTCACTGATATGAAGTAAACTGTCTCACTTGTGCTGGCATTTTTACTTCCTATTTTTGACAAGTCTATTGTTAATTGCTATTACAGTTTGCTCTTATTAATTATACTTAAGATATATAAATAGACAGATGTGGATATTTTTCATGGAAAGGTAATCCCGTTGTCTTTCCACTTCTGACTTCTTTTGGTGCAGTGCTAAGGAGTTTGGGGATTGAGGGAGAGTGTTCCTTTTATTCAATTCAAGCCTACTTTACTGAAAATGAACAAATGTGCTTTTAGCTTCGGTCTTGCAACTAGAGCCGTGTGGTAACAAACAGGGTTGCCTTGCCTATTTGTTAATGCTATAGAACAATTTTACTTACAAACTCATGTTTGAGGGGAAAACACTTAACTCAAAACAGTTCCTTTTTTTTGGGCATTATTATCACTATAATACCAATTTTCTGTAGAGTAGCTGTTCTTTATATGCACAGAAATCAGCATTATTAAGCTGTACCGTTAATATGTGGGCTGATGCTTGTAATTTTAGGATTATTTCCATTCAATTCTTGGACCTACAAATTTAAAAAAAGCTATTGAAGAAGCTGAAAGACTCTCAGACAGCCTTAAACTCAGGTATGTGAATACAATAAATATATAATGTGGTTAGTTATACATGAAGCCAGTACGCATGCAGTTGCAGGTTTTCATGCTGTATAGTAGTAAAGGATTGTGCTTGCAGTACCGTCTAGATACCTGAAATTCTTGAACCTAAATCGTGTACCCACAGGAGCCTGCTTTTATAGCTTATTTTTGTCATCATGTATTCCAATAACTTGCCACTGTTTGTTTTCTCAATTCTTGGAGACTATGATTTGTTGGTTCGTTCAATGACTGATAGAAAGAAACCACAAGATAATATAAGGTGTATGTACTCCAGAATTTATCAAGAGCCATTTCCTGCTCATGCTTTTCATCATAGGGTCACCTAAGGCCAAATGTACTAACGCATGTTACTAGTATTTCCATATGTTAAAAAGCCCTCCCAATTGGGACTTGGTTTAAACTAACAAAACACATTTCTAAAGGCATTTTTTTATTCTTTAGCTAGCTGCTACACCTTTTCTTTACCTCTACCACTTGCAGACACATTTATGGAAATGCAGTTTTGCTAGTATGGAACTGAGCTAAGGGGCTTTCATTAGCTCATTTGCAGTTACTGAGTTACAAGTCTTTATGCCATAAGCCATGAAATCGCGTCAGTATGTTGTCAGATAGGCTCTATCTTTACATGGTAGTTAGTACAGTTTGTCTTGCTTCTAGCAGCCTTTTTTGCTTTTCACATCCTCAGCAACTGCCTGTCTCTCCCTTCCCACCCTTTCAACTCTGTCTCCTCAGTTAGGCACATTTCCCTTCCCCAGGCCCCACCAGAACTACTGTAAAAGCTTGTTCTATGCCCTTTGTAGTGCTTAATCTAAAAAGAGAGTTTAGGTGAACAAAGAAATAAGAACGTAGCTACATGTATATGAAAAGAGACATTCTAAGGATGCTTGATGATACTATACATTAAACAATCTTTAAATCTTCCCTGTTTTTAATTGTCTTACAATTCAGCAGAGCTACAAATTCACTTTAAGGGTAAACTTGGATAAAGCTATAGAAAACCGAAGTTATTTAGAGACTTGTTGCTTAGTAACTTATGGTTTATCATGAAATGAACTGAGTTTTGAAATTTGACACAGTAACTTTTAACTACTTTGGGCAAAATGTATGCGTATTTAAAGGGAAAATAAATGAAACATGACTCCTGCGTAACTACAGAAGTGGTTTCATAGAAATTGTTATTGTACAATTTCTCTTCCAGGCAATAGGCCAGCAAATAGTTTAACTGTTAATTATTAACCAAAAGTGGAGCTGCTGAAACGTCATTTGTATAGGCTTAGGAATACTTACATGAATGAGCTAGTATGTGCTTCAAAGGCATACCAGTAGGTAAATGGGAAATTGATGGGTAAATATCCCATATTGACCAAATTCAATGAAAATCTTAAATATATTTTTGTACCATTAACTCCAAATAAGAACAAAATGCTCTGTTCTAATTTATGATGTCTTTGCCAAATCAAGAAGCCTATTTAAGAAATAGAATTACACTTGCTGCTTGCTTCCTGTTGGTGGAGTAGAGTTTGAGGCAGAATATGATGTCACGATATAGTTCATTAACACAGTGCTCTTAGTATGAAATAAAATTGCATAGTAGTTGTCATTTTGTTCCTGGTTAGTCAAGATATAATTAAAATGACAATTACTAATGCAATTCAGTGTTCAAGCCTCACTACTTGGCTCAGTCATCAATATTGTTAGTTCAAAACATTATTTTTTGCTTTATGGATCACTAATAACTGTTGTCTTCTGAGTTCTATTAACTAGAGTGCAATGTAGCAGCAATGTGACTGTACAAGCCTGCAGCTGGTGATATAAAAGCTGTAGTTTGGAGGCTACTGGTTTACAATATTGTGATTGTCCTTAAAATGGCAAAGGGCTGGAAGGTTAACTTTAAAGGGCGAGGCTTTATGAAAGGGACATCTGTATGCAAGACTTACACGCACCAAAAGTTTTGAGTACACAGGATTGTTGCATTGACTTCACTGTAGTTGCACTCTTTGAAATAAGCAGCAGGGGTGGTGGTGAGGATGTAATAGTATTATAAAGTCAGCTTACATCCAAAAGGTGACTGCTACTGTATTGGTAGTTGTGACCCAACTTCTCAGAAAAAGGAACTTTAGAGAACTGAGCTAACTCATTTTTAACTACTATTAGGACTGTTGCAAAACCAAATAAAATACCCTGGATGATTGTTATAATATGTTGAAGTTTACCTGTAAGACACCAATACTTACTCTTGTTTCTGTGAAATGAAAAACCTATTACTTTTAGTGACACCATAGCTAAGCATGACCTCAGATTTAAAGAAAAAAATAGTAAACCCTTAAGAGCAGTGGCTATGAAATAAGAGCCAAAATAGGATTTAAGGATAAGAAAACCATCCCAAGAGTGGAAGAAGTTGTATCAAGCAGTCAGGGAGGAAAGTGGGCTCTGATGCAGTGAGGGGATGTTGGGGAGGATTTACTTTAAATGCTTCCTGTTTCATGGCCACCCCCCCCCCCCCCGCCTTGACTTGATGGTTCTGGTGCTAGCCGATTATCCAAGGCTAGCCGATTATATAATATTGGTTGTGGGGAAATATGTTTTCCATAGATATGAAGAAGCTGAAGTTCGGAAAAGACTCGAAGAGAGGGACAGACTGGAGCTGCAGAAAAAGCAAGAACCAAAAGATGATGGAAAGAGTTCGGCCAAAAGCTCATCAGAAAATACAGCAGATTCCAAAGGAAAAAGCCAAAAGGTAATTGAAGATGTTTATGGATTCTCAATTCAGTCTGAAGGTATAGCTTTAATCCTGTATATGGTATTTATTAGTAGCTATTTCGAGTTCAGAATCTTTTTTTTTTGGCTTGTTTTGTTTTTTAATTTACTTTCTATTCCCCATAACCTTTCTTTTGAGTCTTCTTTGGAAAATGTAAAATCCTACCAACCTCCAGTTCTTGCTTAAGATACACTTGCTTTTTGTAAAGTCAAACTCTATATTACAACTGTGCTTTCCACCATTGCTGGAACTATCGGATTAAGAAACATGATAATAAATTTGTTACATGACTCCTTTCTAGGAGAGAGCTGACTAATTAGCAATAGTGTGGGGAAAAAGAAATGTTTTTCCACAAGTGCTTCATGAATTTCACCCAGCAGATGCTGCTGCAGGTTGTATTGCCTTTTTAACTGCTTTCTGTCTAGGTAGAGCAGCAACCTTGGTGTCTTCCTAAATTAACTAGCTTTTTTTTTTCCCTTCTTGCAACACAGATTAATGGTGAGAGCAAGCATTCACTGGAAAGAAGGGATCAATCCGAAAGTCTGAGTGGTAAGAGATGCAATATTCACACAGGTGTGAAAAAAGTCTCCATATGCTTATGCACCCATCACTTTGGCAGCTGCAGTTCTTTAAACAGTTACTTCACAGTCAGAGTATTTTGATGAAATTTTGATATGCTTTATTTCAATAATTGCAACCTAGTAGTAAAGCTCTGTATTTAAGCTATCATCACGTCTCTTGAACTTAGAAAGCTGTTCTGAGTTTTTCAAAACTTTAGTAACTAAAGCTGGACTAACCCCAGAGTGGTCAAACAGAAAGAAAAATGTTTCCTCGACTGCTAAGACAAATATCTGGACAAGGCTGAAATGTGTCGACTTTCTCAATTAAATAAGAAATTTCCCTTTGCCCCTCCTAGCCTTGTTTTTTGTTCTTGTAATAAACGTGAAAATGTTCCTCTTCAGCTGAGAAATCTAGAGAACATCTGCAGCATGTAGTTCACGAGTGCTTGCCTATATAGCTAAAGTTAAATGAGATCATGAAAAATTAACTAGTTTATCACTGAAGTATCCAGTATCGTCTAATTTAGCAGATCAGCTGCTAATCATTGTAGTAGTGGGAGCAGAAGAGCCAATCTGTTCCACAGTGTCTCAGCTCCATGACTTTGTGGGAAGGATATATATATATATATAGGTATATGAATGTATTCTGTATGCTTTTCTGTTCTGTCATCTGGTTGCAGTCTTGATTACTCCAGTCAGATGCGATCATAATTATCTATTTTATTTATAATGTAGCTTTTAGCATCTAATAGCTTTTGTATTTCAAGGAGCAGTCACAGCTGAGAAACTGTTTGCAATGATGACGGACAAAAGCATTGAATTGATTATAATGGATGCTCGAAGCTCGAAGGATTATCAGGAATCCTGTATTCCAAGATCTATCAGCGTCCCAGAAGAAGCTATCAGTCCTGGGTATGGAATAATGTTAAATGATAGTGAAATGTTTGATTTCTCTGAAGTACTGTCTTACTGGCATTCCCTTTTGTAAAGTGACTGAAAAAAAGAATGCATTAGAAGGGTCATATGCTTCTACAACTTGTACATTTAGTTTTAGAGTCTCCGATACATACAAATTGGTGAGATGTATCTGGACAGTGCTGTTTTTGTATGTACTGCCTTGAAGTCAGAGCTTGTGTATTTTATCCAAGCACATAAGCATGTATAGGTTGGACCATGTATTGTTGGGCTAAGTGTTACTCGTACATTTATCTTTAAGTGCATGTTAATACATTTCAGAGTTACTGCTAGCTGGATTGAAGCTAGACTCCCGGAAGATTCTAGAGATCAATGGAAGAAGAGAGGACACTTTGATTATGTTATACTCCTGGACTGGTTTAGTTCTGCAGAAGACTTAAAGCTAGGAACAACTCTTCAGAGCCTGAAAGATGCGCTTTTTAAGGTTGGCAAGTTCCACACTTTATATTACTTCATCTCAATAAGTAAGGTGGTCTTAAAGTATGTATAATTACAAAGTATGTGGAAGACAATGACGTTCTGGGTAAACACTTTGGTTTAATTTTCAAAGACTGCTTATTTTGATAGCAGAAATTTAGTCTGAAGCTTCACTTTCCGCTGCTTATGCTGTAGTAGTGGAAAGTAACTCATTAAATAAGTAAATAGTAGAATGATTCAACTGCCCTCCTCAACAGCTAGCTCGTAAACTTTTAAGTTCTTGGCCGACAGAGTTGTTTGAGAAAGTACTTAGTTGTCTCATGCTTTCATGTATTAGCAATGTCTTTGGCAAACAGTACTAAGTCCACGTTTATGGGAACTGGCTGGCCACCTGCATAGGCAGGTTGAAAAAAGTTAACTTCTCTGCAGTCCTATCAAGCCAACACTTTCTAGAATGGAAGAATCAAGGTAAAAGAGACACCAGAAATAATTTGAAAACTATTAACTTTTGTACTTCCTTAAATACATGTTTTTCCAGAACTGATATTTAAGTTTGAGCCTCATCTTTGGAAGGAGCTAATAGACTCAATATTAAGTTGCTAAACGTTTAAAAGTCAGAATTCTGGCTATAGCTGTGTTGTCCCTACTCTTTATAAAGGTGGCTCTTGTGAGAGACTGCACGTGTTTCTGGTACTTAACTATTCAAGAGGGGTTCAGAGATTAGTTCAGGCAGTTGAGCAATAAATCTCCATTTATTGCTTTACAGAATAGTCTCTGAATTTCTGTTCATGTTCTAGTTAACATTATTATACTTTCCAAAGCCAACACCCCTAATTACAAAGACAATCAGAGGGCTGGAGCACCTCTCCTATGAAGACAGGCTGAGAGGGCTGGGGATGCTCAGCCTGAAAGCTCTGGGGTGATGTCATTGCAGCTTTTCAATACTATAAGGGGACTTAAAAAAAAAAAAAAAAAAAAAAAAAAAAGACGGGGAACTTTTTGCTTGGGCAGATAATGGTAGGACAAGGGGGAATGGTTTTAAACTAAAAGAGGGGAGATTTAGGTCAGAGTTTAGGAGGAAATTCTTCACTCGGAGGGTGGTGAGGCACTGGAACAGGTTGCCCAGAGGAGTTGTGGATGCCCCATCCCTGGAGGTGTTCGAGACCAGGTTGGACGAGGCTGTGGGCAACCTGATCTAGTGGGTGGCATATCTGCCTGCAGCAGGGGAATTGGAACTAGATGGTCTTTAGGTCCCTTCCAACCCAAGCCATTCTATGGTTTTATGATAATCACTCAGTAAACTTACCTGATAAGAAACCAAATATTTTTCTGCATGGAGGATCACTACCTGAACAAGTAGTAAGTGGTTCTTTCTGTATTGGAAATATTCAGAGCCTGTTGTAGTTACAGCCAGGAACCTCATGTGTTGGGCATTCTCCAAACCCTGTTCCCTAAAGTGTTTTTACAGCCTGATTAATTCTTACTTAAAAATCTCAAAAATAACCTCTTAGTATAATGACCAGACACAGAAATCTCAACAACAAGGTTAAGATTGAAACATTTCTTTGCTATGTTTGTCACCTAACTTCTTTTTTTTTTTTTTTTTATAGTGGGAAAGCAAAACTCTACTGCAGAATGAACCTTTAGTTCTAGAAGGAGGTTATGAAAACTGGCTCCTTTGTTTTCCCCAGTACACAACAAATGCTAAAGTAACTCCACCTCAACATAGCAAGATTGAAGCAGTAACAGTTTCTTGTAAGTATAATGGAGACTCCCTTTCCCCCAAGTGTTTCTAATTACTGGACGTAACTTCATTCAAGTACATATGAGAGAGATTGAGATCTAGCTCAGAACAAGGCTAAATTTTAGGGTCTGGTGGAACTTGAGGGTCACTTTGGTTTTGTTGTAAGAGCTTTCCCATGTATTTTTCCTCTCCCACCCCAGTGGATTTTACATATCCATCTTTGGAAGAGCCAGCTCCTGTTCCACCTGTTGCCACTATAAAGACTTCTATAACAGAAGGGATTGAAAACGAAGAAACAGAAGCTAATTTGGAAGAGAGACTAAAATTACTTAACAGACCAAGCGTAGAGGGTGCTGCTGTTCCAAAACCTGACAGTTCATTTGTAGTCAATCCCGTATCTATTACAAGAAGTATCCCTGAGGTAAGTTGTGTTTCTTTGTTTCAGATTTAGTATAGGGTTAATGTACTAGAGACCCACCACGTGCAGACCTCCACAGAGGTACGTTCTCAGTATTTGTTTAAGCCTTGTACACAAGTACATTGGTACAGAGACTATTGGTGGTCTGTGAAGCCGTGGTAATAATGCACAGAACTTTATGAAACTGAATACACTTGACATAATTGCTGAGTTTTCATTGAGGATTTTGATGTGAGTGCCAGAGAAGATGAAGGTCAGCAATTGCTCAGTAATTCAGAAAGTCTATTAGTAAGCTTTTCTAATCAATACATACATATGATGAAATAGTCAGGGCAATTAAGCTATGACTTACTTTTGCTATTCCAAAGCTCTGCTTTCCAGCCACCGTATCTTCCTTCAAATAAAAAAACACTTAAGAGGCTTTTCAGTTGTGGTCCAGTAGTGAAAGTATGGGGACTTGCTTCTTCTTCTTCTTCGGGGAAAGAAATTTTCTAGAACGCCTTTGTAGAGTCATTGCACTAAAATAACTTGTTTTCTTTGGAAGATAAGGCTAAAAATATCCAGCTCTTTATCTTTTACCTTTTTAGATACTTCCTTTAATACAGATTTTCATCTAATGGACCCTAAGCTATGAAAAAGACCGTACTTATTTTCTTCCCTTTGTTTTTTCAGAACTTCTATTTCAGTATCAAAAACAACCTCCTCTCCTAGGTCTGAGCAGAAATCGTTCTTAAATACGTGTTTCCATCAAGCAGATCTGCCTTAATCAGATGACAGAGCATGTGATTGAGAGAGCCAAGCCCAAGTTAGGCTGCCTGATTACCTTAACATGTTCACCTTTGAAAGCTTGAAAATAAAGACCCAAGTTGTAGTAATGTGTGTTTAATGCTGTCCTTATGGTTCTGTAAGGCTTGCTGATTGTTATCTCACATCTGGAGATAAAATTAATTATTAAATTAAGTATTAAATTAATACTTAGTTAATGAGCAATGTGAATTACCAGATTTACTGAAATTGAAAGTTGGCTATATCTCTGATAGAAATCAACTTTATATGATCTTTATGCTTTTATAAATTTTTCTTAGAAGTTTAGCTAGCAGAGCGCTAGTAGCTTTAGTGAGTTGTTCTATGCTTTGTGTTACAGGTTGATCGTACTAAAAAGCCTTCAATAAAAATTCCTGATGATAACAGACCGAAATCTGAAAGTACACTTGGTGACAGCCAGCCTATTGAGAATGGACAAATAGTTCCAGATCGGTCCACAAAACCTTTACGTGATGTAAAGAGCACCCTGACAGAAGAAGAAAAGAGTCATATACATGCAGAAACTGCTGCCCTGTTAGAGAAAAACAAACGAGAAAAAGAATTGCGGGAGAGACAACAAGAGGAACAAAAAGAAAGACTCAAGCGAGAAAAAGAAGAACAAGAGCAAAAAGCAAAGGAAGAACAGAGAGAAAAGGAACACAAAGAAAAGCTGCAGCAATCCAAAGAGGAGAGAGAACAGAAGGAGAGAGATGACCAGATAAAAAGAGAACAGGAGGAAAAGGAAAAAGAAAGAGTGCGCAAAGAGACAATAGAAGCAAGAAAACAAAATAAAAATGAACCAGAAAACATTGGTGCAAAAAGGATTGAGATTGACAAAGTATCTGCGGAAGAAAGAGAAAAGGGAGTTCGAACACCAGATATGCAGAGACGTGTGCTGGGTGATGCATCTCAGACTTCTGTGTCTGTTCCAGGCAAGGTTAGTGAAAACGGGAGCGTGGGGTATTCAGGATGATTTATTTGGGTGCCTCCTGAAGTGAGATGGTATCAGTCTAATTTCTAAATACGTACTTCACTGGAATCTTGTTTAGGCCTGCCATTTTTACATAGACGTAGGGGAGAAAGTTAAAACCAAGATACGTGTGGTTTTATAGGGCGGCTTAGACTAGCTTGATCCTCGTTTGCAGGTGGGCAGTATGGAGTTCCCATAAGATAATAATAATTACCACTGGCGTGGAGGCAGAGTGGCTGGTTCATGGTCTGCCATCTTCTGTTTCAACTATAAAATGCTGCCATGCCTCTTTCTCTCATACCAGCCCAAAATATATGCTATATTGTTGTAACAAACACTATGGACAGAATCACAGTATCGTAATAAACTAGCGTGTCCCCAGACGCATAAACACTGATATAACAGGGTTTTGTTGTCTAGTGTAAGAAGCAAAGCAATACCCTAATCTATTATTTTGAGACTATTTCTGAGATCTTGAAACTATTAACAGTCTATCCTATATAACACAACATTCAGTTACAAAGGCTATTCCAACAAATTGCTGCATAGCTTGAAAAAAAGTGATGTGGAACTAGCTGCAGTAGTGACTTCAAGGCACTTGCATTCAACGACAAAAAAAAAATAACTCTGCTTCTTCCCTATTATTCTTTATCAGCTATCTTTACTGACATTACAGATGAAAATTGAAAGCCTTCTCTCAAAATCTTTTACAGCAAACTGGGGTTAAAGGACAACCAGACAGTGGAGCTCAAAAGCCAGGACCCCTTAGAGAGGATTCTGAACAAGATACTGAAAGACTTAAAGTAAATACAATGTGTTGTATGTAGCTAAAATCAATCAAGCACAGATGCTTTATGATTATTATCTCATGTTAAATTCCACCTAACTTTATTTTTTAAAGTCATAATCCTAAGAAAAGACTGTGCCATTTTTACAGCTGTTTGTGTGCTTTTTCCATTTGTCACGTTCATCTGCAAATAAATACTTTAAAAGTTTCACTAGAAATTTTTCACTCCTAATGCTTCTGATGGCATTAACAAGTCTTCCACTCTTGGTCATCATCTCATGCGCACTCCATTGCATACTACTTTGGAAGGGAGAAAAGATCTTCCCTATGTGTTTAACAGAGGTGTTTATTTAAGTGGCTTCTTTAGGGAAAGAATTGAATAGTCAGACGAGTGAGACCGAATTGTCCTTTCTTTTTTTTTTTTTTTTTCCTGGAGCATGTTGACAAATGAATTTTGTTTAGATTGAGTAATACAAAATAGTATTACTATGTTACCATTTTTGTGTCCTCCAGTAAGTTCCATTTCCAGCTATAATCAAGGATTTCTTATTGAACTGTTTTGCATTAAAACATGTAACTGCATAGGGAAGTCACAGACAGCTTGCTGCTCTTTATAAGTAACCATACATACCTCACATTTCCACTGTATTTATTAGTCTCAGCGGGAGCCATTGATGAGAGCACGAAGTGAAGAAATGGGAAGGATAATACCAGGACTGCCTCTGGGTTGGGTAAAGGTAACTTCCTGTTTCTGATACTATTTTCTATTTCCAATGTTATAATCGAGTTTCGTGGGCAGTTTCACAGCGCATTTCAGTTCTGTCATATTATTAAGTCAGATCTCGTTTTATTTTTGTCTCTCCAATTTCCACACACAGGTACTTCCTGAATTTTAACATTATTTGTAATGAAATTAGGGGAGTTCATCTGCTTCTGGTGCTAACCAGTTGTTTGATATGCATTTTGGTGAAGGTGGTACCTTCCGCTAAACTTAATCCATTACGTATTGAGGTCAATAACTACTGTTAACAACTCATTGCTTGAGAAATTCATGTATTGTTAGAGTAGTTAAGGCTAACAATGGATTTTTACCTGACTCTAAAACACTTTTTTTTTTTCCCCCTAAGTTTCTGGATCCAATCACTGGAACCTTCCGTTACTATCACTCGCCAACAAACACCGTTCATATGTACCCACCAGAAATGGCTCCTTCATCCACTCCTCCAGCTACCCCACCAACGCATAAACCCAAGCCGCAGGTGACTATTGAACGAGAACGGGAACACTCCAAACTGAAGCGCTCCTACTCTTCCCCAGATATAACCCAAGCCATTCAGGAGGAAGAGAAGAAAAGAATTCCCGTAACTCCTGCAGTCAATCGTGAAAATAAGTATGTTTGATAAGTTATATCACAACTTACGCAATGTGATAGCATATAGGACTTCATTTGTCCTTATCCAACTGAAATTCATTAATATTTTATAAATATTTTCAAAAAATGCACGAGTTTTTTGATAGACCTAAATTTCATTGCTACACATCCAGTGTATTGGCAGTTATCTTTTTGAGAATTAATGTGATTATTAAATATTAATAGAAATTTCAGAGGTCAGTGTAATTGGACAACAGTTGCTTTTTAAGTGTTGTTGGTATTATTTGTGTTAACATAGAAAATACTAATTGTCTTGCAGCTTCTGAAATAGTTTTTAATTTTTAAACTAAGTTAAATAAACAGCTAATTCTTCATCTGTAAATTAAAAAAAATAAATACTGATTTAGCCTATAAGTCAGCCTGATCATAGGACAGTATATATAGATTTCTCACTATTTCACTGACTGATCTTGAATACATGAAATAATTTGTATTTGATAGCTTCTTGTGCCAGGATATTTCGTTCCCTTGGAGGGAAGGTGATTTTCTTAAGTTACGTGCACAGTCTTGTCAAGTCTGAGACTGCTTAAAAAGAAATAAAATAATTTCTTCCTTACAGACCAATCTATTACACTAAAGCAGAAATTTCAAGACTCTCTGCATCACAAATTAGGAATCTTAATCCTGTGTTTGGGGGATCGGGACCAGCTCTTACAGGACTTCGTAATCTAGGGAACACTTGCTATATGAATTCCATATTACAGTGTCTGTGCAATGCACCTCACCTGGCTGACTATTTTAACAGAAACTTATATCAAGATGATATTAACAGGTAACAATATCTTATTCTTATCCTTTAATTTCATGTGAAGGAAAAAAAAAATATGACTTTACATTTGTTAATTAAAAAAATCACTTAATAGAGCTAAAGATTTTTTGTTGTTTACTTCTTTTAAATAAGAGAAATATTAACTTCTAAATCTTTTGAGATTTTTCAGACTTTAGACATGGGACAAAATAAGCATTACCGGACAATCTTGAATTGTGCTTTAGCACATTCATAAATAAGTGTACTACAATCTCTTAAAAACAAACAATATTTAAGTAGCAGTTTGCAAAACAAGCTGGAAATAACTGTACCTTCCATCAGACCAATTTTGAATGTGGAACCAAATTACAATGCCAAAGTAGACAAAAGTTTTAACTTAAACAAACAACCACATTTGCTTGATCTAAAGAAACTACTTCAAAATTGGGAGAAAGTCTTGAATTCATAATAAATCTTAATTGAATAGCTCACTATATATATATATATAAAATACATTTATATATATATAGAGAGAGCATATATTTGTGTATATATAAAAACATATTTTGTCTGTTTAATTGTATAGGTCAAATTTCCTGGGGCATAAAGGTGAAGTGGCTGAAGAGTTTGGAGTAATAATGAAAGCTTTATGGACAGGACAGTATAAATATATCAGTCCAAAAGACTTCAAAATTACAATTGGGAAGATTAATGACCAATTTGCAGGATATAGCCAGCAAGACTCCCAAGAATTGCTTCTCTTTCTAATGGATGGCTTGCATGAAGATTTAAATAAAGTAAGCAATACATGTTACAAAATACACATCTCTTAAATGATCAAGAGAAATAAATTTTCTCATAGTTCTTAAGAAAATTTAAGTAACAAATCTTTGTGCCAAAGCAAACAGACAAACTTTTTTTAAAGCAGCTTCTGGGTAGGGTTGAGTAAGCATTTGTGCTGAATTCAGCTCCCCACTGCTGTGTGGAGACAAAGTCCCATTTCTGTGATATCCCTCTGTTTGGGAAGTCCTGGAATTACCAAAATGGCTTGCTCTTCTCATATTCTTGTTGAGTAGGAGATCCCGAGGTCTATATAGTTCAACACCTTCCGTGTATCTTCAAACATCCCTTGCAGAGTCTAGCTTTTGTAGCTGTTTCAGGCCATGTAGTTGGAGAGTCTGCGCCCAAAGATTCTGTGGTTTAGGGAATAAAGACACAATTAGGCAAAGAGAAAGTAGAAATTTACTTTCAATTGTCTGGGCTGAGGTGGAGACGGCCTTTTCTTTAATGATTTTTTTAATGATACGTACTGGTACCTCAGCCTATTCACCTGTATGAATTCAGGCTCCCACAAGGACTGACACGTATGCCTTGTATCTGGAGGATGTCTGCTAAATGTTTTCAGCCTGGAGACTGAACCATTGGTGTCTGCAGACTTTTTTTTGTTCCTCAAGAGTCTGCTAAGAGTAAGAGAAGCTTGCTAGGAGAAGCAAGTTTTATGCTGTAACCGTACACATTTTTCCACCTCAAGATTGTGACAGCATGAAAGAAACTCTGAGGTGAAGCAGGTTTTCTTAAGTACTCTTTACCTTACTGCTTTTAAACCTCAAATCTCAGTTGCTGTATGTGTATCTTCTCTTTCAGAATGGGGAGAGTTGTTCAAGTAGTAATAACTTTTGGGAAAATGCTGTCATTCCCTTGTACTTTTCATCACTGTGGACAACTTGTGGGTGGTGGGGGACGTATTAAACTGGTGTGAGTCTTCAGGGGCAGGGTAGGTACTTTAGACAAGTTCCAGAACTATTATTGGTATAGCACATGACTTTTGCAAGAAATCAGTCCCAAAGTAGAAGTTGTTTATAATCTAAATTAGTTTACAGGGGACACGTAGTGCTGCTTGTGTTACTGAAACCTTGTATAGAAGTATTCAGAAGTATTTAAGTATTGGAATTCAGTATTCAAGTATTCAGAATTCTACTGTTACAAAATCAACCTCTATCAGGTACTGAAGGGAATGGTGGAAGACAACTAAACAGCTAGGAAATGGATGGCTATGCTGGCACATTCAAATATACTTGCTAATATTCAATAGTATACTTGCCTATAGATTAAACTTCCTATTTATATATATGTTAATGTACAGCTAAGGTATTCAAACTTCTGTTATACAGGCTGACAACCGGAAAAGATACAAGGAAGAAAACAATGATCATCTTGATGACCTCAGAGCAGCAGAATTAGCCTGGCAGAAACACAAACAGCTCAACGAATCCATCATCGTGGCACTCTTCCAAGGCCAGTTCAAATCTACAGTGCAGTGTCTCACATGCCACAAGAAGTCCCGGACCTTCGAGGCTTTCATGTATTTGTCATTACCACTTGCATCCACTAGTAAATGTACACTGCAGGTAAGGTGGCACTAGAGAAAAACGGTTTTTGAAACAGTAAAAACATTTCTCTTTGTGACCTTTATGATGCTACTTCTGCTGGAACAGGCTGTCCAGACAGGTTGTGGAGTCTCCCTCCCTCCTTGGAGGGACACTGTCCTGGACAACTGGCATGAGGTGGGGGTTTGGACCTGATGCCCTCCAGCAGTCCCTTCCAACCTCAGCCATTCTCTGTTTCTTTGTTCAGCCTCTTGTTGAAGGGGTACATCAGTGTTCCAGCTTAAATTACACTAACCTGAAACATGAACAGACCCAAGCCTATTTTTTTTTAATTATTCTAGAATTTAAAAAATTAGATCCCTTCTTAACAGTTTTAAAATACAAGCAGGATGGAATATTGAAACCACAGTGACAGAAAAAGACATGTCTAGTATTTGTTTTTGTATGCCACAGTATAAATGTTGTGTTTTTAAAAGAATATATTGTCGGTACAGTTTGAAAGACTTGCAGATAACTAATATATACAGTAAAATTTACTTCTATGCTTGGACTTAACTCAGTTTTCCCTATATTTGTGAAACATGGCAAGTAGATAACTGTTGCAAGTTAACAAGCAAATAGGAAATAAACATTTTTGGTACACTACCCTAAACACCTGCCGTTCACAATCCGTATTTATGTTTTCTTTTAAGGAATGCCTTAGATTGTTCTCCAAAGAAGAAAAACTCACTGACAATAATAGATTTTACTGTAGCCATTGCAAAACTCGAAGGGATTCTTTGAAAAAAATAGAAATTTGGAAATTACCACCTGTTCTTCTCGTGCACTTGAAACGGTAAGTGAAATTACGATATATGAAAATTAATTAGGGTGACCAGGCATTGATGCAGATTGATTGTTCCAGTGCAGTAACTAACCATTTTTAATTAGAGAAAGTTCCAGATGTATTTCCAGTTGTAATGTTGCAAGAATTTCATTTTCACCTGATGTCTGCTTTACTAGGCTGTAGTTTACAAAGCGCTTCTACAAGCAGCCTCTTTTCATCAGTGCTAAGAAGCATGTGTGCAAGCATTAACAGATTCGGAGCCACATGCTGTTTTTGAAACAGCTCAGTCTTTAGCTGAGATCACGTATGGGTTAAAAACAGAGAAACCAAACATGGCTTAATATTCTTAAATAGCATGCAAATGACTCGTAACTTAAAATGATGCTTTTTCATCTCTAGATTTTCCTATGATGGAAGATGGAAGCAAAAACTTCAGACCTCTGTAGATTTCCCATTGGAAACTCTTGACCTTTCACAATATGTTATCGGTCCAAAGAATAACTTGAAGAGATACAATCTATTTTCAGTATCAGTAAGTAACCATGTCACGTTTCAAAGCTAGCTGATACTTATGCTAAGAGTAGGGGCAGTCTCTGTGATTCATCTGGGTTTCCAGGCTGCCTGCCTGGTTGCAGATGAAGCTGTGTTCTAAAAAGAATGAGCAGTGTTTAGTTAAAAATCTTACATTCTAGGTTATTTTCCTTAACCAGGTAAGAAGTGGCAACTTTCAAGGTCATCGATTCTTTTCTTCTTATGTTCACAGAATCATTATGGTGGGTTGGACGGAGGGCACTATACTGCCTACTGCAAAAATGCCTCAAAACAGCGCTGGTTTAAGTTTGATGACCATGAAGTGTCTGAGATCTCAGCATCATCTGTGAAATCCTCAGCTGCATATATTCTCTTTTACAGTTCTTATGAACAGCGAGCAGTGGACATGGCCACATAAAGTAGCATGGGTTAAGAAAACTGGTTTTCTTTTTATAAGAGCAAAGTAGGTATTGGAAGATGCATAAATATGCAAAACTATGACAAATGTAGTCACTTAAAGTTACGGGGATGGTTGCAGCAGCTTCTCTGCAAGCAAGCTCTTTCTGGTCAGTACTCTTGCTTAAATCAGACTGATTAATAATGCTTGTGGTAACTGCCATCTGTGAAACCATTTAAAAGCATACTTGCGTTACCATTTATTTAACAAACAACTATATTTTTAGTCTGCTCCAAAATTGAATTCTAGCTTAGTCATCTGAAATCTATTAACAAGTAGTTTAAAATGTCTTAAAATCCCAAGGCATATCTTTATTTTTATCTTTTTCTTTCACTATTATGGCCTTTTCACATTTCTAACCTTAAGCTTGATTCTACTGTGAATACTCTAGAACGATGTAAACAGTTAGGAATGTAAGTGTACATATTGATTGCATACTTGCACATCAGAACTATGTATATAATAAAATGTTGTCCTTTTTGTGAGAAACTCTAAAACTCAGAGGATTGCTTTTATTTGCCAGCTCTAAGTAATTGCAACACTATTTAATAAAAAAGCAGAGCTGTATTTTTTTTTGTTAGCTTTGGTCAATATTTGTGCACATCAGAGTTATTCTAAACAAACAAGATTTTTCCTTTTTAATTTTTTAATATAAATTTTTCATGTATACATGCATTAAAGACCTTAATGAAGAAATGATTTAAAAATATATCCTATTAAGTGTATATTTGAGTTTGTTTTCATTCTCAACTAGTTCTGTAACGGTCAGGATTCTACGTAACGACCGCCTGAATCATATTCACACAGTTTAAAGGCTCTTCAGATGAAAAGAATACTGTTTTGCCTAGAACTACTTAGTTTAGAAATTGTTTTAGCTGAATTTTGTGCATTTCCGTGGTCTGGATTTGGGTTAGTTTTCCTTTCCTGATTGGGTTGGCATTCAAAAATCGAATCTTACAGTCTGAGTTTTTATCTGTCTACATACATATATAACCAACAGAGAAACAGGAATTTTCAGGTAAGCAAATCTGTATGCTCAGCATTTCTGATATTTCGAGGGATCTATGAAGTTTGTCATGAAAAACAAACATTAGACACCGTGGATGTGCATTCCATAACAGGCTTGGAAGCTCTAACTCCAGCCCTCTCTCTAGAAATTACTTCCTGCAATACCACAAGCAGATCAGGTAACACGAATGCTCTGGTTTATTGATGAAACAGCATTTAGCTGATGCTGCCAGTGAATTCTAATTGCAGATGTACTCACTGTTGTTGCTTTTTCATGACTTGTTGCTTTCTTTGGGTGCAGAAAAGGCCTGACAGGTGTAGAATAGGAGATAAGCTCTGTCAGTCTGCACTGAGGAATTTGGGATCTTGGTAATCTGTGAATCATCAAAGCTGTACCAGTTTTCGGTGACTGAGTGCTTGCAGAATGCTGTGTAGTGGCCACCATCCAGAAAACCAGAGTGGTTCTGTAACAAACAACATGGTCTGTTAGAACAGAAGGCTCGCTTTCTCCTAACAGAGAAAGTTAAGAATTGGCAATCGTTTTCTGTTTGCACTTGGAAAAAGAGAGCGAGAAGATTCTGGCCCCTTTGGCCTACAGAAAGGAATATTAATTCAAATAAATGCTTTAGAATAGAGCAAACAGACACTTCATAGATGATGATTATGCCTCTCTATTCTGCAATATTAAACTTAGCTATTAGCCCTGATACAGGCCATACTTGCAGAGAGTAATGGAAGAAGAGCCCACTTAGTCCTTGTTTATGGCCAGGATCCTTGCAGTATCTGCTGAAAAGGCTGGGGGCTGCAGCCAGGTGTTATTGACTAGGAATCCATGCTTTTTAAAACTGGGATGCGGTAGGGGAGAAGAGGGGAGAGAAGTGGTTACTTCTCTCTGGTTCAGTTACATACTGTCACTGTATTGTATCCCTGGCTGGAGAAAATAAAAATTTGTATGAAAAACTTGCATCCATTGAGAGCAATGCACAATAGCAGAAGCCATGTATGATAGGTTTAATATTACTTGTTAAGCTAAATTATAATTCTAAAATCAACTCTCTATATAGTTTTATATATATGTATGTGTATATATAGACATGTTACTCATAGATTGTTAGTCAAGCAAAGAGGGACCATCCTCTCTCACATGTTCTGAACTGTTTGAGGCAGGAAACCAAATGCCCTTTTTTCATTAGGGTGCGTACGTATCACCTTCTTACTGATGAAAACTGTGTTCAGTTAGTGATGGCTTTGTCCAGGAGACACTTAGCTCAAGAGATGCACTTGTAGTCAGAACAGAGCAAGGATAGATCAGGAGGGGTGGGGGGATGCTGGCTGTTTTTTTGTATATATGTTTGTGTGCTTTTTAAAACCACAGAATTTTTAAGTGCCTGGAACAGAGAAGACTGTTGCTCTGATCAAGTCCAAGCTACCACAGGCTTGCTTTGTCTGCATTAGGCAAGGCATTACAAATAAAAGTTGGAAAGGCAAAGCTCACCACTAGAGCACACAAGCTATACTCTGGGTTCTTGTGGAAAAGTGGGTAACTCTGGAGAGAGGTCTAAATTGCTGAGTGGATAGCAGATGTCAGCTAAGAGTTTCCTTTTGTAGTTGCCTTGCCATTCAAACCTGAAATAAAATTTTGAACTATTTTAAACTTCTTTCTTTTATTGTGGTGGTTGCTTAACTGGCTGTCCTAGGGGAAGGGAAAATGACTAGTGGCTACCCTGGGTTTGAAACAGATCTCTGTTAATATTGAGTATTACAGGCAACTGACAGAAAACATACAATGCCTTTAAGTGCTGTCTAGCAAGAAAAACAAAGATCTTGCTTCTTGATCCTTCTGTCTATTAGAAATGGACACAGGTACTAAGAGCAGACAGAAGTCAAGCCTCAGCATCGTTGTCACTGTGTCCTAAATGTTCTGGACTGCACTGTCATTGTCAAGTCTTCTTTCTTTCTAGGCTTCATCCCTCTTTCCTTTGTAACTTTTAGTACTACACCATACTTTTAAACTTTCATAACTTGGCCATTACCTAGCCATATTTATACAGTCAAAGGCTGTAACTAGGAGCCACAAGTTTCTTTTTCAGCATGTCAAGAAAAGCACGTGCTAAATGGGAAATTAAAGAAAAATTAGTCTGGGATGGTTGAGCTTCTACGAACTGTTATATGAAGTTTGCATTTTTAAAATTTTATTTTTAATATATGAGCAGTTGATAATAAGAAATTCTTGATAATAAATTTGGTATCAGCCACGGATGGCTAGTAAAGTATGCCAAGCAGCAGCTCTTATACTGAATTGCAGCCTTGCGTAGTATATCCACTTTAGACATGATTTAGTTAAGGGATGAACAAAAATACAGTGCCTTAGCTGCAGCAGTGACAAGCAGAACCCTCTTCCCTTCCCACCCCCCAAGGGGTAAATTTCCCTCATCCCCTGACAACTCAGGAGAATTGCTTCCATAATTTTATCAGTCTCCACAGTCCAGAGAGCACCTCAGAAACCCCACTTAGCACCAGATCCCCTTTGAAAGAATAGAGATTAAGGCCCGTGGAACCAAAGTAACTTAAATCCTGCATCTTTTTAATAACACGTATCATTTTTAGCCACCTATTCCCCCACCAAACAGAAACCAGCAGTTTGGGAATATATTAGAGGTCATACCTGCAGAGAGCATGTGCTCTCAGAAGGAACGGGCAAGGAAAGGGCAGTGAAGATCTCAGGTTTATCAGTGGAAGTCTTGCATTCTAGACATGTAATACATGTAACATCGTAACTCGGTTGTGCCTCAAATAACTGCATGATAAGAGATGTTTCACTGGCAGGCCCAAGCCCTCTGTTTTCTTTTGCACCAGTTATGCATCTTCTTTTGCTTGACTATACAAGAGAAAAAAAAGTAGATAGCCAACTGTTTCAGAAGTGCCTTCAACACTTTTAATGGTTAGAATGGAAGCAAATGTTTAACGTGGCTTGACGATCAAACCTGCAAAAGACACTGAGAACGAACGTGTGATCTACAGCACGCTAGGACCGCCATATACTGGGCAGTTCTTTGAAAAGAGGTTATAGGCAGTAACACTGTTTTTACATAGTGTCGATAGCATCTATACTATTCTGTGCTGTATATTGCTAAGACTTCAAGTGTTCCCTGTCCATTACTGCAATGCAAGGGAGGGAGACACGCTCATTTGCAATGCAGTAGGGGGTCATTAGGTCTTGGTGGACCCATTGCAAAATTCTGGTGGTTTTATAGTTTGTTGTGTTTTTTTTTTTTTTTTTTTTTTGCTAAAGAAACTACTTAGAGCTCTGGTTTATTTGTAAAGAAATAACTGATCAAGACATAATCTAAATGTAACCAATATTTGAATAGCTTTAAATCTGGTGCAATTATCAGCACCTCCTTCCAGCTACAGATTAACTCAGAGGCCCTGGGCAGACAGGCCCACACCCATGCTTACGTGACTCACAGTAGTTATCCTGTCATCCCAGCAGCTACTTGCACATAAAATCAAACAAGTCTGTCTTGGAAGGAAGAGGTCTGACTCATTCTTAGCTGCACAGCTTTTGTTTTTCTAAATCTTCAGATTCAATGTTATCCTTACCCACAAAAACCCTTCCTACCCTACCTTACCTACAAAAATCCCCTTCCCCGCAGCAGATATTCTCTTTGTTGTAGGAACCAACCTCCCAGCTCTTTTACAACAAAATTCACACTAGCAGCAGCTTCGAGATCTCTGTCCTCCAGCTCACTTCCTCCATAGCACCAAGCCAGGTACAAAGGACGCACTGTGACAGGATTTTGCTTGCAGTTTACCATATCTTCTTTTAAGCAATGCTAAAACTAACTCCTGTGAAAGAGAATGGTGAGCTTTACAAGAGACTGGCTGTCTGCTGCCCACGTAGGCTAGTATTCAGTCTGGTCCCAGAACTTGGCTCTAAAGTTCTATCACTTTACTTGATGTTTGCAGTAAACTAAATTACTTTTCTGAGAGAAATTAAACAAAAATGTAACATTCTGGACATATGGGCAGGAATGAATGATTTAATTGCCAGCAAAGTCGTTTATCGGAGGAACTGAGAAGACATGGGGGCATAGCAGACAGATTTTAAGCAGATGAAAAGGGGGAGGAACTAAAGCACGGAAGGGCAAGGAGAGGAAGAGGTGAGTATGATGGTGCTACAGACAACATTAGCATAAGATGAGGGGCTGCAATTTGACATAGCATTAGATGTAGCTAATGAATTATTGTGTGCATGTGGGTATGAAATGAAGGATATGACAATTTTAGCAACCACATCTTGTAGTTTGTGAGAGGAGAATAGGTGATTATTGCATGAAGTGCTAAACCATGAAATGTAAGGAGGAAACAGCTACAGCCCCAAAAACATCCCAGCTGCACTCTTACCTTCTTGAGAGCCTCATGGAGCTCATTCAGCACACAGATCAGAAACTCCTGTGCATCCTGCTGAGTCCTCTTGCTAAAAGTTGGGTACCACTCCCCAAGAACTGAATGGAAAACTTCTGGGGAACACAGTCAGACTCTCCAAGCCCCATACCAGACATCAGATAGCCAAAGGCAGTTGCAGATTCACCATACTCCCTCAGGAAAAATAAAAATAAGTTTCAGGTAAAGCAGGAAAATATGGTGGCTCTACCTTCAAACAGGAGCATAATAAACTTAGAAAACCGACACAGGTACAGTGCAGCTCTGATGGCCTCTGTTCCATCAGTTCTGGCAGAGGCAGAAAGAGCCTGGGCTGCCTTGGTCTCCTTCCAGCACTTTGCCCAAAATAGTTAGCAAAAGGTGGGCATCTGCTGATGCCACTGCACTCAGCATCTCAGCCTAACCCAACTTTATTCGTGTTTGCTCACACTTGTATTAATTTTTATTATTCCCATGGTAATATGCATCATTCAAGAAGACAACAGAATATGCTTAGTACTACTTTTTGTGGATCCGAAACAAGACCTTGATTATACTGTTTTTAGCATTACACATGATATAGAAATCCGTATCTGTGCTACCTTCTGCAAGCTCCAGGGCTTAGAATTAACTTCCTGTTACTTTCAGCACAAGAGATTACCTGCAAGAAAAAGTATTAACTATAAAGTAATTGAAAGTCTTTTCAAAATCATTGTTACTTGTTTTTGTTTTCCAACTGACTGTTAGCCGCATGCAACGTGAATCGTTACTACCAGGCTTTTAGCTGTAGGCTTTTCTCATCTCCAAATTCTTGTAATGTTAAGTGGTATATCATTTAGCAAAATGCAATCACGAATAACAAAAGTGTAGGAAATCACTGTCACAGGCTTAAAAACCAACTCTCTCCTTTTCCTGATCACAAGGCTACCAAGCAGTAGCTAGGAAACCAGCTCCCCAGTAGACTCACCTTCATGTATTTCACCACAACATATTTGGGGTTGTTTTTTCTCTGAAATGTTTCAGCACCTAAAATACTGCAGTAAACCACTCAACAATGCTGAGTTTGCTGGATTAATTAAGCAATGAAATTAGTGTATTCATATATTTGAAATTTTTGTATAAAGAAATGCTATGGCTGTAGGAAATTAAGTGCATTTTAAAACAGAAGTTACCTAAGTAACCAACACTACTATGCAAGTACATAACACTCTTAACACTCAGTTTAATCTGTTATTCAATCAGTTTTTCTTCTAACAAAAATATCCTTAAGATGGTGGTAGGCAATCAAAGCTATGCAAGGAATGAACATAGCTTACCTATTCACTTATATGAAAGACATTATTTAAATAGGTTAAGCTAAATGCCCTTTTAGTAGGAAAGTCACTGAAGCATTTACAATTGCTACTAAAAACTATTGGAGAAGGTTTGAATTAGTATTCTTGTACTTAAAAGCTATTAAAATAATGATATTGATGCATGCCAATATTTTGGTTTTAGGCAGTTAACAGGTTCTGATGTTCAGTACCGCTTTTTTTCCTCCTCAGAAATCTTGAAGAAATTTAAATGCTGACGGATCACAACTCTTAACTATTCATAGAGAATAATGGGCATGCATTTCAAGATTGATAAGGTTTTAAAAGAGGAGTGGCATTCGATGTTATCAGCCAAAATGCACTTGTTCCCACAACCTAGTTTTGAAAAGTGCAACGTCAATAGGATAAGGTATTTATGACCCCCTAAGGGTCAGGATACTTCTTCAAACCAACTCTTACTTGCCACCACATCTTTCCAATGCCTTCCTTGAAGAATACTTACATCTATGATTGTTTTCTGTCCGTCTGAAAGAGATTGTGAAAGTTGCAATTGTCTTCTCCTCAGTTTACATATAGGCCTCTCATATAATTCTAGCTGTAAGTCTCCAGGAGTAAGCCATTACTCATGACAGGAAGATGTATAGAAATATGTACAGTTAACCACTGATAACCACACTGAGTTATCTGTGTGTTCCCCAGCCCTATTTGACCCTTTCTGTCTTTGAAAGGCTTCAGGCCCTAGGCACTACAACACTGACCAAAGGAAACATTTCCCCCTGTCACAAACACCCACCGCAAACGTCACATCTGTTTATTTTTTTAAGGAATTAGTCACAAGCAAAACTACTGAAGACAGTCATCATGGTTGTATAAGTGAACTGTGCATTGTTAAATATTGTCAGGAAACAATGTTGCCTAACTTTCATGTGTATTTTTCCCAAAACGGTTATCCTTTTTTATATACTAAATTTGGTTTATAACACTTGAGGCTCCCCTAGGAATCCTTCCCAATTTTAAGAGCTAGCCTCACTAATACATTGACTATTGCTTTTACTTGACTAAAATACAGAATTAAAAAGTTATAATTACTATCTTGAATAGATGTCTATCACTGACAACAACAGAAGGGGATGCTGGCAGGAATCGAACAAGGAACTACAAATTTTAAACAAACACTATAAAGAGCTTTAAAATATTTTGTCTCATTTACTCATTAATCCTATTACATAAGTTTGTCCACTACAGGTGTTCTCACATTTTTTCCCCTAGTTCCTGGTGTTACCAAAGTTGAGATACTCCAAACGTGGACAACTGCTTTGGTCCAGCACAGCAAATTCTACTTTTCTGCTATTCAAATAGAATATTCAATAGAGCTATTCAAATTCACCCAAAAAGCCTTTCAGACTAAGACAGACAGCAGAAGTCTGTAAACAAGAATAAATTTATTTTAGATTCTTTAAAGATTTAATGATATACAAAATGTATACAGTATTATATCCTTATAACATTTTACCTTTCCTCGTCAAACATAAAACACCATTTAAACAGCTATTGTGTTCGTGCCTTAAGTCTGTATCTATAAGATACACTACTGAATAAAAAAATTTATAGAGCTATATACTGCCCTTTTAATTAAAAATTACAAATTAGTACCTATGTAACAAAAAAATCGCAGCATGAAACTTCAGTTGGACAACAGTTTTTCTTGCTGAATGCTCAACAATATTTGGGACAGTTAAATTACATTTTATTGGCATGAAGGTGCATTGCAATCTCCCGTACTTTACATAACGCTATTCCAACCCTAGTCTCTCTTAAATAAGTACCACAAATAACATAACATTAAAGATGTTTTCTACACAATTTTAAATACATTTAAAAGTTATGTGTACATTCAGTTTGATACACTGGTTTTATGAGATCTTTGGAAGGCATAACTTCTGAAGCAGTCACTACGTACAACAAAAAGCACTTCCAACTTGTGTTCTCACAAGGCAACTTATTTGGACCAGTACATACTATTTCTTCTATTAAATATGATTATACCAGTCTATCATGGCTTTGTTTGTTACTATTTCATGGTGACGTGATAAAACTGAAATGTATAAAACAAGAAATCTCATTATGCACAATTAGGGCTCTATTCCACAAAAAATAACAGCTTTACAGCTACAAAGCTGAATCCTGATTCAGGAGACTCTCTCTCTATTGGAACAGATTAAGTTCCTACCTTCAACCTCAACCTACTGGCATCACATACACACCCCTCATTTGGCTCTGTCTTCTTCAAAAAGCCAGAGTAGAAGACATCTGGTCAGAAAACGTTAGTGGAACCGTTCCAAAAACGCTCACAGAATACTCTGGCATCAGAGAGGTAGGTGCTTTCTTCTATCTTTTACCGACTGACAGTAAGACAGCTGCCAAAGAGGCAAATGCTTTACCTTAAAACATCAACTACCAAAATCCTTTTGGTTGAAGGCATATTGCACACCACAGGACTACAGAGAGAAAATCCTCCACTAAACCGAAACAAAATCAAAAATAAACCTTCTGCTAAAAAGCCCCTTTTAAAAGCATACCATAAATACTCATCATTATTCAACCTCTAAAACGATCAGCTGCCAAGCTGTTCTCTGTAGATGGTTATCACAAGTTGTTAGGTCCTTAGATAATGGACCAGCCAAATTCCACTTATAACACAGTAATCCTTGTTTTGATGCATCTTTCTTTTAATTATGGTGGAGGAAAGATAAGTGACAACTTCGTGACATTCCATGAAGTTTGGATGAGGCCACTGATTTGGTCACATCATTAGAGCATCAAACGAATAGAATTAGCTGAATCTGATTCTTTGGTGCAGCTTCCAGGCTGAATTGTCAATTCAGGGGAATCATCCTGAGGAAATATAATCTTGTCAGGTGTGTAATCATTCCTCTTCAGATCTAAATAAACAAAATGAAGTCATATCGGTTACCATTTCTTTGGAGTGTAGAAACAATGAAGCATAAGTTATTTCAAATAACTGGCTAGGCATATGTACTTATAAATAAGAATTCCTCAATATGTATTCAATGCCACAAAAGGATGTTTTATCGTATATGTAACAGGAAGCACATAGTTCTGCTTTAAAAAGTGATGGAAACTTAATTATTTTATTTATAGATACTATATAGCAAGTACCAAATCAACTTCTAATGGAAATCAGACCCTTTCATGATACCCTTTGATGCTACCAGGAGTTACAACTCAAATTTAAAATAAAAGACCTCTCTTCATATGAGAAACAACCTAAAAGAGTAGCATTAAACAGGCAGGATCATGCAAGTTCCTTAAGTTATTCTGGAGTCTAAAAGCCTGATACAGAGAAATAATTTCAAAGTTTGATATGACTGCAGTGTAGTCCATGCAACTAAAACGTTCAGAATTGAATAGTTTAATAGAACAAATTTATGCAGACCTAGATATGTATAAAAAAAGGGCAAAGCCCCCAAAAAAAACATATTCCAGTTTTTGGTTAAAAAGTCTCAGATTTTGCAGTATCTTTACCTCCTTTTCCTACTTTTTCTGGGAACTCATTATTTTTTACTGCACCTTCTGAAGTCAAGATCAATCTAGTCAGCCTTCTTCAAGTACTGTGCATACAAATATAGATTACACATTGTTAAATCCTTCAACTAGGATTTTTTATCTTAAAATGACATATCTTTTTAAAGTAAAAATACAAAACTGATGTTTATTACTTACTCTACTTTCATGGCATGACATTACTATTTCATTATGCATCATACAAAACATCATGATACCCGAGTGCCTCAGAAAAAAATACAGCACCACTCTTACCAGGAAGTTTAAGTTTCCTGCAGCAGGAATTACAGTGATGCTTTGCTCTGAAGTTTTTTATTGCATCCTCTCCCAGATTGGCTGGACCAAACACCATATCATATGACCTTAGAAATAAAGAGTGTGTAAACATGGATTGCATGTGTTCTCTGGCAAAATTTTTACAGTACTTTTTTTCTTTAAACCCTTCTTTGACCTTACCTTTTTTCTCCAGCTTTTATCACAGAGGGATCTGTCAAGTTTTCACCAACACCTTCAGACAGCACATGAAGAAAAAATTAAATCTGATACATTACATAAATAATATTGAAAAGCCTTGCCATTGTTAGCTATGACTTCTCAGCTTTCCCAAGAATAAAGGCAGAAAGAATTAAAATGGTATAGAATACTCTTTATTCTTACATGAATTGCTCCTCAACAAGCACTTAGTACCTCTCAGATTTCCTTCACCTAATTCTACATCTGCCTGCAATTCTTAACTAATTTTCACCTGAGAGAAAAAAGTTTCCTATATAGAACTTCTCACAGCCAGAATATCTGACACACAATCAAGCATAAATACAGCTTGCCATATTGGCACTATACAAATGTGTCAACAAATATATATATATATATGGCACATATAATTGGGAAAACTCCTATATATTTATATTCTCTGTAGTGCTGTAAAATTTTTGTGCCATATTTAATAAACCCACCATTGATTCAGATGAACTAGACTAATACACACTAAATACTGCTTATTGCATATAAATACTGCTTATTGCATATGAATTCTTAATAAAATGCTATCACAAGAGAGTCCAGGAGTTGGAGTCAATGACCCTTATGGGTCCTTTCCAACTTAACTCTATGATTCTGCGAGAAAGACCCATATACCTTGGCTGTTGACCCCAATTTCAAAATCGGGACATTACCTTGCAGATCTAGTACCAGCAATTCCCCTCTTGTATACTCATAGGTCCAATGGCTGAAAGCTAGCATAACCTCCTCTAGCATGTTAGTTGGAATTATTTCATCACCATTGTTGTTGTTATATTTTCTGAACTCTCCTGTCATGCACTCTTCAACTGCAAACCACTGGCCAGCAGAGTGGCAATATAACAGGAAAACTTCCAGGAACCTAGTAAAAAGCATACTTTATGAATATATGTCCAAACAAATGACAATTTAGTCATTTAGTACTAGACAATTCTTTGATTTACTTATCATTTAAAACATTGGAAACTACTATATAAATTCATTAATATTATCACTCTAGGCTAGAAGCAGTGCAAGAAAGTATCAATGAAAACACTGCCAAGAATATTTGTCTGACACATTCTTTAATATTCAGAGACATATTCACGTATCAGTACCTTAATATATTTGAGCTGTATGTCCACAGCCCTGTAGGCATTCTTCTGGAAGAAAACATGCAATATGCTAGAAGTTTAAATTTACTCACCTTGGAGAGTATGGTATGGATTTGGGCTTCATTTGATTGAAAGCAAAAGTGAGCTTCTGTGCTGCCCTCTGCTGCTGAATTTCCTAGAATTCAGAGCCCATACTTTATTAGCAGCATTATATGAAAGGAATCATTATGGAGCCAAAAAACCAAAACAAACAAACAAAAAAAAAAAACAGCAAGAACAGTAACTACTGATTCCCCCAAGACAGTGTAATGAATTGCTTGCTTTTAAATTTACATTTTAAGACTTCGAGCTTTTTGAATTAGTAAAACATACTGTAGCAGAGTTTTAACCCTTTAGTTCATAGAGAACAGAAAATTAACTTTTTTTCTTTTGTTATATATATATATATATATATATACACACACACACTATTTTTCAGGTGGGAAAAAATAATGCCTGTCTATGCTTAATAATTGACAAGAATAAAACTTACTCTCAAGCACAAGTGTAACACAGTATCCTCTTTATAAATGCTTGACCAAGTATTCACAACTTCAGGAAGAAAAGACTTGATGATATAAAGATGACCTGATTTGAGGATATCATATTCTGACCACGTGCATACTACTTTAAGAGCTCGACGTAAACCTCCTCCCATCTCCTCTTTACTTAAAAATTCAATTTTAGCACAGAGTCCTAGCTGTGACCAGGAAGACATGCTGTTGTTCAAGATGTTGGGAGAACTTTCTTCAAGGCGATATACAGTGACTGGTTCACCTGTATTACAATACAAAAAGCAATTACCACATTTAATTTTCAAATTAAAGCACTGAATATCTTCAGTTTCTTAGATCTCAACACATATGAAGTTGTCCCTCACATTCTGAATCAGTAAAAAAATGAAACTAGCCAGTAGAAAGACCCCTCTTTTCTTTCATAGAGCAGCACAGTAGTACAGCGTTTTTGTCCTCCTGATTAGAACTATTAATGACACCATTCAAACAGCATTAAGAACACTGAATAAATGCTTACATACACTTTAGACGAGTCAAAACAAGCCCTAACTTAAAGGAATACTTGCAGAATAGTTTGCTATAAAAATTGTTAGTACAATTCTATCACCACCATTCTGAGGACAACTACAATTAATCTAAATTTCATAATCAAGTGAGCTGCCCTAGAAAAGGTGTCAGACATTTAAATTTTTGAGCATTGCAAGAGTGACACTATTTTAGGTCACTAGTTATAAGCAAGCATGAAATTTGTCTTTATAATTTTCTATTAGAAGAAATTTGTACAGGGATTTCTTTTGTTTTCTTCCCCAAAAGACCGTACTAAACAAGCCCTTTGAACTCTGACCCTCCCCCTCCACTCACCAACAAGAATTACAATCTTTACCTCTTGGAGGCACAGGAGTGAAGGGAATGCTCTGTGATAACCTCATCAAGTTATTTCTTTCTACAGCTAGAGAAAAATTACAGCATTTATTAGATTTTAAGGTTCTAAAAAGTGTCATTAGAGATATGAACTATAGTTATAAGAGGCACTGACCTGAATAATAGTAATTGATATCCATGATAGGCTTGAAAGGAGAAGCGATGCCTGAGAGAGATCAGAAATAATGAAAGAGACACTGCCTGCTACCTGTATTGTGTATCAAAATAACCACGTACAAAGACCACTTCCCAAGTGACTAGAGCTTGAAAAAGATTTGCTATGCAGAGAATTAAGGATCTCGCTTAGATCTTCAGTACTTTAGAAGAAATTGTAGTACCTGAAGGTAGGCTGTTAAAAAAGTAATCATAGTGCTACCTCTCCATTAAGCTCCAAATTATCAGCAAACATATTCTCATACATAACCCAAACAGTTGCTTGTATGAAAAAGCTCCCAGCTTGTTTATAGCAGAAACAAAAAACTTACCATTCAATGCATCTTCTTCAGATGGCCTGTGAAATGTCACAAAACCAACTGTTATTGCTTCTTAAGAACTTGTTTTTATATTTACTGATTTTGACACATCATCCTAGGTCACCTTGTTAACCTCACAGTAATGCTTTTATCTTATTTTTCAAGGGCAGAACTGCTGTTTAATTACAAAATGGTAATGGAAGGCTGTTAAGTAATCTCCTGGTTTTAGAGCTATACTTTAACTACCACCAAGTCACGCACAACATTATGTAAAGTTTGCATCACAAGAGCTCATTCCCACAGAGGTGCTTAATTAAAGTGTGTTCACAACAGCTTACCTTTCTGTTATCAGATTAATAAGGTAATGCTTTTAACAGTTAACTCAGGGGATAATTGTTAACAAGAGCAATGACTGCACAATTTCAGAGAAGGTTTACAATTTGGAAGGTTGGGTAAAGACCTTTGCCAGGAAGTTAGCTCATTAATAAGTGTCAACGCAGACATTTTCATGTAAGAGCATGTTTTGCCCTCTGATATGTGACTCAATTAACTTAAATATAACCTCTCATAGCATTCCAGTGAACACATTCAGTTATTTATTAGAAAAATCCTTAAACCTTGTTTTTTCATTAAACACAGCGGAGTAACACTGCAGCCAAAGACTACAACCAAAAAGAAAAATCAAAATATATAATGGAATTTCTTCATTACTAGAAAGCTTACTTACATTTGATTGCTATTTGAAGGTCTACCTTGCAACCAATCCTTTAAATCAAAGGGGGGAAAAAAAAAAGAAGGCTTCAATTTTGTAAGAAGAACACCATATATTTAATTTGGGGGGCAGGGGAGTTACGTGTTTTAAGATCTTGCAGTACAGCCTGCTTATTGGAAAGATTTCACTAAACTGTACTGAACTGCAGTTGAACAGAAAGACTCAAATACAACTGAGGATTGGTAAATACAATTAAAAGACCAGAAAAGTCTATGTTCTTTGTTTTATAGATCGTATAAGCATTTTTGTTCTTAAACAAAAAGGCTTGTTTTACATAAGCAGGAAGCACTGTATGTTTTTGTAGTGAGAACATGCAAAATATGTAGTAGATAATATGTACAACTTCTTCCCTCAGTCAAAACAGGTCCCCTCCTGTTGCCTCCTTGAACGAATAAGACTACAAATCAGTATTATTCTTCATGCAGTCTGTTTCTTCACCTTTATTTGTTCACTTTCTAGTTCTATTTGACAACAACAAAGAGACGAGGATACAAACCGTCAACAAGGCTGCTTTAGAATCTACTTGCTGAGTATCTTCACTTGACGCTCTTCTACTCTTGCTGTATACTACAAATGAAAAAGATTAATAACTGGACAAAAAATGGCACGTGTCTTTGTTACCTATTTTCTAACAGAGTGAGCAACTAGACAGCTTAATTGGTCTCCTATATAAAAAAGGCCTGATCCACAATTATCTACTGTTAGAAGTTTCCAGCACAGTTCTGACTGTATCACTTACCTTTTTATGATCTAGCTATTTGGGTATTTGCTGTTGCAAACAGATGTAGCAATTTAGTTGGCATGAGGAGAAGAATCACAGTGAAACATGAGAGCCAATTTAAATAGCACCAATCATGAAAACACTTCGAGATGGTTTAACTTTTTCTGTTTTCCTTGCACCCTCTTGGAATATGCATTGTCAACGAAATTGAGTGAGAAAATTAGGCCACCTGAATCAATGACATACTTACATTGTTCTGAATGGACTGCCAAAGGGTCAGTAAACCCACAGCAAGAACTAGACTGTCTTAGACCACAGTCAGTTTGAAGACCCTACAAAAGAAGTACACATATCATCATTATCATTGTTCTCAACTACTACTTTTTTTAACACTACATTAGAAATATATATGGTTTTTAGACTTGTGGATGTACCTCAAATACCTTGCTGCAAAAAAATGCTTACGTCAAGTGCATAATTCAGCTAAAACACTTTTTACAGTATCAGCTCTAACATTTTCAGTTGCTTATTAAGACTATTGATCTATTTGGAAAAAACACTTTTAAAGAGAACGTTACAATAAGATATGATTGTAGAGATGTACATTATGCTAGATCTCTACAAGCACCGCGTTCAGCTGTTCTGTTATGTATCTTCATTAACTATCAATTCTCATTTGAGAACTTGGCTCAGGCAGAAACTAAAGTTCAGTTTGAAAAAGCCATTGAAACTAAAAATAAAATCTAAGTGTTGCCACAAATGCCTACAGTTTATGAAGTGAATTTCCCCATGGACACATTCCTTAATAATAATTACATACTTTGAGTATCTACTGAAATGGTCAGCTTCAGACAACAAAACGTTTATTTTGCAAACAAATAGAAAGACATCTTCATCCCAAACTGCAACTTCACGTACACTGCAATGGGACCAGAACACTCCTCACAATCAGCCTAATAATTCCAATGGTTATCTGAATGAAATTTTAAAATTCAAGATTCTGTAGAACAAAAAAACCTTGAACTTAGAATGGTATGCTCTGCTTTCATTTCAAGACTTGCCACAATTAGGAAGTTGCTACCAGCCTTTTTCACCCTTCAAAGGCACACACTCACGGGTATGTGTACAGGTGTGTGTGTGTGTATGTGTACAAAGTGTGAGAGTATATACATATACTATTTGTGTATGGATACCTATGAGAAAGATTATTTTTTTACATCCCTAGACAGAAATACTTCACTGAAATGTACCAGAGAATGCTAAGCCAAGATAACAATGCATGGCTGCCAGAAGATGCATACATCCTCCCCTACCCTTCTGTGTCTTTATAAATTCTATTACTCTATATGTACTGTGTCTGGATATCGTAACTTTAATGTCATACTTTGTGAAGACATTTGAAGGCAAATTCTGTATTTTTTTTGTGGAAGAATAGACTATAACTACCCCTTACACAACTGGCAAACTTCCCAAAGTGTGTTGTTTCTTTTTTTTCTTTTTTTTTTTTATTTTTTAAATCATGACAAGGGTTCATTATATCTTTCCCCTGCAAATAGTGATCTATGAAAACAGAGTTTCTTATCTTCACTGTAAAGAATAAATTCTACCATCTGGTGAAAATTGTCTTTCTAGAATAAAATGGAAACCTTTTGCACTTACTTGAAGTCTGGTTGTCTCTATTCCCTCCAATATAGCTTTTTTGAAGTCTTCCTGTTGCTCCTATTAAAAAAAAAAAAAAAAACCACACAAAGCAAATTGTAAACATTATTAAGAGTAGTACCGGAATACCCACACACAAAAAACTTTTTGGTCACACATGATACTTATCAGAAGGCGTACAAGGAACAACTCAGCAGAAGTTTTGACATTGCAAATGGTCATCATGCAATTCTCAAGTCAGATTCTCCCCCCAGTGAGGGGTAACCGCAAATGGAAGCTTTTATATATATATATATATATATATGTATACATATATGGTGTGTGTGTATATATCACCTGGGGGACAGGTTTGACACAATTAATAACTTCCCAGTAGTTATTTGTAATATTCTTTTATGAAAACTGAAATTATACACCATTTTAGTTGACAAAGTTTAGTAGAAAGGCCTTTTCTTCTTGGAAGCACAACAAACAACCTTTGAAGCAACTGCAGTCACTTTCAATCATATACACTATCATCTTGGTCTGTATAATATTAGTGTAAATCACTTAAATCTTCCTAAACACCTGTCTTGAAATTTACAAGTTTCAAATGTTTCTTATTTAACTGTGGGATATATAATTTTATCTTAATTTTAATTTACAGTTATATTAATCTCAGCTTTCATAACCTCAGAACTTCTTTAATATTTCATTAGTATCATATTATGAAACAAGAGCACTTGATGTGCAGTTAAGGTTGCACAAGTTTTCACTCCATTGCTAATCATAAGAGATGCATTCCTTCCAGGCTGCATTTTGGAAGTTCTTTGATTGTATTTGCTCTTAGACTTAATCAAGACATATGGTGAAGTTACAATTGAAAAAAAACACAACCACCAAAAAACACTATCCTCATTAATCATGGAAAGACTTTCTGAAAAACACGTTACCTCAATATCAGCACTTCTTTCTTTAATTTTGCTTGCTGCTTCTTTAAACCGCTGCAACTCCATGCTGTCTCTGTGACCTTTGACACAGTGAATTGAAAAAGAGTATTCAAAATCAAAGGCAGACTGACATGTTCTGACCATGCCAATAGTTTGTATCATAAGAACAAAGGGTTACAAACCATCTAAATTCTGTGTGCCTGACTGCACCAGGGAACACTTTCCAAACACAATAAACTTGGTGTAACAAAATATTAATATGAAACCATTGCTTTTCCCGCATTGTGTGGACTACCACAATTCAAAATGTGAAAATAACATTTTAAAATGTTAAGTGTATGCTTCCCACAAGAAAGGAACTACATAGTCTGAATCTTAGTATTTTTAAGTGAGCATAACATATGAAGGAAAAGCAGACAGTTTTCTGAGGTAGCTTTTACAATATACCCTTCATCCTCCCAGTTGCAAGACAGCCTCCAGAATTTTACCAAGCACGTGGCTTTGTAATGAATGAAAACCTATTGGGATTGGCAATGGAAAGCTGCCCTTCATCTGAAGTTTTGTAAAACCTGGACAGTAAGAATGAAGAGTATGTTCTAAATGCTAGATGTCAGAGGACCACACACTAAAAATTTCACTCCAGTAAAATAAGTATAGTTAGTATTCAAAGTTATTAGTGGTAAAGAACATTCACAGATTAGCTAGAGTTATACAATCACTGAGTCCATTATTTCTGTTTAGTCTTGCTTTCTGAATCAAAAGAAAAAGGGGACGTCTTTTTTTTTTTATATATATATCATGAGAACATTATAAACAAGTAACTAGTGTACACAAGCGTGTAGATACTCTTTCTACACATAAAACTAAAAATGATAATGTATGTAGGTATCTTCTTAGAACTCCAAGTTTCACAGCAATAAACTCTTGTCTAAAGATTTAAATCTTTACATTCTCAACAAACATTTGAAAAACACTGAGGCATCCCTGAACTGGGGCAAGACAAAGCTTCTGCAGGCAACCTGTCAATTCCAGATTGTGATCTACTATACACTAAAACTATTTAAAGCATTATCTATTTCACAGAAATCGGTTAGTAAACCCACACCTGTATTTTGCAATGAATCTGCCACTGTTTTACCATTCAAACATGTAGGTAACTGTAACCAAAAGCATGCAACTTTTTACTGTTAAGCAAAACTTGAGGGAAGGCATAATGCTGTTATTTAATTAAAGGATTTTGGAAGCTGCCAAAAGGACTGCTAAAAAGTACATAGGCAACAGTGGAAGATCCCAATTACAACAGTGTTTAGAAACACAGTATAGGAGGATCCCTCAGTTTGATACAGATACCACAAAGATATTTGTCCAGGATTCCATCAGCCTAAGAAGTCTTCTGTAATTACGTCAAGAAATAGACAATATTTTTAAATGTATGAAATGAAAAGATAAGAGCTTCATAATGAGTTGCAAAAAGTTTATCTACGATGCCCACACCAAGTTGTAGAGCTGTTAATTGCATAGAACTGCTATACTCAACAACTGGCCACTGTTTTTCAGAAAAATATTGTCTATGTGACAGAATTATAAAGAAATGATAATTTTTGAGTAAAAATAAATAAATTCAGGCAACATAGGGAAATTAGAGATGTTAAAAGCAAAAAAAGCAGAGCAAAATGGTAGAACAAAGTCACCTGCAACCGGAATACACCCAAAATACCATACAATTCTTGATAAGTCAAACCTTGTGGTTTAGATTTGGTCCACAGTTTATGAAGTAGTCCCATAAGGATGTTAGAACATAAATCTTGGTTTTGGAGTTCCATTGCATGGACATGCTGACTTTTGGAAAGTTCATCTTTAATATTCAATTTTCCATGTGAGCCGCCACAGTTGACTGTTGACGTCAAGTCGCCAGTTGACAAAGACAACTTCGTTTGGGGTTTGTTCTTCGATAAGTTGACAGAGGACTGGTGATCACATTTGTCAACTCTGCAGCTGTAGTTATCATTAGTGTCACTCTCATCATGAATAAAACCACAATTAATGTATCCTCCATTTTCAACACAAGGTTGGGTGAAAGCAAGGCAAGCAGAGCCAGAAGCAAGAGGATAAGAGCAGCTAATTATGACTTCAGGACATTCAGAATCTACTTTGTTATACTTACCCACAAATGCACCAAATTCTACATTATTATCTCCTTCTGTAGCCTTAGAGCAAACAGTCTCTTCATGCTTTGCTGAAGAATCCAGCTGACTTTTGCAACTGGGACGAGATGGAGTGCTAACAAAAAACTTAGCTGTTGGGGATGTTACATGTGGCATGCTGTTGGATGAATTGCCTAATTTTTTACTTCTACTAATGGATTTTGAGATTTCTGCAGCCTGTATTCGTTGGCGAAGTTCTGGAGGGGGAACAACATTGGAAAATAAGGCACTGCCTGAGGAACCTGCCTCTTGAAAGTTTATTTCTTCTCTTCGAGGAACTAGAGCTAACTCCTGACCAATAGTCTTATGTTGGACTTCTTTGTCATCACGTATAGAAATGTTACAGAGTAAAGCATTATTATTTTCAAGGCCTCCTTGTGGAAAAGAACCAAAAACATTTCCAATGCTGTGCTTTTTCCACACAGATGATCTTAGAGAGCCATCATCAATGAGGTTTTGTGCCAAGTGTTTTGAAATACTCAATTCCCTCGTAATTTCATTATGAACCTTGCTAGCTTCTGAAGCTTTCTGTGCAGTCAGTGTTTTCAGAGTATCCACAGTTAGAGCAGAGAGATCCTGTAGGTGGCCAATCTGTGAATCTAAAGACTGTAGTGACCGTTTTATGTAGTTGACACGATCACCAACTTCCTTTATCTGAATGCACATTTGTTCCACCCTAAGAAAAAAAATCAAATTACGAAGTAGCTATGAAAGATATTATTTTCTATATGCAAACAAAGCATCTTTGCAATTCTTTTTGCCCACTTAAGAAAAAAGAACTCTAAAATTTCAGGATGGTATAAACTAGAGCATTTGGCTGCTTTGTAATACAACATTTGTACATACTTTTGAATCATAGAATTAGCATACACATAAACAAAGGCCCTACAGCACACTTTCAAATGCATTAGTTTACAATTGCCTCAGCTTACCAACTGTAGGCAACGCTATTCTACAGATAAGGGAACAAACCACATTAGCGGCTTCTGCATAGCATCATCTAAAGTTTGCACAAATACATAGTTTGAGTATTTTCTTTAAGTCTATTTTACCCCCTTAAAGCAATTAAAAAACACAAAAGTTCTAAGCTTCTCTATTCAAAAGTTTTATTTGTAAAAAATTTATTTGTAAAAATTTTACCGTTCAAATGTGACTCGAATCCTCTCCTCGCTTCCAGAATGAAATTTATCATCTTTTTCATTGAAATACATCTCAACACACAGTTCTTCAAAATCATGAAGTTTCTTTTGATCTTCTTCTGTTAGGAAGAGTTCTAAAAAGAGATTAAACAGTTCAGAAGATGCATATGTAGTAAAGTTTTTCAGGCACTGGAAATTTATAGCCACAAACTTACAAAGGGTATTAAAAGTAAAACACGTACAAAAATAGAAAACAGTGCCATCTAGGACCTTTCCTCTCCTTGCAAGACAAAAAAAAAAAAAAGAAAAAAATTTAAATGTCAAAGACTTTGCCTAAAATAAAAATCAAGATACTACAGGCCACACACCCCCATACACTTTAAGACAGAGGCTAGATTCCTCAGCTGTATTTCTCATCATCTGTGAAACAATCTTTTTTTTTCTTTTTAAATCTTCAAAGTGTTTCAAGTAAGACTAGTCTTCCAGGAAAAAAAAAAGTCCTTCATGAACACTAACAGAAAATCTAATTTTGTAGCGTTCTGTTTGCTTTTACTATAACTTAATCTAACCGGAGACTTTCCAGGGGCTGTGCATTATATCCTTTGTAAAAACGTGGGAACTTTGAACAGAATGAGAGTCTTATTCAATATTGAGGATACAAAAAATTAAGACCTACTTAGAATCACAGAATATCCCCAGTTAGAAGAGACCCACCAGCATCATCAAGTCCAACTCCAACTTTGTTGAGAACACACATTAAAACCAAGAAGTCTGCACGTTCCTGACAGTTTGCTTTAATCATATCAAAAAGTTATCATAATTTTTTGGATAATAACTGTTCATACTTGGCCCATCTGAAGTCTTGTCTGTCTTTCTTCTTTTACATATACAACAGAACAGGGAAGCCATGTGGCTAAGAATAATAAGTGGTGGAGGCAGAACAGGTTTTTCATGATAGGCCATAATGAAATGATAGCGTTGATACTTCCACACGATGTTTGAAATCGCCTTTACCTGTAAATATACATTGCTGAAAAGGAAGAAAAAAAGAATTAAACACATAAGTTTTTTGCTGTTGCTGTTGTTTGTGTTTATTATGTGTTTAAAAAAAAGACAGAAAATCACATACTTGTCTTTTATTGTATAAAATAACAGTGTAAGTTGGAAACATTCAAGAAAAGGCTATGTCCTAAAGCAGGGAGAGGATTAAATAATTCTCTCATCTGCTATCATTTCAGTACCTTTCCTCAGACATGAAAGACACTGAGATATTTCAAATTTGTCAAAAAGGTATTTCCAACTAAACACATTTTTAATTATTATTATTACTTTTAAATCAGACCACACTAATTCTGTTGTCTACCATTCCCCAGTATTAGTGAGCTGTTTATTCCTGTATACAAAACACTTGCAGAGAATTCCTTATGGATTTATGGTTCCTTCGGCCTTACAGATGTGACACGTTCCAGACACATCACAAATTTCCCTTCCTTGTCATGGTGTTTGCAGTGAGGAAGACCAGCCCTTGAACCTGAAAATGCTTCCACCAAATAGGATTGCTTTGAACTGTTATCAGTTATTCTTATCTTCTCATCTTACTAAGGTGAAATACAAAAACTTAAAGGAATAGCAAAAATTAGCAATTGTTCATATACTTACTTGAAAAATGCAATAAGGAGATTAACCATAATTATGTACTGTACAAAGAGGTAGACAGCTTGAAGAAATGGGGTCAACCACGTTCCTGGCCCACAGAGATGAGCAACTTGTGACTCAGAATTATTTGCACATACTGTGTTGGGGGGGAGGGAGGAAAAAACACAAAATATGTAAAGCAGATTTTAGAACTCAGAGCAGATATAGACAAGAAAAAAGATCGCTCAAAGAGTGTACAATCACCAAGCAACATGCACTGTTCTGCAACTCAAAATATCACTGTGCATTTAGGAATATGGTAGAAAGATACAGGAGACAAAGATTTCAGTTTATACTAAGGTATAATCATATTACTGGATTAAAATAAAAAAGAAAGTATACTACCTCCACAGCAAAAAAAAAAAAAAAAAAAAGGCATGATATCTATGTGGAAAAAATCTAAAGTATTGCTAGGAATAGCCTGAAGAAAAACCCCAATTAAGTAGAGTTTTCACTCTAAGCCATTCATTCTTAATAAGGGATAATGGAAGAGTCAAATCAAGAAGTTATATATCTACAAGTCACAAAGAGGAAAAAATCTAGTAAATGGAACAAATGGCAACAATACTGGGCATTTCATTTCATAAAATGAAAACTTTGTAAGACCTTAAAAAGATCTCATGAGAATAAGCCTTCTTAGTTGCTTCAAAAATTGTAGTGTCTTACCATCAATTTCATAGGCATACACTTCACCAAAAATCATCCAGTATGGATGAAACACAATATCTCTAGCAAGAGTCCAAGACGGTGCCTCATTAGGGTACAATATTGCCTTCCTGGGAACACCAAAGCTAAGCAGTACAAGTGCCATAATCACCACAATGTAAAACATGTTGGCCACCTAGAAACACAAAAAAGTCAGTTAACTCACAAGGTTATAATTATGCTTTTACAGGGACAGCATAAGCTCGATGAATTCTCTATATCAGCAAAAGATCTAGGACCCTTGTACTTCAGTCAGAAAATGTTGTCAAATAACAAACCCTTTTAAAAATTTCTTATTTTTTCCCTCTCATTTCTTACAGAATGTTTGCTACTCTTGGCCAAAAGGTAGTTTCTTTTTAACTCAAATACCCATTACGTGGAAGAGTAGCAGCTGATAAAGAAAGAGAAACATTCCTTCCCAAATTCAGTGAATAGCTGTACAAAGTACAGATGTAGTGTTCCAAAGACTGAGTAGTGTGAAAAACAGAACCTATTCTAATGGCAAGAAGTCAAAGTGAGAAATGTAAGCAACCTGATGCCCTCCTTTTTAAGGAATGACAGGGTTCAACTTTGTAGGAGCAAATTTTTTTTTGTTTGGGTGTGTGTGTGTGTACAACACCCTTTCTCCCTTCATATATATGACTCCCAAGGGTTAAAATCCTGAAACACACATATACACACACTTCATTCCTATTCTGACAACTTTTTCATTTAACAATCTCTCAATCTTACTGTAGAATTCTACCTCCACTCTAGCAGTGTTACTACTAGGAAGACCATAAGCCCTAGCATTAGGTTCCCTTTATTACAGCAGAGTTATACATTGATTTTTTGAACAAAAATGGATCTCAAAGATGGTTTTGTAACTACCACTCATCAACTACCTGCTGCAAAATACACTTTTACATTACAGAACACAACTGCACTGCACGACTAGTTTTGAACACAGTTGGAGTATGCCTCAACACTGGACATCACATAACATGTCAAAAAAACATTCTACCAGGTTGAAGGAAAGAAAATTTGAAGGCCACATTGTCATGCAGGGGAAGCTGGAGTGTACGAGTGCACACAAAACTGAGCGTATGAGAAGGCAGCCTGTGGGGAGTGTACTCTCAGCACACAATCTTAAGAACAGTTGCAGAAAGCTACCTAGAAACATTTAGCACAGCTCACTATAAGTAACTAATCTTCCCTGTAAAAGTGAAAATCTTGCACTAGCTAGCACAAAGGCAAGAAATACTCAGGACTATAAATAAATCTGAAACCCAGAAGGCATTATCATATTCCTTCAATTCTCACACATTTAACAGAGCACAGAAGGAAGATCTTCCGTCTTGTTACAGATTTAACAGAGAAAGCTCCATAATAAAGAACACTTCTACTCAGTGCTTGTTTTCAAACACATTAAGTTATACTCCAGCTAGCTACTTCTGCACAAAGTTGCTGACACACCGGAACAGGATAAGCAACCTTTTACTAAATAAAGCTTTGAGAAATTATAAATAGATGCAGCAAAATAAAGGTATTTCAACTGAAAGAAAAATAAAAAAATAGTACTTACCATTTTCCCAATCATCATAACATAAGGGCCAGCCTGCTGGTTTACAGCTAAAAAATCCAGTAATCGCACATACCAAAAAATTATATTGAGACAGTATGTTATTCTTCCAGCAACAAAAACATAATTTTCTCTGTAAGTGTTTTCACCAAAATTCCCCTTTGCTCCAAATCTTAATGCAAACCCAATGAAGAAAGTGACAATAGCAACTGTGTCACTGATATTGAAGTAATCACTGAACCACACTTTAATCTTCTGATTAATCTTCCCAGCCTCTGACATAAAAATCTGCAATAACAAAAATAAAATATTCAGGTCTGCTCATGTTTACTCCACTTAAAATAACACTGAAACGTATGAATCAGTAAAATTCTTACACTCGCAAAAATAAAATACGTATTTGAATGGGTAACTCTTTTGCACAGAAGAACCCAAAAAAGTGTTTAACTGTGCCTGCTTCACAACTATGACAAGGAAATATTTCCTTCGTCCTGAACAAGTTGTGAAGGAACTGTTTTCAATTTGATTGCTTTTTTTTCCACCTTCTTCTTTAGGAAGTCACTATAACAAAAATGAGTCTTCAATTCTGTTTCAGTTGGACCTGCAGTATCCAGTTAGTAAACTGGCTTTTCTCTCCCATTTAAAAATTCTTACAGAACTACTCAAAAAACTCATGCTGATCAGCAACATTATGGTTGTGGTAGCTATCCCACCTTGATCAAGATTTTTTGTTTCATCTTGGTCCTAGGCGCAGAGTTTGATTGATGCTAACAGATACATATACATTTAATCCCTCAAAAATGTAAGGCTGTTTGTTAGAACCTGATTAGACAGTAAGCCACAGATTGAAAAAAAAAAATCAGAAAAATTTGAAAAAAAAATACACATACACCAGACCACGATGTCGTTGTCAGGTCCTTGAAACTTAGGAGAGAAAAAAAGAAAAGCATTTCCTTTTAAATAGACCACCCCCTCTTCCCCATTGGAAGCAGAAAAAAAGAAAGCAAGCTATGTCCAACCAGTGAAACACTAAGAATCCAAGAAACACTAGACTGCTGATTTAGATACTATACCAAATATAAAGGTATTACACATCATGTGTTCCAACGTTTAAAGTTTCTTAGGCTGTCTTGTTTATAAACACAGTTTAAAGCATACTGTTGTAATTGTAAAAAAAAAAAAACAAAAAAAAAAACAAAAAAACCACACTCACAGACTGTTAGCGACATACCTCACGAATTTTCTCAATTGCTGATGTGAAAATGTAAGCAATAACAATCCACTCTTGAACAGACGGTAATTCTTCCATTTTTACAAGAACCACAAATGTGTAGAGCATGAGGAATCCTAAGTATGCCAACTAAAAAGAGCAATTAAAGTTTTTTATATATATATATACATACATACATATATACATATATACACACACACACACACAGAAGGGTTCTATGTAATACGTAATTCTACATAATTACAGAAGGGTTCCTTATAGATGTCTTTATATTTTTTTTTTCATGTGTTATATGATAAAACCTTCGTATAGGATCACGGTACTATCTTTTACCGCTTTAAGCAAACAGGTTATTATTTATAAAGAGGGTATAAATATTTTCTTAGAACACAAATTTTAGAGTTTCTATTGCAGTAATTTAAACAAAATTGTGCATGAACACTTTTAAACCTAGTAAATTATGATAGAATTTCTGCTGATGGAATTAACTACTGATGAAATTAACTACTAATTAACTACTGAAAAACTGATGAAATTAACTACTCAGATCAGAATAAAGATTTTCACACCAACTAGTCTTAGCCTAAAAAACAGGTATTTTTCAAAACCAACATCATGAACTTTAAAAAGAAAAAAAAGCACTGCATATGCATTTTTTTCAGAATCAAGTACTTCTCATTTCCAGTTTAGTAGAGCAAGGGCTTTTTTGATTGTTTTTTAAAAAGTGCTTAAGCTTTTATGCAAGTCGCAGAGGTGTATGTTAGAAAAAGAACCCAAAGATATGCACTGCATTTCCAAATAAAAGAAAATACTACATAGAAAAAAACTCACCGTATTAAACCAAAACTTCACAATTGGTGCATGATAAAATGCGTAAAACTTCTGTGTAATCGGAAGTCTTTTAGGTTTTGCAGGAGTCTCCATATCATGCTTCTCTGAAGTACTGTCCAAGATCCTTACTTCTTTAAACACCTCCTAAAATGAAAGGACTGTTAACTTTACTTACAGAAATGCACGTTTTCGGAGATCCACTTTAGCTCTTGCTTTAATTTTAAAATGTAATTATTTATTTTAAATTAGAAATACTGGTCTTTAATGGCTGCCCCCCACCCCCGCCTTACCATAGGTATTTCATCTGCTGCAGTCTGGAAGTTGTTTTCACTGTCATCCATTGCCATTTGATGTGCATCTTGAGATTGAGGAATATGTGACATTTCAGCCTTGGTCTTATATTCCAACAGAAGTATAGCAGGAGGGAGTAAAATACTCAGTATCACCTGGAAAAAATGAAGACTAAGTTCAACTTGTTCACAGCTACATCAAAATATCAGAATATACCAATACATAAAATATTCCCTGAAAATATGTTACCCATATTTCCCTTGCCTGTTAGTGAGGAAAAAAATGTAGGAAATAATTAGCTATTATTACTTATATACACACTTATGAGGCTAAGATGACAATATATAGCGCTTTCCTTTACTTAAAAGATACAGGAAAGGGGAAGAATTAATAAATTCCAGAACTAAAAACCACAAGAAAGAATGCTCTCCGAGCCCAAAAATAGAGATATTCCGCTTACACTCTTTTCTTTAATCCATTCCCAGAAACTCTGGAACTGTGTACTATCAAGGCATGTTTTAAAAGCATATGAGTGGGGCTTTTTTTCAACTCATGGTTGAAAAATGAAAGCTAAAGTATGGATGACGGGAATAAGCTAATGACAAAAAATAGCTTTTATTTGTTACGAAGTGAGCAGGAAAATGGTTACTCAGTTATCAAAGAGGATTTTAGTATGTCACAAGTTAAGCAATGCTTGTAGATATTTTGTAGGGAAATGGTCTTTCACTATATTCCTAGCAGCAGTAAGTTTCCAGTACACCAATTCAAAGAAATATGCAACTCCCATGTTGGTTCAATTGATTTGTATCAAAGGGCACCATCAGAAAACCTATCCCCGATTTGCCTACCCTTGTTTCATTCTGTGCCCTCCTTATGCTCAGCTTCTTCCTCCAAAATAGAATATATACAAAGCTTTTCTACATCAAGTCTTATGCATTGCCTGTAAAAAGCCAAAATGCATGAAACTATATTCTTACAAGTAGGTTTTCTCTCTGTTAATTTTTTTTAACCACTATATTTTTAGTAGTGGATTAGTATTCACATGATCTCTTTAAGCCTCTGATGAAAGGCTACTTGCCTGTTTTTTGCCTTCTATATTTCTGTACCTTATTTGAAAAGATAATAGAGTGTCAAAAGAAGAGTTAACAATAAATAATTCCAGTTTTGATTATGTTATAGGAGACAGTTTTACAGGGTTTATTAACACAAGCTATAGTGATGAAAGCTTTATACTAATATTGTTTAAACACATAGTTTCCCTTCCAATTAGAAATACATTCCATTGATCCTTTTTATACCAATAACAAACTGTGACAAAGCTTACTTTGTACCATGAATTCTTCCTCATATTCAGCCTTCCCATCCACATATCTGATAACAACATTTGCGTACAAGTATGAGCTACAAATGGACGAAGCCTTGAAGACACTGCTAGCTTCAGACAAGTTGAGTTGCTCCAATTTTTAAGCTCATAAGTTAGTAACTTCATTGCCATAGTTTCATCTTGTCGGAAGGACTGTTCTAACAGTTCAACTGCCAGCTGACCAAACTCACTAGAACAAAGAAAAAAAAAAGCATCAAAACAAACATAACTTAGTATCCATAAAGTTTAAGCCAAATTTTCTTGTCCAAACACATTCCCAGTAACGCAACTTGAATGGACTATTGCCCATCCCTTCTGGTAGATACATTTCTATTATATAGTAATTTGCAAACACAAGATGTGAAACTGGGACTTCTGTTAGAAACATATGCATACTACAAACAGCTATTAAAGCATTACGCAAGAAAGTCACATGTTTTCAAGTGACACATTCAGTGACATTTTGATTTAACTACAAATCATGATTTGTAACAGCTCTCAAAGTGAGCAATGTCTAATACACAACTTTTACTAGAGTGCCATCAAATCCTTTCTGCAAAAATGAACTGTCTTTGAGACTGCTAATGCAATAGTTTTTGTCTGTTGATAATATAGGCTTCTATTTTTATTGGAAATTTCAAGAACAGATCTTTAATGATATAAATGTAATTTACTTGGAATACTGTTTCAGTTCTTCTGAAGTATCATCAACAAGGTCACTTTGTTTTGCTTCATATGCCATTGAACGATACACTTTGCAAGCAACTAAGGCTTTTGCCATGGACTCCTCCCCATGCTGCCAGAAGAAAAGGGCCATCTTCTGCCTCTTCATTAACACTGCCCAAAGTAACAGCTCGTTGAGAGGATAAGCAAAACGTCTTGTTTCAGGATCATCTATGTCTACTATTTCATCTTTGGTTCTTTTCTTTTTTCCCTCTTCTGCACCAGTGTCAATCTTTAAAAATAAAATCAGAAAGTTCCATTTTAAATCTCTAAAGTTAATCATTACATAATTTGAAGCAAAATGCTGGGTGATCTATTGTCAAGTGATATGTATTTCTAAAAACAAAAATGAACTTCTGAATATTTCAAAAGCAGCTGGAATTTTTGTTCAAAAACTTCAGTTAAGTACAATTCATTTTTAATAACAGATAGAATTAATTACTTTGGTTTATAGATCAAAAGAAATGCAGTAACTAACCTACAATAGGATGAAACTCACAGAAACTCCTTAAAGTAACATGGCCAAATCTTGCTTCATCTAAAAAAATCATGCAGATTTCCACCCCACCCCCCACCCCACCGATAGAACTGTGCCAAAGATGAGCCTTTTACTGGCTAGCAATCAGAAACTATCTAGAAGATTAATGTTGAGATGAACATTCTTCATGGAATCCCATAAGTGTGATAGATGGTTTATAAACAAGTACAAAAGGATGAAATCCCAGCTTTACTGAAGGCAGTAAAACTGCTGCTACTCACTTCAGCTGCACTTGGACACTTGGATTTAACCAGGTTCTCCACTCTTAACTGCTTAATATAAAACCCACCACTCTCCCCTTAAACATCTGTACCTTTGGTTTGTATGGCTGCGCTGTTTTGATGAAGTGATTATGTCGCATTTTTTCTCTCTTGTCTGCCCTGTTACCAAAAGACTCATGGCTTTTACACATCTGAGGAGTAGTATTTGAAGGATTTCGCCCAGATCTCTGACAAGAATAATAGAAAGAGGTTTGGCTTGCTTTCTTTACACCCACTTACTAAATAGTATATTATCAGCTGTTTACAACTAGATACTTAGTTAAGCAATTAAACAGTTACTTTGCCACTGAAACAGTGATGAATTTATACAATGGTAACAATTAAGAGTTTTCACTGATATTTAAGAAGGATTAATTTTTCTTTATTTAATTTAAAGTCACAAAATAGTAAAGCAATGACGACCAAGAAGCTACAGTATCTGCATCCCAAGACCCAGTGAATCTGCATATTTAATACCCATTCTTCCCCTCTATGAAGGGACAGAGTAACAGAAGAAATTTGCATATGCTAGAGTAAGGAGGAGAAGAATAATAAGACTTTATGTTTGTGATCAAACAGCTACCAGTTGCCCTCCTAGGCTGTAACACTGCCTTTAAAAGAGCCAATCCCTTGACAAAAAGAACAAAATAATATGGCTCCAATTTTAATTGTGAACATAGAAATCTGCATGTTCCATTATCCAACTGCTACGTACCCGATTGTTCCCACTGAGACTATTGTATATAGCTCTAAAGCGTTTTCTTGTGTAGGTGCATCTATAGGTTCCTCCCATCAAGTATTCAATAACCAGCCCCACATCAATCAGGTTGATTTTATATCCTGGAGGAAGATTTCCCTAAGAATATAAAAGACATTTTCAGTTTTGCAAATTATAATTTTAATTTAAATTTGCTTAGAATGTTTCTACATGTTACATCACAACTCTAAATAAAAACAAATTAAAACAAATTAAGCTGTTCATGATTTAAAAGGAACACAATGCATCTCTCAAAAAGCTAAACAGTCAGAGCTAATATGAAAAAAGACACCACTTATCAGGTTTAACAAATATCTTTGTGGCAACAAGGTACTATTAAGCACACAACTGCAAATATCGGAAACAAAAGAATAACTGACGATGTAGTTTACTGCTTCAGTAAAACCAAATTAATAAACTCAAGATTAAATTGACAATCAAACATAAGAAATCATAAAAAAGACTAGTGTTGCTACTGTGATAGATTTTTACATTTACAGCATACCTGTTTGACATCCCGAACAAGATGGAAGAGTGTTGGGTTAGTTGGGCCTTGTTTCTTTATAAAAAGAGGGGAGGAAAAAAATTAGAATGAGAAATCAGAGTGCAATGAAAACATGAGAATATTACAGTATAAGCCCAATATTTTCAGATGTTGGCGTTAACAATAAAAAAAAAAAGGAAAGGAAAGAAAGAAAGAAAGAAGAAAAAAAGAGCAAGCAACCATTCACTTACTGTGTTATAAAGTTCTTCCAGCCTAGGAATTGTAAGAAATTTGTGCATGCTTACTCCATTTTCAATTAGAAGTTTCACAAATGCAACTCTATCCATCACAAGGGCGTCTAACATAGCCTGTTCCAGAGACCCAACCTACAACAAGTAAGTACAGGGTAGAGCCTAGAGAGAACCGTAAAATGGAGTATCACAGAATTAAGTGTACTTGGTTTACAAACCAACCTCATTCATTCACAGGGCTGGAACAGGGAAACCTTACATATCTACAAATACCGAGGCTACCTTTGGTTCAGAAAATCCCCTAAGCTTCACACAATTACATGATGAGGGAATATTTTAATGACTTAAGCATTTTCTCTGATCTTACACTCTTCCACAGACATCTCTTACTGACACACTCAGGAGTAGTATTCTGGACTAAATAGGCATTTGGTTTAGCATAGTTAAGATGTTTTCATATAATGATATTGTATCAAAAACATGAAGACATCAAACATTTGAAACCACAATTTGCTTCAATAGAAAAATGCTCAGAACTGCTATTGCATCTCACTAGCATCAATTCAGCTTTCACTTTTTGCAGTCTCTTCTCCCCTAGTTATTCAGAATGCCTTACATTTCTACAGTTGTTGCACCTTTTTCAATTACACAATAATAAAACAGCTATACAACTACAAAGTATACAAAAATTACTGTCCTAAAAATAAATGTGTCAGTATTCTACAGTCCGTCTCTATAAAAGAGAAAACATTATTTCTTTACAGTAAGTTGAGTTTTTTCTCTTAGAAAATACCATTCTGCTTAATCTAGGCCATATACATACCAGCCATTGTTGCCCATAAACAAAAACATGATTTTTGGCAATGTCAACTCTATCCCATGCAAGTGTAAGAACAAGCTGGTCAAATGCAGATGCATTCGTGCCTTAAGAAGCAAAAACAATGAGAAAAAAATAATTACAATATAATAAGCAGTTGTTTTTCCTGCAAAATCAAGTAATCCACCTCAACGTTGTGTGGTGTATTTCATCAATTATGACATAGATTAAGGTAGTATAAGATGAGAAAATATAGTGGATAAGTATTTTCTTTAAACTTAAATATTTCTACAGATTTTTATAAGTAATCCATCATATAATCACTAAACAACAATAGCTGGGGGTTCCAAATGCACTTAAGTCTCACCTTTTAACAATGCTGTAAGTATTGCAACATCAATGTCCTGATGTTCATCTGACCCAATATGAAAAACAGTAATCTGTTCAAAACAGTAAAATAGGGAAAATAAGCTTAAAATTTATTTTCAGGTAAAGGTGATTAGCTTCAGACTTTTATGTCAGGAATTGAAATACATTTAAAAGTCACCTTATCTTCAGTGCAATTTAAGTCTATACTCTATGTAAACCTACCTTTAGTGTACACTCTGCACTGTTTCCCTAACTAGGGATCACACAAGACAGTCTTTGATAAGAAAAAGGACAGCAGAAACCCTTTACACTCTTCAACCAATCTTAACTTCTTTTTCCACTATGATTACAATTCTCTATGGGCTATAAACATCACATAGCATTCTATTTACTCCTCCAGTTCAATCTGTATTACAAGATTAACCTGTCAGCAAATATGTTTAGCTGAATATGACAATTTTAAATGTTAGAACAGCACAATATGATTTCCAAATGAGACATCAGTATCCAAATACAGCCCATATGTAAAGCTCTATTAAGTGTATTTGCTTTAAGCATCCAATGATAAAGGTACTTCATCAATACAGCAATAATTAAAAGACTAAAAAAAAATCCAGAGGCTCTCAATAATCAAAACAAGAAAGGAAAACAACCCACATATAGAAGACATACACACTATGAACAAAACAGAATCCTGTCAGCTGAAAGCAAACAGGCTTGGAAACATCAACAAACCTGAATTACCAGAAACATCTATAAGAATGTAGTCTCCCTTGGTGACGAGATAAAGTACCCACAAAAACTGTATTTGATTATCTTCTATAATTGGTAAGATGCACTATGTCCAGAAACAATTTTGAATGACACTTGATCATACACAACACAAATGCACATACCCTACATAAAAATTTTCTATAGCAAGATCTACTTACAAGTTCTTTTTTTTTCATGCATTCCAGCAGTGTCTGAAACAGATGAACCGCTTCACTTTGACCAAAGTTAAATGTCTTTTTGATAGTTGAAATGATTTCAGGCTCAGCACCCTCAGGAACATTCCTGAAATTGAAAATAAACATGAAAACACATTGCTATACACGAATAGTAAGAATGATGTTATACTTAACAGTTTCAAGCTTCTTACTGTTTCAGTGGCAAAACCTTGGACAGCCTTTAGAAAGAAGCATAGGTTGCTTAACCTACAACTTTCTAGCGTGACCTCCTAAAAGTAACTCAACCCCTCTCCCTTTCCTTTACATAGCCACTTCTGAGATAATCTCAACTAAAATATTGTGACACAAAACACTACACACTCACCCCTCTGAATAGGGATGGTTGGCTTGTGATTTTGCTCACTATGGACAAAGCTCTTTGGTTCAGTGCTACATTTGACCCCTATCCTCCTGGTTCTGAGGCAGTCCCTGAGACTGAGATCCAACTACATTTAAGGATTAATGCAAGTCTGACAAACAACTAGAAGACACTAAATGTTGTGGAACACAAGCACATCCTTTTTATCAGTTGAAGCTATGCTAAAAACATATAAATGTTTTCTACGCTAAACAGAAGTGTGTTAAAAGTTTTGTTTTAAGACTCTTCAGAAGGAACAGTATATGAACTCCTTCTAATCTATTTTCAGAAAAGTTGCTACTAAGCAACAGCTGACTGCATAAAAATATTTCCGTTCATTGTAGTTGAGCGATATTTTCAAGCAGTTTGGTAACTATTCTCTGGGTTATTCTTATATTTCTGGAAGGCCTGGTCTGCTCTGACTTCTTGTGAGCAAAAGTTTATTGTGTACACTTAAAAACAGTCACACTTATCATTTAAGGTACTGTGGTTCAGTTATTTAAAACCCAGATTGAAACACACAGAGCATTTAAACAGAGAGCTGGGTCTTCTAGTCACACTGGTGTAACAAAATTATCGTGCTTAAGTTACATGTTTCTCCTGATTTAGTATATAGGCACATACACCTTTCCTATCCTTATATAAGCATTGCTAAAGCAAGCATATTTTCAAGAATTTGGAGCAACTTGTACAAGGTATGCAGGAGGAGCCTAGAACTAGAAAAGAGGTCTTGGTCTTCAGCCAAAGCTATTATTGCAGCTGACCTGGAAAGCTGCATCACATGAAAGATTACTCTCTCTGCTTTAAACTTTTATCTTTCCATAGATAAAACTCTTGCCCCAATTCATTAAGGACCGCACTCAGACCCATCTACATATAACTGACAGTTTGGCTAGCAGTACTAGGACTTACCCTCCCTCCTCCGTTTGCTTGTGAACATATGCCAGTATGTCTGCAGCTCTACCTGTTCCTTCACATACTACCACTGGCACAGGAGGACTTTCTTGTAGGAAGTCTAAAACTGTAAGTATGACGTTGGGCCCACCTTCGAATACAAGTGCTACCACAGGCACACCTTGTCCAATTCCTGTAAAGTTGTAAATAAATTTTTTTTTAAAGTTTTTTGATTAAGTCTTATGTTTTCACCATTGTCAGTATCAATGGATATGGTAAGCATAAAACAAAGTATTTTATCAGGTCTAGCAAAAGAAGTTTCAGTGCCAGAGTTGCAGGAGAGACATACTAACAGAGATTGTTACATATCCACACACAAATGTTAACTAAGTTGCCACTTTTATTTGCATACATATAACAAAGGTAGACATTATAGATACGTGTGAAGTAGTGCTGACATTAAGTGTGCAAAAATATATTAGTTTCAAAATATCATTCCCATGCTTTAAAAAAAAAAGGAAAGAAATTAGACAATGGCTAGCCACAGCTACAGCACAACTATTTTGTCATCAGCCATCTGCACTGACTGCTTTTTCAGCTCTGACCAAAGCTTCAGTTGAAATTTGCAAAACAATCATTCACACTTGAAACATATACAGAAGATTAATTTTTGTGTTTTCTGTTTTAAATAAATTTCTGTTTTAAATAAAATTAAGTTTTGTGTTTTAAATAAAAGTTTGATGCAAGTACCTTGTTCATTAAAGCATAGTAACACTCAGCCCAGAATTACTTACTTGCATGTATCCGTTGCAAATTAATAGTTTTTTCCAGTTCTCTCCGCAATTTAACTTCTGCTCCATACTTCCCAACTGTTCCATCATCCACCAGAATGAAATGGGAATGGAGATTATTTAGGACATTTAGTTTACTCAATGGGTTTAACAAGGTTTGATATGGAGCAACCACCTAAGTATAAGCACACAAGAATGTATTTGACTCGTAGAAATTCAAATTTGTCTCTGTGAAACTTAAATATTTTTCTAGACACAACATGCAAGCAACGTCTAGTGCATTTGCATTTTGCAACATGTTTACGCTAATGATCTTGCATAAGTCACATATGTCAATGCATCTTCATGGTAAAGCAAATACTTCAATGATGCAAAGCAAGTGAAAAAACATGCTTGAGCAGATTTGTCAAAATAAAGTAGGTAAATAATTATTTCAGTTAGATTATTTATCCTTACATCTCTTCCAACAAGGTCATTTCTGTTTTCAATCACTCCCCATGGAGCAATCCCAATAGTGCAAATCTTTCGAGATGATCTGGAAGCATGTTCTCTTAGAGCATCACCAACATGTTTTGCAACACCTGTTTGTGCACACAAAAGATGTACTGAATGCCACATCTTATTAAGAAATACCACTGTTTTATTAGTTAATCGGGCCTGTAAAGATCTGGGAACTTATTTTACACAGAAATCATAATCTGAGTTGGAAGGGACCCATAAGGATCAAGTCCAACTCCTGGCTCCACACAGGACCACCCAAAAATCAAACCGTATGTCTGAGAGTGCTGTCCAAATGCATCTTGAGCTCTGGCAGGCACCCATACTACAACTATCAGAATGGGACAAAGTACTGTGTACTAGTAATTTGACAAAACAAATATTAGCCTAGTAAGAACTAAAGAGTCTCCAGTACCATACTATGCTTATGTTAATTGCATCAAGTTTTCTTTCTTGCAGGTTCAAAAACTGAAACAAACAGACCCAAGTCAACACCACCACCTTCATGTTTTTTCTCCTTGCAGGACAACACAGCAATGCACTTCCAACTACACGTGTTCAAAATGAATTGTTTTAATTTCATTTGACCAAACTACGTTTACTTTAAGATGTAGCTATTTATTCACTAAATCTTCTGCCTTTTATAAACCATAATCTAGTTAACTATGCACATTCATTGGTACTTTACCTGTGTTCACTCCTCCAGTTATAATCCAGGCTCCTGTTGTTACTGCAGCTTTAATAAGACCCTTGCCAAGCAACTGTTTGATGCGTGGGTGAAGTTCAAATTTCTGCATGCCCCCATGTACAGATATAACAAGCTTTGGCAACTCCATCTGCCATTCTTTAAGCATAAGTTGCAGAATAGCTTCAGGCTTAGTGTCATATGACAACCGCACATACTGCAGACACAAGAAGAGAGATAAAAGATTCTTAAAAGAAATAATCACAGAATCAATGAGGGGATAAAAAAAAAGAACCACGATGTATTTCAGGATATATTCTCCTATTCCTGGCTATGGAAAATGCAATTATTTTTCCTAAAACATGGCAGAGATGATCTAATCTAGCGCACCAGGCTGTCCTTGGGGGATCAGCTTCGTCATTAAAGTGCTTGATTTTGGCTATAGGAACTACACTGAATCAAAACTCATTGCAGGCTAAAACCATGTGACCATTAAGCAATTTCTACCACAACTAGAAACCCTTCACAAAATGGTTGTGGAGCATACGTCAGAATTTCCAGTTCTCCAGCCTTTCCCGTGCACGTGCATTTGTGAATTAAGTGTTCTTTTCCAGAATTTCAATCTACAGGCATAATTGTTTTCAACCAGCCGCTCCCCCCAGAAACTTGGTTGTTCTTATTGGTCTGATTATGCTTTAATCATCTTGAACAGATCTTGTAAAAAAGCATATTCTACATCCGTCCATAATTGCAAATGATTTTTCAGAGTTTGAGAATTAAGAATAGAAGGATAAGATAGCAGGTGTTATTTAACAGATCCTATAAAAATTTAACAGTAATGAGTAAGCAGCAGCACTGATGAGTAAGCTGTATTTTAACAATGTCTGAAACAATAACGCTGAATCCTTAATGGAATGTTTTGCTGAAGGGATTAGGAATTCTTATCACCATTTGCAATATAAAGGTAAACTGTACATGAATGCAACTAGTTCTGATAGATGTAAGCAATTTTTGTTATGAAAAAGAAATTTAAAAAGGAAATTAGACAGAATTCAGACCACAATAAAATTATTATGATAATAGAGGGAACTGGTTTGTCACAATGCAAGTGTGATCACAATTTCATCCTTCAGGCTTCAATTTCAAAAACTAAATGAAGGATCCACCATCTGTATCAACATGTTTAAAGTAAGAAGTCCTAGTTTAGAAGTAAGCATCATACATACCTTAGCCCTGTAAGAATGAGAGCCACCTTGAAAGTTGATGACACCATAAGCATCAGTAGAGGTCTGTTCTGTATGTTTTTCCACTGACCATTCTTCTACTTCCTGATTATAGTTTTCACCTAGCTTCACATCAGAGTATTTCATAGCAAGACTTGCGGTAAAACAAGCATGTTGTCTGACCAAGCGGCCACAACAGCACCTGCACCCAAACATATAATTTAGAATACTTGAATAAATACTTCATTAGAAAATGAGAACACATCTTTTATCTAGAACAGAGACCAGTTAGTTTTCAAAAGCAAAGATTCTAAATATATAAACCTCTTTTCTAGAGCAAGCTTATCACCACAAATATGTAGCCTTGTTACCATAAATATTTAAGACAAGAATTAATTACAATAATATACATAATCATTATGCAAAATGTTGAAGCTCACTGAGATACCAAGTTGGAGGCCAAAAGAACTAGAATTAGTCAGGACACTAAAAACTGAAATTGATTACTTTAGCCAAGTAATTTATATAACTTCTATAAACCGATGATCTATGTAATGCAGGCGGCTCTTCACTTAGTTATATTTGTTTTATATCTAACCTTTCACTGACTTGTCATCTGCAATACTGATCAAGAATTTTAAAAACGTTATTATGAAAGTGATTATTGAATGGAAAAAGAGTATTCATAAATATTGTAATTAAAAGAACTCTTACCTGACAAGTTGCTGACAAATCTGACATCCTGGAAGGCATCTATAAGAAATATTTAACTATATGAGTAAACTTCAGCTTAAATGTTAAGGTGGGGGGAAGGGGGAAAACAAACAAAAAATGGGAAGATTTTAAAAAAAAAAAAACAACTCCTACCACTTCACATGATTACAAAAAGATTACTGCACTACAATAAATGGAAAATGCTGCAAAAGTTTGAATATTTTAATTACGGTAACTTGTCTATTTTATGTGACTGCTGTATATGCATCAACCAACAGTATATCAACGTGTGAAGGCTACAGTTGTGAGCCTTGAAATTGGTTTTCAGGCTTTGGATCATTAATATCTGAAGCCCCAAAATATTTCAGACTGGATTATGCAGTACTCAACCAGAAACATTTTGCCAGACACTGAGAAGTTACTTAAACTAGCATTTTCTTTGACACATTCAACTATACCTTGTTGCAGCTGTTCAAAAAATTTACCCCTCTATTACGCATCCAAGTTGGACTGCCTGGGTGGGAAGGCTATTTGATCATTTCAAATATGAAATTTTTTACATGTACAGAGAAAGAAGTTTGAACAAACATACAATAATGTCTTAACACACATACACAAACCCACAAATCTTCATATCTACTCTGTTCCATCTTAAACATTTCCCTTGTTTTCCAGCTAATAGTTTTATTAATATTTAAAGATAGCATAGCAGATAAAAATTTCTATCACTGTTTTCTGTAATTTTCATAAGTATTTGCCACTTACAGCCACAGTAAGAGCTGGTATGCAACAGCATAAAACTACATGTTTTATATAGGCTGCATTTGATTCTTTTGTGCACAGCTCATGAACAGCAAGCAATTTGTCTAAACTGAAGGACAACATCTGATGGGAAAGTTGTAAAGTCCCTTACATACTACAACAGGTTAACCCAAAAGGGCAAGTGTTGAAGACCATTTTGTTCCTTGGGAAATGCTCTGGGAATTTTAACAGCTTCCTAATTACTTTGTTTGCATTTGTAAATTTTCCATGTGCTATAATCATGGCTATAAATTCTAAAAGCTTCTCATATCACGTGGTTTCAAGGAATGTGGTGAATTATTTACAATAACCAAAAAATTCTAAAGATTTTCCTTTGTTCTTTTTCTGCCTAAAAACAAATTCTTAGAAGTAAAATAATACCTTACTCACAAAAAAAAAAAAAGTGATTTATAATTTCTTTTCATGGAAAAGACTGAAATAGAAGTTTTCCAAAGCTCAGAAGAAGGTTTCTCAACAGATCTCAAACATATGAAGCTAAAGAAAGCGATCTGAAATCCACAAGGGCATCAGTTAACATTTTGGTTAGACATAATTGCCTTAAAATACCAATTTAGAATCTATTTTACTTTGATGTGTGACATAGATGTCATGACCTCGCCTATCAAGTTTCAGGCATTGTAGGAACTCTTAAATTATCCCTATGGCACTTGGTGAAAGTAAATGCTTACATATCTAATGTTAGAGCTATCACTGACTTGATTCCTTCCACATTTGTGACTTAGTATAAGGTAAGACAGCACCCAAGATATACAAAGTATACTTCATTTAGTCTCAATCTCCCCTCTAAAATGTATTTCCCCATTTTTCAATCTCTTTTTTTTCCTTACAGATCTTAAAGAATGAAAAATGATTAGAAATGACATGGAATCTTTTGATAACTGACCTATTGTTTTGTTTACCTTCCCTGGAACTGATGCTTTCTCCAACCTCTGTTTTGCAAGTAACATCATGATTCTCATTTTTCTTTATTCTACTTTCTACAAATACTTAATCCCTTCTTACTTCACTGTCAGGTCTATTTTTACATGTTACCATACATTCACACTGCTCTTTAAATTCAAGTAAAGTATCTCTCTGAGACTGACTTTCCAGAAATTTGCCACAAAAAGAAAAAAAAAAAGACAAAGAAATCCATACTGTAGACACACCACAGACATCACTAGAAGGACTGGTAAGAAGAAGTAAAGAGAACAGGGGAACATCTATTGGCAATTTCTGCAATGCCAAGTAAGTTCAAGAAAAAAATATCCAAGCTAAAGAAAGAGTGGCAATGCCCAGACAAAAAAGACTGAACTAAAAACAGTACTTTATACAGATGGAGTAGTTAGTCCAAATATCTATTATACAGTCTTACAGTAACAGCTTTCTTGCAGCATTTCTAGTTTACCTGTGGGGGTCTTTTGAACTTGGTATAATATACACACACTCCCTCTTGGTGAAAGTATTTTCTATCCAGGATTTCTGGGACTGGAGAAAAAAACAAAACAAAACAGTATTATAAAATACAAATCATAAAACTTTACACTGAAATATACTTTCTAAAAAAAATAGGTAGTAGGATGTGAGGGTTATTTTGTTGTTGTTGTTGTTGTTTAGTATTTTCAGCTTAAACTTGAAACATATTTCAACATGAAATTAACAATACATACTTCCTCAAATGCTTACCTATTCTAATAGGTGGACCTGATTTCATTTCAGTTTGTTTAAATAACCACGTAACATTATGTTACACGATAACCTCAAGATTACATGCTAAACAATATCCATAATGCCCTATGCCTACGTCAGGTTTCAGCAATACATTGGGAAAGGAACTTGGATGGATTTTTATCGACTAAAAACAAGAAGCAGCTCTGGCATGGCAATCTGCACCTTATGTAATATTACTTTAAAATCTTATTAAGATTATATTAAGGTTTCTTCATTGCTGACACCTGTTTTACACTTACATTTTACCTTCAGAATGCTTTGAGAAATTTCATACCTGTTCTATTCTATAACGAGGAGGGAAAAAAGACTGGTGTATGTTATTCACAGGTATCTATTAGAGTTCTGTGGTAACTATGAAGAAACCAACGTTTTATTTTTTTTTTTCTGTTGTAGCACAAGATTCAGTAAAGACATACTGTTTTTCCACTCACTGCAATTTGAAGATCAATTTAAGATAACAGAGAAATTATTACAAGTAGGACTGTAGTGGCTAATTTTAAAATAGGCCCCTGGAAAATTGTTCCTCAACCGTCTACCCTCTTTCAAAACCTTTCCCAGACTCAGCAGATCTTTCCCACATTACTCATTATCATTTCCCTCCAATATTTTGTTTAGTGAACTTTGACAATGAATCTGTCGAGACAGCAACAAGCTGCTGCTCCAACTGCTGCCCTAACACTGCGAGGGCCACCAGCCTCTTCCAAGGAGAACGGAAAGGTGCAGGGGTACTGACGCTTCTCAAGAGAGAAAGAGGAGGGGGAGAAGAACACGAGAGGTATAATCCCTAGGGAAAAATCCTGGGTGGGAAGAGGACTTGCACCCAACAGAATGAGAACCCACACCATATATTTTACATTTAAATTTATATTTTAGACATCTGGGATAAATAGCCATGGCTGTTATTTGCTCCTGTCCTATCTTCTTTCCTTATACAGAGGAAAGGATGCTGTTGTGACGTAGGAAAAAAGAAAAGGCTATAGAACTGCAGAACATCAAATATTACATGCAATCATGGTGTTAAAAAAGATTCCATACTTATGTGGCTTTTCTTTTTTTCCGTTCTTCTTTAATTTCTTCCTTCTTTGGAAGAGAAGATAAAGATTGAAGTGAGTGACTCTTTGCAGTCCTAGACACCTGTGCCTTACACGCAGCTGGGCTCAAAACAGCTTTAGCTCTTCTCTGTTTTTTATCAGAAGATTAGCAGTGTTATAAAAATAGATTTGATATATATATATATCTATATCTATTTTATATGGAAAAAAATGTATATTAGGAAGGCCTAGGGTTTTTCTCCCCCTTCTCTCAGTATTTTTAAACACTATTAAGCTCTCACCTTGGCCTTTGTGATACGAATCCCAGTTCTGGAAGTTGCTTTCTGCTTTGTCAGGGGTCCCCACTGTTTATAAGTATTTCTGTACTGCATTTCTTAAAACTGAAGTCTTTGTACAGATCATTATTTTAACACTGCAATAGTTTAAACTTGCATAGAAACTCTGCAGATCCTCCAGAATATAAAGATATAGAATATAAACAATTTAATGCCAAAAGCTGGCTAAAACCACACCTTGAAGCAAGCTTTCACAGGCATAACAAGCTAGTTATTGAAATCTGAGGTATATAAACCACATGTAATTATGTCAACTGCTCCACGCAATATTATTGTTATTATTAAGTAATGATCAAAGCTGAGGACAAGGAACACTAATTCATAACGCAACACCAGTTCTCAAAATTTCAAGAAAAATACTATTTATTTTTTTTTGATCTTAAAGAATGTAGTTTCACTCTCCAAGGATTTCTGTTTATTCTTCAGCAGTGAAAGCGTCCTCAGTAGAGCACAGGTACATCTATACTACTTGCACAAAGGAGGATCTATATCATTAAAACATACTTGGAACTTTTCATCTGGTAAAACTAGATCTTCTCCAGAAGAACTCCTGTACGCTAATTAATACTTATCACTAGAGATTTTATACAGAACCTGCTAATTACAGAGTCTTGTTTTCAGCCAAGGGGCAGGGCAGGCAGAGGAAAAAACAAAAAGAACAGAGAAAGTGAGAGACGTTTCCCATAGACGGGTAAAGATCACATGAAAAAACCTGGGAGAACTGACGCGCCTTATTTACAGGGAATGTACTATCAACTATTAGCTAACACTCCTGTGATGACCGGAAGGAGAAGGAAGATGACGTGAGGACACCGCTAAGATAAGGAAGTATTTCTTAAAGGTAATTACTGCAACTAATTTGTCAGCTAAAGATTAAGTTAAAATAGGAGATCAAGTCTGTAGTCAATCGTAAGAAAAAACAACACATAATTAATCTATTATAAAAAATTCCTCGCTCTTATTAAAGCTTTTTAATCCTCTCTACAGAACACAACCACACCTTTTAAACTTTGCTTATAGCAACTGGACAACTTCTGTTAATCACAGTGATGTTAGTCTGTTTTGCCGGTGTGTTTTAGAAGGGGGAACCTTCATAATGGCTACAGGTAACATGGGTCAGCTCTCATACGGGGAGCTCTGTAGCACTGCTGTTCAAGAAAAATCAAGCAGAAAAAACCCACAACCTATAAACTAGTTTGTAGGGAACTATAACCCCCACATCCCCTCAAAACACAAAGGTCAGATATCAGCAAAAAGCCTAAGTGGTATAAACCAATGCACTGCTTTTTGTCTCTTCACTTTCTTTACTTTCAACCTTGCATCTTGAAAAAAACAGCTTTCCATATTCTCTCCCACGCCTTTTCAAACCTCTCTAACTTAACAAAATTTAAGGCTACAAGAAAAACTTTAATACCATTAGTATTACTCCAGAACAACCTTCACTATCTTTTCCTACAGGCAAAAGTTACCTATGAAAGTTTTACTTGATTAAGACTTGCAGCAATCAATGTTGGCAGGATTTCATCTGCACATGAAACAAAACTTGTCTTTCACTTTTTGGAAGATATACCACAGTAACTACTCATTCTTGGCCCTGAAGTGCCTGATGACACTTTAAGCTGTAGAGGGATAAGCAAGATACCTTAACTCTGGTTGCACTGATTTCTCACTAGACAAAATTCACGGCATATTTCCACACTTCTGAAAGAACTTCAAGAAACAAAACACACGGATCTGATTCAGTAAGCTAAAAGAGATATATTAACCCTGGGGTCACGGTTAAAGGAAATACTTTAAACTACTTCCAATAAATAAGTCCTTTCAAAAGTTTTGTAAGTGCTGAAACAATTATAATTGACATTTGAAACAAAATGCGTACAAGTATTTGCTGAACTACCAACTACAGAGAACGTACCTGACTACTAGACTTCCAACTTCTGGAAGGATCTGAATGCCAACATAACCCCACAGCCTTTTAAAACAGGTAGAAATTTTCCCAGGACCTTCTTAGGCATTAGTTATTTTTGCTTCAGCAATAGCATTAGCACTCCAAAGCATCAATAATATAAATAATTTAAGTATCCCTGCCCAAGATTTGCGGAATTCTTTACGTTATTTTTAGTGAAATTCATGACGGATACTTCTAGTAAGTCTGTTTGTAGAATGAAACATTTATCACAAAGTTACCTAAAGTTCATGTTTGTTTGTTTTTATATAACAGTTTACAAATGAAAAGAAGCAAAGTACAGCATGAGATCAGGTCTCAAAAGAAAAAAAAAAAACTACAATGCCTTATCAAGCTACTCTGAAATTCTCCAAGTTTATCCAACAAATTTGGTCTGAATTAATTTCCTGCCAAACAGAAAAGATCTATACAGATCTTAAAAAAAAAATGCAGGATTCAATGAACACAAATTTGACAGATGTAAATATACTAGTACAGCTGACAATCACAAATTTGTTCACATACAAAAGGATTCCAACTTACTCTTTCTCCCCATTTATAGTATTTTATACTGTTGAAGGATACTAAGTTATAGAACACTTGTTAAAAAAACTAAGTTTAAACTTCCCCCAAATATAGACTGTTGAACCTGCAATACTACATAACAACCTAGAAGTGCTGCTGATAATTTTTTTTTTTTTTTTTTTTAATAAAGCAAAACCGCTCAATCAGGAAGCTGACCTGGATTTAAAACAAAAATCATATTACAGACTATTACTTTTGTGGAAGGCTGATAATACAGATTTCATCTACTGATCGCATAGACCTTGCTTTCAAATTGAAAAGTGATATCCACTTCTACGGCATCTCATATTCCAACTTTCAAATCTTTGCTTATACCATATTGGAGTTCAATAAATGTTCAATATTGGAGTTCAATAAATAAATAGTTTTTAAAGGAAAAGATCTCCCAACTTTATTTGTCCTTTATTTAAAAATAAGGAGACTATATATTCTTTCCCTACTGCCTCCAATTTTCCAAATGGTTGAGGTTTCTATTTGGGCAAGAAACAATAATGGAAAGTCTCAGCAAGTCTGAAAACAAGAAAATACAACAGAAAGCCTCTGTAGCATGAATACTCATGCTAGCGCTGCCACAGAGCAGTCCTACCAGTCTAGGCATCTTACAACCAAGAAAATAAATTTTAAATCATCTACATAAAGACATTTTGTACTCAAGAATGTCCCTTAGCTTGTCTATTCAAGGAAACATCCACACATAAGTTACTATTTTTTATGTAACTACATATACTGCACACACACTCTACGATTTACAAGAGAATCTCTTATCTAAGAAACCCACTCCATTGGTCAAACGTGGTGTGTCATGGGACTGAACTGTGATCCCTGCCCAGCTAATACCTCCTGGAGCACGCAGCTCCTGTAGCTACAGCTGAAAGGCAGAAATTCCACACAAACCTTTGTCTTATCTCTTTTGTACTCCATGGTTGAATAAAAATAAAGAAAGCCAAACAACTAGGACAACCATGGTTTCAAATTAAGTTAATGCATATCAAATAGTTTAGAATTCATAAAACTTCTTGTGGGAAGAAGTGATGCAAACAAAATCTGTGCTTTATGTCACTGCAAAGATTTCCAGCAGGGGCTTCCAGCCCTTACAGCAACGAGAAGAGCGCCAGACCTGTTCTCACCACAGGTTAACTGAACAATACTGAAAACGCGCGGTCCAGGATAAGCCAGGAACAAAGCCCGCATACGGGGTGGAGATATCGGAAAGGCAGTTATGCATACATATCCCAAAGAAAATATCTAACGTTTTGTACTGAAAAATCCTAAGAGAGTACAACTCATTTCCTCAAGGAAATGTTTAACCACTTGCAGCAAGTCTTCAGAACTCCTTTAGCTAACATTCAGCGCATAAGTAGATGGGAGGAGAAAAGAAAAAGATAGGCAATTTGATGCTATGTATTTGCTAGCATTCATTTTAAACTCTTGGCTCCAGCAAACCAGACATTTAATTCACTTGCTTTCCTTGCAATTTAAAATTATATACCTCTATAATTACTGTTTGCTTTGTTTTGCCTTTTTTTAAAGGAGGGGGGAAGAATACAAAACATTTAGTGAGCTAGCATTAAAAACTATATATAAAGACTACCGAAGAATAACAGCACTTCCTCTCCACAGAATATGCAATACATGCAAAAAGGCTTCAAAATTTGTTCTTGAATCAATTATTAGAATATCACTAAGTCTTACCAATTGTTCTAGTAACTGGGGGATATGTGCGGTACCAGAAAAATAATATGCCTAAATACCATCATAATGCCAAATCATATTTATACAGAGTGCTTTGATATATCCCCATGGAAAATGGAATACGAAATGTCACCCTAAACAATGAGGGATAATGTATTAACCTAAAACTGTTGTTTAATGCTGTAGAAATGATTTTTTTTGCAAGGGTATTTTACCTGAGTCCAGGGTTATTTTATTATTACTTTGAAACAACTAGTAGCCGCATCTACAAGAAAAAGTTGTTTCATTTATTTTCCCCCCCACACACACATGCTGGGACACCTTCTGCCAGCGAACCTGAATGGCCCAGACACAGACAGATCCCACTGCACACACTGTGTCTCGGCTGTGTTGAAGATCCTGTTCTGAGCAGCACAGTTCACCTGGCTGAACTCCACTCCTAAGAAACTGAACAGCTCTAGTTTTCTAGGTCGAAATGTTTCTCCAGTGAAGATATCACTAGAGTCCTGAAAATACTGTGCTCAACAGTAAAAACAAAAAACAAAAACACACACCATTTTTACTTTAAAAAAATTGTTGAGGAAGCAAGGAGGGAAAAGGGTACTCAAAGAACATCATCTGCCGATTCTACTGCACAGCACGTTCAGAAACAGACCTCAACTGAGCCAGCAAGCACAGATAGGAATCTTCGTATCAATGGCTCCCTTAGTGCTGAAAACAGATCTTCAACAATCCTATTCTTTATTAAACAGCTCAGGAGATTTGCTCTGAACAGTTTTCACAGCAATCCAGGTCTCTAACAGAGTGGCTATTGTTTTGTCAAGTTCTTCTCTGACGTAACACGGTCACCGCTTAACTCACCAAATCCGTCTGCAGTTTTGGATGCAAAGAATACTTTGTCAAAAAGGATTTTTACAGCACTCCCTCAAACTTGATGAAAATGATTCCAATGTACTATTTAGAAAACGGGCAGCTCCTGTGGGAGCTTCTCCACCAAGCAATCACACAGCATAAAATAGAGTTGGTTATACTTGGTAGACTCATTCAAGTCAGGCAACCATAAGTTCATCTACAGAATTTAACACTCTGAAGCCCTTATTTTTAATCCTGATACACCAGAATAAAACCCACAGATCTTGTATTTTTGGGACATTTTTACTAAGTTCAGACTCGATTCATTTTACCCACATTATGGGGGGAAGTTATTTTCTAACTGCAAAAGAGATCTTGCAATGGGCAACTCTGAGCAAATCCAAAGCAAAGTATCTTATACGTGGGAGGAGAAGAAGGAAGGGGCATATGCTGTATTTGCTTTTTGTGTCCCAGCTTTAATCAACAGAAATTTGGAATTTTGTTAAGAAAACCGAAGAAGGTAAAACAGTTTCACTGCTGGAAACCCGGGTAAATAAATTGATTTCAACGCAGTTTACATTTTGAATCCTCAATACTCTCGAAATATCAAAAAAATCATTTTTTTAATTAAAAAAAAATTATCTCTACTGAAGAATCTAAAATTGGTTTTCTATGAGCTTCCATACCAAACACATTTCAATGTATTCCACAAAAAAAATTCAAAAGCATATATCAAAGCTATCATGTAGAAGCAACAAACCAGGAATTAGCCCACTGAGTTTTCAAATGAGATAAAAGGAATTCTTCACTCCCCAAAATTTAAAACCTTCATTTCTGATGAGATTCCTGAAACAAAAGGATAGAAAGAGAGCAAGTGGTAATAAGCACACTGAAAATATAGATACAGCTTTTCGCCCAGCATTTTTAACTTTAATAGCCACTTCACTTTGTTCAAATGAGAGATTCTAAAATACACAGAGTAAAAGTACATACCTTCTTCAAAACCTATTTTTAAGGATTTCCAGTCGCTAATATAAACCAGATCCAAATGTCTTACATTTTTAAAGACACAACCTACTTTTCCTTCCTCATCTACAGCGATAAAATCGTGTACTTTGCATCATCTTCACTTCTCTCAGCACTGATTTATCTGCAGCCTATTGCTGTTCTAATCTTACTGCTTGCAGACTGCAAGCCTACACACACTCTTAAATAAGACCAGTAGGAAGGTAAAGTTAAGTCAGCCTACTTAACAACATGGCAAAGAAGTGATGCCAAGTGGGTCAAATTCATTTCTGTGAGCATCAAGGATGGCCATTCTTCCTGCAGGGCACAGTGGGCCATACCGGGCATTTCTGCTGAGATCCCTGCATTTCCTGGCTCACCAAATTTACTGCATGAGATTTACTGCTTAGCTCAGTTCATACTTCACATTTCTGGCAAGTGCTGGGCTTGCTTACCTCGCATACGTCACACAGGATGTACGAACAGGCAATCCTATGAACTCCATTTTTTTTTTTTTTGAAAGAATAAGTCTTGGAGCAAGTTATCACAGGTAAAACAATCTGCATAGCCTGGATCTGTTGGCTGTCCTCCCCAAGCAACTTCCAGTCCCTTCCCCATCATGCAGGGAGTACAAATCACAGATGTGAAAAAGGAGTTAGCAGTGGTCACCTCAGGAAATATGGTGCTAGGAAAAGGTTCCTGCCACCAGCCAAGTAATTAATCCTACCTTCAATTTTCTTAATTGTTCCCAGATGAAAAAAAAAAAAAAAAAGCTCAGCTCTGTCACTACCCATAGACAGCATACAGGCTGCAAGTTCACATCACCTAACGCAAAGACACATTTCAGCTTTATTTGAGGTGCCGATTCGAAGGCGGTCCTCCCTTTCTGGTTCATGAAGTACATGAATGTCTGATTAACACGTTTTATGCTAAAGCATGTCAGAGCTACGAAAGCAAACTGGAATGGTGTATGTTGTTGGTCTTGCTCTACAACTTCTTAGCCTGTTCTGTTGACATATCTGACATTTTTAATGTCATATGAAGAAAGGGACTTCTCTGTCATCACAGTATGGATTTTGGTGCCTGCTGACCTGTGTAGGCTATTATTAACTCACTAGAGCAATGGAAACATCTTATCACTAAGGGATGGTTGACATAGCTGGCCTTGGACAACCCTCCGAATACCTTAAAAAAAAAAAAAAGCAGGAAGCCTTATACTTTAAATTACTACAGATCGGTATTTCTCTGAGTAGCATAGGTGAGAGAGAAGAGGAAAAGAACATATTAGCATACATGCAAAATAGGTGACAGCATCAGATCACTGCTAGGGATGATGAAATTTCACATAACTTGCCTTTAGACACAGTTAAGGAGGAAAACCAATTTATGTTTATAATCAAAACTACCAGCATTAGGAAGGAGGCCTATCAGCAAAAATGCAAAGAACCATCTGAAACAGATCAGGAATTTTGTTTGCTTTAACGGCAAGTACTATTAAAAAAGCACTTTATATAAGTTACACAAGTTATCTCAGAGCAGAAAAATCATTAATATTAGCCTAGTATTAAAATGTAAGCATTCAACATGATGTCTGAGGGAGACAGGAATTAGTCATATGATCTCTGAACCACCTTTGCTCTCTTGGGAAGTGGAACAGATGCATTACTCATGGATAGGACCACGCAGGTGTGACAGGGTAGATTGTCTTAACCCCTGTTCTCTATATTGTACCTGCCTGTACATGTGTGCACACAAAATTTGCCATTATTTGCTAGCTATACTAGGGGAAGCAACCATTTCGGTCAACTCTCTATGGCAAACAGAGTTGTTAGAGATTAAAATAGAATGGAGAAAGTAGATTGATTGGGGAGAAAGAAAACAAGAATTTGCCACAGAATAGCTCACCTACTATAGAATTATGAAAACTTCACTATTCTTAAATTCAGCTCATTAACAAAGAGCTACAGGTTCAGTTACGCTTTCATTGCCTGTCAGGACAGAGCACTAGCTCTCATAACAGAGCTAGATAAGTGGGCAGTTGCTCAAGAGTGCGCGCTGACTGCAGCCCTCATCTCCGGGCCTAAGCAGCGTGACAGCATTCTAGAGACATCCACGGGCCGAAACCCTTATCAGAAGATAAAGTTCCCCACTAAAACTATGTGGGTAGTTTCTGTTTATTCTAGAAAAGTGCAAACAAAAAAAATTAACTGGGTTTATTTAGGCAAATGTTAAAGCAGCTAGTTATTGCCTGAAATAATACATAATGCTCATTTAGGCACTTCAAAAATTTCCATCCTCTGCTTTTGAGAGGAACAATGAGTTGTTTGAGCTACTCGGTCTTATTTTGTTGACTTCTCACAAGGCAAGTCTTACATAAAAATCAAGCTCTCCACCACAACCTGATGCTGACTGCTGAAACACTCTTTTACACTAACTCTCCCATTAGCATTCAGCCATTTTATTATTAGTGGGTTTTAAAAGTCTCAACTACAGTTTTACATCCCTCTCCCTGGATGCCTCTTTCAAAGATCATAGCCAAAGCTGTAAAACCTACGCAATGCAATGTACTGTGTGAGAGCTTAAAATCATTCATTTTATCTTCAAGTCAATACTCAGGCTGCTAAAGTGCTCCATTTCACTGCAAAAAACCACTACACGACTTCCTATCACACAACCCCTCATATGCACATTGCAGTACTAATTAGGATATCTGTGCTTGTTTTGTAGTTCTTAAGCACAGACTTAATCTAGCTCTGGTCAACTCTAATGCAAGAAGTTTCTCTCTAATCCTGCTCTTACTGGGCTGCCTCAGCAAGCCTGAGTCCCCAAGCTGAGTACTCAAATCAAAAATACAGCTCTCTAATTGAGCACTTGTATGGACTTGAAATGCTCTGATTCACCAAGTTAGACTATGTCAACTAAAAAGCAGAATCACCTGTGGGGACAAAAAACCCTTTTTGCTCCAGTAGGGAAAACTAAATGCATTCCAAGAAGAAGAAGAGTTTGTAATGTAGACAGACATCCATTCCAAATGGCTACTCACTAACTGAAAGTACACTGAAGCAATGTGGGTAGCTCCCCAGGATGTACAGTTTACTGTCTTAGCCCTCTCACTTGTTTTTTGTTAGATGCACAGTGATAAAGTTATCCTCTACTTGAGCAGATGGAAGAAACTACAGTTTTTCCAGCTCTCCCACCAAACGTTGATGCGGAATAGCAGGCTACCCAAAGAACCAAGCTACGTGCAATATAACTATGTTAAGCATTGCAAATCTAAATAATCACACTCAAATTATATATATGATTTTTAAGGTGTATTCCGAAAAGCAAGACGCCTTTCTTTTTTTTTTTTTTTTTTTCAGGGGGTAGGGGGAAGGAAAATAAGTGATATTGAAAGATCACAATACCACTTGCACTTCATTAATGTTTTCTGTTTATTTTCTTTTTTTTCTAACATACTGGCTTCCAGTAAAACTCACCAATGTTGAGGGACATGTGGCACAAAGCCCTACCTATGCTGTCGCATACTACGCTGAGCTTCTTGCTGGCTGACTAAGGGAAAGGAGTGAAGGCAGACTAGAGTTCTAGAAAAACAGATGCAAGAGTAAGGAAGTGGAAGTCCTGGCAACAGCAAGACCAAGATACATAGGAAAAATCCTTGTTTTAACAGATGCAATTCCTAAATTTATACAGCAAGGGCTCAGTCAGAGAGGACAAGCAGAGCAAGTCACCACTCTGCTCTCCCACCCTTTCCCCAGACACGTGCCCCTGCCCCTTCCTCACACCAGCAGTCACATACTCTCCCTTTGGAGAACTGATTTGTCTCCTAAACCAGCACAACGTTATTTCCAGTAAAACACCGAGTAGCTTTGACATCAGAAAGAGATGATTCAGATGCAAAAACTAAGGCAGGGGAAAGGACCACATGGCCATGATCACGGTGGGAACAAGGGAATTAGGACAGCCCCTTTGGCAGCGGTAAACTACTGGGCTAGCAAACAGCACGAGCTGATCTAAGCGTACTGTCAGGATAAAACAAAATAATCCCCCAAAGCACACATACTCGAGGCATCCAAGAAAAGATCACAAATCTGTCATTCAAAAAGGCTTTCTTTTTAAGAAAAGGCATCCTGGTGTTCAGGAAGGAAAGGTAGCTAAGATGGTGTTTACTTCTCGGAGAGCTGCCAACAAAGCAAGAACGTATTGCCTAAGGTCACGCGTTAGGTGAGCAGATACCCTGCGTTTGAGAATAGCTTTCATTCTCATCTGGCACTGAAGACGTTCTTTTCTTAACTCATTGTATAATTAAAACCCAACTAATACATTAATTATTCACAAAAGATTTTTCTTGTCCTACATACAAGCTCTTTATATGTGTCAGAAAAACTGTGAAAAATCCAGTAATGACACCCAAGAGAATAGTCAAAAAGACTAACTTTAACTTAGCAATGTTAATTTTTCTAGGTTCTCTCTGCAAAAAGAAGCAAAGAGCTGCTCTGAATCCCCCTCAGTCTCTGCTCAGCAAGCCCAGGGAGACTCAGAGCCTCATCAGCTTTTGTGAATAATCCTCCCCCTCTCTGCAAAGTCTACCTGTATCCTGCAGATTGCCTGTATGCATGTGATCAGAAAACATTTTTCTACAAATAAAAAAAGGATTTTTCTTGAAGGCACAAGTTGTCTTGTGTATTTCCTACACCAGGAAGGAAGCCCAGCTTTTTGTACCGTGTAGTCCAGCAAGGTGCTATGATTATATTCACGCCAAACACCACTTCTCATAGTCTACACAACAGAAAGCACAACCAGACAGATGCATCCAAACAACGACTCGTTTGTTAGCAGCAGAACAGTCACCTGTAACACTAGCTTGGGGCCGAAACCAGGACAAGAATGATTAGCGTTTTCTGTCCTATTTCCCTATATAACCAACCTAACAACACCACATTGTTCTATTAGTGCATAAACAATTACAAAGAATTTAGCAGTGAAGAGTCCCCAGGTTCTACACAAAGAGGTAGAAACGATGAAGAAAACTGCATGCAGACAAACTGTTTTTCCTATAGCTTGAAAACTTCAAAGGATTTTTCTGCATAAGATTTTTATAAAAGAAAGAAAAAGTCAGGCAAATTGCTCAATGAGGCAAAGGCATAAATCCTCATCAAAAGCATTTCTGAAGTTGGAACAAATTAAAAGGACAAAGGTTAGTTAGGGGATACTTCACTTTTCAATGCCTCTGGCTGCAAGGCCAGTTTAGAAGGTTAATGTCCGTCCCAGGCTGCACAACTTTGCTTAGTGCCTCTCACACAGGCCAAGGTACGTGCCAAAAGGGCTGCCCCATGGACCAGTGCACAGCGTAACCCCAAAAACACTGTCAGCAGCACGGTGAAGGAGTCAGTAAACTACAGCTTGTGAAATTGGGAAGAACAAGCCTCTTCCAACTAGTTGTACAACCAGAGGCATCACAACACCAGACAAGGCTAAGTTCCTCGAAAGTTGTCTAGGACACCTGTCAGCTTTGGTATCAGTGATTTACTCCCTCCCTAGTATGAGATTACTACTATGAGCAGGAATTCCTCCAAGATAAATCACAAGCTTTTTGGGCTGAGGCTCACCCCCAGCCAGAAAGGTTTCCAGTGCTTTCAGTTACGTTTCTTTTTAATTTGCTGTTTAACAGAACTCTGGAAACTACCATTTGGGCAGCACTGCAGTCAGGGAACTGACGACAAACTGGCAATACTTTGTAATTTAAAACATCGTTAACTGCATCCACTTTTGTAGATTAACTAATTTTTATAATTGAAGAGAAAGTTGATTAACAGTTCTGCAATTACACAACTGGTATTTTTAGGCTCCAATCATGTCTCACTTAAGCACATAACGACCTACTCAGGTGATTGAAGTTATGCCCAACTAGGCATTTGCATGATCACAGCAGTCACTGGGACAGGCTTTGAAAGGAAGCTGAGCTTTTTCAGACTGGCTCTAGCCACAAACTACTATACTGGATTGAGCTTACTACACAAAGCTAATTAGACATGCAGTTTTAATTATGCGGTACGTCAACATGACCGCCTTTGAACTTGGTCACACGGCTCCTGTGCTGAGCTTTATCGAACACATTAGCAGAACACAGCTCCACTCTCTCCTACCCCAAATGAACTGGTTCAACTTCTTCAGAAAGTTAAACAGGGATGGGAATAGCCCTAAAAAACAAATAAGTAGCATGTTAAGATCATGGAGAAAAAAAAATGTAGAAATATTTTGTTTTGTGAGACAGGTTACCGGCAGTGGATCATTTGCAAATAGAAACAACTTGATGGGAGGAGTCATACCCATCTCGATGGGGGCTCAGTTCACAAAGAAAAACTACAGCACAGTGGATCTGGGAAAAAAGGTTACTTAACTTATATTTGGTAGAACACATTCAAAAAGCAAGGTCAAGAAAAATGTCCTCTCTAAACCAGAATGTAGATACATAACTATGCCAGCACAGCTACCACATGCCTACAGTACAATTAGACAAGGTCTGCAGTGCAATTTGGTTTGTATTTTGAAGAGGCTACAGAACCTGACTCGCGATGGCACAGCTCCATCCATGGCAGCACACAAGGCTGTAACATTCAGAAAACACGAAGAGTAAGTGACACGCAGACTAATCGGAACACTTACTATGTGATGGCCCAGATCAACTCTCAGGCATCTCAGAGCAAGTTTTCGCAGCAAATTCACACCTGATGTCAAGTTTGGGGTGTCACGCCCCATTTTTCTAAGACTCTGAACATGATCCAACTATCTCACACCAACACTTGCATTTATGCAGTCACGTGGAGAGCCGATTCAGGGAAATGACTAGCAAAACAATTAATCCTCAAAGGGAGAAGGAAAAAAAAAAAAGGAAGTGATTAGATTAGATTTTTATTCATTCAGATCCCTGAAACAGCTGAGTGACTGAGCGGAGTGAAGCATAAAGGGAGGGGTGCAAGGGTGACAGCCTAGCTGGGGTTAGACCGAGCTACAACCACACCTTTCAGATGACTTTTGGCAGATCTGGGAGTGGCTATTAAAGATGTTATGGTCTTGAACATCAACCCTGCTCGTATCTGAGGTTATTACCCTATAACACACATCCACACCTCGGGTACTCTGGGTCAGTCTTGGGAAATAAGCTGTCAATGAAGTGAGTAATGATGGGAAGACCTGGACTGTTAACTAATACTACTTCTAAAGGTGCCCTGAGTCTAGAAATTTTTAGGCTATAAGTGCTTCTGAAATACAGCATTCCTAACAGAGCAACTAAAAATTCATTTACAGAAGGCGTAAGTTTATATGTTAAAAATTGAGTTTGTCAAGTCTGCATTTCATAAAAATTGATTAGCATTTTTGCAGCATTAAGCTTAGGAGGAGGAAAATTTGGCAGGTATTAGGATAAGAATTGTCAAACACGGACATCCAACAGAGTGGACTATGAAGTGAAAACACTGTTTCTGTTCTTAGCAAAGGTGAGAAGAATCAAGTAGATAAGATTAAGAAAATAAGCACCTGTCTACAGAGAGAGAAGTGGGAACAATGCATGAAACAAAGGCTAGTATTCGATTGCAATAGCCATTGTGTTACGTCTGACTAAACTGTAACCCACACTTTCCCAAGCCCTGAAGATTACAGAGTTACATTATGGTGAAAGACTGAATTAGATTAAATTAATTTATAGCTGTAACTGAGAAGGTATTCTCAATCAGGAATGTACTGGTGCACAAGAGAAAATATATATTGTAGTAACCACTGCCCAGGCTGCCACAGACCTTGAAATGGCTCCAAAGATCTCAAATCCAGAGAGAGGCTTCCCCTGCCTTACACACACGCTCACATCCACGAGTGCCAGCCACATCAAGGGGTTTCTACAACCCAGGGCTTCCGCAGCCTGCGGCGCCAGCGCTGGGTTAACAACGACGCTCAAAGCTCGGGGACCTGCAGCCCTGGGGCCCTGCCAGCTGCTATCAGGACCCCGGTCGCCCCTGCTGCAAGACAAGCTTGGGTGCAAGGTGTCTTTCCTTCGGGGAGGAAGGAAAGCAAGCAAGAAAGCAAGAAAAGAGGTAACCCATGTGATGAAGGATGCATCAAAGTCACATATCTGGGAACTCTTCCAGCTGTTGGAAGAGATTAAAAGGAGCTTCAATGTCACTCGGCAGCTGCAGGGTAGCTGGGAGTTCCTTTGTCATTTCCAAAGTTCAGTGTTCAGAATAGTCAATTCTTTTTTAGTTGGCCAGCATGTTTTAACCGAGTTCAGATCTTTCAGAAAATACATCCAAGAACTGTTAAGAATACATTTTAGAACTGTTAATCCTGCATCCTGAGCATGTTCTACATCAGGTTCAAATGTCACTCTCAAAAGAAGGGAGACAACTTCAAAAGAAGACAAGCAGCAGTGTTGGCTTAGAGATAAGAAATGGCTCTTGAGGAAGAGCTTCAAAAGTGATTCCGTATTTCCCCTCTAAACCAAACATGCCACTGAGTATATTTTTTCTAGGTCTGTTACTTTTGTAGTTCGCTTCAAAGTGTGAAGTCCTGAGTTGCTATTATACGTGTTAGCAGTGAGTCTAGACATTGATAAAATTCACAAGTGTAATTTTCATACGTAGACAAAGTACATGCATACATCTACCCATACTCTTTGTATATATTAGTCAGTTGCAAAATCACCCTTTGCAAAACACATGATGTGCATTTGAACAAAATAAGTACTGTTAATAACATTAAATAACCCATAACTTTGATCTGACTTTACTGAAACAAATTTTTAGGGAAACAATGTGCATTATTTTAGTATTTATTTAAAAAAAATCCCAGAATTAAGGTTTAATTCAAACCCACCACCTCAGTAACACCTGAATTTTCTTCTAGGTAAGGAGGAAAATGCCTAACTTGGTTTATAGATGCAATCAGTTCTAACATGCTGTCAGGTTGTTACCATACTTTCCGCTCTCCTCGACAATCAACCACTTCATTTGTCTTACAGACTTTTCCTGCAATGTCCTCACATTGTATGTTGTCAAAGCACTTTTCACATTTAAATATTCTAGTCCTTGAATATGACAACTTTTTGGAAACATCAGCACCACAGTCAGCAACACAGCTAGCGTTCTACCTGGATCTCCCATACATTTAAAACATTTTTTCCCCCCACGTCTTGGGAAGCAAAAAAAGGATACAGTTACGGATAATTGAACAGTGCTTACTGTTCAGTTTCTGTCTTGATTTTCTATTTCATTATCCCATCAGGAGTACACTGCCCTCTCCTTGGAAAGAACAGAGGGGCAAGAAATGTCCTCTGCTTGCCTAACAGCTATTAGACAACCTGTGTCTCCCTGCTGCTGTGCATGAATTAGAGCAGCTGGGGAAAACAAACAAAAACTCGAGCAGCACCGTGGCTCCAGCAAAGCTGGTAATTAAAGAAAGTAGCTTGCACCCCTGCTTCAAACAGCTTGCATCCACTTTACACATTAGTCAAAATATAGGTGTAAAGAAGGCTGAGAAACAAACAAATCAACCAACCCCACGACCCTACCATTCCTCAAACAAACATGCTATCCTCAGACAGTGCAACAGCTGGGATGGAGCTCGGTCTCCGGAATGCCGCTGCCAGACCTGTGGACCCATAGAGAGAGACAGACACGAGGTTTGAAGTGCCAGGAGGCCCTGCCTGCTACCAGGAGGTCTCATCCTGCCTCTCGTCCCGCACAGCAGCAGCGATTCCCACCTAATCCCATGGTGAGCCAGGCTAGCCGATACACAGGTATGGGGGGATTACTTTTTTTTGTTCTTTTGTCAGGTAAACTTTGTATTGCTTTAAATGCAAATACATCTACAATTTAAGTGAAAGAAGAGCTGAGCTTAGCGTAATAAAAATAACAGAATCCAAGGATTAGTTAGATCAATGTCAGGATAGGTTGGATCATGATATTATTAACATGACACCATTACCTGCACACTCTACTTATCTGAGCAAAAAAGATGGGATTAAGCCAAGTGAACTCTTCCCTTTTAACTTTCATTAGACAGGAAGAGGGAAAATGACCTTTAATCAAGAGAGTAACATTTACTCTGACTGGGTTACTACTTTCTGATGATCAGTCAAGCTATTAAAAAAGCACATCTTTACTTAAACACACAAATTCAGAAAAAGTGATATTACAAGGTCAATGGTACTATAGTTGCTTCCAAACAGAGACAATCTTAAATTAAGAAACAACTTCAAGACAAAACACCAAGAGCGTTTTCTCTGCCAGTGTTTGAAATTTGGGCGTCAGTAGAAAAGACAATTTCTAGGATCCTCTAATAAAGAGCTGCTATTTCTCTTCCCCTGCTCTCCAACTGGTTTAGCAAAAGAAGAAACAAAAAATCCACCTTAATGTAATCTGTTATGTTAGCTAGAGGATGAAGCTCAGTAAGTAGTTTTTCCCCTTCTTCCCCTATCCCTAAATCAATTGAAAAAGTCCAAAGATCTCTCCAAAGCGCAAATGAACAGCACAATGCAATTGCTAAATTCTGCATAAAAATCATACTCCTTTAAAGACTGCAAAAGCAACCGACCAGGAAAAAGCAGAGTAACAAGATCGCAGAGCATACAATGGAGGAGAAAGAATGTGGGGCCAGGGAACGAGAAGAAAGTAACAAACTCCTTTAGAGTTTGTCCACAGGTCAGGCAGTCCTACCCACTAGTTTCTGGGCTGATTGTGGAGCATACAAATCCATTTGTCAAGGGCCACCACTACTTGTCGGCATCGGAGGTAAGAAGCGACGTTATCTTTACTGACCATAAACCTGTCTTATCCAAATACACACGTGGCAGGAGATTATTCAATAATCTATTTGCTGAAAAGCCAGCTGGAATTTCAACCAGTGAGGCAAAAACGCACCAAGTAGCTCTTTTACTTGATGGTTTAAAAACTCCTAGCATAAGTATTTGTTAAGTTTACACAATGCTGAATATTTTGACTGCTTAGGGGGAAAAAAATGCAAGAAAGCTAAAGTGGTGTCTAATAAACCAAATGAGACAATCAAGGACTGACTCATCAGATGACAGAAATTGAACCTTTTTTTTAAGAGAGGTTTAGAAATCAATTATTTAAAATGTCAAGCAATTCACCTCCTCAGTCTCCCTGAGAACGAATTATTCAGATTAGAAACAAGAAACATGACCTCGAAGGTAACAATTCTGGAAAACATACACGTTATTTTACTGCCTGCTTTCCTTTCAAGAAGTGGAACAAAAAATAGAACTTATGTTACCTCTTTCAGCAAATTAATATGGCACACACTATTGCAGCCAAAGTAGACACAGTTAAAAGAAAAGAGATTCCAAAGGAAATAAATGTCTGTTAAAAAAAGAAGATAAAGATACATTTTTCAGGTTAAGTATATAATTTCATTCTCTTGATTTTTCAGAGCCAAGCCACAATTTCAAAATCCAACCCCAAGCCTTTAAAGTCTGGAACTTTGGGCTTGTTTTGACAATATGCTGACATTATCAGAAGTTTCGAAGTGTCACTGCTAGTGTAACCAGGTATTAAGCTCCTAATTAGGCTAATCAGGGTCTTTCTGGGAAAGAAAATTCAACTTACTATGCAAAATTCTGTCAAGCACATAAGTTGTAGACCATGAAAGCATCTCCCTTCCCTTCACACAAACCTTTTGACAAATCTTCTTCGAGATTTATTTACATCATTACAGGTGTAAAATTGGCAAACCAATATGGTCAAACCCAACTCTGTCAGCCTAAGTTATGTAAATTCAAAACAACATTGGTTTGTTTAGAAAATACTCTGCTGCCATGACTGTCCACAAGAAGCAAACCATTAATAGAAACGGATCTCACGGAGGGACATAAAAGAGAAGCAGGAAAAGTTCTAGGCTTAATGCGAAACTTCCAGGAAAGGGAAAGTACAGCAAACAGTAAAGATAACCATGAAAAAAGGAGAGGAGTTTGGATGCTGAAGTCTATCATCAGATCATCAGCACAGCAGAGAAAGCAGGGCTGATATGATAACACAGAAAGGTGAAGGCAGCAAGACAATAGCTACAAAAATCATCGAGGGACATGAAAAGAAGGTTAAGACACAATAGAGTACCTCTATCCAACAGATAACTTGGAGGATGATCTGACAGAATATATTTAAAAATACCTGATAACTGTTAAATGTAAGGTTTCATTTCAATGTACCTTCAGATGTTTCTATTTGTACGGCAAGTGAAAATTATCCTTCCAAGAACACAAACAAAAATCAAAGTAAAATACCAGGAAACTTGGGTAGAAATTGTCCAAGAACAGCCTAAACCGTTTCACATGTGCAAAAGGTTTTTCCCCCACTTTAAATAGCAAAGTCAAGAATGGCATCATACCAGAAGGTATGAAGGATGATCTAGCAGACACTTACCACCACACACATGTTAAAAAAAAAAAAAAAACTGAACTCTCAGGACTACCACACTGAACAACTCTCTTTAGAAAAAATCCTGATTTAATGTTGGACACTATCCAGCAGCTCTTAAAAACTGCAAAATGTCATGGAGCAGTGGGGAAATTTAGTAAAATGGACTTGCATAGAATGTTCTACAACAGGTCGTGTGCCTGAGTTGAATAAAGAGTAATTACAAAATACCACGCGATATCTGTTATGACAGATCTGTACATTTCTAGGTCGTGAGCACTAACACAACAGCAGAACCAAACTCAAAAATAAAAATCCCTCTGCTGAGAAGAGCAAGTACCAATCAAGTGGAAGACAACAAGTACTCTTCCAAGTAAAATTGGAAGGCTGCTCTTTCAGCTTCTTCCTAAGAGTTTTGGATCTGCAGACTCTAGAAAAAGCCCACATTTCTATACAGTTGACAGATATAATAAAAAAAATATTATTTGAAGGTGTGAATCCATGTGGTTTTGAACAATACACTGCAAAACAAAACATCACTTTATGTAAAGCTAAATAAAGTGCCTGACTAGAAGTTCGAGCAACCTGTAGAAATCCACGGCTTTACACTCCACGTTGAGATTCTCAAAATGATTTGAAAGCACTCTGCGCACTGGTTCACTCTAAATTCTGTAAAGAATTAATCTTTCAATTAAGAAATAAACTTATAGGGACAAAAAAACGATTAGCAGCCAGGAAAAGAGCTGGAATTAAAACCGTTTACTTTGCAGAGGTTCATATGCTTCTTTGTAAGGGTTTATACTCCCCGCTGTATATGAGAACGGGGAGAAATTTCAAAAATTAAATGGTCGGGAAGACTGAAACGGAGGAATGGCTGCACCCCTGAGAACTGGTAGGTCTACCATACGGATTCCGTTCGCCAAAAACGTTGTGAAGGGTTGAGACAACGCTGAGACAAGGAACGAAAGGCGGTGTCCCAGCGGAAAGGGCAGCCGCGGTGCCGGCCGTGTGGAGGAAGGGGCGAGGGGGGAGGCCGGGCCGGGCTGAGGGCAGCAGCAGGGCGGCGCTGCCTCGCCCCGGGGGCACCTCACGAGAAGCCCCGGAGGCGGCGGCGGGAGCCTCGGCCCGGCGGCCGGGGGGACCCCGAGGGAGGGCAGGGCCCGGCCGGGCGCGGAGGGGAGGGCGAGGCCGGGAGGTGACAGCCCGGGGGGGGGCCGGGGAGCTGGGGCTGGGGCAGGACCCTCACCATTCTCCTCAGGGCCGGGCTGGGTCTCGGCGCCGACTCTGGCTCCCCTCGCGCCGGGCGGCTCCCGCTCGTGGTTCGGCGTCGGCGGTGGCGGGGCCTGTCTCCATCTATCGGGGCTGAGCTCGGCGGCTGCGGGGGGCTGAGCGGAGAGGAGCCGGGCGAGGACGACGCTCCCGAGCCGGAGAGGAGAGCGGGGCGAGGGGGACGGCGCTGCCTCGGCTCCGCACCGGGACCCAGCGCTGGCGGCGGCCTCGGCCCGGCGGCTCTTTCTCATAATTGTGCGACTCGGCCGGCGGAGCGCCGCGGCGCTGCCGCGTCAGCGCGCACCGCCCCCGGGAGGAGGGGGCCGCCGGGGCGCTGCCCCTGCTCACGGCCGCCCTCGGGGCGGAACGGGACGGGAGGGGGCGCCTGGGCCTTCCCGGCCGGCCCCGGTGTGCCGAAGGAAGGGGGGGGCCGGAACGGCGGCGGGGGCCGGGAGCTTCCGGACCTCCGCGCGCGAGGTGTCGGCAGCGCCACGTTAGGGACGAACCAGTCTGACCGGAGGCACGCTTCAAAGGGAGGAGTGCTGTTCCGGAAAGCCCGGCACCTTTTTAAGCCTTTGCCTTTTTTTTAAATTTTATTTTTAAATAAATAAATAAATGCAAACCTGTTCGCGTTAGAATCTTTTAAACTTCAAAGTGTTGGAACACCTTTTGTGACTCAGGCTGAGGAGAGCGCCTTTTGGCGGGAAGAGGCGGGCTGCACTGCGCCCACGGGCTGCTCCGGGCCCAGCCCGGGTGAGGAACCGGCCTGGAGTGGCTCTCCACACGTAACTGGCAAACTCGATAAGAAGTGTCACTAGCAAAAAAAAAAAAAAAAAATCCCCGGAGACATTTCATCATTTATCTTTCACAACACTTTGTATACTAGAAGAAAAAATAAGGGAAGAAAAAGCGATTAAGTATGGATCAAATTGTGTTCCCTAAAAATAGAAAAGTAGAGATTTCCTACACAAATCACTCTCTGAAATCAACGTCTGATACTACCTTTTACCACCATTAACTTTATTTAGGACATTCATAGTTATTTAATGCTGTTTCCTTTCACGATTAAAACAGTGGTCAAAGGTCCTGACCCCATTTCTACAATACCGTAGCCTCACCTGAGAGTTCATTTTGTACACGCTCAAGCAGAAGGCACAAATTTGTTTAAAATACCATGGCACTTGGATTTTCAGTGTCAGGACTTACTTGCCTGTGCTGTGGTGATTTTATGCTGAATCTGGCCTTGCTCATCTCCTCTTGCTGGCAAAAAGTCAGCATTAACTCTGCATAGCATTTGGTTAAGGGGATAGAAATGCGAGCCTGCACTCACACCTGAGCCGTCAGTTGTCCTCATGGGTCACCAAGCTCTGCCCACTCTCACGGCCCAAAACCAGTCAGCCTCAGCATGACAGAAACTGTCGCTGAGAGTCTGAGCTTCGGCACCCTGCAGATTTACTAGACCAGCTCCAATGATTAGAGGAAGATGACCTAAATCAAACCAAGCATTAACAAAAGCAGCAGAACTGGAAGCTAGATGGCAGCTGTTGTCAGCTTTACTTGTGGTCTGTTTGATGGATGCACCCATACTGGTACATTCCTATCAATGCAATTCAACATCAACAACAATAGAGCAACCAGCAACCGTGCCAAACTTTTTACACATACACACATGAAACTGAATAACAAAATTTAACCTGATATGAACCAAATACTATGAAATACAAGTTTTAATATATAATAATAAAATTAATCTAAACTGAAGATACAAAGAAATTAAATGTCCTTGCATTATCAGCCATTTGACAGGGTAAGTCTGGCAGTAAATTCCAGCAGCAGAACCCATTTGCTGCAAACAATAGGCGCAAATTTGAGAAAACCCTCACAACCAGAGGCATTCAGCTCCATCTTACAGTGTTGCTGCAGGGGAGTTCCTAATGCTTGCTTTTAGTTAACTTCAGAAGAATTTGTGGTATCTTACACAGGTATGAAGATTAGGCTCCTAGGCCTCTTAATTTTCCTGGAGTAGGAAAATTAGGTGTTTCCAAGGGGCGATTCAGGACACCTAAATTACGTTCTGAATACAAAATTTCACAAAAACAGGTTAAATTTACTCGAGGAGAAATCCAAAGCCTGCTGATCTGCAGCCACTTGTTCCCACCCAGATTCCCATGTGCCAGTGCTTGTCCTCCTTACCAAGCCACAACAGGAGCAGCAGTGAAAGCCCAGCAAGATTTGCTGGAGGTGGTTCAAAAACTTTCCAAAGGAAAGCAAAGAAAAAGGGGGACTTCTGAGTTCTTCAGCTAACACTGTGAAGCTCTTCTGATAATCTCCCACAATCCTGCTTCCTCCCTTCCTCTTTTTTCCTAATTAATCTAAACCTCTTTGTATCTCAAATGCAATTTATGAGCAAGTTCTTTAATGACTAGGTCCTCTCTACAGACATACTGGGCTATACTGACTTGTTTTTCATGGTTATCACATTGGCCTCTAGGTTTAATATTCAAGAGCTAGAAGGAGCAAGGAAATTCAGAAAAAGTAGCTGGAGGCCAGCCTGGACACAATGTGAGACTTTTCTTGTACAAGCTGTTGTTTTAGGAGAACATGCTTGAGGTGAGGAATTTTCCATGTCTTTTTTCCTGTTGATCCCGCAAAACTGAAAAGAGATTGACATCAAATTGTTTGAGAGTTACAGTGCTTGTGATAAGCTCAGATGGAGAGACAGCACATTGTTTCACTGGAACAGCTCGTGAAGAAAATAAAGGGAAAATGAGTCATCAACATCCTCTCTGCCTCACTGTCTGGGAAAGAGTGTCAGCCTTCAGAAAGAGTGTTGTGAAGGGGGGCAGGACATAGCACTACAGTGAAATAAATCTCTGTGACCTAGAACTGATGGCACATGGCATAAGGAAGTCACCTTACATCCTTGTATTACGTTGTTCAATTATACAGAACATGACGTGTTTTGACCCTAAGATAGCAGCATTAGTCATCCAGAAGAAGTGAATTACGGCACATTCAGATGTTCAATCTTGTTTTCATCACTGAACCTCAACCTCAGAGGGCTAAGCAATAGAATATATATTTGATATATACTTGTGACCCTAAGTGTTACCTTCCAACCACACCAATAGTCAGCTCAGAATCCCCCTAATATCCTCTTCCAAATGAAGAGCTGACAGCTGTGAATTAGAAGGCAACAATGAAGCATTATTTCAAATTAATCGTATTCAAAGACATTTAACCTGAAACAATCTTCTGTTATCTAAAATAACATGTAACTGGTTTAAACAAAACTATGTGGTTTTGCTATGTGGTTCCTGTATCTACTTTGTATACCTCAAAGCAAAGTATCAATCTGTCACTTACACTTTATGTTCAGCAATTATCTGTTAAGTAATCATCACCAGAACTAGTAAAATTTGCATTAAACCAGCTGTAACTTGATCTCACTGCAATAAGCGCTAAAGGATAAGAAAAATTCTTTAAGGAAACCCTTATCTCACTATTGCAATATCCAGTAGCCAGAAGAAGCTGTTTGACTGCTCGTTCATTCACCCTCAAGTAGATGAACTGAGTCGTGCACAGAAAGAAAAAGATTAAAATACTTATTTTCTCACAGAGATGAATGCTATGAGTAACCATGAAATAAAAGTAATGGGTTTTGACTTTTTTTTTTTTGACTCACTATAAGGTTTCCCAGAGATGCAACCTACTACTCTGCAGCTGCTCTTTTAAATATGCACTGGGATTCATGTAGTTAAATCAGATGCAAATGCCAACTGATAAGGAGATCTAGTTAATATCCTACTCACGGTCAAACAGATTCTGTGTAGAAACGTTTTTCCCCCTTACTGAAGTCACCTATGGCAGAAAAGCAGTATTATTGTTTCACTTTTTTTTAAGAATGGTGAATCCCCCCAAACCCATATTTAGTCTTCCCCCCCCCCCCCCCCAGGTTTGTCTGTTTCTCATACATCTAGGTAAACCAGCTCTCTATGTATAGCTAAGGTGACAACACACCAGTTTATATTCTGACCATTCCTCTTTTGTAAGCATAAAGACTTTATCAACATTAAAGATTGTCAAGTAAGGCAAAAAAAAAGTGTACAATGACCCAGAATAATGGGATCTGCAAGTCCTCCCTGTTATTTGTGAAGGGGTTTTCTAGTACCGGAGTTATTGATGTTTTTGTGAGAACATTTTGCCCAATACCTCTCAGATAATTCACCAAATAACACTGCAAACATCAAACTTATCAGGGATTCAAAACATGTTCTTTCAAAATGGGATGAATGAGAAATAAGTTATTGCTATTAATCATGCGACTTAGGAAATATAACCTAACAGAAGGAAGGTTGTTTCTGTTGAAGACAGAGAAGATAAAACTCTAAAAGCATGTAACTGCACAGTTTTAAAACTGTTTAGAAATTGTAATCACTTTGTTGGTATGTGTTAAACTCCAGAGTTACACATCATCTTCTCAAGAGGTTCCATAGTTTTATTAATCTTTTTGCAGTACACCAAAGATCCTAAAATCCTGTTTTAAAAGTAATGAATTTGAACAACGTGTTAGCTTTTACATCTGAGAAGATATGTATTTCCTCAAAGGAACAAGTACCTTAGCTGCATACATTCAAGAAATAGGTCATAAAATCGACTAAAATTTCAAGACGCATCTGGAAAAAAAATGAGTATGCAAAATTAACTTTTTACAAAATCAAAAAACAAATTATCCCCTGTAACTGATTTAGGTTCCAATTTCACAAGCAATTTATGTATGATTTAAGTCATAGTGACAGAACTGTTCATGTATTAAAAATTGGCAAAATAGTGTTGAGATCTTTCTGTGCAAAGGGAGTAATTATAAGGAGTGTGGATATAGCATGTCTTTAGAGAGTAAAGAGCTCTGATGTGGTATCATCCAAAGGCCACCTGTGCAGTTCACCTTACATTTTAAGAGACAACCCATCACAAAAGCATGAGGGTGTTTTCCACTTATCTAGTGTGTTAACTACAGAGCATTATTTCACTTTCAAAGGCAGCCATTTATTTTGCAATGCAGATGCAAGCAAAGCTATGTGAGGCTATTTAGGTTTACAGGGCCTCCCCATTTTTTCTGGGACCGGCAAATTATCGCCAACACTAGGAAAGGATTCCGGAGTGTTTTTTCTGATGGCAATGCAGAGGGCCCCATGACCTACCACTCCAAGCTCAGAGTGCAGAACCAGTAACTCAGGTTCAGCTTTGTGGCTTGTCACATCCAAATTGGGCAAATGAGGGTGTGGGTTATCCAGTTTAGAAATCAGCATTAAAGATTTTCCATATTAATAGGAAGACATATTCACACTGATTAGCTAATTAAGGTTGAGTACCTACGGCTGTTCTGAGCAAGTAATTCTTCCTTATACACGTTCCAGAAGCGTAAAGAAAGATACATTACCCAACCCATCATCCCAAGTATAATACAGGCATCCTGTATTTGTGGATATATTACTTACCGCTTAGAATACACTCAGAGTTTAACCAACACAGGCCGAAGTCTTGCACAGAACTGCCAAGGGTGTGCCTCCAAACACCTCTATTTACATGTGTAAAATCAGTAGCTGCCAGGAACCTTATGGGAACAATTACACCATAATGGCTGAGCCTTTGAAAGATTTTATCAGTGCCTGCCTTTAAAAAAATAACTGAAGCAAGTTTATGTCAGTTTTTCTTCTTGTAAACTCCCTCCCCCCCTCCATAACTTCTATCGGATTTGCAAAGCTTCTCTATGAAAAATCGTTTCTGATACAATCTTCAGGCTCTCAAATTCTTGTCTTGAGTTTTAACTTGTTAGCAGCTGAGCTGGTCCATGGCAGACATTCAGTGAGATAAGTCTTTGTGTAGAGATGCTCCAGCTGTGCAAGAAGCAGAGGTGCAGCACCTCCTTCCATGCTTGTGCTGCCCAACCCAGCAGGGGAAAGCAGCAGCAGCAGCCACAGCCAGAGGTGCTGCGTCTCCGTGCGGCTGGACAGCAGCAGCACACAATGCCAGCATAATACAAGTCTAAACAATTGGTTTTGCAAGAACAGGATGGCCAGACAAACCAACTGCTCATTGAATTTTAGAAATCGGAGATGTTTACAAGTTCACAGGTATCCCTACGGAGCACTGTTTCTTAGCGTTCTTTGAAATCTAGGGATAGTTACCTCATAATCAAAAGGTAAAATTTTAGGTGAGCCTATACAGGACTGGCCTTAGTCATCCAACTTTGAACTCTTACTTGACAGTGACCCTCTTCGAGGTGCCACTGGCAGACTCCAGTGTGCAGAGTTGCTCAACACACTTTTCCAGGGCCCAGAGCTTACACCATTATTCTGCGATGCTTGTCATTCCATTTCTTAGAGGGGAAAAAAAAGTACAAACAGGCACGCATTTGCTCTTTTTTTCCATGTTACTATAATTTAAATTTACTGCTAAAATTTATTTTTAAAATCAGCTACCAGAGAAATACCTACTTGTAACATTAATTAAAAAGATCTGTTTTCTTGTAGCCTTGATAGGAATACATTCACAACAAAGCTCAAAATTTAATTTGAGACACCTTTGAATTTTTAAGTGTACCAATACCTATTGTATTTCCTTTTATTCCTGAGCATCTACAATACAGAAATTGATATATTCTGTAACCTTTCTGAAGAAGTCATTGAGCCAGCATGAGCACACTTCAGCTTCTGACAAACCTGTAAAAAAACTTAATTTTTTCTTTTTCAAATCTAAACCAAGCTACTGCATGAACATTAATGCAACCCCAGGAGTCAGTGGGGACAATAACACAGATACGGATGAAGAGAAGGAAGCTATTGTTTTAAATTACTGTTCCAGGGTGGATTAAGCTGCTGGCTATGAGTGCTGCATTTGTTTTAACAGAGTCCAAAAGGTTAAGCTTCCTCATAAACACTAAACTTCATATTGGAGCAGAGGCACATGTTATTGTCCAAAAAGTAACATGTGAAAACACTTCAAAAATGTGCTGATATAGCCCTGAATAAAAAAGAAGAGGAAAGAAAGGAGGAGAGCATATGCGTGAGCAAGGGGAGGGAACAGAAAGCCTGACAGCAGAATACCTGTGAGCACACTCCTAAGAAAAAACTGAAAAGGAGCTCTTTGATCTACATACAGTCTTGATTAAAAGGTCTTTCAGCTGCAAGTAAAAGACTCTTCTCATCTATTTGATGCCCTCTGTGTTCAGGGAAACAGGATCTTGCACATTCTTTATAAATAAAAGGAATTCCAGAGATACCTGAGTCTCCATCAACAACCTCTGTCAAGAATGCAAAACCTTGAACTTTGATCAATCACTTCTGACAAAAGGGATACCAGTCTGAGTTGGTCTCCTCCCTCTTTCCTCAAAAAAAAAAAAGATAAATCATTTACACAGTAAAATAAACGTGCTATACTGTCTATTTGAAAATAAAACAGTGTTTTAGCTTCTGAAAGCATTACAAATCCCAAGGCAACTTTTAAATATACTTAAATCCAACAATTTAAAATAATTAAATAATTCCAGTTGAGAAATCAAACCCAAGTTGTGGTGATAAAATTTGACTTCTTTAATGAAGGGAAAAAAATGTTACAGATTATCTGGGTTGGAAAATGAGCAGAAAAAATATTAATAATTGCTGAATCACTGAACAGTGAGAACTGGAAGACCCCTCTACAGATTGCCTAGTCCACCTGCCCTGCTCCGAGCAGGATGCCAGGCCTCTGTCCAGCTGGGTTTTGAATATACCCAAGGACAGACTCCACAACCCCTTCGGGCAACTGTTTCAGTGTTTGACCAACCTCACAGGGGAAAAATAAGCTCTGTTTTCTTTGCAATTTGGCTCCACACACCCGTGGTATTATAAACACTGATAAGACCCACCTGAGCCTTCTGTTCTCCAGGCTGAACAATTCCAGCTCTCCTCATCTGAGGGGTGCTCTGAGCCCTTAACTGAACTCACCCCACTATGTCCACGTCTCTGTACTAGGGAGCCTGGCCCAGCACTGTGGATGTGGTCTCACCAGCGTTAAGCAGAGGGGAAGGACCAAGGACCACCTCCCTTGGCCAGTTGGCTGTGCTCTGTCAATGCAGCCGAGGATGCTGGTGGCCTTCTTTGCCACAAGGGCACTTTGCCTAGCACGGTAAAACCACCACACATGGTCAGTGGGGTATCTGGCAGGACCCCAGGTCTTTTCCTCCAAAGCTGCTTGCCAGCTCTTTGGCTCCCAATTTGTACTGCTGGATGGAATATTTTCAGGTAAACAAAACTTAAGATAATCTTAATAATCTCAATAATCTATACTCTGGGGAACAAACTGACTTCATCGAGAATTGTTAGTTTTGAGGCCTGACTTGGTCTCCCACAAAGCAAACTACAATCAGTGTATATCAGATAGAATTTAACTTGGAACAGCATGAATAAAATTGCTGACAAAGCGGGAAACAAGACTGAACTCATCTAAGGAGGCAAGCACCTGTTAACTAGCAATGGTAACTCACTGCCTTAGAAGATAATTTCTTCCTTCTGCTCGCAATTTTCAAGCCCATGGGATGTGCAGTTTTACAGAAGTGTCAAATGCAACAACTATAACAACAGAATGCACTGGAGATAGTCAGTGCAAAAACCAACTTGTTAACTGCATCTACATCTGTTCTGCCTAGCTTCTCTAGTTTTTAAAAAACACGTAAATCTAAGGAAAAATATATACAAGCACATGAAGGTTAGTTTTAGTAGTTTGTTCCTATTCTCAAAGTCAGAGTCAAACATCTGGATAGGTCATTGTGTAGTAGGGCTTGCCAATAGGTTTCCACGTGACAAGCTTTAAAAAAAAAAACACCAAACAGTATATTCCAGCACATAAATGTAATCTATATACTCTGCTGGCAAGCAGGATACTTCTGGAACAGGCAGGGCTTACCAAGGTTGGGCAGCAAGATCCAATCATGCTGCAATTCAAATTAAAAAAAAAAAGTCAACTATGGCTTGGCTGACATGCAATTCGTGAAATTCTAGTCAAAGATACCTCAATATAGTTTAAATTCACTTCCTATCTACTTTGGTTTTGTAACTCTGTTAGAGTCTGAGCCAGCACGTACACAATGTATGCAAGTACAAGACTTCATACAGCAGCTGAGACTGAACTTTGCAACAGGAAGGCCAATTAGAGTTAGAAGCTGTTTCTCTTTGAGTACTCTATGGTGTGGCTAACCTTTTAAACAGAAGAGCTGTTCACAGATTTACCTATATATTCACTTTATTGTAAACAAAAAAAATTTATATCAACTATAACAACTACTCTAACATTCACTCTTATTCTTGACTGACAGCATCTGTGCTCATGAGTTATACTACTAATAAACTCTAAGGAAGTCTCAGTTTTCTCTCAGCCTAACTCAGTGATCAATTCAGTTATTTCACAGTCCAAGCTCCAATAGAAAAAGAAAGTTATAGAAGGACAAGTTAAGATGCTGTTAATCATGACTCCAACATAACAGCTATGTTTCTCCTCCACCTGCAGACTTGGCTGAGTGGGAAGAGAGATTTTCTGCGCAAGTTATGCAAGACAGCTTCCAATGCCAAATTAAAGTATCACAAGGCAACTATCCTCTCTTTAAAGAGGGACAGTACATAGGAGTTTTCTTTCCCATTTAAGTACTCAATTAGCGTGACTCGGTGCTACTGGAGGCTCCAGTATATGAGCAGAAGAGGCTAGAAAAGTTAAAAACCTGTTCAATTTTAATACAAACAGTATCACAGGATTATAAAAATGCCTCAAAGATCACATATCAAATATATTCATTCATGTTTAGTGATTTTATTTCTTCCTCTGCCCACATTTCCAACCCAGCCCAGTTTTCAAGACCTAAGCTTGGCTTTTTTTTTGCCTTCCTGTCTCAGGCTAAGTACATTCAGTAGAACAATACTTTTCTAGCATTGTTTCCTACACTGAGTGCAAATAACCTCGTTACCATCAAGAAATTTACAATTGTTAAATTTGTAACTCACTGTTTGTCAGGTACACTTTCAGAGTCCAATGACTAACAGCTGTGCAACAAGCACTTGCTGAGTTAGACCAGTAATATTGATACTCAATTCACAGACATCAGTGCCCTCTACCCACAACCCTTCTAATAATAATAAAAAAAAAAGCAAAAAGGAAGAAAGAATTAAAAAAGCCACAACACAGGTATTTACAAATACAATCATAATTTATATACCTTGGGCAGGATGGATAAAAACTGCAGCTACATCGCTTAAAGGGGGATAAAATGCATTTTTCATTCACTTGATATTACGGATTTTTATTGTTTTCTCAAGAACATTCACAATAAGATGACTCAAAGCAATCGCTCAACTTTTTTTTTTTTTTTAACACAAGTAACATTTATTAATAACATTCTTAAAGTGATAAATTAAGAGTCATGAGAAAGGGAGTTGTCAGTAAACATACAATGAAAAGTAGTAAGATTTTTATATAGCTAAAAACGATTTTAACATAGTGTTTAGTACAAACAAGTTTAATATTAAAAAACATTCAAAACTGCTAGAAGTGTTGCAATCAATTCTACTGAGCTTATAAAAATCTCTTTTCAGTAGTCACTACTAACCTGTTATTTATGTAAAATTTTAAATGCCATTCTTACTTTTTGTAAACAAAGCACCTAAACATTTGAAAGAGAAAAGTTAGTTTACATCCAATTAAACTGCAGCACGTGTGAAACCTCAGGCATTATCAGGCATGGAGCATAATTAGGCACAGAACACAACAGTTTCTACAGCCAACTGCTGAATACACTTGCGTTGCCAAAGGTCTTCTTTATTTATACTAGTCCATCATCAATACCATTCACAATTATAGGTGAAAATTTAATAAATCCTCTACACAGAAGATTTCAAAGAAAAAGGAGTCATTATGTAGGTTTGTGAAGCTTCTGAGAGCTCTGAGCATTCCAGGACTTTGAATGGGTTATGATGTTACGTCATTCAGAAATTTTCATCCACTTCTTCACAACCATTTAACTTTGGCAGATATTGGGCTTGTCAAAGAACATGACAACACATCAGAGCAGAAGTTTTCAGTCTGATATCAGAACACTGAGGTATACTGTAATTTGTTATTAAGTGCCAGTCAGCCTGGCTGCCTCAGATAAATAAAAATTGAAGACAGTGCACAAAAATCATTGTATTCTGAAGCTGTCAGTTCAAGCTTAGATCAAGAAAGGCATGATGGGCATCTACTAACATACAAAAACTGTTTACAATTTGTTTTCTTAGAGAAGTTGCAGAGCTACAAACAAGGTGGTTATCTTACCCGTATCAACTGGTACCAAGGTAAATCTGTGCGAATAGCAACAACTGATACTCAGTTGGTAGGTTTATCTACATCAGGACTCTTGAGAACAAAAAGGTTTAAACTTGATATTAGTTATGTAAAGCAGTAAATTTGCAGTAAGCCTTTGTTAACTGCCAATACAGTTTTACAATTGTCTTAATTAGCATACTTTCAAAGCAAATCTAGCTAAACTAGATTTCATCTGTGTAAGTTTTCCTGAGCCGACATGCCCTTAACCAATTGTGTCTAGAGGTGACCTTCACACCAACAGTGAGGCACTTGCGTGAGGCACTGCAGGAAAGGCTGCACTGCCATTGCCCAGCTTACACTTATTTGGTTTTCTCCGGGGTTCTTTGACTTGTACTGACTATAGAACGACATCCACTTCAAAAATAAGAAAAGATGTTTTAATGACTACCTGACGATTAAGTGAACTCAGTGGTTTCCTGTTGTTGCCTTCTCCAATTTTCTTTGGTGTAAAGTGTTAGCGATACAGCTTTACAAATTTTCTATGCCTAATCCCCCTCAATTTGCAGTTCCCCCCAAAAAAATGAAAAAAGCATCAAACAAGCACACAAACTCAAACTCTTCTAAATGCAAATTAACAATTTAAACTAATTTTCCTTTTCCAAGTCTTTAGAGTATTTATAAGCTAAAACAAATTGTAATTAATCAAGTTAAACACAGGCACTGGCCTTAACTAACACAGGCAATACTAGCACTATTCAAACCTGTTGTTTGTCTATCAATCACAAAGAAGTTTCAAAAACAGTTTCAAAAAAAAAAGTATGGTATAGATGCAAAAGCTAGAAAAACCTGTCCTTTCATCCCCCATCCCTATGAATTAAGACAAAGCCAAATGAAGACCACATATGTATATAGACCAAGTCCAAACAGGTATGAGAAGAACTAGTCCAAACTTAAATTTAGGTCTTCCTCCCCACCCCCAAGATTTAAATCACACTTGTTGAGCAAAAAACAACCTCTTGCCTTTCACACCATCTTTGCCAACTATTCCAGGAGCTGCATCTAGGTTTCCAGGGCCACTGTGTAAGTACCTCCACCACACACTTTTAGTTTTTTCTAATGGTTGGCAATGCATATAATCCAAAGACTTGCATCAAAGCTTAACAATTTTCATGACTAAGGCATGAGCCAGTGAAACTACAGAGAAAAAACAAACAAAAAAGAAAAACAAAACAAAACCTCACAACCACAAATTAAAATTTGCCCTGTTATCTATTTTATGGCTTACAATCTACATAGATTAGCATACAAACAGTTTATTCCATTATGTGTAGTAATGGAATTATAGTTTCATTCTGTAGTTGCTGTAGTTACATTACTGTTAGTCTTCGCATTCAAAATCTGGAAAGAAATCCTGTGAAGAGTACTGCTTTTATTATTATTTTTTAAATGAAATTTGACTAGCCTTAATCAAAACTAAGAAAACATTCCATGCAAAGTGATACGGGCAAGAAATTTTTTATAAAAATATACTGTATAGAAGCACATTTGGAAAATTGCATAGAAAATGCCCTTTATTTAAATCGAAATAAGGCACAGTTTTACTAGCTATGGTTTGGCTGTAAAAATGCAAATCTATTTTGATTACTTTTATGTTATTAACAATATTTTTCATAAAAATATAGGTGGAGTAAAAAAACCTTTTACACAGAGTATGAAATACTCTATTGTAAATCTTCACCAAATTTACTGTAATTCATCTGTAGGAAATTTGAATACTATTTTAAGCCAGAATCCTACATGTTATTGTCCTCCAGGCTGTTCACTGGCTGATGCTGTGCCTTCTTCATTTCCTGGGTAATCCAGATGTTCCATCATCTAAATGTAAAAAAAATTAAAAGGACAGTTCTTTATACAGAAATATTGCGTTTTTCCCCCCATTGGTACAAAGTATTTGTTAGCTAAGAGAAATACAATTAAACATGTATTAGAGTGCATTTTAGCAGCATACAGATAGGAAGTCCTCTATACATCAGAAAAGTATTCAAGCCAAATAGCTTTTAGTTAACCAAAAAGCTCTTAGTTAATGCTTTTGACTACAAAAGCACTTGCCATCCAAGGATTTCAGTCCTCTTCAAGAAATTAAAGTTACGTATCAAAAGTGTCTCAATTATTGAACATGGAGGGAAAAAAAATGAGGTTCAGCAAATTTTTTAAAGACAGTTTGGAAAAACTGGAAAGAGAGCCTAGGTTCCTACTTAACATTTACAGTTAGCAAGCAAAGGCTTGAATAGAAAAGACTAGCTTTCTCTTTTTATGACCATAAGAGCTAGCTGTACTACAAATATATTTCACTGGAAAATTTTGTACTTTCCCTGACTAAAAAGAAGCTTGTTTCCCTATCCACTGCTGTATTGTTAGACAACAATGAAGGCTCTGGTTTCATCCCTGGGACAAAACACTGAAAAAAATCAGAGGTAAGCACATGTATTGGTTAGCATGACAAACTAAGGTTGACCAGTTCAAGGACTTCATAATTAACAAGAGGCCAAGGATTGGGCAGTTTTGGATAGTTTTAACAGCTGAAAAACAGATATGTGAAAAACAGGAGATATGAAAGCAGTAAAACCAATGCTGAAAACAGAACATGTCAAGGAGCTCTGATGTTCAGTACGGCAGGGTTATTAGACCAAGGGCATAATGCTTTCAGTATCAAAAGATAGAAGCCTCGTCCTCCTTCTCTAGGTATGACCCATCTGTGCCATATCCTCTTTTACACCATCACAACCGAGTCATCACAAGGTATACAAACGTACCTTTTTAAAATTAAGTTTACTTAAACAAGATGTTTCCAAATCTGGATGCACCAGCATGCCATACAGTAAGCTCAGATGAAGGCCAAACAAGTCATTGGGACTTGAAGTAAGGCTTAGGAGAGCCTTGTGGTCACAGTATTGATCTGACTAAAACCAGAAGAGGTTTTTCACACCACTACCTTCATGCTGTCAGAATCAAGAACAATTTAGGCATGCACTTGCTGATACACCCAAGAACTCAACTGTAACACATGATCAGCCCAGCAGTACCGAACTCTTGTGCCAATGACAGTCTTACATTCACTTCAGTATATCTAGAATCTTGCCTCTGCACTGTGACCAAAAACCCACATCAAAAGTCAACCAAAGCAAAACACTCCCTACAATTACAGAAACTAAACAGTTGTTTTGAATGAGGATTCAATTATCTGTTTCCAGGAAAAGCAAAACACAACAAATTAAGCAAACAAACAAAAAACCACCCACCACCAGCAGCACAATATCACACCAAGTAATATATGGCTTCCTTTATCCTAAGGAGGATCATCCAACAGCTGGCATAGAGAGGGTACTTTTGGCAGGTGTTATTGTAAAATATTTCCCTATTAAATTGACAAAATGCTTCCAGAAGGAAGAGTTAATACTATTTGCAACAATTGACTGTATCCCAACATCAAGCATTCTTCTCTCAATCCTACAACTAGGTAAGTAGCACGAAATGTGCTTAAGCTGAAGATATCACATGTATTTAAATTTTAAAGTCTGTTTGATGTATGAGATATTTAAGTTCAGTTTATGTTCTACTAGCCATTTTGGTTATAAAGGTGTTTGGGGCTTTTTGATACACATAAATTTAACGAGATAAAAAAAAAGAAAAAGGTCTTTAGACCAAAATAGACCTGCTATTTCTTATCTCTTCACTATATATGAAGAAATACATTCTTGTCTTCACAAGAATAGCCCACAACTTCAAGTCAGGGACAACAGATACCTTTCTAAACATGTAGACTTGCCTTAAGTAGCTTCTTCAATAAGAGTATCCCAGTTGTAGGTTCTCTCAGGACAACTACGTCCTCAAAACCTCTGCAGAAGAGGCAGGAATCTTTATGACAATCAGCATCAAGATGAAGGCACAGTGCTAAAATCCTGGACAAAATTGTCATCTCAATCCTTGAAAGAGCCAAAGGAATCAGACAGAACATGGTGGAGAGCTGACAAGCATTTTTTAAGTGGAAGAAATTCATCAGCTTTTTTCCCACATCTGAATTCCTGACAGTTTTTTTTTTTTTTTTGTATGGTAGGTAGTGTCAAGACAGATAAAACATAACTCTGGAACTAAAATAGATCCTAACATGGTGAACTATTAAAAAAAAAGCTACACACACGCACACAGCCGAACTAGAAATGGTAATCCCACCTTCTACCTGTAAAAGAGTAGGAAATACCTACGTACACACTTGAAAACAAGATTGACTCTGATGATGTTGCACTCACATAATCCTTAAAACCTTCTAACTTTGATTAATGTGCAAGTATCTCAAAAACATGGTTTAAACTTACAGTACTAAATAGCAGGTGCTTGCTGCCTAACATGCCAATGACAAATCTGTTGATTTATTATTTCGAGAAAAGGTAATAAATTCCTAAACACTTCCAAAAGACAAATTCTAAAAAAGCTGCAAGACAATTTGTACATCTAGAAGACTTTAAAGTTCTACTACTCTGCTAGATTTTTCATGATGTTACTGAAGTGATTTCATAGATTATACTGAGATTTTAAAACTACTGTTTGTTTTTTCTAAGTTGATAACTGGGAAGTAAGTATCAAACATTAGTATATCATGCAGACATACATGAGGAGTATAAGCCATCTAGAAAACCTAGAAAAATCTTTACTATACACTTCACAGCAGCAATACTGCCCACTTGGTGGTAGGGAAGTAGGTATGTTCTTCTCCTAAGAAATTCCTTTCTTTCAGTGCACTGTTAAGATATTTTCCTGTGCAGTGACTCTTTACAATTCAAGACTACTTCATAAAAAAAAGCCACACATGGCAGAACTAGAATTTAAGACTGTATCATTACGGAAAAAGAGAAATGCTCTCAAATAAGAATTATGGGATCTCAGAGCTATCTTAGGGAGTAAAGTGTTTCCCAAATATATAAAGTAGAAACTTGAAAATTGATTTTAATAATCCTATGCAAGAATTTGAATGCACACAGAAGGACAGAAGACTTAAGTTATAAAAATACAGTCTGGCCATCTGATTTTAATTTACATTCTACTCTTCCCACTTACTAGCCTCCTCTTGTGTTTATATATACAATTTCTTGATTACTAAAGACTTTCTAATTACACTTAAAATACTCTTTATTAGAAGAGAAGAAAGAAGCTAAAGAGAAAAGTACTTTTTAGTTCAGAATTTAAGATACAGTCAGCCAGAGTTCACTACCTCAAATTTTCTTCCGTGCATACAGCAGACAGCTTATGCTTTATAAATACATGCAGAAATCTAGTATGCTGACTGTAATTCAAGTTATATTTCGATACTTAAATTCTGCAAGAAGTTTACATTTAAAAGATTGTATTGCTCTCTACATGCTGAGACAGTAGACAGTGAAAATATGTATTGTATCAGTGTTAGCAGTCACGAGCTATAGCCTATTAAGGTTCTTTCTTGCTTTCTCACTGCTGTCTAGAAGCCATGCAGCAGCAAGACCACAAAAGCTAGTCTGAATCCTTGCTCCTTACCCCACTGCAAGAACTACATACAGTAACGGATAAATTATACTGTTGAGCAGTAAGATCATAGACTACAGAGGTAGCTAATAAAGATGAATTGAAATGCTTAACATTGTAACAGACAGAAGACAATAAAATTGTTGTTTAGCTCTAAGGTGGTTTTCATATCAATGCAGTGACACAGAAGAATTAGCGGGGGAACTTCCATATAGTTAACAGAAGTACAACCACCATCAATTCTAAATAGTTGAAGATACTCCTAGGGATCTGGGAAATTATAGAGTAAAAGAGAAAACAAAGCCTACATTCAATCTTAGGAATCATGGCTCCATAGATACCTTATATTAAGTTTTCCGTAATTCCTTGGAAGGAAAAAACAACTAAGGGTAACTGCAGGTTTACTTTCACAGCTTGTCTTCACTGCTACCATTTTCTTATGAATTACTCAGAAAAATGAAAAAGAAAACAGACGAAAAGAAGAATGAAAAGAAGAAGCAGAGGGGAAAAAGCAAAAAAAGAAAACACAAAAGATTATTAAAATTGCATTAAAAGAAGGCTATAATCACACCTTGTAGCAAAGGCGTCCTGGTGGAGTCCAACACCTAAATAAAATTCATTCCATTATTAAAATCATACACAACCAAAAAAGTAAACAAAAATCAGAAAACGCAAATAAAGAAAGCTAACTAATGAATTACAAGCAAATAGCAGTGTTTATGAAGTTTAGTCATCTGATACCTGCTGAACCCCTGTCTTAGGGATGCTTTGCCCTAACAAGTCTGCAAGGTTTCTCTGTTCTCATGAGGATGAGGCAAATCTCTACAGAAGTCTGGTCACCCCTTGTCAATGGAGAACATCTAGTCCAGTCCAAACTACCATTGTTTCAGCAGGCAATAGTTAGCAAAAGATAGTCTTCTGTTGCCTTTCTATAACTTTTCTCCTCAGAATGAGTGTGGAAAACTGAAGATTTGGACATCAGGGTTGTGTTGCTTTTTTTTGTTCATGTCAATAAGGGCAGTTCAAAATGCAGCCTTACGTTAGGAGGACAACATATGAGAAAAGATCATCACTACATCATTTTGAGAGTGCAGTTTGAGCAACATTCTCAAGAAAAGAAAACAAAAATATAGAAAAGCTCATCAGAAAGTTTTAGTAAAACTCCTGTTTTTCTATAAGTTATACAAAGGTGTCCAATCACAGACAAGTCTAACTCAGGAGTGGTGTAGAGGGGGTGGAAATCAACATAATGAATTGTGCCAGGAATGTGATCATCTGACCTCAAAACAAGCTCAAATTCAGAACAGTTTTAATCCTTCAAGAAACCCACTGAAAGGGAATGAAATAACTACTACGGCAACATAATTCTTCCAAGTATGAGTTTTACTATGAGAAGTGCACGAAATTTTTGTTGCTTAAGAGACTTGCCAGGTTTACTTAGGCCAATCTTACTCAGAACTCATGAGGAAAATAAATAGTGAAGCTTTTTTCTCCAACAGTCCCAGAGTTACTGAATTTTGATATGTAACAATTTATTTCAGAATAGCAGTCACTGATTTATATACAAATGCATGGTAAACCAAAATAATTCTGACCTACAGAGAAATACATCTATTTGCTTCTATGAAAGGAGAAGACTTCTTTTTGTTGACAAAGAAACAGGGTATTAGTTAAAGATCTTCTCCCAAGCAATTTGAGACTTGGGCTTTAGCTTAAGCAGGTGCAGAATATCAGTTACATCAACAAAACGCAATGTTTAATTTGTAATGTTTTAGGAGCTGCAGGACCGCAGTTTTACATTTACAGAAATTACCACCATCTGGCTTCCACTGTATGCCTTAGCTTTGTAATCCAGAAGTTGAATAAAAGCAAAAGCTGCTCCTTTTCACCATCAACTTTGACAATAAACCCTATCCATTCTCTGAGCTGAGTTCAACACAGCCTAGACACAGGAGATAATTTCTGAACTCAATATTGGACTTCAGGTCTCTAATAATAAATATAGAGTAATGTTGAAGTTTGCCTGTCTTACAGTAAATGCCAGCTCACAGGGGCTAACTCATACAGTTACCACAGCTATGGCAAGATCAGGAGGAAGGTACTCATGTCAACAGGTGGAGGCAGATGGTTGGTGGGATTTTAAGTACTACAGCTCCTGGGTAGTGCTAGAGATGACCAAAGGGGAACTGCAGAATACCTGAATGTGGTGTTTACGTGCATGCTAGGAAACAGTTATATAAGCACCCAATATCTTTTTGCTGAATGCTCCATATCATCCTGACAATGTAAGACACCAGTGATGCACAGAAACTAGTCTCTAAAATTCTAGTCCATCACTAACTTTTGAACTGACTCTTAATACAGGACTACTACTGCAGATTGGAATCACATCTGCAATTCAGATGTTATATACCACATAAAGATGATAGATAAGCACTGTTAAAATACACACAAAACACATTTAAAAGAAAAAAAATCAGAAGAAATAACCTTCTTCCATGATTACTGAACCAGATATTTCAGGTTCCTTAAGCTTCATTTTGCTACATCAACTACTAGGCTAAGATTTTCTAAGAGTCAAGACGTTCTGATTATTCTTTCTTGAAGACTAATCAACATTAAAACTAGAGGAAAAAACGGATTGCTGGTATTACCAAGTACTTACAGAAGCACGTACGGAAAGTAATTACCAACAATAAAATATTCAGGACATCCAACCTACCTGATAACTGCTTCCTTTCCAAAACTTCTTCATCTCTTTGCGTCTCCAAGCAACAAGAGAGCTAGTAATGAGTGTACACGGTACAAGATAGAGAAGGGCAGGTTGTCCCATCTTCATTAATGCCAGAACAATGAAAGTCAGCACCATACCAACGGCATAAGCTATAAAACACGATCAAGAGCAAGTATATTTTTAAATAAAATCAATATTGTAGTAAGCCAGAAAAACTTTTCTTTAATTAGTATGTACCTTGCTGATCTAATTGAAGTAAGGAAGGACAATAGGTTACTATGCATTTGCAAGCTTTCTAAAAGCAACTGACTACCATAAAGAACACTCACTTGAAGTATGAGCAGGCACATTAAGAAGATTATAAAGAGATTCTTAACAACACTGAACATTTACCTGGAGAAAACTATCTAGTTCTGCCATTATAAAAAAAAAAATCGGGATGAAGATTAAAATCGCGGAAAAAAAAAATCACGATTTACCTATTGTACAGGAAATGTAGTATACAGAAGAAGAGCTTGTTTGAACATCAAATCTTCGACAATAGGCAACGAGAAGCCCTTGAACAAAGGAAAAAAATGGTTTAATGAAATGTGTTCCCATGAGTTCTTTTCTACCCAGTCCTCCAAATCAAAGCAGCATAAAAAAAAATTATACTAAGACTTCCCATTACTGTGCATTATCTCCTTCTCAATTCCTTTCTGGAAAGCCAAGAACCAGTTTCAGAAATCCTACAGTAAGTACTGAAAATCAAAACCACAATGCAAATATGCTAGCAAGGGTGGTATTAGAAAGTTCTGTTTGTTTGTTTTAAGCAAGCTAAGAATTTTGTGCTACTTTCAATTTTGAAGGCACTAATACAGAAAAGTAACACCTAGTTTTAATACTTCAATAGGATTTTAATGCTCACTCGTAACAGTCAGTAATTTTGCCTCACTACAGATCACAAGAAAAGGGAGAGTAGTCTTGTCACGAGATGGAGCTTTGGGCTTAAGTAATTTGCCCAGCACTCCAAGTTCAGCTATGGCAAAATTCAGCTCTTCTAAGGTAGAAAAATTTGACAAAACATTTTCCATGACCTCGCCTCTAATTTCGTAGTCTATGACACAAAAATGCTGAGTCACAAAATACTTGCTTTCTGTGAGATTTTAATAAGATTTCACTAATACTGACAACTGGATTTATCTGTGGGACTTGTATTTGCACAAAACACAACACTAAAGAAAAGCAAAACAAAGTTCATCATTTAAGTACACTGTAACACACCAAGCTTTCTTATACTCTGGCTTTTCTTGTATTCTACACTAAGAAATCAACACAAACTGCTGCATTTGATTTAGCAAATGCTTTGCAGAATAATCCCCCTTATAAGTGAGTTGAGAATCAAAACTAAAAAAATATTTAATCGTAAATTACAATTGCCAAAGACATCTGCTCACCTGGGACAATAATGTCTCCAAAACCCAACAATGAAAATGGCATGTCACACAATGTCGCTGCAGAGTATTCAAGTCTAGGCACTCTAATAACCACAGGTAACTGTAAAACAGTATTTCACAAGCCCACATAAATCTAATTTAAAGCATCCTGGTGTTTTGGATTTTTTTAAAATGAATAAACAGTTTAAGTATCATTAATTTATCATAACTCATGACTTCGAAATAGGTAGAACCTAAAGTAAAAAACCAGAAACCATCACAGAGAGTGGATAAAGCTTAAGGCAATATGCAAATTAGAATTTCAGATTTACAAATAACATGTACACGCCAAATGTTGTCTTAAGTTATTTTTAACCATACAATGAGAATAGCAAGTCTGGATTATTATCCTAACTATACAGTATTGATATCCAGGCCCTGCAGAGAAATTTGGATAGTCAGGTTTTCCCCAAAAGAATAGTCTTTTCAGAGGGAATGATTTAAAAATCCAGTATCTGAAATACAATCCTTACTTTCTCATGGGGAGCTGAGCGTTCAGTAGGGACTTCCACCAAGTTTCCATCATTCTAGGATCAAACCCAAGTCAACAGGTATTTAATACTTAAAAGAAAATAGCAAAAGCTGGCTATATTTTGTGAGAAAGTTATGCTGAAAAGCACGCTATGAATTAGCTACAAAATGTCAGTATTATTATGTTGCACATATTAAAACAACTATTCATACCTTTTCACTGTTTCCAAAGGGACCAGCTGCAACTTCAACCATTATACTTGCCCCATTCTGAAATTAAATTTATTTTTCTAAAGTTAATGGTTTAATATATCAAAACATTCATACTACATCTACAAAAACTTCTTGCACCTCATCGTACAATTCAGGATTGGAAAAATCCCAAATGTCAAAAGGAATACATTAATATAATAGTGTTATACAGTATTGTTTTACATTTAAAACATGTAGTCCAGTCTAAAATGACTAACGAAAACAAAACACACATGCACAAAAAAATAAAATGAACCCACCAGGTGTAGCTGGGTGTTTAGATAAAAATGTATCAGTTTTTCCTAACGTGAGCTTTCTGCTTCCAAATAGAAGACAGTATGTTTGCATATAGTTCATACTACACTGCAAATCAGCACTGCAAGAAAGTACTAGAGAGTGTTCCATAAAAGGATGTTGAAAGCAAAAGGAGAAAGAAAATTGGGGAACTGTCATTTCTCGTCATCACCCTGTCACACAACTGGGGACAGGATATTTCTGGCCATAAGACTGCTGGAGACTGGGTCATTTAACAAAATTTATCACACCTATGCAAGCATTATAATCTATGGTCCATACAAGACAGAAATTTAGACCACTGCTGCCTTGAACAGGAAAAAAGAAAAGGAAGTTAGCATTTCTGCATAGAGAATACTGAAAAAACACTCATCTGTTTGACAAAAATGCTGCCACAATAACCAGACATCATTTTGATTTTCAAGATAAATTCATGGACATACCTTCGTGATAAATGGTGTTATGAAGACAAAAAACACATCATATAGAAGGAGAAGGCCTAGGAGTATCACACAGGACTGGAGAGGAGAGAGAGAAGAAAAATGCCACAGGTTTTCAAAGACTGCATAATTAGACTCTGGTACACTTACTGTATCACCACATTAAAAAATAAAGAAAGAATCAGAAAGAAAAAAAAAAAGAAAAATCCCACACCACACCAATGTTTTTATTCCAGCATAACATTGGAACATTTTTTTAAAATAACTATTATAATTAAAATTTGTGCAAATTTATTGTTTTCCAATACTTCTTGAGCATTAAAAACTTACTTCCTGATGCTAAACTTATACATGTGGCATTGAAATACTTTAAAATATGCAATTTACAGTACCTTAAAGTTGGGCATTTTCAGTGTTTTAATGAAGTTTAGGCAGAAAGCAACTCCCAAAATATCTTGCAAAATCCAAGCCCACCTAAAAATAAGAACACACTTTTACACATTGTCCAACTTATTGCTGGTATTTAAGTATAAAGATTTTTTTAGATTTTTCTGAAGGTAGCAAAATTGCAAAAGGGAATCGAAAACAAGGTGTGTGTGGTTTGTTTTTTTTTTTTTGTAAGTATTGCTACCAAAACCACAAAAACACTAGTTTCAAGATCAACAATTTTCACTAGCCTCTGATCATAAATCGGTAACTGTTCTTTGTCGGTATGGAACAGAGAAAATGAGTACAGCAGAGGCTACAGCAGGGTCTTGCCATTCCCTTGTATGACTGCTCACTTGCTCAACACGTGTTGTTGACTGGAAGCCCTGCTTACCGTGTGGCTCATGATGCTTCTTAGGATTTTACTGTAATACTTATTTAGGGTCTCTTGCTTATATTACCAATTCTGCACTTTTTTCCACTATGGTGATCGTTAGCAATCAAGCTAGTTCTTCCTCATCTTCAAAATTTTTTGCAGCTCCAAATTACCATACAGTTCATTTGTATAGCTTTGTTCTCTATTATTCCCATACTTATTAAGCTTCATAAATACTTATGACTTTTTTTTTTAAATAGGCACTGGAATTTAGAAGGATGCCATGTGCCAGAAAGAGTTACAAGATGAGAAGGGTTTTTGAGGACCTTTATTCATATTACCCTTTCAAGTTAGAATGTATCACTTACCTATCTTCGTTCCGAAATACTGCCCAAACAACAGCTGCTGCTATGCAGAATGCAGCCAGAAAGATAAGCCTCACTTCAATATTTTTGTTGCAACACGTAATCCTAAAAGGAAAATAATTTAATTAAAAAGAAAGCCTAAAACAGCCAAAATACATGCCTGTGCTGTCACAGGTCCTTAAGCTGACAAGGCGTTCTCCCCTGGAGACCCCTCTCTCCCGCTCCTTTGTTTCATCAGGACTCAAGTGGGTGGCATTATTCGTCCAACTGCAGACTTAAACTACACTCATGTTTTCACACTACCTCTAGTAGCAACAAGAAAATACCCAAAAGAAACCTTGTAAGAATTGAAAGGTGTCCAATACCTGCACTGCCCAAACGGTATTTCTCCGATTAGTGCAGCAAGACAGTTGTACAGGCTCGTTGCAGATGCCAGACAGAAGACTGATATTATAACATACACTAGATAAAAAGAATGGGTGGTAGGAATCAGTGACAAAATACAACAGGAGCAAATACAGCAAACAGGTATCAAACACAAGGATGTACATGTGATATAAACTGTTTACAGCTATAGTGCTGCTTGGTACACTGCCATTGGAGACCCCAGTCACAGATTACTGCATAGTGCTAGATTCTGAAATGTCTCTTCCATGAGAAGAGTTCTCTTAAAAGCACTCTTTTTCCTTTCTTTAAGGAGAAAGGTGATGTCTGATACTGCCTTCATATACTTTTCTTTGTTTATGCCTAAAACTGAAGTGCTCTTTTACAACTGCCAGCTTTCTCAATTACTGATAATACTCCTCACTTCAAATTTTCTCTATAGTCATCTTGTCTGCTAACGAATAAAAATTTCAGCAACCTCTAGCTCTGACTGATGATTTAAGTAGCATTTTAAGATACTATACACCCTACCTACCCCTTCCAAAATTTCTGTTTAGCTAGGAACCACCTGCGTGGGAAGAGACTTTATACTTTGTGTTCCAACTTAGGGTATACTGCATATTCTAAGCACCCTGAAATACAGGTGGACAATAAAAACAGTTGTTTACATGTTTTTTGTTTTTGTTTTATTGTAACAAACGTCTGGCTAGAAATTGACTCTTACCACCTACAGGGAATTTATTGAAAAATAAGCAAGACAGGTGTACTGGTTTTGGCTGGCATAGAGTTAATTTTCTCCATAGCATCTCATACAGTGCTATGTTTTGGATTGGTGACCAAGGCAGCATTGATAACACACTGCTGCCCACCTGCAAATATGCTGAGGGTGTACAGGAAGTCCCCAGGACATTTGGAGTAATGTTGTCTGTCTTTCCAAATAACCGTTATACATGAGGAAGCCCTGCTTTCCTGGAAGTAGCCAAACACCTGCCCTTCCCCTGGGAAGCAATGTTCCAACTCCTCATTTTGCTTTGCTTCTGCACACAGCTTTTGCTTTACCTATTAAAGTGTCCCCATCTCAACCCATGAGTTTTCTCACTTTTGCCCTTCTGATTCTCTCCCCCACAGCACCGCAGCTTTTTGCTGGTAACACCCCCTCTGGTACTTCAGTTACAGAATTGAGCCACAGGTTGTGAAGTAAGTTTAAATAATTATATATATAAATAATTATATAAAAATAATTATATAAATAAATACTGCTTTAAGCAAATGCATTTAGCACCTCTAGTAAGGCAACAAAAAATGCACAATCAATGCAGAAAAATGCACAATTGTGTCACTAGTGGTGTTCTGCTTTAAAGACCATGATTATGGTATATTTGTAACAAAAGTTTATCCATGCTTGGGGAAATTCTGGTTTGTACATCCAAGATAGTTCTGTTGTAGCACTGCAAGGTGTTAAATTACTAGGCCATTGTGATTTCTTTAAAGATCATACCCTTTTAATACTTTTTCATTTGTAAAGTTATAAAAGGTTAAGCACGTTTGTAAGTGAACTCGGGATAGCAACGGAACCAATAAAAGCGAGAAAACCTGAGGGAGTGTCTGGATTTTTTTAAAAACTATTTGCTTTTCCTCCACACCCTCTGGTTTACTATGAGTAGTACTTTCAGATTTTGAGTTTTATGTTAACACGGACCTGCTCAGAATTCATTCCAGCTGCCAGAAAGGCATCATACCAGCAACAACAAAATAAAAACAAGAAAACAGCACAAACCTTAAGTTGTTATTTAAGTTTAGACATAAAATATGCAAGGAACCCTAGAAATCTATAAACATCTGGCATTTAGTCTACACAGAGAAGCTGGCAGCAAGGGAAGTTTTCTAGCTTTACTGACTACTCGATGCTATCTCCAAGTATTGATATTAGGACTCATATTCACACACTATAGTAGTCACAACAATGTAGCGGGGTTTTATTGTTGTTTGGTTTTAATTAAATGCAGAATTTTCCCTAGGACAGCTTATCATATCATGGGAACAGCTTGTGTCTGCTTCAAAGTGCAGACACTAAGGCTTCTTCACAAAAATCTGTTAACATATTTGCTTTGAACCCTTCACATTTCTGCCTGTCCCCAACTAATTTATTATTCCTTTCCATTTCCCCTCCTTTAAGAGACCTCATTCTTCACTCCAGTCCCCTCTCCCTTTCTCCTTTAAGAGACCTTTTTCATGACTTCTCCCTAAAATTCACCTGAAACTAGGAGTAAACAGGAAATTTTTAAGCTAAACCTTTTAATCAAATTAAAAGATTCATCAGTCTTTTATTGTGACAAGTTTAGCCAAGGCAGCAATGCCCATAGAATCAAGATAACCAAATGTAAACAAAATCAGAAGTCAGCATGGTGAAGTTTCTTCTGCAGAAGAAGGAGGGTAACCTGGTAACAAATTATTGGAAACAGTGAATTTCGGAAGCTTTCAAAATGAAAGACACATTGTTCACACTAGAAAGTGTGATTTAAAACAGTACATGCTTTCTAGTTGCATAATTTGAGGGCAGGAGGAAAAAAAATCAACAGTTTGGAAACTACGTTTTACTGGAATTGCATCATTCAAGAAATTGCCTTATTGCTAGTACGCCTCAGTTTATTCCATTACAGGAATGCCATTTAGCTTGATACTTCAATTAGGGCACTGCAACCACAACCTCAAGGTCAACGTTGCGATACCCCAAAAAATCTTTTACTCTAAAGACTATTAAAGTGCCATTGTCACCCTCCCAAAAACATCAGCATATATCATATACTTTTGTTTGTGGGTTTTGTTTTTTTTCCTTGGCAGTCACCAGTTACCTCTCCTCTACATTACTTCACTCAGAATAAGCACCATCCAGGCAGACTCTAAGGCACTAGAAGAAAGCTTCTTCCTTCTTTTTTAATTAGCAGCTACATCTTTTCAACCCTCTACTCACAGATGTACAGTACAATTAACGAAGTTACATTAATTTTAGTTTAGAAATCTAGCTTTTCAGACTTAGACACTTAAAATCATGCAGAAAAATAAGTCAAATGAGATTATCCTTTCTTTCTTACCTAGCCACTTGTAGAAGAAATAAAGTAAGACCAGCATTACACAACAGATGACGACGAACAAGATAACAGTTAGAGGAGTGAAAGTAACATTTTCTTCCTTTTTCCGTCTTGTTTCTCTCTCCCCAGGACTTGCTGTTGCTTTCAAATTCTCACTGTATTAGGAAAATGACACACTTACTTCAAATGAGAGATTATGGAAAACTTTTACTATGATCAGAGTTTTTGATTACAAATCATTTTGACCAACAGCATTTAGGTCTAACTCTTATTATTATCAGAATTCAAGCTTTTCAGAAAAAGCGGTATGCTTTTTTGTTTGAGTTTCTCTCCACTTTTTTGATGGAGATGCGCACTTCTAGCTTAGCATAGATCACACGGAAAAGATTCTTAACTGCCCTCCTTTCCAACAGTACAGGGATTGCCAACTTTAATGAGAATTCCAAATCAAAATCCTGATCGGCGTGAGGAAAAGCTGTCCAATATAAAAACTCTTAACCTCCTTTTCAGGTTGCGTGCACTCAGCTTTATTAGCACATCACCTCTGACTACAAAGTATCTTGGGCTAAATGTAGTCAATCTCTGCAAAAAATTAAAATCCATGTGTTTAAAACCTCAATTATATAACACTAAGCATCTGCAAAAACACCTCGTGTTAGCAGAATGAAACTAGCTAATGACTAATTCTTCTACCTTTATACCCCATAATTACAGAGTAAATGAACGTGTGTGTGTCTGTGTTAAACGAGATGTTTTACATTTTCACCGGAAGTAAGATTTCTGTGCTTACATACTCCGTATTTATACCACACCATGCAAAATCAGGAGCCAAATTGTTATGTTTTACTCTGTTCTTTGAGCAGGCAGCCCTACTACTCTTTAGTACAGGCACTAGTGAAACTTGCCCATCAGATAGCGTGTTCCTGACAAACCCCAGGGCCTACCTACAAAATGCTGAATTCAGCACTGAAACAACTACCTTCAAAAGAAAAAAGCCCATAGGAACAAGACACTTTGTTAGATGAATCACCTTCTCAGAGAACATGCTTTGAATAATCAGCTTAAAAAAAAAAACTCACCCTAGACTTATGAAAGTGCACTTCTAACAAATTTAATGTAATTACATCTAGGATTTTTTTCCCCAATATGGGAGACAGCATCACATTTTGTTATTTTAGCATTCAGTGCAGCCACACCCTGAAGCACTGTAGGGTAAAAAAGAAGCATAATCACATCTAACCTTTAAAAAAGAATCCCCCGTTCTATTTCTTTAATCTCTAAAAAAAAAAAAGCCTTAATATTTGCATAACAACTAGTGGGAAAGAGGAAGACACAGTTATCACATACAATCCACTCCCTGCTGTTGTGGGGAACAAAGCACTACAACAGAGAACAGGAGATTTAGGTAGTAAAGCACACTGACTGGCCCATTGCGTGTGCACAGACATCCAAGAAATGCTGCAGGATAATACCATGCTCTGAAAGACCAGCTACAACCAGTTCAACCCCAGACTAAAACCAGTTCTGTGAACCTAGTGTGCTTCACTTCACTAAACAAAGCTGCACACTCCCCCAACACTGTGCAGAAACCTCTCTCACCTGCTTGTTTCCTTGCATTTGCCACAAGCTATACCACACACACCCTTGTGTCTCATTTCCCCTGCCTAGTCCCAGAGCTGCTACTGCCCCAGCTCTGCTGCCAGATAACACACACAGCTGAGGCAGATAAGCCTGACTGGACTTTGGCTGGAGCCACCCAGACACAACCCAACTGTGTTCCCCAGTGCTGCCAGTGACAGGGCTGTGACAGGACAGACATCCTCAAGGGTGCTGCTCAGCCAGCTGGGACAAGGCACTTGTACAGGTCGCCAGTGCAGACAGCATATACAGTTGTACCTCCTAGATCACCGGATTTTAAAGGTGTCACTAAAATGCATGATATTTTGTCACGGATATTGGAATATTACGATGTCACAACGTTAACTCTCACTCATCCTGCCAAGAGCTGCATTGTCACTCAAGGACTTTTAAAACCTACTGGTTAGGGTTCCCTGAAGACCTACTGAGAGATACAGCAGAGGAAGACACCAGGAAAGCAGAAAGGGAAGACACCAGGAAAGCAGAAAGGGAAGACACCAGGAAAGCAGAAAGGGAAGACACCAGGAAAGCAGAAAGTACATTATGTTATGTTTTCTCGCATGCCTGTCAAACCAGTCTTCAGACTCTTCTCATCCAGAAATACTGTTATCAAAGACTCATTATTTTAAGCAGAAAACTCTAAGAAGTTTAGGTAACAACAGTTTTGTTATTTCTTAAAGGTTACATAGATGATCAAGAAGCTTAAGCATCTAGTTGCACTTCGATCTTATAATTCTTTAACTACCACCCTAAAAAAAATCATGTCTTACTAATCATAACTAGAGATTTCACAAAACTTGTAGTCCACATAATATAAGCAGTTCTGTTGTGCAGACTTACAGTTCTGCTACTCCACTCCAGTAGCCTCCTAGTGCCACAGTGAACACAGCAATTAGGAAGATGACAACCATACTGCAATCAAACTCTGGCAAAGGCGGTGAATATAGAGTCACATTAATGTCATTTCCGAGAGTCTGAAAAAGAACATACAAATTACTTCATAAAGACAAGAAAGAAATTATACTGCTTATTTTCCAACAAGGTACACAACATGATTTCCTCCTCTTAACCCTACACGATGGAACAAGGAAATTTTCAACTTAATGCATAACATATCCCATATTCTTGTCTTGGTCATTGTAAAGAAGCAGTGTTTACCATGCCACCCTCCCGGATAATCAGGTTAGAAAGCAGCCTTATTACTATTGCTGTGGTAAATATGGATACCACAAGGCAAAATGGTACTTCTTTGCAATCTTTCAATGCTTCTGAGAAGTTGTACCTACCCCTAACCCAAATGCTTTTTATCCCACAAATATACCACGTGCTGCCAAAGACTTAGGTTCTGTAGGAGAACATACCTGGAGTCAATTACCTTGAAATACAGACTCACAGGTCCACTGAGATATGAGTAGAGGTCTGCCTCTAGCTATTGAGGCCACAAAACTCACAGTGCAGATAAACGCAAGATGCTTCAGTCAGGACACAGTAAAAACTCATGGTGGCAGAAAGATTTAAAAATAATAACTTTCACAAACAACTTGAGATGGATTCAAAAATAAAAGAAAGCAATTTCACGTAACTTAAATGCTTCAGCGTGACTGAAAGGTGAGATTTAAACAAAGAAAGGATGATAATTTGACAGAAAATGAGAAAGGTTAGCTGTTGTTGAAGTCAAGGCACCTAAAGCAACACTGCAGTGAAAACAGACTTCAGAGATGTGGTAGAAGAACAGATTTATTAACAGCCTGCATGTGGGATACAAACAGAAGAAGAGATGAACACATCGGGCAAGTTTGGCTACAGAAAGATCAAATTGGCAGTGGTGAGACTGAATAGGAAGCTGAGTAGTGTAGTGGAATACATGGGCCATATGTGAAGACAGCAGATTCGTTTCAGCATCTGAATTATCTAATTACAGAATTAACCTTACTGCAGTCTAAAGAAGTCAATCATTCATTTGCCTCAAGTTACAGCAGTTCAGATAATCACATTTTAAAAGACATGAAAGAAAATTTAAGTGTTGGTGAAACACTACCATTGTATGAAGTGATATATAACATTAGATAAAGGCAAAACAAACAAACAAAAAACAAATTACAGTATCCTGTATGTGGAAAACAAAAGGAAAAAAAACCTAATGGCTTATACATTTTTAGTATTCAACTCCAATACATCTAATCCCAGTTTCTCCTTTCAATTCCATGAATCTAATAAAGCAAAATTCACATTAGAATCGAGAACAATTATTTCATTTTGTTCCGCTCTTCACTGAAAACTTCTGAAATCTTCTGAAATCTCAGCTGCTACCACAGAGAGCACTATAATCAAATACAGCCCATCAGGTAACAGCTCAGCAAGAGAGCAGCTCAATTCCTAGAAGGCCCCTAACACTGTCAAGATTCCTCATAAACCCGATTCAAACGGTGAAAGCTAACAGAAATTAATTTTAAGAAACAGTAAAAAGAATGCTTATACCAACTAGCTCCCCTCAGACTGTGCTGTCTCTCTCTTCTAATTAAGAAGAGAGAATTGGAAGCCATAAAGAGCGTTAAAATGTAATATACAGCTGTACTAGGAAGAATACTATGGTTGCCAGCTTCTAAGCAGCACATATCATTCCTAACAGCTACTGCCAGTAACATGACAAAACCATGGCAAAAAAATACACCAGAACTAGGAAAGGATCACTTGTAGGTGAGGCTTTGTCTCTTACTACTTTTATGAGGACAGTTTCTTTAAGACAAAAATGATTTTTCCCCCCTCAATTCAACAGCAGTATGAGACATCACCTGGCATATCTGTCTACTAGCAAAGTTATTTGGTGAATCATTGTAGCTGCACAGAAGCGATTCTATGTGATACCACTCTAAACCACACTAGCCAATCAAGTGATGCAGAGAAGTTTTAGAACAAATCAGGGATCTAAGCTTGCCCTAATTGCCACCCACGTTAGCAGGGCATATATGAAAATCACTCAGCTAAGCACACAACGCTTGTTTTCTTGAACAAATTTCAAGAAAGAGGACAACCTAAACCAAAACACAGTATTCATCAGTGATTATGGCAGACTGAGGAGTGTTACCACAAACCTTCAAGTCACATCAATGCTCTACAAGAACCAAACTCTAATGGAAAAATAAAAAAAAGGAGAAAACAACCAAAGTCCCAGATATCTCAGGACAGTTTCAGTTCACATACTTACCTAAGCCAACTTCCCACGGCAGCTCTGAAGGTTAAGAGCAGAAATGGTGAAACAAGCTTGCAAATTCAGTCCAAGGAGCTAAGACTACACAGGTTACTGCTAGCCTCTGCTATTCGTAGAAAAACATGTGCAGTGCAACTCCTGCCTAGCAAAGCTATTTAACACTAAATACACAAACAAAACAACAAAAAAGCAAACCACCACCAAGAAAAACTCCACACCCAAGAAAACATAGTTTTCTTTAAAATTCTCTCCAACATTCTGTATCCTATTATTACACATCAAGGAAAAGAAACTAAAAGAAGAAACTAAAAGAAGAAAAAACGAACCACAACAAAACCCCCATACAAGCGCAGGAGATACCACAACTGCCAGATTTTAAAGACATAAACTTGGCATCTCATCATGAACTCAACAGCAGAAAACCAAACTATACCACCTAACTTGTGTATAACAGATGCTGTCATGCTATAGAAACAGAGACTATGATCTTATAAAGACAACAAAAATAAAAATATAATATCCTCAAGATCCAACCTGATAAAGTACTGCTTGCTTGCAAAATATCATGCCGCTTGATACAAGTTCAGCTATTCTAGTTTCTGTGCAAAAGGAATAGCCCTCTCAGCCTATAGCTCTTGACATTTGCCAAGCACCTGCAATTTTATACAAGTCTACTGGAAGGGTGCTTATCTTGTTTGGGATGAAGACTTCTAAGATTACCCTCCCACCATTATTGTTTCCCATTCTTAGCATTCTAATTAAACATTCTCTTAAATTGACTTGAAGAAGGAAGTCTTTCCATGATTTAATACCCATCCCTTTCTGTGAATCTTCATCTATGCCCATTCAAAACAGGAAGACATTCATATTTGATATTAAATGTTATTTATTTGATCAAAAACCTAAGTCTATACAAACCGCAACATGCTGAAATTATATTACTTACCAGCTGCATATCCACAATGTCATTGTATCTTATAAGAGCAACTGGTAGAGTCACATTTTCAAAATCAGTCTTGTTATCTGAAGGAGGAGCCTAGAAGAGAAAGTATCAGTGGTAAGTATATTGAGCTCAAACAGATGCAGATTATCCTTTAAATTTCAATGAATTTGTAGGAAGACAAATTGAGCTAGTTCACCACCTTTTCCTAAGGGTTAACGAAGACAGATGTGGTGGTAACATCACCTGTTTTGACCTAACTACATCTGGATTCATGAAGGTCCCGTGCTCTTACAGTATTATATAGAACAAACAAAACTTGCTTTTTAAACTTGTTTTAGAAACATAGGAAATAGCTTCACAATAATCACACAAATTCTGAAATTGCAAATATTTGTATTTGTATTTTGCAGCTGTAACAGAGAACAAAAAAAGCAGAAGTATCTGTAGCATCTCCATACCTTCTTTATTTCCAGCTTTGGATGAAATAGTTTACGTTTGTCATGTGTTTAAAACAAAATATTATCTAAGATGATGAGGAGTTCAGAGTTTGCTGAAATTATGGGATGACAATGACAAGCATTTGCATTCATAAGAATGATTAAAGATACAAGCAACAGTATAAAAATACAGTTCAGCTGTGGATACTTTTAGATGATGCAACACAGCATCGCACAGAGCTAATTCAGAATGACCCCTCTGGTCCCTTGAAGAGCAGCAGCACTAGCACTGCGCTCAGTGGGGAAGGTTACCTCATGCTGGAATCCCACACATTCCTGTAGTCCTCTGCTTCTGCGACTTCTGAGCTATCTCTGCACAACAACGACTTGGACCAAATAGATAGGATGTTATTTCACTACAAAAGAAAATCATAGGTTGTAACTTACCAGCCTAGCTTTACTGGCAATCAACAGCATTTTAGCACCTGATCTTTGAGCAATTCTTGCTTTCTCCAGAAAAGTGCAGTTTCCTCTCATTACTACAACTGCTTTGTCCTTCATTAAGCCAGAAGGAACTTCAGAAGAATTGCAGAGTACTGTAGAAGTCAAGTTTTCCAGAGTCCTGAAAGTCTGCAAAGAGAAGAGGAGCAGAAAGTATGAAAGAAGCAAATCTGATGATGCAAACTTATCTGTAAGACTATCCCTAATTGGAGGTTTGCCAGAAAGAGGCATAACAGAAGGGAATAATGGATTCAGAAATATAAAATCAGGGCAGCAGTTTCTACAGCCGACAATACTGAAGGATGTTTAGAACACCATATAGCCGAAATATCTGGCTGTTCTAAGCACAGTTTCACAGCAGTTGTTGTAATTCAAACATACAACTCTGGCTATGTAGGAAAAATCACTGCCTACAGTTCTGGAGAATCCAGCATTTAGTTTATGTTATTTCCAGATTTTTCAGGGGAACAACAAACAAATAAAACAAACACACCACTAACTGATATAATGTAACCAGAGTTTTGAAGTGTAATACTTGTTCAGAAACAGTTGGCAAAATTAAAAATGTATTACTTAAAAAAAAAGTTTCAGTTCAAGATGGACAATGATTTTAAACCTGTCAGTTTTCTTTAGTTAGGCATGACATCCCAGTGGCCAAAATAAAACAGCAAAGATGTTTGGACTGACAAATTATTTTTATTCTGTTTTGCATTGAGTTAACCTGCTAATGAATGACAGAAGGGAAGGAGGAGAAATGAGAAAAATACTGCTGCCTTGATCACTTCCAAACATGAAGTATTTCCTGTTTATAGGAAGAATGCCTAAAGAAAAGATTTGTTTCTGCCTCACACCCAAGATCATCTGAAATATCTCCTCTTTCACCACATAAGAAAAGTTACAAGACAATTAAATGGGAGAGCAAACTGATAAACTGATATAAGAAATCTTTCACAAGTTTACAACATTTTTATAAACAAATAAAGAAAAATTTCACTCCCAAATCTAAAACTTGGATATACTGTTGACACCCAAAGAAAAAAAAAATAACAACATATTTAAATCTGGTTTTAAGCACAGACAGAATAGCATCTTTATAAACCTTAAAAACTGACTTTTTAAAGTACAGAAACATTCGCTACATGGATCTCTTTCTTCTAGTACACAGAGATCTTTCATTTTTGGTGGTGGAGGATGCAAGAGCTAAGTATTCAGTATAGTATGAATTTAACACAAAAGCAAGTGAAGACCAGTTATAGCTGACCCACACTTATCTCGTGTTGTAGTTCTCTTAGAAAATATGACTCTCAACTACTTACAGCATTGTTCAGGCTGTTTGGAAGAGAGATCCAATTAGAATTGTAAACTATGCAGTAATCCTTTGTTACTGGAGGTACACCATTTCCAGAAGCATGCAGGATTCCCTCATCTGCATTTATCTGAAATAAACCAAGGTGTTCCAAATTAAACAAAGTTTAGACCATGAGCGTACAGGTCTTCTTCTAAAAAGCTGTTAGGAAAGAGAAAGAGCTTTTAGAAGAAAAGATATACATACATTTAATTTACTTGTACAATGAGTAATTCCATGAGAGATAGGTAGCCGGGGAGCAGGATGGAAAACTAGTGAGGAGCTAGTCAGATTCAGAACCCTGTACCTTCCAAAAGAAATGTATGATTTTACATAGAAAGGCATTAAAACAGGATATAGAAAAGTAGATTAAAGTCCTTGCTTGTTTGCAGAATTTAGAATATCCCCTACTAGTAAAGGTATTACATGGCAATACCCAGAATAGTTTCTAATCAAATAATTTTAAGCACAGAGACCAATCACTGTACTTTAAGAAGAATTTGTCTAAAGAAATCCAGGTCTCTCACTGAAAGTAGTCTGATCAGATTACTCTCAAAGTCCCTCAGGTAACATAATTACTAAAATTAACAGAGGTTTTAAAATGTATATGTATTTTATAGTAAGTACAAGAAATTAACATACACTTACAGTATACTACTTATATATATTGCTTTATACTATATATGTAAGTACATAAAAGTAATGTATAGTACATGAGTTATCCCAGTGTTAATATATTAATAAAGGCCAAGTTTCTATGTGGATCAACAAACTGATTGAGGATTAGATGTAGTTACAGCTGCAGAGTAGTGAAAACAAATAAGCATCATTTGTATCTCAAGCATCACCTTAAGAAAAATGCTGGATAATCTCATTTTGACTGTTTTTTCTTGAGAAAGAGACTGACCTTAACATCAGAAAGTATCAATATATTAAAAAAGAAAGAAAAAAAATCGTGTTGTAGACTGCAGATTTGTCTGAAAGAATACTGAGATACTAAGCTAAAAGCAGGCATGGCTGGGGGCTGAAATCCCAAATGTTTGGCAGATGTACAACGCTAATCAATGAATGCTATAGAAGTATTTCTTCTCAGGCTAACATTCTACAGCAAGCGAGACCTACTAAGAAAAGAAAAACATGTGATGATATTGTTTCTGAGGTTTATGTCTGCCTGGTTTGAATAGCAAGAAACCTTCTTCAGAGGAATCCATTATATTTGCCATAGTGCGTGAACATCTGCTGGGAGAACTGTGTCAGAGGGCCTGAGCACATTAACTGTTTAACATGCAACAGTTCTTCGGATGTCAGCTAAAATAAATTGTTCCATAATTTATGACCAGTACAAAATTATCGAGCTTTCCTCTCAAATGTACTCATCAGAAAGTATAAACCAATGGCAAATTAAAAGCAAAAAACTTCCAACAGGTGCAAAACCTGTTAGACGTTTCCATCCATTGAAAGCTCTTTCTGTTCCACGAAGTAAAATAAGAATTTTCTGTGCTCCAGAAAATGAAGTGTTAATGCTACACAAGCACAAGTCTGTCTAAAAGAAGTGATTACTTGCTTATTTGATACGCATGTTTTGTTTGGCAAGCTTCCCTGCTCTAGGGATGAATTGGAGAATACAATTCTTGCTCACAAGATGGGGGAGGGAATACCAGAGCATGATGTTTACCCTGGTGCTGCTCTGAAGAGCATTTAGAAGTTAAATAAAATAGAATGGCTCAGGTTGGAAAGGGCCTTAAAGATCATCTAGTTCCAACCCTGCTGCCATGGGCAGGGAAATAAACATGACACGCTACACCTCATTTGGAACATCCCTATTGAAGTTACATTGCATCCTACTGAACTTTTAGTGTTTTACGATTACTTTAGTTTCCTTGTTTCACAATGGATAAGGGCTACTTGCTGGGATACATTGCCTGTCCATAGGCTGACTTGTTCCAGCATAAAAATGTTTACACCTGAAATAAAGGCATAACAGCTGTCTCTAACTAAAGGTGTATCAACTTTTACTTTCAAGTTCAGACAATTCTCAACGGCCCCTCACCTTCAAACAGATTTCATCCTGTTTTTGACAGGTCGTTTTCTCATTTCCCTCCTTCCTTTACCACCTTTAAACTGTTCTTGTATAACCCCTTATCTTTCACAGAAAATAAACCATCTCACAGTGACTCTTAATCCTTATTTTTCCTAATACATACCCCTGTCACAGCAGGGGCCTAAGCTTGGGCTGACTGTTCCATTTACAAGTGTAGTGGTAACCCCATCATGTAGAACATGTGAAGTTATGGGAACCAGGGGAGAGAGTGACCAAGCCAAGCCTGTATTTACAATACCCGTCACATTTAGCATCTAGATAAGACACAAGAAACTCAAATGTGCAGAACAGGAACAAGATATTTTGTATGTAGCAAGTAACAACATGAACCTCAGAGAAATGTAAAAAGGTAGAAAAAACGAGGCATGAACAGCACAAGCAGCATCTTGCAGTTCTGCCATTGGCACTGTGACACAAACACTCCTTCCCTGGGGGCATCGTGACCAGGGGAACCAGCACCTGTGCTCAGACAACAGCAGCGCTCCTTCCCCGCACATCAGCGCTATCCCCTCACCTTGTCACTCTTAGGGTACTGCTCTTGAGGCTCAAGGAGCTGACCTGACTGCTCACCACTGCTAGAAACGGCCCGTTGAAGCATTTGTAGAGCAAAAATGGCAGGACACAGGGCCTGGAGTTTTACAGGCGGGCAGGAAAAGTCCTTTCCTCTGTCAGCAGCAACAAACCATTGGGTTAGGGTCAGGGAGTAAAGGCACTGTTCAGAAAACCCTAATACAACTGATGAGAGCTGCGCGGGGCTCACAAACAGCAAGGAAGCACTTTGCAGGGATGGACACAAGCTACTTTGCCCAATGCGATTCTCAAGGTGATTAAAAAAAAAAAAAACAAGAAAAACACAAACATTGTGCTCCACACCTGCTGTTGTGAATATCAAGCTGCGACTGCCTACACAGGGAAGTACTCTGGATCCTGCCTTACCGAAACAAGCACAAATTACATTAAAAAACAAGAAACAAAGAAAACAGACATCTTAGTGGAGCAGTACTTAATGGAGGCATACCCTTTACATGGCTTCAACAGATTATGAAGGCTTTTGGCTTCCGTATTTGCCCTGCCAGAAGGGGACGAGTAGGCAGAAGGGCAGCTACCGGGCTCCCAACGCACCGCACGTCAGGATGTGGGGAAAAGCTGCCAGGACGCCCCATAAAACAACCAGAACGTCACGTAGGACGACCGAACAAACATAAAACTAGGATACAAGCACACCACAAGCTCTCTCCCACCACCCGCAGCCTGATTTAGACACCCCTGCCAAAAAGGGAGCACAGGGAGCGCTCCTCACCCGAGCCCCCAACGCCGGGCCGGGGCCGGGGAGCGGGGGGCCCAGCTGAAGGCAGGCAGCTCGGGAGGGCTGCAACCGCCTCGGCCCGACACACACCGGACCCAGAGCGCTGAGGGGCCGGGCCAGGTCCGGAGGCCCCCCGCAGCACCGTGCGGAGGAAGGGCCGGTTGGCAGCGCCCGGCCCGGCCCCGCCGCCTCCCCAGCTCTCCCGGCCCGGCGCGGCCCCTTACCGGCGGTAGCAGCAGGCCCCACAGCGCGGCGCACAGCAGCCCGGCAGCCCTCATCTTCCTCGGCCGCTGCCGGGGCCTCGCAGCGCCGCCGGCTCCCGGAGCGGCTCCACTTCCTCTTCCGTCCCCCGCGGCCGCTGGGGGCTGCAGCCGCCGGCCCGAACGCCGCGGCCCCTCTGTGAGGCCGGCTGGCCCCGGCCTCGGGGCGGCGCTGCCGCGGGAGGCCCGGGGTGCCCGCGGCCTCCCTCAGCCCGGGAGGGCTCGAAAGGGGCTGTGGTGAGGAACCGGCGCTGACCGCCCCCGTTTTGGGTCGAAGCTGGGCGCTCTGCTCTGCTCAGGGCACGCAGCAGCTGGTTTCTGCCTAGCGGCTCCGAGGTGTTGGGCATTAGTTACCTACCGCTGCCGTCATAAACCAAAGGAGACGGTTGGGCTTGCCCCAAGTCTCCAGAGACAAATCTGTTTCACCTCCCTTCAGTCTTTTTGGGGTGAGCGGGCACAAATACAGAGCCATGGGAGAGCGGTACGAGGAGGAGGGTGGACTGCAAAGCATGACCCATAACAAATGGTTGAGGGAATGGCACCGTTTGCCCTTAAAAGTCTTTCAGAAAAGAAGCGTTTTCCAGGCTGTGACTGCTGGAAGGACTGCAGTGCACTAGATGTAAGAACCAGCGTGATTTGCAGGAAGGAGGTATGCTGAAGCAGCTCAGTGATTTACCAGCTAAGGAAGTTGTGCAATGTCTTCCACTGAAGGCTTTTAAGAACCGGTTGGGCAGCCCCCTTCCGCCCCTTCCCAAGGGGCCTGAGCCTGTCTTGAGCCCAGCACACACGAGAAAGCGGAACAAAGATAAGAAAGATTATTGGAGAAAGGAGAAGATGTGGCCATGACAGAGAGAACAAGGGAGAAATGAAAAATAAGAGGCAAGGCCTCTAAGAGGAGTGGTGAGTTACAGTCCATCAGTAAGTGAAAGCCTCAAGAGGGTAAACCATTTTTCTTGAGTTAGTCACAAACTAACAGTGGTTATTAGTTATAACTACTGGAGAAGGAAGTTTTGCACATACATATTTCCCTGTGTGAATTTAAGGACAGAGCCACGTAAAGCATCTCCAGGGAACACTTCCCACCACATTACAGCTAATTTTCAGTAAGCTGTTCTGTTGGTGTAAACATCAGAATAACATTTACATACTTGTAAAAAAAAACAGTATTTTGATTGATACAGTTACTCTGACAATAACAGGTAAGGTGTTGTGGTTTTGGTTGTTTGTTTTTTTTTCAGTGACAATTTGCAATTCATTCATGTATCAACAAACAAACAGACTTATACATCTTGTAGATTTGCTAAGCTGCAAAAGTCTGACTAACATTTCAATGTGCTTAAACAGTGCAAGATAATGGTACACCATGACACAGCTAACAATTCATATTCCATGCGGAATTGGTATTTAAAGGACAGCTAGTACATTGTCCATCTGTGTATTTCTGTATCAGTGCTGTTGTCAGAGTAACCGTGACATGTTACACTGTCTGCTACCTCTTCTTTCAAATCTAAGTAGATCTGGATAAGAGATTGATACAGATGAATACAGATTACTTGAATAAATCCCTTAATTCTGTAAAGAGCTAAGGGTACGTGTATGATGATGTATTTGAGGCATGGAAGAGGTGCTTAATTTGAACTGCAAGTATGTAGCTGCTCACAAGATCAGATTCCTGGTAGTATCAGGACACCCTACCAGATACTAATCCATCTCCTTGTGTTCCCCAGGAAACCACAGCAGCTGAAAATATTCTTATTCTGTCTGCGGCTGAAAATAAATGGGCTGAGTAAAGACCATTTTTTGGGAGAGCAATTTCCTTTAAGTAAATGGAAATCATATTCCCAGTATGTTTGGTTTGTTCTCCCCTGCCTTGATAGATGTTTAAAGATGCTGCATAAATATCTCTCTTACATTAAACACATTCCCTACAGTCCAGAGGGACTGTGCAGGTCAGAAATATCTGCAGTGAAAAACCCTAATGCTAGTTCAGGACCTGGGCAGCTCACATTCAGGACATCCATAAAAACTTCTTAGGTAATCTTTATTGACAACTTAAGTACTCCCTAATTTTTACTGTTAGCTTTAGTGTGCAACCAAAAACAGATGATCCAGTGTCAGATTTCTGCACTACGAGAAAAACTAGATTTTATTTATTTTTGTTATTTTTAATCACAGAGAAAAGATAATTAGGTTATAAAGACCTTCAAAGGCTGAGAATGACTTCAAGGCCTAAAAGCTTTATTTATTTATTTATTTATTCCCCCCCCCCCCGCCCCCCCCCAGTTTTCAACATGAAATTCCTTATTTTGCAGGTAGGGGAGAGGGAAGAATAAACAAGATAGCTTTACCTATAATCAGATTAAGATACTAAAAATCTACACCAAGAATTGCATCCTTCCTCTACTACCATAATTATTTCCTTCAGAGAAGAGAAGAGAAATGGCTCTCTCAGAAAAATCCCTTCCCTAACCAAAGCATCAACATGAAATAAAATCTGTAATGACTCAGGCATTCCTAAAGCATTTCAAAGTGTTAGGAATAGACACGTTTAAAGCAGGCTTTGAGCACATTAGTGAGAAAAAAGAAACTGAAGCTAAGTAACCATTAGCACAGAAAAGAAATTGCTTGGAATACTAAAATCCTTTTTGAAGGCATCATGAAATTATCATCTCCTTCCCCCTGCCTGTTTTCCACCATATGTACACACTTACAAAACACAACCTATTTGACTCATAAGGAAACATCCCAAATGTCCTGTTCTCTCACATTGCATTGTGCTACTTTTATTTATTTTGTTTTGTTTTTCAATATTTATCCACCTCTCAACTTTTAAATGAACTTATTCCAACCAACATGTCTTTTCTGTTCCTTTTCCTGTATCTCCTTATCCAGTTCAATCTGTTCTTCTGTTAGCTTCACTTTGAATTACTATCTGTTAATTTTGCATGAAATACTGTAAACAGAAAATAGTTGCCTTGTTAGGTAGGCAGATTTGGAAGGGTGGCTATCAGCATTAGTTATTTAAGAGAAAACATATTGCATGATTTTTAAAGAACTAAGATTGTAATTAAGAGACTAGACTCTTCATGCTAAACAGTTATTTCATACAAAAATCAGTAATGAAGGGATTTGGGGTTAATTAATACACAAGCTTCAAAAGTAAGAAAGAATTTTTAATGTTGTGTTGGTTCTAAGAACTTAGAGAGAACAGTAACACAAATGCTGGATGTAAATATATTTATAGGAAAATTTATTAGAGGGTAAAGTAGTAGGGCAGAATAAAGCAGGTGGCAGACTTAACCAAAGCAAATTTTACTCTGTCCTATAAGCTTGTCTCCTTCACTGTGAAACCTCTTGATTAAAGAATGCCAAGAAGATTTTTTTCTGAAATATGCCAGCTCAGAGACGCATACCCACATGGCAAAAATGAGGACATAATGCAACAGCCTGATGGGACTATCTCCTGGCAAGAAAATGATCCAAAGAAATAGTAAGGCTGGCATTTAAGAATTATTTATTCATGCGAACACATGCCTAGCAACTTCTCCCCATGTCCTACCAGCCTTATCTGAACATCAGGTAATGTTAATATAAGCAATCAAGAGGTGCCTTAGTTTGCTGGACATTATGCAGCAGAGAGAATAGCCAATTCAAATGTGTTTTCAAAGGTAATGTTTAAAGTAGTTAAGAGAAACTAGTGAAAGCTTTCCTCACATGCCATTATGCAGCAAGGTCACATTAGCATGCATTAATAAACGACTGTAACCTTATTTTTGAATTATGTTTTCAAACTTGTATCATGCCCTCAAAGGTATTGAGTCAGGTTTTAATACTTCCTGATGGTAGAGACTGCAAGGGTAAACATGGATTAAAAACATGTTAAAAACATGCTACTTCCACTATTAGTATGCAGCTTTAGCACACGTTGAAGCTGGGCTTTTAAGTTTATAGATATTACCTTTTTAAATTGGCTTTCTATCTGGAGAAAGTATGATTGTTTGGCCTGATCTACAAATCCTTAGTTTCAGAGAGCTCACTGTGAAAAGGTTAATTACTGGTTATCGTTATAGTCTCCATTTACCTTTAGACTCTGCACAAGTTATGTAAAAGGTACGCATCTTTCTTAAGCACCAGCAAGATCAGTTGCATGTAAATACACTATTAAAAAAATCCTATAATCAAACACTTTCTCTAGTTCTTTGATGAAGAATCTGAAATTAGTCAGTCATCTGCTTGTACAGGCCAATGTCAGCTTTAAAAGCACACCAAATTCTCTCTCAGTAGTTTAAATGTAGATTTGAGTCCAGTTTTTAAACTTCAGTAAGCCAAAGCAGTCATACTAATTTCAGTTTAAAAGAATGGATTATTTCCTTCTGTATTACTTAAGATGCAAGGTCTCTCTATATACATATATATTAAACCACATATTATATATGCAATTAAATATTCCAGTATTGTACCATTTGAATTTTTCAAAATCTGAGAAAATGAAGACTCAGCTTTAATATTTTTCCTGAATAAGGGTCAGCCCTTAGTAATAACCTTGGTTTTGCCCAGCTTGGATTTATATGGAAATATCTGAGGAAACTTAAAATTTGTTATAAAGAGAATCTTCTTCTGACTTAGGTTGTTTTAAAACATAAAAGAAGGCTCACTGAGTAGTTTCAGTACAACTTTGTGGCCCTGATTTCACAAATGATTTACTGTAATGGTATCAACTGATCACCTGGAGCTCAAAGTTGGTGTTCTTGTCCATCTTGACAACTCTCTCCTAAACGGGATTAAAACTAGGTTAAGAGAACTTCCTCCCATTTGAACTACATTTTTGGATAGTATTTTTTTTTTTACTTTGGTCACAATACAGGGTGTACAGACACAGAACCAAGTGTTCAGTAGCCAGACTGCAAGGCTTGATAAGCTAATTAGGACTGAGTTTAGGTGATACGGTGTCCAAAGCATACCCTGCCACGGGTGTGCTTGCAGCAGTCCTAGCTCTGGATCAAGAACCTCGAGTTGTAGGCTCTTTTGGCACAAGAGTGCATTCTTGTAGTGTCCCTCCCTGCTCAGAAGCACTTTCACTGGTTTCTTCAATGCTTCTCTTCTTTGCATAGCATCAGGAGAAAAGGTCTTAATGGAAAGCTCTGATAGCTGTGGTCACCTCCTGGTACCTCAGCCCCCAGTGAGTCCAGCAGGAGGAAGTCTTCATTGCTGTTCAGCTCTGACCTCTCCACACTCTCCCAATGCCTGGAAAGAAACTGAGCATCAGATGGATCTAGTTTGGGTAGCACTGTGGGCTGAAGTTTGGGTAGCACTGTGGGCTGAAGTCAAATTCCCTTCAGCACCAATATTTGTACTGACTTTAAATTTGCTTAGAGGAAATGGTGTTGGGTGCAGCAGGCTTCAGCATTCAGAACATTTGCAGTCTCACGTTCGTCAGAAGAAAAAGCCACCTTCCAAACCCATACATGCCATCAGCAGCATGCAGCTGCTGAAAGCAAAGCTAGCATTTTGGGGTTCTCCCTACATGCTGAAGACAGCTTTGTAAGCCTCTGCAGGAAGAGGATACCAGCATCCATTAGAGTTGCATTGGCAGTGCAAGTGGAAGGGTATAAAGTCCCAGCTTAGTCATGCATTTAAGTTGCCAATTTCCTCCATATACCAATTATGCACACCTTACCAATATTTTTCCATATTGATGTTAAGAAAGCTGTCCTGTGCATTACGGGAAGCAAACATTAACTTGCACATGTTCTACTCCCTGCTTGTTCCTTATAAACAAGTACCACAGCGTCTCTCTCTGGCTTCCAAATCTGCTTCCCTTGCATATCTAACTTTTCTGTAGCTCCCAATAGATCTGTTAGCCTCTCTGACTACCTTCTCCAGAGTATAAAGAACTAAGAAATAAGCAAAGATTTTATTCTTTCATGTAGCAAAATAACAACATTGGCTTAGAGCTGCATGCGCTGATAAGTCAAAGTTACCCCATACCTTAAGGCTCTGTTGAAGAAACAACTCTCCAACATGCCAGTTCCTAGAGAAGCCACACTCTGTACAGTACTAGGAAATAGGTATTCTTACATATACACTGTAAACGTGTGAATAATGACAGGAAAACCACTGTCATAAGCAGCCTGGGCCTTGTGTGCCAGACAAATCACTGTAGTTTGCCTGCAGAAGCACAAGCACCAAACATGCAGAGCATCTCCTTAGGTGCACAGGGACTTGAGGTACAGAGGAAAGTATCTAAAATTTTGAATTTTAATCATTAACTGCTACTCTGTGTCTAAAATCTGCTGAGCTAGCCCATATATTAACACAGAAAGGTATAGAGTTAAGGGTGGTGCTACAATTGCAGGGAGTTAAAATGCGAAGTCTCCCCTTTTTTAAAATGTGTGCATATATATTTATTTATTCCAAGCAGCCTTGCTTTTCTAAAAACATTGTTATATTTATGGTTAGTCTTCATTTTCTGCCTGCAGCAGAAGTAGCTAACCTGCAATGTAATGAACCAGATCAATTCTTATTTCAGGACTCCACACCTTTGGTATTAACCCTGTGGCATGTGATTTATCTGTCGTATAGATTTTAGAATTGAAGGTCTACCTTCAGGACTCAAAGCAGAAGCATAATCCAGTAAGCCATGCAAATCAGATCACTGCCACTACTCTTTTTTAACCAGTCCCACTGAAGAGGGCTCTCTTGGGAAAAGAAAATGCAAAGAAAAATTAGGAAGGAAGATGTAGCTTCTACCTCATAGTCCCCAATTGCCTAACTTTATCTGGATGATTTGATAGTACAGCGAATGAAAAATGCTACATGAGATTCTGGACTAACCACGTTTGCAGAACCACAAACTACCTGAAAGCCTTGCAGAAACCCACTCACTAGAGATCTTTTTAACATCTCTGTAACATGGCACTGTTTTCATCCCCTCATTTATCTCCTCTCTCCCCACAGCATTATGAAAGGCAGATGAGCATTCTTATCTCCCCCTGTTAAGTTTTTATGGCACTGTCACAGTGATGATAGCAAAGTACATCCAAAGGCGATCAAGAGCAGCCAAGCAATCATCTCTAAATGGCAGCTTTGATTTTTTCCTCCAACATTACCGTATTTAGTAACTTGTAATACATTTCATAACCATTCCTCCACAGAATTTAGCACTATTAAATTATGCTTATTCTTGCTAGTACAATAAGGTTAAAAGTATTTATTAATCTCAAACAATTGTCTATACAGAGTGGAAGTTACAGAAGCAAGTGATAGTCCACTATGGTGAGACCATACAAAGAACTGGCCCTCCATGCCTGAGTCCCAAGTTGCCATATTACAGGATAACTTGGAACACATCGTGACACCACATTTTTTACAAAGCCATTCCAGGAGATAAAAGGACATATTAGGTTGTGAAAAATCAAAATACCTTTTCTCAATACTGACTACAGGTTTAAGCAAAAGCATGGAATAGTCAGTAAAGCCTACCAGGGACATCACAAGGTAAGACAGACAGTGTTTAAAATAACAGCTACTTCCCCCCTGCCCCTTTACCTTTAAAACAAACAAAGGAAAACAGATACAGTGATGAGACTGGCAGACTACATATAAAAGACTTAATCCTATACCCCTTGTAAGCTACTTCATTTCTGACTACGAAAAGATACCATAAAAATTCCATCAAGTCACAGCAGTAACATTTCATTGCCACATTGCGTTGTTGGTGTAAGGTTGTCACAGCCTACAAGGTAGATTAAGAGGTTTGACCCTTTGGTGTCATTTGCTGTTTTCAACTTGATTGGAATAAAATAAACAAAAAGCTCCAACAACAAAAAACCACCCCACACTGAACAGCCTGTATAGAGCAGTTGACAGAGACTTGATGGAAAATTGTGCTCTCTAGTGGAGAAATGTGATTTTGCACAATAAAGTTTCAAACCATGCTGCTTCATCCACCTGACCAACAGATCTTCAGTGCAGAGAAAAGTATCAAGATTTTGACAATATGAAAAGAGTGCAAGTGCCTTTTTCAACAGATTTATTATAAACTAGATAGGTTTATACTGAGTTACATGACAGACTAGAGCTAAATAAGGCTTCTAATTATACAAAGAAAATAACCTGAAACATCCTTTTATGCTTGTTTACATTTAAAAAATAGTGGCACTTAATGTAATAAAAAAACATGTTTTGTTAATAATATGACTACTTGGTTAATTTTACTGTAGTCCTAGATAATACTGTATAGTCTGATGAGTAACATTTTTACACTAGGTAATGCTGTTTGGTTTACAGAATCAGGAGTAGGATTTTTCTACAAATAAGCTGAATAAAATTATCTCTGTTGATTTATTTATAGCAAGAAGAACTATCATGATCCCCAACTTCTTTATTTGTAGTCATGCATACACCACTCTGTTCTTAAATATACTGAATGAGTCTTCAGGAAATACTAACTCTCTAGCTCGTTTTCTTGTAGTGTTAAGAAAAATATAACCCATTTTCTTCATCACAGCTGTCCTATGTTTATTTTTTCTTGGCAGGTATGGACTAATGAACACATGAATTCAGTTTAATAGCAGATGAATTAGAATGAATTTTCAAAGAATAATTTGGCCACTTTATGCTTCCTCAACAGTATACAGAATTTAACTTCTTTGAACTCTGCATCCTAACTAGGTTGCTGGAATAAGTCTGAAGTTAGAAGACAAAAATATGAAAGTGTTTAAAAAGCTAAGTTTATGGTTAATGTGCTAATTTTAAAAGGTATTAAAATATGGCATGTTTTTAATTCAAAAGCAAGGATCTAGAAAGATGTGGGACATTAGATTTCTCTTTTACTCTTTTATGTGGTTGCTGAATGCGATGATCAGCTGTTGACTATTACAGAAAGTAGCATTCTCTTCCTCTTTGGCCCTTAAAGATGAAATATGGGAAGGAAGCATGGGGAAAATGTTTTTTTTATAATGCATACAGAAACCTACCTTTCACGCTTTAAGTTACCTAATATACTCAGAATAGGCAGCCTAAGACTTAAGCAAAGCCAGTTTAAAAAAGTATCATAAGCCACAAACATAATCATAGAAGTTAAAAATCTGCCTTCCAAAAATCTAGCTGGCAAATCTTTTGGTTTCTTGTTTTTCATGAAAAAAGTTTAATGGATGATCTTATGCCTAGAGCAAGAAAGGGAGTGTTGCACTGACTTTGGGAATAACTGGTGCTGATTTGGCAGTAATTTAAACAGTTGTATTTAGTTAATCCCACAACAGCAAACTTCACAAGTTTTTGCACTGACAGTCATTCATAACTTTAAGTCAGAACAGTTGTCAGTGATAAAAGGAAAATCTCTATTTCAGCAGTTTTGTCAGTTCTTATTAGTTTTTCTATTAAGTGATATAAGAGAGAAACTGTAGTTTGGGTATGGCTAAATATCCATATTTATGAAGTGCTGGAACTCTAAAAGACAGTTTCCATTTAATATTCTCCTGGCTCTATCATTTAAACCATACTTTATTTAACCCATATCATTTAAAATCATACATAAGAAAAACTTCAGTTCATCTAAGAAAATGGTTTTGAAATTAAAGAGACAAAAACAAGTGATACCCCTTCCAGTTCTGTGCAGTTATTGTTACAGATAGGTAATACAGAGAGATCTTAAATGTATTTAGCTTAAAATTCAATAGTATTCATGCAAAATTAGCATAAAGTTGTGAGCATGCTGCAGCACCACTTCAAATTAACTGATACCTGATATCATTAGTTTTGTTGTATTAATACCCTGTCAGTTATACTAGTGCACATACAGAGGGGAGGCAGGCCAGTAACTGAGAGAAGTACTTGTTTTTCTAAGCCTCATTTGGGAGTGGGTAGGTCTGCAAAACCTGCCTTTTTAGCTACAAAAGCGTTATCACAGCAAGGCAGAAGTTTCACTGGGTTTTGCAGACTCAGATAGTTACGTCACTTTAGAGTTGGTTTGCTATTGAAAGTCATGGAGAAAAATACTAAAGTATAACTCAGTAAATTAATGCCTTAAGTTGTAAGCCATCCAAAAATTAGGTCAAAAGTTATGTTATAGGCTACAAGATCCTACTTAGATATTCAATTTAGCCCACAAAGGAAGTACAAATGTGTTATCTTCCAATTAAAAATAAGTCTCGTTTCTTGAGGGGAAGAGACAGAGAGATACCAAAACCCCAGACAATTCACGCCAACTTCCAGTCCCATCCTACAAGACAGCTCTGAGGATTTTGGAACACAGCCAGGAAGTCATCCAGTGATAAGTTACTGTTGCTACTACAACGTGGTTGCTACCACGACAGACCGTTTTTAAGAATAATTGCACAATAGCTTCTGAAGGAGTTGCTGGAAAAGAACGCAAAAGCTCGCACTGACCTATTATAATTCAAGTACTCTCTCTACTTCATGATAAAGAGGCTTTAGAGAATATGAAAGCACAGTCCAGGAGATCTTCTTAAGACAGGGCAAATGTCAGACTTCTTTCAATTTCCTATAGCTCAGCAGTTGCAGAAGTGCCATTTGTGTAACCACCTTTAGACTTCATGTGGTCCTGAATTGATGCAGTCTAGAAGAAGGGGTAGAGTGAGTTAGAATTAAGAACATTCATCTTACAAAGTCAGGTTGTCAGAGCAATTTCTAAAAGCAGAAATTTGAAGAAGCAGACAGTGCTAGGTCCCAATAGCAGTGGGGAGAAATAGCAACTGAAAAAAAAAAACAACTTGGAAGTTCTGTGTTAAGTCAGTGCATGAAATGGGTATTGCTGTCCAAAATCCAACTGTTCTTACATCTCTCAACTTGGCACAACTTTGATTTTGGGTGATGTGAAATCTGGACCTAGTATCAAGTGCTTCCATAGAATCATTATCCCAAAAGGTTCTCTTCACATGTAGAGACGCTGGGGAAGTCAGACTGTCTTGTGGAACGTATCTTCTACAGTATCTTATGCTTACAAACCGAGGGGCAATTCGGGGGGGGGGGGGGGGGGGGGGTAGGGTGAACACGAAGACAGGTGTTTTTTCCTTTCATGATATTATCTAGTATTTTAGTATCTACTGGCTCTACAGGGTACTGAATTGAGATTCCTGCTTATCCAAGAGCGCACACTTACTGATGAAAAGTCACTACTCATCTCTCTTGTCCCAACATGCGCGTTGTGGACGAAGTTCATTGGTTCTCCTATCATGTTCCGGTCCAGTCTCCGACGCCTCTTCTATAAAAAGAAAGATATCTTATCTACTCAGAAAATATGAGGCAGCTTTCAGACAGAAACGAGGAGCAGCAAAGAAAAAAGACAGTTCTGACTCCCCAGTGACTCCTTGTGGCAACCAGGCTGAAGCTTCACACTGGTCACACTATGAGTGGGTCAAACTCACCTTTATTACTGCTACTTGATTTTTAGCAAAAGCTTTCTTGAATTTTGGAAAAGTCAGTCCCCTACATATAGGGTCTGAGAACTGCAAACATTCATACAGGCAAAGCTTCTGGCAAAAAACGTATAAAGCTTAAACACAGCATAACATATCCATTCTTAGCTTTTCCATTACTTAGTCCAATTTAATCAAAACAACATGATAGTAAAAGTGTTTTATATTATAACCAAAAGATAAAATTACAAACGTGATAAAAGATGGCAGTTGCGCATCTACCTACCGGCTGGGGTTGTTCACCATTGCACCAGTTAAAACAAACCAGGAATTCAGTCATTTTATGTTTTCAGTAGGTTATACGGTCTTGTTATTTAATTATTTCTCTGGGAGTTAAAGCAGTACAAGGACCAAGATGCGGTTCCTAAAGTGAATTTAGGAAGGAATTGCTTGAGCAGATTCACAGATAAAGATCACAGAAAGCATCTGATGAGTATACCTAGAAAGAAATTATTTAATTTATACTAAAATATCTAAAGTTGTAACAGTTATTGAGCAACAGACATTTCAACGAGACTGAAACAAGTCTGTAAGAGAACTGTTTTAGACATACCTGCATAGAGTAGCAGTATCAATTTAAAAATCAGTATGTTCACATCAGAAAACAGCATGAAGAAGCATGCACATTTATTCCCAGTCAGAGAGTAGAATATATTCTAGTTTCTTTACAGAAGTGTAATTAAAGCAACGCAAGAATTAAACTAAGTCTTGTTTAACAGTCAATGACCCTGTTGTAACTAGAGCTGGCCAAAGCTTCTCAACTATTTAGTATTTCCAGAAAGAACAGCTTAGAAGCACAGCAGACCGAACACTTAAGCTTCACAAATATTTGCAAAATAAAGTATTCTTACATCTTACATAGTTGCTCTTCACTGACACAGGGAAGTTCAAAGTAAAGAGAACTCTACAACTCCAGAAAGCCATTAAACCAGAAAAAAGAGCTTTTTATATCAGCAACAGAACCAGTTCATCAGACAGAGCCCAGACCTTCCCAGAACACGTAGAATTATGAACACAGCAATCCCAAATCAGAATCATAAACAGGAAACTCATGGACTATACATATCCTAAAGCTATGATAAAACCCAACAGTGTAGTCTTAGTGACTTGTTTATTTTATTTTTTATTTTTTAACATACATCCCCCCTCAAATCAAGCTCAGGCATCTATAGTAGCCTTTCATATCAACTTTTTCACTCCCTAGAGCATTAAAACAATGTAATAACAGGTCAATTTATTGATAAGTTCTTTAAAAAGCTTACAGCTTAACAGAAGTTGTAACACCATAAATTCAGCCTTTCTAAATCAATACTGAAGTCTTCACAAACTGCATAAACTCCCCCTATCGCAGGCATTTCTTATGTAGTCCCACAATTACGTAATTAGCACATAAATTTCTTTCACCTTTGTAGTTTTATTTCACTTTGTCACTTCTCACACTTGAAGCAGATTTTTTTAATTTCTGCCATTTATCTTTCAAAGTGTTTGCGACCTTTGCTTCCTAGCTTTAGGTGGTCTATGTGATACATTATTGAAGAAATTAAAACCTTCATTTTATCCCATATGGTTTTAATACAACTCATTAGCTGGCTAAATTACCATTTTTCACCCCACTTCATCCTCTCACAAAGGCCTTTATCACCACTGGTGTCTTGTACGGCCGCAGCAAAGCAGGGACAGTGGTCCCCACAACCGCAACAACACGCAGAAACCAAAGCTTTTGCCCACACTTCACAGAAAGTTGCAGACTATTTGGGTTTATTGCATATTAAGGAGATTATCAAATTTTCTTAAAAATCACAAAGTGTGTCACTGTACTCTAATAACCTATTTTAAAAGCAGACTTACTGGGGGGTGAAATGAGTTTACCAGAGTCAAATTAGACATCGAACATCCCCATACCAAAATAGAGGCCGTACACCCGCTCTCCTCCTGCTGTACCCCGCAGCCTTCAGCCTCAGCAGCACGTACCTGCGTGTCACCCGCGGCTCCAGGCGTCCTGCCGGGTGCCACCTCCTCATTCAAGCACTGGCAAGCAGCCAGCTCCTGCCTCAGCAAACCCAGCACATTTGCAGTTGATACTCCTTGATTATAATCCTGACAGCTAAACAAGACCACTTTGGTGTGAATCCGCACCCAGGGATGATTCCTTTGCTCGGTAACTTGCTGCAGAAGTCTATCTGGCAGTGCACTTCATGCTTATCTACAGGTGTCAGAAAAGGAGAATGGAAGCCAAAATGGTGCTCTGGTTTGGCGTGAGATTTGTACAGCAATGCAGTTTTCTCAGCGCTACTCATCCAGCCTGTGGCTCACTTCCACTCCTGCGGCAGCCCTGCAGGTGTCATCCTGGCAAAGAGCAGCGCTAAACGTCTTCCTGTTGTGTTCTGCAACGGGGCTCTTCTTTTCCTCTGCATGGGTCAGGGTGTCATCCTCCCGAACAGAAATGTCCGCACAAGGGTATGGGACACCACCTTCCTCCTGGAGACTCAAGGTTTCCACAGTAACTGGAAGAATTTAAAAATCTTAACGTGCTCAGGCTCGCCCAAGACTAATAAAAGCCAACAAGAATCCCAAAACTGAGGAGAAAACAACGTTTTGTCACTGTTGGCACACAGACCAGAACTGGACAATATCCTGTTGTTCTTTCTCTGTGTTTTTCCCCATAGCAGCAGCAGCATCAAGAAGAGAGAGACAAAGGGCCAGGGAAACGGCTAGCACGCGCAGACACAGATGTTGGATGCGATGGGCAGGATACACAGCCATGCTGCAGTCCGTGGCGTTTAAGTGCCCCAGAGCTTTATGAACATTTAGATATATTTCACTGAATGTAGCAGTCAATTTGTCCCACCATTTCTATACATTTAAAAGTATTGAAAATATTCCTGTGTTTTACTTATACTAATTCTATAGGAAGTGTAGAACGTTCTCCTGAATGAAAACAAAAGGATCTCCCCTTTCCATCGACAGGAGATGAGCACCATAATCTTAATAACAGACTAAACATGCCCATTCTCCACAATTGCCCTACAGACTCAGGGTCTAGTCATGGCAAATCCTTGACTCCGAGCTGCTGGTGAAAGGCAGCGTGTGCAAAGTTAGCGGCTGCTACCTCACCTCAGCTGCAGGCTGGATGTCCCTGCCTACCCCAAGTTGTTAAATTCTGGCAACTTCTGAGCCCAGTTGTCATTTTAACTCCTCCGGCTCTGTCAGTACTGTATCGATGGGGAGGACGGTATTTCAGCCTGACTGCCTTTCTGAGATCCCACTGGTCTGTGCCTGTAATTTGTGTGTTATCCTGGCTTTGCTCGTTTTACTGATATTGTGCTAAAATCCTGAAATGGCTGCATGGGTACATATCTGAACGGCAAGGTATGGGAAAAAAAAAAAAAGACAAGTGGAACTTGTAGATAAAAATTAGTTTAGTTAGCTTTGAGCATGGCGTGAAACTCAAGGTGCCTCAAAGTCACCTTGCTCCATGACAGGTGAAGATTTAAACCAAGCACAAGAGAACCCTGACTTTGGAAGGGCCTCAGAGCCACGCAATAAAAACGCTGCTTTACAGGCGCGGAGCTGCCCGGGGACAGCCTCTCATTAGCTAATTGCAGGCCCGTAATTACACACAGGGCCCCACACAGGCAGTGACAGGGCGCCCCGCGGGCCGACCCACCGCAGCGCCTGAGGGGGGCCCCAGCGCCGCACCCCTCGTATTTCCTTCCCCCCCCCCCCGCCTTCAGGGCGCGTTGGTGCAGCCCCAGGCGCGGCCGCCTCCCCTCCAATGAACGCCGCCGAGCGGCCGAGCCGCGGCCCTATCGGGCGCGAGCCGAGCGCTCCCCGCCCAATGGGCGCGAGGCTCCCCGCGCCGCGCGCTCCCGATGGGCGCGGGAGCGGAGGGGGAGGGGGGGAGGCGAGTGGTGCAGCAGCACCACTACCCAGGGGCCGCGGTGGCTGGTAGTAACGGTCTGAAATAAACGTTTAAATTTAAGGACGGCTCAATTGAACGTTGAGGTGCAGGTACATCACTCCAAATAGGAAGCAATGCGCTGTTCTCAACCGAAGAGCTGCGTAAATAAGCAGGAGTTCTGCCTGACAAAGCTGAAGGGACGCTCCGTCCCTATGATGGAGCAACAAATTTGACGTGGAGCTTACTGAAGGCGGGTTAGTCGCCTTCCTCCCCGCAGTTAAAAATACGTGGGGCTGAGGAACGATGAGAACCAGATCAAACTGGCCACATACGTAAAATGCTTATTGTTGTCAATGCGAGAAGTCTTACCTTACCTGGATCAACAACGGCCACGTTTTCTGCCCCCGCTTTCCTCTTTGTCCGAGCACTCGTGGTGGTTCCACCAGAGCCTCCACCCAGAACAAGGACTCCATAATAATCCTTGGCAGCACACCTGGCTGCTGTATGTAAACCGAGGGAGCTCATCTTCTGCGCTCCTGGTTTCAGCAGCCGTAGGCCAGGACGGAGACAGGAACAGGACAGCGCTGCTCCAATTGCTGCCATCTTTCAGTGAGCGGGAAGCTGCAAGATAAGGAAAGGCACCAGTTAGTGACAGAAGGCAGAGGTCCTATTTATTTATATGGCTGGATGAGTCTCCAAGGCAAGAATTGTAATACTAAACCTTTGTTGCAGCCAAGATACTAGTTTGCAGACTGATTACAAGCAATTTGGGGAAAAAAAAAAAATAAGAAATTAATCATGGCCTCTGCCAGGAAATTTAAATTTCCTACAAGCAAATGAATTCTAAAAAAGGGTAATAATTTTTTTCAGCATATTTTGGCAGGAAAGTGCATCTGATGCTATAGTATAGCTGATGCATTTGCTGTAACATTTACTGCTACTCCAGTTGCAATATCACTACCCTGAACAGATGAGTGCCACAAGAAAGAAAAGGATTTCCTAGCTTCCTTTTGCCTGCTTGTGAAAACCCCCACCATCAAACCTGGTCAGTGGCTGTTCCCACTGAAACACACAGAATAAATCCAAAAAGCCTGTTTAGCCAAAAGGTATCATTAATTTCGACAGGACAGTAAACACCTTTTGACAGGTTTCGACTAAACACCTACACCTGCATGGATGTTACTGAAGGGAAGGCATATTGGGAGAGCACACAGTTGGTGTCTTTACAAAAGATGTTCACCAGCATGTTTTCCACCTGACTTTAAACACTGGAAAAATAGCAAATTCCATTAGGCTGCTGGAGGACAGAAACATTGTTTTCACGTGGGGAGGTGACAAAGGGCTCAGATTAACTGTTCTATCATTACTCTGGTAGGCTGTATTTACATAGGATATCACTCTTTACACGAGTCTCAGGTGATAGGGAAAAAAAGTCTTGCTCATCAAGGCAATAAGCTATATTGTTAATGTAGAGGCATAGTTTTCTCCTTACCAATGTACACATGGTCTTGCTTTCATGCTGTGCTGGGGTATATATTCATTTAACCACGTGAAGCAAAATAGCTCGACCTTTTCTATTGTCTGACATAGCCACGTTAATGACAGTGCACAATTAATTCCTTCTGTACGTTACTGTTTTAGAAACTAACGCATTCTATGTGTACAGATTTTGAAATTATTCTATACCAAGTTTTAAGTGATTTGGTGCATTAAGTTGCAAGCCTGTGAAAGCTTAAGTCTGCTGCAACTTTTCTACAGACTGCCCCCCACACTGCTGTTCACATTTGCCAAGCAGGGTGTTTGATTTCCTTTCTTAAGCCCCATGGCTTGACATCATAGAAATAAATGGATAGATGGGAGCACAAACTAGAAGGAACAGAAACCCTGAGTAAACAGGTGCGGCCAACATCTATGCTTTAAAGCTACGTGGCATGTCATGAGCAACACTTCGATTACAGACTGGAGGTAGACTTGTTATCACCCAGATGTCATTGCCAACAGTCACTGCTGGAAGAAAAACAGTTTCTTCACATGAGCACTGTTGTGACACTGCCAGGTACCAGTAGCACATCTCTTTCCCACCAGTTTTAGTCATTTGAGGTATTCTCCATGTAGACTGTCAAATCACATATTACATCACAGATCTATAGGCTACCCTGGTATCACAAAGGACTGGTTAGAAGATGTATGACGGTGGTGGCAGGGATGGGGTTGTCAGGTTTTGGTGTCTGTGATTCTACAAATAGCTTTGCTGAGGGCTGAGGCAAGTAAAATATGTACGTGTGCACTTCAAATTACTGACAATCAGTACTACTTGTGCCAAAACTACTTGGATTTCAGCTGATACTTTGATTTAAATAAAAAAAAAACTTTGCTACCTTGACACACTGTCTTGCTGAAACTTAGTGCATACTATTTTGCCTAGAATCTATAGCCATATTAATATTCATGCTGTTATATTGTGGTCCTGCAGGTTTACATCACTAACCCCTAGTTCAATATATAGCATTCACACAACTAACCCAATAAAAAGAAAAAAAATCAATTAGACTACTTAGATTTAATGAAATTTTAAAAATACTTACTCCTGCAGGTCAGGGCATTAGAAAGCCAAGCTCAAAATTAAAATAAAGGGAGAAGAGCAGTGCTGCAAAGCAAACAGTAGGTGGCAGAAAGCATCTACTAAATTACAGTTGAGGCTTAATCAGCCAGGGAACTCTATCAGATGCAAGAATCCCAACAGCACAGTTAGAGGAACAACCTTCATATTATTTATGCTCTTATCACTCAGGTCATGACACAGCTTAAAAACAGATCAAATATTCTGTTGCCGTTTTCCAAAAGGAAACATATGAACATGGCAGAGTTACCACTGCCAGTGAAAAAGCCAGATTTCACTGAATTAAAAAATTATCTAACGTGAACCTGAACAGTGATGGGAGGGGGTACCCAAATTAAGTATCGAGATTAACAGTACTAGTGACAGAAGCCCAGGAAACCAAGATTCCCCAATCAGCACTGATAATCCACATATTAATCCACTCAGAAAGCAGAAATTCAAAGCAATACTGCACATTTAAGTATTAATTCCACCACAGTGACTTGATAACTTAAAAGTAAGTCATATACCAAGTATGAAACAGTACAGGGAGATTGTTTTAGAGCTGTAATTTTATCCATTTCTCTAAACAATACATTTAGCTGTACCTCTTCACCTGGATAAAAACAAAACAAAACAAAACAAAACAAAAAAATAAGAAAGTGTCCAACACTACATTTATCTAAATGATAAATCATTTTTTCCTAAAGCCAAGCAAGACTAAATGCATACGGTAGTAAAATTACTCAATCTAGCTGTACATGCATTAGATGCCAGTACACTGTAGTTACGTTAATCCAACATGGCATTTACTTTTTATGCATTAAGACATAAAAGAGTAGCATTTGAAAGACTAACATCTAATGGAGATAACAAATTATAGCTTTAACTGACATAACTGAGAGTTCACTGAATTAATAAAGATGCTATAATAGCTGCCCAAACTTTCCCCAATTTGTTTTCCCCCCCTTTAATTTTAATAAAATCTCTCTCTAAAAGTTTCTTATTCATATGAGAACAGAACTTACTACAATTTTAAGGGAAAACTGTCAACTATATTTTTACATGTGTTTGTGATTCCTCAGGCAAGCACTGCAAGGTTTTCTTCATTTGATTAGGAATTCCAAAGAAATGCTAAAACATACAATTGCAAAAGCATCAATTTCTATGCTTAGAATTCTCATTTTCAGTAACAGTGGACGTGATTTTTTTTGAAAAAAAAAAAACAACAAGCAAACAAACAAACAAAATACTTCAAAGAACAAACAAGCAAACTAAAGAAAAAAACAGAAAACAAGAGGCTACAGCTTGAAACACTAAATTGGATACTACATGAGGCAACAGAAAACAAGAAATATTAAAGGAAATTAATTCTGATCAGTATACTTCACGGAGGCTTCTAATTCCATATTATACTTTAATAAGAACAGTTCAAATTCCTAGATTCTAGTTTTGAAGTTACATTACAAAATAAAAAAAACTTAAAACAGTATTTATTTATGTACATTCTGCTCCAAAAATGGACTGTAGAAATTCTTTACATTTCTTTTAGAAACACACATAAACCACAGCACAGGTCAACAATCCACTGACAATTAAGACAAGACAAATTCAACCTAAAGAAAATACACCTGCGGAAAGTTCTAATCTATTACTACTTCAGTAACAGCATTTCAGTGTTGCTTCAGACTACTTTAAGGAATTTGTTCTGCTTGCTCCAAAACATCATTGCAGTTGACTATATGCTGAATGACTACTCGTTACAGTAGGTCTTTCACAGAAAAAGATGAACATTAGCAGTGGGAAATTAGGACTTCAGAAGGTTATGAGTCCAGGCATGTACACAATGTGTAAATCATCTAAAACTGAAGAAAAAAGGAGGCACCCCTCTGGTGCCCTACCATACATGCTTTGTAGAAAGTTTCACGCAGCCTACCCTTCGTCTTACTTCAATACATGCCATTTAAATTACTACTTAAAAATAACAGTCACAACACAACTAGTTTGTTAGACTCTAGGACCAAACAGTTTAAAGCTTTTTTGCCAGTCTAAACCAGATGTATGTTCCTTTGAATGGGAATTCACACCGAGTGCTGCAAGTAATTAAACTCAGAGAGATGGATATCAACCTCCATACAACATTTATCATCAGTGATCTCTAATAGTTTGTTATGCTGCTCTCACACAGATTATCTCACATAACCCCAAAGCACACATGAATAATTTGTTTAGGAAAAAAGTTAAATGCAGTAGTTTTTCCTACAGACAACTAAATTTCACACGAAGTAGAAGTTGTTTAGTTTTGGTTATGCTTCAGTTAGTTACACAATGTGAAGAAACTACAGCTTTCAGTCCTGTAGACATCTGCCTAGACCAGAGTCTTCCCGTTGAACCATTACAGAAGCAAGAGTTCATTCATCTGACTCAAACATTTGTAGAAGCACAAAGTCAATAATCTTTGTATTGCGCACACATCAGTTCTGAGAATCTTGTGTTCTGCTTTTTTATTTTATTTTTTAGTTTTTTTTTTTAATTTTTAAATGATTGCTCTCCAACCCATTCAGCTGGAAAGTGATTCAAAAGTTGCTTTGAAGCTGTTCTTAAGTTACCTGACAACAGCATAAAAAAAAGCTGCTTCAATAAGGTGAACTTTCAGGCAAATACACTGGAAATCTCATCAGATCCATGGCACTGAAAGGAGACCACAACTGCCTGAATCAAAGCAGTTTCAGTGAAACAGTCAAGCTCTCAGTCTGGGGACCAGAAATGAACTTTAATAACTATCATTCCGTATTTTGTCTGAAAATCATGTATGCCAGACACCAAACAACTCTTAAGAGTTCTCAGTACCAAAGGAACAGATGGAAAAATTAGAGGTATTCAAAGAACTGTGATGATTAGGTTCCCCTATATAGATATATAAAAAGAACTTACATTATAATAGTATCAAACTGCATAGCATTACAAAAGAAGGCAACTTTAATGGCTGAAATGAAAAATGTCAATGTTACTGATTATGAACATTCTGGAATTTATAATAGCAGAGTGGACTGTTACTAGTAACAACTATAGCCCAATTTAATCAAAGTCTGCCCTCATTCCAGAGAATGCAGAAATGATTAACTTGTACAAGTTATTGCATGCTCTGCTTTCGTGTCCTCCTAGCAGGTTTTGCTGTTAACTGCTTCTCTCTTTCAAGTTCCTTCTCACATTGTTGTTCTCATTCTAGTTCTTCTTTCTGCCTCTTTTGTTGCAGCTTAAGTGCTCTTTTCTAATCAGAAAAGTTCTATGGCTGTATTTAATTTGGAACTGTAAACAACATCCCTCCCATTCTCTTAACGTTCTCTTCTCCAGTCTACCCAGGTTATGATCAAATGTTGCATAAACAATTTATCTTTTCTTCATCCCTTCTACTTTCATGTTTCCTTTTAGAAAGAGCAACTCTGTGATCCACACAGGGGAGAAAAAACAAACCATTTTCTCCTCAGTCTCACTAAAAGTCATCATCTATGTTTACCAGACAAAGCGTATACTGTGCAATGTATTGCCTCTGAGAGAAAATTCTCTTCCTCTCCCATTTAACAGTGGTGGTACTGAAGCACCCCAGTGAGCCCCCACAATATGTGACAGCAACCTATCTGCGACCTGTCTCCTCCTGTGGCTGTACTGGATCTGGCTGGGATAGAGTTATCTTTCCGTGCAGCAGCCCATACAGTGATGTGCTCTGCGCTTGTAGCTAGAACAGCACTGGTATCACACCAGTGTTTTGTCTATTGCTGAGCAGTGCTGGCACAGCATCAAAACTCCCCCCAAAGCCAGTAGGTAGGCAGTGGGCAAGAAGTGGGGAGGGGACATCACCAAGGCAGCTGACCCAAACAGATCAAAGGGATATTCCATACCATATGATATCACACCCAGCAATAAAAGGGGGGAAAGGGAAAAAGGGGGGTGGGGGGAAGGGGGCCACAAACACATTCTCATTATGAAGAAATCTGTCCTCCGAAACAACCGCTATGTGTATTGAGGCCCTGCTTCCAAAGGTGTGGCCAAATGTCACTCGTTGATAGGAAGTAGATAATTTATTTTTCTTCTTCTATGCTTCCACGCGGCTTTTGCTTGGTTGTTGTTGTTGTTGTTTTTACCTCTTCCTTTTCCCTTTAATTAAATTATCCTTACTCAACCCATGAGCCTTTTTTTTTTTTTTTCCAGCATACTTTCTTCTTTTGAGGATGGGGAGTGAGAGAGCGGTTGTGGTGGAATCTGGCTGCCCAGCATGATAAAACCACCAAAGGGCAGATTGTTCTTCCAGGAAGGGATCCTGGTCTTCACAATGCAAGAACAGGACTGTCTACTCCATTTCTTTGTTTTGGGCATAGCTCACAGTGATACAGATGTGGAGGAGCCAGAGGTGAAAATCCTCCTTCTCCCTTCCAGACCTGATAGCCATGGGCTTTGGTGGGGGGTGGGACAACAGGTTGGGGGAAGAAGGATTTGACCCCATCTCACTCCCAGGGAGAAAGCATTCTCCACATCATTATCATGAATATCTTTCCCCTCACCCTGCCCCCAGCTATCTGCAGAGCAACAACCCACACAGAAAAGGGTTTGGGGAAATGGTTATGAGAGGCCCTGGTGAGACAACTGAGGTCCCTGGGTTTCCTGTGCAGGCTGAGCAGTACTCAAAAGGAAATGTGACTTGCTCTCCCCACCCATGACAGCAGTGACTAAGGTATCCAATTCCCCAGTGCCTAAAGTACCTGCAGCTGCAAAGGGGTTGTTCAGAAAAGGCTGCAAACCTGTCTAGAGTTGGAAGGAAATCAGCCTTCAGTGCTGAAAGGACAGGACATTTCTCTGCTGACCCAAAGTGAGGAAGGCCTGAACTCTCTACCTCACCATGCAAATTCCTCTGGAGAAGCCTGCAATGTTCCTCTGGCTGCTGGTCGTCACCTTTGCTGCAGCCCCTGAAGGTGAGAGCCCCACTTTTCCTGGGTCAGGGACAAGGGCATGGGTTTTGTGCTCTCTCCTCACAAGGGTGGATCCTCTGCCCAGGACTTGTAGCATTTCAGAACTACTCTTTGCCCTTTCCTGCCCTTCTGTAGGATGTGTAGATGTTGAAGGACCTAAGGAGGATGATCTGGCATAATTCTGCAGTGTCTCTGTACTTCACCTCATGGCATAGGAGAGCTGTCCACCAGCTCCAGGGCTGGAAGGAGTGGGGCCCAAGCTGACTCTTCCTGACCTAGGAAAATCTGAGCTCTGCCCTCCCATGGTACCCTGACCACCCTCTTCAGATGCCCAGAGCATCGCTCAGCGCCATACTGTCTTCTTGTGTTGAGGTATGGGAGAGGCAGGCTGGCTCTGGACTTAGCTCAGGCTGAAGAAGAAGGAGCAGAAGGAGGATGGCCGTATTGCTGTTGTGTCTCCTTTTCGCAGCAACTCTAGGAGATAAAGGCAGGTCCCAAGAAGGATCCCAGGAACACAAGGCCATTTCTATGCCCAGGTATTTCCATGCCCAACTGTAATGCCTGCCCCATGCATTCCTTCTCTGTGCCATCTCACTTCTCACACTGGGGACTCCAAGCCCATGGAGACAGCAAGGGTTTGGAGGGAGAGAGAGCAAGGACAGCTTTCGAGTTTTAACTTCCCTCTGTAAAAGGGAGAGGAACAGGTTGTGGCCTCTCAGTATTCTTCTCTCCTACCAAATGCCATGCCCTGGAAGAATGGGCAGTGTGTTAGTGGTGGGGAACAACCCTGACTGAGGAGAACATGTGAAAGTAGTAGGGGGTCTTTGGGCACCCTGCACCTATCCACTTGTTACTGTTACTGTTGCCATGTGTTGCAGAGGTGAATGGTCATGTAAGGTTCATGGAGGGTGGAGAGGGGCTGACAGCACCCAGAGGGTCCATGCTTCTCTCCTGCCAGGCCTCTGACCTTTGGGCTTCACTTGTATTAGCAGGAGCCTGGTGTGGGGGTACCGTGTTTGTCTTCTGCATCAACCAAAATTACCTCACATTGCTCAAGTTGCTGTGGACAGGGAAGTGTCTGGTCTTGAGCATTATGTATCTCCAGGACCTCGCCTACTATTTCCACATATGGTGACTTAGCACAGTTTGCAGGATCCAAGTAAAAACCAAGCAAATTCCTCCCTGGGTCTCTGCTTACCCCTGCGATTACCAAGTCCAATGAGGCCATTCATTATCTCTTCCCCAGCCACCCCAGGGCACTGATGTCCTCCTCACATGGGCCACTGGAAGTACCATGGGAAAGAAGATGGAAAGAGAGATGGACACTGCTGTGAATGTGGAAGAAGAAAGAGGAGGGGTACTGCTGGGGAAGAGGGAGTGGAGCAGAGTATGCCTGCCAAGCCGGGGCTGAAAGAGCCTAGCAGGGCCCAGGAGGTTCCCAGGTCTGATTTACACTCCTGCAGCATTTCAGGGTATAGCTGGACCTTGGACCCACAAAAGGTGCAGATGAGCACAGAAAGATGAGCCAAAAGACGAACAAGTGATGTTCAGTCCACTTCTATCTATGCAGGGGTGGGGACCACCTCCAGAGATGGTGTTCTCAGTGATGCTGGGTGTGTGTCATGAGGCCAGAGGGGCCACAGGCTCCATCCACTCCATCCAGCTCTTGCCTCTTCCTTGTGGGAAGCAAGAGCTGTGTTCTTCTCCTCTCTGTGTCCCTTTGGGGTTTAATTCCTCTTCTCCCTGTCCCCAAAACAATGAAATGATCTCACAGAGGGTAGTGCCTTGACTCCTGACGTTGTGCTGCACAGCACTGCTGGGAGACTGGGACTGAAGAGATCCAGGCTGCCCTTGGCCTGCTACTGCCCAACTCTAAATGCCACTTCTTAAGAAGAATCCTTGCATGGAAATCATCCTTCCTTTTCAGGTGGAGTGTAGCACAGAAGAGAGAGTTTTTCTGGGATTTTTCTAATCATGGATTAAGGGAAGGCATTCCTAGATAAAGCCAATAACTGCTCCAAGGAGCCTTGTAGAATCCTACTCTGAGCAGCTTTGGAATTTTCCAGGGGCAGGCTATTTTCTGGGGACACAGCAATAGCCCCATGTTTCTTGCTCCTCTGGGGTTCATGTGCAACTGGCAAACCAACTCCCCGTGTGTCCATACCCATCCCATTCCCTGTGCTCAGGTACAGCTGGTGAAGGCAGCAGTGGGGCTGAGAGGGGCTGGGGACTCCATGTGCTCCTTCTTCCAAGACTCTGGATTCATATTTAGAGATATGTCAGGTTTACCAGCAGTTGTCTAGACTCTGGTGGGTCTCCTGCCTCAGCAGTCCTTTGGGTGGTACAAAGAAATATGGTTTTGTAGTGTCTGAGCAAACCATTGCTTCCGGGGATAACTCCTGGAGCTAAAGGACTCTATTTTTGTGCACCCTGCAACCTTGGGACTGACTACTGAACCCATGAACTTTCTCACAAAAACTCAAACTTCATACCTGCCCTCTGTCTTTCCAGGTACCCTTTCCAACATAAAAATGGTGGCATCTGGTCCCAGGGAGGGGAAAGTCTTCGGATCGCTCCCACTCACCTGCACTGTAACAGGAGCACCTTTGGATAGCCCTCGCTATGACTGGAATTATGTCCGTCTGGCTCCAACAGGGGAGCTGCAATTTCTAGCGTGGATCTATCCTTTTGGGAATAACACAGGCTATGCCCCACCTTTCCAAAGTCGAGCCACCATCTCGGCAGATAAAGCCAAAAAAAAAGTTTCCCTGCAGCTGCATGCCCTTACAGCCATAGACACAGCCACCTACTTCTGTGCCAGACAGCACACCATAAAATCAATGGAGGCAGAGGCAGCACAAAAAGTGGGAGGACTACTGTGGTGACAGAGCTCTTCCTCAAAGTGACAGTTGCCTGTACATGTTCTCTGAAATAACAGTGAAGATTAGGACTAAAGGATGTTGGATCTCCCAACCTATCCATGGCAACTGAATTTTCAGAGAAGTTTGACATTTATAACAGAAGTCAGAAATAAAATTTCATGTATAAGTCCCATGGGAAGCTCAATCCCCAAACCTTTCACACAACATAGACTTTCATCTAATTCACAGACTTCTCCACAAGCTACTATCACTGCCTCTTCTCCACATCTACCCTGGTGCTCCTTTAATCCCAAGAGAGTAAAAGGAGCAGGGCACCCTCAGCTCTCCATCTCAGAGCTTCTGTGAAGCCTCTTGGGTCTGCCAGATGGCACTTGGCTCCTTCTGTGTGCAGCACAAATCTGCCCCAAGCTGCCTGTCCATCTCCCAAAGGGGGATTGCACCCTTGTTGGAGAGGCTGGGTACCCTTATAGCTCTGGGAACAGCAAAGGTGGATGTTTGCTTTTTTACATGCTGGATCTGGAGATTGGGCCTGAGCAGCAATAGTCTGCTGCAGAGTATTTAAAACCTCAAGCAGAAACACATCCCAGCACTGCCTAATCCTTATTGATAGACCTTCCTCCAGCCTGCTGTGGGTGGCCTCTGCCAGCGCTGGGGCACCAGCAGTGCTAGTCATACAGAAAGATTTCTTAGCTGTGTTGGCACTCAGTCCAGGTAAGTCATGGATGGTGTTTCTTTGTGCACTGATGTCTGGCAGAGAGGGAAGTGCAAGAGCATGAGAGGTACTTCTGACATAGAAGTGCATATGCTCCAAGTATATCTATTTGTGTCTATTCTCCCTTTCTACAGGAAGACAGATGGTCAGAGGTGGCAGTGCCCAGGGCTCTCTCACTACCTCTGCATGACGGCCACTATGGCAGGATTGGACTTTCCCTCTAATCCTTAAATATGCCGCATGTCATTCCAGATGCTCCATGCCTGACAGAGATGATGATATCTTTTTCCAGGGAGGGAATGTTTTCTGGATACCTCCTACTAACCAGCAACACCACTGAAAGCTGTTTGTTTGTTTGTTTGTTTGTTTGTTTTTTCTTTGTGACACCGAGACACTGTGAGGTACAGGTTTTATCAGGCCCTTGAGGATATCTACAAGACATAGGAAAATTTGATGCAAAACCTCATTTAGTTTCTATGACCTGTCCTTCCAAGGCCAATCACCACCTTTACAGACAAAATGAAGAGCAAGGTATCCCTACAGCTGCATGGCCTCACAGGCACAGACAGAACCATTGTATAAGGTGAAAAGTACCAACCCAGAACTGCAGTGTGGCCCAAGGAAGCACTCCTCCTGAGCAGCATGGGCAGATTTATGCACAAGCTCCTGCCCAAACCCAGTGCAGAGTCTCTGGCTGGGCCTTCTCCCACTGTGCTGCAGCCAGGCTCTACCTGCTATGTGGTACCGGCCTGAGCCCACTCATGGATGTCAGTTCTCAAATCTGGATCTGGGACCCAAAGCACTTCGAACTCATAGACCTGACAGTGGCAGGCTCTAAAACCCACTGGGTTTCACACTGTACTGTCAGCAAGTTTGCTGATCATGCAAGACCAGGAGGAGTGGTTGATATGTCAGAGGGTTATGCTGTCCCATCCAGAGGGATCTGGAGAAATGGACTGGCAGGAAGCCCATTTGAACTCATGAAGTTCAAGGAAGGGAAACGCAAAGTCCATGCACCAGTACATGTTAGGGGCCACCCAACTCAAAAGCAGCTTGGCAAAAAAGGCCCTGGGTGTCTTGGTGGACACCAAACGGACCACGAGCCATTATTGTGACCTTGACACAAAGAAGACTAATGGTATTCTGGGCTGCATTAGGCAAAGTATAGTCATCAGATGGAGGGAGGTGATCCTTTCCCTCTACTCATCATCAGTGAGGTCACACCTGGAGAACTGTGTCCAGTTCTGAGCGCCCCCATACAAGAGAGTCATGGACATACTGGAGAGAGTCCAACGAAGGGCCATGAAGATGATTAAGGTACTAGGGTATCTGACATTTGGAAACGGTTGAGAGAACTGGCACTGTTCATCCTGGAGAAGGGAAGGCTCAGCAGGGAATCTTCTCAGTGTACATAAATATGTAAATGGAGGCTGTAAAGAGGACAGAGCCAGGCTGTGGTGGTGGTGCCCAGTGACAGGACAATAAGCAATGAATACAAACAGAAACACAGGACATTCCATCTGACAATGAGGAAATAATTCTGTACTGTGAGTGCGATGGAGTACTCACACAGGTTACCCAGAGAAGCGGGGGAGTGTTCCTCCTTGTGGATATTCAAAAGCAGTCTGGACATAGTCCTGGGCAACTGGCTCTAGGTGGCCTTGCTTGAGTAGTGGGTTGGACCAGACGACATCCTGAGGTCCCTTTCAAACTCAGCCATTCTGTTAATCTGTGATGCTGTGAATGACTTCTCTAAGTTGGTTTCTATAGTTGCCAGTTCAGCCTTGTAGTGAGTATAACTGTGTATTCCTGATAGGTGCACTCATACAATACACAATATATACATGGCTAGACAAACAGACGTAAACACGAACAGCGCAAACAACCTGAAAGAGCCCGTTTCCCTCTGACTGATCAGGATGAAAGGGCATTAACTGAAATCATGTATATGCATGCACACATCCACATAAGTGTAATACTGGCAGTCTCTCACACTGTGGAGACCTCCAGTAGCTGGCTCTTGACAATGGTCTATCCTGTAGCTTCCCCTGCAATCCCCAGTCTCCTCAGTTGCCCACGTCTCTGAGGTCCACAACCTCAATTCAGTATCTGGCTCTCACACACAGGCACCCACTCACCCACCCTATTAAATGCCTTTCCTCTCTCCCCCACCCCAGTAACAGACCTTAGACAGCTGGCAATGGATTCCTTGGTCTCCTGGTTGCCTCACATGCAAAGACATGGACACACGTAAAAGGGTTTCTCTGTTAGATGGTCCAGACGTCTGGTCTTAGCAGTAGCTCATCTTCAGATGTCACAGTTTATGCACTGTGGTACTGTACTCTGGTACTTGGTTTGGACCTCCTGTTCCCCAAAGCAAATCTCAGTCAAATCTCAGATCCCCTGGTTTCTCCAGTATCTGGCCCAGACTTACGGCTGCCTTAATACCTGAATCCCAATTTTTATATCCTACTAATTGGTTAGTCTGGCTTGATGTTTTTTAGTGACTGCACACATTGACATATACACTCAAACAATATGTACTTACTTCAGTCTTTTTTTTTTTCTTATTGCTGGTATTCCAGGCACAGGAGCCCTTATGACCCATGGTCTCCTCTCCAGTTGCTGGTACCACCATGGCCCAGGCCCTTATAGTCTGACCATACAAAAGACCTACATGGTCTTTTTTTCCCAGTTGCTAGCATTTAAACCTTAATACACAGACATGAACACAGAATAGAGAGGCCCCTCAACAACAAATGAACTGCCAGCCCCCAGTGCACATAACAGGACCTTTTAATACCTTTTTCCTTCTGTTTTCCCAGACATCTCTCCCTGAATCACCTTGATACCTCCCATTTTCACATTTTTCTCTCCCTTTGACAAACTCTTTGTATATTTTAACAATCTTCTTACAACACCTCATAATAAGGTGTATTATCCTCAACGCACTCTAGGAGTCCCCTGGATTGCTTACAGCCTCCTGTGTAGCTTTTCCACCAGACATCTGGGTGTCTGAAGTCCCCCACCAGGATGAGAGCATCTGAGCATGATGTTTCCTGTAGTTGAAGCAATAAGGCCTCATCAACAGGCTCCCCTTGATCAGGCAGCCTGTAGTAGACGCAAACTACCAGGTATACTTTATTGGTGTGATCCTTAACTTGCACCCACAAACTCTCAACCATGGCTGTTTCTCAACCATGTTAATTTAAAGTCGATCCATTCTGTAACATTGAGGGCAATACAGCCACTCCTTCTTCCCTGCCTATCTCTTCAGAAAAGCTTGTAGCCCTGTATTCCAGTGTTCCATTTGTGTGATCCATCCCACCACATTTCAGTAATAGCAATCAGGTTGTATTTGTCTAATTGCACCATGGTTTCCAGCTCCTCCTGCTTGTTTCCCATGCTGCATGCGTTGGTGCAGAGGCACTTCAGCTGGGCTATCAGTCACATCACTTTTCCAGAAAACTCTTCCTGACTGCTTTGGGACAATTCACAAGTATATCCCTGTTTCCTAAGTTCCCAGGTTTGCTTCCTTCACTCAGAGGTACATCCCCTCCCCGCAGTGCATCTAGTTTAAAGCCCTCCTGATAAGCCCAGCCAGCTTGTTGCCCGGAACACTCTTGCCCTACCTGGTCAGGTGCGCCCACAGTCAATCACACAAAATCTGGTTTGTCCATAAATAGTGATGTCTGTGGTTGGCATTGGATCTGTCAGGTTCCTGATACATACTCAGAACTGAAGGGTGGATCTGTCTAAATAATTTTACACACTCTATTCTGTCACCAAGGCCAAGTCACCATCTCTTCTGGGAGAGCAAGAAGAAGATCTTCTTGTGCAACTGCTTGCTGATACTTAGTTCTGTGCCACTCACACTGACATAGAGAGGATTGTATCAAGTCAGCGCAGTTACATAAATAACTGATCCATTTTGTCTGGAAAAGTGAGCCAAAATTGTGCATTTTAGTAAGATGCTGTATTCTTGTGGTTGAAATGCATTAAGGTACTTTTATGTGTTGGATTTATGGAACTCTGAAAGAGAATAGTAGAGCAAGATATTAAAGAAAATATAACTCAGCAATAAACAAGCTACCTGCATGTCTTACACAGCTGTGCTTTGAAAATGTGCCAGAATCCATAACTGAGAGTGAATCTACCCATTTATCTCCTGCACTGCACTGAGACATGGGCAATGTCTCGCCCTTCCCAAATGAAACTGCTGTACCTGAAGGTATATGTAGAAACCAGTGTTGTTTGCCACTGGCATCTACTGATGCCACTTCCTAAGCCATTCTGTGAAAACATTCAGTAACTAGTGGGTTAGAAAAGAAAAAAAGAAAAAAAAAAAAAAGGGACTGCAAGGTTGAATTCAGTCTTTTCATCTCTTTCTTGGACCAGGCACAAATATGAAGCTGGGAAACTTCTGATTTGTGACTTCTGGAAGAGGGAGACACAGTTTGAAAAGTGAGAATTTATAACACAGCAGTTGTTCTTGGAAATTCAGAGAATGTGTAGTGAAACACATGTTGTGTGACTCTCCTCACCAGATTGATCCAATGTACGGATTTTGGCTGGAATAAAGTTAAGTTTTTTATAGTAGCTTGCATTAGGCTATATTTTGGATTTGTGAGGGAAATAGGGTTGATAACACACTGATGTTTTGGTTACTGCTGAGCAGCACTTACCAAGAGTCAAGGTCTTTTCTAGTTCTCACACTGCCCTACCAGCAAATAGGGTGAGGGTGCACAAGAAGTTGGGAAGGGACACATCCAGAACAACGGTCCCCAGCTGACCAAAATGATACTCCATACCACATGATGTCATGCTCAGCAATAAAAGCTGTGGGGAAAGAAGGAGGAGTGGGAAATGTTTGGAGTTATGGCATTTGTCTTTCCAAGTTGCCATTATGCATGATGAAACCCTGCTTTCCAAGAAATGGCTAAAAATCTGTTTTCCAGTGGAAAACAATGAATATATTCCTATTTTGTTTTGTTTGCATCTGCAGCTTTTGCTTTCCCTCAAGTCTTTATCGCAGTACATGAGTTTTCTCACCTCCAGTTCTCCACTATCCCACTGCAGGAGTAACACAAGTCAGCACTTGTGTGGTACTTAGCTGGCATATGCCGGGGTTAACACCCAACACCCAACTTCTTCTGATTGATCTAGTTCTCCACCCATATACCACCTACTCAGTTTAGCCTCTCTCATTTCCAGATATGCTTTCTTACATGCAGAGAAAGATATGGAATAGAATAGATCTCAGAGTCAGTCACCTACAACATCCCTGGCATACCCATCACTGATAGCAGCTGAGCTTGGAGTTGGATCCAACACACTCTGGGAAATGCCTAAAACCTAGCTTTACTCTATCCTTTCTCGAGAGTCCAATGTAATGTTTCATCCTTTCAAAGCCAAGTCATCAGCTCTGCAGATCCTTCTAAGGACCAGCTCTCCCTGCAACAGCTGCATACACAGCTGCATATTTCTGCAGGAAAAAATTGAATTTCTTTAGAAAAAAAATCATAATGACTGATGGAAAGAGCAGGACAAAAGAAAAAGAAAAAAAGAAAAAAAAGGTGACAAGGCTGAAATGTTATCAGAGTTTTGATAGTTGGGTACAAAACCATTTTCTTCCCATTCTTCATGAGGAAAGTTTTCCTTGAAATGTCTGAAGGGTAATTTCATGATTTTAGGGAATCCAACAAGTAGCCACAGTAAACACAGTAAATCAGCCCCCACTCCTTTTCTCCCCATACACCAATTAGACAGGCACCATAGTAGAAATTGAACTAGAGTACAGTTTTTTTCTTCACAAAAAGACTAAAAATGTCTTATTGGCAACTTGGCAGAACAACCTGGGGATCCTGCGGGACTCTGGTGAACATGAGCCAGCAAATGTACCCATGGGAGTAAAAAGGATGGAGCCAGGCTTTTCTGAGTGGTACCTAGTGACATGACAAGAAGAAATGGGCAGAAAATGAAATACAGGAAATTCCACTTAAACATAATGAAGAGCTTTTTCACTTGGAAGGTAACTGAGTATTGGAACAAGCTGCCCAAATAGGCTGTATAGTCTCCATATTGAATACTCAACTAGATATGGCACTTAGGAACTTGGTTTAGCTGACTCCACTTTGAACAGGGGTTTGAGATCAGACAGTCTTCTAACATGTCTTCCAGCCTTGTTCATTCTGTGATTCTATGTTTTCTGGCATCACCCCCCATCTTTCAAATCTTAGCACATCTGTACAGCAAAATAGGCAATGACACCAAGCAAAATTAACCTCTGATGAGTATGTGTATCACAGACTTATTTTGCTACGGCATAAATATATTAGAAATAAAAGTAATTTGGTAGATGATCAGTCCAGAATAGTCCTAATATGTAAGACAAAATTAAACTGACACTTAACGTGTTTGGGTACATCTGGTCTCTGACATTAAGAAAATGTCCTACCTTAAATCTCCAGAATTTTATTGAAAAGAAATCTAGAATAAATTTATTTAAGAGTAAAGAGCTCTGAAATTGATCCATATTCAATGTCACCAAGTATGGGCAATGTTCCAGTGAGGGAGGCATACCATTTCCTTTATCTACCACAGGAGTGATGTTGACAATGTTACTTTTAATTTACAGCAATTGCTCTGTGGTTTGATTTTCCACCAGTAAAAGAACAGAGAGGAAGACAAAATGCAGCATTCAAAAGACATCAAAGAAGGTGTGTCACCTGGTACTGAAATGAAATCAGAAATGTTTTTGTATGACTATTCATTACTGTGTGGACTAGGTATCACAGTAATTGAAGGGGACTGAACTACACAACACAAACTGACTTCCTGAAGAGCCTGCAGGTGTATAATATTCCACTTCCTCACAACCTCAGAGAACAGATTTGATCATGATGCATGCTGTGGGACAATCACTATATGACATGCTAGTTTTTCTTGCACTCAAATATGGGTGTTGGGCTCAGGCTAATCTGATTTTGAACATCTAATGGTCTGCTCTTGGTCACCAGGTGGTGTTTTACCTGCCACAGTTCAGAAGGTTGTATCTAAGTTACTCATTGTGTCTCCTTTGTAGCCAGTAGACAGAAAACCCAGGAACTGGGCTTGATGTTCCTTTTGGGTCCCTTACAACTGTGTTTCTCCAGCACTTCTGCCTGGATCCCTCAAGTGCCAGCATGGCTGGAATGTATGCCCAGCAACCCTGCCAGGATGCCAGGCCTGTCTTGCAGTGCACAGACACAGAGGAGGGACAGTGTGAATAAACAGAGAGTGAGTTAAGAGAAGATTTCATGAGAAAAGATGAGAAGAAAGGACAGACTGTGGTGTTCAGCTGCAGGGCTCAGTCAGACAAGCATAGTGACTGGCCTCACTTTACACATGATTTTTCTACCCTTTTCTACCTATCCCTCTTTGTTCCTCCTGCTGCTCCTTCCCCCTGCACACCTCCATGGGTTTTCAGCGCTCTGCAGTTTCTGCATCCTCCTAGTCCAGCCTCTTTCTGGTTCACAGGTCCAAAATTCAGGTTGATCTTCCTGGAAATTATGCCTGTAGCTTGCTAGCTCATCAACCACTGTGACTGGGAGTTTTGTTTCTTGTTATTGTCTTCATTTTTGCTTTGATAGGTCTGTGTCTCAGCATTTTGCTTACAGTTCCCCCTTCTTTATTTCTGATCGTCCTGATCCACAGATCTTCATTCAGACAACCCTGATTGAATCAACATTCTCATACTGCATTTCTTTCTTTATCAAGTAGTACAACTGACCAGGTTTTCTGGTCACTGTCTCCCACCTTAGAATCATAGAATAAGCTGTATGCTAGGACATCCAAGGGAAGTGGAGCTCTCTGGTTAAGATACCTGTGTAAAGAAGACAGTACCCACGAGAGAGACAGCAAATAATCTTTCCATAATTCATAATCCCTGATATACATGCCGTCAGTCTGGTATTCTGTCCTATTGACAAGATAAGGTTTTCCTTATAATATTTTGGAAGGACTTATTCCTTCTCTTACCTGAGGGGAGATTCTATTTCTTATCAGAGCAATTGGCAGAACATCTATCCATTTAAGAAGAGTTTCTTGACATAACATTGAAAGCTGCCTTTTGAGGGTTTGATTCATCCTTTTGACCTTTCCATTAGACTGGGGCATCCAAGGGGTATGTATGTCCCATTTGAATTGAATAAACTTTGATAGCTTTTGGACTATTTCTGAAATGAAATGAGGACCATTATCTGAGGATCACCCTTCAGGGATTCCAAATCTATGAATTATTTCTTTCAAAAGAGCTTTTACAACTTCTCCAGCCCAATTGGTGTGGCAAGGGAAAGCTTCCAGTCACCCCGAAAATGTATCTACTAAAACAGGTAGGTATTTATAATGCCTACATATCAGCAGCGCAGAGAAATCTATTTGCCCGTGTTCCCCAGGGATTATCCCTCATTTCACTTCATGTGCAGGTGGTCTTCTTTGTATTTTGGGATTACTTACACAGCAAGTTTGACATATTAATTTCTCTGCCTTTTATCAGGGCCTCAACCACATGTTCCTGTAAGGCACCTTTTTGACTACCAAATCGGCTTTTCTGTTTCCTTGAGTCACTTCTCCTTGTCCTTTTTAGTGGCTATGTATTGATTTACTGCTAATTCCTTTTGTTCTAAAAGCACATGCAACAATGTCAATATTTCTTGTCCATATTTTATACGGTTTCCATGTGAAGTCAGTAATTCTTGTTCTTTCCACATGGCTACATGGGCATGTATGACTCCAAAAACATACTTAGACTTGGTATATATGTTAACTTTCAGATCTTTCTCTATTTCAAGAGCTATAATCAACACAATAATCTTGTCCTTTTGTGCTGAGGCATTCCAAGGTAATGGTTTAGTTCCTATTTCTTCCTGGACGGTTACCACCTCATATCCAGCTTTCCTCTTCCTCTCATGCATGAAACTGCTGCCATTTGTATATAGCTGTAAATCTTCATCTTTTAATGATTCATCCTTTAAGTCTGGTCTGCTGGCATAGACTTGTTCAACAGTAGCCAAGCAGTCATTCTGTATTGGTTCTTGCTTAGTTATTGGCAACAGGTTCAATGTAGATACCATACCCAGTGTCTCTTCCTCCTGATATATCAGAATAGCTTGATATTTGGCCAATTGACTCAGAGAAACCCAGTAATGTCATTTATCATTTATAATTGTCAGAAGTTCATGAGGGACCATTGCAGTTATAGGTTGTCTCAAAGGAAGATTCCAGGCCTTCTGGATTAATAAAGCAGCTGCTTCTACAGACCATAAGCATGCAGGCCACTCTTTACTTATTTCATCAAGTTGCTTTGAGAATTAAGCCACTGGTCTTTTCCAGATCCTGAGCATTTGGGTTATCACTTTTAAGGCCTAATGTTATCTTTCATATTGTGAGAAACAAAGTTGTGTTTTTGCAATAGAAGTTGTTTTTGCAGTGGAAAATGCCACTAGCCTTGCATATTTAAAAGTGATTGTGCAGGCATGACAGTAGCATAGCAGTGGGAATTATATTAAGAAGGGGAAGGTCCCACTGTCCCAAAATAAGGAGGATAGCTAAGAAAAACAGGATGAACAGTGCAAAATCAGTAAAACCAAAAATCACGAGCCCTCTAGTTAGGAGATAAGAAGGAAAAAAAGGAAAAGGAGAAATTAATGGTTGGTCAAATAAAATAGTACATATATGGTATTGAAAGGCATCCACTAGCTTGTGAACCTATAGTACTCAACTAATGAGGAAGCAGGAGAGAAATCAGGTGTTGGGTAATAGGGAATACAAGCTCATGGTATACTTTTACTCTGCGCTCCTGCTTGCTGGATGCCCGCCATTGCAATTGCGAATAAAATAGCTTCACAGAAGATCCTGTCTGAGAAAATTATTGAGATTTTTCTCACAATATACATACAATTGAAAGGGCTTAGTCATGTCAGGGAAGCCTAAGAACAGAGCTTCCATTAGTTTTCTTTTTATCTCATCAAAATTTTTCTGGTACTCTGGAGTCCATTCCAGTAGTTGTTCTGGCCCTTTGATAATATCGTATAATGGCTTAGGAATAAGTCCAAAATTTGGAATCCAAATGCAGCAGAACCCAGCCATTCACAAGAAACCTCTTAACTGTCTCTTGTTTTTTGGTACTGAAATTCTGCAAATCATTTCTTTTCTTTCTGTCACAAGTTTTCTTTGTCCTTTTAAACTGTATTAATTGCAGTATGGTATTACATTCAAGTATCCATTTTTTGTTCAAGCCTCACCATCCTCCATTTTATATTGTGGTCACAACTGATTACAATACCTTTTTACTTTTTACAATACCTCTTTACTTTGGTCATTGGGTCCCCAGAAAATTTAATCCAATTCCTTAAAATACACCCCAAAATGGAACAAGGGGCAACAGTCAAGGATTGGCTAGATCCCATATTTCTCAAAAAGTGTTTTCTTGTGCACTCAGCTCTGACCCTCTGTCAGTAAATATTGCTGGTCCTCTAGCAACCATCAAAAATCTACGTGTATTTATTATAGACTTCCATTGTGTATCTTAAGATGCAACTTCCCGTGTCACAAACTGATGCAGGAAGGAAGGTCAACATGTACAGAAGGGGAGGTCAACATAACCGTTGAATGGACGGAGTTTACTCAGATAAGCCTGTTATAGTGGGAACCCAAATGGATTTATCAGCCTTGAACACTGACAACAAGAAGTAGATAAGGAAGTAGAAAGAGTTACTCATGTAAACTTTAGGTGAAGCTTATCCCATTAACATAGAAAAGTACCCACCCTTAGGCTAGGGAAGTCCCCTACCACTAGAAATCCCTTACCCTTAGAGTGTGTGTAGTAAAAAAGTAATGTACTGTATCTTTAAATGAAAGCAAGAAGTTAAAAGACCAATCATGTAAGTGCATGCTGTCATTGAACCTGAGGAAGTGATGATCTTGCATTTTGTAATATATAAAAGAACTAACTGTTCTGAGTAAGGGTGGCATGTGAGCTTCGTGGAGTTACCACCTGGCATTCATCTCTGTGCAGACATGAAATAAACAAATGTCTTGATTCTGAGTGCTAATCAGCTCCTTGCACACTGGGTAAAGAACACCATTTTGGGACAAGACTGACCATGCCAAAAATGTGACAGGATAATCAGGGTCTTTCTGATATTGAGTGATAACATGGCAACAGACCACGGACTAAGTTTGATATATTATAAGTACCCATACTGATTAATTAAGCCCGAGCAGAATGCAATCAGTCTAAGCATAAGGTTAAGAAAACTGAAATGGAGAAGCTACTTACCGTGTTGTCAAGGCACTAATGTTACCTATGGATGAGCAACAATAAGGAAAGTTGTCACAGAATCACAGAATCACAGAATCACAGAATCATAGAATCATAGAATGGCTTGGATTGGAAGGGACCTTAAAGATCATCTAGTTCCAACCCCCCCTGCCATAGGCAGGGATGCCACACACTAGATCAGGTTTGCCAGGGCCCCATCCAGCCTGGTCTTGAACACCTCCAGGGATGGGCCATCCACAACTTCTCTGGGCAACCTGTTCCAGTGCCTCACCACCCTCTGAGTAAAGAACTTCTTCCTAACATTCAATCTAAATCTCCCTTCTTTCAGTTTAACCCCCCCCCCCCCCCGCCTTGTCCTATCATTATGTACACGAGTAAAGGGTCCTTCTCCATCCTTTTTATAAGAACCCTTTAAGTATTGAAATGCCCCAATGAGGTCTCCCCAGAGCCTTTTCTTCTCCAGGCTGAACATCCCCAGCTCTTTCAGCCTTTCTTCATAGGAGAGGTGCTCCAGCCCTCAGATCATATTTGTGGCCCTCCTCTGGACCCATTCTAACAGGTCCACAACTTTCTTGTACTGGGGGCCCCAGACCTGGATGCAGTACTCCAAGTGGGGCCTCAGAAGGGCAGAGCCAAGGGGGACAATCACCTCCCTTGACCTGCTAGCCACGCTTCTCTTGATGCAGCCCAGGATATGGTTGGCCTTCTGGGCTGCAAGCACACACTGCTGGCCTCATGTCAAGCTTCCGACCTACCAGAACCCCCAAATCCCTCTCCTCAAGGCTGTTTTCAATAGGTTCTTCTCCCAGTCTGTACACATGCCTGGGATTGCCCTGACCCAGGTGCAGCACCCTGCACTTGGACTTGTTGAACCTCATTCGGTTCATGTAGGCCCACTTCTCAAGCTTATCCAGGTCCCTTTGGATGGCATCCCTTCCTTCTATTGTATCAACTGCACCACTCAGCTTGGTGTCATCTGCAAACTTGCTGAAGGTGCACTCAATCCCATCATCTATGTCATTGATGAAGATACTGAAAAGCACCAGCCTCTACCTGGACATAGAGCCAATGACCACCACTCTCTGGGTGCATCCATCAAGCCAATTCCTTATTCACAGAAAGGTCCACCCATCAAATCCATATCTCGCCAATTTAGAAATCAGGATGTCATGTGGGACCGTGTTAAAAGCCTTACAGAAGTCCAGGTAGATGACCGGTCGGTCTTCCTTTGTCAACTGATGCAGTCACTCCATCATAGAAGGCCACCAGATTGGTCAAGCATGATTTGCCCCTGGTGAAGCCATGCATTTGATTGTCAACATCTCATATTCTCTTTCACAAACACCTTCACCAGGCAACACTCCTTGACCAGCCAACAAGACCAGCCAACTACTCTTACAGGGTTGTGACCTTCAGTTGTGACCAACAAGCTGATGCAAGAGTGTCAGATGTGTTTCTAGAAGGTTGCTGGTCTGTGGATAGACTATTATCTGGTGAATAGTTTGTCCGTATACCCAAGGAGGGCATTGTCTAGTCCGTTCAGGAGCAACTGAGTGAGTCAACACAGTTGTTGTGTATCCCCTGTAAATAGTCTATCAATATCTTTAAAGACCAACAACAGATAAATCACAGATTTTTTTTATGTGAATTGGTTATGTAAGTATGTTATATAAGTGTTCTATTCTTTTATTCTCCCATGCCATAACAGAGGAAGGGAGCATCTCGCCACGCATATGCATAACAAATGTATTCACGTGAATTTTATTTTTCCCTGGACATTATGTTTCACACAAATCTTTAGATGCTGTTCATGCTAAGAGTGCAGAATTTGACCATTATGCAGCATTTGATCAATCCAACTTGCACCACCCACAGCAATATACTTATTTAATAATGCCTCTATGGTACAATATATCTCTACCTAATAAAGAACAGTTACCAAAAACATGATTTACTGAGGTACTAAATCACCCTTAACCCTGGGCCATCCAGAAAGATAACAGCTCTAAAAGCCCAGAGTCAGCACTTTCCTCTTCTTCCTGGGAAAAAAAATAAAAATAAAAACTAAAATAAAAAGAAATTCCTAAGTGAAAAAACAAAGAAACAAACAGAAGCAGAACACTTCTGCAACTCTGAAGAGTTTTACTAATTTCTGTAGAATCATACACAACTTTTGTTTTTTTTCATTAGGCAAAAATCTAAGTCCTAGGTAGGTTTAAATCCCCACTTTTGACCCATGGTCAGATTCTTATTTGCAAATCTATGTGATTTCTTTATGTGGTATATCGGTATACCTGTCTCATCTGAAATACTGTGAAGTAAAAAGGAAGGAAGAGGCGCTTTTTGTAACTAAGTATATCACTGTGTTGAGAACTTGGAGTAGCACAATGGCACAAACACTCTAAGGCCTCATACAAAAACCTGAGACTGCAAAAAGAAAAATACATTTCAAGGAAGAAAGAAAGAAAGAAGGGAATGTGTTGAAGGAGCAAACTGCAGAATTCCTGTGACTGTTTATTCTGCAAGTATATTGCTTATTGAGTTAACAAAAGAGAAGAGGAAAGAGTTTTAAAAGCTTTGGCCTGCATCAAGTTGTTTGAAATCTCTCTACTACAAAATATTGTTCCCCCCCAGTTTTGGAAAGAAAAGTTTCTTTGGAGAGCTTTCATAGCATTTCATTCACAGATCCATTGGACTAACCACTGTCATTTTGTTCCTTGATTTTATACACCTTTAATATGTAGTGAGGAAATTGTTTCTTTTTTTCTGACTACGCAGAAACACTGTGGAAACAGACAAGCTTGTATTTGGAAGTGGGATCACTTTCTCAGTTGAACCAAGTAAGTTCCATTTGTATTACAACTAATATATTTTGTAAGTTTGAGGTGGGGTGGACAAAGTGGAGTAAATCTGAAGTGGGGTGGGTTGTGTGATGTTACAGTTAAATGAGAATTTTCTGTTGCTAGGGATCTCTTGAACATGCATACACCAACCAGGTGTTCAAGTCCTCAATTTAGTTAACAAAACCTTTCTGGACCAAAAAAGTTGTTCTCCTAGTTGTGTGCATCAGCATTACTCCACATATCCTCAACACCACCTCTCCCCGACCCTCTTCCCCCCAGTAGCTGCACTACTAAATTTAGCACTGTATTGATTATACCTACTGGAGATGGTATTTTGGCCCAGCTTTAGCATGAGGTAAAGTTAGTTCTTTTCTTTCATTTGTGTAACACTAAGGCGCATGGAAAGGAAAATGGAGACATAAAGGGTTTCAGCAGAAATATCCTGTGGAAAAGCAGGGCATATGTGATTTAGCAACAACTGTTTGAAATGTGAGAAAGCACTTCATATTTAGAAATGTCACTCTCATAAAGGCGATCTTTATAAGGATGGTCTATCTACCCCAGCTTTTCTGTGGGAATGTGAAGCAATAAAGTCTTCCCTGAGCCTCAACCCAAACTCTCTCAGCCTGTCTTCATAGGAGAGGTGTTCCAGCCCTCTGATCATCCTTGCAGCCACCTCTGGACTCACTCCAACAGGTTAATATCCTTATTATGTTGGGGACCCCAGAGCTGAACACACTACTCTTGGGGGGGAGTCTCATGAGAGATTGCCACGGCCAGGCACGGGCTGTGATGCTGAAGGAGCTATAACTTAGGTGTGGACAAAATGCTTATAACCTCACCTTAAACCAGCTCCTATGCAAGGAGATGAGAGAGAGTCAGCTCCAAGTCCCAGCAGCTGAACTTCCAGGACAGGCAATGCACATGAACATATCAGGAAATCCTGGATAAGCATTTAACTGGGGATGAACATTTCAGAGATCTCTTCTTTTTCTCCTAGTTTTTCACAGTAATGACAGGGGTAGGTTTCAGTGAAAGCACAAATGCTTAGTACAAAGATGCCTTAAGGATCTATGGGAGACTTGTTTCTTTCAGAAGGAATAGGCAGAAAGAAGACAGAGTAAATGGGATACGTGGAATGGCACTGAAAGCCTCTGTTAGTTGCCCTAGTTTTATTTCTTAGGATGGCTCAGCATTACATAGTGAAATGGTCTCGTAACTTGGAAATCACTCCAGAGCTCATGTAACGCTATTCACTTGTTAAGTCTAGAGACTTTTCTATGCCTGGGTCAGGTTCCTCAAAGAAATATTATGGAAATATTGAAATAACAGAATCTGGAAAGAAAATCTCCTTGGACCTGAACATTTGTAAATTAAAATTTAACTTCATCTTCTGTTTTAGCAACATTATTTTGTATCTGCAGGTAATCCCACCCAATCCCACTTATTGGAACAGTACTGTAGAGTGGAGTATCAGAGTCCTATCACTTATATTCTATGGTTAAGCCTTTTAACCTCATCAAGTAAAGGATTTTTGCACAATTAAAAAAGGATCTTTTATCATGTATCATGTTAGAAACATATAAGTCTGCCCTTGAAATAAATGTTCTTTTTATGATGTAAATTATTATGAATTATTAATGAATATGATCATTTGTGTTGTATTCTTAAGAACTCCCTCTTTTCAAGGTGCCTAACTTAAATGAATTCACATATAGGTATGAGTTTTGGTAAAAAAAAAAAGTTTAAGACTCCAAGGGATTAAAACCTTCCATTAAAATCCCACTGTGCTCCCTTTCTGTATTTTATCTGCTCTTTGGGAAACAGAAGGAAGAAGACACTCAGGTGTCAGGGGACAAACATGAGTGGGCTATGTTTGAATCGCAGGTGATTTAGCTGTCAAGAAAGTATGCAGAAATAAAGTTATTCTAAAGTTATGCTTCTTTTTCAGACAGACAAGAATATTCTACACCAGAAGTCATTGCACTTAAATCAAGTGAACCCAAACAATATAGCAGCAAATTTAACATAGCTTGTTTGGCAAGGACATTCTACCCTAAGAACATCAGTCTTGATGGGCCTGAGGGTCACATTGTATATGATCTGAAGGCACCTCTTGTCACATCAGAGGGGATGTACAGTACCTGGAAGGTAATTGGAGTAACACCAGATGCAGAGGGGACCTGCAGGGCTGTGCACAAGAGGAATGAGACTGCAACCAGCACAATCCTGCCAGGTACAGTGTTTTTTACAAGCACAGACTGATTCTGGGAGATGCCTCTTCCAAGATACTTTCTTATTCTTTGAGCATCTAGCAGGAGCAAGAAAGTACAGTCAGAAAGATATTTAGGTGTTTAGATATGTGGAAGTGAGATATTCCAAAGTACAAAGTACATGTAGATGATCTTAATTCAACTACTTAAGCACTGGACTTTTCTTCTTTTAAAAAAAAAAAGGGGGGGGGGAAACAACCAAACAACAACAACAAACCAAAACCAAAACTCTTTACGTTTGTGAGTCTACCTTTATCTAACGCAAAATTGTTCAAGGCACATGAGTGTACATGTCTGATAGCAGAAAGTTTGAAATAACTTATGAAAACAAAAAGAAAAGGAAAATACATTTTTAACCCAAAACTTCTGGTTATTTTTTGATTATTTTTTTCTTATGGTAAAATGCATTTCAAAACGGATAGAAAAATCCTCAACAATCTTGGTGGATTTTTCTGCAATCACACATAGAAAGATAGTTTTTCTCTTCAAATTAATACCAGAATTAATGTCTGCCTGCCATCTGATACTCCAATAATGCTTATCTACTGCTGGGAAAAGGGGTATAGATGTGCTTTCTATAATTCTCGTTTTATGTAGTTTAGATACGGTTTATAGTGTGTCTCAATCATTCAACAGAAGAGAAAGCTGAAGAACTGGCGACAGTGAATGCTTGCAACATTACGGATGCCTCTACAAAAGGTTAGTTGCTTAAAGCAATAGTATAGTTTATGTACTTTACTGGTGATTCAGTAAAAATACATGAAAATGTATTATCTTTGGTACAGAAATGTCTGAATTGTAGATACTTATTAAACAATAAGTTTCACTGATTGTGGATTCTGTATGAAGACATGAAAAATTACTTTCTCTAGTGTAAAAATGTCAGAATTGGAAATATTTATTGAGGAATAAGCTGCTTTTTTGGGTTAACAGGTTAAATAGCTGAGAAATTTCCCTGGGATAAACCAGCAATGGGAAGTAAATTTTCACTGGGCAGGCATTTCTTCCTCTCATCCTTGAACTTGATGAATTTCTCTGCCATCTTTCCCTCTGTTCCTCCTTCCCTCACCATCTATGATGTGTGGATTTTCCCTTTTTTTTTTTTTGACAGCATCAAGGCCAAAATCTCTTCTATCTTTTTCTTCTTTTGAAAACAGATGTCAAAATGGAAAAAATGAATATGCTCTTCATGGCTGTTTTGTGTTTGAGAGTCCTGCTGGCAAAAAGCATTGCCTTCAGTACTCTCATGACTATCAAGCTATTCATCTTTGAGGTAGGAAATAAATTGTTCAGTCCCTGGGAACATAGGAGGGAAGTGTAGGGAGTGCAGACGATTTGGGTTTGCAACCTCCTGTAACCCCACAAGGAGTGATATTATCTCAGCTCTTCTGGTTTCCACAGAATGAATCAATGTTTCCAGTGACTAACTCATTGGTTGTTCATCCGCAATTTGCTTTTACACCAGGCTAGACCAGAGCACCTCAGGTTACATCAAAAATCTTCTGCTGGCAGCTTCAAGTGGAGAAAGTCTGGAGAAAAGTCCAGACAAGTGAGGACTACAAAGGGAGAATCCCCAAATCCAACAAATTTGAAAAAGGGGAAGGAAAAAAGTAGGTGGGAGAATTCTGAAGATCAAGTACAGAAAATGACCAAAAAGATTATCCAGTTTATTCTGAATTCACAGAAATTAGGCACAACTTCATTAAACAAACTTTGCTCTTTCAGGTACAGGGTAAGCGAGCCAGCGATGGGCTGAAGAGTGGGAGAAAACATGTAACAGTGTAATTTAAACACTGTGGCTCAGCTTTGCTGCCAATAAACATCTAAGGAACCAAAGAAGCAATACCCTTTCCCAGTTCCTGTAGATCTTTGAGTCCCATCACTTCATCAAGGTGCTCTTCAGTTAACACCATCTGAAAGCTTTCTTAAACAGTTAATATTGTTGAACTCTTGTCTTGCTAAGTTTCATTAATTGTTACAACAATTTTTTGTTATATTTGATTCATATCAGAAATTGTCTTCAACCTACTGCTAAGCAGGAATACTTAGATGTCCTACTCCTCTGTCCACTGCATTGAAGTACCCAAGGTGCTTAGATAGTTTTGAAAGCTTAAAACTGAGCTTTATACTTACTATGCTTTAAAGGACCATCTCTATTCGTATTACATTACTGTCTACAAAAGTAATGCCATATTGCTTAGGGATCCCAGGCAGAGAGGAAGCGTTATATGGTTTTAATTTTTAGATGCTTTTATTAGTGCTAATTTTCTAGTGTAGGTGAACATATTTCCACTGGACCTAAAGGAACTCATGTTAGACAGATATATAGTAGGATTTTCCTTTGCTCCTCCGGAAACTTTCTTCTCTTTGTCAGGTATATGGAGCCAATATTTTAGGTTTCTTAATAAAGATCAAAATAAAATTTTATTATGCTGAAGTGTTGTATGGTTTTCACAGTGTCCTTACTTCTGAAAATTTGGTGGAAATTGATAAAATTCAACTGTCCTATCCAGTGACCACTGAGAACTAGGAAATCACCTACCACAAGATATATTTCCCTTAGATTAAAATTGTTTTTCTTGGGTTTTCCACAGGGTAAGAGAAATATTGCCTGGCACATTTAAAAGACTTCAGGAAGGCTAAGAAATTTGGCTTTGCTTTTAAATGAATTTTAATTATTCATGCCCTTTTAAATTAGTCAGGCTCAAAATTTTTGATTGTAACAAAAAGAAAAATAGTCAATATGAGAATAAGGAATGAAGGTACAGATCTCAGAAGGTGAGAAAACAGGATACTGACTTTCCACTTACCAGTACTGGGAAGGGGCCAACAGGAAATACTGTGGGTTGGTTTGACAGATAACCTAGAAGTTTGGTTAGCAGTCAAAAAAAACAAAAACAACAAAAAAAAAACCACTACACACACATGTCCCAGTTAACTTTTTTTCTCATAAGCTTCAAGCTGCTGCCTGCTTGAAGCAGGATCCTGTGGTTAAAATGAATGACTAAATCACACTATGGAAGAAAAATTGCCCCTTGTTTTGAAAAGCACATTAACCACTTCCTGAGGGGAAAGGGTACGCAACTGAGGTACTGCTGGCTCCAAAGCAGCAATGCAAAATCTGTTCAATCAATCGTGTTAGGTTCAGTCATTCACATATGCAGTCCTGTCCAGAAGATGTGACCTTTCTATGATGTCTCTAAGTCCTGCATATCTGTGGTTGGGTCCCGGAAGCACACACACAAGTGTGGAGAACAATATCAGTTATGTTTTTGTTTCCTAGGCATCCCAAGTAACAGAAGCACAAGTGAAGCCACATAGACTATAAACGTCCCTTGAAGCAGTCCCCCTTTTTTCCTAGTCAAGCAAGACACACTACACTTGTGCAGTATTCAGTGACTCAGCCACCCAACCAGATCAGGCTAGATTGTTTTCACAGCACCCAGTTTCTATTGTATTGCCTCCTTTCCTCTCTGGCTCCTGAGCAAGAGCTAATTTCCCTGTAGGTAGTGCCAAGCATTTGCACCCCCTTCCCTCCCCAAGCATGATGCTGTCCTCAGCAGCTCTTTAACATTCTCCAGCTAGTGAAGTAGCTCCAGGACCAGACTGGGCCATGTGGCACAGACCCTGCTAAAACAGAGAGCTACACTTCAGCATCCCTGAGCTGAAGAGCAGAGCTGAGCTGTAGAGCCTCCAGCAACTCTGTTCTGATAGCAGTAGGATCTTTGCATGGTGCAGATGTTATGTACCTCATCCCATAGACAGCTTCACCTCATGACTCTTTCTTACAAGGGTGAGCAGTGATCCTTCTTACTTCTGTGGGACAGCTGCACACTGACAGGGTTTAGGACTGACAGATGAAGCATCTGCCCAGAGATGTTGTCTTTAAGAGTGGCAGACAGGACTGCCAAAGGGACAATTCCTTACAAGCTTCCCTATGTTGGCATGGATTTGGCAAAAAAAGAAAATTCTTCTCTGGCAACGTAATGATGGACATGAGGATGCAACACAACAGATATACCCCTCCTCCTCCTGCCCGTCAGGAAAACAGATTGTAGGTAAAATGTTATGTGAGATGAGGAAATACTATCAGTGAGCAGGAAATTTCTGTTGAACCTATGAAGTGTAAGACTTTGTCTGTTTGTCCCAGCCTGCAAAGGTGCCTACACAGGGGATTCAGCTCAACCTTTGCACTGGCTTCTTTGCAAGAGCTTCAGAAATTGGTGCATACCATAGATACCAAACGTTAGAGCTCAGTGACAAATACCAATTTGCTTGCTTTCCTCTGTTTTTTCCCCAGCCTACACAAGCCAGAAATTCTGTAAGAAAAAGGAGGAACTGCAGGACAGTTTTGGGGATGGTCCTGGGAAAAGGGGTATGTCCTGTCCCTGTGAGGTGATCACTGTATTGGTTATACCCTGCTGAGCAGCTAAACTCCACCACAACTGCTCTCTCACTCCCCCTCCTTAGAAGCAGAGAGGGAGAAGAAAGTAGAAAGTATGCTGGAAAGAAAAAAAGGCTCAGAGGTTGAGATAAGGATAATTTAGGAAGAGAGAAAAAAACAAGCAAAGGCCATGTGGAAGCAGAGAGAGAGAGAGGAAAAAAGTTATTCCCTACTTCCCATCAAAAAGCGATGTTTGGCTATATCCTGGGGAGCGGGGCCTAAATATGCGTAGTGGTTGGTTGGGAGGACAGATTTCTTCATAATGAGAGCCACTCCCCTCCTTCTCCCTTCCCACCTTTTATTGCTGAGTGTGACACCATACAGTATGGAATATCCCTTTGATCAGTTTAGGTCAGCTGCCCTGGTGATGTCCCCTCCCCACTTCTTGCCCACTGCCTACCTACTGGCTCTGGGGGGCTTTGGAGACAGTTTTGATGCTGTGCCAGCACTGCTCAGCAATAGACAAAACACTGGTGTGATACCAGTGTTCTAGCTACAAGTGCAGAGCATAGCACTGTATGGGCCGCTGAAGGGAAAGATAACTCCATCCCAGCCAGACCCCGTACAATCACAGAATCAAAGAATATCCCAATTTGGAAGTGACCTACAAGGATCATAGAATCACAGAATCATAGAATCGGAGAATCATAGAATGGCTTTGAGACCACCTGGTGAAATTAAACAAATACAAGTCTATGGGTCCTGATAACATACACCCCAGGGTCCTGAGGGAACTGGCTGATGTGGTTGCCAAGTCTCTCTCCATCATATTTGAAAAGTCACAGCAGTCTGGTGAAGTCCCCAGTGACTGGAAAAAAGGAAACACGACTCCCATTTTAAAAAAGGGTAGAAAAGGAGGACCTGGGGAACTACAGACCAGTGAGCCTCACCTCTGTGCCTGGAAAGATCATGGAAAAGATCCTCCTGGAAGCAATGTCAAGACACATGCAAGACAAAGAGGTGATCTGAGACAGCCAGAATGGCTTCACCAAGGGTAAATCTTGTCTGACCAATCTGGTGGCTTTCTACGATGGAGTGACTGCATCAGTTGACAAAGGAAGACTGACCGATGTCATCTACCTGTACTTCTGCAAGGCCTTTGACACGGTCCCACATGACATCATGGGCTCCAAATTGGAGAGATATGGATTTGATGGGTGAACTATTCAGTGGATAAGGAGTTGACGTGAAGGTCGCACCCAGAGAGTGGTGGTCAATGGCTCAATGTCCAGGTGGAGGCTGGTGATGAGGGGTATCCCTCAGGGGTCTCTCTTGGGACCAGTACTGTTTAATAACTTTATCAACAACATAGACAGCGGGATTGAGTGCACCCTCAGCAAGTTTGCAACAGAAGGAAGGGATGCCATCTAAAGGGACCTGGACAAGCTTGAGAAGTGGCCCCACATGAACCTAATGAGGTTCAACAAGTCCAAGTGCAAAGTGCTTCATCTGGGCCAGGGAAATACTGGACATGAGGACAGACTGGGAGAAGAACTCAGTGAGAGCAGTGCAGCAGGGAAGGACTTGGGGGTTCTAGTGGATGAAAAGCTTAACAGGAGACAGCACCTGGCCGCTGCGATGGGTGCTCACTATGGTGAATTCTAAGTTATAAAAGGTAGAGTTCCCAGAGGAGAGGAGAGGAAGAGAAAGGCAGGTGTTAAAGGGAGGAGAGGATCCTCCCTGCGCTCCTCCCTGCCCCGCCGGAACTGCCCCACACAAACTGCCTGCCAGGAGCATTCACAGCTATATTCTTCTACTTCAAGAAGCTATCTTAGAATGAGAAGGATCTCTTTGGAGTTTTCCATAACCTTACATTGTTCACCAAATCTGGGATGAGTAAAATGAACTAAGTGACTGGGGATAAACACTGGTCAAAAGATCTTGCAGAAGTCTCATACAACAAGCTGTACATGACCCAGAAGTACTCCCTGACAGTAAAGACCAAAAGTACCTGGACTGTGTTAAAAGTAGCATAGCCAGTAGATTGAGGGAAGAGATTATCCCTCTCTATTTTTTCAGCACTTGTTAGGTCTCATATAGAAATGGCCTCCAGTTTTGAGCCTCACAGTAAAGGCAAGTTAATTATCCACAAAGTGGAGAAAATTCAGTGGAAGGCCACAGGATGTCCAAGTGGCTAGGGTACTTGCCCTGTGAGTGGAGGCTGAGGGAACTGAGTTTTATCAGTCTGTAGAAGAGAAGGTTTGGACAGGACCTCATTGCAGCCTTCCAATGAATCTCTTTTGTACTGTTAACTCTACTTGGAGGTGAAGAACTCAAGAGAAAAGTCTCTTTAAAGTTTCCCTCATCAGTAAGCTTGCCATTTCCAAAAAAATAAAAAAATGTTTGAAGAAATAAGAAAGTATGTTTTGATGCTTTACTCTTTCTAGATACCTTCTGACTGAAGAAAAAAAAAAAACATAAATAGGAAATAAGTTAGCAAAAAGTCTTTTTTGTTCCTTTTTTATTTATTTATTTTTCTTTTTAGTTTTCCCCTTTAACATTTTGAAGGCAATCAGAAATTATGAAGATGAGCCTTGAAAGCCCATAAGTGGTGAACAAGCAGCAAAACATATGTTTTGCCTAGAGAGCTTTCCCAAAGTGTCACTCAGAAGATGCAGTAGAAAGACACAACCTGGATGAAATGTGTTGTGAAAATGTCCCAGAGCAAAATCTTCAATTATTTTTATGTACTTCAAAATTATTTTCTTTTTCACAATAGAATTTCATTTTACAGTTATTTGAGCTGCTACATTTGAGCTTTTTTCAGAAAGCATGGTTTGGTTAGCTGAAACGTCTATAATGTTTCTGGTGAATTCTGGATGCACTTTTTACAAAGGGAGTTTTCCTCCTACTGACAGGCTGTAGATGTGTCATCAGCCTTGCAGTAGTAGCTAGGGTGCTCTACGGAGTGTCTCCACCCATGGCATTACTCCCTAGAGATGCTTAGTAAAGACTGAAATCAATGCTTGGTACAGTTCCACCTTTGTCTGTGTCTGCCTGTCTTCATAAAAGTCAAGACTGACCAAAAGGTAGTTGAATCTAGAAGGGTTTCTATCTAACGTGATGTTGTAGTCAATGTAGGAGATTGGTAATAAAACTCTAACTACAGAGTAAAGGACGACTAAATTCATCAGGTAATCGATTTTCCAGTACTGTCATTAAGTGTGCCTCAACCTGAAACATGTTAGTTACTGACGAATCCAATCTGAGAGAAGGACCTGAACACAAACTGAAACCTCATCAGTACCTAATGTGTTCGTAGTTTGGAAAAGGTCTGAGTAGAAACCGGGCACATATTCAATATTACGTGTAGTGGTTCATACGTAAGTGAGTAGATAAGTACTATATGAATCTGCTTTATTATGGGTATGGAAAATTGAGATTATTCTTATGAATTGCATTGTGTCTAATCAACTTGTAATAATAGTTTATTCACTATGGTTTCCATTCCTGAGGCAGGAATTTTATCTTTATGCACAGTATTTAACAAGAAATTATATTACCGCTGTTGAATCTGTGTGGAAGTTTGTATCCTGCCATAGCAAAGCATTCTGAAAGTGTTATGTGTTACCTTGATGTATTTGAACAGGACCATGTATATGAGTATTTTAAAATCATTATTTTTAAAAAAAAAATCACAAATGTAATAATTACTGTTGATTGTGTATATGAATTCTTTCAGTGAACAGTAGATCTTTGCTGTCTGAGTTCATATGTGTAAGTTTATGTACTGTTTTTTAGCATGCATTAGTATGAATGATATCTATTATATCTACTTATGCAATTTTTTATACATATCCTTATGAAAAGATACATATCTTTATGTGAAAGTGTGAAGAGTGGCTGTCTACATGACCATTTGCAATTCATTCTGTATCTGTCTGTGTGAAGTTCACGAAATACATGTTAAAAAATCTGTCTTGGGATGGATAGAGAACAGGATGTAAGGAAAGAAGGCAGAATGGAAGGTCAGATCAGTAGTGACTTTGATACTGCTCCAAAATGTTTATTTGAGAAACATAATCATTATAAAGAACAACTTCAGTACTTAAAATTATCACATTCTGATACTGATTACTTCCTTAACAGACAAACCCTGTATTTTTCCAAAAGATGGTAAATGACACAGCAGTACTGGAATTCAGGCTACTGGGTTTCAGCGGCAACCCACAGTACCAGATCCTGCTATTCATAGTGTTTTTGGTTATTTATATTCTCACCATTTTAGGAAACTTCATTATTATTTCAGTGGTGACACTGGAGCCACGACTTCATTTACCCATGTACAAATTTCTCAAGAACCTCTCTTTCCTAGAGGTCTGTTACATCAGCACAATTGTACCCAAGATGCTGGCCAATCTACTGGCAGAGAGGAAGAGCATCTCTTTCTCAGGGTGCATGGCACAGCTTTTCTACTTCGTTACCCTGGGAGCCACTGAGTGCTACCTCTTGGCAGCAATGGCATATGACCGATACCTTGCAGTCTGTGAACCCCTGCACTATATTGTGGCTATGACTGCTGAGTCTTATACTCGTCTGGCTGTGGGCTCCTGGATCACTGGTATCTTCACTGGTTTTCTCCCCTGTCTGATGGTCTCCAGATTGCATTTCTGCAGTTGCAACCTCATTGATCATTTCTTCTGTGATATCTCTCCACTGTTGAAGCTGTCATGCTCAGACACCACTGTAACAGAAGCTGTCATCTTCATCCTCTCTCTCCTGGTTCTTTCCAGCTGCTTTCTGTTGATTCTTGTCTCATACCTACTTATAATCCTCAGTATCCTAAAGATCCCCTCTACTTCTGGAAAAAGAATGACTTTCTCCACCTGTAGCTCACACCTCATGGTTGTGACTATATACTATGGTACAATGATTTCCATGTATGTCCGTCCCACCTACCGCCTATCCTCAGAGCTCAGCAAGGCTGTATCTGTGCTCTACACAGTGGTGACACCCCTTCTGAATCCAGTCATCTATGGCTTGAGAAACAAAGGATTCAAAGAGGCATTGCAAAAAATAGTCATCAGACACCATCGTCTTCATGCTTTGTAAGCTGGGGAGACTTCAACTCTGACTCTTGTTATCCAGGTTCTTTGTTATATTCTGATTGCAGTGCAGGTTATCTTAATAACATACTACAGTAACAGTTGTTTCTGTTTTTATAAAAAATAATTCAAGCCAGTTATTACTGTTAACCAGAATAATTCCTGGCATATTTCTCATGCTTCACTTTCCTCTTTTTCTTTTTCCTTTTTCCCTCTCTATTTACCCAGCATTTCATTTACTTTTTATTAATTTTATAATTACTATCTGAATTGCATTTTATATTCTTGTTACTGCACAGGCACAAATACATAAGTTTCATATGTGCTAATAAAGGTTAAAATTTCTGTATTATTTATGTGTTTCATTGCCTGTAGATGCTAGCTCATTTTTCTCTTGACCATTTTTGGTGTGTCTATTGATTCAGAATAAATGCCACTGCAGTTTTTCTGTGTTTCATGTGTGGTATGTGAAACAAATATATTGACATAAATAGAAACAGTGTAATTGCCTGTCATGAGGAAAAGGTATCTGAAAAGTACATTTTCTTTTGTTCTTTTACAATAATTTAATGCTATGAGTAGTTAATATGGTTTAACTGAAGGATACTATTCCTTTCTTTTCTCCTTAAAGGAACATTTCAGGTGTTGAGACATCAAATTATACTCTTATATTAGTAGGTGCGGACTACTTAAGGCATCTGCAGGAGATTATGAGTCATGTCACGGAAGCCATAGGAGAAGCCATCTTCCTACAGTAGCTGCTTTATTCCATTGAATCACCTATGGACCCTAAAATTCTTGGACCCATATGTTTATGCATCTGATTTGTCCCCTGAAACTCTACTTACAGAAATGAAAGCTTAGGTATCTACCCTGCATGTGGACGCCTGTGTGAGGACTCACAAGTTTAGAAGTCATAGAATCATAGAAGTCCTTAGTACATAGAGATAGGGACTGCAAAGAGTCAGAACAGCCTAAGAGATACAGCTGCCATGGTTCTGCTAAAGAAAGACACTACAGCAAGCACTCCATTGAGTTCTTGCTATTGTCTGCATCTGAAGCAATCAAATTGTCTGTACCCTGGCCTTCTCCACTTGCCCTGGCTGGAGCCCTATGTGCTTAGGTGCCAAGGACAGAATTGCACAAAAGTCTTGATAGCAAGACTACCACCATAGCCACAAGATATTCAATGCAAACAGCAGTGAGAGTAACCTTGCCTGACTTCAGCTACCTGAAGTTATGAGCATTACCTTAATCAAGTCAGGATAAATCACAGTTAATTGGGGATAGCAAATCAGGTGCATAAAAAGAAACCATTAGTAATATCTTTGTGACTTATTAGATGCTTCAGAATAAATCTTTTGGTTAGCAGACTCAACACTGGATCAGTCAGAGACTACCCCTTTTTAGAGTTACAGGTGGAGGCCATTCAGGGCACTGCAGGGCATTCACAATGACAATAAATGCCTGTTTTTAGGCAGCTAATTTTCTTCCCAGCTATACACTTCAGATAAGATGAATGGCACTCTATAAAGACTGATGATACTGACTAGGATTTCAATTTAGTTCCTGTCTAAGATGCCTTAAGATGATCAAGATATCCATCTGGGGCTGGTAGACAGAGAACAGGATAAAAAAGGAGCCTGCATTTATCTGAAGGTTGCTTTAATGGAGGTTTTCACAAAAAGCTCTCAAGGGTATGCATGCAAGTAGATGCCTTCGTTCTCTAATTCAAAACTATGGAATTAATTTTCTTTGCATTCCTTTCTGTTTGTCAGCCACCTATATGCAACACCTGAATGATTAACTACTCTGGTCTGACACAGAAATTAACAAATCATAGGTTCATAGGATAATTCAGATAGGCAGAGACCTTGGGCAGTCTCTAGTCCAACCTTTTGTCCAAAGTAGTCAGCTATGAAGTCAGAACAGGTTGTTCTAGGCTGGTTCTTATCAAGTGTTGACATGCTCAAGGGCAGAGAGTGCACAGTCTGTTCCAGTGCATGTTCAAGAGATCCCTTCCCAACTACATCATTCTGTGATTTTCCATACAATTTTCTTTTGCACAGTGACTCAGAATCATAGTACAACTACAAAAAAATGCAAATAAAGTAGATATTAGAGCAGTCATTTCATTATTTTCAGGCAGATTTGTCTAGAGTTCAGGAAGAAAAAGAGGGTTTAGGATCTTTGGAAGAAGGAGTGGGCCACTCAGGCAGACTACAAAGATGTCGTGAGGCTGTGCAGGGACAAAATTAGAAGGGACAAAGCCAAACTGGAGTTCAATCTGGTTATTGCTGTTAAAGACAATAAAAAATATGTTTATAAAGACATAACAAAGAAAAGGAGGACTAAGGAGAATTTCTATCCTTTATTGGATGTGGGGGAAAACACAGTGACAAGAGATGAGGCTGATGTACTTGATGACTTCTTTGTCTCAGTATCACACTAAGATATTCATAATGTTTTAATCAAGTAATAAGTATACTTCTGTCAAATTTTCCTTTTATAAAGTAATATATGCATTTGTTTGTTTGTCTACTTACCAATATTTTTTCCAACCACAATATATGTAAATATTTGTTTATTTTAATTCTTGAACAAACATTGACAAAGACTGTTGTCATTAACTCCCATCTCTAATCATCTTTCTGCTCATCTTAATGTACCCACATCTATCTGTCTGTGCACTTTGTCATCATTTGTCAATCTGTAGCTATGTGACCAGTGTTTGCTGTGTTGGTACATTTTCCAGTCACGTGAAAATAATTGAAAAGTCATCTTCAAAACACTATAAAATCCTTATAAATAAAATCATTTTCTAAATTATAGAAGTTCTGGCAACTACAAAGATCAATCATCCTGATTGCATGTCCAGTCAATTTCACAAGAAAAGCAGCAGAGGACACTGAAGCTCACACAGGAGTTGCAATGCAGTTTTACTTCTGCTGTGGGAAGGGTTGGTGAGAAGGAAGACGTTACAAGAGCCACTAACGAAAAAAAGTAACCAGAGACTGTCCACAAGATATTTGACCACAAAGACTGAAAGATGATGAGTTTTTGAAGTTAATTAATTTAACTTTGTTAGTCTTAAATATGAGAAACAAGAGAAGCCTAGTTACATTATTTGTTCATTGAAAATTGCAAAGTCTAGCAAAACACTTCCTCAAAGATGATTTCTCCTATTAGATACCTTCTGATTACTTAAAGAATCAGAAGTAAGAGTAAGCTTATACTGTCCTTACTCTACCAAGACCTTGTGAGAAAAATACTGTGTGAAGGTCAAACACAGGAGTAAAGTTTCGTGAAGTTTTAATGGGGCCTTCTGAGGCTGTTAGAGATAGAGCTGTTACAGGAGATCCAAATGGCCCTCCAGGGAGGAGCTGATTAGAGCAGAAAAACAGAGCATGGTTACAGGTGAAGAAAGGAAGGAAAAAATGCTTTCATGAAGCAGCCCCTGTGAGGTGTCCTGTCAAAGAAAGGAGCAAGGATGCTCAACCTTTGCAGCCCTTGCCTGCCTGAGGTTTCTTTCTGATCAGCATGGAGCATGAAGAGGAGATTGCACTCCCAGGATCCTCAGAGGGTGCAGAGGCAGCACAGTAAAGGTGTCTGAGCAAAGATCTCTTCCTGCTTGCCCTGCTGCTGCAGGAAAAAAGCAGCCAAGGGTCTGTGAAAGGGACAGACCTCCCTGTCACAGTATGGCCCAATGATGCTCCTCTTCAACTACAATCACTGTGACTCCTGTCCCATATCTCCTACACCCACACGGTATCCGTCTGGCCTACACATCACTGCTATCCCAGCTGTGGGACTACCCTCCTCCCCTGTGTTCCCCCGCCTCAAGCACTGCTGCTCAGTCGTAAAACAGAGCCCTCAGACTCAGTTTTCCCGATACACCTCTAGCCTAACCTGCAGGCCCCCAGCAGTCCAGCCTCACAGAGATGGTAGCCAGATTCTCCACACAGAGCTTTGCCTGCCCCAGGCCAATTTCCCACCCCATCAGACCCCATTATTTCAGTGGTGCTTTGTAGACTGCCCCTGCAACCCCTAAACTTCCACTTGCCACAGACCATTCCCTTAGCTTTCCAGAAATGGATGCGTGTTCTTCAGCCATGAAAACATAATCGGTGCCTCCATACATGGAACAGTCCCTCAGAATCTGAGCAGGATGGACAGAGATGGGTGCTGATCCACTACAAGGAAGACATTGATTTGCTGGAACGCATTCAGAGAAGGGCAATGAAGCTGATGAAGAAAACAAGAATTCTGTGGAACAGCTGAGGGCACTGGAGTTCTTTATGTAAGGGTATGTAGAACAAGAGTGTCTGCTTCTTTAAGGGTATTTGGTCAAGGGCCCTTTTTCCAAGGCAACAAGGGAAAAGAAAAAGGGAGGCAATGATGGGAATCAAGTCTGGTCAGTCACCCTGATTTATGAGAGCACATGACAATGTAGGAATGTTTGTTCCAGAATGGTTATCTGATAGAGAACTTCTAAGGTGGAAGACAATCATAAGAAAAAGACCCCTCAGTCACTAGTTGGTGAGCTAAGAAGCTACAGGTGCCATTTCCAGGAAGGATGAACCTTGCAATTGATAAGATCGTGAACCAAGGATACCCAAACTGAGAGAGTGCTGAAACTGCAGTGGTCTACAAACCTGGGGGGGAGGGGGGGGGGGGGGGGGTAGGGGAGGAGGAGTTCAGGGAAAAGGGGGATCAGGAGAACAAAAGGTGGGATAGGTAAAAAACAAATGGATATAAAATCTGGTTGTATGTAAAATGGGGTCTGTCAGTATGCTTTTCTGGCCAAGCACTGCACCTGATCACCACAGTCTATCTTCTTATATCTTCCTCTCATTAAATCTTTTCTTAATTATCTCTCTGTATATTTGCACTTTTTCTCCAAAATGTCCATGAGCTGTAAGGATTAAGCACCAGCTACTGCCAAGACCGGGATATGGGTGAGTGAACCTCAATGTCAGATATTGCAGTCAGGTTGGGGAAGGGCACCCCAGCCTGTGGTGCTGGGTATTGGAATGAATGCACGGGTCTCAGAAACAGTTACTGGTGGGACCTATGTGTGTGAAAGTGGAATTGGTGCCAGGTACTGGAGCGAGCGGGTGTCCTATTCAGGAATTGGAGGGGTCAGAGCTCTCTGGATCTGAAAGGGTCCTACAGACTTTGAGCCCAGAGTGCCAGCTGCTGGGGGTATTGGTGTGAGGGAACTGGCTGCCAGCAACTGGAGTCATCCCAGTGGCCTGTGGTGCTGGCACCCTTGGCCTGTGGTGCCAGCTGCTGGAGCAAGTGGGGGTCTCAGTGCCAGCTACTGGAGCAAGTGGAGTTCCCTACTCCAAGCCACTGGGGTGGGAGAAGTGTATGTTCCCAAACCAGGTACTGGGACTGGAATTGGTGTGACTGTAGGCATATATGTGTGTGTGTGTCTGATTTGAAAGGATAAGTGTCAGCTACTGAACGGGACAGTGTGAGTGAATTTAGTGCTTGCTATTCAAGTCAGTAAGCCAGTGATTGAGAACTTTAGTGTCAGCTTCTGGAATGAGTGAGGGTCCTAGTGTCAGTACTTGAAGGGTCCTCTACAGATCTATGGAGGGTCCCACAGACTCTGTCATCTACAAAGATACAAAGTATATTAAGATAAAAATAGTCTAGAATCTTTAAACTTGATCATATACAACTATCATTTTAAGGGTATTCATCCAGTTCAATGTACACTAGTCACCAATTTTTCTTCATAACTCCTGGAGATATATACAACATCACAAAAGCTAAAGCCTAATGCATCTCGTTTACAACAAGAATATTTATTTGGTAAGGAAAACTGGATATCTGAACTGTCCATTTTTGGCAACTGAACCTCAGTTGACTTGCTCAAATAGTGTTATATGATACAATATTAGGATGAAGCTAATCTAACATGTTCTTTTCTCAGTTACTTTTCTTTACACTGTACTTGAGATCTGCTCCAAGCAGCAATGCTTCGAGTGCATACTCAAATTCATAGCTTGTAATGTATCACCCCATGCTTATTGTTTAGATAGAAAAATAAGTGGAATAAAGGTATAGGGCTTTGATATATAATTTTGGAAGACTAAACCAAGATGGGAAAGACAGGGTGTGGTCCTACCCTTGTTAATCAAAATATCTCTGGAATTATGACACCAGTAAAATACATTTGAGTTTTATTCAGGAACATGCCAGAAGGGATCCATGAAGAGATTTAGCATTCATGCACTGATAAAATAAGGGGTGCAAGTAGCAGTAAAACAAGAAACAACAGAAAACATACATATATTGACTCTACTACTAGCTATTAGGAGTAAGACTATAATCAACAATAGGTATCTGAGACAGATGAAATGAGCTGTGCCTCAGATTTACCCCCCTTTTCTCCACTTGCAGTAATTTGAAAGATACCTCATGCATAAGAAAATTAACTCCATATCAGTCGAAGACCTGCTTATTAACTCAGCAGCCCAGTGAAGGTATGCGCAGTAAGAGAAGGAGATGCACTCATGTCAGCTGAAAATGTGTACTTCATCTTCATTCAGCCTTTGATACAGTCCCTCACTACATCCTTGTATCTGAATTAGAGACACAAGGATTAGATGGATGTGGATAAGGAATAGTCTGGATGGCCATTTCCAAGGAGTTGCAGTCAACAGTTCGATGTTCCCAGGCCCATTGTTCAATTGCGAATCTCCAACAACTGTCCTGTACTTTGGCCAGATGAACGAGATATGCTTGTTAATCAATTCACATTCCTGCATGTTAATTAAATCACATTCCTGCATGTTAATTAAACCACATTTCTGCTCAAACACAGTCTCAGCAATCCTCTGCTGATTTACAGTCACTGGGTATTTCAACGCCAACAAGCCTGGCAATATTCTACAACAAGAACAATCAAGTTCTTACCACAGAGCCTGGCTGTGCTGTCTCCACTCCACTCCACACTCCATACTGTTCCTCTTAGAGTCACACAAGTTCCCCCAGTGTGATCAATATCTGAGGTTGGAGGCCTAGAGAACTTCTGTGTAGAGCAGCTACACTTCACTCTGGAAGCTTCTTCAATGTTGTACTTTTTCTTTAAAATGTGAATATAAGTTTAATTTCTAAGTCACCTCAGGCAATTATTCCACAGGGGGAGAAGGGAGAGGAAGACATTTTCTGCTTCAGGCATTAGCCACCACATTCACAAAGGTATAGCAATAGCACTGCCTAGCTCCTTGGCTTTCCATATCCTCTGAGTCCATCTTTAGCTGCAGTGTCCTGTTTCCAGAGTCTGTAGTCTACCCAGAAGCCTTCAAAAGCAAGTATTTCAGTAGTTTCCCAAGTGTGCATGGCTCCTTCCAGCTGAGGGCATGATAGACTGTTTTGTGCCTGAGAAGAGACTGCAGAAACATAGACTTTGCTAGTAGGCCTAGGAAGGCAGGAGTACATCATTTTCCAGGGCAGATGTGAAGGCCACATTGTTTGGTATTGCCTCTCATTACCTTTTCCAGGTAATTCCTAGAATAAAAAATCCAGTGATTGATAGCCCTTCATCCTCTAATCTTAAATCTGTTTTCGGAGAGCCAGTTTTTCAAGCTATCCTACTGGATAGTATTTGGTGCATGCATGGTATTTGGTGTTGCAGTTCTTTCATCAAGTCTGCAAATGTGTTGCATGGCCAAGAATCAGCTAAGCTTTCTCCTGAACAAGGACTTGAATGCTCATATTTAGGGGCTGATACTTTCCCAGCTGATCAGCCCAGGCATTATAATACAGAAGACAGAGGTAAAGACCGTAGCTTTCCAAGCCTTTGAGGGAAAACATATAGCTGGAGGTTTATATAAAGGAAACTGACCTGGAGACAGACACTTCTGTTTATAGCCCAGAAAGGCAACCTACACAGTGATGGGGTTCATCAGTGCTGGTCATTTTTAATTCAGAGCACAGAAGCAGGCAATTCCAAAATACAGGGACAGAAGTCTGGCTTGGCTTGAGACAGGGAACAAAACAAAGGATGTTGATTCCATAGATCTTAGATAGCACAAAAGTGTTGTTTTTTAAATTTTTTTTTTTTTTTTTTTATTACTTAAGTGACTTTTTTAGGTGTGCTAAGTTATCCAAGAAGATCTTCATAGGTTAACAAACATGCCTTTATGTGTGTGTACATCTAAGTGTCAGACTATGGGAGGCAATGACTGCTGGAGACCCAGCTGCCAAAGAGACTGTAGAGTTTGGGGGTTTCTAGGGGTAGGAACTTTGTGTGTGCCTACACGACTGAAGTAGACTCAGGGGGAGACAGTGTTGTATAAGAGAGATTTTAAACACATTAAAGGAAAAAAATCATCTGCCATTTCCTTTTTACGTCTATCCACCTACATACATGAATATTCATCTACCCATCTACCTAGAAGTTATTCAGAATTCAATGAATTAATATTTAAGAATTTGATTTCAGATTTAGGAATAAAAAAATTTTCTGTTTAGTTAAGAAGTTTTAATTACAATACATTCTTTTAAACTATAGATTAATGAAAGCTTTGTGAAACAAGTTAAAATTGACAATAAAGAGAAAAGATATCTGGAGAATCTTCTTGATTTATTTGTCGTGTAGTAGTAGTATCACAGATTCTCCACAAAACCAGGAAATTTTGGAGGAAAGCATGGCTGAATAGGTGCTCATTGACATATCTTTTTTTTTTTCTATCCAGGGTTTCAATAATGCAAACTTTTATTCTGATACATGTGATGTTATAATCCATCCTTGCATCATGCTTAATAGGAAACAGAGACTACTGAAAAACACCACTTGTCCTGAAAGTCATTCCACCACAAACATGTTATCTCAGTTGCATAAATTGTGGTAAACCCATGGATGACTGTCTGACCACAGTTGCAAAGGTGCTAAAAGGGGATAAAAATCAATAACTGTTTTCTAGGGCACTCTAAGCAAAATATACACAATTACAGAAAGTCAAGCACAGGCTAAAAGTCTTTTTATAAAAAGCAGAAAGAGGATTTTTAGGGGAAAAAAAAGAAAAAAGAAAGGAAGCTATGTCACCTCTTTTTTACTGCTGAGGTATAGTATTTCTTTCAGATGGGATGCATCTGTTCCTACTTAGATATCCAGATTATGGGCACCAATACCTAAGCAACTTCTCTAGTTCTTCCAAATATGAAGTAAAAATGAATTACCGGGACATGATTCATTTCACTCTCAGCTAAACACCTGACATAAAGGTGAGCAATCACTGTGTATGATTACACATTCCTATATGAACTGTACATGGACATTAAGATACTGGAGCATTGAGTAGCTGTCTCATCTGTTTGTGTTGTAGGCACCAAAGATTATGAGAGTCCACCATTTATACAAGAGATCATCAATAAAAAGATCCACAATGTGAAGTTAGTTTCAGATTATTTGGGAGGGATGCTTGTAATCCTAATTATCACTGCTTTTAATTGACTTCTTTTTTTCAGCCAAAACATCCAACATATGATGATTTCTCTTGGTCTCAAAATTACTTACCAGGCAGTTTGTGTTTCCAGTATCACTAAATTAATTTTTCTGGTATCATACAGATACCACAGCAGTCTTCAAAACAGAATGTCTAATGAAAGGAATTATAATATGCAACACTGGGAATATAAAAAACTAACTAATAGCCTATTATTATTTTTCCTGTCTTGAAAAAAACTCATTAGCTCCTGGCCTGAAATATTAACAGTTTCATACACAAGAGATAATCTTCCCAGAGGAAGTCAGGAAATATTTAAGCTTCCCAAAGTAAGGCTAAGAATTCAGAGTCGAGCATATGAAAAAAGAGGAGCTATAAAAGAAGTGTATAACAGACTCTTCTACAGTACATAACCAGGAGCCAGGAGAAGCATTTATTTTCCTGTGGTAAACTGTATTGCATGTTTTTAAGTACAATGTTAGACTTAAAGACACAGAGATTGGGAGGGAGGATGAAGACTAGATAAGTAGATCAGAGACAAGAGAGAGAACTTCAAGATTTTTTATATTGTCTTTTTAGAAACATTATCTTATAATTTCTAACAGTTCTATTAATACAAGAAGTAGTAAAGAGGAAGGAACTGTATCAATTTAATGTATACTCTTTAGTTCAATCTCCACAGTTATGTGTGTCTCTGTCAATTTGTCTACTCATTTTTAATTTGTTCATGATTTCAATATTAGGGGTAGGTCAGTTCACTGTTATTTTTCTCTTTTCTATGGATTTAGGAATATACATGTATGGACATAATTTTATTATTATTCCATTATGGTATTTTGTACTAACCTACTCATTCTATACATTTTAGTATACTTTCCAGGGAGAGGATACAAGAATTTGAAACAGGTAAAGAAATCCTAAGAAAATAAGTTATTCCTTTGGTGTGTACATAAATCCCAAAAGAAATAATTCAGTAAAGGTGCAATTTTTTTTCCCAGTACCATGAGACAGTGGCAGGACAAAACAGCACATAATCATGTCCCTGCATGTGTATGTAAAAAAAAATAAAAAATAAAAAAATCTAGTGTAAGCCTGCTATGGCTCTGTACACTTAGCAAAGCTCTTTTCAGTTTAACTCTGCAGAAGTTTTGAATGACGATGCACACCATGCTTGTGATTCAAAGCAGCTCAGCATTCCACTACTGCTATTGCCATCAGTGAAAAATGAGTAAAAAACCAGCAGTTTATATTCATTCTTAAGAGGTTTTTATTTGTTTATGGATAGTTTCTTTAGATTTTTAGTTTCTTTACATTTAATGGACTGGTTTTGTTTGCCTTTTGTATGAAATAACAAAGTCAATCTATTAAAAATATAGTTAAAGAAAAAAAAATCCGAAACTTTTGCTAAAATTTAAAGGTAGATATGGAATCAATTTCATCTGACTTCAATTTTCCATTTGTCATCTGTTCATGTTCAGTATTTAGACTCTTTGTATAGCCAAAGAAATCAGCCTGCCCATTCCAGGAGTGACTCAGAATGTATGTCTGAGACAGGTAGAATGAATTTGCTATTAAAGGTGCTAGTGTCCACTGTCTTACCTACTTTCTGCTACAACTAATCTGCAGGATTTTTTAAAATTCACAAAGAAAAAGATAAATTGTCATGGTACTACGATTTTTGTTAAAGTCTTATATAGATGTGGGGGATAATATAAATGTAAAAGTAACGCTATTACATCCAATATAACCCAAATGAATAACACTACAAAATTTCTCCTAATGGGTTTCAAATGACAGTCTGCATGTGTTGACTAGTATTATCAATGTTGCAGAAGACTGAAAGGGTATAGACCTTTGATATCAAATTGCAAAATCAATTTTACTCTGCTGACCTAACTCTCTCACCGTACCATTCTGTTCGTTTTTTCATGATAGCTTTCAAAATAGGAATGGTTGAGCAAAATATAGTTTAATTTGACATTTTCTGGAATGCCTGACAGGTTTTTTAAACAAAAACAAACAAACAAAAAACATTGCTGTGTTGTAGAACATACATTATATACTGTGAAGCTCTTTGAGGTTTACATATTGTCATGATAGCCCTGGGATAAAGCTCACACTTTGATCTGATATCCCTGAGTGCCAAAAGTACGGCTTGATTCTGCCTGAACTCAGGAGTAATCCGTCTCTTTAGAGACAAACTAAAGCAAAGGACCGAGGTGGAAGAAGTGGGAACTCAGTCATAGTGTAGTTCTGCTTCTTCAGACGTTGAAGATGCAAAATGGATGAGGATACTTGGTTCTAAGAACTTGAGTCTGAACTCTACAAGTTACCAAAGAAAGGTATAAATACGGTCCATCTCAATCATTGGCAAAGATAGCTTTCTAGACTACCTCCTAAGCTGAAACCACCTCTAAAATGTAGTTGCATCATATATGAGTTCAGTTTGTAACATCTCTCTTCAGTTATGTGAACCATAACTGAAACAACCATCTCAGATGAGGAAAGATTGCATTTTGGATTACTGCTTTTCCTGCTTAATCTTCTCTCATGTATTAGATAGTGTAATAGCAAATTTTGTTTAGAAAAGTGTATTAGTATAGGAAATATTTGTTGGAAGTTCTCTGATAGAAAATACAGTTATCTGTTATTTGGTAAACCCCTCTGGCAGAAAGCAAGCATCAGAGTATGTAATTCTCCAAAATTCCACCTACATCTGGCTTGAAGAGGAGACCTTAAATATGTTAGTGTCCAGACCAGTGTTATGTCCAGAACACTGAGCCTGTGGCTTTTGCAGCCACGGTCTTTGGATATCTCAGATTTTGGCCCTGAGTCACACTAGAAACACACAAAACTCCCTCTGTACTTGGCTCTGGTGAGGCCACACCTCGAGTACTGTGTTCAGTTTTAGGCCCCTCACTACAAGAAAGACATGGAGGTGCTTGAGTGAGTCCAGAGAAGGGCAATGAGGCTGGTGAGGGGTCTGGAGAACAAGTCTTACGAGGAGCGGCTGAGGGAACTGGGGTTGTTTAGCCTGGAGGAGGCTCAGGGGCGACCTTATCGCTCTCTACAGTTACCTTAAAGGAGGCTGTAGAGAGGTGGGGGTTGGTCTATTCTCCCACGTGCCTGGTGATAGAATGAAGGGGAATGGGCTCAAGTTACACCAGGGGAGGTTTAGGTTGGATATTAGGAAAAACTTCTTTACCGAGAGGGTTGTTAGGCACTGGAATGGGCTACCCAGGGAAGTGGTTGAGTGACCATCCCTGGAGGTCTTTAAAAGATGTTTAGATGTAGAGCTTAGTGATGTGGTTTAGTGGAGGACTTGTTAGTGTTAGGTCAGAGGTTGGACTAGATGATCTTGGAGGTCTCTTCCAACCTAGATGATTCTGTGATTCTGTGAAAAAGAACTAAGAACTGAAACAACCTTGCATAAAGTATCTAGTTCAAAGTTAAGGTCATGAGTTGTGCAGAACAGACTGGTGCAACTGGTATTGCTGCTGTGTTTTGTCATGGGCAAATCTGGGATTTAAACCTGTTTGTCAAGAGGAAAACATACCTTAAAGAAGTGAGTGCATTGTAAGGACGTCCTCTTTCCCAGGTTTAGCTGTTAAGGCCTCCCCCTTGTGTGGAATTTGAAAGGCACTCTGAGCAGGAAACTCCTGTTGGACTCCGTGGGGAGGACAGCTTACATCAAAACCTGTCTGCATACCTCTGTTGGAAATCTCTCTTCTCAGCTAGGACTGAAAGTGACTGCACCCCACCCACTGCTAACACTCAAAACTGCACTGGGTTGTCTGTTTGCCTTTCTTTATTACCTGGGTGTCAATTAGTGTAACTTTAATCCTGATTCCACTTGCTGACATGATCATTTATTTCTGCTCTTACAGGCCACATACTGTGAATGGCAAACCAAACAAGTGCAAGTGAGTTTGTTCTATTGGGACTTACAAGTGACCCACGTCTTCAAAGCCTCCTCTTCTTTGTCTTTTCCATTATTTATTTTATTACTCTTTTTGGAAATATGTTGATCATGATTGTAATAAGTACTGATTCCCACCTTCACTGCCCTATGTACTTCTTCCTTTTTCACTTAGCCTTCATAGACATCTGTTATGCCACCACCACTGTTCCTAAGATGCTGGTGAATTTCCTAGTGAAGCAGAAAAGCATTGGATTTGGTGCCTGTATTACACAGATGTCCCTTATCCTTCTTTCAGCTGGTAGTGAAATTTTCATGCTCTCAGCAATGGCATATGACCGATTTGTTGCTGTCTGTAACCCACTGCACTACCAAGAGGCGATGAACAAACTTTTCTGTAGCCAGCTGGTGGGGAGTGCATGGGCAATGGGATTTTTACATTCCATTATAAACACACTGCCAATGTTAAATGTACAATTCTGCAACTACACAGAAATTAAGCATTTCAGCTGTGAGTTGCCCCCTCTCCTCTCTGCAGCATGCTGTAGAACCTTCCTCAATAAAATTGTTCTTTTGTCTTCTGCGGTGATCTTTGGGTCAAGCTCCTTCCTGCTCACCCTCACCTCCTATATCTATATCATCTCTACTGTCCTGAAGATACAGTCTGCAAAGGGAAGGCAGAAAGCATTCTCCACTTGCAGCTCCCACCTCATCATAGTGGTTTTGCTATACACAACTGCTCTGTTCCAGTACACAAAATCCAGCTCAAGTTCTTCACTCATTCTAGATCAACTGTTTTCCATCCAGTACAGCATTTTAACTCCCATGTTAAATCCCATAATCTACAGCCTGAAAAATAATGATATGAAAACAGCTTTGGGCAGAATGTTAGGGAAAATTAAAGTTTCACAATCACTGTAACTACTTTTAAGCTATATATTCCAAATAAATGCACTTTTTAAAATGGAGCTATAAAGAAACAATCTGTCCTATATGTTAAAAGATGGTAAGAGCAGCCTTTACCTTCCACAGCTTCAGACCCAAGACTCCTTCCAGCCCGGCTTCTGGAGCCCAGGCTGGTGACCTTTGGATGTGGGGTCTCTACTTAGAAGAAGGAACACAGCTGCTGCTTTCCCATTTGCAAGTGTAACTGGTAGCAAAGCTAGCCACTTATCCCAAAGAATATTAACACAGTCACACAGACTTCCACAGGCAATGTTTGCCTCTCAAGTTTGTTTCTCTGTATAATCTGTTTATGGTTTCCCTCTTTTCCTTCCTATTGCATTTGACAAGGTCCTCAATCAGACCATCTCACTGAAAGTAGCATTTCTACATTTCCACAAATCCTTATGAATTAGCATGACCTACGATGTCTGTTCTTGTCATTTATTCTTATCACTGATATCATTTGTTGGCCAGGTTTGTGTCTGTATGTTCTTATTTATTTCTGCTTCCTTTTTTTTTTTTATTATCCCTTTTTGAATTGAACAGTCCTACAACTGATACCCTTTTAAGGAGCAGGCACCCCCTTTCCACAATACCATTACACTGTAGAAATCAGTTGTGTCTGTAGTAGCAGATCACTTGTTTTTTCACTTCATGCTTTTATTCACATATTGCCTTTACTGCATTCCTACTCTGGCTACTGGAGTAGGCCAGTAGCAATCTGGCTACTGCTGTTAAAGATAACAGAAAATGTTTTTATAAATACATTAACACAAAAAGGAGGACTAAGGAGAATCTCCATCCTTTACTGGATGCAGGGGGAAACTTACTGACGAGAGACGAGGAAAAGGCTGAGGTGCTTAATACCTCCTTTGCCTTAGTCTTTACTGGCAAGACCAGTTGTTCTCTAGATACCCAGTACCCTGAGCTGGTGGAAGGGGACGGGGAGCAGGATGTGGCCCTCACTATCCACAAGGAAATGGTTGGCGACCTGCTACAGCACTTAGATGTACACAAGTCGATGGGGCCAGATGGGATCCACCCGAGGGTACTGAAAGAACTGGTGGAAAATCTGGCCAAGCCACTTTCCATCATTTATCAGCAGTCCTGGCTATCAGGGGAGGTCCCAGTCGACTGGTAGCTAGCAAGTGTGATGCCCATCTACAAGAAGGGCCAGAAGGTAGACCAGGGAAACTATATGCCTGTTAGCTTGACCTCAGTACCAGGGAAGCTCATGGAGCAGATTATCTTGAGTGTCATCACACGGCACTTGCAGGGTAACCAGGCGATCAGGCCCAGTCAGCATGGGTTTATAAAAGGCAGGTCCTGCTTGACTAACCTGATCTCCTTCTATGACAAAGTGACACGCTGGGTGGACAAGGGAAAGGCTGTGGACGTGGTCTACCTTGACTTCAGTAAGGCTTTTGACACCGTTTCCCACAACATTCTCCTCAAGAAACTGGCTGCTCATGGCTTGGACTGGCATACGCTTCGTTGGGTTAGAAACTGGCTGGGTAGCCAGGCCCAAAGAGTTGTGGTGAATGGAGTCAAATCCAGTTGGAGGCCTGTCACTAGTGGAGTCCCCCAGGGCTCAGTACTAGGGTCAGTTCTCTTTAATATCTTTATCGATGGTCTGGATGAGGGGATCGAGTGCACCCTCAGTAAATTTGCAGATGACACCAAGTTAGGTGCGTGTGTCGATCTGCTCGAGGGTAGAAAAGCTCTGCAGGAGGATCTGGATAGGCTGGACCAATGGGCTGAGGTTAACTGTATGAAGTTCAACAAGGCCAAGTGCACGGTCCTGCACCTGAGGCACAACAACCCCAAGCAGTGCTACAGGCTGGGAGGTGAGTGGTTAGAAAGCTGCCTGACAGAAAAAAACCTGGGAGCATTGGTTGATAGTCAGCTGAACATGAGCCAGCAGTGTGCTCAGGTGGCCAAGAAGGCCAACAGCATCCTGGCTTGTATAAGAAACAGTGTGGCCAGCAGGACTAGGGAAGTGATTGTCCCCCTGTACATGGCTCTGGCTCTGGTGAGGCCGCACCTGGAGTACAGTGTTCAGCTTTAGGCCCCTCGCTACAAGAAGGACATCGAGGTCCTCGAGTGTGTCCAGAGAAGGGCAACAAAGCTGGTGAGGGTTCTGGAGAACAAGTCTTAACGAGGAGTGGCTGAGGGAGCTGGGATTGTTCAGCCTGGAGAAGAGAAGTCTCAGGGGTAACCTTATCACACTCTATAGATAACTTAAAGAAAGCTGTAGCGAGGTGGGGGTTGGTCTATTCTCCCACGTGCCTGGTCACCAGACGAGGGGGTCTCATGTGTCTGGCTGCTGTGTGCCGGGGCGTGTAGACAGGCCAGGGAAGCAGCAGGCAGAGGCAGAAACATGCAGGCCTGAGCATGGCCACCTCGTCCCTCGTCCCCCATGGCAGGCTCTACCTACGCTTCAGGGCTGGGGCTGAGGGCTTTCCCTGTGTGCCTGGCAGGCCCCTGGCCGGTGGTGGGCACAGCCCTGTGTCTGCGAGGGAGCAGCGAGGGCTGGGCTGCGTCAGGCAGTCGGAGGAGCCATGCTCCGCAGGGGAGCGCAGCACAGGCAGGGGCAGGGCGCTGTGTGTCAGGGGGCGCAGTCCCCATCACGGGGCAGCGTGATTTGCGGGCATGGTGGCGGCCCTGGTGAGCTGTGTGGAGAGCAGGTTGTGGGCAGCCTACAAAGCAGGCAGGCAGGCGCCCCATTGCTGCGGGTTTGGCTCAGGGCGCACCACGCAGGGCTGGGTGAGGTGGGGGGAGAGGGGCTTGGGGGGGAGCAGAGTGGCGCAGCGGAAGCGTGCTGGGCCCATAACCCAGAGGTCGATGGATCGAAACCATCCTCTGCTACAGCCTTTAGTTGCAGGCTCCTGTCAAGCTTTTGTGCCACTGCGGCCCTTCCTCTCTCAGGACAGCCATGGCTTTGGCTGTTGCACTCCCTCTGCACTGTCTCTCTCGCTCTCCACCCTTCTCCTTTGCTTTCTTGCCAGTCAGCACTCCAAAAGGGCCCCTCAGCAGGGCAGGCTGCTGTGGAGCAGCAGACATACCTCAGCCCTCAACTCTGCCCAGGATACGCTGGCGGCTCTGCTAGCTATGCTGACACTGTCACGGTTGCACACCCCCACCTACACATGCAGAGCACGTGCACGGGCAGCCCGCGTCAGACCCGAAGGAGAGCAGCGCCAGCAGCAGCAGCCAGGGAGGCAGCAACGGGCGTTGCAGAAGACGGAGAAGACAGAGGTGTTTCTGGTAGCTGTGCCTCATCCCTGTCTTTGAGAATGAGACAGAATGGCAGGGGCCCCCCAGCAGGTTGAGGCAGGGTGTGGGCAGGTGGCTGGAAGGAGGAGCCCATTGAGTTGGTGAGCTGCCGGAGCCCCAGGGAGGCACGCAGACAGATGCGTTGGTGGTATAGTGGTGAGCATAGCTGCCTTCCAAGCAGTTGACCCGGGTTCGATTCCCGGCCAACGCACCCCAGCTTTTCTTCAGCCAGGCTGCAGAAGCAGTGTGTCGTGCTCCAAAACCACCCCGTTTCTGTCCTGACATTTGAATGCCATGTGCCCTGGGACATCGAACCTTCCTTGTGTCCCCAGAGCATGGTGCTGCCTGCTTTCTCTCCCAGGGACGAGCACCCCCATGACGAGGGTGCTGCAGAGAAATGCTGAAGCAGTTTGGTGCTGCAGCAGGTGGATGGCTGTCCTTTATGGCTCAAAGGCCTGTGTGGGTGTTCTGAAGTCACACCAGCTTGAATGAATTTACTCTCTTCTTCATCCTCTGTATTTGGCATCTCTGTGGAGCTGGCTGGTCAAAGGTGGGGTTGCTTCAAAGAGTATGCTGGTGTGTACAACACCAGTGTTCAGAGCACAGCGTTCTTTCCTCTGAGGTTGGGTTTGAAATACTCTTTTGCACAATCGTAGCCAGGACTGCACATGTCGGCATCCCTGTGTCCCCGGGCTGCGTGCAGAGCCACTGCCATACTATACTGAGACTCCGGCATTTTTTAGACCTTCCGAATATAACCGGAAGTGGATGCAACAATGTTCCTGGGAAGAAGGAAGTGAGATACACACTCCGCACTCAGGAGATACCACTCTGCCACCTTTCCAGGCATGTTTCTTTGCACTCTGAGCCCCAGCCTATTCCCGTCGTTCCCCTTCCACAGAAGTACAGCAAACAGCAGAAGCCATTTGTGCCTGCCAGCGGTACGAGGGCTCCAAGCTCACGTCCATCCTGTGATCACCAGGATGGAGACTCATTTCTCGAAGGCTTCCTGTCTTTCTGTTGTGCACCTGTTTATGGTAGTTGCTGTGGACTGAGGTCAGGGACGTCCGTATAGCCGTGGAAGTGCACCAAGCGTGGGGATTGACTCGCAGACACGGGAGAGGGCAGGTTTTGCCTGCTGTGTTTCCAGTGGAAAGAGTTAGGATGTCAGGAGAGAGGGCGCCTGAGTGCCATCAGAGAAAGAAGGCATTCAGCGTTGTACGATTCACAGGAAGGTGTGTTGTGTCATCCTGGCAGCTCTTCCTTTTGTTGAACCTCGTGCTATGCTCCATCACTTGCTCACAGCAGGGACACAGCAGGTGTCCAGAGGGTCCCATGGTGTAATGGTGAGCACTCTGGACTCTGAATCCAGCGATCTGAGTTCAAATCTCAGTGGGACCTCTGCAGCTTTTGGCACCCAGACTCCTTTCCTCACCGTGCTTTCATCTCAGGAGAACAGTGCCTTCCTAGGAGCTCTGTTGCATTCTTTCGCTTCAGTCTTCCTGCTTGCCTCTCCTCCTCCTCTGTGTTACCCTCCTGCCCTGTGCTCCACGCTCCCCACACCGCCCTGCCCGTGCCTCTTGCTTACTGAGCCCTGGCACCCGCTGGAGTAGAGGAGGCTTTGCAGATCCGTGGCATGTTGGTTATCTCCAAAGACGGGCACTCCACAACACCCATGAGCACCTGATTACCATCTTTGACCACCCTCCCTGCAGCAGTAGAGAGTTACTGTGTGTGGCATTTAGTGGGTTTAATCAGGTGTGCGCTGCGTTTTGCCGCCACGAGGGGACACCACTGAGAAGAGGCTGCCTCTCTCTCTTTTATCCCGCCTGCCCAGCCTACCCTCCCCAGGTATTTAGACACATGGATAAGATGCCCGCTGAGCCTTCTCTTCTGCAGGCTAAGCAGTCCCTGCTCTCGCAGCCTCCCCTTTCATCATTCACAACAGAATCACAGAGCGGTTGAGCTTGGCGGGGTCTCTGCAGGACATCTTGTCCGTCTCTTGCCTGGGGACATACTCGCTGCCCTGAGGGAAGGCAGGTTCTCCCTCCTCTCTTTCCAGCAGAAACAGGTAAGCTTTCCTTGCAATGCTTTCCTTGAGGCGTGAGGAGCTAATGGAGGCAGGAAGAGAACAGACCACCACGAGTCTCCAGCTATGCTGCACAAGGCCTTTAATGGGAAGGTAGAAAGGCAGTGGCACAGTACAGAGAGCAAGAAGAACGTCTGCAGGGTTCAGGGAGGCAGAGAGAATGGCCCGTCCATCTCAGGGATGTCTGCCCCAAATGGGATGATCCACGCGCTTCAGCAGTTGAAGCGGCAGAGTGGGGAAGGCAGACACAGCCCTGACCCCCCCAGACCAAGGGAGCCCCCAGAAGAGATGGGAACCCCCCCAGTGCTGAGGGAGCTGCCAACAGCAGCTGACAGAGAGGATCCCACGGCGGTGTTCTGAGGGAAAGAGGTGAGGATGGGGCCCGGCAGGGTCACCACGACCGGGGAGGCCTGGATGGCAACCGTCGAGTCGGCGCACCGGGCGACACACGGCTCACTGCAGCTGCTTGCAAGTGGGGTTGGGCCAGAGGCACCGCAGGGGGATGGGACACAGGGTCTGAAGCAAGACATCTCTCGTCGAGGGAGGCAAAGCTGAAACACAGAGTAGCAGGGAGGGAACACAGACCCCAAGATCAGCCTTTGTCATCTCCACAGCAGAAATCGCCGCATTGAAGATTGGACAGGATGCACAGGGCTGTTTGGTAAGAGTCCGTCTGTTTTCAGGTGCTAATTCTTGCAGAGAGACATCCCTGCAGCTGACCCCCATCAATCTCCCTCTGCTTGAGAGGTCCCCACAGTCCCCAGCTCTCCAAATCCACCCCTTCCAAAGGGAGAGAGGTCACAGGCCCGAAACATCTGTATTGCAGTGCCAATCTGAGGCAGCCCAAGTTCCAAACTGAGTCGCCAGCATGAAAGCAATGGGGCCCTCAGGGAGAGCTGGAGTGAACGCAGGCTTACCTCGTTCCTCAAGGAAAGGGAGAGAGAAGAGAAGTGGATGCAGAGCCTGCAGCAGCACGGTCTTTTATGCTGCATCCCAGAGCCCCATGGGAACAGAAACATTCCTTGCTCATGAAGCATCAGAACACCTCATAGTTGCTTCCTTCAGAGGCCTTGTTGGTGGTTAAGAGCTTGCTTCTTTCATCTGACAGCTTTTGTTCCTGCCTCATACCACCCGACATTGAACTGATGTATCTGTGTCCCAGGCTCCTAAGGCCAATTACGACAGAGGTCTTAGGCTCCCTGTGCGGGATTGTGTGATTCCATCATACAAACGTCCTCTGGAGTCTCATCCACTTTGTGGTGAGCATGGCCACCAGTCACGGTGACAGTCAGCCACAGAGGACTTGAGAGGTCACCGCACAAGGGCATTCAGTGCTGAGATTGGAGCTAATTCTGCGAGACGTTTCTCCCTGTGGTTCATCACAGACACGCAGGAGACTATGGAGTAAGGTCAGGTAGAAGATCAAGACAGGACACGTGGGGGAGACATGGCCCATGTTTCCAAGATGTTTCAGCAAGGATGGAGTGTTGTGAAGTAGAGGAAGTCTCCTGAAGGCAGAGGAGAGGACAACAAGGTCATTGCTGACACTCGTCATGCTCTGACAGAGCCCAAAGACAAAGTTCCGTGAAAGTTCTGAAGCAGTGAGACCTTCCTCTGTGCCTTCACAGAAATGCAGCAGGGCAAGGCATAGGAACGTGATCCAAGAGATGCCCGCGTCCTTCCCTGAAGCTGAACCAATGTCCAATTGACCTGGTTTGCTCAACACATTTGTCCCACTGGCCAGAGGTCTGGCTGGCCTGCTTTTGAGGCGAGGCTTGCGGCACGGAGCCAAAACCTGATTTCTTTTTTTCCTGGACCAGAGATGGTGGAGCCGCTTACATGAGTTCCAAGTACAAAGTGTCTTGGGATCTGCCTCCCAGCACACCTGACAGTCATCCTGATGTGGAAGAGCTGGGAAAATCCCTGAACTGCAGGCAAACATGAGTCACCCAGCTGCGGACTGCAGTGGACATGGTTTTTCGGCCTCAGGCATGGCAGGACTAGCAGAGCTCCTAGTCTCACTCCTCGCAACGTGCTGCTTTCCTCACCAAGGGAGTTTCCAAGTGGCTTTGTACCCTTCCTGAAACACCAGGTGCTTTTACACATTCTCGTGCTGCTGTCTCCGAAGGCATTACCTTTGTGTGGCTGGTCCGGGGCCCGTGTGATGTAGCGCACCCCGGATTACTGGGGCTCTGAAGGACCCTCTGGAGATCCTTTGGGCTGAGGTTGTGTTCTGAGCTGGCCAAATATCCCATTTAACTCCAGGGGTTCTGGGCCTTGTCTTGTTGCCTTCTGAACACTGGAACCCTCTGAGGTTGCAGGCTCTTGGCAGCTCTTCCAGGGCTACACCATGCCCAATGTGACTTGTTTTTTCCAAAGGACAGCTGGCGATTTCCTTGTGGCAGCTTGTGAGCGTTGCTTCTCTCTTTGCCCATGGTGATGTGACAGGGAGGGATCAGGATGTGAGAGGGAGGGATAGGAAAATCACCCAACTGGGGCTTAAGGCAGCTCACTTCAAGCACTTGCATATAGGCAAGGAAGTGCCTACAAGGCAGCATTACGAAGAAATCCCACATATCCTTTCCGGAAAGGATGGGGTGCTTCTTTTAAGGACCTGTATACTGATGCACGCAGGATGGGGAATAAGCAAGATGAGATAGAGATGTGTTTGTGTGTAAGGTGTCTGGCTGTGAAGGAGTTAACTTTCCCCACAGCAGCCCATATAGTGTTGCGCTCTGCACTTGTAGCTAGAACAGCACTGATATGGCACCAGTGTTTTGTCTATTGCTGAGCAGTGCTTACATGCCATCAGAACTCTCTCCAAGCCACCCTAAGGCCAGTAGGCAGGGGGTAGGCAAGAGCTGGGGATGCGACCTTGGCAGAGCAGCTGATCTGAAGCGACCAAAGGGATATTCCGTACCATATGATGTCACACTCAGCAAGAAAAGCTGGGCAAGAGGAAGGAGAAGGCGGTGCTCTCATTAGGAAAACATCTGTCCACCCGTGCGACCACTATGCATTTTGAGACCCCCACTTCCCAAGATGTGGCCGAACATAACTTCCCGATGGGAAGTAGTGTATAATTGGTTTCTCTCTCTTTGCTTCCGCACAGCATTTGCTTGTTTTGTCTTTCGGGGTATGTTCTTGGTTGTTGTTGTTGTGTTTTGTTTTGTTTTTTAAGCAGTGTGATCAAAGCGATGCCCACATTCTTCACTAAAGGTGACCCACAATCAAATTTACGTGTGTTGCTCAGCAACTTCATCCCATTGGCCAGAGGTCTGGCTGGCCTGCTTTTGAGGACAGGCTCATGGCATGAGGGCAAATCAGCGTCCCAGCGCACCTGGCGGTCATCCTGACATGGAAGAGCTGGGAAAATCCCTGAACTGCAGGCAAACATGAGTAACCAAGCTGCAGACAGCAGTGGACTTGGTGTCCTGGCCTCAGTCACTCCAGGATGGCACAGCTCCTACCCCATTCTGCCCAAAGTGCTTCTTTCTTCACCAAAGGCATTTCCAAGGGTCTTTGTACCATTCCTGAAACAATGGGTGCTTTTGCACATTCCTGAGCTCCTGACTTCCAAGGTATGACCTTTGTGCGGCTGGTCCATGGCCCATATGACTTGTGAGACTTAGACTTGAAAGGACCTTTGGATGTGAGCCACTCCAATCCCTCCAACCGCCTCCCCAGAGCATGGTGCTGCCTGCTTTCTCTCCCAGGGACGAGCACCCCCATGACGAGGGTGCTGCAGAGAAATGCTGAAGCAGTTTGGTGCTGCAGCAGGTGGATGGCTGTCCTTTATGGCTCAAAGGCCTGTCTGGGTGTTCTGAAGTCACACCAACTTGACTGAATTTGCTCTCTTCATCCTCCTCTGTATTTGGCATCTCTGTGGAGCTGGCTGGTCAAGGGTGGGGTTGCTTCAAAGAGTATGCTGGTGTGTACAACACCAGTGTTCAGAGCACAGCGTTCTTTCCTCTGAGGTTGGGTTTGAAACACTCTTTTGCACAATCGTAGCCAGGACTGCACATGTCGGCATCCCTGTGTCCCCGGGCTGCGTGCAGAGCCACTGCCATACTATACTGAGACTCCGGCATTTTTTAGACCTTCCGAATATAACCGGAAGTGGATGCAACAATGTTCCTGGGAAGAAGGAAGTGAGATACACACTCCGCACTCAGGAGATACCACTCTGCCACCTTTCCAGGCATGTTTCTTTGCACTCTGAGCCCCAGCCTATTCCCGTCGTTCCCCTTCCACAGAAGTACAGCAAACAGCAGAAGCCATTTGTGCCTGCCAGCGGTACGAGGGCTCCAAGCTCACGTCCATCCTGTGATCACCAGGATGGAGACTCATTTCTCGAAGGCTTCCTGTCTTTCTGTTGTGCACCTGTTTATGGTAGTTGCTGTGGACTGAGGTCAGGGACGTCCGTATAGCCGTGGAAGTGCACCAAGTGTGGGGAATGAGTCGCAGGCATGGGAGAGGGCAGGTTTTGCCTGCTGTGTTTCCAGTGGAAAGAGTTAGGATGTCAGGAGAGAGGGCGCCTGAGTGCCATCAGAGAAAGAAGGCATTCAGCGTTGTGCAATTCATAGGAAGGTGTGTTGTGTCATCCTGGCAGCTCTTCCTTTTGTTGAACCTCGTGCTATGCTCCATCACTTGCTCACAGCAGAAACACAGCAGGTGTCCAGAGGGTCCCATGGTGTAATGGTGAGCACTCTGGACTCTGAATCCAGCGATCTGAGTTCAAATCTCAGTGGGACCTCTGCAGCTTTTGGCACCCAGACTCCTTTCCTCACCGTGCTTTCATCTCAGGAGAACAGTGCCTTCCTAGGAGCTCTGTTGCATTCTTTCGCTTCAGTCTTCCTGCTTGCCTCTCCTCCTCCTCTGTGTTACCCTCCTGCCCTGTGCTCCACGCTCCCCACACCGCCCTGCCCGTGCCTCTTGCTTACTGAGCCCTGGCACCCGCTGGAGTAGAGGAGGCTTTGCAGATCCGTGGCATGTTGGTTATCTCCAAAGACGGGCACTCCACAACACCCATGAGCACCTGATTACCATCTTTGACCACCCTCCCTGCAGCAGTAGAGAGTTACTGTGTGTGGCATTTAGTGGGTTTAATCAGGTGTGCGCTGCGTTTTGCCGCCACGAGGGGACACCACTGAGAAGAGGCTGCCTCTCTCTCCTTTATCCCGCCTGCCCAGCCTACCCTCCCCAGGTATTTAGACACATGGATAAGATGCCCGCTGAGCCTTCTCTTCTGCAGGCTAAGCAGTCCCTGCTCTCGCAGCCTCCCCTTTCATCATTCACGACAGAATCACAGAGCGGTTGAGCTTGGCGGGGTCTCTGCAGGACATCTTGTCCGTCTCTTGCCTGGGGACATACTCGCTGCCCTGAGGGAAGGCAGGTTCTCCCTCCTCTCTTTCCAGCAGAAACAGGTAAGCTTTCCTTGCAATGCTTTCCTTGAGGCGTGAGGAGCTAATGGAGGCAGGAAGAGAACAGACCACCACGAGTCTCCAGCTATGCTGCACAAGGTCTTTAATGGGAAGGTAGAAAGGCAGTGGCACAGTACAGAGACCAAGAAGAACGTCTGCAGGGTTCAGGGAGGCAGAGAGAATGGCCCGTCCATCTCAGGGATGTCTGCCCCAAATGGGATGATCCACGCGCTTCAGCAGTTGAAGCGGCAGAGTGGGGAAGGCAGACACAGCCCTGACCCCCCCAGACCAAGGGAGCCCCCAGAAGAGATGGGAACCCCCCCAGTGCTGAGGGAGCTGCCAACAGCAGCTGACAGAGAGGATCCCACGGCGGTGTTCTGAGGGAAAGAGGTGAGGATGGGGCCCGGCAGGGTCACCACGACCGGGGAGGCCTGGATGGCAACCGTCGAGTCGGCGCACCGGGCGACACACGGCTCACTGCAGCTGCTTGCAAGTGGGGTTGGGCCAGAGGCACCGCAGGGGGATGGGACACAGGGTCTGAAGCAAGACATCTCTCGTCGAGGGAGGCAAAGCTGAAACACAGAGTAGCAGGGAGGGAACACAGACCCCAAGATCAGCCTTTGTCATCTCCACAGCAGAAATCGCCGCATTGAAGATTGGACAGGATGCACAGGGCTGTTTGGTAAGAGTCCGTCTGTTTTCAGGTGCTAATTCTTGCAGAGAGACATCCCTGCAGCTGACCCCCATCAATCTCCCTCTGCTTGAGAGGTCCCCACAGTCCCCAGCTCTCCAAATCCACCCCTTCCAAAGGGAGAGAGGTCACAGGCCCGAAACATCTGTATTGCAGTGCCAATCTGAGGCAGCCCAAGTTCCAAACTGAGTCGCCAACATGAAAGCAATGGGGCCCTCAGGGAGAGCTGGAGTGAACGCAGGCTTACCTCGTTCCTCAAGGAAAGGGAGAGAGAAGAGAAGTGGATGCAGAGCCTGCAGCAGCACGGTCTTTTATGCTGCATCCCAGAGCCCCATGGGAACAGAAACATTCCTTGCTCATGAAGCATCAGAACACCTCATAGTTGCTTCCTTCAGAGGCCTTGTTGGTGGTTAAGAGCTTGCTTCTTTCATCTGACAGCTTTTGTTCCTGCCTCATACCACCCGACATTGAACTGATGTATCTGTGTCCCAGGCTCCTAAGGCCAATTACGACAGAGGTCTTAGGCTCCCTGTGCGGGATTGTGTGATTCCATCATACAAACGTCCTCTGGAGTCTCATCCACTTTGTGGTGAGCATGGCCACCAGTCACGGTGACAGTCAGCCACAGAGGACTTGAGAGGTCACCGCACAAGGGCATTCAGTGCTGAGATTGGAGCTAATTCTGCGAGACGTTTCTCCCTGTGGTTCATCACAGACACGCAGGAGACTATGGAGTAAGGTCAGGTAGAAGATCAAGACAGGACACGTGGGGGAGACATGGCCCATGTTTCCAAGATGTTTCAGCAAGGATGGAGTGTTGTGAAGTAGAGGAAGTCTCCTGAAGGCAGAGGAGAGGACAACAAGGTCATTGCTGACACTCGTCATGCTCTGACAGAGCCCAAAGACAAAGTTCCGTGAAAGTTCTGAAGCAGTGAGACCTTCCTCTGTGCCTTCACAGAAATGCAGCAGGGCAAGGCATAGGAACGTGATCCAAGAGATGCCCGCGTCCTTCCCTGAAGCTGAACCAATGTCCAATTGACCTGGTTTGCTCAACACATTTGTCCCACTGGCCAGAGGTCTGGCTGGCCTGCTTTTGAGGCGAGGCTTGCGGCACGGAGCCAAAACCTGATTTCTTTTTTTCCTGGACCAGAGATGGTGGAGCCGCTTACATGAGTTCCAAGTACAAAGTGTCTTGGGATCTGCCTCCCAGCACACCTGACAGTCATCCTGATGTGGAAGAGCTGGGAAAATCCCTGAACTGCAGGCAAACATGAGTCACCCAGCTGCGGACTGCAGTGGACATGGTTTTTCGGCCTCAGGCATGGCAGGACTAGCAGAGCTCCTAGTCTCACTCCTCGCAACGTGCTGCTTTCCTCACCAAGGGAGTTTCCAAGTGGCTTTGTACCCTTCCTGAAACACCAGGTGCTTTTACACATTCTCGTGCTGCTGTCTCCGAAGGCATTACCTTTGTGTGGCTGGTCCGGGGCCCGTGTGATGTAGCGCACCCCGGATTACTGGGGCTCTGAAGGACCCTCTGGAGATCCTTTGGGCTGAGGTTGTGTTCTGAGCTGGCCAAATATCCCATTTAACTCCAGGGGTTCTGGGCCTTGTCTTGTTGCCTTCTGAACACTGGAACCCTCTGAGGTTGCAGGCTCTTGGCAGCTCTTCCAGGGCTACACCATGCCCAATGTGACTTGTTTTTTCCAAAGGACAGCTGGCGATTTCCTTGTGGCAGCTTGTGAGCGTTGCTTCTCTCTTTGCCCATGGTGATGTGACAGGGAGGGATCAGGATGTGAGAGGGAGGGATAGGAAAATCACCCAACTGGGGCTTAAGGCAGCTCACTTCAAGCACTTGCATATAGGCAAGGAAGTGCCTACAAGGCAGCATTACGAAGAAATCCCACATATCCTTTCCGGAAAGGATGGGGTGCTTCTTTTAAGGACCTGTATACTGATGCACGCAGGATGGGGAATAAGCAAGATGAGATAGAGATGTGTTTGTGTGTAAGGTGTCTGGCTGTGAAGGAGTTAACTTTCCCCACAGCAGCCCATATAGTGTTGCGCTCTGCACTTGTAGCTAGAACAGCACTGATATGGCACCAGTGTTTTGTCTATTGCTGAGCAGTGCTTACATGCCATCAGAACTCTCTCCAAGCCACCCTAAGGCCAGTAGGCAGGGGGTAGGCAAGAGCTGGGGATGCGACCTTGGCAGAGCAGCTGATCTGAAGCGACCAAAGGGATATTCCGTACCATATGATGTCACACTCAGCAAGAAAAGCTGGGCAAGAGGAAGGAGAAGGCGGTGCTCTCATTAGGAAAACATCTGTCCACCCGTGCGACCACTATGCATTTTGAGACCCCCACTTCCCAAGATGTGGCCGAACATAACTTCCCGATGGGAAGTAGTGTATAATTGGTTTCTCTCTCTTTGCTTCCGCACAGCATTTGCTTGTTTTGTCTTTCGGGGTATGTTCTTGGTTGTTGTTGTTGTGTTTTGTTTTGTTTTTTAAGCAGTGTGATCAAAGCGATGCCCACATTCTTCACTAAAGGTGACCCACAATCAAATTTACGTGTGTTGCTCAGCAACTTCATCCCATTGGCCAGAGGTCTGGCTGGCCTGCTTTTGAGGACAGGCTCATGGCATGAGGGCAAATCAGCGTCCCAGCGCACCTGGCGGTCATCCTGACGTGGAAGAGCTGGGAAAATCCCTGAACTGCAGGCAAACATGAGTAACCAAGCTGCAGACAGCAGTGGACTTGGTGTCCTGGCCTCAGTCACTCCAGGATGGGACAGCTCCTACCCCATTCTGCCCAAAGTGCTTCTTTCTTCACCAAAGGCATTTCCAAGGGTCTTTGTACCATTCCTGAAACAATGGGTGCTTTTGCACATTCCTGAGCTCCTGACTTCCAAGGTATGACCTTTGTGCGGCTGGTCCATGGCCCATATGACTTGTGAGACTTAGACTTGAAAGGACCTTTGGATGTGAGCCACTCCAATCCCTCCAACCGCCTCCCCAGAGCATGGTGCTGCCTGCTTTCTCTCCCAGGGACGAGCACCCCCATGATGAGGGTGCTGCAGAGAAATGCTGAAGCAGTTTGGTGCTGCAGCAGGTGGATGGCTGTCCTTTATGGCTCAAAGGCCTGTCTGGGTGTTCTGAAATCACACCAACTTGACTGAATTTGCTCTCTTCATCCTCCTCTGTATTTGGCATCTCTGTGGAGCTGGCTGGTCAAGGGTGGGGTTGCTTCAAAGAGTATGCTGGTGTGTACAACACCAGTGTTCAGAGCACAGCGTTCTTTCCTCTGAGGTTGGGTTTGAAACACTCTTTTGCACAATCGTAGCCAGGACTGCACATGTCGGCATCCCTGTGTCCCCGGGCTGCGTGCAGAGCCACTGCCATACTATACTGAGACTCCGGCATTTTTTAGACCTTCCGAATATAACCGGAAGTGGATGCAACAATGTTCCTGGGAAGAAGGAAGTGAGATACACACTCCGCACTCAGGAGATACCACTCTGCCACCTTTCCAGGCATGTTTCTTTGCACTCTGAGCCCCAGCCTATTCCCGTCGTTCCCCTTCCACAGAAGTACAGCAAACAGCAGAAGCCATTTGTGCCTGCCAGCGGTACGAGGGCTCCAAGCTCACGTCCATCCTGTGATCACCAGGATGGAGACTCATTTCTCGAAGGCTTCCTGTCTTTCTGTTGTGCACCTGTTTATGGTAGTTGCTGTGGACTGAGGTCAGGGACGTCCGTATAGCCGTGGAAGTGCACCAAGTGTGGGGAATGAGTCGCAGGCATGGGAGAGGGCAGGTTTTGCCTGCTGTGTTTCCAGTGGAAAGAGTTAGGATGTCAGGAGAGAGGGCGCCTGAGTGCCATCAGAGAAAGAAGGCATTCAGCGTTGTGCAATTCATAGGAAGGTGTGTTGTGTCATCCTGGCAGCTCTTCCTTTTGTTGAACCTCGTGCTATGCTCCATCACTTGCTCACAGCAGAAACACAGCAGGTGTCCAGAGGGTGTAATGGTGAGCACTCTGGACTCTGAATCCAGCGATCTGAGTTCAAATCTCAGTGGGACCTCTGCAGCTTTTGGCACCCAGACTCCTTTCCTCACCGTGCTTTCATCTCAGGAGAACAGTGCCTTCCTAGGAGCTCTGTTGCATTCTTTCGCTTCAGTCTTCCTGCTTGCCTCTCCTCCTCCTCTGTGTTACCCTCCTGCCCTGTGCTCCATGCTCCCCACACCGCCCCGCCCGTGCCTCTTGCTTACTGAGCCCTGGCACCCGCTGGAGTAGAGGAGGCTTTGCAGATCAGTGGCATGTTGGTTATCTCCAAAGACGGGCACTCCACAACACCCATGAGCACCTGATTACCATCTTTGACCACCCTCCCTGCAGCAGTAGAGAGTTACTGTGTGTGGCATTTAGTGGGTTTAATCAGGTGTGCGCTGCGTTTTGCCGCCACGAGGGGACACCACTGAGAAGAGGCTGCCTCTCTCTCCTTTATCCCGCCTGCCCAGCCTACCCTCCCCAGGTATTTAGACACATGGATAAGATGCCCGCTGAGCCTTCTCTTCTGCAGGCTAAGCAGTCCCTGCTCTCGCAGCCTCCCCTTTCATCATTCACGACAGAATCACAGAGCGGTTGAGCTTGGCGGGGTCTCTGCAGGACATCTTGTCCGTCTCTTGCCTGGGGACATACTCGCTGCCTTGAGGGAAGGCAGGTTCTCCCTCCTCTCTTTCCAGCAGAAACAGGTAAGCTTTCCTTGCAATGCTTTCCTTGAGGCGTGAGGAGCTAATGGAGGCAGGAAGAGAACAGACCACCACGAGTCTCCAGCTATGCTGCACAAGGCCTTTAATGGGAAGGTAGAAAGGCAGTGGCACAGTACAGAGACCAAGAAGAACGTCTGCAGGGTTCAGGGGGGCAGAGAGAATGGCTCGTCCATCTCATGGATGTCTGCCCCAAATGGGATGATCCACGCGCTTCAGCAGTTGAAGCGGCAGAGTGGGGAAGGCAGACACAGCCCTGACCCCCCCAGACCAAGGGAGCCCCCAGAAGAGATGGGAACCCCCCCAGTGCTGAGGGAGCTGCCAACAGCAGCTGACAGAGAGGATCCCACGGCGGTGTTCTGAGGGAAAGAGGTGAGGATGGGGCCCGGCAGGGTCACCACGACCGGGGAGGCCTGGATGGCAACCGTCGAGTCAGCGCACCGGGCGACACACGGCTCACTGCAGCTGCTTGCAAGTGGGGTTGGGCCAGAGGCACCGCAGGGGGATGGGACACAGGGTCTGAAGCAAGACATCTCTCGTCGAGGGAGGCAAAGCTGAAACACAGAGTAGCAGGGAGGGAACACAGACCCCAAGATCAGCCTTTGTCATCTCCACAACAGAAATCGCCGCATTGAAGATTGGACAGGATGCACAGGGCTGTTTGGTAAGAGTCCGTCTGTTTTCAGGTGCTAATTCTTGCAGAGAGACATCCCTGCAGCTGACCCCCATCAATCTCCCTCTGCTTGAGAGGTCCCCACAGTCCCCAGCTCTCCAAATCCACCCCTTCCAAAGGGAGAGAGGTCACAGGCCCGAAACATCTGTATTGCAGTGCCAATCTGAGGCAGCCCAAGTTCCAAACTGAGTCGCCAGCATGAAAGCAATGGGGCCCTCAGGGAGAGCTGGAGTGAACGCAGGCTTACCTCGTTCCTCAAGGAAAGGGAGAGAGAAGAGAAGTGGATGCAGAGCCTGCAGCAGCACGGTCTTTTATGCTGCATCCCAGAGCCCCATGGGAACAGAAACATTCCTTGCTCATGAAGCATCAGAACACCTCATAGTTGCTTCCTTCAGAGGCCTTGTTGGTGGTTAAGAGCTTGCTTCTTTCATCTGACAGCTTTTGTTCCTGCCTCATACCACCCGACATTGAACTGATGTATCTGTGTCCCAGGCTCCTAAGGCCAATTACGACAGAGGTCTTAGGCTCCCTGTGCGGGATTGTGTGATTCCATCATACAAACGTCCTCTGGAGTCTCATCCACTTTGTGGTGAGCATGGCCACCAGTCACGGTGACAGTCAGCCACAGAGGACTTGAGAGGTCACCGCACAAGGGCATTCAGTGCTGAGATTGGAGCTAATTCTGCGAGACGTTTCTCCCTGTGGTTCATCACAGACACGCAGGAGACTATGGAGTAAGGTCAGGTAGAAGATCAAGACAGGACACGTGGGGGAGACATGGCCCATGTTTCCAAGATGTTTCAGCAAGGATGGAGTGTTGTGAAGTAGAGGAAGTCTCCTGAAGGCAGAGGAGAGGACAACAAGGTCATTGCTGACACTCGTCATGCTCTGACAGAGCCCAAAGACAAAGTTCCGTGAAAGTTCTGAAGCAGTGAGACCTTCCTCTGTGCCTTCACAGAAATGCAGCAGGGCAAGGCATAGGAACGTGATCCAAGAGATGCCCGCGTCCTTCCCTGAAGCTGAACCAATGTCCAATTGACCTGGTTTGCTCAACACATTTGTCCCACTGGCCAGAGGTCTGGCTGGCCTGCTTTTGAGGTGAGGCTTGCGGCACGGAGCCAAAACCTGATTTCTTTTTTTCCTGGAGCAGAGATGGAGCAGCCGCTTACATGAGTTCCAAGTACAAAGTGTCTTGGGATCTGCCTCCCAGCACACCTGACAGTCATCCTGATGTGGAAGAGCTGGGAAAATCCCTGAACTGCAGGCAAACATGAGTCACCCAGCTGCGGACTGCAGTGGACATGGTTTTTCGGCCTCAGGCATGGCAGGACTAGCAGAGCTCCTAGTCTCACTCCTCGCAACGTGCTGCTTTCCTCACCAAGGGAGTTTCCAAGTGGCTTTGTACCCTTCCTGAAACACCAGGTGCTTTTACACATTCTCGTGCTGCTGCCTCCCAAGGCATTACCTTTGTGTGGCTGGTCCAGAGTCCACGTTACTCGTGTTGGACTGGAAAGGACCTTTGGAGGTGAGCCACTCCAACCTCCTGTGCACTGCAGGCTCACCTAGATGAGGTTTCTCAGGTGGGACTCCTCACCCTTCCTAGACCTTGCCCACCTCAAGGAGTTCTCAGGTGAGTCCTGGCCCTAGATGCACTTTATCAGTACTTTAGTTTCCCCTGCTGACTGGTTCAGCTGTTAGCTGCTTTTATAAGGTAAGAGTCACGAATCCACCAAAGAGGAACGCTTTCACCTGGGAAGGGGCTGGCATGCTGGACTTCACTGCCAGCCAGGGGCTCTCCCAGCTGACCTTCCCAGGCCCACAAGCAGGCCACCAGGAAGGAAGTGACAGAGAGGATGCCAGCAGTGTTGAGCAGATCTCAAGGCCTGGAGATGGAGGGGAAATAAATACCACAATTAAACATGAAGCCTCCCTCCAGGATTGGCAGGAAAGGGTGTGCTGGGACACACTTCCCCTTGTCCTTCCAGCACTTCTGCCCAGGAGAGCTTTCTGGTCTCTGGTACACAAGGATAACCAGGGCAGGTGGTGTTCAGTGCACGTACCCAGCCCTCATGTTCTCTGTGGTGCCAATTAGCACGCTCAGACCCCTTGGCTCATGGAGATCAAACGTAGAATTAGCTGTGGGCTTTCACACCCGGATGAAAGAACAGGGCTCAGAAAAGCTCTTCAAACAACAGCCCTGTCTCCTGTGAATAACCGTCACCACCCATAAAAAAAAAAATTAAAAGAGAAAAAACAAGGACAACATTTGATCCCATACCTTAATTAGGAATTTTCACAGGCAATGAAAGGCGTGAGGGCATTTTCTGAGATGAGCTCCTACCCCAGGAGGTGGGACACCTCAGGTGCGGAAGCCCAAGAGCACAGCCCTCAGAGGAGCACGTACAGGAGGAAAGGCTTGACCTGAGCATACTCCCCTGGAGTTGGGCAAAAGGCAGGAGAAAGAAGCTGCTCAGGAGTCGGAATGGAACCCATGCCTCCCAGGGAGACTGCATCCTGAATGTTTGGCCCTGCTTCCTGTCCACAGCCCTGCTCCCGTCCCTGAACCTTCCCAGAGCCAGCCTGCCTCCTTCAGCCTCCACCAGGCAGGGTTGCAGGGTGCACACTTGCCCTCCGTGCAACATGGGCTGCTGCCAGGCCACTGCAGCACCTTTGTGTATGTGGGAGCATAGGGAGGAAGAGTCCCTGGCACAGGGGCAGCACACTGCTAACGCTTCTCCCTAAGGCCAAGGCAATCCTTCACGGCAGCAACCAAAGGAGGTGCCAGCAAGCGTTGGCTCTGCACATTCAACATCCTGCCAAGGGGCTCAAGGCACAAGCGTACTCTTCCCCTGACTCCCTCCTTCCCTCCAGAGCCTGTGGAAATGCAAAACCAACCACTTGGCTGACAGGGCTGTTTCATAGCCTATTTGTGGGGGAGCAAGGGTGCTTCCTTCTGCCCTATGTGGGCCCCAGCCGGCTGGCTACAGAGGGCTCTACGACATAGAGCCCTAGGGGGAAGCCTGAGACAGTCTCACGGTGTCAGTGCACAGGAAAACGCTTGGAGAGTCAACGAGAAATGACAGGATATGGGCCGAGTGCTGAGCAATGACTGAGATCCAGTGTCACAGGGATGAGGCTTATTTGCAGCCCTTGGAGCAGAAGAGGGGGAGCACAACTCTGTCTTAGACTTGCGACTTCAAAGCTTCTCTGGAATGTCGGGTTGACTCCAGATGCTGTGACGCTATGTTGGACTGACTCCTAAACTGTGTGACAGTTCATGGCAGAGAAACACCACCACCTCTACACTGACAATCCAACACCATCTTCCCACCATTGCTGCTGCATAGCCGGTTTTAGGCATCTCAGAAAGGGACCCACCACTCTCCAAAGCTGAGCCAATGAGCGATGTTGGTTGTGCTTCTGTGATAGCATACTTAAGAAAGGGGGAAAAAAAAAACCCACGCTGTGCAACAGCATCTGGGAGAGAGGAATGAGGAAAAGTAGAGAGAAGCAACCCTGCAGACACCAAGTACAATGAAGAAGGATGGGAAGGAGATGCTCCAGGTCTGGAGAAGAAGTTGTCCTGTGGCCTGCGTCGAGGACAGTGGAGGAGCAAGCTGTCCCCCTGCAGCCCATGTAAAAGACCATGGTGGAACAGGTGGATATGGCCCGAAGGACATTACAGACCACTGTTAGCCATCAGAGGAGCAGACTCTGGGCCAGAACTGCAATCCAAGGAGAGGAGCTCATGGTGGAGCAGGGTGTCTGGTGGGAGCTGCAGCGTGTGGGGGACGCAGTCTGGAGGAGTCTGTTCCTGAAGGACTGCATCCTGTTGTAAGGACCATGTTGGAGTGGTTCTTGAAGAACCGCATTGTGTTGGAAGCCCACATTGGATCAGTTTGGGAGAGACTGCATCCCATGACTAATATCCCATCCCACAGCTTCCGCTGTCAGTGGTTGTCTCTACATAGGTTGTCTCCACACTTTTTCCATGGAAGCAGCAAAGATGGCAGGTGAGCAGAAATGATTCAGTGTGTAGATACGATTCCATATGCCGTACGGCAGTGTGAGGCCAAGGTGCTGGGAGGTGCATCGTTATCCCTGGGGTTCCACCAGTGAAGGGGCCAGGAAGCCTGTCAGCAGGTGCCATTTTGGGCTGATGTTGCAGGTCCTCTGTGCACCGTCTTTGGGTGCAGCCTGTCCTTGAGAGTGCCAGGGAGCTGGTCATCATTGCACAGGGCACTTGATGATCCCAGCAGAGCTGTCTGGAGCAGGTAGTTGTGGCCGAGTGGTGAAGGCGATGGACTAGAAATCCATTGGGGTTTCCCCGCGCAGGTTCGAATCCTGCCAACTACGGCATGCAGTCCCCTTTTGGTCTGCCTGCAGTGACCGTGCAGCTGCCATGGGATGCAGGCCCCCAGGCACAGTCGTGTTCCTCCAGCTGCACAGGGCCTTGCCAGAGAACACAGCAACTCCCCCTTGCTCACTGCGAGTCCTTGTCCTCGCCTCCACCCCAACACTGCCTGAATGGGCAAGTAATCCTGATCCCATTTACCAGTCAGGCAAGAAGTGGACACAGAAAAGGCCACTGATGTCCAGGGGCTGTAGAAGAAGTCCTTCTGTGAACAGTGGCGTCATCCTAAAGGGAAGACACTTCCTAGCTCTGAGAGCAGTGGATCCTCGTGGATCTTGCCTGAAGGCCACGGGGTTCTAACGGCTGACCCCTCTCCCTCCCCAGCCCTTGCACACATAGGGACAACCTTTCCCAGGGGTCTTTCCTAAATTTGGCGTAAAGCTGAGATGCTGAGGGGTGCACCGGTCTATCCTGTCTGCTTCTCCTCTGAGGAAGAAGAGCAAGTGCAAAAGGACGTGTGGTGGGGACTGTGGCATCCATCAGACTACTCCCTGCTGTCTCAGGTGCTGACCCGTGTGCTAGAAAAGAGCAGGAGGCTTCAGAGAGGCCTTCTTTTGGTCCCATGGCCAGCTGCTCCGGCAGCAAAGGCCCTGGGAGGAAGAGGGGCTGATGCTGGTAGCCTGGCCTTGTTTGCTGAAGTGGGAAGGGATAGGACAAGGGCTAATACCCTGAGGTATTATGGCAAGGAGAGAGCCCCGAGAAGGAGAATGTGTGTAAGGCCCATACCGGTACCTGGCTTGTCCCCTGCAGTTGTCCCACTGACGGTCACAGAGCCGCAAAGGACTAAGGGGCAGCTCAAAGGCTCTGCCCTGAGCTATCCCCACTGCGGAAGGCAGGCAGTCTCCAGCAGCGCTCCTTCTATGCCCAGCCCTGTGTGTTGTGTTTGAGCTTTATCTCGTGTGTCTGGCTGCTGTGTGCCGGGGCGTGTAGACAGGCCAGGGAAGCAGCAGGCAGAGGCAGAAACATGCAGGCCTGAGCATGGCCACCTCGTCCCTCGTCCCCCATGGCAGGCTCTACCTGCGCTTCAGGGCTGGGGCTGAGGGCTTTCCCTGTGTGCCTGGCAGGCCCCTGGCCGGTGGTGGGCACAGCCCTGTGTCTGCGAGGGAGCAGCGAGGGCTGGGCTGCGTCAGGCAGTCGGAGGAGCCATGCTCCGCAGGGGAGCGCAGCACAGGCAGGGGCAGGGCGCTGTGTGTCAGGGGGCGCAGTCCCCATCACGGGGCAGCGTGATTTGCGGGCATGGTGGCGGCCCTGGTGAGCTGTGTGGAGAGCAGGTTGTGGGCAGCCTACAAAGCAGGCAGGCAGGCGCCCCATTGCTGCGGGTTTGGCTCAGGGCGCACCACGCAGGGCTGGGTGAGGTGGGGGGAGAGGGGCTTGGGGGGGAGCAGAGTGGCGCAGCGGAAGCGTGCTGGGCCCATAACCCAGAGGTCGATGGATCGAAACCATCCTCTGCTACAGCCTTTAGTTGCAGGCTCCTGTCAAGCTTTTGTGCCACTGCGGCCCTTCCTCTCTCAGGACAGCCATGGCTTTGGCTGTTGCACTCCCTCTGCACTGTCTCTCTCGCTCTCCACCCTTCTCCTTTGCTTTCTTGCCAGTCAGCACTCCAAAAGGGCCCCTCAGCAGGGCAGGCTGCTGTGGAGCAGCAGACATGCCTCAGCCCTCAACTCTGCCCAGGATACGCTGGCGGCTCTGCTAGCTATGCTGACACTGTCACGGTTGCACACCCCCACCTACACATGCAGAGCACGTGCATGGGCAGCCCGCGTCAGACCCGAAGGAGAGCAGCGCCAGCAGCAGCAGCCAGGGAGGCAGCAACGGGCGTTGCAGAAGACGGAGAAGACAGAGGTGTTTCTGGTAGCTGTGCCTCATCCCTGTCTTCGAGAATGAGACAGAATGGCAGGGGCCCCCCAGCAGGTTGAGGCAGGGTGTGGGCAGGTGGCTGGAAGGAGGAGCCCATTGAGTTGGTGAGCTGCCGGAGCCCCAGGGAGGCACGCAGACAGATGCGTTGGTGGTATAGTGGTGAGCATAGCTGCCTTCCAAGCAGTTGACCCGGGTTCGATTCCCGGCCAACGCACCCCAGCTTTTCTTCAGCCAGGCTGCAGAAGCAGTGTGTCGTGCTCCAAAACCACCCCGTTTCTGTCCTGACATTTGAATGCCATGTGCCCTGGGGCATCGAGCCTTCCTTGCGTCCCCAGAGCATGGTGCTGCCTGCTTTCTCTCCCAGGGACGAGCACCCCCATGACGAGGGTGCTGCAGAGAAATGCTGAAGCAGTTTGGTGCTGCAGCAGGTGGATGGCTGTCCTTTATGGCTCAGAGGCCTGTCTGGGTGTTCTGAAATCACACCAACTTGACTGAATTTACTCTCTTCTTCATCCTCTGTATTTGGCATCTCTGTGGAGCTGGCTGGTCAAAGGTGGGGTTTCTTGACCTCCGCAGAGAATGCTGGTGTGTACAATGCCCATTGTCAGAGCAGGGTGATCTTTCCTGTCAGGTTGGGTTTGAAATACTCTTTTACACAATCGTAGCCAGGACTGCACATGTCGGCATCCCTGTGTCCCCAGGCTGCGTGCAGAGCCACTGCCATACTATACTGAGACTCCGGCATTTTTTAGACCTTCCGAATATAACCGGAAGTGGATGCAACAATGTTCCTGGGAAGAAGGAAGTGAGATACACACTCCGCACTCAGGAGATACCACTCTGCCACCTTTCCAGGCATGTTTCTTTGCACTCTGAGCCCCAGCCTATTCCCGTCGTTCCCCTTCCACAGAAGTACAGCAAAGAGCAGAAGCCATTTGTGCCTGCCAGCGGTACGAGGGCTCCAAGCTCACGTCCATCCTGTGATCACCAGGATGGAGACTCATTTCTCGAAGGCTTCCTGTCTTTCTGTTGTGCACCTGTTTATGGTAGTTGCTGTGGACTGAGGTCAGGGACGTCCGTATAGCCGTGGAAGTGCACCAAGTGTGGGGAATGAGTCGCAGGCATGGGAGAGGGCAGGTTTTGCCTGCTGTGTTTCCAGTGGAAAGTGTTAGGATGTCAGGAGAGAGGGCGCCTGAGTGCCATCAGAGAAAGAAGGCATTCAGCGTTGTGCAATTCATAGGAAGGTGTGTTGTGTCATCCTGGCAACTCTTCCTTTTGTTGAACCTCGTGCTATGCTCCATCACTTGCTCACAGCAGGGACACAGCAGGTGTCCAGAGGGTCCCATGGTGTAATGGTGAGCACTCTGGACTCTGAATCCAGCGATCTGAGTTCAAATCTCAGTGGGACCTTTGCAACTTTTGGCTCCCAGACTCCTTTCCTCACTGTTTTTTCACCTTATCAGACCAATGTCTTCCTGTTGGAAGGAAGCTAATGGAGGGAGGAAGAGAACAGACCACCACGAGTCTCCAGCTATGCTGCACAAGGCCTTTAATGGGAAGGTAGAAAGGCAGTGGCACAGTACAGAGACCAAGAAGAACGTCTGCAGGGTTCAGGGAGGCAGAGAGAATGGCCCGTCCATCTCAGGGATGTCTGCCCCAAATGGGATGATCCACGCGCTTCAGCAGTTGAAGCGGCAGAGTGGGGAAGGCAGACACAGCCCTGACCCCCCCAGACCAAGGGAGCCCCCAGAAGAGATGGGAACCCCCCCAGTGCTGAGGGAGCTGCCAACAGCAGCTGACAGAGAGGATCCCACGGCGGTGTTCTGAGGGAAAGAGGTGAGGATGGGGCCCGGCAGGGTCACCACGACCGGGGAGGCCTGGATGGCAACCGTCGAGTCAGCGCACCGGGCGACACACGGCTCACTGCAGCTGCTTGCAAGTGGGGTTGGGCCAGAGGCACCGCAGGGGGATGGGACACAGGGTCTGAAGCAAGACATCTCTCGTCGAGGGAGGCAAAGCTGAAACACAGAGTAGCAGGGAGGGAACACAGACCCCAAGATCAGCCTTTGTCATCTCCACAACAGAAATCGCCGCATTGAAGATTGGACAGGATGCACAGGGCTATTTGGTAAGAGTCCGTCTGTTTTCAGGTGCTAATTCTTGCAGAGAGACATCCCTGCAGCTGACCCCCATCAATCTCCCTCTGCTTGAGAGGTCCCCACAGTCTCCAGCTCTCCAAATCCACCCCTTCCAAAGGGAGAGAGGTCACAGGCCCGAAACATCTGTATTGCAGTGCCAATCTGAGGCAGCCCAAGTTCCAAACTGAGTCGCCAGCATGAAAGCAATGGGGCCCTCAGGGAGAGCTGGAGTGAACGCAGGCTTACCTCGTTCCTCAAGGAAAGGGAGAGAGAAGAGAAGTGGATGCAGAGCCTGCAGCAGCACGGTCTTTTATGCTGCATCCCAGAGCCCCATGGGAACAGAAACATTCCTTGCTCATGAAGCATCAGAACACCTCATAGTTGCTTCCTTCAGAGGCCTTGTTGGTGGTTAAGAGCTTGCTTCTTTCATCTGACAGCTTTTGTTCCTGCCTCATACCACCCGACATTGAACTGATGTATCTGTGTCCCAGGCTCCTAAGGCCAATTACGACAGAGGTCTTAGGCTCCCTGTGCGGGATTGTGTGATTCCATCATACAAACGTCCTCTGGAGTCTCATCCACTTTGTGGTGAGCATGGCCACCAGTCACGGTGACAGTCAGCCACAGAGGACTTGAGAGGTCACCGCACAAGGGCATTCAGTGCTGAGATTGGAGCTAATTCTGCGAGACGTTTCTCCCTGTGGTTCATCACAGACACGCAGGAGGTTGTGGAGTAAGGTCAGGTAGAAGATCAAGACAGGACACGTGGAGGAGATATGGCCCATGTTTCCAAGATGTTTCAGCAAGGATGGAGTGTTGTGAAGTAGAGGAAGTCTCCTGAAGGCAGAGGAGAGGACAACAAGGTCATTGCTGACACTCGTCATGCTCTGACAGAGCCCAAAGACAAAGTTCCATGAAAGTTCTGAAGCAGTGAGACCTTCCTCTGTGCCTTCACAGAAATGCAGCAGGGCAAGGCATAGGAACGTGATCCAAGAGATGCCCGCGTCCTTCCCTGAAGCTGAACCAATGTCCAATTGACCTGGTTTGCTCAACACATTTGTCCCACTGGCCAGAGGTCTGGCTGGCCTGCTTTTGAGGTGAGGCTTGCGGCACCGAGCCAAAACCTGATTTCTTTTTTTTCCTGGACCAGAGATGGAGCAGCCGCTTACATGAGTTCCAAGTACAAAGTGACTTGGGATCTGCCTCCCAGCACACCTGACAGTCATCCTGATGTGGAAGAGCTGGGAAAATCCCTGAACTGCAGGCAAACATGAGTCACCCATCTCCGGACAGCAGTGGACATGGTTTTTCGGCCTCAGGCATGGCAGGAATAGCAGAGCTCCTAGTCTCACTCCTCGCAATGTGCTGCTTTCCTCACCAAGGGAGTTTCCAAGCGGCTTTGTACCCTTCCTGAAACACCAGGTGCTTTTACGCATTCTCGTGCTGCTGCCTCCCAAGGCATTACCTTTGTGTGGCTGGTCCAGAGTCCACGTTACTCGTGTTGGACTGGAAAGGACCTTTGGAGGTGAGCCACTCCAACCTCCTGTGCACTGCAGGCTCACCTAGATGAGGTTTCTCAGGTGGGACTCCTCACCCTTCCTAGACCTTGCCCACCTCAAGGAGTTCTCAGGTGAGTCCTGGCCCTAGATGCACTTTATCAGTACTTTAGTTTCCCCTGCTGACTGGTTCAGCTGTTAGCTGCTTTTATAAGGTAAGAGTCACGAATCCACCAAAGAGGAACGCTTTCACCTGGGAAGGGGCTGGCATGCTGGACTTCACTGCCAGCCAGGGGCTCTCCCAGCTGACCTTCCCAGGCCCACAAGCAGGCCACCAGGAAGGAAGTGACAGAGAGGATGCCAGCAGTGTTGAGCAGATCTCAAGGCCTGGAGATGGAGGGGAAATAAATACCACAATTAAACATGAAGCCTCCCTCCAGGATTGGCAGGAAAGGGTGTGCTGGGACACACTTCCCCTTGTCCTTCCAGCACTTCTGCCCAGGAGAGCTTTCTGGTCTCTGGTACACAAGGATAACCAGGGCAGGTGGTGTTCAGTGCACGTACCCAGCCCTCATGTTCTCTGTGGTGCCAATTAGCACGCTCAGACCCCTTGGCTCATGGAGATCAAACGTAGAATTAGCTGTGGGCTTTCACACCCGGATGAAAGAACAGGGCTCAGAAAAGCTCTTCAAACAACAGCCCTGTCTCCTGTGAATAACCGTCACCACCCATAAAAAAAACAACAAACACAAGGACAATATTTGATCCATGGACCTAATTAGGAATTTTCACAGGCAATGAAAGGCGTGAGGGCATTTTCTGAGATGAGCTCCTACCCCAGGAGGTGGGACACCTCAGGTGCGGAAGCCCAAGAGCACAGCCCTCAGAGGAGCACGTACAGGAGGAAAGGCTTGACCTGAGCATACTCCCCTGGAGTTGGGCAAAAGGCAGGAGAAAGAAGCTGCTCAGGAGTCGGAATGGAACCCATGCCTCCCAGGGAGACTGCATCCTGAATGTTTGGCCCTGCTTCCTGTCCACAGCCCTGCTCCCGTCCCTGAACCTTCCCAGAGCCAGCCTGCCTCCTTCAGCCTCCACCAGGCAGGGTTGCAGGGTGCACACTTGCCCTCCGTGCAACATGGGCTGCTGCCAGGCCACTGCAGCACCTTTGTGTATGTGGGAGCATAGGGAGGAAGAGTCCCTGGCACAGGGGCAGCACACTGCTAACGCTTCTCCCTAAGGCCAAGGCAATCCTTCACGGCAGCAACCAAAGGAGGTGCCAGCAAGCGTTGGCTCTGCACATTCAACATCCTGCCAAGGGGCTCAAGGCACAAGCGTACTCTTCCCCTGACTCCCTCCTTCCCTCCAGAGCCTGTGGAAATGCAAAACCAACCACTTGGCTGACAGGGCTGTTTCATAGCCTATTTGTGGGGGAGCAAGGGTGCTTCCTTCTGCCCTATGTGGGCCCCAGCCGGCTGGCTACAGAGGGCTCTACGACATAGAGCCCTAGGGGGAAGCCTGAGACAGTCTCACGGTGTCAGTGCACAGGAAAACGCTTGGAGAGTCAACGAGAAATGACAGGATATGGGCCGAGTGCTGAGCAATGACTGAGATCCAGTGTCACAGGGATGAGGCTTATTTGCAGCCCTTGGAGCAGAAGAGGGGGAGCACAACTCTGTCTTAGACTTGCGACTTCAAAGCTTCTCTGGAATGTCGGGTTGACTCCGGATGCTGTGACGCTATGTTGGACTGACTCCTAAACTGTGTGACAGTTCATGGCAGAGAAACACCACCACCTCTACACTGACAATCCAACACCATCTTCCCACCATTGCTGCTGCATAGCCGGTTTTAGGCATCTCAGAAAGGGACCCACCACTCTCCAAAGCTGAGCCAATGAGCGATGTTGGTTGTGCTTCTGTGATAGCATACTTAAGAAAGGGGGAAAAAAAAAACCCACGCTGTGCAACAGCATCTGGGAGAGAGGAATGAGGAAAAGTAGAGAGAAGCAACCCTGCAGACACCAAGTACAATGAAGAAGGATGGGAAGGAGATGCTCCAGGTCTGGAGAAGAAGTTGTCCTGTGGCCTGCGTCGAGGACAGTGGAGGAGCAAGCTGTCCCCCTGCAGCCCATGTAAAAGACCATGGTGGAACAGGTGGATATGGCCCGAAGGACGTTACAGACCACTGTTAGCCATCAGAGGAGCAGACTCTGGGCCAGAACTGCAATCCAAGGAGAGGAGCTCATGGTGGAGCAGGGTGTCTGGTGGGAGCTGCAGCGTGTGGGGGACGCAGTCTGGAGGAGTCTGTTCCTGAAGGACTGCATCCTGTTGTAAGGACCATGTTGGAGTGGTTCTTGAAGAACCGCATTGTGTTGGAAGCCCACATTGGATCAGTTTGGGAGAGACTGCATCCCATGACTAATATCCCATCCCACAGCTTCCGCTGTCAGTGGTTGTCTCTACATAGGTTGTCTCCACACTTTTTCCATGGAAGCAGCAAAGATGGCAGGTGAGCAGAAATGATTCAGTGTGTAGATACGATTCCATATGCCGTACGGCAGTGTGAGGCCAAGGTGCTGGGAGGTGCATCGTTATCCCTGGGGTTCCACCAGTGAAGGGGCCAGGAAGCCTGTCAGCAGGTGCCATTTTGGGCTGATGTTGCAGGTCCTCTGTGCACCGTCTTTGGGTGCAGCCTGTCCTTGAGAGTGCCAGGGAGCTGGTCATCATTGCACAGGGCACTTGATGATCCCAGCAGAGCTGTCTGGAGCAGGTAGTTGTGGCCGAGTGGTGAAGGCGATGGACTAGAAATCCATTGGGGTTTCCCCGCGCAGGTTCGAATCCTGCCAACTACGGCATGCAGTCCCCTTTTGGTCTGCCTGCAGTGACCGTGCAGCTGCCATGGGATGCAGGCCCCCAGGCACAGTCGTGTTCCTCCAGCTGCACAGGGCCTTGCCAGAGAACACAGCAACTCCCCCTTGCTCACTGCGAGTCCTTGTCCTCGCCTCCACCCCAACACTGCCTGAATGGGCAAGTAATCCTGATCCCATTTACCAGTCAGGCAAGAAGTGGACACAGAAAAGGCCACTGATGTCCAGGGGCTGTAGAAGAAGTCCTTCTGTGAACAGTGGCGTCATCCTAAAGGGAAGACACTTCCTAGCTCTGAGAGCAGTGGATCCTCGTGGATCTTGCCTGAAGGCCACGGGGTTCTAACGGCTGACCCCTCTCCGTCCCCAGCCCTTGCACACATAGGGACAACCTTTCCCAGGGGTCTTTCCTAAATTTGGCGTAAAGCTGAGATGCTGAGGGGTGCACCGGTCTATCCTGTCTGCTTCTCCTCTGAGGAAGAAGAGCAAGTGCAAAAGGACGTGTGGTGGGGACTGTGGCATCCATCAGACTACTCCCTGCTGTCTCAGGTGCTGACCCGTGTGCTAGAAAAGAGCAGGAGGCTTCAGAGAGGCCTTCTTTTGGTCCCATGGCCAGCTGCTCCGGCAGCAAAGGCCCTGGGAGGAAGAGGGGCTGATGCTGGTAGCCTGGCCTTGTTTGCTGAAGTGGGAAGGGATAGGACAAGGGCTAATACCCTGAGGTATTATGGCAAGGAGAGAGCCCCGAGAAGGAGAATGTGTGTAAGGCCCATACCGGTACCTGGCTTGTCCCCTGCAGTTGTCCCACTGACGGTCACAGAGCCGCAAAGGACTAAGGGGCAGCTCAAAGGCTCTGCCCTGAGCTATCCCCACTGCGGAAGGCAGGCAGTCTCCAGCAGCGCTCCTTCTATGCCCAGCCCTGTGTGTTGTGTTTGAGCTTTATCTCGTGTGTCTGGCTGCTGTGTGCCGGGGCGTGTAGACAGGCCAGGGAAGCAGCAGGCAGAGGCAGAAACATGCAGGCCTGAGCATGGCCACCTCGTCCCTCGTCCCCCATGGCAGGCTCTACCTGCGCTTCAGGGCTGGGGCTGAGGGCTTTCCCTGTGTGCCTGGCAGGCCCCTGGCCGGTGGTGGGCACAGCCCTGTGTCTGTGAGGGAGCAGCGAGGGCTGGGCTGCGTCAGGCAGTCGGAGGAGCCATGCTCCGCAGGGGAGCGCAGCACAGGCAGGGGCAGGGCGCTGTGTGTCAGGGGGCGCAGTCCCCATCACGGGGCAGCGTGATTTGCGGGCATGGTGGCGGCCCTGGTGAGCTGTGTGGAGAGCAGGTTGTGGGCAGCCTACAAAGCAGGCAGGCAGGCGCCCCATTGCTGCGGGTTTGGCTCAGGGCGCACCACGCAGGGCTGGGTGAGGTGGGGGGAGAGGGGCTTGGGGGGGAGCAGAGTGGCGCAGCGGAAGCGTGCTGGGCCCATAACCCAGAGGTCGATGGATCGAAACCATCCTCTGCTACAGCCTTTAGTTGCAGGCTCCTGTCAAGCTTTTGTGCCACTGCGGCCCTTCCTCTCTCAGGACAGCCATGGCTTTGGCTGTTGCACTCCCTCTGCACTGTCTCTCTCGCTCTCCACCCTTCTCCTTTGCTTTCTTGCCAGTCAGCACTCCAAAAGGGCCCCTCAGCAGGGCAGGCTGCTGTGGAGCAGCAGACATGCCTCAGCCCTCAACTCTGCCCAGGATACGCTGGCGGCTCTGCTAGCTATGCTGACACTGTCACGGTTGCACACCCCCACCTACACATGCAGAGCACGTGCATGGGCAGCCCGCGTCAGACCCGAAGGAGAGCAGCGCCAGCAGCAGCAGCCAGGGAGGCAGCAACGGGCGTTGCAGAAGACGGAGAAGACAGAGGTGTTTCTGGTAGCTGTGCCTCATCCCTGTCTTCGAGAATGAGACAGAATGGCAGGGGCCCCCCAGCAGGTTGAGGCAGGGTGTGGGCAGGTGGCTGGAAGGAGGAGCCCATTGAGTTGGTGAGCTGCCGGAGCCCCAGGGAGGCATGCAGACAGATGCGTTGGTGGTATAGTGGTGAGCATAGCTGCCTTCCAAGCAGTTGACCCGGGTTCGATTCCCGGCCAACGCACCCCAGCTTTTCTTCAGCCAGGCTGCAGAAGCAGTGTGTCGTGCTCCAAAACCACCCCGTTTCTGTCCTGACATTTGAATGCCATGTGCCCTGGGGCATCGAGCCTTCCTTGCGTCCCCAGAGCATGGTGCTGCCTGCTTTCTCTCCCAGGGACGAGCACCCCCATGACGAGGGTGCTGCAGAGAAATGCTGAAGCAGTTTGGTGCTGCAGCAGGTGGATGGCTGTCCTTTATGGCTCAGAGGCCTGTCTGGGTGTTCTGAAATCACACCAACTTGAATGAATTTACTCTCTTCTTCATCCTCTGTATTTGGCATCTCTGTGGAGCTGGCTGGTCAAAGGTGGGGTTGCTTCAAAGAGTATGCTGGTGTGTACAACACCAGTGTTCAGAGCACAGCGTTCTTTCCTCTGAGGTTGGGTTTGAAATACTCTTTTGCACAATCGTAGCCAGGACTGCACATGTCGGCATCCCTGTGTCCCCAGGCTGCGTGCAGAGCCACTGCCATACTATACTGAGACTCCGGCATTTTTTAGACCTTCCGAATATAACCGGAAGTGGATGCAACAATGTTCCTGGGAAGAAGGAAGTGAGATACACACTCCGCACTCAGGAGATACCACTCTGCCACCTTTCCAGGCATGTTTCTTTGCACTCTGAGCCCCAGCCTATTCCCGTCGTTCCCCTTCCACAGAAGTACAGCAAACAGCAGAAGCCATTTGTGCCTGCCAGCGGTACGAGGGCTCCAAGCTCACGTCCATCCTGTGATCACCAGGATGGAGACTCATTTCTCGAAGGCTTCCTGTCTTTCTGTTGTGCACCTGTTTATGGTAGTTGCTGTGGACTGAGGTCAGGGACGTCCGTATAGCCGTGGAAGTGCACCAAGCGTGGGGATTGACTCGCAGACACGGGAGAGGGCAGGTTTTGCCTGCTGTGTTTCCAGTGGAAAGAGTTAGGATGTCAGGAGAGAGGGCGCCTGAGTGCCATCAGAGAAAGAAGGCATTCAGCGTTGTGCAATTCATAGGAAGGTGTGTTGTGTCATCCTGGCAACTCTTCCTTTTGTTGAACCTCGTGCTATGCTCCATCACTTGCTCACAGCAGGGACACAGCAGGTGTCCAGAGGGTCCCATGGTGTAATGGTGAGCACTCTGGACTCTGAATCCAGCGATCTGAGTTCAAATCTCAGTGGGACCTTTGCAACTTTTGGCTCCCAGACTCCTTTCCTCACTGTTTTTTCACCTTATCAGACCAATGTCTTCCTGTTGGAAGGAAGCTAATGGAGGGAGGAAGAGAACAGACCACCACGAGTCTCCAGCTATGCTGCACAAGGCCTTTAATGGGAAGGTAGAAAGGCAGTGGCACAGTACAGAGACCAAGAAGAACGTTTGCAGGGTTCAGGGAGGCAGAGAGAATGGTCCGTCCATCTCAGGGATGTCTGCCCCAAATGGGATGATCCACGCGCTTCAGCAGTTGAAGCGGCAGAGTGGGGAAGGCAGACACAGCCCTGACCCCCCCAGACCAAGGGAGCCCCCAGAAGAGATGGGAACCCCCCCAGTGCTGAGGGAGCTGCCAACAGCAGCTGACAGAGAGGATCCCACGGCGGTGTTCTGAGGGAAAGAGGTGAGGATGGGGCCCGGCAGGGTCACCACGACCGGGGAGGCCTGGATGGCAACCGTCGAGTCAGCGCACCGGGCGACACACGGCTCACTGCAGCTGCTTGCAAGTGGGGTTGGGCCAGAGGCACCGCAGGGGGATGGGACACAGGGTCTGAAGCAAGACATCTCTCGTCGAGGGAGGCAAAGCTGAAACACAGAGTAGCAGGGAGGGAACACAGACCCCAAGATCAGCCTTTGTCATCTCCACAGCAGAAATCGCCGCATTGAAGATTGGACAGGATGCACAGGGCTATTTGGTAAGAGTCCGTCTGTTTTCAGGTGCTAATTCTTGCAGAGAGACATCCCTGCAGCTGACCCCCATCAATCTCCCTCTGCTTGAGAGGTCCCCACAGTCCCCAGCTCTCCAAATCCACCCCTTCCAAAGGGAGAGAGGTCACAGGCCCGAAACATCTGTATTGCAGTGCCAATCTGAGGCAGCCCAAGTTCCAAACTGAGTCGCCAGCATGAAAGCAATGGGGCCCTCAGGGAGAGCTGGAGTGAACGCAGGCTTACCTCGTTCCTCAAGGAAAGGGAGAGAGAAGAGAAGTGGATGCAGAGCCTGCAGCAGCACGGTCTTTTATGCTGCATCCCAGAGCCCCATGGGAACAGAAACACTCCTTGCTCATGAAGCATCAGAACACCTCATAGCTGCTTCCTTCAGAGGCCTTGTTGGTGGTTAAGAGCTTGCTTCTTTCATCTGACAGCTTTTGTTCCTGCCTCATACCACCCGACATTGAACTGATGTATCTGTGTCCCAGGCTCCTAAGGCCAATTACGACAGAGGTCTTAGGCTCCCTGTGCGGGATTGTGTGATTCCATCATACAAACGTCCTCTGGAGTCTCATCCACTTTGTGGTGAGCATGGCCACCAGTCACGGTGACAGTCAGCCACAGAGGACTTGAGAGGTCACCGCACAAGGGCATTCAGTGCTGAGATTGGAGCTAATTCTGCGAGACGTTTCTCCCTGTGGTTCATCACAGACACGCAGGAGGTTGTGGAGTAAGGTCAGGTAGAAGATCAAGACAGGACACGTGGAGGAGATATGGCCCATGTTTCCAAGATGTTTCAGCAAGGATGGAGTGTTGTGAAGTAGAGGAAGTCTCCTGAAGGCAGAGGAGAGGACAACAAGGTCATTGCTGACACTCGTCATGCTCTGACAGAGCCCAAAGACAAAGTTCCATGAAAGTTCTGAAGCAGTGAGACCTTCCTCTGTGCCTTCACAGAAATGCAGCAGGGCAAGGCATAGGAACGTGATCCAAGAGATGCCCGCGTCCTTCCCTGAAGCTGAACCAATGTCCAATTGACCTGGTTTGCTCAACACATTTGTCCCACTGGCCAGAGGTCTGGCTGGCCTGCTTTTGAGGTGAGGCTTGCGGCACCGAGCCAAAACCTGATTTCTTTTTTTTCCTGGAGCAGAGATGGAGCAGCCGCTTACATGAGTTCCAAGTACAAAGTGTCTTGGGATCTGCCTCCCAGCACACCTGACAGTCATCCTGATGTGGAAGAGCTGGGAAAATCCCTGAACTGCAGGCAAACATGAGTCACCCATCTCCGGACAGCAGCGGACATGGTTTTTCGGCCTCAGGCATGGCAGGAATAGCAGAGCTCCTAGTCTCACTCCTCGCAACGTGCTGCTTTCCTCACCAAGGGAGTTTCCAAGCGGCTTTGTACCCTTCCTGAAACACCAGGTGCTTTTACGCATTCTCGTGCTGCTGCCTCCCAAGGCATTACCTTTGTGTGGCTGGTCCGGGGCCCGTGTGATGTAGCGCACCCCGGATTACTGGGGCTCTGAAGGACCCTCTGGAGATCCTTTGGGCTGAGGTTCTGTTCTGAGCTGGCCAAATATCCCATTTAACTCCAGGGGTTCTGGGCCTTGTCTTGTTGCCTTCTGAACACTGGAACCCTCTGAGGTCGCAGGCTCTTGGCAGCTCTTCCAGGGCTACACCATGCCCAATGTGACTTGTTTTTTCCAAAGGACAGCTGGCGATTTCCTTGTGGCAGCTTGTGAGCGTTGCTTCTCTCTTTGCCCATGGTGATGTGACAGGGAGGGATCAGGATGTGAGAGGGAGGGATAGGAAAATCACCCAACTGGGGCTTAAGGCAGCTCACTTCAAGCACTTGCATATAGGCAAGGAAGTGCCTACAAGGCAGCATTATGAAGAAATCCCACATATCCTTTCCGGAAAGGATGGGGTGCTTCTTTTAAGGACCTGTATACTGATGCACGCAGGATGGGGAATAAGCAAGATGAGATAGAGATGTGTTTGTGTGTAAGGTGTCTGGCTGTGAAGGAGTTAACTTTCCCCACAGCAGCCCATATAGTGTTGCGCTCTGCACTTGTAGCTAGAACAGCACTGATATGGCACCAGTGTTTTGTCTATTGCTGAGCAGTGCTTACATGCCATCAGAACTCTCTCCAAGCCACCCTAAGGCCAGTAGGCAGGGGGTAGGCAAGAGCTGGGGATGCGACCTTGGCAGAGCAGCTGATCTGAAGCGACCAAAGGGATATTCCGTACCATATGATGTCACACTCAGCAAGAAAAGCTGGGCAAGAGGAAGGAGAAGGCGGTGCTCTCATTAGGAAAACATCTGTCCACCCGTGCGACCACTATGCATTTTGAGACCCCCACTTCCCAAGATGTGGCCGAACATAACTTCCCGATGGGAAGTAGTGTATAATTGGTTTCTCTCTCTTTGCTTCCGCACAGCATTTGCTTGTTTTGTCTTTCGGGGTATGTTCTTGGTTGTTGTTGTTGTGTTTTGTTTTGTTTTTTAAGCAGTGTGATCAAAGCGATGCCCACATTCTTCACTAAAGGTGACCCACAATCAAATTTACGTGTGTTGCTCAGCAACTTCATCCCATTGGCCAGAGGTCTGGCTGGCCTGCTTTTGAGGACAGGCTCATGGCATGAGGGCAAATCAGCGTCCCAGCGCACCTGGCGGTCATCCTGACATGGAAGAGCTGGGAAAATCCCTGAACTGCAGGCAAACATGAGTAACCAAGCTGCAGACAGCAGTGGACTTGGTGTCCTGGCCTCAGTCACTCCAGGATGGCACAGCTCCTACCCCATTCTGCCCAAAGTGCTTCTTTCTTCACCAAAGGCATTTCCAAGGGTCTTTGTACCATTCCTGAAACAATGGGTGCTTTTGCACATTCCTGAGCTCCTGACTTCCAAGGTATGACCTTTGTGCGGCTGGTCCATGGCCCATATGACTTGTGAGACTTAGACTTGAAAGGACCTTTGGATGTGAGCCACTCCAATCCCTCCAACCGCCTCCCCAGAGCATGGTGCTGCCTGCTTTCTCTCCCAGGACACCCCCATGACGAGGGTGCTGCAGAGAAATGCTGAAGCAGTTTGGTGCTGCAGCAGGTGGATGGCTGTCCTTTATGGCTCAAAGGCCTGTCTGGGTGTTCTGAAGTCACACCAACTTGACTGAATTTGCTCTCTTCATCCTCCTCTGTATTTGGCATCTCTGTGGAGCTGGCTGGTCAAAGGTGGGGTTGCTTCAAAGAGTATGCTGGTGTGTACAACACCAGTGTTCAGAGCACAGCGTTCTTTCCTCTGAGGTTGGGTTTGAAATACTCTTTTGCACAATCGTAGCCAGGACTGCACATGTCGGCATCCCTGTGTCCCCGGGCTGCGTGCAGAGCCACTGCCATACTATACTGAGACTCCGGCATTTTTTAGACCTTCCGAATATAACCGGAAGTGGATGCAACAATGTTCCTGGGAAGAAGGAAGTGAGATACACACTCCGCACTCAGGAGATACCACTCTGCCACCTTTCCAGGCATGTTTCTTTGCACTCTGAGCCCCAGCCTATTCCCGTCGTTCCCCTTCCACAGAAGTACAGCAAACAGCAGAAGCCATTTGTGCCTGCCAGCGGTACGAGGGCTCCAAGCTCACGTCCATCCTGTGATCACCAGGATGGAGACTCATTTCTCGAAGGCTTCCTGTCTTTCTGTTGTGCACCTGTTTATGGTAGTTGCTGTGGACTGAGGTCAGGGACGTCCGTATAGCCGTGGAAGTGCACCAAGCGTGGGGATTGACTCGCAGACACGGGGGAGGGCAGGTTTTGCCTGCTGTGTTTCCAGTGGAAAGAGTTAGGATGTCAGGAGAGAGGGTGCCTGAGTGCCATCAGAGAAAGAAGGAATTCAACATTGTGCAATTCATAGGAAGGTGTGTTGTGTCACCCTGGCAGCTCTTCCTTTTGTTGAACCTCGTGCTATGCTCCATCACTTGCTCACAGCAGGGACACAGCAGGTGTCCAGAGGGTGTAATGGTGAGCACTCTGGACTCTGAATCCAGCGATCTGAGTTCAAATCTCAGTGGGACCTCTGCAGCTTTTGGCACCCAGACTCCTTTCCTCACCGTGCTTTCATCTCAGGAGAACAGTGCCTTCCTAGGAGCTCTGTTGCATTCTTTCGCTTCAGTCTTCCTGCTTGCCTCTCCTCCTCCTCTGTGTTACCCTCCTGCCCTGTGCTCCACGCTCCCCACACCGCCCCGCCCGTGCCTCTTGCTTACTGAGCCCTGGCACCCGCTGGAGTAGAGGAGGCTTTGCAGATCCGTGGCCAGTGGCATGTTGGTTATCTCCAAAGACGGGCACTCCACAACACCCATGAGCACCTGATTACCATCTTTGACCACCCTCCCTGCAGCAGTAGAGAGTTACTGTGTGTGGCATTTAGTGGGTTTAATCAGGTGTGCGCTGCGTTTTGCCGCCACGAGGGGACACCACTGAGAAGAGGCTGCCTCTCTCTCCTTTATCCCGCCTGCCCAGCCTACCCTCCCCAGGTATTTAGACACATGGATAAGATGCCCGCTGAGCCTTCTCTTCTGCAGGCTAAGCAGTCCCTGCTCTCGCAGCCTCCCCTTTCATCATTCACGACAGAATCACAGAGCGGTTGAGCTTGGCGGGGTCTCTGCAGGACATCTTGTCCGTCTCTTGCCTGGGGACATACTCGCTGCCTTGAGGGAAGGCAGGTTCTCCCTCCTCTCTTTCCAGCAGAAACAGGTAAGCTTTCCTTGCAATGCTTTCCTTGAGGCGTGAGGAGCTAATGGAGGCAGGAAGAGAACAGACCACCACGAGTCTCCAGCTATGCTGCACAAGGCCTTTAATGGGAAGGTAGAAAGGCAGTGGCACAGTACAGAGACCAAGAAGAACGTCTGCAGGGTTCAGGGGGGCAGAGAGAATGGCTCGTCCATCTCATGGATGTCTGCCCCAAATGGGATGATCCACGCGCTTCAGCAGTTGAAGCGGCAGAGTGGGGAAGGCAGACACAGCCCTGACCCCCCCAGACCAAGGGAGCCCCCAGAAGAGATGGGAACCCCCCCAGTGCTGAGGGAGCTGCCAACAGCAGCTGACAGAGAGGATCCCACGGCGGTGTTCTGAGGGAAAGAGGTGAGGATGGGGCCCGGCAGGGTCACCACGACCGGGGAGGCCTGGATGGCAACCGTCGAGTCAGCGCACCGGGCGACACACGGCTCACTGCAGCTGCTTGCAAGTGGGGTTGGGCCAGAGGCACCGCAGGGGGATGGGACACAGGGTCTGAAGCAAGACATCTCTCGTCGAGGGAGGCAAAGCTGAAACACAGAGTAGCAGGGAGGGAACACAGACCCCAAGATCAGCCTTTGTCATCTCCACAACAGAAATCGCCGCATTGAAGATTGGACAGGATGCACAGGGCTATTTGGTAAGAGTCCGTCTGTTTTCAGGTGCTAATTCTTGCAGAGAGACATCCCTGCAGCTGACCCCCATCAATCTCCCTCTGCTTGAGAGGTCCCCACAGTCCCCAGCTCTCCAAATCCACCCCTTCCAAAGGGAGAGAGGTCACAGGCCCGAAACATCTGTATTGCAGTGCCAATCTGAGGCAGCCCAAGTTCCAAACTGAGTCGCCAGCATGAAAGCAATGGGGCCCTCAGGGAGAGCTGGAGTGAACGCAGGCTTACCTCGTTCCTCAAGGAAAGGGAGAGAGAAGAGAAGTGGATGCAGAGCCTGCAGCAGCACGGTCTTTTATGCTGCATCCCAGAGCCCCATGGGAACAGAAACATTCCTTGCTCATGAAGCATCAGAACACCTCATAGCTGCTTCCTTCAGAGGCCTTGTTGGTGGTTAAGAGCTTGCTTCTTTCATCTGACAGCTTTTGTTCCTGCCTCATACCACCCGACATTGAACTGATGTATCTGTGTCCCAGGCTCCTAAGGCCAATTACGACAGAGGTCTTAGGCTCCCTGTGCGGGATTGTGTGATTCCATCATACAAACGTCCTTTGGAGTCTCATCCACTTTGTGGTGAGCATGGCCACCAGTCACGGTGACAGTCAGCCACAGAGGACTTGAGAGGTCACCGCACAAGGGCATTCAGTGCTGAGATTGGAGCTAATTCTGCGAGACGTTTCTCCCTGTGGTTCATCACAGACACGCAGGAGGTTGTGGAGTAAGGTCAGGTAGAAGATCAAGACAGGACACGTGGAGGAGATATGGCCCATGTTTCCAAGATGTTTCAGCAAGGATGGAGTGTTGTGAAGTAGAGGAAGTCTCCTGAAGGCAGAGGAGAGGACAACAAGGTCATTGCTGACACTCGTCATGCTCTGACAGAGCCCAAAGACAAAGTTCCATGAAAGTTCTGAAGCAGTGAGACCTTCCTCTGTGCCTTCACAGAAATGCAGCAGGGCAAGGCATAGGAACGTGATCCAAGAGATGCCCGCGTCCTTCCCTGAAGCTGAACCAATGTCCAATTGACCTGGTTTGCTCAACACATTTGTCCCACTGGCCAGAGGTCTGGATGGCCTGCTTTTGAGGTGAGGCTTGCGGCACCGAGCCAAAACCTGATTTCTTTTTTTTCCTGGACCAGAGATGGAGCAGCCGCTTACATGAGTTCCAAGTACAAAGTGTCTTGGGATCTGCCTCCCAGCACACCTGACAGTCATCCTGATGTGGAAGAGCTGGGAAAATCCCTGAACTGCAGGCAAACATGAGTCACCCAGCTGCGGACTGCAGTGGACATGGTTTTTCGGCCTCAGGCATGGCAGGACTAGCAGAGCTCCTAGTCTCACTCCTCGCAACGTGCTGCTTTCCTCACCAAGGGAGTTTCCAAGTGGCTTTGTACCCTTCCTGAAACACCAGGTGCTTTTACACATTCTCGTGCTGCTGCCTCCCAAGGCATTACCTTTGTGTGGCTGGTCCGGGGCCCGTGTGATGTAGCGCACCCCGGATTACTGGGGCTCTGAAGGACCCTCTGGAGATCCTTTGGGCTGAGGTTCTGTTCTGAGCTGGCCAAATATCCCATTTAACTCCAGGGGTTCTGGGCCTTGTCTTGTTGCCTTCTGAACACTGGAACCCTCTGAGGTCGCAGGCTCTTGGCAGCTCTTCCAGGGCTCCACCATGCCCAATGTGACTTGTTTTTTCCAAAGGACAGCTGGCGATTTCCTTGTGGCAGCTTGTGAGCGTTGCTTCTCTCTTTGCCCATGGTGATGTGACAGGGAGGGATCAGGATGTGAGAGGGAGGGATAGGAAAATCACCCAACTGGGGCTTAAGGCAGCTCACTTCAAGCACTTGCATATAGGCAAGGAAGTGCCTACAAGGCAGCATTACGAAGAAATCCCACATATCCTTTCCGGAAAGGATGGGGTGCTTCTTTTAAGGACCTGTATACTGATGCACGCAGGATGGGGAATAAGCAAGATGAGATAGAGATGTGTTTGTGTGTAAGGTGTCTGGCTGTGAAGGAGTTAACTTTCCCCACAGCAGCCCATATAGTGTTGCGCTCTGCACTTGTAGCTAGAACAGCACTGATATGGCACCAGTGTTTTGTCTATTGCTGAGCAGTGCTTACATGCCATCAGAACTCTCTCCAAGCCACCCTAAGGCCAGTAGGCAGGGGGTAGGCAAGAGCTGGGGATGCGACCTTGGCAGAGCAGCTGATCTGAAGCGACCAAAGGGATATTCCGTACCATATGATGTCACACTCAGCAAGAAAAGCTGGGCAAGAGGAAGGAGAAGGCGGTGCTCTCATTAGGAAAACATCTGTCCACCCGTGCGACCACTATGCATTTTGAGACCCCCACTTCCCAAGATGTGGCCGAACATAACTTCCCGATGGGAAGTAGTGTATAATTGGTTTCTCTCTCTTTGCTTCCGCACAGCATTTGCTTGTTTTGTCTTTCGGGGTATGTTCTTGGTTGTTGTTGTTGTGTTTTGTTTTGTTTTTTAAGCAGTGTGATCAAAGCGATGCCCACATTCTTCACTAAAGGTGACCCACAATCAAATTTACGTGTGTTGCTCAGCAACTTCATCCCATTGGCCAGAGGTCTGGCTGGCCTGCTTTTGAGGACAGGCTCATGGCATGAGGGCAAATCAGCGTCCCAGCGCACCTGGCGGTCATCCTGACGTGGAAGAGCTGGGAAAATCCCTGAACTGCAGGCAAACATGAGTAACCAAGCTGCAGACAGCAGTGGACTTGGTGTCCTGGCCTCAGTCACTCCAGGATGGGACAGCTCCTACCCCATTCTGCCCAAAGTGCTTCTTTCTTCACCAAAGGCATTTCCAAGGGTCTTTGTACCATTCCTGAAACAATGGGTGCTTTTGCACATTCCTGAGCTCCTGACTTCCAAGGTATGACCTTTGTGCGGCTGGTCCATGGCCCATATGACTTGTGAGACTTAGACTTGAAAGGACCTTTGGATGTGAGCCACTCCAATCCCTCCAACCGCCTCCCCAGAGCATGGTGCTGCCTGCTTTCTCTCCCAGGACACCCCCATGATGAGGGTGCTGCAGAGAAATGCTGAAGCAGTTTGGTGCTGCAGCAGGTGGATGGCTGTCCTTTATGGCTCAAAGGCCTGTCTGGGTGTTCTGAAGTCACACCAACTTGACTGAATTTGCTCTCTTCATCCTCCTCTGTATTTGGCATCTCTGTGGAGCTGGCTGGTCAAAGGTGGGGTTGCTTCAAAGAGTATGCTGGTGTGTACAACACCAGTGTTCAGAGCACAGCGTTCTTTCCTCTGAGGTTGGGTTTGAAATACTCTTTTGCACAATCGTAGCCAGGACTGCACATGTCGGCATCCCTGTGTCCCCAGGCTGCGTGCAGAGCCACTGCCATACTATACTGAGACTCCGGCATTTTTTAGACCTTCCGAATATAACCGGAAGTGGATGCAACAATGTTCCTGGGAAGAAGGAAGTGAGATACACACTCCGCACTCAGGAGATACCACTCTGCCACCTTTCCAGGCATGTTTCTTTGCACTCTGAGCCCCAGCCTATTCCCGTCGTTCCCCTTCCACAGAAGTACAGCAAACAGCAGAAGCCATTTGTGCCTGCCAGCGGTACGAGGGCTCCAAGCTCACGTCCATCCTGTGATCACCAGGATGGAGACTCATTTCTCGAAGGCTTCCTGTCTTTCTGTTGTGCACCTGTTTATGGTAGTTGCTGTGGACTGAGGTCAGGGACGTCCGTATAGCCGTGGAAGTGCACCAAGCGTGGGGATTGACTCGCAGACACGGGAGAGGGCAGGTTTTGCCTGCTGTGTTTCCAGTGGAAAGAGTTAGGATGTCAGGAGAGAGGGCGCCTGAGTGCCATCAGAGAAAGAAGGCATTCAGCGTTGTGCAATTCATAGGAAGGTGTGTTGTGTCATCCTGGCAACTCTTCCTTTTGTTGAACCTCGTGCTATGCTCCATCACTTGCTCACAGCAGGGACACAGCAGGTGTCCAGAGGGTCCCATGGTGTAATGGTGAGCACTCTGGACTCTGAATCCAGCGATCTGAGTTCAAATCTCAGTGGGACCTTTGCAACTTTTGGCTCCCAGACTCCTTTCCTCACTGTTTTTTCACCTTATCAGACCAATGTCTTCCTGTTGGAAGGAAGCTAATGGAGGGAGGAAGAGAACAGACCACCACGAGTCTCCAGCTATGCTGCACAAGGCCTTTAATGGGAAGGTAGAAAGGCAGTGGCACAGTACAGAGACCAAGAAGAACGTTTGCAGGGTTCAGGGAGGCAGAGAGAATGGTCCGTCCATCTCAGGGATGTCTGCCCCAAATGGGATGATCCACGCGCTTCAGCAGTTGAAGCGGCAGAGTGGGGAAGGCAGACACAGCCCTGACCCCCCCAGACCAAGGGAGCCCCCAGAAGAGATGGGAACCCCCCCAGTGCTGAGGGAGCTGCCAACAGCAGCTGACAGAGAGGATCCCACGGCGGTGTTCTGAGGGAAAGAGGTGAGGATGGGGCCCGGCAGGGTCACCACGACCGGGGAGGCCTGGATGGCAACCGTCGAGTCGGCGCACCGGGCGACACACGGCTCACTGCAGCTGCTTGCAAGTGGGGTTGGGCCAGAGGCACCGCAGGGGGATGGGACACAGGGTCTGAAGCAAGACATCTCTCGTCGAGGGAGGCAAAGCTGAAACACAGAGTAGCAGGGAGGGAACACAGACCCCAAGATCAGCCTTTGTCATCTCCACAACAGAAATCGCCGCATTGAAGATTGGACAGGATGCACAGGGCTATTTGGTAAGAGTCCGTCTGTTTTCAGGTGCTAATTCTTGCAGAGAGACATCCCTGCAGCTGACCCCCATCAATCTCCCTCTGCTTGAGAGGTCCCCACAGTCCCCAGCTCTCCAAATCCACCCCTTCCAAAGGGAGAGAGGTCACAGGCCCGAAACATCTGTATTGCAGTGCCAATCTGAGGCAGCCCAAGTTCCAAACTGAGTCGCCAGCATGAAAGCAATGGGGCCCTCAGGGAGAGCTGGAGTGAACGCAGGCTTACCTCGTTCCTCAAGGAAAGGGAGAGAGAAGAGAAGTGGATGCAGAGCCTGCAGCAGCACGGTCTTTTATGCTGCATCCCAGAGCCCCATGGGAACAGAAACATTCCTTGCTCATGAAGCATCAGAACACCTCATAGCTGCTTCCTTCAGAGGCCTTGTTGGTGGTTAAGAGCTTGCTTCTTTCATCTGACAGCTTTTGTTCCTGCCTCATACCACCCGACATTGAACTGATGTATCTGTGTCCCAGGCTCCTAAGGCCAATTACGACAGAGGTCTTAGGCTCCCTGTGCGGGATTGTGTGATTCCATCATACAAACGTCCTCTGGAGTCTCATCCACTTTGTGGTGAGCATGGCCACCAGTCACGGTGACAGTCAGCCACAGAGGACTTGAGAGGTCACCGCACAAGGGCATTCAGTGCTGAGATTGGAGCTAATTCTGCGAGACGTTTCTCCCTGTGGTTCATCACAGACACGCAGGAGGTTGTGGAGTAAGGTCAGGTAGAAGATCAAGACAGGACACGTGGAGGAGATATGGCCCATGTTTCCAAGATGTTTCAGCAAGGATGGAGTGTTGTGAAGTAGAGGAAGTCTCCTGAAGGCAGAGGAGAGGACAACAAGGTCATTGCTGACACTCGTCATGCTCTGACAGAGCCCAAAGACAAAGTTCCATGAAAGTTCTGAAGCAGTGAGACCTTCCTCTGTGCCTTCACAGAAATGCAGCAGGGCAAGGCATAGGAACGTGATCCAAGAGATGCCCGCGTCCTTCCCTGAAGCTGAACCAATGTCCAATTGACCTGGTTTGCTCAACACATTTGTCCCACTGGCCAGAGGTCTGGCTGGCCTGCTTTTGAGGTGAGGCTTGCGGCACCGAGCCAAAACCTGATTTCTTTTTTTTCCTGGAGCAGAGATGGAGCAGCCGCTTACATGAGTTCCAAGTACAAAGTGTCTTGGGATCTGCCTCCCAGCACACCTGACAGTCATCCTGATGTGGAAGAGCTGGGAAAATCCCTGAACTGCAGGCAAACATGAGTCACCCATCTCCGGACAGCAGCGGACATGGTTTTTCGGCCTCAGGCATGGCAGGAATAGCAGAGCTCCTAGTCTCACTCCTCGCAATGTGCTGCTTTCCTCACCAAGGGAGTTTCCAAGCGGCTTTGTACCCTTCCTGAAACACCAGGTGCTTTTACGCATTCTCGTGCTGCTGCCTCCCAAGGCATTACCTTTGTGTGGCTGGTCCGGGGCCCGTGTGATGTAGCGCACCCCGGATTACTGGGGCTCTGAAGGACCCTCTGGAGATCCTTTGGGCTGAGGTTCTGTTCTGAGCTGGCCAAATATCCCATTTAACTCCAGGGGTTCTGGGCCTTGTCTTGTTGCCTTCTGAACACTGGAACCCTCTGAGGTCGCAGGCTCTTGGCAGCTCTTCCAGGGCTACACCATGCCCAATGTGACTTGTTTTTTCCAAAGGACAGCTGGCGATTTCCTTGTGGCAGCTTGTGAGCGTTGCTTCTCTCTTTGCCCATGGTGATGTGACAGGGAGGGATCAGGATGTGAGAGGGAGGGATAGGAAAATCACCCAACTGGGGCTTAAGGCAGCTCACTTCAAGCACTTGCATATAGGCAAGGAAGTGCCTACAAGGCAGCATTATGAAGAAATCCCACATATCCTTTCCGGAAAGGATGGGGTGCTTCTTTTAAGGACCTGTATACTGATGCACGCAGGATGGGGAATAAGCAAGATGAGATAGAGATGTGTTTGTGTGTAAGGTGTCTGGCTGTGAAGGAGTTAACTTTCCCCACAGCAGCCCATATAGTGTTGCGCTCTGCACTTGTAGCTAGAACAGCACTGATATGGCACCAGTGTTTTGTCTATTGCTGAGCAGTGCTTACATGCCATCAGAACTCTCTCCAAGCCACCCTAAGGCCAGTAGGCAGGGGGTAGGCAAGAGCTGGGGATGCGACCTTGGCAGAGCAGCTGATCTGAAGCGACCAAAGGGATATTCCGTACCATATGATGTCACACTCAGCAAGAAAAGCTGGGCAAGAGGAAGGAGAAGGCGGTGCTCTCATTAGGAAAACATCTGTCCACCCGTGCGACCACTATGCATTTTGAGACCCCCACTTCCCAAGATGTGGCCGAACATAACTTCCCGATGGGAAGTAGTGTATAATTGGTTTCTCTCTCTTTGCTTCCGCACAGCATTTGCTTGTTTTGTCTTTCGGGGTATGTTCTTGGTTGTTGTTGTTGTGTTTTGTTTTGTTTTTTAAGCAGTGTGATCAAAGCGATGCCCACATTCTTCACTAAAGGTGACCCACAATCAAATTTACGTGTGTTGCTCAGCAACTTCATCCCATTGGCCAGAGGTCTGGCTGGCCTGCTTTTGAGGACAGGCTCATGGCATGAGGGCAAATCAGCGTCCCAGCGCACCTGGCGGTCATCCTGACATGGAAGAGCTGGGAAAATCCCTGAACTGCAGGCAAACATGAGTAACCAAGCTGCAGACAGCAGTGGACTTGGTGTCCTGGCCTCAGTCACTCCAGGATGGCACAGCTCCTACCCCATTCTGCCCAAAGTGCTTCTTTCTTCACCAAAGGCATTTCCAAGGGTCTTTGTACCATTCCTGAAACAATGGGTGCTTTTGCACATTCCTGAGCTCCTGACTTCCAAGGTATGACCTTTGTGCGGCTGGTCCATGGCCCATATGACTTGTGAGACTTAGACTTGAAAGGACCTTTGGATGTGAGCCACTCCAATCCCTCCAACCGCCTCCCCAGAGCATGGTGCTGCCTGCTTTCTCTCCCAGGACACCCCCATGACGAGGGTGCTGCAGAGAAATGCTGAAGCAGTTTGGTGCTGCAGCAGGTGGATGGCTGTCCTTTATGGCTCAAAGGCCTGTCTGGGTGTTCTGAAGTCACACCAACTTGACTGAATTTGCTCTCTTCATCCTCCTCTGTATTTGGCATCTCTGTGGAGCTGGCTGGTCAAAGGTGGGGTTGCTTCAAAGAGTATGCTGGTGTGTACAACACCAGTGTTCAGAGCACAGCGTTCTTTCCTCTGAGGTTGGGTTTGAAATACTCTTTTGCACAATCGTAGCCAGGACTGCACATGTCGGCATCCCTGTGTCCCCGGGCTGCGTGCAGAGCCACTGCCATACTATACTGAGACTCCGGCATTTTTTAGACCTTCCGAATATAACCGGAAGTGGATGCAACAATGTTCCTGGGAAGAAGGAAGTGAGATACACACTCCGCACTCAGGAGATACCACTCTGCCACCTTTCCAGGCATGTTTCTTTGCACTCTGAGCCCCAGCCTATTCCCGTCGTTCCCCTTCCACAGAAGTACAGCAAACAGCAGAAGCCATTTGTGCCTGCCAGCGGTACGAGGGCTCCAAGCTCACGTCCATCCTGTGATCACCAGGATGGAGACTCATTTCTCGAAGGCTTCCTGTCTTTCTGTTGTGCACCTGTTTATGGTAGTTGCTGTGGAATGAGGTCAGGGACGTCCGTATAGCCGTGGAAGTGCACCAAGCGTGGGGATTGACTCGCAGACACGGGGGAGGGCAGGTTTTGCCTGCTGTGTTTCCAGTGGAAAGAGTTAGGATGTCAGGAGAGAGGGTGCCTGAGTGCCATCAGAGAAAGAAGGAATTCAACATTGTGCAATTCATAGGAAGGTGTGTTGTGTCACCCTGGCAGCTCTTCCTTTTGTTGAACCTCGTGCTATGCTCCATCACTTGCTCACAGCAGGGACACAGCAGGTGTCCAGAGGGTGTAATGGTGAGCACTCTGGACTCTGAATCCAGCGATCTGAGTTCAAATCTCAGTGGGACCTCTGCAGCTTTTGGCACCCAGACTCCTTTCCTCACCGTGCTTTCATCTCAGGAGAACAGTGCCTTCCTAGGAGCTCTGTTGCATTCTTTCGCTTCAGTCTTCCTGCTTGCCTCTCCTCCTCCTCTGTGTTACCCTCCTGCCCTGTGCTCCACGCTCCCCACACCGCCCCGCCCGTGCCTCTTGCTTACTGAGCCCTGGCACCCGCTGGAGTAGAGGAGGCTTTGCAGATCCGTGGCCAGTGGCATGTTGGTTATCTCCAAAGACGGGCACTCCACAACACCCATGAGCACCTGATTACCATCTTTGACCACCCTCCCTGCAGCAGTAGAGAGTTACTGTGTGTGGCATTTAGTGGGTTTAATCAGGTGTGCGCTGCGTTTTGCCGCCACGAGGGGACACCACTGAGAAGAGGCTGCCTCTCTCTCCTTTATCCCGCCTGCCCAGCCTACCCTCCCCAGGTATTTAGACACATGGATAAGATGCCCGCTGAGCCTTCTCTTCTGCAGGCTAAGCAGTCCCTGCTCTCGCAGCCTCCCCTTTCATCATTCACGACAGAATCACAGAGCGGTTGAGCTTGGCGGGGTCTCTGCAGGACATCTTGTCCGTCTCTTGCCTGGGGACATACTCGCTGCCTTGAGGGAAGGCAGGTTCTCCCTCCTCTCTTTCCAGCAGAAACAGGTAAGCTTTCCTTGCAATGCTTTCCTTGAGGCGTGAGGAGCTAATGGAGGCAGGAAGAGAACAGACCACCACGAGTCTCCAGCTATGCTGCACAAGGCCTTTAATGGGAAGGTAGAAAGGCAGTGGCACAGTACAGAGACCAAGAAGAACGTCTGCAGGGTTCAGGGGGGCAGAGAGAATGGCTCGTCCATCTCATGGATGTCTGCCCCAAATGGGATGATCCACGCGCTTCAGCAGTTGAAGCGGCAGAGTGGGGAAGGCAGACACAGCCCTGACCCCCCCAGACCAAGGGAGCCCCCAGAAGAGATGGGAACCCCCCCAGTGCTGAGGGAGCTGCCAACAGCAGCTGACAGAGAGGATCCCACGGCGGTGTTCTGAGGGAAAGAGGTGAGGATGGGGCCCGGCAGGGTCACCACGACCGGGGAGGCCTGGATGGCAACCGTCGAGTCAGCGCACCGGGCGACACACGGCTCACTGCAGCTGCTTGCAAGTGGGGTTGGGCCAGAGGCACCGCAGGGGGATGGGACACAGGGTCTGAAGCAAGACATCTCTCGTCGAGGGAGGCAAAGCTGAAACACAGAGTAGCAGGGAGGGAACACAGACCCCAAGATCAGCCTTTGTCATCTCCACAACAGAAATCGCCGCATTGAAGATTGGACAGGATGCACAGGGCTATTTGGTAAGAGTCCGTCTGTTTTCAGGTGCTAATTCTTGCAGAGAGACATCCCTGCAGCTGACCCCCATCAATCTCCCTCTGCTTGAGAGGTCCCCACAGTCCCCAGCTCTCCAAATCCACCCCTTCCAAAGGGAGAGAGGTCACAGGCCCGAAACATCTGTATTGCAGTGCCAATCTGAGGCAGCCCAAGTTCCAAACTGAGTCGCCAGCATGAAAGCAATGGGGCCCTCAGGGAGAGCTGGAGTGAACGCAGGCTTACCTCGTTCCTCAAGGAAAGGGAGAGAGAAGAGAAGTGGATGCAGAGCCTGCAGCAGCACGGTCTTTTATGCTGCATCCCAGAGCCCCATGGGAACAGAAACATTCCTTGCTCATGAAGCATCAGAACACCTCATAGCTGCTTCCTTCAGAGGCCTTGTTGGTGGTTAAGAGCTTGCTTCTTTCATCTGACAGCTTTTGTTCCTGCCTCATACCACCCGACATTGAACTGATGTATCTGTGTCCCAGGCTCCTAAGGCCAATTACGACAGAGGTCTTAGGCTCCCTGTGCGGGATTGTGTGATTCCATCATACAAACGTCCTCTGGAGTCTCATCCACTTTGTGGTGAGCATGGCCACCAGTCACGGTGACAGTCAGCCACAGAGGACTTGAGAGGTCACCGCACAAGGGCATTCAGTGCTGAGATTGGAGCTAATTCTGCGAGACGTTTCTCCCTGTGGTTCATCACAGACACGCAGGAGGTTGTGGAGTAAGGTCAGGTAGAAGATCAAGACAGGACACGTGGAGGAGATATGGCCCATGTTTCCAAGATGTTTCAGCAAGGATGGAGTGTTGTGAAGTAGAGGAAGTCTCCTGAAGGCAGAGGAGAGGACAACAAGGTCATTGCTGACACTCGTCATGCTCTGACAGAGCCCAAAGACAAAGTTCCATGAAAGTTCTGAAGCAGTGAGACCTTCCTCTGTGCCTTCACAGAAATGCAGCAGGGCAAGGCATAGGAACGTGATCCAAGAGATGCCCGCGTCCTTCCCTGAAGCTGAACCAATGTCCAATTGACCTGGTTTGCTCAACACATTTGTCCCACTGGCCAGAGGTCTGGATGGCCTGCTTTTGAGGTGAGGCTTGCGGCACCGAGCCAAAACCTGATTTCTTTTTTTTCCTGGAGCAGAGATGGAGCAGCCGCTTACATGAGTTCCAAGTACAAAGTGTCTTGGGATCTGCCTCCCAGCACACCTGACAGTCATCCTGATGTGGAAGAGCTGGGAAAATCCCTGAACTGCAGGCAAACATGAGTCACCCATCTCCGGACAGCAGCGGACATGGTTTTTCGGCCTCAGGCATGGCAGGAATAGCAGAGCTCCTAGTCTCACTCCTCGCAATGTGCTGCTTTCCTCACCAAGGGAGTTTCCAAGCGGCTTTGTACCCTTCCTGAAACACCAGGTGCTTTTACGCATTCTCGTGCTGCTGCCTCCCAAGGCATTACCTTTGTGTGGCTGGTCCGGGGCCCGTGTGATGTAGCGCACCCCGGATTACTGGGGCTCTGAAGGACCCTCTGGAGATCCTTTGGGCTGAGGTTCTGTTCTGAGCTGGCCAAATATCCCATTTAACTCCAGGGGTTCTGGGCCTTGTCTTGTTGCCTTCTGAACACTGGAACCCTCTGAGGTCGCAGGCTCTTGGCAGCTCTTCCAGGGCTACACCATGCCCAATGTGACTTGTTTTTTCCAAAGGACAGCTGGCGATTTCCTTGTGGCAGCTTGTGAGCGTTGCTTCTCTCTTTGCCCATGGTGATGTGACAGGGAGGGATCAGGATGTGAGAGGGAGGGATAGGAAAATCACCCAACTGGGGCTTAAGGCAGCTCACTTCAAGCACTTGCATATAGGCAAGGAAGTGCCTACAAGGCAGCATTATGAAGAAATCCCACATATCCTTTCCGGAAAGGATGGGGTGCTTCTTTTAAGGACCTGTATACTGATGCACGCAGGATGGGGAATAAGCAAGATGAGATAGAGATGTGTTTGTGTGTAAGGTGTCTGGCTGTGAAGGAGTTAACTTTCCCCACAGCAGCCCATATAGTGTTGCGCTCTGCACTTGTAGCTAGAACAGCACTGATATGGCACCAGTGTTTTGTCTATTGCTGAGCAGTGCTTACATGCCATCAGAACTCTCTCCAAGCCACCCTAAGGCCAGTAGGCAGGGGGTAGGCAAGAGCTGGGGATGCGACCTTGGCAGAGCAGCTGATCTGAAGCGACCAAAGGGATATTCCGTACCATATGATGTCACACTCAGCAAGAAAAGCTGGGCAAGAGGAAGGAGAAGGCGGTGCTCTCATTAGGAAAACATCTGTCCACCCGTGCGACCACTATGCATTTTGAGACCCCCACTTCCCAAGATGTGGCCGAACATAACTTCCCGATGGGAAGTAGTGTATAATTGGTTTCTCTCTCTTTGCTTCCGCACAGCATTTGCTTGTTTTGTCTTTCGGGGTATGTTCTTGGTTGTTGTTGTTGTGTTTTGTTTTGTTTTTTAAGCAGTGTGATCAAAGCGATGCCCACATTCTTCACTAAAGGTGACCCACAATCAAATTTACGTGTGTTGCTCAGCAACTTCATCCCATTGGCCAGAGGTCTGGCTGGCCTGCTTTTGAGGACAGGCTCATGGCATGAGGGCAAATCAGCGTCCCAGCGCACCTGGCGGTCATCCTGACATGGAAGAGCTGGGAAAATCCCTGAACTGCAGGCAAACATGAGTAACCAAGCTGCAGACAGCAGTGGACTTGGTGTCCTGGCCTCAGTCACTCCAGGATGGCACAGCTCCTACCCCATTCTGCCCAAAGTGCTTCTTTCTTCACCAAAGGCATTTCCAAGGGTCTTTGTACCATTCCTGAAACAATGGGTGCTTTTGCACATTCCTGAGCTCCTGACTTCCAAGGTATGACCTTTGTGCGGCTGGTCCATGGCCCATATGACTTGTGAGACTTAGACTTGAAAGGACCTTTGGATGTGAGCCACTCCAATCCCTCCAACCGCCTCCCCAGAGCATGGTGCTGCCTGCTTTCTCTCCCAGGACACCCCCATGACGAGGGTGCTGCAGAGAAATGCTGAAGCAGTTTGGTGCTGCAGCAGGTGGATGGCTGTCCTTTATGGCTCAAAGGCCTGTCTGGGTGTTCTGAAGTCACACCAACTTGACTGAATTTGCTCTCTTCATCCTCCTCTGTATTTGGCATCTCTGTGGAGCTGGCTGGTCAAAGGTGGGGTTGCTTCAAAGAGTATGCTGGTGTGTACAACACCAGTGTTCAGAGCACAGCGTTCTTTCCTCTGAGGTTGGGTTTGAAATACTCTTTTGCACAATCGTAGCCAGGACTGCACATGTCGGCATCCCTGTGTCCCCGGGCTGCGTGCAGAGCCACTGCCATACTATACTGAGACTCCGGCATTTTTTAGACCTTCCGAATATAACCGGAAGTGGATGCAACAATGTTCCTGGGAAGAAGGAAGTGAGATACACACTCCGCACTCAGGAGATACCACTCTGCCACCTTTCCAGGCATGTTTCTTTGCACTCTGAGCCCCAGCCTATTCCCGTCGTTCCCCTTCCACAGAAGTACAGCAAACAGCAGAAGCCATTTGTGCCTGCCAGCGGTACGAGGGCTCCAAGCTCACGTCCATCCTGTGATCACCAGGATGGAGACTCATTTCTCGAAGGCTTCCTGTCTTTCTGTTGTGCACCTGTTTATGGTAGTTGCTGTGGACTGAGGTCAGGGACGTCCGTATAGCCGTGGAAGTGCACCAAGCGTGGGGATTGACTCGCAGACACGGGGGAGGGCAGGTTTTGCCTGCTGTGTTTCCAGTGGAAAGAGTTAGGATGTCAGGAGAGAGGGTGCCTGAGTGCCATCAGAGAAAGAAGGAATTCAACATTGTGCAATTCATAGGAAGGTGTGTTGTGTCATCCTGGCAGCTCTTCCTTTTGTTGAACCTCGTGCTATGCTCCATCACTTGCTCACAGCAGGGACACAGCAGGTGTCCAGAGGGTGTAATGGTGAGCACTCTGGACTCTGAATCCAGCGATCTGAGTTCAAATCTCAGTGGGACCTCTGCAGCTTTTGGCACCCAGACTCCTTTCCTCACCGTGCTTTCATCTCAGGAGAACAGTGCCTTCCTAGGAGCTCTGTTGCATTCTTTCGCTTCAGTCTTCCTGCTTGCCTCTCCTCCTCCTCTGTGTTACCCTCCTGCCCTGTGCTCCACGCTCCCCACACCGCCCCGCCCGTGCCTCTTGCTTACTGAGCCCTGGCACCCGCTGGAGTAGAGGAGGCTTTGCAGATCCGTGGCCAGTGGCATGTTGGTTATCTCCAAAGACGGGCACTCCACAACACCCATGAGCACCTGATTACCATCTTTGACCACCCTCCCTGCAGCAGTAGAGAGTTACTGTGTGTGGCATTTAGTGGGTTTAATCAGGTGTGCGCTGCGTTTTGCCGCCACGAGGGGACACCACTGAGAAGAGGCTGCCTCTCTCTCCTTTATCCCGCCTGCCCAGCCTACCCTCCCCAGGTATTTAGACACATGGATAAGATGCCCGCTGAGCCTTCTCTTCTGCAGGCTAAGCAGTCCCTGCTCTCGCAGCCTCCCCTTTCATCATTCACGACAGAATCACAGAGCGGTTGAGCTTGGCGGGGTCTCTGCAGGACATCTTGTCCGTCTCTTGCCTGGGGACATACTCGCTGCCTTGAGGGAAGGCAGGTTCTCCCTCCTCTCTTTCCAGCAGAAACAGGTAAGCTTTCCTTGCAATGCTTTCCTTGAGGCGTGAGGAGCTAATGGAGGCAGGAAGAGAACAGACCACCACGAGTCTCCAGCTATGCTGCACAAGGCCTTTAATGGGAAGGTAGAAAGGCAGTGGCACAGTACAGAGACCAAGAAGAACGTCTGCAGGGTTCAGGGAGGCAGAGAGAATGGCCCGTCCATCTCAGGGATGTCTGCCCCAAATGGGATGATCCACGCGCTTCAGCAGTTGAAGCGGCAGAGTGGGGAAGGCAGACACAGCCCTGACCCCCCCAGACCAAGGGAGCCCCCAGAAGAGATGGGAACCCCCCCAGTGCTGAGGGAGCTGCCAACAGCAGCTGACAGAGAGGATCCCACGGCGGTGTTCTGAGGGAAAGAGGTGAGGATGGGGCCCGGCAGGGTCACCACGACCGGGGAGGCCTGGATGGCAACCGTCGAGTCAGCGCACCGGGCGACACACGGCTCACTGCAGCTGCTTGCAAGTGGGGTTGGGCCAGAGGCACCGCAGGGGGATGGGACACAGGGTCTGAAGCAAGACATCTCTCGTCGAGGGAGGCAAAGCTGAAACACAGAGTAGCAGGGAGGGAACACAGACCCCAAGATCAGCCTTTGTCATCTCCACAGCAGAAATCGCCGCATTGAAGATTGGACAGGATGCACAGGGCTATTTGGTAAGAGTCCGTCTGTTTTCAGGTGCTAATTCTTGCAGAGAGACATCCCTGCAGCTGACCCCCATCAATCTCCCTCTGCTTGAGAGGTCCCCACAGTCCCCAGCTCTCCAAATCCACCCCTTCCAAAGGGAGAGAGGTCACAGGCCCGAAACATCTGTATTGCAGTGCCAATCTGAGGCAGCCCAAGTTCCAAACTGAGTCGCCAGCATGAAAGCAATGGGGCCCTCAGGGAGAGCTGGAGTGAACGCAGGCTTACCTCGTTCCTCAAGGAAAGGGAGAGAGAAGAGAAGTGGATGCAGAGCCTGCAGCATCACGGTCTTTTATGCTGCATCCCAGAGCCCCATGGGAACAGAAACATTCCTTGCTCATGAAGCATCAGAACACCTCATAGCTGCTTCCTTCAGAGGCCTTGTTGGTGGTTAAGAGCTTGCTTCTTTCATCTGACAGCTTTTGTTCCTGCCTCATACCACCCGACATTGAACTGATGTATCTGTGTCCCAGGCTCCTAAGGCCAATTACGACAGAGGTCTTAGGCTCCCTGTGCGGGATTGTGTGATTCCATCATACAAACGTCCTCTGGAGTCTCATCCACTTTGTGGTGAGCATGGCCACCAGTCACGGTGACAGTCAGCCACAGAGGACTTGAGAGGTCACCGCACAAGGGCATTCAGTGCTGAGATTGGAGCTAATTCTGCGAGACGTTTCTCCCTGTGGTTCATCACAGACACGCAGGAGACTATGGAGTAAGGTCAGGAAGAAGATCAAGACAGGACACGTGGGGGAGACATGGCCCATGTTTCCAAGATGTTTCAGCAAGGATGGAGTGTTGTGAAGTAGAGGAAGTCTCCTGAAGGCAGAGGAGAGGACAACAAGGTCATTGCTGACACTCGTCATGCTCTGACAGAGCCCAAAGACAAAGTTCCATGAAAGTTCTGAAGCAGTGAGACCTTCCTCTGTGCCTTCACAGAAATGCAGCAGGGCAAGGCATAGGAACGTGATCCAAGAGATGCCCGCGTCCTTCCCTGAAGCTGAACCAATGTCCAATTGACCTGGTTTGCTCAACACATTTGTCCCACTGGCCAGAGGTCTGGCTGGCCTGCTTTTGAGGTGAGGCTTGCGGCACGGAGCCAAAACCTGATTTCTCTTTGTTCTGGGCCTGGGATGGAGCAGCCGCTTACATGAGTTCCAAGTACAAAGTGTCTTGGGATCTGCCTCCCAGCACACCTGACAGTCATCCTGATGTGGAAGAGCTGGGAAAATCCCTGAACTGCAGGCAAACATGAGTCACCCAGCTGCGGACTGCAGTGGACATGGTTTTTCGGCCTCAGGCATGGCAGGACTAGCAGAGCTCCTAGTCTCACTCCTCGCAACGTGCTGCTTTCCTCACCAAGGGAGTTTCCAAGTGGCTTTGTACCCTTCCTGAAACACCAGGTGCTTTTACACATTCTCGTGCTGCTGCCTCCCAAGGCATTACCTTTGTGTGGCTGGTCCAGAGTCCACGTTACTCGTGTTGGACTGGAAAGGACCTTTGGAGGTGAGCCACTCCAACCTCCTGTGCACTGCAGGCTCACCTAGATGAGGTTTCTCAGGTGGGACTCCTCACCCTTCCTAGACCTTGCCCACCTCAAGGAGTTCTCAGGTGAGTCCTGGCCCTAGATGCACTTTATCAGTACTTTAGTTTCCCCTGCTGACTGGTTCAGCTGTTAGCTGCTTTTATAAGGTAAGAGTCACGAATCCACCAAAGAGGAACGCTTTCACCTGGGAAGGGGCTGGCATGCTGGACTTCACTGCCAGCCAGGGGCTCTCCCAGCTGACCTTCCCAGGCCCACAAGCAGGCCACCAGGAAGGAAGTGACAGAGAGGATGCCAGCAGTGTTGAGCAGATCTCAAGGCCTGGAGATGGAGGGGAAATAAATACCACAATTAAACATGAAGCCTCCCTCCAGGATTGGCAGGAAAGGGTGTGCTGGGACACACTTCCCCTCATCCTTCCAGCACTTCTGCCCAGGAGAACTCTCTAGTCACAGGCATGCAAGGAAAATCAGGGCAGGTGGTGTTCAGTTCATGTTGCAGGCCCTCATGCTCTCTGTGGTCCAATTAGCATGCTCAGACCCCTTGGCTCATGGAGATCAAACCTAGAATTAGCTGTGGGCTTTCACACCCGGATGAAAGAACAGGGTTCAGAAAAATTCCTTACACAATAGCTCCGTCTCCTGTGAATAACCGTCACCACCCATATAATAAGAACAAATACAAGGACATTTGATCCCAGGCCCTAATTAGGAATTTTCACATTTTCATCAGAAGTGTTTGTTTAAGACTGCAACCGTGTCAAAGGAGAAGGCTGTGCAAGTCTCACGGTGCCGGTGCATGGGAAAATGCTTGGAGAGTCAAAGAGAAATAACAGGCTGTGGGCCGAGTACTTGAGCAATGACTGAGATCCAGTGTCACAGGGATGAGGCCCATTTGCAGCCCATGGAGCAGAGGAGGGAGAGCTCAACTCTCTCTGAGACTTGCGGCTTCATGGAAAGTGCTAGAGTGTTACACATCTCAGGGGGTCATTTGCTAGTCCAAGCAGCTGCTCCAAGCAGCTAAAACCATGTGCGTGTCTGCTGGTCTGGGAGGTGTCCCATGGGGCCTGGCCATGCAGCAAGGTGTAGGGGAGGTGAGTGGAGTGTCTCAGTGCCCCAGGACCTCTGGTAATGCTGGAGGAAATGCTGGCATTTTTGGCCCAGAATACACTGCCTGCAGGAGATGATGTAAGGCACCCTGCATCCTTGCAGAAGAAAAGTTTGCATTGGCCAGGAACCAAACCTACATTAACTGCTTGGAAGGCAGCTACACTCCCATGGCATACCTCTGCCACCACATCTCACCTCCCACCTGCCCCTTGATGGCGGTGGTTATGGATACTATCTGCCTATGATGAGAACCTACTTGCATGGAAAGGCTGCTGAACAATAGCAGGAGAAATAGTCCCCCAGCATGGGAACTGCCGGCCTTGAAACATGGCCTAGGAAGCAGGGGCAACCTTGAGAAGTGGAGCTGGCATCCTTGAAGAAGGCAACTGAGAACCAGAGCTAGCCAGAAGATACAATTGATAAAGGCAACACAAGAGCCTGAGGAACAACTTATCCTCTGAAAATGTGATGAAGAGTCTGAAATCAAGGGACGCATGCTGAGCAAGTGGGCATTGGACACTGCAATTGGCTGCTCAAGCTGAAAGAGTAGAAAGTAGTCTGGGAGAATGAAATATGTCCTGCCTGAGCAAATACGAGGACCATGGAGGAGCAGGCTGTCCCCCTGCAGCCCGTGTAAAAGACCATGGTGGAACAGGTGGATATGGCCCGAAGGACGTTACAGACCACTGTTAGCCATCAGAGGAGCAGACTCTGGGCCAGAACTGCAATCCAAGGAGAGGAGCTCATGGTGGAGCAGGGTGTCTGGTGGGAGCTGCAGCGTGTGGGGGACGCAGTCTGGAGGAGTCTGTTCCTGAAGGACTGCATCCTGTTGTAAGGACCATGTTGGAGTGGTTCTTGAAGAACCGCATTGTGTTGGAAGCCCACATTGGATCAGTTTGGGAAAGACTACATCCCATGAGAGGGACCCCCATGTTGAAGCAGGGGAAGATGAGTGAAAATGAAGTGTTGGCAGAGATGATACATTACTGACTGAGCATACCAATCACTCCCCATTCCCACACGCTGCTCGGGGGGAGAAGGTGGAAGAGGGTGGATGGTGGGGGGAAGTTGGTTTTGATTTGCTTTTCCTTTTTAACTTCTCTAGTCTGTGATTAGCAATAGGCAATCAAATACATTAATCTCCCTATGCTGAGTCTGTTCTGCCCATGGCCAAAACTGGTGAGGTATTTCCCTGTCCTTCTTTCAACCCATGAGCCTTTTTTTCATCACATTTTCTCCCCCTGTTCTTTTGAGGAGGGGGAGTTATAGAGCAAAGAGGAGTAGCTTAGCTGCTCATCAGTGGGAAGCCACCACAGTCACACAGACCTCCCCTTTCTTTTTCCACTGCCCCTCCTCACCCAGTCTCCACTAAACCCTTTTGAGAGATTTTTCTCACTCTCGCAACAGTCACTGCACGAACCTGCAGGGCAGTTTTAGAGTTTGCCCAAGGGTTGACACCACCTTACGTCCTCAAGAGGCTGGAGGTCCCCCTCTCCCTTACACTACTGCTTGGCATCTCCCTGAGAAGAATCGAAGAAGCGAAGTGGGGACTAATATCCCATCCCACAACTACTACAACCAGTGGTTGTCTCCACACAGGTGTCTTTGCTTTTTCTGTGGAAGCAGCAGAGATGGCAGGTGAGCAGATACGATTCTCTGTGTCAGGATATGCTGTATGGTAGTGTGAGGCCAAGGTGCAGGGAGCTGCGTCCTTATCGCTGGGTGTTGTGGTTTAACCCGGCTGGCAGCTAAACACCACACAGCCGTTCACTCACCCTCCCCCCTCCCTCTCTGGGATGGGGGAGAGAAACGGGAAAGTGAAGCCTGTGAGTTGAGATAAAGACAGTTTATTAAGACAGGAAAATAATAACAATAATAATAATGATGATAATGATAATAGTATTAATAATAATAATGTGTACGAAACAAGTGATGCACAATGCAATTGCTCACTACCCGTTGACCGATGCCCAGCCTATCCCTGAGCAGCCGGCCCCCCACCCCGGCCAGCCACCCCTATATATTGTTTAGCATGACATCAGATGGTATGGAATACCCCTTTGGCCAGTTTGGGTCAGCTGTCCTGGGTCTGTCCCCTCCCAGCTCCTGCTGCACCCCCAGCCTGCTCACTGGCAGGGCAGAGCGAGAAGCTGAAAAGTCCTTGGCTTGGTGTAAGCACTGCTCTGCAACAATTAAAACATTAGCATGTTATCAACGCTCTTCTCATCCTAATCCAAAACATAGCACCCTACCAGCTACTATGAGGAAAATTAACTCTGTCCTAACTGAAACCAGGACACTGGGGTTCCACCAGTCAAGGGGCCAGGAAGCCTGTCAGCAGGTTCCCGTTTTGTGTTGATGTTGCAGGTCCCATGTGCTGCTTTGGGTGCAGCCTGTCCTTGAGAGTGCCAGGGAGCTGGTCATCATTGCACAGGGCACATGATGATCCCAGCAGAGCTGTCTGGAGCAGGTAGTTGTGGCCGAGTGGTGAAGGTGATAGACTAGAAATAATTTGGGGGATCTCTATCTAAGAAGTGAATGGAAAAAGAGCCACTGATGTCCAGGGTCTGTAGAAGGAGTCCTTATGTGAACAGAGTAGCCTCATCATTCACTCTAAAGGAAAGACACAGACACCTTAAGGATCTCAGATGTTGCCTAGAGGTGCAGCACTGGCTATGGCATGGCCCTGTCAGCTTTTGTCAGTCCCCTGGCCCAGTGGCGCAAGATTTTCCATCCAGGTGTTGGCCCTCCTGAGCTTGCTGCTCCTGCGTGGCCTCCCACTGAGGCAGTCCACCACCTCACTGAGGGTTTTTTTATCACAGTCGAACCTGGTTCTGGTGGGCTCAGCTCTCCAACTGTTATTGGATTTACTTCAAAAGCTTTTTGGGTAAGCTGACATATTTATCAATTTGGAAGTTTTGGTCTCTACCACTTCCATATGTTTGCAGATTCTGAAAAAGCAGACTATTAACATGCTAGGATTATGGCTGCAGGAGACAGCAAGATTCAGGTGAAAACAGATCCATTATAACATTCCAAAACATTGTTTCCTGTTGTCAGCAATGGTGGCAACATGGCATCTGCTGAGAGTGATGTTTGTGGCAGAAAGAAAACTGAGGGAAAAAATGGGTTTTGTGGTGATGATTAATGAGGTGGTCAGAAAAAAAACGGACATGTGCTTGCCTGCATTTCTTAATTTGCAATAACCCTGCCATCAAGAAATGTGTGACTGTCAGCACGGAGAAGAACAGTGTTTTCTTCTTTAAGCAACCCTGCAAACTTACTCTTGAGAAGTTTTGACCCCTTCATGGAGAGGTCTAATTGAGAGAATTTCCTTGTGTTTCCTCTGGCCCACAGGATTTTAGCTGAAAGGCAGAAGACAGTGGCTTTGTAGACAGCCTGGGGACACAGGGATGACAAGGCATACAGCCCTGATTATGACTGTGCAAAAGAGAGTTTGAAACTAAGTAACATTAATTCGCAGGGTCTGTTGACAAGCAAGAGAACTTCAGAGGAAATAATGCTGTGTTCTGAACACAGGCATTATACACATTGGCATTCCCTCTAAAGGGGACAAAAACCTGTGTTTAACCAGACAGAACTGGAGAAAGGAAAAAGATGGAGGAAGATGGAGAGCAAATAAAAACATACATAAAAAACACCACCTTACCTGCAGTTTTGCAGGCTCAGCTTCACTCCTTCATACCAGAGTCCTTGACCCAGCCAAGTGGCACAGTGAGAATTGGTCTTCCCTCCATTTATTCTCACTTTTTTTTCTACCTTCTCTCTCTGCCCAGTGTTTTCTGACCTTTCTGGAGCGTGTCCTCACAGAAGCACCACAAACTTTGCTGTTGGCTCATCTGTGTTCCCTGAAGGTTCCATTGTGGAGCTAGAACCATCTGTGTCAGCTGGAACCAGCACAGGGCAGCCCCCTACTTCTTCTCACAGAGGCTACCTTGCAGCAGCCCCTCTCCCCAGACTGCCAAAACTTTGGCACATATAGCCCATTGGGAATACCTTCTCAGCCCTGCTCCTGGCTGGACCTACAAGTAGGAACAGCAGCAAAAAGACCAGAAGAGAAAAAGCCCACCAGGGGTAGAGTCCATCACTTTGGTCCTTCTCAGACTAGCCCAAGCCTTGACCCAGTCCCCAACTGCAGAACCGTAGAGGTTCTCACCTGTGGCTGGGGAGCTGAGGATTTAGCTGCCTGATGGGAGGCAGAAATACTGTTGTCTCCAGGAGAGCCAGTGTCTCCCGGGCAGAGCTGAGGGCTGTGCTGCGTCTGCTACACCACAGCAGCCTGCCGTGAAGGCCTTTGAGAATTTGAGCCATGGAAGACAGCCATCCACCTTCTGCAGCACCAAATTGCTTCAGCATTTCTCAACAGCAACCTCATGGCGGTGCCCTGGAAGAGAAACGAGGCAGCACCGTGTTCTGGGGTGGCAAGGAGAATGTCTCGATGCCCCAGGGCACCTGGCATGCAAATGCTGGGAGAAGTTGGGTGGTTTTGGAGCATGACACACTTCATCTTCAGCCTGGCTGTGACCTGCTGGAGTGCAGCTCTGCAGAGAGGGACCTGAGAGTCCTGGTGGACAGTAGGCTGACCATGAGTCAACAGTGTGCCCTTGTGACCAAGAAGGCCAAGAGTATCCTGTGGCGCATTCAGAAGAGTGTTGCCAGCAGGCCAAGGGAGGTGATCTTCCCACTCTACTCAGTCCTGGTGAGGCCACACCTGGAGTATTGTGCCCGGTTCTTGGCTCCCCAGTACAAGAGGGACATAGGACATTGAGGCCCTGGAGTGTGTCCAGAGAAGGGCTACGAAGCTGGTGAAGGGCCTGCAACACAACTCCTTTGAGGAGCGGCTGATGGAACTGGGGTTGTTTAGTCTGGTGAAGAGGAGGCTCAGGGGAGACATTATTGCTCTCTACAACTACCTGAAAGGAAGTTGTGGGGAGCTGGGGAGTCAGCCTCCTCTCACAGATAACTAATGATAGAGCTAGAGGGAATGGCCTCAAATTGAACCAAGGGAGGTTCAGGTTGGAAATTAGGAGACATTCCTTCTCAGAAAGAGTAGTCAGGCATTGGAACAGGTTGCCCAGCAAAGTAGTGAAGTCACCACCCCTGGGGATGTACAAGGAAAGGTTGGACCTGGTGCTTAGGGACATGGTTTAGTGGGTGACATTGGTAGTAGGATGATGGTTGGACCAGATGATCTTGAAGGTCTTTTCCAACCTTAATGATTCTATGATTATACTGGAAAGAGTCCAGAGGAGGGGTACTAGATTGATTAGAGGACTGGAGCACCTGTCATATGAGGACGGGCTGAAAGAATTGGGCCTATTTAGCCTGGAAAAGAGAAGACTGACACCTCATTAACGTATATAAATATAAATATCTGAGGGAAGGGTGTCAAGAAGATGGAGCTGGTCTCTTTTCAGTTGTGCCTAGAGACAGGACGAGAGGCAAGGGGTACAAACTGAAGCACAGGAGCTTCCAGATTAATATGAGGGGGCACTTCTTTACTGTGAGGTTGACAGACCACTGGAACAGGTTGCACAGAGAGGTTGTGGAGCCGCCTTCTCTGGAGATATTCAGAACACACCTGGATGCTATCCTGCATGACATGCTGTAGGTGATCCTGCTTGGCAGGGGGGTTTGACTAGATAATCTTCAGAGGTCTCTTCCAGCCTCGGCCATTCTGTGATTCTGTAAAAAGCTAGTGTGATTTGGCTGGCAATCGTTCTTTGCCACAGTTGCAGTTTTAAACAAAAGCCTTTGATTCCCTGTGAAAATTCCTAACTACAGTCTGGGATCAAATGTTGTCCATGTGTGTGTTTTTGGGTGGTGACAGTATTGGCTTATTCACAGAAGTTCAACTCCGATTCCTGAGAAGTTCCTTTCTCCTGCATTTGGCCCATATCCTTTTGCAAAGCTCTCCTCAGGGGACATCCAGCATCTGCATGCCGTAGTTGGCAGGATTCGAACCTGCGCGGGGAAACCCCAATGGATTTCTAGTCCATCGCCTTCACCACTCGGCCACAACTACCTGCTCCAGACAGCTCTGCTGGGATCATCAAGTGCCCTGTGCAATGATGACCAGCTCCCTGGCACTCTCAAGGACAGGCTGCACCCAAAGACGGTGCACAGAGGACCTGCAACATCAGCCCAAAATGGCACCTGCTGACAGGCTTCCTGGCCCCTTGACTGGTGGAACCCCAGGGATAACGATGCACCTCCCAGCACCTTGGCCTCACACTGCCGTACGGCATATGGAATCGTATCTACACACTGAATCATTTCTGCTCACCTGCCATCTTTGCTGCTTCCATGGAAAAAGCGTGGAGACAACCTATGTGGAGACAAACACTGATGCTGGTAGCTGTGGGATGGGATATTAGTCATGGGATGCAGTCTTTCCCAAACTGATCCAATGTGGGCTTCCAACACAATGCGGTTCTTCAAGAACCACTCCAACATGGTCCTTACAACAGGATGCAGTCCTTCAGGAACAGACTCCTCCAGACTGCGTCCCCCACACGCTGCAGCTCCCACCAGACACCCTGCTCCACCATGAGCTCCTCTCCTTGGATTGCAGTTCTGGCCCAGAGTCTGCTCCTCTGATGGCTAACAGTGGTCTGTAACGTCCTTCGGGCCATATCCACCTGCTCCACCATGGTCTTTTACATGGGCTGCAGGGGGACAGCTTGCTCTTCCACTGTCCTTGACGCAGGCCACAGGACAACTTCTTCTCCAGACCTGGAGCATCTCCTTCCCATCCTTCTTCATTGTACTTGGTGTCTGCAGGGTTGCTTCTCTCTACTTTTCCTCATTCCTCTCTCCCAGATGCTGTTGCACAGCGTGGGTTTTTTTTTTCCCCCTTTCTTAAGTATGCTATCACAGAAGCACAACCAACATCGCTCATTGGCTCAGCTTTGGAGAGTGGTGGGTCCCTTTCTGAGATGCCTAAAACCGGCTATGCAGCAGCAATGGTGGGAAGATGGTGTTGGATTGTCAGTGTAGAGGTGGTGGTGTTTCTCTGCCATGAACTGTCACACAGTTTAGGAGTCAGTCCAACATAGCGTCACAGCATCCGGAGTCAACCCGACATTCCAGAGAAGCTTTGAAGTCGCAAGTCTAAGACAGAGTTGTGCTCCCCCTCTTCTGCTCCAAGGGCTGCAAATAAGCCTCATCCCTGTGACACTGGATCTCAGTCATTGCTCAGCACTCGGCCCATATCCTGTCATTTCTCGTTGACTCTCCAAGCGTTTTCCTGTGCACTGACACCGTGAGACTGTCTCAGGCTTCCCCCTAGGGCTCTATGTCGTAGAGCCCTCTGTAGCCAGCCGGCTGGGGCCCACATAGGGCAGAAGGAAGCACCCTTGCTCCCCCACAAATAGGCTATGAAACAGCCCTGTCAGCCAAGTGGTTGGTTTTGCATTTCCACAGGCTCTGGAGGGAAGGAGGGAGTCAGGGGAAGAGTACGCTTGTGCCTTGAGCCCCTTGGCAGGATGTTGAATGTGCAGAGCCAACGCTTGCTGGCACCTCCTTTGGTTGCTGCCGTGAAGGATTGCCTTGGCCTTAGGGAGAAGCGTTAGCAGTGTGCTGCCCCTGTGCCAGGGACTCTTCCTCCCTATGCTCCCACATACACAAAGGTGCTGCAGTGGCCTGGCAGCAGCCCATGTTGCACGGAGGGCAAGTGTGCACCCTGCAGCCCTGCCTGGTGGAGGCTGAAGGAGGCAGGCTGGCTCTGGGAAGGTTCAGGAACGGGAGCAGGGCTGTGGACAGGAAGCAGGGCCAAACATTCAGGATGCAGTCTCCCTGGGAGGCATGGGTTCCATTCCGACTCCTGAGCAGCTTCTTTCTCCTGCCTTTTGCCCAACTCCAGGGGAGTATGCTCAGGTCAAGCCTTTCCTCCTGTACGTGCTCCTCTGAGGGCTGTGCTCTTGGGCTTCCGCACCTGAGGTGTCCCACCTCCTGGGGTAGGAGCTCATCTCAGAAAATGCCCTCACGCCTTTCATTGCCTGTGAAAATTCCTAATTAGGTCCATGGATCAAATATTGTCATTGTGTTTGTTGTTTTTTTTATGGGTGGTGACGGTTATTCACAGGAGACAGGGCTGTTGTTTGAAGAGCTTTTCTGAGCCCTGTTCTTTCATCCGGGTGTGAAAGCCCACAGCTAATTCTACGTTTGATCTCCATGAGCCAAGGGGTCTGAGCGTGCTAATTGGCACCACAGAGAACATGAGGGCTGGGTACGTGCACTGAACACCACCTGCCCTGGTTATCCTTGTGTACCAGAGACCAGAAAGCTCTCCTGGGCAGAAGTGCTGGAAGGACAAGGGGAAGTGTGTCCCAGCACACCCTTTCCTGCCAATCCTGGAGGGAGGCTTCATGTTTAATTGTGGTATTTATTTCCCCTCCATCTCCAGGCCTTGAGATCTGCTCAACACTGCTGGCATCCTCTCTGTCACTTCCTTCCTGGTGGCCTGCTTGTGGGCCTGGGAAGGTCAGCTGGGAGAGCCCCTGGCTGGCAGTGAAGTCCAGCATGCCAGCCCCTTCCCAGGTGAAAGCGTTCCTCTTTGGTGGATTCGTGACTCTTACCTTATAAAAGCAGCTAACAGCTGAACCAGTCAGCAGGGGAAACTAAAGTACTGATAAAGTGCATCTAGGGCCAGGACTCACCTGAGAACTCCTTGAGGTGGGCAAGGTCTAGGAAGGGTGAGGAGTCCCACCTGAGAAACCTCATCTAGGTGAGCCTGCAGTGCACAGGAGGTTGGAGTGGCTCACCTCCAAAGGTCCTTTCCAGTCCAACACGAGTAACGTGGACTCTGGACCAGCCACACAAAGGTAATGCCTTGGGAGGCAGCAGCACGAGAATGTGTAAAAGCACCTGGTGTTTCAGGAAGGGTACAAAGCCACTTGGAAACTCCCTTGGTGAGGAAAGCAGCACGTTGCGAGGAGTGAGACTAGGAGCTCTGCTAGTCCTGCCATGCCTGAGGCCGAAAAACCATGTCCACTGCAGTCCGCAGCTGGGTGACTCATGTTTGCCTGCAGTTCAGGGATTTTCCCAGCTCTTCCACATCAGGATGACTGTCAGGTGTGCTGGGAGGCAGATCCCAAGACACTTTGTACTTGGAACTCATGTAAGCGGCTGCTCCATCTCTGCTCCAGGAAAAAAAGAAATCAGGTTTTGGCTCCGTGCCGCAAGCCTCACCTCAAAAGCAGGCCAGCCAGACCTCTGGCCAGTGGGACAAATGTGTTGAGCAAACCAGGTCAATTGGACATTGGTTCAGCTTCAGGGAAGGACGCGGGCATCTCTTGGATCACGTTCCTATGCCTTGCCCTGCTGCATTTCTGTGAAGGCACAGAGGAAGGTCTCACTGCTTCAGAACTTTCACGGAACTTTGTCTTTGGGCTCTGTCAGAGCATGACGAGTGTCAGCAATGACCTTGTTGTCCTCTCCTCTGCCTTCAGGAGACTTCCTCTACTTCACAACACTCCATCCTTGCTGAAACATCTTGGAAACATGGGCCATGTCTCCCCCACGTGTCCTGTCTTGATCTTCTACCTGACCTTACTCCATAGTCTCCTGCGTGTCTGTGATGAACCACAGGGAGAAACGTCTCGCAGAATTAGCTCCAATCTCAGCACTGAATGCCCTTGTGCGGTGACCTCTCAAGTCCTCTGTGGCTGACTGTCACCGTGACTGGTGGCCATGCTCACCACAAAGTGGATGAGACTCCAAAGGACGTTTGTATGATGGAATCACACAATCCCGCACAGGGAGCCTAAGACCTCTGTCGTAATTGGCCTTAGGAGCCTGGGACACAGATACATCAGTTCAATGTCGGGTGGTATGAGGCAGGAACAAAAGCTGTCAGATGAAAGAAGCAAGCTCTTAACCACCAACAAGGCCTCTGAAGGAAGCAGCTATGAGGTGTTCTGATGCTTCATGAGCAAGGAATGTTTCTGTTCCCATGGGGCTCTGGGATGCAGCATAAAAGACCGTGCTGCTGCAGGCTCTGCATCCACTTCTCTTCTCTCTCCCTTTCCTTGAGGAACGAGGTAAGCCTGCGTTCACTCCAGCTCTCCCTGAGGGCCCCATTGCTTTCATGCTGGCGACTCAGTTTGGAACTTGGGCTGCCTCAGATTGGCACTGCAATACAGATGTTTCGGGCCTGTGACCTCTCTCCCTTTGGAAGGGGTGGATTTGGAGAGCTGGGGACTGTGGGGACCTCTCAAGCAGAGGGAGATTGATGGGGGTCAGCTGCAGGGATGTCTCTCTGCAAGAATTAGCACCTGAAAACAGACGGACTCTTACCAAATAGCCCTGTGCATCCTGTCCAATCTTCAATGCGGCGATTTCTGCTGTGGAGATGACAAAGGCTGATCTTGGGGTCTGTGTTCCCTCCCTGCTACTCTGTGTTTCAGCTTTGCCTCCCTCGACGAGAGATGTCTTGCTTCAGACCCTGTGTCCCATCCCCCTGCGGTGCCTCTGGCCCAACCCCACTTGCAAGCAGCTGCAATGAGCCGTGTGTCGCCCGGTGCGCTGACTCGACGGTTGTCATTGAGGCCTCCCCGGTCGTGGTGACCCTGCCGGGCCCCATCCTCACCTCTTTCCCTCAGAACACCGCCGTGGGATCCTCTCTGTCAGCTGCTGTTGGCAGCTCCCTCAGCACTGGGGGGGTTCCCATCTCTTCTGGGGGCTCCCTTGGTCTGGGGGGGTCAGGGCTGTGTCTGCCTTCCCCACTCTGCCGCTTCAACTGCTGAAGCGCGTGGATCATCCCATTTGGGGCAGACATCCATGAGATGGACGAGCCATTCTCTCTGCCCCCCTGAACCCTGCAGACGTTCTTCTTGGTCTCTGTACTGTGCCACTGCCTTTCTACCTTCCCATTAAAGGCCTTGTGCAGCATAGCTGGAGACTCGTGGTGGTCTGTTCTCTTCCTGCCTCCGTTAGCTCCTCACGCCTCAAGGAAAGCATTGCAAGGAAAGCTTACCTGTTTCTGCTGGAAAGAGAGGAGGGAGAACCTGCCTTCCCTCAAGGCAGCGAGTATGTCCCCAGGCAAGAGACGGACAAGATGTCCTGCAGAGACCCCGCCAAGCTCAACCGCTCTGTGATTCTGTCGTGAATGATGAAAGAGGAGGCTGCGAGAGCAGGGACTGCTTAGCCTGCAGAAGAGAAGGCTCAGCGGGCATCTTATCCATGTGTCTAAATACCTGGGGAGGGTAGGCTGGGCAGGCGGGATAAAGGAGAGAGAGGCAGCCTCTTCTCAGTGGTGTCCCCTCGTGGCGGCAAAACGCAGCGCACACCTGATTAAACCCACTAAATGCCACACACAGTAACTCTCTACTGCTGCAGGGAGGGTGGTCAAAGATGGTAATCAGGTGCTCATGGGTGTTGTGGAGTGCCCGTCTTTGGAGATAACCAACATGCCACTGGCCACGGATCTGCAAAGCCTCCTCTACTCCAGCGGGTGCCAGGGCTCAGTAAGCAAGAGGCACGGGCGGGGCGGTGTGGGGAGCGTGGAGCACAGGGCAGGAGGGTAACACAGAGGAGGAGGAGAGGCAAGCAGGAAGACTGAAGCGAAAGAATGCAACAGAGCTCCTAGGAAGGCACTGTTCTCCTGAGATGAAAGCACGGTGAGGAAAGGAGTCTGGGTGCCAAAAGCTGCAGAGGTCCCACTGAGATTTGAACTCAGATCGCTGGATTCAGAGTCCAGAGTGCTCACCATTACACCATGGGACCCTCTGGACACCTGCTGTGTCCCTGCTGTGAGCAAGTGATGGAGCATAGCACGAGGTTCAACAAAAGGAAGAGCTGCCAGGATGACACAACACACCTTCCTATGAATTGCACAACGCTGAATGCCTTCTTTCTCTGATGGCACTCAGGCGCCCTCTCTCCTGACATCCTAACTCTTTCCACTGGAAACACAGCAGGCAAAACCTGCCCTCTCCCATGCCTGCGACTCATTCCCCACGCTTGGTGCACTTCCACGGCTATACGGACGTCCCTGACCTCAGTCCACAGCAACTACCATAAACAGGTGCACAACAGAAAGACAGGAAGCCTTCGAGAAATGAGTCTCCATCCTGGTGATCACAGGATGGACGTGAGCTTGGAGCCCTCGTACCGCTGGCAGGCACAAATGGCTTCTGCTGTTTGCTGTACTTCTGTGGAAGGGGAACGACGGGAATAGGCTGGGGCTCAGAGTGCAAAGAAACATGCCTGGAAAGGTGGCAGAGTGGTATCTCCTGAGTGCGGAGTGTGTATCTCACTTCCTTCTTCCCAGGAACATTGTTGCATCCACTTCCGGTTATATTCGGAAGGTCTAAAAAATGCCGGAGTCTCAGTATAGTATGGCAGTGGCTCTGCACGCAGCCCGGGGACACAGGGATGCCGACATGTGCAGTCCTGGCTACGATTGTGCAAAAGAGTATTTCAAACCCAACCTCAGAGGAAAGAACGCTGTGCTCTGAACACTGGTGTTGTACACACCAGCATACTCTTTGAAGCAACCCCACCTTTGACCAGCCAGCTCCACAGAGATGCCAAATACAGAGGATGAAGAAGAGAGTAAATTCTGTCAAGTTGGTGTGATTTCAGACAGCCAGACAGGCCTTTGAGCCATAAAGGACAGCCATCCACCTGCTGCAGCACCAAACTGCTTCAGCATTTCTCTGCAGCACCCTCGTCATGGGGGTGCTCGTCCCTGGGAGAGAAAGCAGGCAGCACCATGCTCTGGGGACGCAAGGAAGGCTGAATGCCCCAGGGCACATGGCACTCAAACGTCAGGACAGAAACGGGGTGGTTTTGGAGCACGACACACTGCTTCTGCAGCTTGGCTGAAGAAAAGCTGGGGTGCGTTGGCCGGGAATCGAACCCGGGTCAACTGCTTGGAAGGCAGCTATGCTCACCACTATACCACCAACGCATCTGTCTGCGTGCCTCCCTGGGGCTCCTGCAGCTCACCAACTCAATGGGCTCCTCCTTCCAGCCACCTGCCCACACCCTGCCTCAACCTGCTGGGGGGCCCCTGCCATTCTGTCTCATTCTCGAAGACAGGGATGACGCACAGCTACCAGAAACACCTCTGTCTTCTCCGTCTTCTGCAACGCCCGTTGCTGCCTCCCTGGCTGCTGCTGCTGGCGCTGCTCTCCTTCGGGTCTGACGCGGGCTGCCCGTGCACGTGCTCTGCATGTGTAGGTGGGGGTGTGCAACCGTGACAGTGTCAGCATAGCTAGCAGAGCCGCCAGCGTATCCTGGGCAGAGTTGAGGGCTGAGGCATGTCTGCTGCTCCACAGCAGCCTGCCCTGCTGAGGGGCCCTTTTGGAGTGCTGACTGGCAAGAAAGCAAAGGAGAAGGGTGGAGAGCGAGAGAGACAGTGCAGAGGGAGTGCAACAGCCAAAGCCATGGCTGTCCTGAGAGAGGAAGGGCCGCAGTGGCACAAAAGCTTGACAGGAGCCTGCAACTAAAGGCTGTAGCAGAGGATGGTTTCGATCCATCGACCTCTGGGTTATGGGCCCAGCACGCTTCCGCTGCGCCACTCTGCTCCCCCCCAAGCCCCTCTCCCCCCACCTCACCCAGCCCTGCGTGGTGCGCCCTGAGCCAAACCCGCAGCAATGGGGCGCCTGCCTGCCTGCTTTGTAGGCTGCCCACAACCTGCTCTCCACACAGCTCACCAGGGCCGCCACCATGCCCGCAAATCACGCTGCCCCGTGATGGGGACTGCGCCCCCTGACACACAGCGCCCTGCCCCTGCCTGTGCTGCGCTCCCCTGCGGAGCATGGCTCCTCCGACTGCCTGACGCAGCCCAGCCCTCGCTGCTCCCTCACAGACACAGGGCTGTGCCCACCACCGGCCAGGGGCCTGCCAGGCACACAGGGAAAGCCCTCAGCCCCAGCCCTGAAGCGCAAGTAGAGCCTGCCATGGGGGACGAGGGACGAGGTGGCCATGCTCAGGCCTGCATGTTTCTGCCTCTGCCTGCTGCTTCCCTGGCCTGTCTACACGCCCCGGCACACAGCAGCCAGACACACGAGATAAAGCTCAAACACAACACACAGGGCTGGGCATAGAAGGAGCGCTGCTGGAGACTGCCTGCCTTCCGCAGTGGGGATAGCTCAGGGCAGAGCCTTTGAGCTGCCCCTTAGTCCTTTGCGGCTCTGTGACCGTCAGTGGGACAACTGCAGGGGACAAGCCAGGTACCGGTATGGGCCTTACACACATTCTCCTTCTCGGGGCTCTCTCCTTGCCATAATACCTCAGGGTATTAGCCCTTGTCCTATCCCTTCCCACTTCAGCAAACAAGGCCAGGCTACCAGCATCAGCCCCTCTTCCTCCCAGGGCCTTTGCTGCCGGAGCAGCTGGCCATGGGACCAAAAGAAGGCCTCTCTGAAGCCTCCTGCTCTTTTCTAGCACACGGGTCAGCACCTGAGACAGCAGGGAGTAGTCTGATGGATGCCACAGTCCCCACCACACGTCCTTTTGCACTTGCTCTTCTTCCTCAGAGGAGAAGCAGACAGGATAGACCGGTGCACCCCTCAGCATCTCAGCTTTACGCCAAATTTAGGAAAGACCCCTGGGAAAGGTTGTCCCTATGTGTGCAAGGGCTGGGGAGGGAGAGGGGTCAGCCGTTAGAACCCCGTGGCCTTCAGGCAAGATCCACGAGGATCCACTGCTCTCAGAGCTAGGAAGTGTCTTCCCTTTAGGATGACGCCACTGTTCACAGAAGGACTTCTACAGCCCCTGGACATAAGTGGCCTTTTCTGTGCCCACTTCTTGCCTGACTGGTAAATGGGATCAGGATTACTTGCCCATTCAGGCAGTGTTGGGGTGGAGGCGAGGACAAGGACTCGCAGTGAGCAAGGGGGAGTTGCTGTGTTCTCTGGCAAGGCCCTGTGCAGCTGGAGGAACACAACTGTGCCTGGGGGCCTGCATCCCATGGCAGCTGCATGGTCACTGCAGGCAGACCAAAAGGGGACTGCATGCCGTAGTTGGCAGGATTCGAACCTGCGCGGGGAAACCCCAATGGATTTCTAGTCCATCGCCTTCACCACTCGGCCACAACTACCTGCTCCAGACAGCTCTGCTGGGATCATCAAGTGCCCTGTGCAATGATGACCAGCTCCCTGGCACTCTCAAGGACAGGCTGCACCCAAAGACGGTGCACAGAGGACCTGCAACATCAGCCCAAAATGGCACCTGCTGACAGGCTTCCTGGCCCCTTGACTGGTGGAACCCCAGGGATAACGATGCACCTCCCAGCACCTTGGCCTCACACTGCCGTACGGCATATGGAATCGTATCTACACACTGAATCATTTCTGCTCACCTGCCATCTTTGCTGCTTCCATGGAAAAAGTGTGGAGACAACCTATGTGGAGACAGACACTGATGCTGGTAGCTGTGGGATGGGATATTAGTCATGGGATGCAGTCTTTCCCAAACTGATCCAATGTGGGCTTCCAACACAATGCGGTTCTTCAAGAACCACTCCAACATGGTCCTTACAACAGGATGCAGTCCTTCAGGAACAGACTCCTCCAGACTGCGTCCCCCACACGCTGCAGCTCCCACCAGACACCCTGCTCCACCATGAGCTCCTTTCCTTGGATTGCAGTTCTGGCCCAGAGTCTGCTCCTCTGATGGCTAACAGTGGTCTGTAATGTCCTTCGGGCCATATCCACCTGTTCCACCATGGTCTTTTACATGGGCTGCAGGGGGACAGCTTGCTCCTCCACTGTCCTCGACGCAGGCCACAGGACAACTTCTTCTCCAGACCTGGAGCATCTCCTTCCCATCCTTCTTCATTGTACTTGGTGTCTGCAGGGTTGCTTCTCTCTACTTTTCCTCATTCCTCTCTCCCAGATGCTGTTGCACAGCGTGGGTTTTTTTTTTTCCCCCTTTCTTAAGTATGCTATCACAGAAGCACAACCAACATCGCTCATTGGCTCAGCTTTGGAGAGTGGTGGGTCCCTTTCTGAGATGCCTAAAACCGGCTATGCAGCAGCAATGGTGGGAAGATGGTGTTGGATTGTCAGTGTAGAGGTGGTGGTGTTTCTCTGCCATGAACTGTCACACAGTTTAGGAGTCGGTCCAACATAGCGTCACAGCATCCGGAGTCAACCCGACATTCCAGAGAAGCTTTGAAGTCGCAAGTCTAAGACAGAGTTGTGCTCCCCCTCTTCTGCTCCAAGGGCTGCAAATAAGCCTCATCCCTGTGACACTGGATCTCAGTCATTGCTCAGCACTCGGCCCATATCCTGTCATTTCTCGTTGACTCTCCAAGCGTTTTCCTGTGCACTGACACCGTGAGACTGTCTCAGGCTTCCCCCTAGGGCTCTATGTCGTAGAGCCCTCTGTAGCCAGCCGGCTAGGGCCCACATAGGGCAGAAGGAAGCACCCTTGCTCCCCCACAAATAGGCTATGAAACAGCCCTGTCAGCCAAGTGGTTGGTTTTGCATTTCCACAGGCTCTGGAGGGAAGGAGGGAGTCAGGGGAAGAGTACGCTTGTGCCTTGAGCCCCTTGGCAGGACGTTGAATGTGCAGAGCCAACGCTTGCTGGCACCTCCTTTGGTTGCTGCCGTGAAGGATTGCCTTGGCCTTAGGGAGAAGCGTTAGCAGTGTGCTGCCCCTGTGCCAGGGACTCTTCCTCCCTATGCTCCCACATACACAAAGGTGCTGCAGTGGCCTGGCAGCAGCCCATGTTGCACGGAGGGCAAGTGTGCACCCTACAACCCTGCCTGGTGGAGGCTGAAGGAGGCAGGCTGGCTCTGGGAAGGTTCAGGGACGGGAGCAGGGCTGTGGACAGGAAGCAGGGCCAAACATTCAGGATGCAGTCTCCCTGGGAGGCATGGGTTCCATTCCGACTCCTGAGCAGCTTCTTTCTCCTGCCTTTTGCCCAACTCCAGGGGAGTATGCTCAGGTCAAGCCTTTCCTCCTGTACGTGCTCCTCTGAGGGCTGTGCTCTTGGGCTTCCGCACCTGAGGTGTCCCACCTCCTGGGGTAGGAGCTCATCTCAGAAAATGCCCTCACGCCTTTCATTGCCTGTGAAAATTCCTAATTAGGTCCATGGATCAAATATTGTCCTTGTGTTTGTTGTTTTTTTTATGGGTGGTGACGGTTATTCACAGGAGACAGGGCTGTTGTTTGAAGAGCTTTTCTGAGCCCTGTTCTTTCATCCGGGTGTGAAAGCCCACAGCTAATTCTACGTTTGATCTCCATGAGCCAAGGGGTCTGAGCGTGCTAATTGGCACCACAGAGAACATGAGGGCTGGGTACGTGCACTGAACACCACCTGCCCTGGTTATCCTTGTGTACCAGAGACCAGAAAGCTCTCCTGGGCAGAAGTGCTGGAAGGACAAGGGGAAGTGTGTCCCAGCACACCCTTTCCTGCCAATCCTGGAGGGAGGCTTCATGTTTAATTGTGGTATTTATTTCCCCTCCATCTCCAGGCCTTGAGATCTGCTCAACACTGCTGGCATCCTCTCTGTCACTTCCTTCCTGGTGGCCTGCTTGTGGGCCTGGGAAGGTCAGCTGGGAGAGCCCCTGGCTGGCAGTGAAGTCCAGCATGCCAGCCCCTTCCCAGGTGAAAGCGTTCCTCTTTGGTGGATTCGTGACTCTTACCTTATAAAAGCAGCTAACAGCTGAACCAGTCAGCAGGGGAAACTAAAGTACTGATAAAGTGCATCTAGGGCCAGGACTCACCTGAGAACTCCTTGAGGTGGGCAAGGTCTAGGAAGGGTGAGGAGTCCCACCTGAGAAACCTCATCTAGGTGAGCCTGCAGTGCACAGGAGGTTGGAGTGGCTCACCTCCAAAGGTCCTTTCCAGTCCAACACGAGTAATGTGGACTCTGGACCAGCCACACAAAGGTAATGCCTTGGGAGGCAGCAGCACGAGAATGTGTAAAAGCACCTGGTGTTTCAGGAAGGGTACAAAGCCACTTGGAAACTCCCTTGGTGAGGAAAGCAGCACGTTGCGAGGAGTGAGACTAGGAGCTCTGCTAGTCCTGCCATGCCTGAGGCCGAAAAACCATGTCCACTGCAGTCCGCAGCTGGGTGACTCATGTTTGCCTGCAGTTCAGGGATTTTCCCAGCTCTTCCACATCAGGATGACTGTCAGGTGTGCTGGGAGGCAGATCCCAAGACACTTTGTACTTGGAACTCATGTAAGCGGCTGCTCCATCTCTGCTCCAGGAAAAAAAGAAATCAGGTTTTGGCTCCGTGCCGCAAGCCTCACCTCAAAAGCAGGCCAGCCAGACCTCTGGCCAGTGGGACAAATGTGTTGAGCAAACCAGGTCAATTGGACATTGGTTCAGCTTCAGGGAAGGACGCGGGCATCTCTTGGATCACGTTCCTATGCCTTGCCCTGCTGCATTTCTGTGAAGGCACAGAGGAAGGTCTCACTGCTTCAGAACTTTCACGGAACTTTGTCTTTGGGCTCTGTCAGAGCATGACGAGTGTCAGCAATGACCTTGTTGTCCTCTCCTCTGCCTTCAGGAGACTTCCTCTACTTCACAACACTCCATCCTTGCTGAAACATCTTGGAAACATGGGCCATGTCTCCCCCACGTGTCCTGTCTTGATCTTCTACCTGACCTTACTCCATAGTCTCCTGCGTGTCTGTGATGAACCACAGGGAGAAACGTCTCGCAGAATTAGCTCCAATCTCAGCACTGAATGCCCTTGTGCGGTGACCTCTCAAGTCCTCTGTGGCTGACTGTCACCGTGACTGGTGGCCATGCTCACCACAAAGTGGATGAGACTCCAAAGGACGTTTGTATGATGGAATCACACAATCCCGCACAGGGAGCCTAAGACCTCTGTCGTAATTGGCCTTAGGAGCCTGGGACACAGATACATCAGTTCAATGTCGGGTGGTATGAGGCAGGAACAAAAGCTGTCAGATGAAAGAAGCAAGCTCTTAACCACCAACAAGGCCTCTGAAGGAAGCAGCTATGAGGTGTTCTGATGCTTCATGAGCAAGGAATGTTTCTGTTCCCATGGGGCTCTGGGATGCAGCATAAAAGACCGTGCTGCTGCAGGCTCTGCATCCACTTCTCTTCTCTCTCCCTTTCCTTGAGGAACGAGGTAAGCCTGCGTTCACTCCAGCTCTCCCTGAGGGCCCCATTGCTTTCATGCTGGCGACTCAGTTTGGAACTTGGGCTGCCTCAGATTGGCACTGCAATACAGATGTTTCGGGCCTGTGACCTCTCTCCCTTTGGAAGGGGTGGATTTGGAGAGCTGGGGACTGTGGGGACCTCTCAAGCAGAGGGAGATTGATGGGGGTCAGCTGCAGGGATGTCTCTCTGCAAGAATTAGCACCTGAAAACAGACGGACTCTTACCAAATAGCCCTGTGCATCCTGTCCAATCTTCAATGCGGCGATTTCTGCTGTGGAGATGACAAAGGCTGATCTTGGGGTCTGTGTTCCCTCCCTGCTACTCTGTGTTTCAGCTTTGCCTCCCTCGACGAGAGATGTCTTGCTTCAGACCCTGTGTCCCATCCCCCTGCGGTGCCTCTGGCCCAACCCCACTTGCAAGCAGCTGCAATGAGCCGTGTGTCGCCCGGTGCGCTGACTCGACGGTTGTCATTGAGGCCTCCCCGGTCGTGGTGACCCTGCCGGGCCCCATCCTCACCTCTTTCCCTCAGAACACCGCCGTGGGATCCTCTCTGTCAGCTGCTGTTGGCAGCTCCCTCAGCACTGGGGGGGTTCCCATCTCTTCTGGGGGCTCCCTTGGTCTGGGGGGGTCAGGGCTGTGTCTGCCTTCCCCACTCTGCCGCTTCAACTGCTGAAGCGCGTGGATCATCCCATTTGGGGCAGACATCCCTGAGATGGACGGACCATTCTCTCTGCCTCCCTGAACCCTGCAAACGTTCTTCTTGGTCTCTGTACTGTGCCACTGCCTTTCTACCTTCCCATTAAAGGCCTTGTGCAGCATAGCTGGAGACTCGTGGTGGTCTGTTCTCTTCCTGCCTCCATTAGCTCCTCACGCCTCAAGGAAAGCATTGCAAGGAAAGCTTACCTGTTTCTGCTGGAAAGAGAGGAGGGAGAACCTGCCTTCCCTCAGGGCAGCGAGTATGTCCCCAGGCAAGAGACGGACAAGATGTCCTGCAGAGACCCCGCCAAGCTCAACCGCTCTGTGATTCTGTCGTGAATGATGAAAGGGGGGGCTGCGAGAGCAGGGACTGCTTAGCCTGTAGAAGAGAAGGCTCAGCGGGCATCTTATCCATGTGTCTAAATACCTGGGGAGGGTAGGCTGGGCAGGCGGGATAAAGGAGAGAGAGGCAGCCTCTTCTCAGTGGTGTCCCCTCGTGGCGGCAAAACGCAGCGCACACCTGATTAAACCCACTAAATGCCACACACAGTAACTCTCTACTGCTGCAGGGAGGGTGGTCAAAGATGGTAATCAGGTGCTCATGGGTGTTGTGGAGTGCCCGTCTTTGGAGATAACCAACATGCCACGGATCTGCAAAGCCTCCTCTACTCCAGCGGGTGCCAGGGCTCAGTAAGCAAGAGGCACGGGCGGGGCGGTGTGGGGAGCGTGGAGCACAGGGCAGGAGGGTAACACAGAGGAGGAGGAGAGGCAAGCAGGAAGACTGAAGCGAAAGAATGCAACAGAGCTCCTAGGAAGGCACTGTTCTCCTGAGATGAAAGCACGGTGAGGAAAGGAGTCTGGGTGCCAAAAGCTGCAGAGGTCCCACTGAGATTTGAACTCAGATCGCTGGATTCAGAGTCCAGAGTGCTCACCATTACACCATGGGACCCTCTGGACACCTGCTGTGTCCCTGCTGTGAGCAAGTGATGGAGCATAGCACGAGGTTCAACAAAAGGAAGAGCTGCCAGGATGACACAACACACCTTCCTATGAATTGCACAACGCTGAATGCCTTCTTTCTCTGATGGCACTCAGGCGCCCTCTCTCCTGACATCCTAACTCTTTCCACTGGAAACACAGCAGGCAAAACCTGCCGTCTCCTGTGTCTGCGAGTCAATCCCCACGCTTGGTGCACTTCCACGGCTATACGGACGTCCCTGACCTCAGTCCACAGCAACTACCATAAACAGGTGCACAACAGAAAGACAGGAAGCCTTCGAGAAATGAGTCTCCATCCTGGTGATCACAGGATGGACGTGAGCTTGGAGCCCTCGTACCGCTGGCAGGCACAAATGGCTTCTGCTGTTTGCTGTACTTCTGTGGAAGGGGAACGACGGGAATAGGCTGGGGCTCAGAGTGCAAAGAAACATGCCTGGAAAGGTGGCAGAGTGGTATCTCCTGAGTGCGGAGTGTGTATCTCACTTCCTTCTTCCCAGGAACATTGTTGCATCCACTTCCGGTTATATTCGGAAGGTCTAAAAAATGCCGGAGTCTCAGTATAGTATGGCAGTGGCTCTGCACGCAGCCCGGGGACACAGGGATGCCGACATGTGCAGTCCTGGCTACGATTGTGCAAAAGAGTATTTCAAACCCAACCTCAGAGGAAAGAACGCTGTGCTCTGAACACTGGTGTTGTACACACCAGCATACTCTTTGAAGCAACCCCACCTTTGACCAGCCAGCTCCACAGAGATGCCAAATACAGAGGAGGATGAAGAGAGCAAATTCAGTCAAGTTGGTGTGACTTCAGAACACCCAGACAGGCCTTTGAGCCATAAAGGACAGCCATCCACCTGCTGCAGCACCAAACTGCTTCAGCATTTCTCTGCAGCACCCTCGTCATGGGGGTGTCCTGGGAGAGAAAGCAGGCAGCACCATGCTCTGGGGAGGCGGTTGGAGGGATTGGAGTGGCTCACATCCAAAGGTCCTTTCAAGTCTAAGTCTCACAAGTCATATGGGCCATGGACCAGCCGCACAAAGGTCATACCTTGGAAGTCAGGAGCTCAGGAATGTGCAAAAGCACCCATTGTTTCAGGAATGGTACAAAGACCCTTGGAAATGCCTTTGGTGAAGAAAGAAGCACTTTGGGCAGAATGGGGTAGGAGCTGTGCCATCCTGGAGTGACTGAGGCCAGGACACCAAGTCCACTGCTGTCTGCAGCTTGGTTACTCATGTTTGCCTGCAGTTCAGGGATTTTCCCAGCTCTTCCATGTCAGGATGACCGCCAGGTGCGCTGGGACGCTGATTTGCCCTCATGCCATGAGCCTGTCCTCAAAAGCAGGCCAGCCAGACCTCTGGCCAATGGGATGAAGTTGCTGAGCAACACACGTAAATTTGATTGTGGGTCACCTTTAGTGAAGAATGTGGGCATCGCTTTGATCACACTGCTTAAAAAACAAAACAAAACACAACAACAACAACCAAGAACATACCCCGAAAGACAAAACAAGCAAATGCTGTGCGGAAGCAAAGAGAGAGAAACCAATTATACACTACTTCCCATCGGGAAGTTATGTTCGGCCACATCTTGGGAAGTGGGGGTCTCAAAATGCATAGTGGTCGCACGGGTGGACAGATGTTTTCCTAATGAGAGCACCGCCTTCTCCTTCCTCTTGCCCAGCTTTTCTTGCTGAGTGTGACATCATATGGTACGGAATATCCCTTTGGTCGCTTCAGATCAGCTGCTCTGCCAAGGTCGCATCCCCAGCTCTTGCCTACCCCCTGCCTACTGGCCTTAGGGTGGCTTGGAGAGAGTTCTGATGGCATGTAAGCACTGCTCAGCAATAGACAAAACACTGGTGCCATATCAGTGCTGTTCTAGCTACAAGTGCAGAGCGCAACACTATATGGGCTGCTGTGGGGAAAGTTAACTCCTTCACAGCCAGACACCTTACACACAAACACATCTCTATCTCATCTTGCTTATTCCCCATCCTGCGTGCATCAGTATACAGGTCCTTAAAAGAAGCACCCCATCCTTTCCGGAAAGGATATGTGGGATTTCTTCGTAATGCTGCCTTGTAGGCACTTCCTTGCCTATATGCAAGTGCTTGAAGTGAGCTGCCTTAAGCCCCAGTTGGGTGATTTTCCTATCCCTCCCTCTCACATCCTGATCCCTCCCTGTCACATCACCATGGGCAAAGAGAGAAGCAACGCTCACAAGCTGCCACAAGGAAATCGCCAGCTGTCCTTTGGAAAAAACAAGTCACATTGGGCATGGTGGAGCCCTGGAAGAGCTGCCAAGAGCCTGCGACCTCAGAGGGTTCCAGTGTTCAGAAGGCAACAAGACAAGGCCCAGAACCCCTGGAGTTAAATGGGATATTTGGCCAGCTCAGAACAGAACCTCAGCCCAAAGGATCTCCAGAGGGTCCTTCAGAGCCCCAGTAATCCGGGGTGCGCTACATCACACGGGCCCCGGACCAGCCACACAAAGGTAATGCCTTGGGAGGCAGCAGCACGAGAATGTGTAAAAGCACCTGGTGTTTCAGGAAGGGTACAAAGCCACTTGGAAACTCCCTTGGTGAGGAAAGCAGCACGTTGCGAGGAGTGAGACTAGGAGCTCTGCTAGTCCTGCCATGCCTGAGGCCGAAAAACCATGTCCACTGCAGTCCGCAGCTGGGTGACTCATGTTTGCCTGCAGTTCAGGGATTTTCCCAGCTCTTCCACATCAGGATGACTGTCAGGTGTGCTGGGAGGCAGATCCCAAGACACTTTGTACTTGGAACTCATGTAAGCGGCTGCTGCATCTCTGCTCCAGGAAAAAAAGAAATCAGGTTTTGGCTCCGTGCCGCAAGCCTCGCCTCAAAAGCAGGCCATCCAGACCTCTGGCCAGTGGGACAAATGTGTTGAGCAAACCAGGTCAATTGGACATTGGTTCAGCTTCAGGGAAGGACGCGGGCATCTCTTGGATCACGTTCCTATGCCTTGCCCTGCTGCATTTCTGTGAAGGCACAGAGGAAGGTCTCACTGCTTCAGAACTTTCACGGAACTTTGTCTTTGGGCTCTGTCAGAGCATGACGAGTGTCAGCAATGACCTTGTTGTCCTCTCCTCTGCCTTCAGGAGACTTCCTCTACTTCACAACACTCCATCCTTGCTGAAACATCTTGGAAACATGGGCCATGTCTCCCCCACGTGTCCTGTCTTGATCTTCTACCTGACCTTACTCCATAGTCTCCTGCGTGTCTGTGATGAACCACAGGGAGAAACGTCTCGCAGAATTAGCTCCAATCTCAGCACTGAATGCCCTTGTGCGGTGACCTCTCAAGTCCTCTGTGGCTGACTGTCACCGTGACTGGTGGCCATGCTCACCACAAAGTGGATGAGACTCCAAAGGACGTTTGTATGATGGAATCACACAATCCCGCACAGGGAGCCTAAGACCTCTGTCGTAATTGGCCTTAGGAGCCTGGGACACAGATACATCAGTTCAATGTCGGGTGGTATGAGGCAGGAACAAAAGCTGTCAGATGAAAGAAGCAAGCTCTTAACCACCAACAAGGCCTCTGAAGGAAGCAGCTATGAGGTGTTCTGATGCTTCATGAGCAAGGAATGTTTCTGTTCCCATGGGGCTCTGGGATGCAGCATAAAAGACCGTGCTGCTGCAGGCTCTGCATCCACTTCTCTTCTCTCTCCCTTTCCTTGAGGAACGAGGTAAGCCTGCGTTCACTCCAGCTCTCCCTGAGGGCCCCATTGCTTTCATGCTGGCGACTCAGTTTGGAACTTGGGCTGCCTCAGATTGGCACTGCAATACAGATGTTTCGGGCCTGTGACCTCTCTCCCTTTGGAAGGGGTGGATTTGGAGAGCTGGGGACTGTGGGGACCTCTCAAGCAGAGGGAGATTGATGGGGGTCAGCTGCAGGGATGTCTCTCTGCAAGAATTAGCACCTGAAAACAGACGGACTCTTACCAAATAGCCCTGTGCATCCTGTCCAATCTTCAATGCGGCGATTTCTGCTGTGGAGATGACAAAGGCTGATCTTGGGGTCTGTGTTCCCTCCCTGCTACTCTGTGTTTCAGCTTTGCCTCCCTCGACGAGAGATGTCTTGCTTCAGACCCTGTGTCCCATCCCCCTGCGGTGCCTCTGGCCCAACCCCACTTGCAAGCAGCTGCAATGAGCCGTGTGTCGCCCGGTGCGCTGACTCGACGGTTGTCATTGAGGCCTCCCCGGTCGTGGTGACCCTGCCGGGCCCCATCCTCACCTCTTTCCCTCAGAACACCGCCGTGGGATCCTCTCTGTCAGCTGCTGTTGGCAGCTCCCTCAGCACTGGGGGGGTTCCCATCTCTTCTGGGGGCTCCCTTGGTCTGGGGGGGTCAGGGCTGTGTCTGCCTTCCCCACTCTGCCGCTTCAACTGCTGAAGCGCGTGGATCATCCCATTTGGGGCAGACATCCCTGAGATGGACGGACCATTCTCTCTGCCTCCCTGAACCCTGCAGACGTTCTTCTTGCTCTCTGTACTGTGCCACTGCCTTTCTACCTTCCCATTAAAGGCCTTGTGCAGCATAGCTGGAGACTCGTGGTGGTCTGTTCTCTTCCTGCCTCCATTAGCTCCTCACGCCTCAAGGAAAGCATTGCAAGGAAAGCTTACCTGTTTCTGCTGGAAAGAGAGGAGGGAGAACCTGCCTTCCCTCAGGGCAGCGAGTATGTCCCCAGGCAAGAGACGGACAAGATGTCCTGCAGAGACCCCGCCAAGCTCAACCGCTCTGTGATTCTGTCGTGAATGATGAAAGGGGGGGCTGCGAGAGCAGGGACTGCTTAGCCTGTAGAAGAGAAGGCTCAGCGGGCATCTTATCCATGTGTCTAAATACCTGGGGAGGGTAGGCTGGGCAGGCGGGATAAAGGAGAGAGAGGCAGCCTCTTCTCAGTGGTGTCCCCTCGTGGCGGCAAAACGCAGCGCACACCTGATTAAACCCACTAAATGCCACACACAGTAACTCTCTACTGCTGCAGGGAGGGTGGTCAAAGATGGTAATCAGGTGCTCATGGGTGTTGTGGAGTGCCCGTCTTTGGAGATAACCAACATGCCACGGATCTGCAAAGCCTCCTCTACTCCAGCGGGTGCCAGGGCTCAGTAAGCAAGAGGCACGGGCGGGGCGGTGTGGGGAGCGTGGAGCACAGGGCAGGAGGGTAACACAGAGGAGGAGGAGAGGCAAGCAGGAAGACTGAAGCGAAAGAATGCAACAGAGCTCCTAGGAAGGCACTGTTCTCCTGAGATGAAAGCACGGTGAGGAAAGGAGTCTGGGTGCCAAAAGCTGCAGAGGTCCCACTGAGATTTGAACTCAGATCGCTGGATTCAGAGTCCAGAGTGCTCACCATTACACCATGGGACCCTCTGGACACCTGCTGTGTCCCTGCTGTGAGCAAGTGATGGAGCATAGCACGAGGTTCAACAAAAGGAAGAGCTGCCAGGATGACACAACACACCTTCCTATGAATTGCACAACGCTGAATGCCTTCTTTCTCTGATGGCACTCAGGCGCCCTCTCTCCTGACATCCTAACTCTTTCCACTGGAAACACAGCAGGCAAAACCTGCCGTCTCCTGTGTCTGCGAGTCAATCCCCACGCTTGGTGCACTTCCACGGCTATACGGACGTCCCTGACCTCAGTCCACAGCAACTACCATAAACAGGTGCACAACAGAAAGACAGGAAGCCTTTGAGAAATGAGTCTCCATCCTGGTGATCACAGGATGGACGTGAGCTTGGAGCCCTCGTACCGCTGGCAGGCACAAATGGCTTCTGCTGTTTGCTGTACTTCTGTGGAAGGGGAACGACGGGAATAGGCTGGGGCTCAGAGTGCAAAGAAACACGCCTGGAAAGGTGGCAGAGTGGTATCTCCTGAGTGCGGAGTGTGTATCTCACTTCCTTCTTCCCAGGAACATTGTTGCATCCACTTCCGGTTATATTCGGAAGGTCTAAAAAATGCCGGAGTCTCAGTATAGTATGGCAGTGGCTCTGCACGCAGCCTGGGGACACAGGGATGCCGACATGTGCAGTCCTGGCTACGATTGTGCAAAAGAGTATTTCAAACCCAACCTCAGAGGAAAGAACGCTGTGCTCTGAACACTGGTGTTGTACACACCAGCATACTCTTTGAAGCAACCCCACCCTTGACCAGCCAGCTCCACAGAGATGCCAAATACAGAGGAGGATGAAGAGAGCAAATTCAGTCAAGTTGGTGTGACTTCAGAACACCCAGACAGGCCTTTGAGCCATAAAGGACAGCCATCCACCTGCTGCAGCACCAAACTGCTTCAGCATTTCTCTGCAGCACCCTCATCATGGGGGTGTCCTGGGAGAGAAAGCAGGCAGCACCATGCTCTGGGGAGGCGGTTGGAGGGATTGGAGTGGCTCACATCCAAAGGTCCTTTCAAGTCTAAGTCTCACAAGTCATATGGGCCATGGACCAGCCGCACAAAGGTCATACCTTGGAAGTCAGGAGCTCAGGAATGTGCAAAAGCACCCATTGTTTCAGGAATGGTACAAAGACCCTTGGAAATGCCTTTGGTGAAGAAAGAAGCACTTTGGGCAGAATGGGGTAGGAGCTGTCCCATCCTGGAGTGACTGAGGCCAGGACACCAAGTCCACTGCTGTCTGCAGCTTGGTTACTCATGTTTGCCTGCAGTTCAGGGATTTTCCCAGCTCTTCCACGTCAGGATGACCGCCAGGTGCGCTGGGACGCTGATTTGCCCTCATGCCATGAGCCTGTCCTCAAAAGCAGGCCAGCCAGACCTCTGGCCAATGGGATGAAGTTGCTGAGCAACACACGTAAATTTGATTGTGGGTCACCTTTAGTGAAGAATGTGGGCATCGCTTTGATCACACTGCTTAAAAAACAAAACAAAACACAACAACAACAACCAAGAACATACCCCGAAAGACAAAACAAGCAAATGCTGTGCGGAAGCAAAGAGAGAGAAACCAATTATACACTACTTCCCATCGGGAAGTTATGTTCGGCCACATCTTGGGAAGTGGGGGTCTCAAAATGCATAGTGGTCGCACGGGTGGACAGATGTTTTCCTAATGAGAGCACCGCCTTCTCCTTCCTCTTGCCCAGCTTTTCTTGCTGAGTGTGACATCATATGGTACGGAATATCCCTTTGGTCGCTTCAGATCAGCTGCTCTGCCAAGGTCGCATCCCCAGCTCTTGCCTACCCCCTGCCTACTGGCCTTAGGGTGGCTTGGAGAGAGTTCTGATGGCATGTAAGCACTGCTCAGCAATAGACAAAACACTGGTGCCATATCAGTGCTGTTCTAGCTACAAGTGCAGAGCGCAACACTATATGGGCTGCTGTGGGGAAAGTTAACTCCTTCACAGCCAGACACCTTACACACAAACACATCTCTATCTCATCTTGCTTATTCCCCATCCTGCGTGCATCAGTATACAGGTCCTTAAAAGAAGCACCCCATCCTTTCCGGAAAGGATATGTGGGATTTCTTCGTAATGCTGCCTTGTAGGCACTTCCTTGCCTATATGCAAGTGCTTGAAGTGAGCTGCCTTAAGCCCCAGTTGGGTGATTTTCCTATCCCTCCCTCTCACATCCTGATCCCTCCCTGTCACATCACCATGGGCAAAGAGAGAAGCAACGCTCACAAGCTGCCACAAGGAAATCGCCAGCTGTCCTTTGGAAAAAACAAGTCACATTGGGCATGGTGGAGCCCTGGAAGAGCTGCCAAGAGCCTGCGACCTCAGAGGGTTCCAGTGTTCAGAAGGCAACAAGACAAGGCCCAGAACCCCTGGAGTTAAATGGGATATTTGGCCAGCTCAGAACAGAACCTCAGCCCAAAGGATCTCCAGAGGGTCCTTCAGAGCCCCAGTAATCCGGGGTGCGCTACATCACACGGGCCCCGGACCAGCCACACAAAGGTAATGCCTTGGGAGGCAGCAGCACGAGAATGTGTAAAAGCACCTGGTGTTTCAGGAAGGGTACAAAGCCACTTGGAAACTCCCTTGGTGAGGAAAGCAGCACATTGCGAGGAGTGAGACTAGGAGCTCTGCTAGTCCTGCCATGCCTGAGGCCGAAAAACCATGTCCGCTGCTGTCCGCAGCTGGGTGACTCATGTTTGCCTGCAGTTCAGGGATTTTCCCAGCTCTTCCACATCAGGATGACTGTCAGGTGTGCTGGGAGGCAGATCCCAAGACACTTTGTACTTGGAACTCATGTAAGCGGCTGCTGCATCTCTGCTCCAGGAAAAAAAGAAATCAGGTTTTGGCTCCGTGCCGCAAGCCTCGCCTCAAAAGCAGGCCAGCCAGACCTCTGGCCAGTGGGACAAATGTGTTGAGCAAACCAGGTCAATTGGACATTGGTTCAGCTTCAGGGAAGGACGCGGGCATCTCTTGGATCACGTTCCTATGCCTTGGCCTGCTGCATTTCTGTGAAGGCACAGAGGAAGGTCTCACTGCTTCAGAACTTTCATGGAACTTTGTCTTTGGGCTCTGTCAGAGCATGACGAGTGTCAGCAATGACCTTGTTGTCCTCTCCTCTGCCTTCAGGAGACTTCCTCTACTTCACAACACTCCATCCTTGCTGAAACATCTTGGAAACATGGGCCATATCTCCTCCACGTGTCCTGTCTTGATCTTCTACCTGACCTTACTCCACAACCTCCTGCGTGTCTGTGATGAACCACAGGGAGAAACGTCTCGCAGAATTAGCTCCAATCTCAGCACTGAATGCCCTTGTGCGGTGACCTCTCAAGTCCTCTGTGGCTGACTGTCACCGTGACTGGTGGCCATGCTCACCACAAAGTGGATGAGACTCCAGAGGACGTTTGTATGATGGAATCACACAATCCCGCACAGGGAGCCTAAGACCTCTGTCGTAATTGGCCTTAGGAGCCTGGGACACAGATACATCAGTTCAATGTCGGGTGGTATGAGGCAGGAACAAAAGCTGTCAGATGAAAGAAGCAAGCTCTTAACCACCAACAAGGCCTCTGAAGGAAGCAGCTATGAGGTGTTCTGATGCTTCATGAGCAAGGAATGTTTCTGTTCCCATGGGGCTCTGGGATGCAGCATAAAAGACCGTGATGCTGCAGGCTCTGCATCCACTTCTCTTCTCTCTCCCTTTCCTTGAGGAACGAGGTAAGCCTGCGTTCACTCCAGCTCTCCCTGAGGGCCCCATTGCTTTCATGCTGGCGACTCAGTTTGGAACTTGGGCTGCCTCAGATTGGCACTGCAATACAGATGTTTCGGGCCTGTGACCTCTCTCCCTTTGGAAGGGGTGGATTTGGAGAGCTGGGGACTGTGGGGACCTCTCAAGCAGAGGGAGATTGATGGGGGTCAGCTGCAGGGATGTCTCTCTGCAAGAATTAGCACCTGAAAACAGACGGACTCTTACCAAATAGCCCTGTGCATCCTGTCCAATCTTCAATGCGGCGATTTCTGCTGTGGAGATGACAAAGGCTGATCTTGGGGTCTGTGTTCCCTCCCTGCTACTCTGTGTTTCAGCTTTGCCTCCCTCGACGAGAGATGTCTTGCTTCAGACCCTGTGTCCCATCCCCCTGCGGTGCCTCTGGCCCAACCCCACTTGCAAGCAGCTGCAATGAGCCGTGTGTCGCCCGGTGCGCTGACTCGACGGTTGTCATTGAGGCCTCCCCGGTCGTGGTGACCCTGCCGGGCCCCATCCTCACCTCTTTCCCTCAGAACACCGCCGTGGGATCCTCTCTGTCAGCTGCTGTTGGCAGCTCCCTCAGCACTGGGGGGGTTCCCATCTCTTCTGGGGGCTCCCTTGGTCTGGGGGGGTCAGGGCTGTGTCTGCCTTCCCCACTCTGCCGCTTCAACTGCTGAAGCGCGTGGATCATCCCATTTGGGGCAGACATCCCTGAGATGGACGGGCCATTCTCTCTGCCTCCCTGAACCCTGCAAACGTTCTTCTTGGTCTCTGTACTGTGCCACTGCCTTTCTACCTTCCCATTAAAGGCCTTGTGCAGCATAGCTGGAGACTCGTGGTGGTCTGTTCTCTTCCTGCCTCCATTAGCTCCTCACGCCTCAAGGAAAGCATTGCAAGGAAAGCTTACCTGTTTCTGCTGGAAAGAGAGGAGGGAGAACCTGCCTTCCCTCAGGGCAGCGAGTATGTCCCCAGGCAAGAGACGGACAAGATGTCCTGCAGAGACCCCGCCAAGCTCAACCGCTCTGTGATTCTGTCGTGAATGATGAAAGAGGAGGCTGCGAGAGCAGGGACTGCTTAGCCTGCAGAAGAGAAGGCTCAGCGGGCATCTTATCCATGTGTCTAAATACCTGGGGAGGGTAGGCTGGGCAGGCGGGATAAAGGAGAGAGAGGCAGCCTCTTCTCAGTGGTGTCCCCTCGTGGCGGCAAAACGCAGCGCACACCTGATTAAACCCACTAAATGCCACACACAGTAACTCTCTACTGCTGCAGGGAGGGTGGTCAAAGATGGTAATCAGGTGCTCATGGGTGTTGTGGAGTGCCCGTCTTTGGAGATAACCAACATGCCACTGGCCACGGATCTGCAAAGCCTCCTCTACTCCAGTGGGTGCCAGGGCTCAGTAAGCAAGAGGCACGGGCGGGGCGGTGTGGGGAGCGTGGAGCACAGGGCAGGAGGGTAACACAGAGGAGGAGGAGAGGCAAGCAGGAAGACTGAAGCGAAAGAATGCAACAGAGCTCCTAGGAAGGCACTGTTCTCCTGAGATGAAAGCACGGTGAGGAAAGGAGTCTGGGTGCCAAAAGCTGCAGAGGTCCCACTGAGATTTGAACTCAGATCGCTGGATTCAGAGTCCAGAGTGCTCACCATTACACCATGGGACCCTCTGGACACCTGCTGTGTCCCTGCTGTGAGCAAGTGATGGAGCATAGCACGAGGTTCAACAAAAGGAAGAGCTGCCAGGATGACACAACACACCTTCCTATGAATTGCACAACGCTGAATGCCTTCTTTCTCTGATGGCACTCAGGCGCCCTCTCTCCTGACATCCTAACTCTTTCCACTGGAAACACAGCAGGCAAAACCTGCCCTCTCCCATGCCTGCGACTCATTCCCCACGCTTGGTGCACTTCCACGGCTATACGGACGTCCCTGACCTCAGTCCACAGCAACTACCATAAACAGGTGCACAACAGAAAGACAGGAAGCCTTCGAGAAATGAGTCTCCATCCTGGTGATCACAGGATGGACGTGAGCTTGGAGCCCTCGTACCGCTGGCAGGCACAAATGGCTTCTGCTGTTTGCTGTACTTCTGTGGAAGGGGAACGACGGGAATAGGCTGGGGCTCAGAGTGCAAAGAAACATGCCTGGAAAGGTGGCAGAGTGGTATCTCCTGAGTGCGGAGTGTGTATCTCACTTCCTTCTTCCCAGGAACATTGTTGCATCCACTTCCGGTTATATTCGGAAGGTCTAAAAAATGCCGGAGTCTCAGTATAGTATGGCAGTGGCTCTGCACGCAGCCCGGGGACACAGGGATGCCGACATGTGCAGTCCTGGCTACGATTGTGCAAAAGAGTATTTCAAACCCAACCTCAGAGGAAAGAACGCTGTGCTCTGAACACTGGTGTTGTACACACCAGCATACTCTTTGAAGCAACCCCACCTTTGACCAGCCAGCTCCACAGAGATGCCAAATACAGAGGATGAAGAAGAGAGTAAATTCTGTCAAGTTGGTGTGATTTCAGACAGCCAGACAGGCCTTTGAGCCATAAAGGACAGCCATCCACCTGCTGCAGCACCAAACTGCTTCAGCATTTCTCTGCAGCACCCTCGTCATGGGGGTGCTCGTCCCTGGGAGAGAAAGCAGGCAGCACCATGCTCTGGGGACGCAAGGAAGGCTGAATGCCCCAGGGCACATGGCACTCAAACGTCAGGACAGAAACGGGGTGGTTTTGGAGCACGACACACTGCTTCTGCAGCTTGGCTGAAGAAAAGCTGGGGTGCGTTGGCCGGGAATCGAACCCGGGTCAACTGCTTGGAAGGCAGCTATGCTCACCACTATACCACCAACGCATCTGTCTGCGTGCCTCCCTGGGGCTCCGGCAGCTCACCAACTCAATGGGCTCCTCCTTCCAGCCACCTGCCCACACCCTGCCTCAACCTGCTGGGGGGCCCCTGCCATTCTGTCTCATTCTCGAAGACAGGGATGACGCACAGCTACCAGAAACACCTCTGTCTTCTCCGTCTTCTGCAACGCCCGTTGCTGCCTCCCTGGCTGCTGCTGCTGGCGCTGCTCTCCTTCGGGTCTGACGCGGGCTGCCCGTGCACGTGCTCTGCATGTGTAGGTGGGGGTGTGCAACCGTGACAGTGTCAGCATAGCTAGCAGAGCCGCCAGCGTATCCTGGGCAGAGTTGAGGGCTGAGGCATGTCTGCTGCTCCACAGCAGCCTGCCCTGCTGAGGGGCCCTTTTGGAGTGCTGACTGGCAAGAAAGCAAAGGAGAAGGGTGGAGAGCGAGAGAGACAGTGCAGAGGGAGTGCAACAGCCAAAGCCATGGCTGTCCTGAGAGAGGAAGGGCCGCAGTGGCACAAAAGCTTGACAGGAGCCTGCAACTAAAGGCTGTAGCAGAGGATGGTTTCGATCCATCGACCTCTGGGTTATGGGCCCAGCACGCTTCCGCTGCGCCACTCTGCTCCCCCCCAAGCCCCTCTCCCCCCACCTCACCCAGCCCTGCGTGGTGCGCCCTGAGCCAAACCCGCAGCAATGGGGCGCCTGCCTGCCTGCTTTGTAGGCTGCCCACAACCTGCTCTCCACACAGCTCACCAGGGCCGCCACCATGCCCGCAAATCACGCTGCCCCGTGATGGGGACTGCGCCCCCTGACACACAGCGCCCTGCCCCTGCCTGTGCTGCGCTCCCCTGCGGAGCATGGCTCCTCCGACTGCCTGACGCAGCCCAGCCCTCGCTGCTCCCTCACAGACACAGGGCTGTGCCCACCACCGGCCAGGGGCCTGCCAGGCACACAGGGAAAGCCCTCAGCCCCAGCCCTGAAGCGTAGGTAGAGCCTGCCATGGGGGACGAGGGACGAGGTGGCCATGCTCAGGCCTGCATGTTTCTGCCTCTGCCTGCTGCTTCCCTGGCCTGTCTACACGCCCCGGCACACAGCAGCCAGACACACGAGATAAAGCTCAAACACAACACACAGGGCTGGGCATAGAAGGAGCGCTGCTGGAGACTGCCTGCCTTCCGCAGTGGGGATAGCTCAGGGCAGAGCCTTTGAGCTGCCCCTTAGTCCTTTGCGGCTCTGTGACCGTCAGTGGGACAACTGCAGGGGACAAGCCAGGTACCGGTATGGGCCTTACACACATTCTCCTTCTCGGGGCTCTCTCCTTGCCATAATACCTCAGGGTATTAGCCCTTGTCCTATCCCTTCCCACTTCAGCAAACAAGGCCAGGCTACCAGCATCAGCCCCTCTTCCTCCCAGGGCCTTTGCTGCCGGAGCAGCTGGCCATGGGACCAAAAGAAGGCCTCTCTGAAGCCTCCTGCTCTTTTCTAGCACACGGGTCAGCACCTGAGACAGCAGGGAGTAGTCTGATGGATGCCACAGTCCCCACCACACGTCCTTTTGCACTTGCTCTTCTTCCTCAGAGGAGAAGCAGACAGGATAGACCGGTGCACCCCTCAGCATCTCAGCTTTATGCCAAATTTAGGAAAGACCCCTGGGAAAGGTTGTCCCTATGTGTGCAAGGGCTGGGGAGGGAGAGGGGTCAGCCGTTAGAACCCCGTGGCCTTCAGGCAAGATCCACGAGGATCCACTGCTCTCAGAGCTAGGAAGTGTCTTCCCTTTAGGATGACGCCACTGTTCACAGAAGGACTTCTACAGCCCCTGGACATCAGTGGCCTTTTCTGTGCCCACTTCTTGCCTGACTGGTAAATGGGATCAGGATTACTTGCCCATTCAGGCAGTGTTGGGGTGGAGGCGAGGACAAGGACTCGCAGTGAGCAAGGGGGAGTTGCTGTGTTCTCTGGCAAGGCCCTGTGCAGCTGGAGGAACACGACTGTGCCTGGGGGCCTGCATCCCATGGCAGCTGCACGGTCACTGCAGGCAGACCAAAAGGGGACTGCATGCCGTAGTTGGCAGGATTCGAACCTGCGCGGGGAAACCCCAATGGATTTCTAGTCCATCGCCTTCACCACTCGGCCACAACTACCTGCTCCAGACAGCTCTGCTGGGATCATCAAGTGCCCTGTGCAATGATGACCAGCTCCCTGGCACTCTCAAGGACAGGCTGCACCCAAAGACGGTGCACAGAGGACCTGCAACATCAGCCCAAAATGGCACCTGCTGACAGGCTTCCTGGCCCCTTCACTGGTGGAACCCCAGGGATAACGATGCACCTCCCAGCACCTTGGCCTCACACTGCCGTACGGCATATGGAATCGTATCTACACACTGAATCATTTCTGCTCACCTGCCATCTTTGCTGCTTCCATGGAAAAAGTGTGGAGACAACCTATGTAGAGACAACCACTGACAGCGGAAGCTGTGGGATGGGATATTAGTCATGGGATGCAGTCTCTCCCAAACTGATCCAATGTGGGCTTCCAACACAATGCGGTTCTTCAAGAACCACTCCAACATGGTCCTTACAACAGGATGCAGTCCTTCAGGAACAGACTCCTCCAGACTGCGTCCCCCACAGGCTGCAGCTCCCACCAGACATCCTGCTCCACCATGAGCTCCTCTCCTTGGATTGCAGTTCTGGCCCAGAGTCTGCTCCTCTGATGGCTAACAGTGGTCTGTAATGTCCTTCGGGCCATATCCACCTGCCCCACCATGGTCTTTTACATGGGCTGCAGGGGGAAAGCTTGCTCCTCCACTGTCCTCGACGCAGGCCACAGGACAACTTCTTCTCCAGACCTGGAGCATCTCCTTCCCATCCTTCTTCATTGTACTTGGTGTCTGCAGGGTTGCTTCTCTCTACTTTTCCTCATTCCTCTCTCCCAGATGCTGTTGCACAGCGTGGGTTTTTTTTTTTCCCCCTTTCTTAAGTATGCTATCACAGAAGCACAACCAACATCGCTCATTGGCTCAGCTTTGGAGAGTGGTGGGTCCCTTTCTGAGATGCCTAAAACCGGCTATGCAGCAGCAATGGTGGGAAGATGGTGTTGGATTGTCAGTGTAGAGGTGGTGGTGTTTCTCTGCCATGAACTGTCACACAGTTTAGGAGTCGGTCCAACATAGCGTCACAGCATCGGGAGTCAACCCGACATTCCAGAGAAGCTTTGAAGTCGCAAGTCTAAGACAGAGTTGTGCTCCCCCTCTTCTGCTCCAAGGGCTGCAAATAAGCCTCATCCCTGTGACACTGGATCTCAGTCATTGCTCAGCACTCGGCCCATATCCTGTCATTTCTCGTTGACTCTCCAAGCGTTTTCCTGTGCACTGACACCGTGAGACTGTCTCAGGCTTCCCCCTAGGGCTCTATGTCGTAGAGCCCTCTGTAGCCAGCCGGCTAGGGCCCACATAGGGCAGAAGGAAGCACCCTTGCTCCCCCACAAATAGGCTATGAAACAGCCCTGTCAGCCAAGTGGTTGGTTTTGCATTTCCACAGGCTCTGGAGGGAAGGAGGGAGTCAGGGGAAGAGTACGCTTGTGCCTTGAGCCCCTTGGCAGGATGTTGAATGTGCAGAGCCAACGCTTGCTGGCACCTCCTTTGGTTGCTGCCGTGAAGGATTGCCTTGGCCTTAGGGAGAAGCGTTAGCAGTGTGCTGCCCCTGTGCCAGGGACTCTTCCTCCCTATGCTCCCACATACACAAAGGTGCTGCAGTGGCCTGGCAGCAGCCCATGTTGCACGGAGGGCAAGTGTGCACCCTGCAACCCTGCCTGGTGGAGGCTGAAGGAGGCAGGCTGGCTCTGGGAAGGTTCAGGGACGGGAGCAGGGCTGTGGACAGGAAGCAGGGCCAAACATTCAGGATGCAGTCTCCCTGGGAGGCATGGGTTCCATTCCGACTCCTGAGCAGCTTCTTTCTCCTGCCTTTTGCCCAACTCCAGGGGAGTATGCTCAGGTCAAGCCTTTCCTCCTGTACGTGCTCCTCTGAGGGCTGTGCTCTTGGGCTTCCGCACCTGAGGTGTCCCACCTCCTGGGGTAGGAGCTCATCTCAGAAAATGCCCTCACGCCTTTCATTGCCTGTGAAAATTCCTAATTAGGTCCATGGATCAAATATTGTCCTTGTGTTTGTTGTTTTTTTTATGGGTGGTGACGGTTATTCACAGGAGACAGGGCTGTTGTTTGAAGAGCTTTTCTGAGCCCTGTTCTTTCATCCGGGTGTGAAAGCCCACAGCTAATTCTACGTTTGATCTCCATGAGCCAAGGGGTCTGAGCGTGCTAATTGGCACCACAGAGAACATGAGGGCTGGGTACGTGCACTGAACACCACCTGCCCTGGTTATCCTTGTGTACCAGAGACCAGAAAGCTCTCCTGGGCAGAAGTGCTGGAAGGACAAGGGGAAGTGTGTCCCAGCACACCCTTTCCTGCCAATCCTGGAGGGAGGCTTCATGTTTAATTGTGGTATTTATTTCCCCTCCATCTCCAGGCCTTGAGATCTGCTCAACACTGCTGGCATCCTCTCTGTCACTTCCTTCCTGGTGGCCTGCTTGTGGGCCTGGGAAGGTCAGCTGGGAGAGCCCCTGGCTGGCAGTGAAGTCCAGCATGCCAGCCCCTTCCCAGGTGAAAGCGTTCCTCTTTGGTGGATTCGTGACTCTTACCTTATAAAAGCAGCTAACAGCTGAACCAGTCAGCAGGGGAAACTAAAGTACTGATAAAGTGCATCTAGGGCCAGGACTCACCTGAGAACTCCTTGAGGTGGGCAAGGTCTAGGAAGGGTGAGGAGTCCCACCTGAGAAACCTCATCTAGGTGAGCCTGCAGTGCACAGGAGGTTGGAGTGGCTCACCTCCAAAGGTCCTTTCCAGTCCAACACGAGTAACGTGGACTCTGGACCAGCCACACAAAGGTAATGCCTTGGGAGGCAGCAGCACGAGAATGTGTAAAAGCACCTGGTGTTTCAGGAAGGGTACAAAGCCACTTGGAAACTCCCTTGGTGAGGAAAGCAGCATGTTGCGAGGAGTGAGACTAGGAGCTCTGCTAGTCCTGCCATGCCTGAGGCCGAAAAACCATGTCCACTGCAGTCCGCAGCTGGGTGACTCATGTTTGCCTGCAGTTCAGGGATTTTCCCAGCTCTTCCACATCAGGATGACTGTCAGGTGTGCTGGGAGGCAGATCCCAAGACACTTTGTACTTGGAACTCATGTAAGCGGCTGCTCCATCTCTGCTCCAGGAAAAAAAGAAATCAGGTTTTGGCTCCGTGCCGCAAGCCTCGCCTCAAAAGCAGGCCAGCCAGACCTCTGGCCAGTGGGACAAATGTGTTGAGCAAACCAGGTCAATTGGACATTGGTTCAGCTTCAGGGAAGGACGCGGGCATCTCTTGGATCACGTTCCTATGCCTTGCCCTGCTGCATTTCTGTGAAGGCACAGAGGAAAGGCACTGCTTCAGAACTTTCACGGAACTTTGTCTTTGGGCTCTGTCAGAGCATGACGAGTGTCAGCAATGACCTTGTTGTCCTCTCCTCTGCCTTCAGGAGACTTCCTCTACTTCACAACACTCCATCCTTGCTGAAACATCTTGGAAACATGGGCCATGTCTCCCCCACGTGTCCTGTCTTGATCTTCTTCCTGACCTTACTCCATAGTCTCCTGCGTGTCTGTGATGAACCACAGGGAGAAACGTCTCGCAGAATTAGCTCCAATCTCAGCACTGAATGCCCTTGTGCGGTGACCTCTCAAGTCCTCTGTGGCTGACTGTCACCGTGACTGGTGGCCATGCTCACCACAAAGTGGATGAGACTCCAGAGGACGTTTGTATGATGGAATCACACAATCCCGCACAGGGAGCCTAAGACCTCTGTCGTAATTGGCCTTAGGAGCCTGGGACACAGATACATCAGTTCAATGTCGGGTGGTATGAGGCAGGAACAAAAGCTGTCAGATGAAAGAAGCAAGCTCTTAACCACCAACAAGGCCTCTGAAGGAAGCAACTATGAGGTGTTCTGATGCTTCATGAGCAAGGAATGTTTCTGTTCCCATGGGGCTCTGGGATGCAGCATAAAAGACCGTGCTGCTGCAGGCTCTGCATCCACTTCTCTTCTCTCTCCCTTTCCTTGAGGAACGAGGTAAGCCTGCGTTCACTCCAGCTCTCCCTGAGGGCCCCATTGCTTTCATGCTGGCGACTCAGTTTGGAACTTGGGCTGCCTCAGATTGGCACTGCAATACAGATGTTTCGGGCCTGTGACCTCTCTCCCTTTGGAAGGGGTGGATTTGGAGAGCTGGGGACTGTGGGGACCTCTCAAGCAGAGGGAGATTGATGGGGGTCAGCTGCAGGGATGTCTCTCTGCAAGAATTAGCACCTGAAAACAGACGGACTCTTACCAAATAGCCCTGTGCATCCTGTCCAATCTTCAATGCGGCGATTTCTGCTGTGGAGATGACAAAGGCTGATCTTGGGGTCTGTGTTCCCTCCCTGCTACTCTGTGTTTCAGCTTTGCCTCCCTCGACGAGAGATGTCTTGCTTCAGACCCTGTGTCCCATCCCCCTGCGGTGCCTCTGGCCCAACCCCACTTGCAAGCAGCTGCAGTGAGCCGTGTGTCGCCCGGTGCGCTGACTCGACGGTTGCCATCCAGGCCTCCCCGGTCGTGGTGACCCTGCCGGGCCCCATCCTCACCTCTTTCCCTCAGAACACCGCCGTGGGATCCTCTCTGTCAGCTGCTGTTGGCAGCTCCCTCAGCACTGGGGGGGTTCCCATCTCTTCTGGGGGCTCCCTTGGTCTGGGGGGGTCAGGGCTGTGTCTGCCTTCCCCACTCTGCCGCTTCAACTGCTGAAGCGCGTGGATCATCCCATTTGGGGCAGACATCCCTGAGATGGACGGGCCATTCTCTCTGCCTCCCTGAACCCTGCAGACGTTCTTCTTGGTCTCTGTACTGTGCCACTGCCTTTCTACCTTCCCATTAAAGGCCTTGTGCAGCATAGCTGGAGACTCGTGGTGGTCTGTTCTCTTCCTCCCTCCATTAGCTTCCTTCCAACAGGAAGACATTGGTCTGATAAGGTGAAAAAACAGTGAGGAAAGGAGTCTGGGAGCCAAAAGCTGCAGAGGTCCCACTGAGATTTGAACTCAGATCGCTGGATTCAGAGTCCAGAGTGCTCACCATTACACCATGGGACCCTCTGGACACCTGCTGTGTCCCTGCTGTGAGCAAGTGATGGAGCATAGCACGAGGTTCAACAAAAGGAAGAGCTGCCAGGATGACACAACACACCTTCCTATGAATTGCACAACGCTGAATGCCTTCTTTCTCTGATGGCACTCAGGCGCCCTCTCTCCTGACATCCTAACTCTTTCCACTGGAAACACAGCAGGCAAAACCTGCCCTCTCCCGTGTCTGCGAGTCAATCCCCACACTTGGTGCACTTCCACGGCTATACGGACGTCCCTGACCTCAGTCCACAGCAACTACCATAAACAGGTGCACAACAGAAAGACAGGAAGCCTTCGAGAAATGAGTCTCCATCCTGGTGATCACAGGATGGACGTGAGCTTGGAGCCCTCGTACCGCTGGCAGGCACAAATGGCTTCTGCTGTTTGCTGTACTTCTGTGGAAGGGGAACGACGGGAATAGGCTGGGGCTCAGAGTGCAAAGAAACATGCCTGGAAAGGTGGCAGAGTGGTATCTCCTGAGTGCGGAGTGTGTATCTCACTTCCTTCTTCCCAGGAACATTGTTGCATCCACTTCCGGTTATATTCGGAAGGTCTAAAAAATGCCGGAGTCTCAGTATAGTATGGCAGTGGCTCTGCACGCAGCCTGGGGACACAGGGATGCCGACATGTGCAGTCCTGGCTACGATTGTGTAAAAGAGTATTTCAAACCCAACCTGACAGGAAAGATCACCCTGCTCTGACAATGGGCATTGTACACACCAGCATTCTCTGCGGAGGTCAAGAAACCCCACCTTTGACCAGCCAGCTCCACAGAGATGCCAAATACAGAGGATGAAGAAGAGAGTAAATTCAGTCAAGTTGGTGTGATTTCAGAACACCCAGACAGGCCTCTGAGCCATAAAGGACAGCCATCCACCTGCTGCAGCACCAAACTGCTTCAGCATTTCTCTGCAGCACCCTCGTCATGGGGGTGCTCGTCCCTGGGAGAGAAAGCAGGCAGCACCATGCTCTGGGGACGCAAGGAAGGCTCGATGTCCCAGGGCACATGGCATTCAAATGTCAGGACAGAAACGGGGTGGTTTTGGAGCACGACACACTGCTTCTGCAGCCTGGCTGAAGAAAAGCTGGGGTGCGTTGGCCGGGAATCGAACCCGGGTCAACTGCTTGGAAGGCAGCTATGCTCACCACTATACCACCAACGCATCTGTCTGCGTGCCTCCCTGGGGCTCCGGCAGCTCACCAACTCAATGGGCTCCTCCTTCCAGCCACCTGCCCACACCCTGCCTCAACCTGCTGGGGGGCCCCTGCCATTCTGTCTCATTCTCAAAGACAGGGATGAGGCACAGCTACCAGAAACACCTCTGTCTTCTCCGTCTTCTGCAACGCCCGTTGCTGCCTCCCTGGCTGCTGCTGCTGGCGCTGCTCTCCTTCGGGTCTGACGCGGGCTGCCCGTGCACGTGCTCTGCATGTGTAGGTGGGGGTGTGCAACCGTGACAGTGTCAGCATAGCTAGCAGAGCCGCCAGCGTATCCTGGGCAGAGTTGAGGGCTGAGGTATGTCTGCTGCTCCACAGCAGCCTGCCCTGCTGAGGGGCCCTTTTGGAGTGCTGACTGGCAAGAAAGCAAAGGAGAAGGGTGGAGAGCGAGAGAGACAGTGCAGAGGGAGTGCAACAGCCAAAGCCATGGCTGTCCTGAGAGAGGAAGGGCCGCAGTGGCACAAAAGCTTGACAGGAGCCTGCAACTAAAGGCTGTAGCAGAGGATGGTTTCGATCCATCGACCTCTGGGTTATGGGCCCAGCACGCTTCCGCTGCGCCACTCTGCTCCCCCCCAAGCCCCTCTCCCCCCACCTCACCCAGCCCTGCGTGGTGCGCCCTGAGCCAAACCCGCAGCAATGGGGCGCCTGCCTGCCTGCTTTGTAGGCTGCCCACAACCTGCTCTCCACACAGCTCACCAGGGCCGCCACCATGCCCGCAAATCACGCTGCCCCGTGATGGGGACTGCGCCCCCTGACACACAGCGCCCTGCCCCTGCCTGTGCTGCGCTCCCCTGCGGAGCATGGCTCCTCCGACTGCCTGACGCAGCCCAGCCCTCGCTGCTCCCTCACAGACACAGGGCTGTGCCCACCACCGGCCAGGGGCCTGCCAGGCACACAGGGAAAGCCCTCAGCCCCAGCCCTGAAGCGTAGGTAGAGCCTGCCATGGGGGACGAGGGACGAGGTGGCCATGCTCAGGCCTGCATGTTTCTGCCTCTGCCTGCTGCTTCCCTGGCCTGTCTACACGCCCCGGCACACAGCAGCCAGACACACGAGATAAAGCTCAAACACAACACACAGGGCTGGGCATAGAAGGAGCGCTGCTGGAGACTGCCTGCCTTCCGCAGTGGGGATAGCTCAGGGCAGAGCCTTTGAGCTGCCCCTTAGTCCTTTGCGGCTCTGTGACCGTCAGTGGGACAACTGCAGGGGACAAGCCAGGTACCGGTATGGGCCTTACACACATTCTCCTTCTCGGGGCTCTCTCCTTGCCATAATACCTCAGGGTATTAGCCCTTGTCCTATCCCTTCCCACTTCAGCAAACAAGGCCAGGCTACCAGCATCAGCCCCTCTTCCTCCCAGGGCCTTTGCTGCTGGAGCAGCTGGCCATGGGACCAAAAGAAGGCCTCTCTGAAGCCTCCTGCTCTTTTCTAGCACACGGGTCAGCACCTGAGACAGCAGGGAGTAGTCTGATGGATGCCACAGTCCCCACCACACGTCCTTTTGCACTTGCTCTTCTTCCTCAGAGGAGAAGCAGACAGGATAGACCGGTGCACCCCTCAGCATCTCAGCTTTATGCCAAATTTAGGAAAGACCCCTGGGAAAGGTTGTCCCTATGTGTGCAAGGGCTGGGGACGGAGAGGGGTCAGCCGTTAGAACCCCGTGGCCTTCAGGCAAGATCCACGAGGATCCACTGCTCTCAGAGCTAGGAAGTGTCTTCCCTTTAGGATGACGCCACTGTTCACAGAAGGACTTCTACAGCCCCTGGACATCAGTGGCCTTTTCTGTGCCCACTTCTTGCCTGACTGGTAAATGGGATCAGGATTACTTGCCCATTCAGGCAGTGTTGGGGTGGAGGCGAGGACAAGGACTCGCAGTGAGCAAGGGGGAGTTGCTGTGTTCTCTGGCAAGGCCCTGTGCAGCTGGAGGAACACGACTGTGCCTGGGGGCCTGCATCCCATGGCAGCTGCACGGTCACTGCAGGCAGACCAAAAGGGGACTTCATGCCATAGTTGGCAGGATTCGAACCTGCGCGGGGAAACCCCAATGGATTTCTAGTCCATCGCCTTCACCACTCGGCCACAACTACCTGCTCCAGACAGCTCTGCTGGGATCATCAAGTGCCCTGTGCAATGATGACCAGCTCCCTGGCACTCTCAAGGACAGGCTGCACCCAAAGACGGTGCACAGAGGACCTGCAACATCAGCCCAAAATGGCACCTGCTGACAGGCTTCCTGGCCCCTTGACTGGTGGAACCCCACGGATAACGATGCACCTCCCAGCACCTTGGCCTCACACTGCCGTACGGCATATGGAATCGTTTCTACACACTGAATCATTTCTGCTCACCTGCCATCTTTGCTGCTTCCATGGAAAAAGCGTGGAGACAACCTATGTGGAGACAGACACTGATGCTGGTAGCTGTGGGATGGGATATTAGTCATGGGATGCAGTCTTTCCCAAACTGATCCAATGTGGGCTTCCAACACAATGCGGTTCTTCAAGAACCACTCCAACATGGTCCTTACAACAGGATGCAGTCCTTCAGGAACAGACTCCTCCAGACTGCGTCCCCCACACGCTGCAGCTCCCACCAGACACCCTGCTCCACCATGAGCTCCTTTCCTTGGATTGCAGTTCTGGCCCAGAGTCTGCTCCTCTGATGGCTAACAGTGGTCTGTAATGTCCTTCGGGCCATATCCACCTGCTCCACCATGGTCTTTTACATGGGCTGCAGGGGGACAGCTTGCTCCTCCACTGTCCTCGACGCAGGCCACAGGACAACTTCTTCTCCAGACCTGGAGCATCTCCTTCCCATCCTTCTTCATTGTACTTGGTGTCTGCAGGGTTGCTTCTCTCTACTTTTCCTCATTCCTCTCTCCCAAATGCTGTTGCACAGCATTTTTCTTTTTTTCCCCTTTCTTAAATATGCTATCACAGAAGCACAACCAACATCGCTCATTGGCTCAGCTTTGGAGAGTGGTGGGTCCCTTTTTGAGATTGTAAACAGAAAGGGTCTCGTGGGTTAAGTGGTGATTGGTGACCATCTTGTCCATAGTGACCATGAAGTAGTCAGATTTAAAATATTAGGTGATAGGAGGAAAACTACCACTAAATCTTCAACCCTGGGTATAGGGGGAGCAGACTTGGGGTTGCTCAGGGAACTAGTTAGTATGGTCCCCTGGGAATTTGCTTTTGAAGGTGCTGGGATACATCAGCACAGGTACTTTTAAAGTACTACCTCTTAAGAGTACAGGAACAGAGGACTCAAAAATGTCAGCAGTCAAGCAGGCAGGACAGAATGCCGGGTTGGCTGGGCAGGGATCTTCTTCTAGAGCTTAGATGGGAAAAGAAAGTATATGGCCACTGCAGATGAGGTCAGGTGACATGAGAGGACTACAACATTGCTGTTCAGCATTGTAAGTTAATAATTTGTGCAGCCAAAGCTCAATTAGAGTTGAAGCTGGCCAACAAAAAGGACTTTTTAAAGTATGTTAACTGCAAAAGGAGGACCACAGGGAACATTGGTCCATTATTTGATGAGGGTATTCACCTCACAGATGGGGATATAGACAAAGCAGACATTCAATGCCATCTTTACCTGTTTCTTCAACAGCAATGATGAGCTCTGGGACCCAGACAGCCCTGATATGGCGGGCTGTGACTGCAGGAACAATAAACTCCCAGCCAACTCCAGACTTGTGTGGGATTTGCTGCTCCAGCTGGATGCATGTAAGTCTATAGGGTCAGATGGAATTCAGCCCAGGGTACTCAAAGAGCTGATCGATGTCATCATGAGACTACTATCAATTATTTTTCAACAGTCTTGGGAATCTAGAGTGGTCCTAGTCGACTGGAAGCTGGCAAATGTTGCCCTAATTTTCAAGAAGGGCGAGAAAGAAGACCCTGGTAATTACAGGCCTGTCAGTCTCACTTCAGTGCCTAGTAAAATTATGGAGAAGATTATGCTGGGAGTTACTGAAAAACACTTACAAGACAACACAGTCATTGGTCATTGCCAACTCAAGATCACTAGGGGAAAGTGCTGTTTAGCTAACTCATTTTTTCTTTTATGTAACAGTGTTGACCAAGGGAAACCAAGGGAAACCACTTGATACAATCTTTTTTTTTTTTTTCAGTAAAGCTTTTGATACTGTTTCTCACAGTATTCTTCTGTCCATCATACAGCTCGATAAATACGTAATATGAAGGGTGCACAGTTGGTTGACAGGTCAGGCTCAAAGGTTTATAGTAAATGGAGTTGCATCAGAATGGTGGCCAATCAATAGTGGGGTTCTTCAGGGCTCCATCTTGGGGCCAGTTCTCTTCATTATTCTTATAAATGATCCGGATGCAAAACTCGAATGTATACTAAGTAAAATTGAAGACATTAAATTACAAGGAGCTGTTGACTCCATCGAGAGTAGAGAGGTCTTGCAGAGAGATCTTGACAAATTAGAGGGCTGAGCAATCACCAACCTCATGAAGTTTAACAAGAGAAGTGCCAGATTCTGCACCTGGGACAGGGCAACCCTGGATATACGTACAAACTGATGGACGAGAGGCTGGAAAGCAGCCTTACAGAAAGAGATTGGGAGTTCTGGTCAGTGGCAAGCTGTATATGAATCACGAATGTGCCCTGGCAGCCAAAAGGGCCAACCATATCCTGGGGTGCATCAGGCACAGCATTGCTAACCAGTTGAGGAAGTGATTGTCTCATCCTACTCTACACTGGTGCAACCTCACCTCGACTACTGCGTGCAGTTTTAAGCACCATGATATAAGAAGCACATAAAACGATTAGAGAATATCCAAAGGAGGGCAACAAGGATGATGACAGGTCTAGAGGGGAAGACATATGAGGACTGATTGAAGTAAATTGGATTGTTCAGCCTCGAGAAGAGACTGAGGGGAGACCTCATCACATCCAACAGCTTTCTCATGAAGAGAGTGGAGGGGCAGGCACTGATTTCTTCTCTCTGGTGACCAGTGACAAGATCTGAGGGAAAAGCATGAAGCTGCATCAGGGGAAATTCAGATTAGATATTAGGAAAATGTTCTTCACTGGTGGTCAAGCACTGGAACAGGCTCCCCACAAAAGTGACACCAAGCCTGCTTCAAGAAGCATTTGGACAAGGCTCTCAGATATACGGTTTGATATTTGGGTGGTCCTGTGTGGAGTCAGGAGCTGGACTCAATGATCCTTGTGGATGCCTTCCAACTTAGGATATTCCGTGATTCTATGATTCTATGAGAACTAGACAAAACAGTCAGTGGGCCCTAGGGAATGATTCAGGCCACACCAGAGCTTGCTTACTTACTTCAGAGGTCTTAGTTGAGGTCCTTATACTAGAAAAATCTAGTAAAACTCAGATGCTCTAGGTTTCCGTAATAGGGCAAAATGTTCTCACATATCCTGTATTATATGTCAGCCCTATGCAGGTGTCCCAGAAGTGCATTGTGGCAAGGTGTTAGGCATAGGTGAATGGAAAGCTCAATGATGACTACAGCTTTGGTAAGCTACACTGTAACTAGAACTGCATTCACCACATTAGAAAATCTTTATTCTACATGCTGTGAATTCAGGCACTGAAGTCTTGTTCTGTGGGATCTGGTTTCCCCTCATCTTTGTTCCCAATGCTTTTCTCCTTTCTTAGATACAAGCGAAGAAAGTAGCAATAACAGTTGTTGGAGTTTACACTGGGTTTGGATTTTGAGCCACAGCACCCATCCTGCTTCTGCACAGCACAAGAAATCTGTGCAGGCCTTGCGAGAGAGTTTATTCTTGTTGGTTGGATACCATCATTCTCTGGCCCTTACTGCCTCCCTCAAGCACATACGAAGCCCTTGTTATCTGTCTGCAACTCAGATAATGTGATCACATTTTGAAAGAAATGTAAAGCAATACAGGGATCTGACATGCATGGCCCATCACTGATCCAAGATTTTTTTTTCCAGCCCATGCAACAACTACTCAGCCACTTGAAATGACTTAAAGACATGAAAGAAGTGTTTAACATGGCAGGGGAGGAAAAAAAAAAAAAAACAAAAACAACCTACAGTCATCTATCCAGAGACGGAATCTTTTGGGAACAATCTGAAAACTTTCTGACAAGGTCTCAAAGGCCACTGTGTAGAATTATGCTCCTGTATACAAAAAGCAGTCACAGCCAAGTCTAAACTGTCAGAAATTCACTTAAATTTATAGAACCATGGCTACTTAAAGACACTTCTGATTTCTCCTCCATACATGACTTTAAGGACTAAAAGGGAACACAAAACCTGGAGATGCATCAAATGATGGGACCACTTTGCAGTTGATTGTCTGATTTTCAGCCTCAAATTTTGGTCTTCTTCAGTCTTACTTGTGAACATCCTCAAGTCTCAGTCTTGTAAGTTCTTGCACCCAATGAGTTAATTTTGGAGAAGTGGTTTATATATATTCATACCAGGCATAAATAAGACAAGTTGGATTGGTGATCGTCTTTACAGAAAAATGCTAAATCCTGTTTTGTGATTTTTATACATGCAATTTATGTTTTGATATATATTTATACTGTATTTATATTCAAGCAAAACTGTGAACTGAAAAGAGCAATAATATCAATGTTTTAATGTTAATAATAATGAGGTAGTGCTTTAAAACAATTATAAGTCATTTTTATAAATTGATTACTTATATAAGTCATTAATTTAAAAGTCAATAGCAATTATTTCAATTCAGGTTTCAGTGCCAAATACATTCTTCCAGCAGTTTTGGACTTAACAGGGTCCTGGTGATGCTCTGAACTTTCTGTGTATAAATTGATGACAATAAAATGACTACAGCTGCTAATAAGATTACTGTTCTTGAGTCCTTTTTAAAGGCAATTGGCTTGATCTGAAAAGTGTAACTACCTAAATTTTAGCTGATCATTGAGGAATCATACAGTTCAGTTAATGGGGAGAAAAAACAACTTTTAAAATGAATTAAATGGATCCAAAATTAGACATAAAAGATGCATCTGTCACAACATAAAGTGTTACACATTCTGTGGGTGTATATAGATTGCAACAGTGGGTTTGCAGGATTAAGTCTGATAGGGTTTTGTGATTCAGACCTGTAAACTAGCAAGAGATTTTAATTCAAATTATTTCAGCCTTTTTTTTTCTTTTTAATTAGCAAAACATGCCCTTCATCAAAATTATTTTTCCCCAAGGATCTCACAGACTCATAAAAGTTATCATGAAAAAAATAAAAATAAAAATTAAGAATATTTTAAAAAAAAGTGGTCACTATCCACAAACTGAAATTTCTGTATCTTTTTTTTTTTTTCTTCTAGAGATGAAATAAACTCTTTTGAATTTCTTACTTTCCTAGGAAATGTTCCATAAATGTATTTTCAACATTATCTTATAACAATGTGCCAATTCTTCTGTTTTCATATTTAAAAAAAATAAGCATTCTACATGCAAACTGTTTTAACAAGAAAAAATAATGATATGGGATGACCAGCTCTTTTGTTCCAATAACTTCAGGATCACAATTCTGAGATGCCTGAATCCAATAGACAAGATGATTAATTTATCTATCTCTCATTAATGCTTTTGAAAATTTGACGAAAGTTTTAGTAAACTAGAATTAAAATGAATTCAGGAATTAGGGGCAAGATTCATCAGAATGTACTTTAAATGGTTTCTACAGGGATGCTTACAGTTGGACTAGTCATCTACATTTTCCTTGTTATTACCGAACCTGCACTTTTGATGAGGTTTATCTTATCCTAAGGTCAGATAAACTGCCTGTTTCTTTTCATTGACTGAAAGAGAAACCTACATGGTAGTCATCTAAAGCTTAATCACACAAATCTTGTCTAGGGATAAGAAAATTTGTTTAATTTTTGCAGAAATAAGCATTTAATTTTCAAGCCTCTTTCCCATATTCTGCTCTCTTTTTCCTTTTTCTTTTTTTTTTTTTTTCCTGTTCTGTATTTGATCTCCAAGACTCAGCTCTGCACTTCTCTTTATGGAAGAGAATTCTACCCAGATCAACATGTTCCTCTTGCTAGGATTCCCAGGCCTAATGGACTTGAAGGTATTGTTCTTCATAGTACTACTACTGACATACATTTTAACTGTTATGGAGAATGTGGTCATCATTTCCCTAATCAAAACAAACCATGAGCTCTACAAACCCATGTATTTTTTTCTTGGTCATCTCTCCTTCATTGAGGTCTGGTACATCTCAGTTACTATCCCCAAACTCTTGGCAAATTTCATTGCTGAAGACAGAAGTATTTCCTTTGTGGGATGCATGACCCAAATATTTTTCTTCAGCTCCTTCATGTGCACTGAATGTGTCCTTCTCTCTGCCATGGCATATGATCGTTATGTGGCTATCTGTCAACCATTGCGCTATCTGGTCATCATGACATACCAAATGTGTATATACCTGATAGCTCTCTCCTGGTTCAGTGGGTTCACTGTATCTTTGATCAAGATCTCCTTCATCTCTCAGTTGGAGTTTTGTGGTCCCCAGGTAATTAACCATTTTTTCTGTGATATCAGCCCCGTGCTAAACCTCGCCTGTACTGATATGTCAGTGGCAGAGATGGTAGACTTTGTGTTGGCCTTATTCATCCTGCTTGTTCCTCTCTCCATCACTATTGTCTCCTACCTATTAATTATCACGACAATCCTGCATATCCCCACCACCCAAAGTAAGAAGAAAGCTTTCTCCACGTGTGCTTCCCACCTAACTGTGGTCACCATTTTCTTCTCAGCTGCCCTCTTTATGTATGCTCGGCCCAAGAAGATCGATCCTTATGACTTGAATAAGCTTGTGTCAGCTGTGTATACTATTGTCACTCCCATCTTAAACCCCTTCATTTACTGTCTGAGGAATCAGGAACTGAAGAGAGCATTAAAAAAAGTTCTTTCTGAAAAAATCAGTATCTATAAAGTCTCCAGATCCATCACTTCTCTCCAAATGCAAGGATAAGCTATGCATAAACTGGAGCTGATAAGCACACTATAAGGATATCTGGCTAATGTCTGTTCAAAACAGACAGACTGTGATCAGAGGAACAATGACAGGGTGGAGAATGCTGACAACCTGATCCTTCTGAATCAGTCATCCCTAATACCATCAAAGGTGAATGAGCCATAGTCCCAGGAACTTCCCCAAGTGCCATGCAAAATAAAGGGGACTATTGCATAAGGGAGTATAGAATGTGGAAAGCCTGGGGATGGATGGAAAGTCTGGAATGAAATAAAAGAATTGGGGATATTACAGGATTTATTACAGTTTGTTTAGGGAAATGGCCAAAGGAAGATAAAGGGAGATAAACACAGGAAAATGAGCAAATAAAAGATCACGTGCACTGGTCTGGTCAACCACTGTACCCGGTTACCACAATCTGTCCTGCCTTTTTATTAAACTGCTTTCCTTTCACAGGATTACAGAATTGTCAAGTTTAGAAGGGATCTCTGAAGGTCACCTGGTCCAACCTCCCTACTCAAGAAGGACCAACTAGAGCCAGTTGCCCAGGACCATAGGCAGATGGCTTTTGAATGTCTCCAAGGAGGGAGACTCCACAACCTCTCTGGGCAACTTGTTCCATTGCTCAGTCACCCACACAGTAAAGAAGATTTCCTTAATGTTCAGACAGAGCCTCCTGTGTTTCAGTTTATGCCAATTGCCTATTGTCCTGTCACTGGGCATCACTAGAAAGAGCCTGGCTCCAACCTCTTTGCACGATGTCCTGCCTTGAGACAGATTGCCTATGTCCTGCCTCAAGTTTTCCCTTTTTATGTGTGCATATGCATACGTGTGAGTGATTTGGTAGTAAACATAAAGACATTGATCAGGACAAGAGGCCTGAAAAACAGATTCTGGAGTGACAGAAGATTACGGGTCTAAAACTAGAGGGACCAAGGTCAGAAAGCAAGACATGGAGAGCCCATTAGTCCAAAATCCAGCTGCCAAAGGGACCGTGGCTCTGGATGCCAGACATTGAAAATATCAAGGGCCTGAGAGACCAAAACTGGAGAGACCAAAGGTCTAGTAGACAGATAAACTCATGAAGGGGATATTCTGCTATAAGACATCCACATTCATGCTGTCTGTGTTATGTGGAGACTTGTAAAATATAGTGTCCTACCCATATTGATCCATTTGTGGCTCTGCGTGTGTGTTTACATGCACCTATTGGGAACTTGTGCTCAGGCTCACTACTAGCAGGGCATGGAAACAGGGATATGTATTGGGTTTATATGGCAAGGGCTTAGTAACAGGGGGGCTGGAGGGGTGGCTAGTGGCCTTTGTGAGAAGAATACAGAAGCTGCCCCGTGTTAGATAGACACCAGTTCCAGGCAGCTCAAAAAGAGATCTGTTGCTGGACATAGTCGAGCCAATAAGCAATGTTGGTTACGCCTCTGTGAGAGCAGATTTAAGAAAGGGAAAAAGAAAACTGCTGTGCAACAGCAGCTGGGAGAGAGGAGTGAGAAACAGCACTACATACACCAAGGTTAGTGCAGAAGGAGGGCAGGAGGTGCTCCAGGCACAGAGCAGAAGTTCCACTGTGGCCTGTGGAGGACCCCATGGTGGAGCAGGTGGATGTGGCCTGAATTAGGCTGCAGCCCATGGAGAGCCCCCGCAGGAGCAGGCTCCAGGCCAGAGTTGCAGGCTGTGGAGAGGAGCTGCCACCCATGGGAGACCCATGTTGGAGCAGTTTGCTCCTGATGGATGGACCCTGTGGTACAGACCCATACTGGAGCATTTCTTGAAGAGATGCAGTCTGTGGGGAGCCCACACAGGATCAATTTTTGAAGGATGGCATCCTGCGGGAAGGACCCTGCATTGGAGCAGAGGAAGAGAGCAACAATGGAGCGGCAGAGATGAAGTGTTACAGGCTGACTGCAGCCCCCATTCCATTGCACCACTCGGGGGGAGGACGTAGGAGACGGTGGATGGGGGGAAAGTTTTTTAGTTTGCTTTGATTTATTCACTGTTCTAGTCTGCTAGTTATAGGCAATAAATTATATTAATATCCCTATGCTGAGTCTGTTTTGTCTGTGATGGTAATTGCTGGGTGGTCTCCCAATTATCTCAACCCTTGAGCTCTTTTCATTGTATTTTCTCCCCTTTTTTCCTTCGAGGAGGAGGAGTGAGAGAGTGGTTGTGGTGGAGTTTAGCTGCCCAGCAGGGTAAAAACACCACAGGATAAAGAGCAATCATTCCACTCACCTGCCCAGGACTGCAGGAATACGCTGGATGCAGCTACTCTTAATACATACTTGAGAACAGCTCTAAGAATCTCTTTAAATTCATCAAATTTGAAGTTGGCTATATGAGATACAGCAAATAAATCAATATCCATCGATTATAATGCAACAGTGTTCTCATTTGTTCTTGTCATTGACCAATGTTTGGGTACCATTCTATGATTATACAATTCTAAGTAAGTCCATGGATGTTCAGTGTGGACTTTTGTAGAGGTTTGGATAGTCTCCTAGTCTCAACACAATAGCAATAATCACAGGCTCAGTTTGGTGATGAAGATTCATATAGTTCGTTCGTAACATGCAGTTGAAATTCAGTTTTCCAAATGCTTTAGCATGAGTATATACTCATGACATACCATCAGCAAAAACAAAATAGAAAGTTCCAGTAGGTAGAAACTAGTCCATGAAAAAAATACATGGTTCCAAACTTCCCTTTTGTTCCTCTACCCTTTTGCAAAAAGAATAGACTACCTTACACTGTATCACTCTTTAATTCCATTCCTATCACAGGGCACTGAGTTCTTACATAACCAGTAAGAATTTCCCACATTTCTTTTCTACGGCATTCTCAAACACCCTATCCCTTTCTTCATGTTACCTCCAGGGACACAGGGCAGAGATAGTGGCCAAAACAAAAAAACAAACAAACAAACAAACAAACAAACAAACTCCCTTTTTTGAACTGAGAATTATAAATAAGAACATCAACATTTTTGGGGTTGTGCTAGATGGCTGCTTACAAGATGTGACCCAAAAGAGATCTAACCATATGCCATGTGATTACAGGTAGTTTATTCCATGAGGTGCAAACTATCATTTTTGGGGCAAATGCCAGTTTGCACACCAAGTTGGTAGCTGAGATCTCTCTCTGGTTTGTTCTCAAAGACAGCACACATATAGCCTTTGCAAGCTTGGTGTAGAGTTACAGTTTCTTTCTGCACCAGTGCAGAACTGAACACCAGACAGGTCTTGCAAGGAGGGAAACAGTTCCTTCACAACTTTCCAGCTAAAAAAAAATAAAAATAAAAAAAATTTCACGGACTCATGGACTGTACGTCCGAGTGCTGATGTTAGCTATATACTTGATTCCTGCTCATTCCTATTCACCCTGCATTGCAGTAAAGCTGGTGTTGAAATTTCTCTTGTATCTTCCTACAAGCATTGTCACAAAACATTACGCCACAACATACCGTTTCTTCTGAGTGTATATAAAAAAGCTTGTCAAGTCTTCTGTCTGCCTCAGGTGCAGTTGTTCTTAAAGTCCAAGAGTGCTGGAAGGAGCATCTGAGTTCTCAGAGTGGGTGTGGAATTCCTAGCTGACTGTTCAGTGTGATGGGTTTGGTGTGATGACAGCAAGAATGTCTGCCTTGTTCATGATGCCTTTTTTAGAAGTTGGGGGTCAGCATTTTTCGAAATCTTGAGGAAAGTATTTAGTACAGTCAGGAGTAAGTAAGATGGGCAGAAGAGTAGAAGATAGGCAGGAGAGTGGAATTCAGGTGAAAGGTCTCGATGTAGTTGTCTAAAAATGTACACTTCATGCTCATCTCCATTTTTAAGCATACATTTAAATACACGTTCATTAGTAAGGCTCCCCTTATACTTCATGAAAAGATGTGGATCCCCCAAAAAGAGATGACTCGAGTCAAATGTTGGCAAAATTCTCAGTCTATGCAACACTCAAAATGTAACACATAGTAGCTCTCTTGGGATATACAGATTGTCTGGATGTGAGGAGAGTCATTCAGCTTCCTAAACATAGCCATCAAGTAATAATGTAATACTTTGTATTATCCAGGACTACTGAATGGGACTGTCAGCTTTGGCTCATATCCTGCAAGAGACAAACATGCTTCTGTATCGGATGCTGGAGACTAGATGGGCTACAATAAGACATCTACACTGACAGAATAAAGATCAAGGCCTTAAATATCTCCCCTGATTTACATCTAAGCAATTAAATTGTAATGTGCTGAACTACATGAGATAATGAGTGATTTTTTTAGTCTCTTGTAATACAGCATCCTTTTGATCTCTTCTCTTGTAAATATGAATGGTGGAGTAACCACATTCTGAGTCTTGTTCCTGTTCTGGTCACTTTCCACCAGGAGAGTTTTCTCCCTAATATTTTATTCAGGGCAGATCTCACCTCCTGGTTCCTAAGAGTGTAGATCAAGGGGTTCAGAGCTGGGGTGATGGCACTGTACATGACAGACACCTGCATGTCCATTATAGAGGAGCTGCTTGAGGATGGAGGTGTATAATTGAAGAACAGTGGTATGTACATTAGTGCCACAACCGTAAGGTGAGAGGCACAGGTGGAGAAGGGCTTCCATCTTCCTTCCTGAGACTGGACTTTCTGGAAGAGGAAGGAGATGATGTATAGATAGGAAAGGACTATGAGAATGAATGGGCCTAGAGCAATAGATGTGGTGACAACATTAAGGAGGATCATGTTGAGGCTGGTACTACTACAAGCCAAATTCAACAGTGGCTTGATATCACAGAAAAAGTGATGAATTTGGTTATGCCCACAGAAACTCAGTTGAGAGGTCATAATTGAATGCATCATGGCATGTACAAAACCAATGGACCAGCTGGCCACAGCCAGCAGCAGACAAGTCCTTGGGCTCATGACAAGGGTGTAGCACAGCGGGTTGCAAATGGCCACATAGCGGTCATAAGCCATGGTGGCCAGGAGCACAGCCTCAGTACTGCCCAGAAAGTGGAAGAAGTAGAGCTGGGCCAAGCACCCAGCAAGAGAAATAGGCTGATGCCCAAAGAGAAAACCAGTCAGCATCTTGGGAACAGTAACTGTAGAGTAAAAAATGTCCAGGCAGGAAAGGTTCCCCAGGAAGAAGTACATCGGTGTGTGGAGCTGCGGCTCAGATATCACCATGGTCACAATGACACCATTTCCCAGAAGACTAGTTAGGTAGAGCAACAGGAAGGAGATGAAGAAAAAGTATTGTAGACCTTGGATATCGGTGAGGCCCAAAAGGATGAACTCACTGACCTCTGAGTGGTTCAGCATTGCTAGAAAAATAGGAAGCAAAGGCAAAATGTCAAGGTTTCACAGTGTGAGAAATGCTGTATTACAATACTTATTTTTTTCTGTGCTATTTTAATACAAGCAAATGAAGGAAAGAGCAAAACATTATATATGCAACCAAACATAAAAGCTGAATACAAACACAAGAATTTAACACAAACAAAAGTAAGTGTAGTACAGTCTTCTAATTTGTCTAGAACAAAAACAAAGAAAAAAGTGAAAAAATTACAGAGATTAAATATTAAAATAAAAACTTCCATCTGTGTATAATATAGAAGAATATGTAAGGACAATATGTAAGATATGAAACATTGCTGCTTCTTCACCTTCAGCCACATTCATATTTCAGTTCTGCCCATCTGTAACTCCCTGCTATAACCTTTAATCTCACCAATAAAACTTCATAATTCATAAAGATTCACAATGTGAATCACTCTTGATGTTTTCTTTTTACTATTGTGCCTACATTTCTTTAAGCCAATTTCAACTTTCCCATTTCTAATGGTTACTATTTCTTCCAGATCGTTCTTTGATCTTTAAAAATGTGCAATTTCCATTTTTTTAAATCAAAAACAGACACCAGAAGGTGCTCCAAGGTTCCATACAATAAGCAACATTTCTTTTGTACATTGCTGTCAATAAAAGAAGATGATGCCTTAGCATGTGATCACATGCTGTTTCTGTTATTGAACTATATATTTTGCCTAAACAACATCTTTTCGTTGAGTAGCAGCACATGAATGGAACAAAAGCCAGCATCTGATCTCCTACAATACTGTGATGGAGCAACAGTGAGTTTGTAGGAGCCAAATTAGCTAGCGCAAGTTCTTAGCCAAATTTGCTCATCACACTGAAAGCTGATCATACTGTCCCCACTGTGACATTAATGATCAGTACTGTCAGTATCTCTAGTCTTTTAAAATGCAAGTGAGCAAGCACATGCTCTCACTTTTTTTGTTTCAAATAAGTTTTCTTAGCACTATGTATAATTTCTGAACATATAGAATAAAAAGCAAAGTCCCGAAATTATTTTGCTAGGGCAGATAGGCACAGGTATTTCTAGCTTAAAGTACAGACTGCAAATTCTGCAAACTGAGAATTTTTCTTTGTGTATTGAACATAGCAATGATTAATACTGACGAATATAAACAATGGAAAAAATATTACTTTCAAGATATTTCTTGTAAAGGTTAAAACACATATAGATACATTTCATAGCCTTTCTTCGTCATTCCACTACATACTTTTATTGAAAATAAGTAGTTGCTAGAAGTCATTATGATATATCTCCAACCCAGTCACTCTCTTTCTCATGCTACTTTAGCTTACCCTTTTAGCATGAAAACAATAAACTAACAAAACACTTTTAAAATGTTTTCATAATAAAAGAATGCAAGCATGTAGCCTAAGGTAATTTCTGCATATATGCATCCACTCTAAAAAACTGATCATATTTGGCTAAAAATACTTTTAGCATTATCTTTTGAATAATATATATTTGAAACATTAGATTTAATATTGTTCTAGATTTGTCAAAATGTTAGTCACCTGCATTTGAAGAGTTAGAGATGTTATTCTCTATGAAATACAAACGCTTCAGTTTCTTACATGTTATTTGCCACCTTTAAGCATAGAAGTGTTTCTCACTGAAATCCATCTGGGGAAAAACATCACTCCATTAAGGTGTGTCCCAAAATGCCCTCTGATTCTGCCTGTTATTCTCAGTTAACTACAGGTGATCTAATCACTTTCTTCTACTCCTTTAACGATATTTTTTTCTTCTATGTCTAACATTTCCCTTCTATTTCACAGATGCTGACTAATCTTTTCTCCAGTGAATGGAGAAACACATCCAGTCAAAGGAAAACAGATGTCCCAAAGTTTTTTGTTTGTTTGTTTGTTTGTTTTTCCAGGGGTGGAGGAAGTCCCAAAGTTTTTTGTTTGGTTGGTTGGTTTTTATTTTTGTTTTTCAGGCATGTGGGGAAGACACTTGCTCAAATATAAATGCAAATAAAAGTCTTTGCATGCTGAAGGTTGCCCATTTTTCCAACTGTATAAATTATTTTTTTTTCTGCACAAGCCTCACATCACCACCAATCAGTATTTTTCTGATTGTAGTAGAGCTCTCTGACCATGAGGGAATGGGAAAGCCAGAAAACAAAGCTGAGGACAAAACAACCTATTCTGAATTTCTGAATTCAAAGATTAAGAATTTCTGTCTTGCTATTTTCTTTCATACCTTATTTTTTTAGATGAGAGATTAATACTGTGGCCATGATGAAAAAGACTTCCATGTATATTCAGGTAAGACACAAGGAGGAAGCTTTGCAAACTCTACTAGAAATTTCTGATGGGGGAAAAAAAATGTTTTGTTTTTTTGTTTTTTTTTGTTTTTTTTTTTTATCATGTTCAGAATGTACAAAATATCCATCATGGGGGAAATAACTTTCCTACTGCTTTCATCGGTCTCTTGAGATTAGCTTTGTGACTCAGCGCAGAGTTGCAAAACAAAGAACCAAGCACTCCCTGAACATAATGCATGTATGAGTCACCTGCAAAACTAAAGAAAAAAAAGTGGAAGCAGATGACAACCTCAGCTGAACTGGAGCAGTGTTTTGGCCACTGCATTTCCTAAATCTCCTTCAAATATTCAAATTTGTGAAACCAAGTATGTGTTCCATTTTTGTTATGATCTGTTAGGATTTTTGATGTTTTATTTTTATTGTTATTTTACAGATAAGAAGGAATTTCTAGCCACGTAGTCAAAAAAAAAAATAATCACATCTTAAGCTTAATTTTCAATCTTATGGAAAAGTTGCAGCTGCTTACATAAATAATGTGTTCAATTTTAGTTCAAGAAGTTCAAATGTGCGGGTGTAAATCCTACAGAAACTTTTAAATCACAAAGATGCATCTTTCTAGGAATTTGGCTTTTACTTTTCCTCTATAAAGCTCCTGGCAGCTCAGCTCCAGATTGGTTTTGGGTTTTAAAACCCAGTATGTTCAAAGTAGTTTTGTAGACACGTAGAACCTCGGCAGGCTTACTCTCCTTCCCCTGATCAAAACAAGCCAAATGCACTGTGTCTTGTCCAGTAAAGTTTTCAACAATTTCAAGGACATTTAAGCAAACTCTCCGGGCAACTAGTTCAGTTGTCCAAATACCCTAAGGGTGAAGAAGTATTCCCTAGTACCCAATTCAAATTTCCCATGTTTCAACTTGCACAGATCACCTCTCGTCTTATCACTGTGCTCCTCTGAGAAGTATTTGCCTCCATTTTCTCTACACCTATGCCATACCATGTAGTAGTAGACAGCAACAAGATCTGTGAGACTTCCCTTCCTAAGGATGAAAAAAACAGTCTCCCAGCCTCTCCTTGTCCTCCAGGTGTGTCAGACCACTAATCACCCTGGTGTTCTTGTGTTCTTCCACTGCACTCACTCCACTAGGCCATGTCTTTCCAGTACTGGGCAGTCCAAAAACTGGACACACTGTTCCAAGTGTGATCTCAGAAGGGGAATGATCCCCACCCTTTATCTGTCTGTTGTCCATGCTTGTGCCGGTGTAGCCCAAGATGCACTTGGCCTTCCTTGCAGCAAGGGTACACTGCTGACACACATCTAATTTTTTGTCCACCTAGCCCCTGATAGGAGCAGTTACGGATGTAACCTGACCATCATGAGAAAACAGACATAAAACGACTGCTAAAAACTGTCAGGTGAAAATGCCCTTCAGCCTGGGAAATTAGTCTAGGAACTAGGCCTGGAAATTTGGCCTTTGCTGCCTGGGAACTTGGCTTGGGAACCGGAGGCCTCTTTGAAGGGTGCAGGTGGTGCCTTTGAAGTGCAGCTGGACACCTCAAACAGGGAGGAGCCAGCAGCACATGCGCACTGGTGTGTAGCTGGTGTGTCAGGGCCTGGGACCTCTGCACCAACTATTGTCAGTTTGCAAGATCACGCACTTACCATGGTGTCCACTAGGCAGAGAGCTCACTCCAAAAAGATTGTGGCGACCCAGACAGAGGCCTGCCCAGAGACATGGCTGTTCAGGCCTCTGGCTGTAGGGAGTGCCCGAGCCTGCCACTGCCAGGGGAAGGCAGTGGGGAGACCGCCTGTTCTCAGGGGGAAGGTCTGCTCACCGGTGGTGGCTGAGCTCAAGGAGGAGGTGGAAAGACTAAGGAGCATCAGGGTGTGTAAGCAGGAGATTGATTGGTGGAGTAACTCCCTGGCGAGCCAGAGAGAAGAGCACTGGTGGGATGCCCCCTAGAGGGTGATGGAGCCCTTGCCCTGGCACTGTTGGGCAGATGGAAGAGACCAAAAAGACGAGGCGGGTTGGAAGTGAGCCCCAGTTCAGCGTCGCAGGCAACCCCCCTCCCTACCTACCCTGCTTCCCCAGGTGCCCCTCTGTAATGGGTTTGAGGTCCTGGATGTTGAAGGAGAGGTAGGCAAGGATTGTGGTCAAAGGCCAACCTATGAGGTCTCATCAGAAGAAGCAGTCAACACCATGCCTCAAGACTGCCTCCGGAAGGAAGGAAGGAAGGAAGGAAGGAAGGAAGGAAGGAAGGAAGGAAGGAAGGAAGGAAGGAAGGAAGGAAGGAAGGAAGGAAGGTAATTGTAGTAGGAGATTCCCTTCTGAGAGGAACAAAGGGCCAGATGTGCAAAGTCGACCCTCATCATAGGGAAGTCTGCAGTCTACCTGGAGCCCGGATTAGGGATATCACCAGGACACTCCCCAGCCTGGTGTGCTCAACAGACTACTACCCACTACTGATCTTCTGGGCAGGTGGGGAGGAAGCTGCATTCCATAGTCTGAGGGGAATAAAGAAAGCCTTCAAGGCCTTGGGACGGTTGGTGAAAGAGTCTGGGACACAAGTTATTTTCTCTTCCCTTCTTCCATTCTGGGATGATGACATGGAATGGACGAGAAGGATCCGGTCTAAATGCTTGGCTATGTGATTGGTGCTACAGGCAAGGCTTTGGGTTCTTTGATAATGGCTGGTTTTATAAGACTCCAAGCCTGACAGTAATATGCAGGAAAGGTTTATCTCACAGGGGCAAAAGGGTTCTGAGAAATCAATTAGCAGGATTCATTTGGAAAGCTTTAAACTAGATTCAAAGGGGGATGGGGTTGTAGCTGGGCTTGCACCAGTGGGGCAGTGCTCTAGCAGTGATGAAGACTGGGAGACCTCCCACCCCCCTAGGGTGAAATCGGCATGCTCAGCTTGCTCTCTGAAGTGCCTGTACACCAGTGGACGGGGAACAAGCAGGAGAAGTTAGAAATCCATGTTTGGTCTGGAGATTATGATCTGGTGGCAATTACAGAGACATGGTGGGACGGCTCACATGACTGGAATGTGGTCATGGATGGGTATGCCCTGCTCAGGAAAGACAGGCCAGCAAGGTGAGGTGGTGGAGTTGCTCTTTACATGAGAGAACAACTACATTGTATCGAGTACTGTCCAGGGGTGGATGAGGAGTGAGTTGAGAGTCTGTGGGTGACAATTAAGTGACAGTCTGGCATGGGGAATTCTGTTGTGGGTGTCTGTTACCAGCCACCAGATCAGGATGAGGAAGTTGACGAGGCCTTCTACAGGCAGCTGATAGCAGCCTCGCAATCACAAGCCTTGATTATTGTGGGGGATTTCAACTACCCTGACATTTGCTGGAAGGCCTACTCAGCCAGCCATCCACAGTCCAGGAGGTTCGTTCCTCCAGTGTACTGATGATCACTTCCTGGTGCAAATGGTGGATGTGCCAACTAGGAGAGGAGCGCTGCTGGATCTTGTCCTCACTAACAAGGAGGAGCTGGTTTAAGTGATGAAAGTTGAGGGCAGCCTTGCTTGCAGTGTCCATGAGATGGAGGAGTACAGGATCTCATGTGGCAGGAACAGAATACTGAGCAGAATCGCAACCCTGGACTTCAGTATGGAGGACTTTGGCCTTTTCAAGCAATCGCTAGGGGAAATCCCATGGGACAAGGTAATTGAAGGAAAAGGTTTAGCAGTGTGGCCAGCAGGTCTAAGGAGGTGATTGTCCCCCTGTACTCGGCTCTGGTGAGGCCGCACCTCGAGTACTGTGTTCAGTTTTGGGCCCCTCGCTACAGGAAGGACATGGAGGTGCTCGAGAGAGTCCAGAGAAGGGCAACGAAGCTGGTGAGGGGTCTGGAGAACAAGTCTTACGAGGAGCCACTGAGGGAGCTGGGCTTGTTCAGCCTGGAGAAGAGGAGGCTCAGGGGAGACCTCATCGCTCTCTATAGGTACCTTAAAGGAGGCTGTAGAGAGGTGGGGGTTGGTCTATTCTCCCACGTGCCTGGTGACAGGACGAGGGGGAATGGGCTAAAGTTGCGCCAGGGGAGGTTTAGGTTGGATGTTAGGAAGAACTTCTTTACCGAAAGGGTTGTTAGGCATTGGAATGGGCTGCCCAGGAAGGTGGTTGAGTTGCCATCCCTGGAGGTCTTTAAAAGACGTTTAGATGTAGCCCTTAGTGAAGTGGTTTAGTGGAGGACTTGTTAGTGTTAGGGCAGAGGTTGGACTAGATGATCTTGGAGGTCTCTTCCAACCTAGACGATTCTGTGATTCTGTGATTCTGTGGTTAGTTGGTTAGCATTCAAGGACTGCTTCTTCCAAGCTCAAGATCAGGGCATCCCAAAAGGTAGGAAGTCAAGAAAGAAAGAGAGCCACAAGACCTGCATGGTTAAACAGGCAACTGCTGGGCAAACTCAAGTGGAAGAGGAGAGTCTACAGATCATGGAAGAAAGGGCTGGCCACTTGGGAGGAATATAATATTGTTGTCAGAGGATGTAGGGAGGCAACTGGGAAAGCTAAGGCCTCCTTAGAATTAAACCTTGCAAGAGGGGTCAAGGACAACAGAAAAGACTTCTTCAAATACACTGCGGATAAAACTAACACCAGAGGCAATGTTGGCCCACTAATGAATGAGGTGGGTGCCCTGGTGACAGAAGATAAAGAGAAGGCGGAGTTACTGAATGCCTTCTTTGTCTCCGTCTATAATGCCGCACACTGTCTTGAGAATCCCCCTACCCCTGAGGCCCCAGAGGAAGTTGGATTAAATGAGGAGTTTGCCTTGTTTGATGAGGACTGGGTTAAGGACTGATTAAGCAAGCTGGACATCCATAAGTCCATGGGTCCTGATAGGATGCACCTGCAAGTGCTGACGGAGCTGGAAGAAGTCATTGCTAGGCCACCCTCCATCATCTTTGGTAAGCTGTGGGCATCGAGAGAGGTGCCTTAGGACTGGAGGAAAGCAAATGTCACTCCAGTCTTCAAAAAGGGCAAGAAGGAGGACCCGAGTAACTGTAGACCAGTCAGCCTCACCTCCATCCTTGGTAAGGTGATGGAACAACTTATCCTTGGTGTTGTCTCTAGTCCTATCAAGGATAAAAGCGTCATTAGGGGCAGTCAACATGGTTTCACCAAGGGGAATTCCTGCTTGACCAACCTGATAGCCTTTTATGAGGACATAACCAGGTGGACAGATGATGGAAAAGTAGTGGACGTGGTCTATCTTGATTTCAATAAAGCCTTTGACACCATCTCCCACAGCATCCTCACAGCTAAACTGAGCAACTGTGGTCTGGACAATCGGGTAGTGAGGTGTACTGTGAACTGGCTGAAGGGAAGAAGCCAGAGGGTTGTGGCCAATGAGACAGTCTAGGGCCAACTGTATCCTGGGGTGCATCAAGCACGGCATCGCTAGTCGGTCGAGGGAAGTGATTCTTCTGCTCTACTCTGTGCTGGTGCGGCCTTACCTCGAGTACTGTGTGCAGTTCTGGGCACCACAGTACAAAAAGGATGTAAAACTGTTGGAGAGTGTCCAGAGGAAGGCGACGAAGATGGTGAAGGGACTAGAGGAGAAGATGTATGAGGAGCGGCTGAGGTCACTTGGCCTGTTCAGCCTGGAGAAGAGGAGGCTGAAGGGAGACCTCATTGCGGTCTACAGCTTTCTCACAAGGGGGAGTAGAGGGGCAGGTACCAATCTATTCTCCTTAATCACCAGTGATAGGACCTGCAGGAATGGTGTCAAGCTGAGGCAGGGGAGGTTTAGGCTAGACATCAGGAAGAGGTTCTTCACCAAGAGGGTGGGCGCACACTGGAACAGTGTGTCAATCTGCTCAAGGGTAGTAAGGCTCTGCAGGAGGATCTGGATAGGCTGGACCGATGGGCTGAGGTCAACTGTATGAAGTTCAACAAGGCCAAGGGCCGGGTCCTGCATGTGGGTTGCAACAACCCCAAGCAGTGCTACAGGCTGGAAGATGAGTGGTTAGAAAGCTGCCTGGCAGAGAAGGACCTGGGAGTGTTGGTTGATAGTCTGCTGAACATGAGCCAGCAGTGTGCTCAGGTGGCCAAGAAGGCCAACAGCATCCTGGCTTGTATAAGAAACAGTGTGGCCAGCAGGACTAGGGAAGTGATTGTCCCCCTGTACTTGGCTCTGGCTCTGGTGAGGCCGCACCTCGAGTACTGTGTTCAGTTTTGGGCCCCTCACTACAAGAAGGACATCGAGGTTCTCGAGTGTGTCCAGAGATGGGCAACGAAGCTGGTGAAGGGTCTGGAGAACAAGTCTTACGAGGAGCCACTGAGGGAGCTGGGGTTGTTTAGCCTGGAGAAGAGAAGGCTCAGGGGCGACCTTATCACTCTCTATAGGTACCTTAAAGGAGGCTGTAGCGAGGTGGGGGTTGGTCTATTCTCCCATGTGCCTGGTGATAGAATGAAGGGGAATGGGCTAAAGTTGCACCAGGGGAGGTTTAGGTTGGATATTAGGAAAAACTTCTTTACCGAAAGGGTTGTTAAGCATTGGAATGGGCTGCCCAGGGAAGTGGTTGAGTCACCATCCCTGGAGGTCTTTAAAAGACGTTTAGATGTAGAGCTTAGTGAAGTGGTTTAGTGGAGGACTTGTTAGTGTTAGGGCAGAGGTTGGACTAGATGATCTTGGAGGTCTCTTCCAACCTAGATGATTCTGTGATTCTGTGAACATTTTTATAAATTTAAACTTGACTTGATCTATTCTGTATTCATCTTACAAATAAATTGTGTTTCTGTATTATGCTATATTTCTCTTCATTAAATATAAATTGTTTTTAAGTTGACTGATTCACATTTAGGTGACTCTAGACATTTAGACACTGAAGTTAACGGAGAGACATCCAGCCCATCCAAAGGTGAAATTCTGGCTCGTCATAGATGTCACCCATATGATAAGATGACCTGCACTTTGGAGGTATCTACTTCTTTCTATATAAAATAAGTTCCAAATGGTTATTAGAAATGTGTATGTCTCTTTTCTCTTCACCTAATTTAGAGATGATTCTCAGCCTGTGACTGTTGAAGATGTGCTTGTACAGGTTCCCCAACCGAGCTCTTTTACTCCGGGGTCACTGTCATATCCAATTTTAAGCCTCATCTCATGTTTTAAGCCTCATCTTACTTGCAGCTGTAGCTATTTCCAAGACCATAAGTCTGTTCTAAGCTACTAATCTTTTAGTAGTGTGTGTGTGTGTGGGGGGGGGTGTTGTTTTTTTTCTGTTTGGTTGGTTGGTTTTGTGTTTTTTTTTGTTGTTTTTGTTTGGTTGGTTGTTGTTTTTTTTGTTGTTTGTTTGTTTGTTTGTTTTTGCTGTCTTCTTTTAGGATGGGTCTTGTTGAGGAAATGAAGCCAGGAAACCAAACCATTGTCACTCATTTCTTACTTCTGGGGTTTACCCTACATGGCAAGATGCAGCTCCTATTTTTCATAATGATTTCCATCACGTTCCTGTGCATCGTTATAGGTAACTCTTAATTGCAGAGATCACAACCATTGACTCTGTCCTACACAATTCCATGTACTACTTCCCAATGAATCTTGCCTTGACAGAAACCTACTACAGCTTAAGCACTGTGCCCAAGATGCTCTTGATTCTGCTGATGGAGAGAAAAATTACTTGCTTCACAGCCTGTGCCCTGCAACTCGGTTGTGCTATACTTTTTGTCACTTGTGTTTCCTCTCAGGTGCAATGGCTTATGATCGGCAAGTGTCAATATGCCACCCTCTGCATTAGTTCACCATGATGAACAGGGATCTCTGCTTCAGGATGGCTGTTGGGTCTTGGCTTACTGGTGTACCTGTTGCTCTGGTCTTCACCATATGGTTGTTTACCTTACCCTTCTATGGGACAAACAACATTGATCATTTTTTTTGTGATGTTTCTCCTATGTTGAAGCTGGTGTGAGCAGATACAGCCTTGTTTAAACTACTGATTTTTACTGCTACTGTCATGGTAGCGATGGTTCCCTTTTCACTGATAGTTATTTCTTACCTTCACATTATCCATGCTGTTCTACAGATAACCTCAGCTCTGGGCCAGAGGCGGGTCTTTTCCACCCATGCAGCTCACCCATTGGTAGTAACTCTTTTCTACAGCACAGCTGGCATCATTCACCTGCGACCTAAGTCCAGCCTCTCACCCAATATGAAGAAAATGGTTGCCCTCTCTTACACAGTTGTCACCCCCATGCTTAACCCCATAATCTACAGCTTGAGGAATCAGAAACTTAAGCAAAGCCTGAGAAGATGCATTGACAAAAGGCTGCTTAGGAAGCAGACAGCCATCTTTTCTCCGTCCAGGTGATGCATTCTTTGTATCTGTGCAGGAAATAAGTGTTTCCCTAGGAAAAATTCTTAAGGAAATTTTTAGTTAAGTGTCTTTCAAAAAGATCTGTGCTATTTTAGCAATACTTTACTGTTAAATCCATTCAATATCAAGCCTTTTTTTTACTCAGCATATCAAAATAAATTATCGTGATCATACCTCTGGTCTTGTAAACAACTAAGTAAACCTGACTAAGAATAGGAATATTCAAAAAGTGGATATCTTCATTATAAAGTTATAATCATCCCCCATCATTATAACTTATGTCCATAAATTTGAAAAGCCACTACCTTAAAAAAAGTTTTCCTCCTCAATCAAAGGAAAAGTGATAGCCTGGAAATTTTTCCCATTAAAAAAATAAAAGAATAAAAGGGGGAGTTGAAATGAGTTGAGAAACAAGTTAGTACCTTATGACTGCAAGACAGAAACTGTCTCCTGGAATTCTCCTTCCCACTGATTGGAGAGACTGGGTTCAAGTCTAGACTTGATTTGATTTTCTTTCTCTCAGAACAAAGTTCTCTTTTGCAACTAGCAAGTAACTTGCCCTGTTTAAAACAGAAATGATAAACTGAAACATTGCCAGCTATCTGCAGTAGCTTTGTTTTAATTATTTCCCTCTTCATGTAGGCTGAAAGAAAGTTACGTGAGGGGATTGTTTAACTCATTGAACTTGATACTTTCTGTCTGAATCTTGTTCTGGCTTGCCAGAAGGAGTGTTCATTAAAGTGAAATATGGTTTGTGCTTTTATTTTCTCTCTGCTTATTTCTAAGTTCCACACAAATTCTGGTGTTGCTTATATCTGAGCAGCATAGTCTCCTTCAATTTGTGTGATTAATACCTAATTTACATCTACTTCTCTTTGACCAGAAGTAACATTTTTCCCTAGAGCCATTCAGCTTTTTACATCACAGAATGATCTGTTCATCTAACCATCCAAATTTAGGCTTTCCGCATCTCTCTTCCCACAGAAGTGTCTTACCCTCGGTTTATTTTGTGGCAGAAACCCCATATGTATCTGTCTAGGCACATAGCAATTCAGCTTGAGACACAGTCTAAAAAGCTTGGTTTTTCCCATCACTCATAATGAGTTGCTCTTTTTCTTTTCTTTTTTTTAAAGCAGTAAGGCAGGTTGAGGAAGTGTGAACAAAAAGGAATAGTTCATCATCTACTCGAAGCCAAGCCCCAACAGGCAAGGCAATCCTCCTTCCTTAACTGCAATCACAGAGAACACAGCTGCACAGCACAGTGCCACCCACATAGTCTCTTTTCAGCTCCCCTTCTTTCCACACCATTGAATTATAAGCAAACAGTACTTTATTCATTGATTATATTACAATTTAATGCTTAAAATTTCTACTGTTTGGAAAAAGACAAGGAAGGAAATCAATAATGCATGACAGAATTAATTGTCTTGGGACTGGGGAATGTGTCTGAACTGTTCATTCCTCTTTTCCTATTGCATTTAATTACTTATATGACGACCATGACTAGAAATGTCCTCACCACTGTTCTGGTTTTGTTATGCTCTCATTCACTGGGAATCTTGACTTAGTTCTTGAAGGCCTGCTCTAGTTCTCTACCATCCTGCCCAAGACCGTAGCTGCCTTGATCACTGCAGACATCCCATTGTATTTTCCTCTCAGTTCAGGCAAGGCAAGTCCTTTAAGTCTTATATTCATCCTCAGGTCAGAGAAAGAACATAGGAAGAACAAAATATTTCAACCCTCCTGAAAATACCAGGAAAATCTCTAATTTCAACTAGCAGTAATACAAGCTCATGAAAGTTCCCTTGTGTGGGCTACAATTATAGCCATGCTAGAGTAAGCAGCTTGGCAATGACCTTAAGGGGTTATCTGGTCTATTCACCTGCTCATTTTTGTGTTTCCTGACAAGTCAGATCATTCCCCATTTTAATTTGGGCTATGATCACTTGCTGTCACTCATCCTGAAACAAAATCTTATGGCTTGTTCATATCCATTTAATGTTTTAAAATTAACCTTTTATTTAAAATATACATATCAGCCCAAATCTAAAAGAAAAAAAATATGTTTGGAAATTAAAAATATTAAAAAATAATGAACATCAATATCTCTCTTGAACTTTAATCCATTAATTTTGTTGCCCAGAATGATTTTGTAAAACTTACCAGAATCTTACAAATATTCCCTATGCTTGTATAATTATATTTTTCATTTGTTGAAAGAAAAATATCTCTGTGTACATGATACGTTTGTATTCTTAATACTTTATCTGGCTAAATATCAACTGAATTTTCTTCTGCCTTTTTCTCTATTTATAAAAATGTCTATTTGCCTGCCTATCTATTAAACATTTTTTTCCATCATATTGATATTTGTACTACCTAATATTTGTCTGTTTAATTCTTGTGCATGTATCATCACTAATTCCCATCTCTAATCTTCTCTCTGTCATATTAGGGTGTTAATATCTATGTATTGATTCATGTGTCTTCTGTCTAGCAATGCAGACAGGGTTCATTTTGTTCATATATCTTACAATCAATGTTGTAAAATGGTATTCCATTTTGATAATTCTATAGTAATCATGAGTTTTGGTACAGACATGTATTTTTTCATCCCAGCTGAGTGTGCAGGTGATTATACAGAACAGCACTGGAGGGAATTGGAGCTGTTACAGCCTTTGCAATGCAGTGTTGTTTCTGCTATGGAAGGAGATGTCAACAGGGACATCTCTGATAACATCATGTCTTCTGAGAGATACAGCTGAAGGCACACAGTCCACAAGATGCTTGACCATAAATATGTTTAGGTTAATTTTGACAGTGTCAGCCCGTGCTGGAACTGTACATTTATTAAGTTCATTTGGAACCTATTAATTCAATGTCATTAGGCTTAAATATAAAACAAGAAATGCACTGTTGTGTCATGTGCCTATTTAAAACCTCAAGTCTAGAAAAACTTTTCATCAAATATGATTTCTCCTATTAGCTCTCTAATGATGGTACAAAAAATTGAGGGGGGGAGGCGGGGGGGGACACTTATTATTTGCTTGGTTTAATAAGCCATTAGGTAATATTTACAGAGTGTGAAGGGCAAACACAGGAGTAAAGTTTCGTGAAGTTTTAATGGGGCCTTCTGAGGCTGTTAGAGATAGAGCTGTTGCAGGAGATCCAAATGGCCCTCCAGGGAGGAGCTGATTAGAGCAGAAAAACAGAGCATGGTTACAGGTAAAGAAAGGAAGGAAAAAATGCTTTCATGAAGCAGCCCCTGTGAGGTGTCCTGTCAAAGAAAGGAGCAAGGATGCTCAACTTTTGCAGCCCTTGCCTGCCTGAGGTTTCTTTCTGATCAGCATGGAGCATGAAGAGGAGATTGCACTCCCAGGATCCTGGAGGGTGCAGAGGCAGCACAGTAAAGGTGTCTGAGCAAAGATCTCTTCCTGCTTGCCCTGCTGCTGCAGGAAAAAAGCAGCCAAGGGTCTGTGAAAGGGACAGACCTCCCTGTCACAGTATGGCCCAATGATGCTCCTCTTCAACTACAATCACTGTGACTCCTGTCCCATATCTCCTACACACACACGGTATCCGTCTGGCCTACACATCACTGCTATCCCAGCTGTGGGACTACCCTCCTCTCCTGTGCTCCCCCGCCTCAAGCACTGCTGCTCAGTCGTAAAACAGAGCCCTCAGACTCAGTTTTCCCGATACACCTCTAGCCTAACCTGCAGGCCCCCAGCAGTCCAGCCTCACAGAGATGGTAGCCAGATTCTCCACATAAAGCTTTGCCTGCCCCAGGCCAATTTCCCACCCCATCAGACCCCATTATTTCAGTGGTGCTTTGTAGACTGCCCCTGCAACCCCTAAACTTCCACTTGCCAAAGACCATTTCCCTAGCTTTCCAGAAATGGATGGCTAGACCATCTTCTCCTAGGTGATGTGGTATCACCCTATAACAACTTTCAGGTCCCAGTTGTCTCATTCCTACCACCCAGCTCCACTCAGCTCCCATTTTGCATCATACCCTCTTCCCCATCCCAAAGCCTTGACCAATTCCCTGAAATACTGCCCACCCAGATCCACCCACCTCAGAGGTGCCCAGCTCACCCAGTGTTCCTCAATGAACTGCCATCACAATTCTACATGGGTCCCCAATGGGATGTTCAATTCACCTCTGGAAATGACTCTTTCAAAGGGCCATTGTAAACATTTTATTTGTCTGAGACCAGGTTATGAGTTCCACTCCACTAGAAAGTGTTGTTTTCAGAGCAAAATGCATACATGTTATGATGTGGGTGCTCAAAAACTGCAGTTCCAGGCCTCTGTCACTGTCTAAAAGTAATGTCTGCCCACAATGTCTTTGGGCCTGGATTCACAAATCTTAGGGATGCATGCATCAAATAACAACCTCTGAGACAAGTGAAATCTGATCTATTTCACCACAGAATGACAGGCGAGGTTCAGGTTGGGTATCAGGAAAAGATTCTTCACCAAGAGGGCAGTTGGGCAGTGGAACAGGCTCCCCAGGGCAGTGGTCATGGCACAGAGCCTGCCAGAGTTCAATAAGTATTTGGACAATGCTCTCAGACATGTGATCTGATTTTTTTTTTAATGGTCCTTTGGGGACCCAGGTATTGGACTCAATAATTCTTGTGGGTCCCTTCCAACTCTGATATTCTATGATTCTATAAAGGCACAGCTTGCAAATCATAAACAGAAAAGAGGATGGAGTATTTGAAGTTAGGCTGATTTTTATCTCATCTTTTGCAGACAATAAATATGTCTTAGCTGAGAAAGCTCAGAATCTGCAGACAGTTCAGAAAAGACATCTCAGACCAGTATTAAATCTCTGTTGGGAGGTTTAATAGGAAGGAAGGAAGGAAGGAAGGAAGGAAGGAAGGAAGGAAGGAAGGAAGGAAGGAAGGAAGGAAGGAAGGAAGGAAGGAAGGAAGGAAGGAAGGAAGGAAGGAAAAAAGAGAGAGAAAGAGAAAGAAAGAGAGAGAAAGAGAAAGAAAGAGAGAGAGAGAGAAAGAGAGAGAGAAAGAAAGAAAGGAAGGAAGAAAGGAAGGAAGGAAGAAAGGAAGGAAGGAAGGAAGGAAGGAAGGAAGGAAGGAAGGAAGGAAGGAAGGAAGGAAGGAAGGAAGGAAGGAAGGAAGGAAGGAAGGAAGGAAGGAAGGAAGGAAGGAAGGAAGGAAGGAAGGAAGGAAGGAAGGAAGCCCTAAGCCTTCTATTCTCCAGGGTGAAAAGACCTAACTCAGAATCGCAGAACTCCTTCAGTCTTTATTTATAGGGCAGGTTTTCCAGCCCTCTGATCATCTTCATGGTCCTCCTTTGGATCTTCTTCAGTCTGTCTGCATCTTTTCTGAACTGTGGGAACCAGAACTAGACGCAGTGCTCCCAGTGCAGCCTGACAATTGCTGAGTGGAATGATCGCATTTCTGTCTCTGCTAGCAATGCCCGTTTGGATGCAGCCCAGGATCTAATTTGCCTTTGCTGCTGGATCAGCACACTGCTGACTCATACTCAGTTTGTTGTCCATCAGGACCCCCAGGTCCCTTTCAGAAAAGGTGTATGGGGCTCTTTGGTCATGTTATCCCAGATGCAGGATCTTACACGTCTTTGTTAAAATTCTTACAATGTTTGGTGTCTGATATCTGAATATCCTCCAGGAACACTTCTCCATCGGCTTCTAGACAGACAGCTTACCCCAAGGACAGTATTCCTGCTTTGTTAATGAACATGCTAGGCCAAGCAGACAGGACACTGTTTTCTAGAATCATCTAACTCATACTGTTAGCAACTCCCTTGGGACCATCTTCTTCAGGAAACAGGAAAACCTGGTCTCTGACTACTCATCTGATATCTTCATCCTGATTGCAAAGGCTTGGACTGCTCCAAAATCCTCACCAGCCCACCTAAGACATATCATTATGGATATTTTTCTAAAAGTTTTCTGTGACATCAATTATCTTTCTTCATTTCTTCTTTTCTTCTTCTTTTTTTTTTTTTTAATTTCCTTATTTAGAAAGTTTCACAATATCCAGATTTCAGCAGGAAACAGCCTTCTCCTCCCCAATAAAAAAGAATTCTTAAGATGTAGATTTCAAATTTCCAACACATACAGTAAAATTACACCTTTCTATTTCATCAGTTCTATTCATATTTCTTAACTTAAACAGGAGTATCAATTCAGATTGCATGACCATTAAATTCCACAATAAATATTTCAGTTAAACAATTTCTGATTTTGCTGTCTATTTATACCTTGATTAGTACTTTTGTCTCTGTTGTCAGAGGAAAACATTTCAGAAAAGTGAGAAAGAAATATGTCACATTCATAGGATATTAGCTTCTCTCCCATCTAAAATCCAAATTGTATCTTCCCAGGTTAAAGCTTTGTTAGAAAAATAGTACTATTCTGGCATCTATAATTATTCCCAAAACACACATGGTTGAAGGGTGAGATAAGCAGAAGGAATGGGATTCTAAGGCAATGTACAGCATATATTGGATTATATGAAAGAAATTTTAGCAAATGAAATGAGGATGTTATTATTAGAGAAGATTATTTCAGATTTCTATTTAAGGATGGGATGAATCACACCTAAGAAGTGAGAATGTCTTTGTATAAAGGGAGTCTTTGTATTTGCACTTATTTACACCGGAGAACTCCAGGGTTAGTTATGCCCTTCTGCCCAAGCTGTGTTTACCACCATTTGCATAAGGCTGCCTAGTGTAGATGAAAGTGCAGTAGCTCCTATGCCTTCTCCATGAGATTGACTCTGCCCTTTATCTTCTGTGGAATGAATAACAGCAGTTCTGAAGATCCCTGCACACTTATGAGTTTTTATCATAGCAGCAGAAGCTAACATGAGATGAACCAAGATGTTGTCACTGTTATTTCAGTAAACTGCAAAATTCACAGAGGTCTGCTTACAGAAGCTGCTACTGCAGGTGATGCCAGATTCTGAATTTCAGCATCCACCATCTACCCTTGCAATGCAGATAAGAGACATTCTGCACCAGCTTGCTTGGAAACCACATTTCTCTCTCTGTTTCAGTCCACAAACACAATAAAAGTACATTTGCAAAGTATCTGAGCAGATTTTTCATCTTCACATGTCTACATGCAACATCTTTCTGCTTGTAGAACCTGCCTCTTCAACCACACCATCCTAGCACAAGCTTAGGAAACAGAGAGGGAAATTAAAGAACATTTAAATGTCTCAGGACTGAAGGCAGGTTAAGGCAGGCCTCACTCAGTGTTAAGGCAGATTGGTTTGCGCTGAGGAATTCAGATACACGCGAAAGCAAAGCTATCTAAATTAACGAAAAAGATCTAACAGTGAGCTGTGTTTCAGACAGCAATGGGAACCAACATGCAAACTTGAAAAACAGTGCCATAGTTGGTATTCACAAAAAGCTACGAGAAACTATTGAATAAATACAAGCTTGAGCAGCAGTAAGGGCACGGCTTGTCTGTTCCAGAGGGAACTAGTTGCAAAGAAATGGACAAGTTGAATCCTGTATATGTACCCAAAGGTTTGGTATTTAATCTAGACAGTTCTGTATTGTTTAACTAAAGATAATGAGCAGCAACAATAAAATAGGAAACTATTTTGAGGATTCATTACACTCACTTCCAGGTTTAGAATCAATGTGAAAATCAGGGCTTTCGGATATTTTTGCACATGATTCTGTCTGCAGTTGCTTGTCAGTTCTTATAAGCTACCTGAAAGTTACAACGGGATCAATCTTTCTTGAGGCATGTCTATTGCTTACCAAGAGAATGAGAGGGGAAGTCTAGTTGACTAATTCGGAAGGTTTATTTAATTTGATGGGGATATCTGTGGCATAGGTGTCTGTATCTGACCCTTAGCTCCCTTTTTTTTGGACTAGATAAAATCAGTACAGAGAGCACAACCTGGTATTAGATTCATCTCCTCCTACAGAAGACATAATTTAGTCATTTAATTTCATCCTAAAAGTACCTTTTCTGGCTGTTGTATATTAAGGGAACCAAAAGCTGAAGTGTAAGTGTCTTACTGATATTGGATTAATTTACTGCATTCTTAAACATAAAAATTGGATATGCAGGCTCTGAGCTAGTCATCCTAGTTTCCTTTACAGTCAGTAGTTATGAAGAGTAGTTTGATATGAAGAGCAAACTAGTACTTTTCCAGAGAAGACTCTTCATCACCTCTAGTCATAAAGGGAGCCAAGGGAATGAGCTCGGGGTCTGAACTTCTACATATAAAACTAGGTCGTATGAACCCTATTTTCAGTCACCTTTTTGTCAACACTGGAAGACAATGCATTTGATCATCTTACACCACTTTACTTATATAATCACATGCAGGAGAGGTGTTTGTGGCATTCCACTGACTTCTGAGGAGCCTTTGCATTCCTGGCATAGGTACAGCTCTTCTTGCTTAGTTGGCTAACCATAGTAGAAAAGGTGGCCACCCCTGGCCACACACCTGTAGTGTGCAGCTTCCTCCTGATCCCCAAGTAATTGGTGAAGGGACAGTGGCACTACTGATGGGTTTGAATGCTCCCTTTTTGGCAAAGCCTATTTTTTTCCATGACCTTCAAGTTAACCCAATCTATTGTGGTGAGAGCAGACAGACCTTTAATTTTCAGGTTCCTTTCTATCTGAAAGAATAGAGTCACTAAATAGAGTCACAGGTACAAATGTCTTTATCATTTTTGACCCCGGGGAAGTATTGCCAAGGTGCTAAAGGTGCCTCCTCAGGAAGTGGTACCCAACACCTGGACAGGTAGAGCAGGCTAGCTCTCACCCACACTGCCACAAGTTCCTTCTGGCATGGCCACGTAGAGTACAGGAGAAGCACTCAGACATCCAAGACATGTTCACAAGGCAGGGAAAAATGACCTGTGCCTTATGAGGGATCTACGTGCTTTCAGAGCAGTAGGTGTAGTACAGCTAGGCATCCCAACAGCACCTAAAGGACACCATATCTCTACATTCAGGCAGCTGAATCCTGTCCTTCATACACACACCACATAGCATTTGGCCCAGGTCATCTTTTGTGTCATACAACACATTTTTAATTCTTGCGGCTTTTGACTTCTAAGTAATTGATATAATTTAAAGACATGACAAAGATGTTTTCAGTTTAATCAAAATTGTTTAGTTTTAAATAAACTTGTTTAGTTTTACAATTTTTTGTAATAAACTTATTTCAATTTAACCAAAAACATATATGTATTTCAAACCACCACTCAGCTCCACTTGTGACTGGGCAAATCATCACATCAATGACCATATGCTTGTTGAAGAAATTACCTCCAATAGCTTATATTTTTATAGTCCAGTGCCCGCCATTGTCACCATGTAGATCACCAGCAAGAGAAGGAAGAGAGGAGCCTGAAGGTCAGGGAAATTGCTAAATCCCAGGAGCATGAATTCTGTAAAGTTGGTTTGATTTTGTTTTCCTATAACTGATACCATGCTGAAGCTTGGGTAAAGCAAATATTGAAATGCAATGTAAAAAATTTAAAAACTGTTTTCCATGCATGTATGTAAAGATACACCATTCAAATCAATCCTTGGATCCAATCTCTACATCCTAGTAGCATATTTAAAATTCCAACTCTTAAAATGTTTTCGCAATGTGAAAAAAAATCCAAATAATCTTTCCTCAGTTTCAATAATAGTTGATAAGCCTCAGGGACATGACTGTTTTCTTCTTCTCTGAGAAATATGGATGAATACATGTTATTTTTTTGTCTCTGTGTTCTGGCTTATTTCACTGTCTTGTAGGAACAAACCCCAAGTCCTATTTTCTGTGCTCTGGATATGCTTTTATGTACTTATGGTCCTTTGCAGATAACCCAGCTATGCTAATACAGGGCAAGTTATTACAAACTACTTACATCTGACCTGTGGTTTTAGCTTGAAGTCACATCACCAGTTTCCCAAAGAGCCAATCTTCACACAAGCTTTCTTAAATTCTGAAACTTGAGTGACCCAGTTGGTTTCCCAGGGTAGGGAAATAATAAGCTTAGGAAAGGACTGTTTCATATTACATATATGGAATTTATTCAGTTTTCTCAATGCCTCATCATTTACAAATTACTGTGTCTTACAGATAAAGATGCAATTGGCATAATAAAATCATGTCTTTTAATAAAATCATGGCCTCAGGGGGCCTGTGTTGAGTGGTGTACTTCAGGGGTCTGTCCTTGGACTGGTACTGTTTAATATCTTTATTAATGACATAGACAGTGGGATCAAGTGTGCACCCTCAGCAAATTTGCACATGACACCAAGCTGAGTGGTGTAGTCGCTACAATAGAAGGAAGGGATGCCATCCAACGTGACATGGACAAGCTAGAGAATTGTCCCACGTGAACCTAATGAGGTTCAACAAGTCCAAGTGCAAGGTGCTGCACATGAGCTGCGGCTATCCCAAACGTGAGTACGGACTGGGAGAAGAACTCATTGAGAGCAGTCCTGCAGAGAAGGACTTGGGGGTTATGGTGGATGAAAAGCTCAACATGAGCCAGCAGTGCGTGCCTGCAGCCCCGAAGGGCATCTGCGTCCTGGGCTGCATCAAAAGAGGAGTGGGCAGCAGGTCGAGGGGGGTGATTGTGCCCCTCTGCTCTGCCCTTCTGAGGCCCCACTTGGAGCACTGTGTCCAGGTGTGGGGCCCCCAGCACAAGAAGCTTGTGGATCTGTTAGAATAGGCCCAGAGGAGGGACACAAAGATGATCAAGGCACCTCTCCTACGAAGAAAGGCTGAGAGAGGTGGGGCTGATCAGCCTGCACCTCATTGCAAACTTTCAGTACTTGAAGGGGTCTTATAAAAAAGATGGAGAGGGACTCTTAGCTCAATGAACTAATGACAGGACAAGGGGGAATTGTTTTTAACTAAAAGAGAGGAGATTTAGATTAGAGATTAGGAGGAAGTTTCTCACTCACAGGGTGGTGAGGCACTGGCACAGGTTGCCCATAGAGGTTGTGGATGCCCCATCCCTGGAGGTGTTCAAGACCAGGTTAGCAACCTCATCTAGTGGGTGGCATCCCTGCCTAAGGCAGGGGGGTTGGAATTAGATGATTTTTGAGGTCCCTTCCAACCCAGGCCATTCTGTGATTCTGTGATATCTTCTTGTCAGCCTGCTTGTCTTTTCTTTTTTTTTTTTTCATTTGATACAGCTGAAACTCAGTACAGAATAAGATGAAACTCAATTTATAGTGGATAGACCAGTTCTTTACTAATGTTAAGTTCTAGATTACTCTTAGTTCTTATATCTGTGGTGTAGATGCCTATATCAAAGGTAGTTGTCTGGTCTTCCTCAATTGCAAATGAAGAGAGTGAGAAAAATTTGTTTGAAAGTCGTTCATCTGATCTATTTTATATGTCTGCCTTATATGTCTGGGTAATATATATCATCAGAGTTCCTAATTCAAGAACTCAGTGACATCTATCTGTCACATAAATAGGTCAAATTAACCAGGCCCAGAAATGTCTATATCACTTAATTTACTATAATGTCTATCCAGAAAGCTAATTAATATTTATACATCTGTAACAAAAACTCTGCATGACCCTAAGTGCCAGCTACTGCAGTTAGGTCAAGGCAGGGCAGGCACCCCAGCCTGTGGTGTCAGCTGCTGGAGCGAGTGAGGATGTCTCGGCAGCAGTCACTGATGTGACTTGGGTGTGTGTGTGTGTGTGTGCAAGTGGAATTGGTGCCATCTGCTGGAGCACGTGGGGATCCTAACATCAGGAATTGGTGGGGCCAGAGCTCTCCGGATCTGAAAGGGTCCTACAGACTTTGAGCATGGAGTGCCAGTTGCTGGGAGGGAACTGTGTGAGTGGACTGGCTGCCAGCAACTGGAGCCAGACAAGGGGCACCTTTGCCCTATGGTGCCCGCTGCTAGAGTGACCGAGGTCTTAGCATCAGTAGTTGGAGTGAATGTGAGTCTTTTACTCCCAGCCATGGGGCGGGAGTGGTGTTTGTTCCCAAAGCAGCTACTCAGGGCACTGGTGTGAGCACAGACTCCTCACTAGTGGCTGGAACAGGGCCGCAGGTCACAGCCCGTGTGCCTGCTGCCTGCTGCTGGCAGACTGAGTGTCTGTATCTTCCCCAACCTTGTATGCATGGGGTGTGTGTGTGTATTCACTAGCAAACTTTAAGCTGGACCAGCCAGCAAGTAGGGGGGGCCTTGCATCTAGGTAGGGGTCTGTACTGGTACACTCAGAGGGACTCGGGGACATGGTGTGCCTGAGGCACAGCTGTGTGAGTGTGTGCATCTGCAGCGAACTTCAAGCTGGACTGGCCAGCGAGAAGGTGACGTGTGAAGGGGGTGAAGGGGTCCAGGAGTATGGGCAGGGCTGCTGAGTGGACAGAGGGGCCGTGCCAGGTACTCAAAGGATCTGCAAATGCATGTGTGCGTGAACTTGGAGAGTGCTCTGTGTGTGCCTTCACTAGTGAACTTCTATCTCTACCAGCCAGAGGGGGAAGGGTCTTGACTCTTGGTGTCTACATTTACGAGAGTCCTGTGTGTTGTTGAAGGCAGCCCTTCCGACCTGTCATGTCAGTGTCCTGTGTCTATCTGGTGTTTCTGTGTGGATCTGGGACACAACATTCAGCTTTGCTACCAGCTGAACCTGAAAAGGGGAAAGTGGCAGCCACATCCCCCAGCCTGGGCAGAGAGCTCAGGGTGTCCGCGCACCAGGGTGGGCATCAGGGGCTGGGCAGAAAAAGTCCTGGGACAGGACAACTGGAGGAGTCCACCATCTTCAAATTGCTCTATATCTCCCTTAACAAACTTATTGCTTCTGTGCATTTAAGATTAAAAAATAATAACTTTCATTAATTTAAATTGTTCTTTGTCTGCTGCAATACCAAGGGAGGTGTTTTGTCTTCTGAGTATACTTGGTAATGAAGCCAGAGAGGAGTTGCGATCTCAGAAAGCAATATAAGACAAAATGTAGTTCAAAACAGCGAAACCTCACTGTCTCTTCAGGATCCTACATGAAACTGTTTACAGACTTGAAGTGTTGCCCAAAAGGCAGAAGAAGGTATCCCAGTATCTGAACTCACGAACAAAGGCGTCATATCAGAAGCTCTAGATGGCTTCTCATGAAAATTGAGGTATATGGGTATTTTCTGGACTTTTTGGTAACAAAAACTGTCAAAAAATGGTGTTAATATAGATGGCTCAAGAAAAAATAATTTGTTTTTAAAGGGCAGAATAGCATGCATCTAAAAACTCTAGATATTTGTAATGCATACAATGTCTGAGCCATATTTATTATATATATATAATTAAATATTTTTATATTTACATATTATTTAAGACTGACTGAGATGTAAGAGAGATATTACTTCCAAAGGATGAACAAAAAGAACATCTGAGAGTTCTCTTTCCTATTCATAGATTATAAGGGAAATTTAAATGGTTTTCTCAGCTGCTGTTTTGTCATACAGATGTTTGCAGAAATAACACAAGAGTTTTTCTTGATCATTCAGTAAAATGCCTTGTAAGAAGACAGATTTTTTTGCTCTGAAAAAGAATATTTTTTAAAGAAACAAAGTAGTTGCACACTTTGGAAAAGGGAGGTGCTACCCATAGCAGAGGACAATCAGGTTATAGAGTACTTCAGTAAGCTGAACCCACTGAAGTCCATGGGACTGGATGCAGTGGATGGTGCTGAGAGAACTGGCTGATGTCATTACCAGATTACTATTTGTCGTCTTTGACAGGTCAAGGTCATTGGGGGAGTTTCCCAGTGACAGAAAAAAAAAATAAAAAAAAAAATGTGTCCATCTTCAAGTAAGCCAAGAAGCCAAGAAGGAAGATCTGAGGAATGTCAGTTTCACCTCAGGCCCAAGGGAAGAATATGAAGCAAATCTTCCTGGAAGCCATGTCCAAGAAAATGAAGGGAAAGAAGGAATTTGTTAATGCACAGATTTACCAAAAATAAGTCATGCCTGACCATCACACTGACATGACTGGCTCAGAGTGGGTGTGATAGTGATGAGATGACTGACTACAGGGGAAAGTGGTAGATGTCATTTAATGACTTCAGCAATTCTTGACACTATAGCCTTGTAGCCAAATTGGGAAGATAGGAACTGGATGAAAAAACTAATTGGTGAGTGAAAAAAAAAAAACTGTTTAGACCATCAAGCTTTCACAGGTACATTCAACAATATGAGTCTAGGTGGTAGCTGGCTCTAAGAGGCATTCTTCATGGACTGATACTGAGACTAATGTTTCTTCACATCTCCGTCAGTGACTGGGAAGATGTGATGGAGGAGAACATCCTCGGGAGTTTCCAGATGCCAGCAATTTGGGAATAGGGGAAAAGGTCCATACACAGGAATGTCATGAAGATAAATGCCAAGTCATGGCCCTGGCACAAATGATGAATCAGATTGGCATTGACAGTCTGGGGAGTAGTTCTGCAGAAAGGGATGTGTGAGTCCTGGCGTATGGCAAACTGAGCGTCAGCCAGCAGGGTATCCCTGCAGTGGAGAGGAATAACCACCTAGCCACCTGTGTTAGCAAGAGCCAGACAGCTGGTCAAGGGAAGCACCCATTCCCCTCTGCTTTGCATGTGTGAGGCCACCTGTGGAGAAAGATGTCCCATTTTGGAGTCCCTCAGTACATGAAAGAGACGGATGATTTGAAGAGAGTTCAAAATAGGGCCACTAAAATGATCAGAGGGAACACAGGTCAAGATGGTAACATCCTGAAAGGGATTGTGTTGTATAAGAATGCAGATTTATAACTCCAGTTTACTGTGAAGAAACATAAGAAGGTCGAACAGTGCTGATGATCAAAGTGCATGTCAGAGGGTGCCTTAAGTTCAAGCTGTCAGGTAGGATCTTTCTCAGCTAATATTGCTTTCTGCAGTTCCTGTAGCTGCTCCTTTCTGTGCTAATAAATAGAGAACAATAAGCACTCCCAGATAGGGAAACCAATGAAAATAACGGGACTCAATGAAAAATACAGTATAGGTTTCTGACTTGCTATTGTAGCTGGTATAAACAGAAAAGGTACTTCAAATGTTTATCTTGAATATGGTTATCTACATTTCAATTAGCTAAATAAGGACTGATAGATTGCAGATTAACTGAAAGAGGAAAGTTTCTTAGAATACTGAATTCATAAACAACTGACAGTAGAGCTGAATAAAGAGCAATGATAGATTTAAAAAAAAAAAAAAAGGTTAGCAGGTCATCATTGTTTTATATTTTAGCAGTGACGAGACCAAAAGTATGCATTCTGTCCACTCTTCAAGCTATCAAAAGTATGGCTGTACCATCAACAATTTTATTGTCCTTTATTTATTTGAAATTTAGTTATGCATATATATGTATGTACGTGTGAAAATAAGGGAAAATACTTTTTCCAAAAGTAAAGCAGAGAATTTAATTAGATTTCATTTCAGTAGGAAATAAACTCACATTTCACAAACAGAAAATAAAATACATGAACTACTGATGAAAACATGTCTGAGAAAATACTGGTTGAATTGATGTAGATGTGGCAATATTTTAGCTTAATTAAAAAGGGAAGTAAGAAAACAGCAAAGAAAATCCTAGCTCTTCTGCACTTAAGCACACGTTTTTTCTTATTACCTTACTTTTATGATATTTTACTTTTTTTAGTGTGCTTCTCAAAATGTTATATGCCCATCTATATTTGTTCATCCCACTTAGTTTATGGAACAGATTTCAGACACACTCAGTATTTTATCCTCATCCGTATAAAGATTTTTCTTCTTCATGTCTTTCTTATTGGCTGATACAGGCTGGGTTGTTCTTTCACATGGAAGCAGACGAAGAACTGGGTCTCAAAAACCAGACATACTTCACCTTGCAGGGGTTCTCGCACCTCGCCACTCTTCAGGTCTTCCTCTTTGAGGGAATCCTCCTGATGTTCCTAATCGCAATGACAGGGAACTTTCTCATCATTTTAGTTGCAACCACTGACCCTGCCTTGCATACCCCCATGTACTATTTTCTCAAAAACCTGGCTTTAATTGAAATTTGCTTTACATTGAACATAGTACCCAAGATGCTTGTGGATTTGCTCTTGGAGAGAAAGGTCATCTCCTTTTCTGCTTGTGCCCTGCAACTTTACTTTGTCATATTCTTTGTCACTTCTGAGTGTTTCCTCTTAGGTGCCATGGCATATGATCGATATGTGGCTATATGCCATCCCTTGCACTACACCACCACAATGAACAGGAGAGTGTGTCTTCATATGGTCATAGCATGCTGGATTGCTGGTATTCCACTTTCTGTAGGACTCACTGGCTGGCTGTTTAGCTACCCCTTTTGTGGCTCAAAAGAGATTAAGCATTTCTTTTGCGATATTGCTCCTGTTCTAGATCTGGTCTGTTCAGACACATACTTATTCGAGCTTCTTGCGTTCATCGCCACTGTTGTAATTGTTTTGATTCCATTTGTCTTGATAGCAGCGTCTTACATCCAGATAATCCATGCCATCCTCCAAATGCCATCTTCTGAAGGAAGGCGCAAGGCTTTCTTCACCTGCATTGCTCACCTGGTGGTGGTGACGCTGTTCTACTGCACAACTGGCTTGATACATTTAAAGCCAAAGTCCAGACTCTTGGTAAAGAGCAGGAAACTGGTGGCTCTTTCTTACACAGTAGTAACTCCTATGCTGAACCCAATCATCTACAGCTTACGAAACAAAGAGGTAAAGCATGCTCTGAGAAAGACGTTTGGAAAGAGACAGTTCAGCAAGATGGATCTGCCCAGATAGACTCACTTATTTTCTAAAAATTGTTCGCACTTGAAAGGATAAAATCAAAGAATGAATGTTTTCCTCAAAGTCTATAAGGAGTTTGGACATTTTATCTTTTTTTTTTTTTTTTTTTTTTAATACTGAGAAATATACATTCTCTATGTACTGAATAAATACTATGTTTAATGTAACTGTCCAAAACATTACAGAGACTACAGAAATAAGCCATTAATTCATTATATTAATTACAATATGTTTAGGCCTCTCGCCCTTTTTCTACACACTGTTCAGCTTTAAAGCGTATATAAAATAAATCACTGTCATAAGAACACATGACTCCAAAATACGTAAACCTAATGGGTAGCAAAGTACCATCAAAGTCAGAAAACAAAATTGCATATTTTTAGGAAGAATATGCCAAAAGATTGCTTGTCCCATGGACATAATTTACTTCCAACAGAGAGTAAAAATGAAGTAGAGAGATTCAGATGACTGGATATATGGCTGGGATTCAGTTCAAGATTATGATATCTGACTGTAGATGTCTATAGGTAAGTCAGCACCTACACCCCCATCAAAGTCAATGACAATCTAATCAGCACAATCATCAGCATTTAAGGAGTGATTTGGTTGAACAGCTGAAAGAAACTTGATTTGGTTGCTTGAAGACAGATATCTAGCAGTGCTATAAAAGTCCTACATCATCCTGTTTTGCTTCTAGTGCAAAACAGTGTGACTTTCCCATAAGTCTGTGATATATCTGCCAGTCCAAATGTAGCAGATAACCCTGGGGATTTCAGGCAGCCAAGGAGGTTTCGGATCACGCCTATATTGCAGCATAGTTAAGGAATGCTTAAGCACTGTGGTGTAACCCAAAAGGACTCCAGCTATCACTCCAGAAGAGTGTCAAGAAACTGAATCCAGTGTCCATGGCCCTTTAGCCCTTTGGGGGGCCGGGGGGAGGATGACACACGACTGTGGTATTTCTCTGACGGCATGGGAGGTGGTTAGGGATCCTGCTGCATGAGATCTTAGAATCACTCAGTGGCTGAGGTTGGAAGGGACCTCTTAAGGTCATCTGATTCAACCCACCTGCTTAAGCAGGGTCACCTATAGCTGCTTGCCCAGGACCATGTCCAGATGGCTTTTGAGAATCCCCATGGTGATCCCACAGGCAATCAGAAGCGAGTATTGCTGTGTCACAGAGCTGCAAACCAACACCAGGAAGAATTACTCCAGAACAGCTCACAACCATATCAGAGAGCAAATGATGGTGCAACTCCCACCCCATCTGTGCAGTGTGGGAATATGGTTATGAAGGAAAACAGCATTTTGGGGTGCAGCAGTGGAGTGACAAAGCAGAGGCACCTCCAGGAAGACTTGTCTTAAAGAGGACCCCTTGAGAAGAAGGACTTCCCTGGGCTGTTAGGCTGTGCAATGGGAGCGACAAGGCTGTAGATGCAAGGGTGTCTGCAGATGACTTGCCTGTGTGTCAAAATATTGGAGGAACACCCTGGCAAAGTGATTGGTGGAAGATACACTGGGCAGGGCCTCACCATGGCTTAGATCCTGCGCTTGAGGCAAGAAACTTGTGGTTTCCTGTGGGCCTTTAAGAGACCATCTCCCACAAGGGCTTTAACAGCTCTGACATCAGACCCTGCCGTTGGGAAGGCACTGCAGAGGGTTGAAGGACTGCTGACAGTGGACACTTGGGTTGCAAATGTGAGCTCATGCCTCTTTTCTGCATCCTTGTCTCCATGTTGCCTGGACTCAACAGTCTGAGGGTAAAGGAGCAGAGGGAGTATTAGGAAATGCCCAAAGAAAGAAAGGAAGCTTAGGAGAACAGAAATTATCTATTGAGGTGTCTGCATAGGTAAGCAGGCATCAGGATGTGTCCTATAAAACATTATTTTCTCTGAATTGGAGAGATATGGATTTGAAGGGTGGACCGTTTGGTGGGTAAGAAACTGGCTGGATGGCCACTTCCAGAGAGTTGTGGTCAATGGCTTTGTGTCCAAGTGGAGATCAGTGATGAATGGTGTTCCTCGGAGATCTGTACTGGGACTTGTGCTGTTTAATATCATTATTAGTGACATAGACAATGGGATCGAGTGCACCCCTCAGCATGTTTGCAGACAACACCAAGATGAGTGGTGCAGTTGACATGACAGAAGGAAGGGAGGCCATCCAGAGGGACCTGGACAGGCTTGAGAAGTGGGCCCATGTGAACCTCAACAAGTTTAACAAGTCAAAGTGCAAGGTGCTACACCTGGGTTAGGCAATCCCAAACATCAGTACAGACTGAAAGATGAATGGATTGAGAGCAACCCTGTGGAGATGGACTTGAGAGTACTGTAGATGAAAAATTGGACATGAGCTGGCAGTGCATACTAGCAAAAAGCCACTGGTGTCCTGGGCTGCATAACAACAAGCATGGCCAGAAGGTCAAAGGAGGGGATTCTCCCCCACTGCTCTGCTCTCGTGACACCCCACCTGGAGTACTGCGCTCAGCTCTGGGGCCCCCAGCACAAGAAAGACATGGACCTGTTCAAGCAGGTCCAGAGCAAGGCCACAAAAATGATCAGAAGGATGGAGCTCCTCTCCTGCAATGAAAGGCTGAGAGAGTTGGGGTTGTTCAACTTGGAGAAGAGAAGGCTCTGGGGAGACCATTCAATATTTAAAGGGGAGCTGTAAGAAATATGGGGAGAGACTTTTTACAAGGGCATGTAGTGATAGAAAAAGGGATAACAATTATTAAGCTAAAAGGGGGTAGATTTAGATTAGATGTTAGGAAGAAATTCTTCACTCAGAGGGTGATGAGGCAGAACAGGTTGTCCAGGTAAGCTGTAGATGCCCCATCCCTGGAAGCGTTCAAGACCAGGTTGGATGGGGCCTTGGGCAGCCTGATCTAGTAAGAGATGTCCCTGCCAATGGCAAAGGGTTGGACTAGATGATCTTTAAAGGTCCCTTCCCACCCAAAGAGTTCTATGATTCTGTACTTTGTACTGAACAGCCACATGTTTGAGCAGGGACATTTGGGGAGAAATGAGTTTTAGATATGGAACTGGCATGGGTGCATGGGGAGGGGATGGACAGGCGAGAGGAGAAATTACATGAAAAGTGTGGAAATTTCCCACATTTTAAACAGGAAATCCAGGTCCTTTCACTTCACCAAGTGTTTTCCCATGATGTGTGTCCATCTTCTGTCAATCTTGAACAGAAAAAAAATGCAAACGTCTGCTATATAGTGACTCAAATCTAAGATGAGGGATGCTGCTCCAGCAAGTGGCAGAAGTGTGGAGTACTGGCGAATGCAGGCACTTTCTTGTGGGGAAGAGGCAGAGCAAACGGTGTGGCTCTAAGGGAAGGATATGGGCAAGGGCTCCAGGAGCCAGCAGGCTCCCCCATGAGTGAGAAGAGCATATAGACACAGGCTGAGACAGAATAGCCCCTAGATGAGTGGAGGGACCCCAGGAGCTTTAAAGTCCCATCTCATCCTCAAAGCAGGGTCAGCTCTTGGGATCAGACCACATTATTCTTGGATTCATACATCCAGATCCTGAAAGGAGAGGCACTACACTACCTTCCTGCAAAACCTGCTCCCTGCTTGACTGTCCTCAGGGTCAAAATGTTTGCCTTTATACACAGTCTGTACCTGTTTCTCCAGTGACACAGGTGTTGGACTTAGACATGACACAAACATGAGAGGTCCCACTCTCTGAGCATGGCCCTGGTGCATAGCCAGTACTTACATACACCCACAGGGACAAGGTCCAGAGTCTCACCAGCCAGGCAGCAAGTGCCCCATGAGCCAGAGTTGCTAGTACACATATCAAGCCCTTCTTAAGTGCTTGGCTGGCCTCCTTGGGTGATGAAGGTGAAGCATTTGTGAGATGGTATGTGGCAGCTGGTTGGCCCAGAGCCCTTCTAGTCTTTCTAGGTCCTGCACATCCAAGTAGTTTAAGCAGGCAGACCCAGAGGACATAGATGTGACTTGTGAAGGGTCTATCTTTGGCTCCAGAAAAAAGTCTGTTACCCCACTGACCAGATGCTAGCAACCAAGTGCAGCAGTGAAATTACACAAGGTGCCTGATCATCTTGATAGAGTCGGCAACCTTTGGGTCTGTCATCCCAGGAGACAAAAAGAGGAAATGGATTAACCAGAAGATCTGTGTACCACAGATGTTGTATAGCATTAACCCCCCCCACAAGGTCCCCTCCACTTCCTTGCACACATTGGAAATGACCTGTGAGAGCAAGGAGGGAGGAAGCTGGGCAGTCATTGCCAAAAACCCACCACAAGGCCAAACAGGCTTCATACCAGGGGAGCCATGTGGGCAACAGTCCCAGCTTCTCCTTCAGTATGAGGAGCCAAACTGCAGCACTGTTGAGGTGTCTTCCTTCTGCACACATGGAGCTGTTGTGAATACACTGATATGCTTTAAGGTAGATACAAGGTGTGTGATGTGCTGAGTAGTCCAGGTTTGTTGTTCTCTTTTGTATGTATGTGGTGGTTTGTTTGGTTTTTGGGGGGACGGGGGAAGGTTGTTGTTGTTGTTGTTGTTGTTTTTCCAAAAACAATTAAACAGTTAACTCTTCAAACTGCCATTTCTGCAAAACCAAAATTTGTGAGAAACTTTGAGCAACCTGGTCTAGTGGAAAGTATCCCTGCCCCTGGTAGGGGGGTTGAAATTAGATGATCTTTAAGGTCCCTTTATATCCAAACCATTCTTTGATTCTTTAACATTCTGCATAAGATAATTAACTTCTTTCCTAAAATCCTGTGCAAAGGCAGTAGGAGCCAACACTGGGATGGCAGTTAACACCAGGCTGTCCGGAAAACAGGCAAAGATCACTGACAGGCATTTTTGCTGCTCACCTTTGGCAACATGCCAGGGGACTTTGATCCCCGTCCCCAGGAGACGTTCAAGGTTGTTACTCACAGAAGATGGGGCAGCCACGCATTTGTCCGTACTCGCCCGGTTTTGAAGGCCAGCGGGGCTGTTATGTCGGCTCGCACCGCTGGGTGGCTGTGCTGCTGGGGTGAGAGCACCACGCTGCTCACTGAGCCCCACGGGACCACACCGCTGCAGCATCCCCCACCCCGTGGGGGCGCCCCCCGGGCTGTGCAGCGAAAGCAGCAACAGCCATAGAAAGGTGGATATGCAACTCCAACAGAAAACAATCACAGGAGCAGAGTGGCGCAGCGGAAGCGTGCTGGGCCCATAACCCAGAGGTCGATGGATCGAAACCATCCTCTGCTATACGTTTTGTACCGCTGTATTAATTGCCAGGATGACAGGGGGAGCTGTCCCCCCCCACCAGCATCTTATGCGGAAAAGGCAGAACCCGGGAAAGGCCCAATAGAGGCGCCGAAAAACCCGCTGGCCGACAGGGCCGGTTAGCTCAGTTGGTTAGAGCGTGGTGCTAATAACGCCAAGGTCGCGGGTTCGATCCCCGTACGGGCCAGAGTAGAGTTTTCTTTCCTCTTTTCTCCTCTTTTTTCCTCTCCCGGTCTCGTTTGCGTTCGGCCAGCAGCTGATACCGATAGAAAATGCACCGGAAGGGCCAGCACCAGCACCGTGCAACACAGGACGCGTGGGGAAAGCAGCTCAGGGTGACAGTTCTAAATAAAAAAAAAGAAAAAAGAAAAAAAATAATACACACACACAAATCCACCACTTAATAGAAAAAATCGTGTAATAATAACAATAATAATAATAACATAATTAAATAAAAAAATCTAATATGGAAACAAAGAGAAAAGCTACCAATAGCAGAGGATGGTTTCGATCCATCGACCTCTGGGTTATGGGCCCAGCACGCTTCCGCTGCGCCACTCTGCTGGTCGGTTTCAAATTTCTTCCCCAGTCCTTTATATACATACCGATAAGTCCCGTTTTTTTGGTGCTCTTTTCAGCCTTTGAGGATGTTCTTACATTCCTTGGGGGATGTTCCCCAGGAGAACTTTCACTCAGGTCTCTCACTATCCTTCTGAAGGTTTTCATTCATATTTGAAAAAGAATGTTCACTGCATACTAAAGCCAACAGCGCTCATACAAGCAGTGGAAAAATGTCAAAAATCGCTTTGTACAGAAAGCGACTAATCAGTGTGCAACACATATACCCGATTAAGTACCAAATACTGTCAAAATGAAAAAAAGCAATGGTGACTCTGAAAAATATATGATCACCATCACCATGTCATCATCACAGCTTGCTGCACTGGAGGTGAGACCTAGGCAACTGCAGTGCTTCTTGTGCCAACTGCCCTCTGGATAAGTTTCCCTTCCTAAGTCAAGAGGGTCAGGTGAGCTTTAGTAGTTCCTCCAAAACATCCCAGATCTGGGTCTCCAGCAAGCAGCACACTCCTCTAGACAACAGGTCAAGCTGTCCCCCACAGCACGGAGTCACTGTGCCTCACCTGCGCAAAAGCTTTGAAGAAAAGGGATATAAAAGAATGCACTGCACACTTTTTTCATCTTGATAGCATGGAAAGGAGAACAGGAGAGTCTACTCAGGAAAACTGGACATCAGGAGAGGAAAAGTGATGATCCACAAGACTGAGGAGAATGCAGTAGGAGGATGTTGTAGTCACCTGGAAGCAGGTGGGTAGGTACAACACAGGAGGTACCCTGAGCTGCAGCAGGATAAACAGAAAAAATGCAGACACGGAACTAAAGAGAGAGGAGGCGGTGACCCTGCAGGCAAAACCTCTGTTGTTAGGTACTGTTTATTCTCAAAGAAGGTCAATGTACTTCACAGAGTTTGAGTCATATCTCAAGCCTGCTCACTTGTATTCCATGGAAAAAGCAGCCCTTCATCTGCTCTCTTTTGGCAGCAAATTCAACTAGGATAACCAATACATTTGCCTCTACTAGGCAGCATGGTTCAGTTTCAGATATTTTTTCCTGGGGGTGTGAGGGTGGGAATAGGTGCACTTTCTTGCAAGATCACAGCAGGAAAAACCCAGACTTTGCCAATGATGAAAAAGCTCATAAACTCTCACTTAGATGTCCTTCAAAGCGTACTACTGCAAGATATTAACTAATTCACTCCCATTTCTAACTCCTACCCTTGAAAAGTTCTGATCTCCGCAGATGGGTTGCAGACTCATGACTTCCACAGCTAGTTCTCCAGCAGGGCTTTTCATACACATACCAACACTAGCAAAACCCCGTAACTGTGCTGGACTGACAGATAGTCCAAAATATTCATGAGATCTCCATGACTCTTGGAAATGTTATCTATCCCCCACCAAGAATGGAAGCAATTTCTCCTAATCAGTGAAGCAGACTTCACTAACAGCTCCTGAGCTACTTAGGCCATAGCAAGTACCCCCACTGCCTGCATAGGCCCTGGAATGATGAATGACAACACTTAACACTAATAAATCCACTTACCTATTTTAGCTACTTGCATGTACCTTACTGTAAAGTGATGAAGCTATTTTCCCCCTTTGTTTGGCACAATGCCCTCATTTAACCTGGCTCATTAGGCAAAGGGTTCTGTATCTTTAAAAAATGAATAATCACTTTACCATCGTTAGAAAAACTAAATGTTACATGACTACACTACGTGAGGGGTCAAAGTGGTTTTCAGATTAAAATGCTAAAACTCACCTGAGCATGCACATGAAGTGAATAGGGCAACCATCAGTTACAGTACAAGAACATACCCCCATCAGACAGTGAGGTTTCCACTGCAAGCTACTATCGTTGTACGGCTCTTCCTTTAACAATATATGACCTAGCTCAGCACTTACCTCATCTCTTAATTCAGCCAAACATTTTCTGCTGCTGAAACTAGAGCAAATATACCAAGTTGAGTTTTGGGGAAGGAATCAGTGAGATGCATTGGTTTATAAGATGAGTCATAACCTGCCTGGAGCAACCTGAGCATTACTTCAGGTCTTCTTAGGCTTCCCACCTCTTTCTTCATCCACCTTCAGGTAGTCTTAGAAGACTGCACTGCTGTCCTGCTTTCAGCTAGGATAGAGTTAATTTTCCTCCTTGTAGCTGGTGTGGTGCTGTGTTTTAGATTTAGGATGAGAATAATGTTGATAACATGCTGATGTTTTAAGTGTTGCAGAGATGTGCTTACACTGAGTCAAGGAGTTTTCAGCTTCTCATACAGCCCTGCCAGCAGGCAGGCTGGCGGTGCACCAGGAGCCGGGAAGGGAAAGAACGAGGACAGCTGACCCAAAACCAGCCAAAGGGATAGTGCATGCCATATGACATGATGCTGAGCAATCAATATGGGGTGGCTGGCCGGGGGAGGGAGGGGAACACGACTGCTCAGGGAATGGCATTGATCAGTCAGTGGGTGGTGAACAACCGTATTGTGCAGCACTTGTTTTGTAAAAATATTTATTTTCTGTCCTATTAAACTGTCTTTATTTCAACCCACAAGCTTTTTACTTTTCTTTCCCCTTATTCTCTGCCCCATCCCACTGCAGGTGGGAGAGGGGCGAGCAAATGGCCGCGTAGTGCTGTGCTGCCTGCTGGGTTAAACCACAGCAGTTGCCAGCAGAATTTTTGGAAATAAGAAACAACAGCTATGTTCCATGTGTTACAAATCATGTTTGCCAGATTAATACACACAACACAATTTTACAAGCACAGTTTATATACATCTTCAAGCATCAAAATACATCAGTGCCAAGGTCTTAGTTACTGTTGCCTCCACTGCTCTTCCCAGATGCTCCTGCTTTCTGCAGCCGGCTTGCACTTGGTTGCCGAGGCATCCTCTGGGCAGATCCTTCCCTGCTGCTCCTTTCTGCTATAACCTGGGTCCCGCTGACAGCAGAACTGGTTTTATTTCTCCCTGAATGAATGAAATACATACATTAGTGTCAGCCCTGTGTCACCCATACAGCATTTAAGCTGCAACTGTTTAAGAAATCATGCTAAAGGCAAAATTGTATTAGATGTCGCAAACGTATCCAGCATCCAACACAGAAAGCAAGTTCGTGAAATCAGGGCCACAAGAACAAAATAAGTTGCAGTAGGAGCATTATTAGTTTTAATATACAAAGTAACCAGCCACTTTGTTCTTTAAATACCTGCTTTCATTTGGCACAGGAATACCAGCACCGCAAACAGCAATTCAAAAACATGAAGAGCACCTAACACCTCAAGGCTGGGATAAGTGAACTGATGTGCCGTCGCCCACCTCCTTCTAAAGCCTGCAGTCAGTGTCAGATCAGAAAACCTCCTACTCATGTCACTTGTAATTTGACGAGCAAGTTTGGGTTTCCTATCATTTTCTGGGGTATCCGGGAATTCAGACGCCTACACAAAATCAGTTACTCTCAGATTTTCTTGCTGGGTTCAGAAGATAACAGAGCTGCCCTTCTGTAGGTGCAGCTGACCATCTCTACAATGCAATATGACAGCAGAGACAACAATGGGTAGAAAGGTACAAGTTGAAGGAAGCAAGGGGCATACAGTCCACCCTGCCAGATTCAGCCACGGGAAAAAGACTGACAGACTAAGATGTGCTGCAAACAAGTGACTGCAAGGGAAAAGTGAGGAAGACTGATGTTTCCTGGCAGAGAGAATTACTTCAGATGAGAAGTAATACTTGCATTAGGAAAGATAAAAATAAAGAACAAGGAAATTATGTAGAAGGGCTCAAGATAGTCACGGCTTTTATTAAAGATAGCAAGCACCAAGAAGCACCACTAAACATGAATATAGTAAGGAGCAAACAAAACACACGAAATCCAGTGAGCTGTTTTTCCCTGAGTATCTATAGTTACATGCATGCAATTAAAATGGAGAGCGACATTTTAGTAATCACGTCAGAGCAAATTGCAGAATGCCAATAGCTACTCCCCACATGAGAGTCTCCATGGCCATCTGGATCACCTTGGATCTGTGCTGCCAGCAGGGCACACACTGGAGATATGTCTGTTTTGCTTACTGAACTGACCTGTCTCTCCTTGGAGTAACTGTCTGAAAACAGCACTCCCATCAATACTACAAACTAATGCCCCACATTACTGGAAGGACAACCTGTAAACTTCTAGATAAGAGTATGTGGCCCTTTCACATCTGTAAAATTTGACAAACTAGGGTAGAAAAAGAAATACATTCACTTATCCCAGCCAAATCAGGTGTTCTTAAAAAAAAAATCTATTATTGTAAACCACACTAGTGATCTGCCAACAGTCATCAGCCCAAGCCAGCCAATCAGCCTTGCAATTTTTCTTTGTAAAGCTCAAGCTTGTAAACACTTAAGCAGTTTTACTAATGCAAGTGCTGTCTATGAAAACAAATTGCGCAAAGGCAATACACGATCTCACAGTATTTAAGAGAAAAGTCTCTTAACATCTCAAACAAAGCATTAGAGTTCACCATGATGCTTTTAGCAGTCCAGTACATCTCTATACGAGTGTTCTCCTCTTCCTCACATGCATATATCAAATAAGAGTGCAGGTTCCCAGCCTGTGTATGATAACTCTAACCATGTGCACATACAAACAACTGTACCGTTAAGTGCTACCAGGAGTCAGGTCCTTGATCTTCTGACCTAGCTGAAATGACTTGGGGAGAAAGATTCACTCTGTAAAGAAAAGCTATGCTCAGATAAAACATGCCCTCCATCTTCATAGCCTTGAAATCACACTAAAACAAACCAGTTACTTCCAACAGCAGAAAAATCACCTGTATTTTTGAAAGCATCATCTCTAGGCCTGTGCACTGGACAAGAGCAGCTCATCAAGCGTGCAGGAACAGACATGGTTTGTGAACTTCCACTACCAGGAGTATAAGGGTCCACTAGTGCAAAGCACAAAAAGTTTACCCTCTGCAATTCAAGCACTACAGAATTGTGGATTCCACTGCCATTTACGTCGCTGACACAAGATGCCCTTATCTCAAAGGTGTCTGGCTGTTCCAGAACAACTGTAGCCCAAGTAGTTACGGATGCAAGAGTCAAGTCAAGAGATTTCTCCAATAACCTCTCTGCCCAAAGACGACCCCAGAAGCAGCAGTTACATGTGCGCCTCCTCAAGAACCTTATATAGTTTGAGAGGAATGGATGTGTGTGCACTGTCTACCCCTGACCGCTAGTTCTCTTTGCTTTTAAAAGACCAGTGCAAGTTGTGCATAGGCTGCTCACTGAACACATTAATGCCAAACACCTCTAACAAAAATGCAATAAAAAATGCTACAGCTACCTCTAGGAGACCACCACCACTCCAAACTTTCACCAGATACCAAGAGAGGAGCCTGCAGGGCAAGAAGAGAGAGTCTTAAGAGGCAGAGGGAAGAAACACTCTCTTTGATTATAGCAGGAAGCAAGTGAAGACCAAACTTAGGAAAGGAACCCCAAATATGCTTTCAGAATTGGAAATATAAAGTTCTTCTCCTACAGTCTACTCTCTCCTCAGTCTTCTGTACCTTCCTCAGGGGATCCTTTCCCACTTCTGAGCAGTAACAGGAACTGCAAAATTTCTTCCCTCTGGCATGAAAAAGAGGGAGAAGCCATCAGGTGCTGCTGTGAGTACCTTTATTTGTAATGCAGTCAGGGAGGATTAGCATGTCAGGGCTGCAACAATCTCTAACACCTCCTTTACAGCGTATGGGCAATGACTATGGCCTAGAGTAGATTTAAATTCTCCACAGTCCTGCTCCTGTTTCTGTCTCTCAGTAGGGCTTACATTAGGCACAGGAAGCCAGCTGGCCTTCCAAGATGAACAAAGACTCAAGTCTGGATGAAAAAAACAGCTTGTAAGATTGGAATCTTGCAATTGTGACGTGGTTACCAGAAGGACTAAACTTTTGCCCACCCACTGGTGGCTGGCACAGCAATGGGACTTTTTTCATGATTAGGAAATGATGAAATTTGAAATCAAATCTCAGCCGCAGCTAGACCTCACTCTTCAAAGCACTTATGGCTCTCATTCTCAGTCCTTCACCACACAAACTGGCAGGTTCTCAAGGCCTCCAAAGCTGTCAAAGTATTTGTGACAGCTCATACACAACAAGGCACACTGGCTAAAACATCATCCCAGCTAACGCAGCCTCGCTGAGAAGACACAGTCAGGAGGCCAGGTACAACTGGCAAAAGGTGCTTCAACAAATCCATCCAACTAGTTCTGAAACAGAGGAAGAGGAAAAATAAGTTTTCAAATGCAAAAAAGTCATTTTCTAAGACCTTCAGTATGCATTAAGGCAAATGGAGCAACGGATCATTATTTGAACACACACTTTCTCTCTTTCACACTTACATGTGAAAGTACACAGTTTCACACTTACCTGACAAGAAGAATGTGTAGAAGGAAGAGAACACAAAGTAATCTGCGACCTACACGGGCCCCCAATTCACCTGCACAGAACTTATAACCTCTCTTCTCTAACATGCCTGTTCACTTAAAACAGGCTAGGTATTCAACTTCATTACTAGCACTACAAAAACAAGCTGAAATTAACATAAATCCCAGATCCTATTCAATAACTTCCAGGGAATACAATCTGACAGTGTTTCCTATTGAACCGTAGCCTGTTCTAAAGCCTCTAGCTTCTGTAATGGACACAAACCACACATTTGTAGCCAAATCATTCGGTAAGTGTCCTGAGGCGTGCAAACACCTCAGTTTTACACACTGGGTAAGAACCCTCAAAAAGAGATGTCTGAAGGAAGGTTAAGGCACAGAGCAGTCTCCCTCTACACCCCAAGTCTGACAGACCTCTGTACTGGGTCTCTTCCGAGGCAACTCTGTGAACAGGTCTGAAACCATACCGTTCCCGTCTGTTTCTCATTTTGCTGACCTTCATCACCACACATGGAAGAGTCATTTCCTCCACTTCTCTTGGACATAGATTATAGAAAGAACATAGAGAAAACATTACTTGTTTTTCCTCAGAGCACTTTATTCAGTCAAGATTTCCTGGGCGTTTTTTGGTTGGTTGAGGGGGGAGAAAAAGAATGATTTGCTGCTCATGATGAACTCACATCTCATTACTTTGCCAAAGTCAAATGACAAGTCTGGCATTTAGAGTATTCCTCTAAATCCCATTTCTTTGTCAGTTTTTGCCTCACACAGACAGAGTGTCAAAAAGAAAAAGAGCTTGGAAGCAATCCCCAGAAGGTATACTAAAAATTATCCCAGCACAGTGATAGCTAGCTCACGGTACAGCAGAGAGTTAGCTCAAGTATCCAGCACAGAGAAAGCCTTACGGCTTTAGGTAAGGCTGTAAACCTCCTGCGCAGGAAACCTGACAGAAGGGACATCTACACTGACCAGAGATGACCAATGCTCTTTGCTACCTGTTCATGTTGGCAGCATGGTCAATGCCGCAAGCCCTGGTTTTAATAATCCACGCGCATTAACTTCCCGATCCATGACCATCACACCCAGAGCATATGTAAAAACATTACACAGGACAACCCGGGCTGCTCTAGGGATCCCAATATTTCAGGGAACTCAATTTTACAACAGTGTTTCCCACTGAAACATAGTCTGTTCAAAAGCTGCTACCTTCTGCAATGGACACTGCCATGCATTTGTAACTAAATTATTTGCTAAGTTGATATCAAGCTCCCACTACATGCATAGCACTGCAAATAATATAGGACACCTAAAAAAAATTACATCCCTGGTAATGCCTTTTTCCCTTTAAAAAAAGTTACTCAGATGGGAAGGAATATGTTATAGACTTCTCCCCCAAAACACAGTAGTGCATGCTGAGTCACAGCATCCAATACAGATTTTTCCTACTCACAAGATTCAATAAAATGACAAATATAAAGTCTACACTTCAGTTTTGAGAGCACATTATTTCCACAAAAATATTTTGCTCTAGGTAGTGAAGCCACCTATTCTTTCAAGACTAGGTCTACATCAGGTTTAGAGTGTTGCAGCCAACAGCCTAGACTTTCTGTAAGTTACTTGCAGGACAAGGAAAAGAAAATAAAAGCTTTGTGTTCTGTTTCCACAACTAAGGATAACCACTTCACTGTCATCTGCATTTTGGTCATACAAAGATTTGGTAGCTCCCTGGTAGAGAGGAGGAACTACATTTTTTAACCAGCCAAGAAAGCAAAAAGCTGAGAAGTTTCTTAATCATTTCTTAATCAGGAAAGCATTCTATCTCCTGCACAGACTAGGAGATTGCACTGGTGCCATGCAGCCTGAAAAAATCCACAAACCAGGTGAGAGCACAGTGAAAAGCAAGCTTATGTTAACAAATCATTTGGTACAAAAAAATAGTTGGGGCAAAGCCCTGGAAAGTAACTTTATGGAAAGCATTTGGGCTGGAGAGTGGGAAAACGTGGAAAAAATAGTGGAAGTGAAAAGAGGAGGACCGTCAAAGAATATTCACTAGTCTAGGAAAAAAAAAAGAGCAGGGCATTGACAAATGCATGTTAACAGAGGGGTAGAAAACTGCAGAAAAATCACCAGCGGCTTGAGGGTGAGGTGAGCTGACGGGAAAAGCAAGCATGGAACAATATGTAAAGCCATATTTAAGTACACAACAGCAAATTATACAAATGCCTAGTCTAAACTAAACCCAACACCATTGTCCTAATGGGTGTGCACAACTCTCCCTTGCATTTATGGGAAGAAATTGCCCAAAGAGCATCCCTTCCTTTTAAAATAAGATCTTTCTCGCCCAAATCAATTATTTCAATTATTGCGATGACCAGTTTGGAATGCAGCTTGCATGAAGCTGTATCTAGCTAAGTATGCCAGATGGATGGTCTAACAGTCAAACAGTAATTTTGAGGCAGTTATGAATTGTTACCAACAAACACCTCTGTGCCACTGTTATATTCTATGGAAAACATAACATAAAGTCATTTCTATGATCCCCTGCTGCTTAAGAGCCTTAGCTGTAAAAAAGCTGAAATAACTACAGGGGTGAGGGGAGGAAAGCGATGTGCTTTCTTACTCCTACCCCCAGCAATGCTTATCAGAGTAAGTCTTTTTTTTTTTTTTTTTTAACTGCTTTAAAAAACCTCCCTGTATCACGATGAGCTGAGAAGCTTAAGCCGATATCTCACTGTTACTGATAAAACTTGAAGGAAGCAGACTCAGCTGATGTATAGTGAGACCTGGATTACTTCAGCCACTTGTCTGTCTTCTGACAAAGGAGGAAGCACAGGAGAAAGAGCAAATATGCAGAGCTGAACGACACTGTGCAAAGCACCTGGGCAAGCTTATGTACAACAATTGCTGTTCTCTGCATCAGCGCAAGGAGCTCTGGCTACGTCAGCAGACAAGTCCCAGCTATGCAGAGGAGGCATCTCCCATCTCCAAACGCCTTGTCCTGTGCAGAAGCCACGCCATCCTCTTCTTAAAAATAAGCAGCATCTTCCAACAAGAGATGGCAGGGCCAACAGCAGATACAGCTTTGGTTCCCCTTCCCCACGGCAGCTCCTGAAGGAAAAGAAGGCAAGGCAAACCAAAAACCCCTGCAGAACGGATCCAGCCCAGAGGACACCCCCGGTCACCCTGTTAACACTTACCCCAACTCCTGAACTGAGGCATTGATGATGGACTGCGTTCAGAACCAGAAAGTTCAGTGAATGAGTAAGCCTGATTCCTCCTCCTCTTCAGTTTGAGCTAACTACTTGCTTCTCCAATTTAAGGAGAGAAAATTAGCCTGAAGATACATTGATTTTAAAGGGATTTGTATGTCAGCAACACCCCTTCCTCTAAGGACTTCAGTAAAACAAGCTGCTGCCTTGACATGCAGATAGTTCAAATCCTAACACAGCCTCATGTGGTCAAGGGAAACACAGACAAGGCTGGCACTGATGGTCCAGTTCTGCTTTACTGCATTACCAGATCCCACAAACTGAAACCTCTGGAAGTCTGTTTTCACGGCCTTCGACCGCGAATCCCACACATCTTCCTCCAACGCTCCATGCACATTGCTCCAGGTGCCTACACCGCACTGTGGTACCAGACATAAGACAGCCAGAATCGTACAAAATTGCAGTTAAGGTGGCACAAGACTGTTAGCTTGCACTTGAAGACCATCTTCGGTCAGGCTAGGCACTCCACTAACACGGCCCCTCCTTGACTGAGTCACAGCAAGCACAAACATCTCCCATCTGAGAGGGGACAGAAATAAATCCTCACAAGGACGTCTAGAAAAAAAAAAAAAACATGCTCTTCTCAATGTTAATGAGATCTCACTGGCACTTCTTATACTCACAGAAGTGAGGATGCAGGAGTAAGATTGTGATAAAACACTATCAGATGTAAAGTTCTGCCCAAAGAATTTCCAGAGATTTAGCTTTCAGTGGTGAATTTATTCACAAGGGCATTAGTCGCTGGTCATCATCAGGAGGTGCTGGGTGATGACAAAGTCACTTAGGCTGACAAACTAAAACGAGAAATCTTCATTTAAAGTTAGCTACTGCTATGAGCCCTAATGCAGCAAAACCTTCCAGAAAATTAAATAAAATAAAAAACACACCTGACACAACTGGGAAGACCAAACCTTCTGGCAAGCACAGCACTGCCCATCAGCATTGGGCCAGGGATGAATGTGTCGGGAGAGGAGGCCAAAGCTCTCCTCTACCACCAGTACTAAGCACCAGCTCAGTGAAAATCCAAGGCCAGCATTCTCTGCAGCTACCTGCGAGAACACTAAAACTGTGGCTTAATGGGGGTGATCCTCCTGTCTCAGTAAGCCACATACGATCCAGTGATCACAGTGCATTACGTAGCCCTGAAGACATGTGTTAGACTCATGAAATGAAGCAGAAATGTGAAATAAAGCACAAAAGCCCAAACTAACAATGTATTTACCATAAGCAACATAGAACTAGGCTCATCTTTCTCTGATTTTCGCTACACTTCACCCTCAGTTCAGACAGCTCGTCACAATGTCCTCAAGGGTTTCAACGTGGTAATTTTAAAGAGAAACTACAGACATTAAGGACTGGCAGCACCAGGGGCCTGAGACAGTAAGAATGCAGTCAGGCTTGGGCATGTCTTGGACCAGGAGATGCTCTGCTTAAAGATGCAGAACGAACATCTTGGACTGATAACGGGAAAACTGATTTAAGACCCCAAGACGGATGTTAAGTCCTAGAAACTCAGGCTCTTTAATGTATTTGCACTACCTCTAGCTGTAGAAGGCAACTACTGAGGGCAGATCAACTCTGCCATAGGGTTTCTGACTTCCTCTTGAGGAATTTAATGCTCGTTAACAGAGGAGTCACCATCTAACCATTTCAAACTGGAGCTGGCCTACAACTAGCTAGAAGTAGCTCATGGCAGTGGCCCAGTATTAGAAGAAGCTGGGTTTTTTTGTTTGTTTTTTACAGGAAGTACTATGTACTAAAGTACTAAACAGCATTATGAGAGAAGAAAAGCTACTCCATATTAACAGACAAACAGGAACAAACATCACCCAAAGTTCCTTCATAGTTTGCAGGGCCCGTCACACCTGAAGCACCAAACTAGAACAAGAGAGCAGGATTTAAAGCATCTTTTGCTCAGAATTCCTACTCTCTTATTTTGAGACATTTCCTCTCAGTGTGGCAAGGGACAGCAACCTGCTGCTTTCTTAAAATATCCAAGTGCTGTGCCCCTCTCACTTTGCTCCAGAAAAATAGCCAGGTGTCTTCTTTTTCCTCTGTGCATCTTTAAAAATCTCATACGCAAGTCTGTTCTCTTTACCACTCACATCCTCTCACCAGGAAACTTTTAATCAAGAACACCTCTTTCAGCAAGAAAGAGGAACCATCAGGTCCTGGGAGTCCAGGACACCTTATCTGCACACCCAAATTCCAGTTAAGGCTTTAGTAAACTTCCTCAGCATCCATGCTACCCCCAGCTGCTCAATGAGGTGAACTGCACCCATTTACCATGTGGAAATACACACTAGAAGTAGCACGCTCTGCTACTGCGAAGGTGCATAATCAGTCTTACCCTGAAACCGACTGCTTGAAGATATTCAAGTGAATCTTGCCTTTCAGATCTGCTCTCTGTAGGACGCGCCATCAGGTACACAGGCCTGCAAGCACAGCCAGCTGCCGTACAGAATAAGCACTCCCTATCACCAACGCAGTCTCGGCAGTGAGACTAGACTAAGCTGCAGTACGATATCATGACAGGAGAACCTTACTTGCCCTCAGCCTTACTTATTACCTACACTGACAGCCAAGGTTTTCTTTTTTCCATCGTTCTGTGTTCCCAACACAGTGGCTGCTGGCAAAAGTTTTCTTTTTCAGTTTTACTACAGAATTCTTCACGGGTCAACATATACTCATCAGCTACAGTGAAGTTTTCGCCCTGGAACACTGAGAAGAAGGGAGAACAGAACACAACAATAAAATTCAGCTTGACCTCATCCATCTCTACACTCCCACTGAGCAACCATCAAACCCCCATGCAATCCTGAGGTGTGAAGCAAACCTATCTTTCAGCGTAGTTTTGTTCTTGGCAACTGCGCAAATCATCCATGAAACCACGCTGTTTTGGCCATTACCCCTTTTTACTACGTTACTAAGCTCAGAAGAAGTGAGAGCTCTCCTGCGCACTGAATTTAAGCTTAGTGACAGCAGACATTTTAGTTAAGCCTTTCGAACCTTTTACAAGTAACCCACAGATGTGTCACACTACCAGCCAAAAGCCACTTCAGAAAGTAGAGGGAATAAAGTTTTATTAGAATTGGCTTGGAAAAAATATGGCACAGCTTCAGGGCTACATTTGTTACTGACCTCTGAGGTCAGAGCAGTAAGAATAATTATATTCCAAAGCAGTCACTGCTATAGTTGACAGCTCCACCCAGCCTCCCCTTTCCATTTCACATTCCCACGAAAAAAAACATTCATTCGGGCACAGGAACCCGACGGGTGAGCAGCACAAGCTGCTGTGCTACCACACGTGGATGGAGCAGATGAAGCACCACAGCTCCTGTTTTCAGTGATTCCTAGCATACCAGAAACTCGTGTTTCTGTGAGCTAAATACAAAATCGAAACAGCGTTATGCAGCATTACATATTCGGGGGGTTAGGCTGCTTGGAAGCCTCAGAGGAGCGAGGCAGGCCGCCAGCCTACACAGGTAGGAAACCCAGCGCGAGTCACCTCAGCGACCCCTTCCTTTTCCTGACACCCCGCGCCGCTCCCGCTCCTCGCGAGCTGCTCCCTCCGCGGAGGGAGCGAAGCACGGGTAAAACACCGGGCTGCGACAGCGCCCGCGGGGCTCCGCTCGGGCCGGGAGGCGCGGCCGGGCCCCGCCGCCTCACACGGAGCGGGCGCCGCGGGCCTCCCGCGGAGGAGGCGGCCCCCGGGGCCCGGCCGCGCCGCCGGGCCGCGCCGCCAGCAGCCGCAGGCCCTGCCGCCCGGCCCTCACCCCGCGCCCCGGGGCCGCCGGCGGCCCGATCGGGCGAGCCCCCGGCGCCGAGCCCGCGGCGCGGCCGGCGGGCGGCGCGGAGACGCAGCGGGGCGGCGGGCGGCAGCAGGCGGCGGGCGGGCGGACGCCGGCGGGCCGCGGAAGCCGCAGGGCGGAGGCGAAGGCGAGCGGCTCCTCCAGGGGCTCTGGGCGGGAGAGACACAGAGAGGTCAGGGCCCGCCGCCGCCGCCCCCCGCCCGGCCCCCGCCCGCCTGCCCGCCGCCTACCTCGGCCGTCGGCGGGGAGCGGCGCCGGCGCGGCGGGGGCTCCGCTCTCGGTGCCCGCCGGCAGCCGCTGCCCGGCGCACATGGACTTGAGCACCTGGAAGACGGCGAGCGGCGCCACGTTCATGCGCAGCAGGTCCAGCAGCACCCTGCGGGGCGGCCGTCAGCGGGGGGCTCCGGGGAGGCTCCGGGGGGAGGGGAGCTCCGCCGCGCCCCGCGCCGCCCGCCCCGCCCCGCCCCGCCGCTCACTTGAACACCTCCGGGTCCAGCCCGCTGCCCGCCGCCTGCGCCAGCTCGAACAGCTCCGCCTCCTCCGCGCTCAGCACCTTCCGCCGCGGCCGCGCCGCCGCCGCCGCCGCCACCTTGCCCAGCGTCGCTCCCGACATGGCGGCCCCGTGCCGCCGCCTGGCCGCGCCCCTCCCGGCCCGGCCCCGCCCCGCGGCCCCGCCGCCCGCGGCCGGCAGGGGGCAGCCGCGCCTCAGCCCCCGGCCCCGCGGCGGCCTCCCCGGCGGCGGAGGGTCGGCGGGGTTCTCTGGGCCCACGGTTCCCCTCGTCCCCCCTGTGGTGAAGAGCTGGAGGGCTTTGGTGGGCCGTGGCCTCGCGGCGACGGTCACGAGTGCGAGCCCTGTGAGGTGCCCACCTGCGGGCACGCGCCCGAGGGAGGCAGCCCCCTGGGACGCCCCCGTGGCCGAATTTCTTGCCGTGTTTCTTTTCTTGAGCCACCTGGATCCTGCGCTGTGGGGGCCGGCTCGGGGTGCTGGTTTTACTCCCCTCACCCCGGACAAGGGCTGCGGGGGGCAGGCCTATGGGTGAAGGGAGCGCTTTGGGCCCCAGGCAGGGCAGCAGACCGGGGTGTGTGGAAGGAGCCGTGCAGCCACGTGTGCCAGCTGCCCCAGGGGGCTGAATATCGATAACTGGCCGCATTCACACACCTGGCTGTCCACCTTTGCAGGGCTCCAGTGCCTCTAACGTGCTTCAGTTCCCAAGCCAGCAGGGAGCATCTGGCTTCGTGTGAGGAAGCAAATTGGAAATTTGGGTCTTGAGTTGCGAGGAGACGTCAAGCTGAGATTGAAATTCTTCTATCTAAATGGAAATCAGCATCGCCTCCGCCATCAGGGGAGATCGCCTACCCCACTCCCCCCACCTCCGTGCAGGCGGAGACCGCAGACAGACCAGCTGCACGGATGAACGGATGGCAGAGCTGGAGCGAGGGCACGATGCAGGGATGTCACCCCCAGGCACCACCGCAGGAGACCCCAGCCCATCCCTGCAGTAAGCCACAGGCGATGTACGCTGCTGCTTCGCACCCCAAGAAAGCTGCAACTGTGCAAAAATCAGCACCCGCCACAGGGTGACCTGACCGTGTGTCCTTACAGGCGTTCAGCCTCAGTAACAGACAGATATTTACTGTAGCTGCCAAGACAGGAACAAGACGTATGATGATAAAAAAAGGACCTTGCTGCTAATGGCCCCGAGCGGGACCAGCCCAGCGGGGACAATTATCACAGCACTGATAACGGGAGCAGCAGCTGCCAGTGTGAATTACCATGCTGTCTGTGGACCAGCAGCGCCACAGCTGCAAAGCATGAGGTAGCCCTGAACGATGGACTTCTGGAAGGGCCTTCAGCTGAGTGGGGCAGTTTGGGGTCTGTGTTGGTGAGAAGACTGGGTGACGTCCTCGTGCTTACTCTCTTGCCTGCTCAGGTATATGATGTGCAGGAAGCACTGTGGGAATGGCTGGAAGTCAAATGCAAGGGCAAGAGCCCTCACTGTGTAGGTGATGCACTCCCCAGCCCTTCCTGATCCCACCTGGACTACTTCCAATGTGGCATCTGAGAGCTCAGCTACAAGTCACAGCAGAACAGGGCAGGATGCTTTTTAGCTCAACCCTCTGGGGGAAAAAAAAAAAAAAACAAAAAAACAAAAAAAACAAAAAAAAACAAAACAAAAAAAAAAAAACCAACCTTCCCTGCAACAAATTGGAGCTGAAAGCTCTCCCTGCATGCTCTGGCTGCCAGTACCACAGCCAGGGGTGAAAACCTTCCCAGGGCAAGTGATGGGAGATCCTGCCTCTCCCATGTTTCCCTCATGGGCTGTCGCAGGTCATAGCTGTGGGTCACAACTTCCTCACTTTCCTTGGTGTAAGCCTGGATAGGCATGTTCTGCAATTTTTTTTTGAGTGACGGCAGTCTCCTCTGGGCTGTTGGACATGTCGCATGGTCTCCTCTGCTCTCTGAAGCACTTCTGGTGTCTCTGATAGGACAGTTTTCCCCTTTTGCTCTACCAAGCCAACAGGTCTGTAGAGGAAGTCATTGGCAGCCCACAAACATCCTCTGGAAAGCCTTCAGTTCCTGGAGCTGCAATCTGAGTGGCACCTGAAGCTCTGGTCAAATGACGCCTGCTGGACATTTGCCCCCCAGAGACACCCTCCACTACCTCTGGCAGGACTTTTAACACCCTTGCAGCCCATGGTTTCCAGAGCAGGCCATCAGCCAGGGCAGCCAAGGGTGGTGGTGCAAGGCTGCATCTCAGCCCTTGTAAGACACAGTTATGAGAGGGGCAGGGCAGATGGTCATGGGCAGAGACGTCTCAGACAGCCCATGTGTGGGGAAGGAAAAGGGAATTGCGTGCAGCAACAGAGCCCCCAGACTTTACCATAAATTGCTAGCTGGAAGTGGGGGGGGGTGCTCAGATGTCAGGACACGGTGATAGTGCTGCCACACACAGAGAAAGTAGCACTGCACTGCGCCTGCACAGGGATTGCACAGCACATGCATGGGAAACCAGGACCCGTCACTAACACACGTGATAAATTTGGATGTCGTGAACACATGGAGGCCACACTACACCACATGGAGTGGCTTCCCATCGCACGCGCTGTAAATCTGAGACTGCCCTGTGCACAAGTGGCAAATCAGGCAGACTGTTCCCCTTGGAGAGAGGCAGTGGCATGTAAGAGCAGCACGTCAAGGTACTCTGCATGAGGCAAAGAGGTGGAAGACCCTGCCCCGTAAATCAGCACATACTATATGCATGGTCAGAGAGCGCGCGCTGAGCACAGGCACTAGAACCAGACGTGCTGTGAATGTGCAGAGAGGTAGCCCTTAATGCGTGCAGTAAATCAGGACATGCTGTGCATGCGCAGAGAAGCCATAATGCTGCATATGGGCAGTAAATCACAGTGCACTGTACCCGCACAGCAAGCCCACCCCGAACATGAACAGTGAGAGAGGACACGCATGTGCAGAGCCATCGGTCCCACACAGACACAAATCAGGACTTGCTGTGCGCTGCCATTTAACAGAGAAAAAATCAGTATGCATAAATTTATCCTGGAAATGAAAGACTTGTAGCTGTGCAGGTCATCAGGCTGAACAAGATGTGATGGAGAGAGTGCCTGAGGCACAACCACCAGATGAGGACACACTTCAAATGCATGAGATGAGGCTCAACCAGGAGGTGCTGTGTGAGAGCAAGGAGGAAAGGAGCAAGGTCATCTCACTGTGAAAGAAGGATCAGATTTAGGATTACCTGGATAGAGCTCAAATAGCAAAGAAATTGAGCTAATGTGCCTCCCACATCCAGAATAGGGAAAAGGGAGACTAAAACATATATAGGCTTTCGTAACCTTGTGAGGCTCTGACCCGTGTTTTGAAGGAAATCCTTCAAGATAGGAAGGCAAATGGAAACAGAATTTCTCACAGATACATTGCGTCAGTTTAATATAATGATTTTTCTTTCATAATTGACTTCTTAGACAAGAAGATGCAGCATGTTTAGGCTGGTTGGAGTTAAGGAAAGTTTGATTTGCCACTCAGTAGGAACCAGTTTCCAGTGATGGAAGTGATGGTTATGGTTACAGCAGAGGAACCAGCTAATTAAATAAATGATGGGTTGTATTAACAGTAGTGTCTCCGAGCAGAGATATTTCTAGCACTTCTTCTCCACCCCCCGTCTCAGAGCGACCCCACTAATACGAACAGCAAACAGTTCAGGGGTGAGTGACGGTGAGTTTTCGGGAGGGACACAGCTGCATCAGTAGCAAGGCACCGGGAAGATCTCACCTAAAAGATCTGCCCAAGCATGCTGTTTGGAGACATCCCTCCAAAATTGTGCAAGGAAAAGGGCGGAACTCATCACAAGCGGAGACCGAAAATGAGGTGGAGGCATCCAAGCACAGATATTTTTCAACAGTTTTTAAACAGCACCAGGAGCAAGTAGCTGCTTTGAGATGATGCTGGGGAAGTTCGCCAAAAGGACCGAGCAAGGGTGGTCTCTGAATTGTGAGCTGAAACTTGCCCCTTGTGTCAAATAAGTTGGTCTCCACAAGATTTGAAAGGAGGCATTCAGCTGGGCCATGTGCGTGCCATATGCATGTGTGTGCTACGTATGTGCTACACCGCACGTTTTGCTGGTAGCCTGCAGGGATCGGGAACAATTTTCTCCACTTTGCTATAAACTTTGGCAGCGGAGCTTCGGGGTTATTTGATCCTCCTCCTGCAGCACTGGAGACTGCTGTGGCTGGAAACAGAATACCGGGCACTGTTTTCAGAGACATTCAAGTGATGCAGGCGTTGCTGGGAGGGCTGGGGTTTAAACTAATCACTAGACTTGGGTTTAAAGGGGCTTTTCCAGGCCAGGGGAGCCGGGAGGGGGGATGGATGATGGACAACTCCCTACACCCATCTGAGGGTTTTACCCAGCCCTGCAAGGGCCGGTTATTGGTGAGGCGTTCAGGAGCCCTGATGGCTCATGCTGGGAAGGGTGATGAAACCCAGGCAAGGCTTGGTGCTAACCAGTGTGCTTCGTTCCCAGCAGGTGGGAGATGTTAGGGGTTGTAATGGAGTTTCAGCAAACACACTCCAGCTTCCAAGGAGGGCAGGCTCAAATTCTGCCCTGAATCAGCCTCTCACCCCTCTGCGCTGCCTTCCTTCTGCAAGACTGTCTTCTGGCCAGTGGCGTTTTGTGCAGGAGTGAGCGCAGCCCTGAGCTGGCCCAAAACCAGGCGGAGCAGCACAGGGCTCGGGGGCTGTGCCAGCTCTGACCCGACCACCGTGCAAGAGCATGCTCCCAGCAGCACTAATCCAATTACAAAACAAACTTCTTTCATTATCAGGGCCTGCAGCATGCTAAAACAGCTTGGCGATTATGGAGGGCTTAGCAAGGGACTAGAGATCAGGTGATGAATGACAGAGCTGTTTCACTGACAGGGAGCAGGGATGGGGAACAGAGGCAGCTGGGAGGGCATGGGGGATTGCTGGGACAAGTGGGGTGGGAATTGCTACAAAGGAAGGTCTTTGCTCCACCTTCATGCCCTCAGTGGGGTTAATCTCAGAGCCACATCAGGCTTCTCAGGCCTTTGTCCACCCTGGGCATGAGCATACTCATGAATGGGAATCCCCTGTCATCTCTCTAGCCCTGTTACACGCCTGTCCCACTTTTATTTCCAAACACCACTCATTTCAGCCACAGGAGAGCAAATGTAGCACTAAAGTACCAGTTGAAGAGGGATTCAGTCCATCGAAATTTTCTGGGGAGCCCCTGAAGTTCAGCTCCCATCACAGAGGATGCAACACGTTGGCCAGACCCAGAGTTAATTCCACAGCAATGTACTTCCCGTGGGAATCCCCAAGTCAGACCCAAAATGTACAGGACCTGCATGGATCTGCTTGATTTGAGCAGCTCAGGTCCATCCGCTGACCCGACGTCAAGCTGCGGGCTGGCTTTTTGCTACATCTCTGTGTTCTGCATGCCCTTCCCTGCAGAATCTCCTCTGCTGTGTGAGGGGCAGCCAGCTGGGCTGAGGTGCTGTCCTCACGTCGCAGTGAACGGGAAGCCCTCTTTATGCCTGCTGCCCAGTACCTTCTGGGAATGCTGTGAAGAGGGGCAAAAGCCTAGCTGGGCCTAGGGAAGTTCTGCTTCTCTCCAAAATAGCCCTTGACTCTGGCCTGACCTCAAGGCTAACCCTGCTTGGAAGGTACAGTACAGAGGTGTGGCCTGCAGAGGGTCACTGGGGTGGCAAGGGCTAGAGAACATGATGTACAAGGAGATGCTAGAAAAGCTGGGCTTCTTTAACAAGAAGAGGGCTGAGGAGGGATGTAATTTCCATTCCCAACTACCCGTAGCGGTGTGGTAAGGAAGACGGAGTGAGACGCATCTCAGAGGTACCCAGCCAAAAGACGAGAGGCAACAGCACCAACTGCATTAGAGACAGTAGCTGGACTCAAGCAAAAAAAAAAAAAAAATTTCTGCTCTTCCCATTCCCGGGTCCTGGGAGGCCAATTTGCTGAGCCTTCACCTCCACGGCATCAGGAGTAGGTGCCAGGCCCCACTGGAGCTGCTTCCTTGCCTGATGTGAAATACTGGGGTGGTTGTACAGGTCAACTCCTTCCCTGCAGCTCAGGGAGGCATCCCCAGCATCCCCCTTCAGCGCAACAGGCCAAACGCTACAGGCAAAATCCTCCACCGTGATCAGCCTTTTGAAGCAAGAACCAGAAGTCCCCGGGGGCAAATGATGGCGGGGGGAGTGCCAGGACCTACACGCCCGTGAGTGTCCATTGAACGCCAGTCCAGTCACACCTTGTCCCTTGTTTAAACCAGCTCCAGAGAAATAATCGCAGAAGTTGCCGTGCGCTTGGCAGGGACACCCCCAAGACACAGCCAGGCTGCGGGGGTGGGATTTCACCATCAGGCTGTTTGCTCTTTGCCACCATTTCTCGAGAAAAAAAAAAAAAAAAAAAAGAAAACCACATGGCTCTCCTGTGCCTTTGTTCCCTGGGTGCACAGAGTCAGGTGGCCTCTGCTTTCCTTGCCACAGTCATAGAGGGCAATCCCCCCGGGGACAAGCACTGCGCTGGGGCCATCAGCACACAGCGGGGCCCCTTGACACCTTTTAAATGCAACAAGGGCATCTAAGAGCATCTCTGCAAATGTATTCCTGCACCTCCAGCCTTTTCCGTGGGCTCTGGTGCTCGCCAGCCCCCGCAGAGGCAGGGCCAGGAGAAAAAACCCTCTAGCCAAAACTCCATCCCCACTGGAAAAGGCTGGGGAGAGGCAGCAGGGGCTGCCAGCAGCCAAGCACTGCTGGAAGCAGACACCGAGCGCTTGATGAGCTCAAACCGCAGCCTTTTAGGGAGCGGGGAAGGCTGAACATCCGGGAACAAACCACCACAGCTTCTGCAGGCTCCAGGGAGCACGCCAGCCTCGCGCAATGCCCCGAGAGCGGCCCAAAACTGCGACGGGACAGCAATCCCCCAGCTACAGGCCGAGTCCTGAAAACCCCAGAGCCCACACTAAGTCCCCATGGTTCCACAGACCATCTCCATACCCCCAGCAAACCAGCAGGGCCAGTTATTTCTTGGGAGCAGGCGATGGGGAGGGCCATCGTTTCTCACACAGCCACTCGGCAGGGCACCAACGGCCCCAGCGCTTCGCTCTGCCGATGCTCAGCAGACAAAAAATGTTTTGCTGGTCCAGCAGCGGACTTGCCCCAGCCAGCCCCTCTGTTGCATGTGGCAGGGCCACTCTAGGGAGAGGAGGGGAAAGGGAACGCATTGTCAGGGTCATCGTGGAGGAGCTGAGCTTATCACGAAGCCCAGATGGGAAGATATGTGCACGGGCATGGTAGCAAGCAACCACCAGGACCAAGGTTAAAAGGCAAAGTATGCAGCAACTGCTGCAGAGCACCAGATGTAACTTCAGCCATAGGAAGAGGAGGAACAAACCAGCCCAGAGACAAGGTGCCAGGAAGATGAAGAACAGGACTGGAGCTACTAGATGCCCAGAGAACAGACCTGTGAAATTCAGGTGTTTTGCCTAATTACAAGGGGTGAAACAAAACGAGGAGGCAAAAGATCCCAAAGAGCATCCCTCTCTGCAGAGCATAACAGTTACGTCCAAAAATCAGCTCATTGCTGCCCACAAAGGACCTCAAAGACGTTGCCAGGACAAGACCAGTGGCGTCCCTGGTCCCCCACGTACGAGAGTAAGCTGGTTGGACCACTCAGGTGCATGGGCCTCTGTGTGTGAGCGAGTGAAAAAAACCCAAGTAATTTTGCTTAATAGAATCCCCCTCCCTGCGGTTTTGCATGGCATAGTGCGACACTGATCCCCCGCCCAGGTGGTGGGGCAAGGGCACAGGGACACCACGGAGCAGGAGACGACCATGCACCGCTTTATTAGGCAGTGGTGCTGCACGTGCGGCCGAGACCGGTCACTATATACATTTGGCAAACGATGGCAGTGAGTACCAGTACCGAGCACCTGCCCCCCGGGCCTCACTCATACCCCGTGCCCCCGCCGGGGACAGCACCAGCCTCCTCTCCTGTGGGCACAGGGCTGTCCTCTCCCTCACAGGACGTGGGCAGAACCAGGCACCCTCAGGACACACCTTGGGATGCTTTCTCCCCCTTTTCCTGCACCTTGCTCCCCCCAGGTCCTCTCCATGGCCCCAGTTCCAGTCCTTGCTTCCCAAGCTCTTCCCGGAGGGGGCGAGGGCAGCAGGCGGCCAACCCTGCTCAGCTCCTCGTGCTGGGCCCCCCTGCCATCATCCCAGCAGGCAAACCAGCACACAGGAACCACCGTACGAGGGAGCTGGATGAGGGGTCCAGCTGCTGCGACCCCCGATAGCACCATCCGTGCCCAGCTCGCTGATCCAGAGCCCATCCTCGGCACCGCAGCGCTCGGCCCTGCAGACGGGCCAGCTTTGGGTCCACCCAGCCTCCAGCCCGGCTTGTGCAGGGTGAGGACTATAGGGTGCGGATAGCCACCGGGTAAAGCAAGGACATGTGCTCGGCCCCCTTGATGGGCAGCTTGCGGCTGGCATAGTGATGAATGATCTCCGGCACGCTGTCGAACGGTGGGCTGTGCTGACCCAGCACGTACTTGTTCTCTTGGGTCCGGGACAGTTTCATGTGCATGAAGCCCTGGCTGCTCCTGCAAGGAGAGATGAAGGCAAGGTTAGGGGGGGACAGCTGGCCCCCACCCCCCCACCAGCTCCTTCCCCTGAGCTGGGCAGCCCATCCCTGCAGCCGCAGGGTGACGCAGAGACAGCGTTTTAACCCTTTAACCTGTGGCAAAACCCCTTTTACAACCACCCTGGCTCACACAGCAGCTGTGCCAGGAGAAGCTGGACTGCTGCACTGGCCAGCCTTACTGTGGCAAAGCAAGATTTTCTCCTTTGGGCAGTGGCCAGCCACGCAACACCCCCCCCCTCCAGGCCCCCCCAACTCCACACCACCACTGCAGGCTCCATAAAACCTGCTCAGCGTAGCGAGGCCATTTCCCGGCACAGCACGGGCACCGAGCCATGCGCGGCTGCGCAGGCAGATACTGCCACGAGCGCTGATTCCAAGTGACGGGCTAATGGCCCTGTTGCTATTAATTTGCGTCTCCGAGGAGAGCCACAGCCTGTCTGCAGCGTCTGGAATGCACATTACGGCAAAATATTGATGACTTAAAAGCAGACAGGACCTCATCAGCAATGCTGAGCCGCTTCCAGCTCCGCGCAGGCCAGTCCCATCCCCCCAGCAGGAGATGGTGCCCGTAATGGACAGAGCGGCTGCATTAGCAGAATGGGTTTGCAATCCATTTAGGAGCTGATCAGCAGGGAGCCGGACCCCTGGGGACAGCAGAGGAAGCAGCACGGCGGCTCCCTGCCAGGGACCAGGCTCGGGGGGCTACCGTGCTGCTGGGAGCACCCTGGCTGCAGACCCGGGGGGTCCTGCACCCCAGCAGTGGAGCTGTGGGGGCTGCACCGCACACAGCCCCCCCGGCAGCGTGCACACACGGCAGGGACGCTCCGCCAACCGGCACACGGCTGCCCGCAGGTGCTGCACCCCGTAGGAGTCCAGTGCAGGATTAGTGCCAGGTCCAGAGCAGGAAAAGAGGTAAAGCAGGCTGGGTTTTGCCCAAATCACTCCCTGGGTCTCCGCACCACGGCTTCAGCCCCTCTCGTGGAGGCACGAGCCACGGGGCAATCATCCTCCGGGCATTTAAGGCAGTACAGCCCTGCCCGTGACAGGCAGCACGGGGTGGCCCAGCCAGGCCTGTCACGGCAGGGTTAAACCTCCCAGCTACCTGACCTGCTCCTGCTGCTCTCTTTTGTGCACATTTTCCTTTAAGGCAGCACAAAAGGACTGGAGGTCAGCACTGAGCTCTCCTTTCAGACCATCTCCTCAGCTGCTCCTCCTTCCTCAAGGAAAAAAGAGTTCGGAAAAAAAAAAAAAAAAGAGATGCAGGCAACCAGCTTACAGCTATATAAAAAGCATCCCTAGGGATTTTCCTTGAAAAGGCTCTATAGAGATAGGCAGTGCAGTAAAAATCATGTTCCTGAGGCTGTGTGCTCTCTGCAAGCATGGCTGGTGGACGTCGCCTGAGCAGCTCTTGGATGGGATGCAGTCTCCTGCGGGCAGAAGCACACTGCTGCAAAGCCACATCCTACCCACCCACACCATTTGAGAAGAGGACTTGGCCATTTTTGCCATGAGGCTAAGGATGGGTAGGAAGAACTGAAGGGGGGGAGGGGGAGAAAAAAAAAAAAGGATGACTGGCTTGTAGAGGTAATGAAAAGGGAGAAATGTGCAGTATTGGTGCTTTCCACACTGGAAAGGGAGGAAACTCCACCAACCCCAACACCACCTCTCAAACACAACTCACTGGCCACTAGAAGCTGTTGCTTCAAAGGAGCTCACAATCCAAGACAAGAAAAAATGACTGAGAAAATTAAAACGTCAGTAAAAATTCTAACAAATACATGAAAACAGGGAGCTCTTCCAAAAAGCTTGATGTCTGACCTAAAAGCTACAACTGCAGAAGAATGATTTTTTTTCAGCTAAACATCTGCCCTACTTTGGTGTTGAAGGCAGCAGTAAAGCATAAAAACTAGAGAGATGGAGCAATCTAATTCACAATTGTGGCACCGGGAAATAAATGGGGGAGGCTGAAATCGCCAGGGAGAAATGCAGGTACAGAGACCACTGGGAAAACTTAAAAGTATATTGAGAAAAGCATAGGGATATGTGGGCTGCTGTTGGGCAGAGATGACTGAAGTGCTCAGTAAATACTTTTTTCATGCTTGCCAGGAAGAGAGCTAATATACTCATCCTGCAGAAGGGCAGGAAGGTATTTCCTAATCCATCATCATTTGCTGGACAAGAACAGCTTTGTTTTGGGGGAGTTCAGGCTGCCCCAGTACTCCCAAAAGAGCTGAGCAAGTTGCTCTGGGCACATACCTCAATGCTTCATGCAGTTTTGGCTCTCAGGGAAGCTGCAAAACTCAGGGAAGGTGCTAAGATTACCCTCCAAAACCCAAGCAGAAACCAAGCTGTGCTGTGGGGGGTGAGGATTCCCTGCTGAGAAACCAAAGCAGCGCAATGCCCTCTCTACCATGTGGTTGAGCGAAAGCTTCGATGGTTATGTGGGCTGGGGAGGAAGGGATGGGTACCCACATTTTCATAAATAATGGGATTGTACAGACTTTATTTTCTCATAAAACTCAGCTACAAATGGAGGGAAGCAACAAGCCAGAGCTGGAAGCTGTAATCAGACACATGCAAGTGAGTAATAAGGCCCATCATTTTATCCGTCTGAGGGATTACTAGCACTGCCAAGGGAAACGCAGCCTGCCTCCAGCTCTGCAAGTCTTCCCAAGAGATGCTTCTGCCAGACACCAAACCAAACGTCAAAAGCCCGTGCCATCCCACAAAGAAATGCAGAAACTGCCCCACAGTTGTGTCCAAGCCACCCCCTCTCCCCACGGCACAGGCCCCCACTCACGTGTGCACCCCAGCACAAAGCCATGCGCCCACCCACAGGTGCCAAGCACCCACAGCGCTGGGGGCACAGGCACGCCGGCAGCCAGTTCGTGTGTGCCCCCGCAGAGTGCAGCTGGATGCACGTGAAACAGCACCATACGGGTACAAATCTAGATGTGAGCCACCACCCAAAGCCTAAGGCTCACCTTCTGCACCACCTGGCCACCTCTGGTGGCTGAGCGCAGCCTACAGGGAGCCTGCAACCATCAACCCAGGCAGAATATTTCTGGGCTGGGCTTGCTGCAGGCAATCACCTTATTCTGGGTGCCCTCGGCCAGGCGTTTACGCTCAGTGCCACACGGCAGTGCCACCTGTGCTGCACGTACGAGAGCAGCACGGCCCCGAAGGTGCGCCCGCCCTGCAGCTCACCCGGACTCACTCACTTCAAGGAGAGGGAGAAGTCGTTCTTGCTGGTCTCGCTGTTGCGCACCAAGTAGCTCGCCTCCTTGCAGAGCCTCAGCAGCGTCTCTGCATCCGTCCGGCTGATGGCCCCGTGGTACCAGCTGCAGGCAGGAGTGGGACCAGCTGTGTGCACACCCTGGGCACGACAGAGCCTGCACAGGCTGAGCCCCGGGCAGCAGCGATGCCGGCCGCAGTGCTGGGGGTAAAGGATGCGGGTGGCAACACCGGGGCTGGGGGACAAAGGGCTGCTGGGCTCACAGCGGGGCAGCCTGGGGGATGCGGAGGGCACAAGGGGACAGCAGGACTCAGAGGAGGGCAGAAGGGAAAAGCAGCAGGTGGGAAAAACATGGTGCCGGGGTAGAAGGCAAGGGCAAGAAGCAGGTCTGCCACCCTGCAGCATCACAACGTGGACCCGGGGAGGGCAGGCAGGACTCACCACTGGCTCTCCAGGGGCAGGGCAGGGTCAATCCTCTCCCCAAGGAAGGGGCCAGGCTCCGCACTCAGCGTCTTGGTGCTCTTGAGGCTGCTGGTGCCGTGTCTGAGGCCAGCCCTGGCCTTCTCCTCCCTGCAGGGCGAGGTGCGGCCGTACCCCAGCCCCTCCGATGGCCCTGCAAGACAGACGGACATCACAGCAGCCGTGGGGACAGGCTGACGGGCTGGACTAATTATAAACCCACCATGCTGCCAGCTTTCCCCACACAGCAGGGGGCTGTGGAGGTGGCCAGAAATGTCACATCACTGGGTCCCCTCTCAGTGCCCTGATGCCCTGCTCTAAATAAGGGGCAGGGCAGCTCCCAGTGGCACCTGGGGATGCTTAAGTGTGCATCCACATCAAGTCAGGACTTGGTGCAGACTGGGCTCCTGAGCCCCTAGATATATTTTTCAGGGAGGTTTCATAAACACAGAGAGGTGTGGCTAATGTAACAAGAGATTCAGTGGCTGCGGCATACAATTAGGCGTTTCCATCAAGAGAATTAGTACTGAGAGGCTCTCCAATCTTGCATAAAAAAGAGGAGTGGGAAAGATGGAGCTTAAAGGAGAGGCAGGCAGTTTGAAAACAAGGGACACATTTCCACCTCTGTTGCGGTGGAAAATAAAATCCCTGGAGGGGAAGGGAGACGTTTCCTCTGAGAGATGCCTCCCTGACACCACCCTGCACACCGACGAACCGCAGTGGTCCAGCGCACGCCGCCCAGCAAGGGATTAACTGAGATGTGCCCTGGGGACCCAGCCTCCCACTGAATGTTATTTCCGTGCAGGATGATTTCAGCATTAATAATATTGTTTCTCCCTCCTCCAGAGAGTTCATTATTGCTCCCCTGCAAGGAGAGCCCCCTCGCACAAATTACTTATCGATCTGTCAGAACTGCCCTGATTCAAGGCTGCCGGTGGCTGCTGCCGCAGAGGCACAGACAGCCTGGGGGTGGCCGAGCTCCAGGACAAGCAGGACCCCGGCCCAAGGGATGCCCTGGCTGCTTGGTGGGCGTGTTTGGCATGGTTTTGTCAGCTCTCCACAACCTCCACAGCTTAGCACGGCTTAAATTCCCCCAGGAGTTGCTCAGGGCCGAAGTGCCCAGCATTACGGCTAGGCAAGCCGTGCCTCTGCAGAGGTTGGCTCTTGCCCATAACAGCCAGACTTCAATTTCAACTCATCACCTTAAAAAATTGGGACAATCGTTAAAAAGGCAGACAATCAAAACACTGAAGTGTTTGCTGGCTGCACAAAGTCATCATATTGGAGGCTCAGAAGAAATACATTGCACCTGTCAGAGAGCAGCAGAAGCATGTACATGATTAAACAGGATATTAAAAACAAGCCCCTAGGAGTAAGAAGACATCCTTCAAGAAGTTCAATTCAGCCCCAGACAGGCAAAGTAGAGAATAACACAAAACTCTGGCAAGATAAACTTAACACAACAAAGCAAATCAAAATAAAAACGAGAATTTGTGTTGCTAAAGCCAGGAAAAATGACAAACTGATGTGTTCATCAGGAGCAGGGTGCGTGTCAGAGTGACTGTGAGGATAAAAAATGATGGGGTAAGAGCAGAGGCTGTATAGCACAGAAATTAATTCTTCATGACGCCTGCATTTATTGTACAAAGAGGAGCAGGAAGTTTCCATTAGACCTTTCTTTTTTGGTGATTACTTCAGCCTGTAGCATCCCTAAGAGAACATTTGGGACAGTACCGGGACATGGCGCTGGCAGATCAGCCGCACTGCTCGGGGGCATCCCGCAGCAAAATCAGCAGTCACGTGCAACCTCGTGCTCAAACCCACCTGGGAACTTAGCAAAAGCCATACAATTTTTTTTACGAAGCTCTGCAGGGACCTGGGTAATTGCAGATAAGGAAATCAGACATCTGCACCTGGCACGTCGCAGCGCCTATCAGGAGCAGTGTTAGTGACGCACAGGCGGCACGGCACACCGGGGCAGAGCCGTCGGTTTGCAGAACAGAGTCACGTCTCACAGATCCATCCCAGTTCTCCGCAAGAGCGGTGGCACGTGAACAAGGCCAGCCCTGAAAGCCCGGGTGGGTTTTTGACAGAAGCCCCTTACCTGACGCTGTTGGGAAAAAAAAACACTAATCTACCATGGCGTAAGAGCAAGGTCCTTAAAAAATTAATAATGGGTCAAAAGAGAAGCAGCAGTCATTGATTTTCATAAGCGAGACAACCAGCAGAGTCCAAGGGGGATTTGCCAGGGGCTCTGCCTTTCAGTGTATGCAAAAAGGGCTTCGCTACAAGGCGAACCTGAGACGACAAAGTGTGCCTTGGGAGATATAGCTGTTCAGGCCAGCAAAAGCGAGAGCCAGGAATCCAAAGGGATCCCCTGCCATTGAGCAGCAAGGCAATAAAGAAAGCAGATGAAACAGAGCAGTGCTAAATGATGAAGTGATGCACTTGGGGAAAAAAACAACCCCAAACTTCAGTGGTTGGATCTGAATTAGTGGTTACCATGCCTGTAAGTGACCTGGGTATTAAGAGTCACAAGAAAACATCAGCTAAATGCTCAGCAGTTGTCAAAAAAAGTAAAAGCAGCCATCAGATGGGAATTTGGAGGCAAAGAAGAGAGAACAAAGCAGACGATAATAGCTCTGCCACTGAATAATCCCCTGGTGCAGCTCAACTACCATGTGCAAGGAGGTATCAGGTAACCGGAGGAGACACAGAAGAGGCAAGGACAAAGGTCTGGCATCCTGCGCAGGACAAGCAAGGGGCCAGGAGGAGCTGGGGAAAGGTGGAGGAGAAGAAAGAGGAAGAGGAGGAGGAGGAGGGTGGATCTGCACTGCTCAGCACAGAGCCGGCAGCATCCATCCACAGGCAGCCCTGCCAGGTCCAGACAAGCTCCAGCGTGGCAGTGTCCCAGTGCTGGCAGGCAGCAGGGCAGGGTTGTGGCGGGCACTGGCCACAGCCCACCCCGGACACCCCACTGTCATGCAAGACCCACCGTTGGCGTCTTCGTAGTTCTGCTGGCCGTGCTGCGGGGGGCCGGGGGCACCAGCCTCACCGTCCGGGGGGGTTTCACCACTGTCGAGCTGTCCCACCGGCGGTGGCCACGGCAGGTCTTTAATGACCTTGATTTCAACTGGATAAGGGGAGGGATGAAGGTGGGGAGAGTGGAAAGAGAGAGAGAAAGAGAGAGAGAGAGAGAGAAAGAGAGGGCTTAGAAAAAAAAAGTCAGCAACACCAAGCCCAGGGAGAAGGACAGCAGTTGGGAGGGTGAAGATCTAAGGTCTGAATTCCCAGGGGCCCTATGCCAGCCAAGGCTTGCTGGGACACACACAGGGGTACCCAGTACCCCAGCAGAGCTCCCGGGGACAGCCAGGCCACCCGAGGACAAGCTGCTGTCCATGACCGTGGGGCTGCAGGCAGGCTGCGGCAGTGGCAGAGAAGGGGGTGCAGACTCTGCTCGCCATGGATTAGCCTCATGCCAGTACCAGGTGCCCATCAGGGGGCTCGCAGAGGGGCCAGCAGAGAGCTCCCAGCTTCTCAAGAAAGGAGAAACACTCCAGAAGCCATAGCAGGACCTGCTCTGGAGCCGGGAGAAAACAGACTGCAGGTCCATGGCACCGCAACCTGCTTCGCCACGTGCAAATTTCCTCCAGACTCAGAGCAAACCTGGAGCAGCCCGGGCAGAACCCACGCATGGGGCAGGCCCATGAGCACACCTCCTCCACCCAGGGGCATTGAGCGAATCTGCAGCGCACACCCCTCCACGCAAACCCAGCCCAGTGATTCACAGCAGAGCCCAAGAAGCTGAAATCTTGGCACAACTGTGCTGGGACCCAGGTCCTGGCCTCCCATAGGCACAACCAGACACTGCAGCGTCCGGTCTGGCACATGCATTCACCCAAAAGGTGAGGAGTCACTCCCAAGCCCGAATCTCCACACCTCTTCACCGCCATCCCCGCGCAGCGCCAACAAACACTGTCTCGAGCGCCTTGTGCTTGCTGGCAGCAGTGCGGACAGACAATGCTGCAATTAAATGCATCCTAGATATGAGCATGGCAATTAGCCAGTGCTGGCGGAGGAGCCAGCGCTAATGCACAGCATGGATTTCCTCATTAACAAACACAAACACAATCGATCCTGCAGCACGGATAAATAGGTCAGGAGGCTGGACGTTTGCGGGGCCAAAGGCTCCTGGGGGGTGCCCAGCTCCTGTCCATACAAAGGGAGTCCCGAAGGAGGAGGGCTCTGCCTGAGCTGAGGATGGAGCCCCAGCCCTGCAATTTGGGGTGGGAGACGGAGGTCAGCTTGCACCAGAGGTGCAGATCAGACAGTAAGGGGAACAGCAACCGGAGATGAGCAGCGGACAGGCTACCGAGGCAGCTCCCTCACCACTCCCCCCAGCCTGGCTCCCACCAGCCCTGCTGAAGAAAAGTAGCCACTGCGAGTCAAGGAGCGCTCCCCGAGCCATGGGAACGGGGAGGCTGACACTGCCAATCCGACAAGGATAAAGGCACACCAAGGACCCATCTTCCCCCTTGCAAAACACTACACAACTACCGCTGCCTCCATCCTGGCTCACCTGCGAAGGCTTTGGAGATCCTCTCCTTCTTCCACTCCCAGGGCTGGTCGTACTCCTCTGGAGGCCGCTCGTCATCCTCAGGCAGCCGGGACTCCCTGGGCCTGGGGCAGGCGGGGCGGTCGCTGTCTGCCTCCAGCCCTCCGGTCACAGGCTCATAGGGAGTGTCGTAGAGGTGCAGGGGCCGGGACGGAGCCTCCCGCAGGCCCTTCTGGCGGATCTCTAGCGGAAGAGGGAAGGGACCACAAACTTTTCACCTGGCCATGCTCCCCAAGGGCTGAGTTTCACCCAAGGGCAACACAGGGAGCATTGGTGATGGAGCAGACCCCAAACCTCCAGCAGGTGCCTTAAACAAGCAGCAAAGCTGCTGGGTCCTAAGCGGTCCCCAGCACCAGGATGCCTTCTCTCCCCACGTTGCAGTGTCTCCCTGCAAAGCGGGGTCCATGGGGACAGACCGTCCCAGGAAATAAGTCCCCACAAGCAGCACGGCTGCTTTTCTCCCCTGAACATCCAGTGTGACTGGTTTAATAAAATGCCCTTCCCTTGAGCAAAACTGAAGCCTCTCTGCAGACACAAGATTCTTTGTCGCTTGCTGATTTTTCCAAAAAAGCAACAGTCTCCTCCAAAAGCCATGTGAGCTTTCCAGAAACCATTTGCTCCAGGAAAACCACGGGACTACAAAGCAGAGCCAGAGCCTGGAGCAGACACGCCAGCACAGCGGCCCTGCATGCGCTGCAGCAGTAAGAGCAATGCCTTCGGGAGCATGTGCTCTCACCTCGCCTGCTTTCAAGCCATAAATGAGACCGCTGGGGACCCTGCTGCTGCAGCAGACAACGGCACGCTCTGGACCCATCATAACCGAATTAAACAGCTCCCACATCCGTCTTGTTTTATGCCAGATGCATCGAATGTCATGTCTCTTCTGGCTTAGCCTCACGGGCAGCACCGCAAGCAGAAGTATCGAGGTGCCTTTAATGCTTGGGTAGCCTTCACAAGTGCTCTGGCTATGGCCAGCCCATCCCACAAGCATGAACCTGTGAAAATTTGGCTGCAAAGTAGCTGTTGCACCACTGCAGCAATCACACAGGTTTGCCAGCCAGCCCTCAGAAGCCTTGTCTGGGCGACCTGGTGCCACCTCAAGCTGTAAGGAACAGAGCATAGTGGCCACCAAATTCACAGAGCAGCAGGGACCCAAGCCGCAAAGAGCACAGTGGCCTTTGCGCAAAGCTTTCCACCTTACCAGCCATCATCTTCTGGGCTTCGTATGGCTCCATATATCCATCATTCTCCGTCACCTTCTCCAGCCCTGCCTGGCTACCGGCCACCTGTGCAGCGTCAAAGGGGTCTGCATAGTCCTCCAGGACAGCCAGCTGGAAAAGGGGAGGAAAGCAAAAGTTTAGGGGGGGGGGGGTAGGGACCAGCTGAATCCCCTTCGAATACCACACCTCACCACCAGCTCTGCTAGGAGAAGCCAGAGAGGCACCCGGGACCCCAAGCCCCAAAGGGAAGAGGGATGGATGTGCCTTCACGCCCCAAGTCCTGGGAGAGGGAGTGAAGCAAGCAGGAGCCCAGGATCGCCAGCGCAACCACGGTAAAGAGCACCAGCACCGGGGGCCTGGGACAGGGCTGCTGCCACCCCTCGCTTGCCCCTTTCGTATCCTCTTTTGGAACAAGGGCGCTGAGTGGGCTTCACAGCACCAGAGCCCTGCCGAGCAGGTGCTGGCAGCCGGCAGCTTTCCAGGCACCCGCGCGAGGCTCTCAGCGGTGGAAACGCTCCAGCCTTTGTCCCGAAAGCTGGGCCGGAGCCAAGCAGAGCAGAAGGCGGCCCAGCCTCCTCCGTTAGCAGCGGCTTGGCACCAGCAAAGCCGCCAGCGCCTGAACGGATGCCCCAGCAAGGTCCTCTCTGAAGGCACTGACATCAGCTCCCCACGCACAGCCGCATTTTCTCGTCCAAAGCAGGCCAGATCCCAGTACAGGGGTGTCAGCTGGCACAACTGGGAGCTTGCTGGTTATTTTCCAGGGCTCCTGCAGGCTCCTTTGGAGACATTCCTTAACAAAAGGGCTACGAACAGCCTGCAGCTTCGTCTCCATCCCTCTCCCAGGACCCTGCAGCATCTCCACACATGCCAAGGGATGTCGGACGGGCTCCTCCACGCAACCAGGAGTCAGCAGAAAACAGCACCAAGAGCCTCTCAGGTACAGTATCTCAAGGAAAACAAAAACCAAACAAAACAAAAAAAACACCAAGGTTTGTCCTTACGAGCAACAGAGACACAACCCTGTGGCAGACAGGAGGGATGACCTGGAGCTCGGTCCCCACCCTTCCCCAGAGCCACGCTCCTGCCCCAGCATCTCAGCGGCTTCCCGGCAGGAGCGCTCCCATCACACAACGCCGTAGCCCGTTACAAGCCAGGAGCTGCACGTGCCACCTCGAGCCCCAGCATCTGGGACTAAACTAGGGCCAAGGAGATATTTCTGGATGGGTCTGAGCACACCCAAGCATCTTGTCTGTTGCCAGCTCACCTGCCATGCTGGGACATCCAGCAAGGTTTGTTGACCACAATGCTGGCTCTGCTGAGCTTCCGCAGCACGAACCTGAGCACAGTGTGGCAGCAGCCAAAACCCATCCTGGTCTCGGTCCCCACAAGCCCAGTGTCACTGCACCCTGCTGCCCCGGGCAGAGCCAGCGGTACTGACCTGGGCAGCTTGCAAATTAATCTCAGGCTCCCGTAATCCGTTTAAAACAAAACCCCTCTTCCTCCTTCCTGTGAAAAGCATCTGACAATAGCCTCGAGCAACAAAACACAGCAGGAAAAGGGGACAGGAACTGGAGCTGTAAACACCTCCCTGCTGCCTGGAGCCTTTGCATCTCTCCAGGCTGCGGGAGGAAAGAGGCAGCTCCTCTATCACCTACCTGCCTCCTCTGGCGGGCTGTGGGCTTCCCGGGCAGCTCTCGCTCACCCCAGGGCAGCTCTCCCAGCCCAGCCCTGCCACAATGAGGCACAAACAGCAGAGCGTCATCCCCCGAGCAAAGACGGCCAGCCCCAGGGCTTGCAGACACCCTGGATGGATGCACGGCGAGGGTTCGGATGTGGTAGCGAGACAATGCCCACGCTGCTCAGCACTGGTGTGAAAGCAGCAGCAGCAGATATCTGCTCAGAGCATCAGCTTCTCTGGATAAGATGGAAAGAGCAAAACGTCTGCAGGCAGGGCCCAGTGCCAGCATGCCACGTCGGGGCTCCAGGAACAGCCAGGAAATCTGCTGTGGCTGCTTTTGCCTCCCTCAGCCAAGGGTGATGTAGGCTCGCGGGGCCCCATGGGACCCAGGGGCAATACCGAGCCCAAGGGCTGCAGCCTTTTGCTCACCACCACTGGGGCAAAACCGCCCAGGGAAATCTGAGCTGCCAGTGGCTTTTGCAGCCGCTCGTCTGCTCGAGCTGCCCTCCCTCCCCAGCATGGGCTAGGGGCGTCAGCATGAAACCCGAATGCAAGCCGGCGCTGCTGCTGAAATCCTGGTTTGTGTTAATGCCTGCCTTTGAGAAGCCCCTCAAAGAGCTGTTTTCTGGACACCCTCACCCTCCGCAAGGCAGAGAGGGGCTCAGCCTGCTAGTCGGATGCTGCCTGGGCGATACTGAGCAGGTTGGTGCCCGCCACTCCAAAGAGCATCCCGCAGGCTGAGCACACGTCCTGGAAAGCCGCAAAAACCCGGCCACTGCTGCAAGGACTTCTGCAGAGCACAGCCCGGAGCCGGTGACAGCTCATCTGCACAAGCACCAGCGCCGAGGGAGGCACGAACACGCAGACACGCACCCCGACATGCACAGGGGCAGGGGCTCGCCGTGCCAGGCACGTCGACAAGGAGCGACCCAGCGCCCACGTTTGCCTGGTTCTGTGCCTTCAGAGACACCGTGCTCAGCGCTCGCCCTTTACAAAGGGCTCTCCCAGCTCCGAGGTGGCTGCAGGGCTGTGAATGCAGCAGGCTGATCCTCCCGGGGTCAGGAAGGGGCTGCCTGCTCGTTCCTCCTGTCCTCAGCCAAACCCGCCTGCATTAAAACCTGCCACAAAGCCTATTTCCTAGATGTGTTTTACTAGATAGACAGACACCTGGCTTGCTGCTGGCACCAGTCCTGGACCCTCCCTCTCCTACCCCATGAACAGAGCAGCTTCAGACAAGACAGGGCGCCAGCACAGCAGCTTTGCAGCCAAGAGGCTCCTCCGCATGCAGTGTTCGCTCTTCCAAACAGGAGGAAAGCCCCTTCTGCACCCCCTGGGTGCCTGGGTCTGGCTCCCTGGGGCGGGAGGGACACACTCCAGGTCTAGAGGACTGTGGGGTCCGATCCAAAGCATCTCTGCTGAGAGCCCAAGCGTCCTAAAACTGGGCGTTTTGCTTGCAGGGGGCTGCAGAGATGCTCTGGAGCAATCAGATGGCCCTGTGCAGGTGGGATGTGGTCTGCTGGGCTTCGGTCAGGCACAGAACTAATGGCCCAGGTCAGGTGCTTGAGTCGCCAGGCTCCCTGGGTTTGGTGTTTTTTCTTGCCACGCTGGCTTTATTCCTCCACTACCTCAAAGATACCTCTTAGTAAGAGTCGAGCCCACAGGGCACTCAGAACGTAAACACTTTCATATCTGAACTGGTCAGGCACTACGGCAAAGAGGCAAGGCATGGAAAAGCTGAGAAGGGAACTGCGAACCACACACAGGAGCAGGCACACTCAGGGTGCAACACCAAGCAAGTGGCAACGCAGCGCAGGCACCGAGGCTGGAGGGGAGCACTGCACACCCAGCGCTGAGAGCGAGGCAGGGCTCCTGGAGGACGAACTGCAGCAACCACGCAGTTGCTGACTGTATCCCAATGCACTGGCACGTGGGGCCGAATTAAGGTTGCCTGGGAAACTGCATCTTTGACATTTCCTAATCCGAGCGCCGGACATCATGAACGGTGCGGGGCTCCAGAGCAAGAAGCCCCGATGCACATTTGCTCCCTCCCATACATGGGCTGAAGCCTTTGCTGTGTTTGAAACAATTCTGGTGCAAAGGGCATGCCTGACCTGCAAAGCCAACACCATGGGACGGCTCTTGGTGCAGAGCAATCCTTTGGAGAACAGCTGGGCAAATCAGCACCTGGACCCCCCGACACGTCCTCTCTGTGCCCACGAGTACGTTTCATGCATTAATCTGCCACGGCAACACACACCCAGATCCCCACTGCCGCACTGAGGCTAGTCTCACTCTATTATTTATGCCCACTGTATGAAAGGAAAACAAACCAAAATTAAAGGTAAGGGCCAGGTTCTAGTGTTAAAACTGTTTTTACGCAGCACACCAGGGAACGGGACAGACAGCAGCTCTCCATGAGAGAGATCGTGGCTCAGACACCGAAATCCCAGGGCAGACCTGAGGCTCTGCACTACCTCACCTACAAACGCCCTACCTGCCACTGCCTTTTGCCATAACAAGACGCTCCACTTCATACAGAGGTCTGTCTCCAGCCAGAGGACACCTGGGCAGATCCTTCACTTTATAAACAAGTGGCTGGAGATGCGTGTGTTTGTAGTTCCCTAGGAAGTCCCCGTGTTTCACACCGGAGGCACTCTGAGTTCTAATTTAACCCAGTTCATTCTCTCCTTTGGGTGCAAGATTTCCCCAGTTTTACCCCCAGGACCTTTTCCCAAAGGTATCACCTTGCCACTCAGCTTTTAGTGGGTGCCAAAGCCACACTTTCAGGTAAACCAAAAGCCGGCTGTCCAAGAAGGGTCGGATTCCCTGCCTGAGGAGCCGGACACGCTGCACCCAGGGCACAGGAGGAGGAGGGAGCCCGGGGCAGACAGCACAGCATCTTGCAGGATGACTCAGTTCGGGGAGGTTCTCTCAGGAAAGACACACGCCCAGGAGCTTCCTGGCCAGCCATTCCCACACCCCACGGTACTGACCCTGCCCTCTGAGCACAAACGTTGCATCTGGAGCCCCAGACTTTGGGTCTGACCCTAATCACACTGCGACTGAACGCTGGCAAACCGCAGGCAACTGGCAGCACCCGAAGCCACGCACCCCTGCGCCACACAACCTCGTCCCCGTCGTCACTGGCGTGCAGCAGCTCGAAGAGGAGAGGCAGATCCTGAGGAAGAGTAAGGTGTCACTGAGCAGGACAGGCTCCCAGTGCTCTGCAAAGGGCCTGGCCTGCAGCCAGCAGCACGGGGCCAACTGCAAGAGCCACCGGCCGGTCCCGACAGGCATGACACAAAGCAACACTCCAGCAAGGCTCCGGCCTCGACATGGGTAAAGCCACATGTGGAGCAACAGCGCAGAGAAACAACCCCAACCCCAAGCGCGTCGTGCCCGGGGCTGAGGCACGGTGTCCCCACGCTCCCATGAAGAAGGTCCCTTCACTGAGAACAGGCTGAACCTCACCCGCGTGCATCAAGGGGAGCCCTGGTGACACCGTTTCTTGTGTCTCTTCCAAATGCGGCATGGAAGACATCTCAAGGGTCCCCCTTGCACAGGCGAGTGGTATCAGCCCTCTGTCTGCTGCTGGAGGGGAAGGACTGCTGAAGGACCCCTGCTGGTCCCCGCCACCTCCAGCAAGCTTTTGTGATGGGAAGGGAGCTACCGCAGAGCTCACCCTAAGCACGTCCCCACGAGATGCTGCAAACCCCACGTACCGCAGCACGACGTGATGACAGCAAATCACATAGCACGTACTCATGGCCGGGGCAGGAGGGATGCTGCTGCCAAGACATTCCTGCCCCTTCTTCAGTTCTCCAGAGAGGGAAGGCATGGCACTACACAGGCACAGGGCTCCCAGGGAACGTGGTCCCCCTGCCTCAATGCAGCACCTGTGGCACAACCCACACTGCCTCAGCCTGCCCACACAGCCACGAGCCAGTGGCTGCTCCTTCCTCTTCCGTCCCTCCTTGTCCTTCCCGCTTGGAAGGGCGGCACATTTTATTAGCGTGCTTTTCAGTGTAACTCTTAACAAAAAACCTCTCTGCTCCAGCAGAGCCTTGCCTGTACCTATAATTAAACTTCGCCCTTCACCTTCGACATCACCACAACTCAGGACCCACACGCGAGCGCTTTTTGGAGTCCCGCTTCCCACTGCGGACATGGAATAGAGCTGGGAACAGGGCCCACCACCTCCTTCTGAGAGCGGGAGCACCGAGCCTGCCACAACCCCATTTTGGCATAAAGAGCTCATCAGGGTTCTCTCCCAGCCCTGACGTGCCTTCCCTGCTCCAGGACACTTTGATGTTGTGTCACCAAGAGCAAGTATCCAGCAGGCACCCTCCATCCCCCTGGACCATCTCCGGAAAGGACCACCGTGAGCATCACGCCCTTGCCGGGGCCAGGGAATCCTCCCACCACCCAGCCCAACTTCAACGCCAGCATATGGGAGCCAGAAAGGGTGCCCAAGCCCAGCAGAAGCGCTCCACATGGTGAACACTCTCCTGCTCCTCCAGGGAAATTGTTTCAATGACTAGCTGCATGCCCTATCAAATATTCCTACCTTATTTCTGTCTCAACCGGCCTTTGGAGCTCTGCCTTTGTCCATCACCTACCGAAGCCCTGAAGAATTAGAAACCTCCTCCCCTCAGAGGCACGCATGAGACTGGGAGATAATCTAATCACGATCTGCCACAGATACAACAAAGGGTCTTCTTCAGCCTCCCACTGTTAGCTGGGCTTCCCCAGATGCCTCCCAGCTCTTGGCTCTTCACTGAGCTTTCCAGCTTCACCCCCGTGCTCTGATGCCCAGGGAGCCCGAGCCAGGCGCGGCTGGACTGGCCAGCAGTCCCTACTCCACACAGTTCCTGCTCGGCCCTTCACATACCAAAGCCCACGTCCCTCCAAGAAGTGCAGCCTTCCCCTGGTCCCTTTCAAAATCATCTAGGTGCCAGGAGCCTGCCTCAGCAAAACAAACCCCTGCAACAGCACCTTCAGTGCCCTCTGCCAGCACCCTCCTCCTCTTCCTCCTCCACTGCCTGCAGCAGGGAACTTGGAGGACCTGAAGGAGGACCAGGGAACTGAACGGGCCCCTCTGGAAACCTCCCAGCGGCACTTGCTCATTAAGAGCAACTTTCAAAGATCCGCCAGCTACAAGTTCTTCATCTGCGTAAAATACTCCCGAGCGGATTTTGCTCGGTGTGTGTTTCCTCAGCACGTCAGGCAACGCCAAGCCCGAGTCTGTGATTATTGTATCAACAATTCCCTCCATCAGCCAGATCTGCAATCTCGTCAAGTTCACTTGACAAGCCCCATCTTGCAGGCTGCGGCGCTGACGGGCGCTAATGAGCCCTCCTGCCTTTATTTGCGCAGTCCCCGTATCAGCCTCTCCGCGAGGAGGCCCAGTGCCCACGGCCGCGGCCCCTCGGGGTTTGCCCCTCGGCAGGGTCCCGGTGCCACACGGCTCCTGCCTCCCGCAGGAAGCCTCTCCCTGCTCCCGTCCGCTGCCCGGCGAGGACTTTTCTGGCCTCCTCGCCTGCCTGCCGCAGCGGCCCCGCTCCTGGAGTGGGAGGCACGGGCAGCACCCAGCGCTGCTCTCACCCCGAGAAGGCAGCTCTGAGGCATCAGACAAAGAGGCACGGGCGCCTCCTGACAAAGCAGCTCCGAGGAGCCCGGCTGCAGCTGGCACAGCCTGGGCAGGCCCTGGCAGGCTCACCGAGGAGATCCGCGCCGCCACACGCGGGGCAGGAGGAGGCCCGGGGCGGCCGGTCCGACCGTCACGGGCCTCTGGAGATGTCCCGAGCTGCGTGGGGCCTCCCTGGGCCGGGAGGTCGTCGCCTCCGCGGAGCAACAAGCACCGGGCTGCAAAGAGGGAGCAAAAGGGGGCAGGCAGCGGGAGGCCGTGTGAGGGGCCAGCAGGGCCTGAGCCCGCACACCCAGCGCTGTACCTGCGGCGGGGAGCCCCGGGAGCAGCCCCCGTGCTGCTGCTGCTGCTGCTGCTGCCGGCCGGCACGTCGCAGGGCAGGAGCCCCCCCGGGGCTGGCTGCTGCAGGGGGCACAGCCCGCTCCTGCCCGCCCCCGCGGACCCGCGGCCGGGCCACTCACCTCCTGCGGCGGCTCGTCGGGCGGCTCGGGGCCGGCGGGGGGCGAGCCGGGGGCGGCGGGGGGAGGCGTCGGGCTGGCGGGCGCCTTCTCGGCCGCCTCCACCTTGATGAGCCGGTGCTTGGGCGAGACGTAGCGGGGCCCGTCGGGGGCGGCGCTCGGCGGCGCCCCGCTGTAGGGGTCCTCGAAGTCGCGCTCCTTCTGCAGGCGGTACGCGGCCACGATGTCGGGCTGGGCCGCGGCCAGCGGCTCGGCGGCGCCCCCCGGCGGCGGGGGCGGCTGAGGCGGCCCGGCGCGGTAGTCGGGCTTGGGCGGCGCGGGCGGCGCGGGCTTGGCGCTGCGGAAGCCGAGGTGCTCGCGGAGCCAGCGGGCCATGGTGCCCACGCACTGCGGGGCCCCGCCGGCACCGCCGCCCGCCCCGGCCCCGGCCCCGGCCCCGGCCCCGGCGCCGCGCTCCGAGCCGGCCGCCGCTCCGCTCAGCAGCATCGGCACTGGCGGACTGAGCGCGGCGGCGGAGCCCGGGCCGGGCGGGGGGGAGAGCGGGGGAGGCGGCCGAGGGAGGCGGCCAGTGCCACCTGCCGGAGCCGCGGCGCCGGCTGCTCCGAGCGGGGCGCCGAGCTGCGCGCCCGGCTCCCCCCCGCTCCCCCGGCGCCCGGCCCGGCTTCCCCCCGCGCCCGGCCCGCCTCCCCCGGGGCCCGCCCCGCTCCCCCTGCGCCCGGGCCCGCCCTCCGCGGCGCCCGGCCCGGGCCCGCCCCGCTCCCCTCAGCCCCGCTCGGCTCCGCGCAGCCGGAACGGCCTCGCTCGGCGCCGCGGGGCTCCCCCGGGGCCCGGCCCCGTCGCTCCCTCGGCGCGCTCCGGGCTGCCCCGGAGCGAGTCCCGCAAGCCTCGCAGCCGGGCCCGGGCCCGCCGGGCTCGCCGGGGTGGCTGCCGGCGAGAGATGGCAGCAGCAGAGGGGCAGGGGCCGAGGCCCCGGGCCGCGTGCTGGGGCCGGGGCGTGCGGGGCTGGGCTGCGCGGGGAGGCGGCGAGCGGCGGGCCGCGGCTGCCCGCACACATCACCAGCCCTGCTCGCCCGCGGACCCAGGACCAACTGTTTCCCCGTGGCCGCCTACCCCTCGGTAGCAGCTCCCAGCCCCGTCCCCGGACCTCCGCCCCTGAATCCTCCTCCGCACCCCTTCCCCAACACCCACTGTCCCCACAGACTGCCACCGCTGCGGCTCGTCCCCGAGCCTCAGACGGGGACACAGCTCAGCAGCCGTGGTTAGAAGTAAATGAGAAATTTCATAGTGGGGAATACGGGACACGAAAGACTTCAGGAGGAGAAAAACTGCCAGGAACAGAGCGAATACCAAGGCAGCATTTACACTAGCGGCAGCGAACTGAATCCTGGCAGATGGAGATGATGGAATTGTTATTAAAGTGCAGAAAAGGCAGAGGTTCTCAATAAATCTGTCCGGCCGGCATTTGGAAGGAAGCAGGATGCAGGGCTTGGTGGCACATGAGAGTGAGAGTACTTCCACGGACTGTCAGGAGCCGAGGGGAACGTTCAGCAACATGTTAGCGATGGCTCTCGTTAAATCCTCAGGCCTGGAAAACACACGCTCTGCATCCCCTGAGAGGTGACCAAGGAGGGGTCTAGCTCTCTGTGATGTCTTTTTTTTTTTTTTTTTAAATGACTGCCATACTGGAGGAATTGCAGAGGTCTTTCCCTCCCGTCCCGTGCCGTCACATCCCTCCCATCGCTCCCTTCTTGGTGAGGCAGCTGCATTGTGGCTGTGCTAGGAGTGGAAGAAGGTCTGCAGTCTGAGCACACCTATGGCTCCAGCACCTCCTCACCATATGCTGGGGCTGTTTTTCTTCCAAATACCTTTTGGCAGGTGGGCACCTGGCACAAGGTAGGCCCGCTCTCATGTCTCGGCCCTGTGGGGCATAATGCTTTCACCTGAGGCTTCAGCAGAGCCTGGAGGGGCATCAAGGAGGAATATCCCAGGACACAGCTGAGCCTTCAGATTTGAGCACGATGTTATCTTCCCTTTCCTAAGGGAAGAGGCCAAACCGCCCATACAGCAACACAGGGCAGCAGGGTGAATGGACCATAGCTGGGGTGAGAGCCCCCTTGGGAGACATCTTTGTGCTTGGAGAGATTTAAAGGGCAGCCAGGGGCTGACCAAGTGAACTTTTTACACCCCACAAGGCTCAGCACAGGCATGTGCTGCTCATATCTTTTCTGCAGTCGCAATGAGACACTAGCGACATCTCTCCATTCACAGCAGTGCATTTCAGGTCTGAAGAAGCAGCGACAGATTTCTGCATTCACACTGCCAAAGCCGAGCTCCATCTGCGTCTCTCGCTGCAGCTGGTGTTGCTCCAATCCCCAACTGTTAATATCCGTCGTCTCTGATGCATGTTGGAACTCGGGCTTGATGCCTGCACCGTAGAGGCTGGCTCTGGCGCCACATCCGTGGCCCTGATGCCGTTCTGCCTGCAAGTCCCCACGGCCGGGCGCATTGCCGTGACAGATGGCTGTCACGTAGCATTGCTCGTGTGGGGACTGGCAGATGGGAGAGGACCAGGGAGCACGCTTGCGTGCCAGACTCAACATTTCATCTGCTTTCCCGTGCAGTCGTGGCGAGTGGCCCCCAGCGGGATGCTTGTGCTGCCCTCGGCCCACTTAGCCCCAGGGAAGGATGGCAGTGGGGCCACTATTTGCAGCTGGGAGGAGAAAAAGCCCTGGCTGTGCAGAAGTGATTTTTGGCCCACTTACAGGCTGCATGAATGGGTGAGACAGAAGGCTGCCTGCAGTGGCCTGCATGGACCTCAGGGAAGGATGTCCACCCGCAGGAGCTCTGCTCCCAGCCTCCATCTTGCACCATCTACCTCCATCTCAGGAGGGTCCAGGAGCTCTTCTCTGTTGTCATTGGGCTGGAGTTCACAGCATGGCCCTCTCTCCTGGGTAAACACTTCCCAGGCAGGTTGGAGCATGAGCCAGGAAGAAAAAGCCAGGCAAAGTCTTCCAGGCTCCTTCCAGCCCTGTGGAGAGCTGCATGTGTCCTCAGCCCTCGTCCGTCCTCCTGGGTGGTGTGAGGAGCTGCTTCAGCCACTCTGAGTGCTACTTGGACTCACCCACAGCTGGGGATGGGAGCCCTTTTTGGCTCCCCAGGGCAAGAACAAGACACGGGACCCTCCCGGGAGTCAAGGAGGGCCCCGGCTGCATGGCCCCAGTAAACCTTCCCTTCCAGTTTAGTCCCGGCCTGCACAGACACAGCCCAGCATGTGCCAGGCTCCACAGCCAGCAGAGGCCTGGGTTTGGTGCCCCACTCATGACTCTGGATTTTGGTGACTCAGGTGACGTCTCTGCTCCTGCATGCTCTGGAGGAGGTGCCAGAAGAAGATTCACCCACAAATGATGTGGGGGCTGAATTTGGCATTTGACACTCACTACCATGTCACTTGAGTCAGGCACTGGGTCAGCCGCTACCCCTGACACCAGTATCTCCCCTGGCTTGCAGGGAAGTGTGCAGCCCCTTGAATCTTCAGGTGCTTCTTCAGCAGCTTTGAATAAAAACCACCCAGCCTCCTCCGGGTGCTTAGAAATGCCTGTAGCATCTCCAACCCCTTCTCTCCGTGGGAGCACCCCACACAAACCAAGATGGACCAAGAGGATCCTACAGCTGCTGGCCATGCACAGCTTTCCCTGAGGTCTGGGCAAAGCAAGGGACATGAGGACTGGGAGGTGAAGACTGTGACGCTAAAAATGCTTCCAAGGAGGCGGCCAGGGAGCCACAGACTGATAAATGACACATCTGTTCTCTGCAAATGAACAAAAACTGGCATAAGGAGTAGGAAACTGGCATCGTTAGGGGACAGATGGATAAATATGACATACTGGGAAGGAGTCAGCACAGCTCTTTTAAAGGGAGTTTCTTTCTTCCAAAGCTAGTGGCTTTCATGGAAAAAGCAGTGGGCACCTGAGGGAGATCCAACTGAGAGGTCACCTGCATTTCTACAAGCTGATTGTTTGATGAGAGATCAGTGGAGAAGTGACAAAATCTGCTAGTATTATTGAATTATTCTGGATACTGTGGATGAGTGCTAAGAATTGCAGGAGGACTTTTAAGAGCCTGAACAACCTGGCAACTAAACAAGATGAAAGCCAGTGCCAGTGAAGTGACACACATGGAGAAACCAACCCTGGCCTCAGTGTCTAAAGTGATGGATTCTGAGACCAGAAGCTCTGACAGCTGTGAAAACGTACCCTCAGCAATCAGCAGAGGCCAGAACTGCAAAACTTCTCAATCAAAACTGATAGGAAAGGTTACAAAAAGGTAGAGACAACATCAGAGGTACCACCATCCTCTGGGGCAGTCCCAGGTACCCATGCTCAAGCGCTGTGTGTGGTCTTGGTCCCCCCATCCCAAGGACACAGCAGAACAGGAAAATGTGCAGAGAAGGGTGACAGGATGAACAAAGGTTTCTGCACGTGGGGTGTGTGATGGACTGGGACTTTGGCATGGAAAAGAGATGAGCAGGAGCACAGGGCAGAGAGCTGCACGGCTTGGCTGAGTGGGGAGAGAGCGGTAGTTGAGAGAGAAGCATGAGGAGGAGACTGTGCACAGTGACCCTCCCTCCATGGGCTGCTGCAGATGCTACGTGGTTTAGGAACAAGACCAGACACATCCACATAAAGAAATCCTTCAAATCCTGTGGTGGTTTTACTCGGGTGGGCGGCTGAACTCCACCACAACTGCTCTCTCACTCCCCCTCCTCAAAGAGGAACAGCGAGAAAATACAATGAAAAGGGCTCAAGGGCTGAGATAAGGACGAGGAGATCGCGCAGTAATTATCGTGACAGGCCAAACAGGATCAGCATCGGGAGATAGTAAGATTTATTGCCTATTACTAACAAGCTAGAGAAGCGAGAAACAAAGGAAAGAAACCAAAAGCACCTTCCCCCCCATCCACCCTCTTCTACCTCCTCCCCCCGAGCGGCGCAGGGGAACGGGGGAACGGGGGTTACGGTCAGTCTGTAGCGCTGCTTCTCCACCGCTCCTTCTCGGTCACTCTCGTCCCCTGTGCTGTGGGGTCCCTCCCACGGGATGCAGTCCTTGCTGAACTGATCCTGCATGGGCTGCCCACAGGCAGCAGCTCTTCAAGAACTGCTCCAGATATGGGTCCGTACCACAGGGTCCATCCCTCAGGAGCAAACTGCTCCAACCTGGGTCCCCCACGGGCAGCAGCTCCTGCCAGGTCACCTGCCCCTGCGTGGGCTCCTCTCCACGGGCTGCAGCTCTGGCCCGGAATCTGCTCTGTCAGGGGTCTTCCACAGGCCGCAGCCTCCGTCAGTGCAGGTCCACCTGCTCCACCGTGGTCACCTCCACAGGCTGCAGCGTGGAACCTGCTCCACCGTGGTACTCCATGGGCTGCAGGGGGACAGCCTGCTTCACCATGGTCCTCACCACAGGCTGCAGGGGACTTCTGCTCCGGCGCCTGGAGCACCTCTCCCCCTCCTTCTTCACTGACCTTGGCACCTGCAAGGCTGTTCCTCACCTCTCTCACTCTCCCAGCTGCTGTGTGGCACAGCGTGTTGTTTTTTTTTTCCCCCTGTCTTAAATATGCTCTCACAGAGGTGCAAAACAACCTCACTTACTGGCTCAGCTCTGGTCAGCAGTGGGGCCCTTACCAAACAGGGGGCAGCTTCTAGATCCTTCTCACAGAAGCCACCCCTATGGCCCCCTGCTACCAAAACCTTGCCACGTAAACCCACTACAAATCCACAGAAAGAAAGTCTTTGTATTTAGAGTAGAGATTTTAGAATAGATATAATTTAGATAAGACTATTTAAAAGGTCCACTGACTTATTGTGTGAGGTCAAAACTGTTGTTTGCAGTACTGGAAATGTAAGATGTCTTCTTCCTTTCTCTCTCCCCTTTACCCATTCTAAATTTGCCCCCACCTCCCCCCAAACTGACATGATATATTTATAACTGACATGTATTTCTGTCTGGTGATCTTCTGAAACTTGGAAAGAGTCCAGGAGGGCCACTGACTCAGCCTTAAGAATTGGTTGGAAACAGAAGTGCTGAGGTACTCATAGGCCAACTCCGATTCTTACCCCTTCCAAAGAGTGTTTATCAATATGGTAATAGGCGCTTTATATATATAAATATAAACATATATGTATATATTGCTTTAAATTATTAAATTTAAATTATTAAGGGTGCCCAGGGAGGGCAGGGAGCAGGCTGGCACAGAAGGGATGCTCTGCACAAGGTGCTCTGCAGCCTCTGCTCGCCCCAGCGCGCTGCACTGAGTTGCACAGCAGTGGCGAGAGCCCAAACCGAGCGATTTGCTTGGAGGAGGCAATGGAGAACAGGGGCCCGTGCCAAGTCTTTTATATGATGTGACATTTTTCTCCTCCCAAGCATCATTAAGTAGGACATCTCTGCATCTACAAGTGATGCAGACCCAGATAAGTAAGAGTGTTTGGGCCGCTTGGTTGCTGTGTCCAGACAGGCTGGGTATGCCCAAAGCATGCTCGTTTACCAAGTGGGGCAAATTCTGGCAGATATTTTTTGCAGCTCCCCAACCTTTCTGTCAAATAAATCGTTATGCAGTTGATAATGTAATTGAAACTATGCTAATTGACCAAAAGAAGAGTCGACAACTTGTTGACAGACATCTGCCAGTGAAATACATTGGTCTAGCCCCAGCGGCACCAAGCGCCTTCTCTGCCTCTGCTCTCAGCTCTGACAGCCCCCTGCACGTCCATGGCCGTGAGCATCACAACCGCTCCTTGGTGTGATCCGTTATTTCATTAACACTTGACAAGGTGTGGAGAGCCGTGGGGAGCTTCATTTCCACAAATCCAGGCGCTGCACCCTGGAAACTGGCCAACAAGAAAGCTGGGTGACAGAGACGAGAGAAAAATGACTTCAGGACTTATGCACGGTGTGAGAAATGCCTCTCTCACCAACAAATGCCAGGTACGGGATCGAGGGAAATTTCCAAACATCCACTGTGCAAACTCTTTGGGCTTATTTTTTTTTCCCCCTTTAAAATGACTGTGCATGGGCTCAAGCCCCTGAGAACTGCAGCCACATTTGGTGCTCTTGGGGATGGGGAGCCAAGCCACAGGGCCTCTCTGCAGCTGCCTTTGGTATTTCCCCAGCAAAACCAGGCTCGTGGCAGGGAAACCTCATGCCAGATGCTGGCTTGGTGGCAACAACCATGTAATATTATGCAGATATCATGGCCTCATCCAGCTACCCGCTTTCACGCTCCCCAGCCAGGCTGGCTCTTTTAGGGCTCCAAGTCACAGCACAAATTCACCCCCTTCAGCACCGGGTCCTGAGGGCCAGTGGGGAGGGCAGGGAGGAACATCTGCATCTGTGGGGCTTGGCCTTGCAAGGGCACAGCAGCCTCCAAGTGGGATGAGATACCCAAATTCCTCTCCTGAACAAACAAAGCAAGCTGGGACCAGCTGGGAGAGTGCAGATCTGAGCCTGATAGCAAGCAGTAAAGTGGAATTGATTGGAGCCGCCTGCACTCATCGATCTGAGGCAGGGCAAACTAAGGAGCCAAGCATCTGCAGGTCAATCAAAGTGACGTGCCGCTTGGAGGCCAGTGCTCGGGGGCTGGCAGGGGACCTGTGCACCCCAGGAAAGTGTTAATGGCGGGTTTGATTAATCCAGCTGCAATGGCCATGCTCACAGGACTGAGTCCTTCCCCAGACAGATGCTCTCGCTGGCTTTACATCGCCTAGGGGCTGTGAACCACCCTGGTATCCCCCCTGTATCTCTTAAAAGGGCTGTCATCAGCCAGCAGGAGGATGGGAATGGTGCACAGGAACAAAACAGGGGCCATTCCCCCATACAGGTGGTTTTGCCACCAGCCCGGCCCCGCGTCTCCAAAAGGGGTAGGAGGTAGAAAATGAAGGTGAATTCAGAGGGGAGTGCAAGTGGTGAGGAGAGGAGGACTGGGCGGGCTGCCTGGCGGTGCTGCCTGCCTGTTTTCTGCCCACTCAGCATCACAAAGAAGGGTTGAGAGGTGGCTGTGTGCAGGCTGTAAATCCCTGCTGCGGGAGGAGGCTCCGCTTGTGGTGCAGACAAAGGCAGAGCGAGAGCTCAGGCTGGCAGCTGGAGCCAGGCAGGGCAGATGCAGACACGTGGCAGCATTTATGCGGGGCTGTGGGGCGGCTCGCCTTCCCCTGCGATGCTGTCATCACATCCCAGCTCCCGCTGGAGGCTGGACCCACCGTGAAAGGGCTCAAGGAGCTTTGTGCTCCCTGCAGGTCAGAAGCAACAGCCCTGGGGAATCCCTACTCCATGCATTTTGGGGACCATTTGCCTTGATCTCTGGAGATCGGAGCCAAGGAAGGAGATCCCAGACAGAGGAAAGCACAAAATCAGTCTGATGTAGCCTGTTTGCCTGCCCTATATAGCACGGTTAAACTGGAAAAAGGTCTTTTTAGTCAGGGCTTGGAAGAACCAGGAGAACATCTCATGCACTGTTGTGGGCTCATAAAGCCTCTCAAGAGAACCACAGCTGAAAATTCCTATCAAGAAAAGCTTGAGTCCTTCTCCTTCAGTTCTCAGCACACATCTTAGAGCTAAAAGGAAATGGGGAGTTGGACGGTGGGGACAGAACCACGTCAGGTTGTTTGTACCGCTCACACATCTCACAGACGTGCTTTCCTTCACCTCCCAAATCCCACCTTAACCTTTGCCTCCAAAATCATCCCAGACCTTTCTCCTTGCTGCTGCACCCTGCAAATTTTAAGCTGCATTTATGGCCTATGAGTACGATGGTGATGGCCTGCATCAGTGCGTGGTTCTATATCACCAGGAAAGGCTGGAGTTCCTCCTCACAGCACTGGCCATCCCTCCTGCTTCCCCGGGCACCGGCACCATTCCTGGGGATGTTTTGGGGATCTGAGGCAGGCTCAGGACTGAAAGAGGCAGCGGTGGGGAAGGCTCTGCCTCCCTGAGGTGGGGAAAGCAGGTGGGGGGCTGCCCCAGTGAGGGAACAGCTGGAGAGGCCGCTGTAGGGGCAGAGCAGCTGAGACAGCCGCACGGTGATGAATTGCTCTTGTCCCTGTGCCAGCCGGAAGATTTATGTTTGTGCCACGGAGTGGCAACGTTTGGGCCTGGCAGTGCTCTGCCTGGCTGCACCAGCATTTCGACATTGAAGGCACCTCTAAAATCCTTTCAAACACAGCCCACAGGCATCAGATGGCGTGGAGGAAAGCCACCGAGGGACACAGAGGATGGGTAGAGCTCAGGAGCCTGCCTGGAGCAAGCATGCTGCCCAGGTGCTGAGCAGAGGCCAAAGGGACCAGGTCACCCAGCAGATGGACAGTCCCCCCATACCACGCGCCCCTTTTCCCCTACATGCCTTGGCAGGTCCAAACCACCCAGGGAGATCAGCAACATCCTGTGGACAAAACTACGCAGTAAAAAACCTGTTGGGGTCCCGAAAACCCGGCATGATTTCTTTAGGAGTGCTCACATCCAAATCCCACTGGGGAAGGCATCCCATGGGCAGGAAGCTGTGCTGGGACAGCCCCACCACTGCCAGTGACGGGTGGCAGCAGCTTCACACCTCCTTATCCACACCTGCCAGGCCCTGACTTATCTCCACATCCACTCGCCACCTCCCTGATCACTTCCATGTTTGGCTGATTCCTCCTTATCACCACAGTGTTTATCTCGGTGGTGTCTGTTCCAGCAGCTGAGATCATTGTTATTCTGACAGCCGAGCATCCGAAGCATGAGCCCCGCCACCTCCTTCCTGCCTGCAGAGAAACCAGCACCATGCACACCGAGTGTGCAGCACCCAGCGTGCAGCCGGGCGAACGCCCAGCTCAGGCTGAGAATCAGGATCAAGGCCTTGGTGGACACCACGCTCAGGGAGGAATCCCCTGCTCGCTGCGTGCATCGCTGGAGGTCCTCCATCCCCACCAGGCACAGACAGCATGTCCTGCCAGAGATGCTCTGCATCTCCACACCATCCCACCTTCTCTTTTGGTTGCTTCTTCCCCACCACAGCCGCGCTGGTCCAACACAGCAATTGCCCAGGGCCACGTGTGTCAGCAGGCCACTGACGCAGTGGAGCCAAGCTTGTCCTGTCCCTGTGACAAACCCAGCTCAGTGACATTGTGCCACCACCAGCTGGGTGTGGAAGAAAGCACAAGAGGCCAGGCACAGAACAGGACAAGGACTTCTCCCTCCACTATCCCATGCCTTGAGTTTCAGGGGTTGTGATGACCCCACCTCCACCGCTCAGTGACGCCTGTCCTGTCTTTGTATCTTCGTGTCTCCGTGGGGCTGACGACAGCGTTAAACTCGCCAGTCATGAGAGCAGACACACACACTTCTCACCAGGCATGCTGCACCCACTCCAGGCCCAGCATGAGGACACAGATGGCGACAAGGTTGGCCACAGATGAGCAGGAGCACCCCTGTAGCCCTGCGGGAGGGGTGGACCGGGACCCTTTGGGTGCAGACAAGGGAAGGTGAAAGGCAGCGCTGGGGCAGGAGGCGGCCAACAGCCACCCAGACACGCGGGGCATTCAGAGATACCACCAGAGAGCCCCTCATCCACCAGCTCCCGGGTTTGGTGTTGTGGAGACGCAGCGGTTCCCTCTGCCACTGAGGGACCAGCACATACACCAGGGCCTGGGGCACGTTAACAGCAGAGGCTGAGGAAAGAAGGAGATGGACGTGGGCAAAGGGGGGCCGGAAAAGGCCCGTTCCATCTCCCTTCACACCTCCGAGCTCTTTTGGTGTGCAGGCACGGAGCGAGAGGAGCGCCTCCTCTGACGCAGAGCTCCTTTGTTGGGAGCCTTGGTTTTATCAAATCCAACCAGAACTAGATGGTTGTTATGAACGTGACAACGCTGTGACAGACCCCAGCACCGCCACCGCCACCAGCCCACACGGCGCTGAGGGCACGGCCGCGCGGGGCGCGCAGGCGCACACGGCCCAGCGGAGGAGGGGGCCGCCCCCTTCCCCCCCCCGCGTCGCCATGGCAACGCCTCTCGGCCCGCCCCGCCGTGAGCTCAGCGCCCCCTGCGCTTAACAGCGCGCCCGGCGAGCTCGGCGCCCAGAGCCCCGGTAGCGCGCCGTGATCGTATAGTGGTTAGTACTCTGCGTTGTGGCCGCAGCAACCTCGGTTCGAATCCGAGTCACGGCATCGCCCCGGCGGTACCACGGCACACGGGCTCTCTTTTTTTCCCCTTATTCCGCTCACTTCCCCACACGTTCCAGCGCGCCCTTCGCGTTCGCCTTTTACACTTTCGCCCCGCTTTTTGCACGATTTTCGCTCGTTCCCCCCGCCGCCACCGCTACCCCCGCCGGCTCCCTCCGCCGCCTCGCCGGGGGCTGCGGGGCCGGGCCGAGGCCGGGGAAGGCGCCCGGGGGCCCTGCCGCAGCTGCCGGGCACGGCCGGGGACCGGAGCCAGGCCCCCCGCCGGCCCCCGAGGCCGCGCCACCGCCGCGGGGCTCCCCATAGCGAAAATCGTGTGAACCGCGCGGGACGGGCGTGCAAGGCGCGACGGGGGCGATGCGATTAGGGGCGCGCTGGCGCATGTTGAAAGCAGAGGAATGAGTAAAAGAAAAAAAAGAAAAAGAAAATATCGGAGCCCGTGTGCCGTGGTACCGCCGGGGCGATGCCGTGACTCGGATTCGAACCGAGGTTGCTGCGGCCACAACGCAGAGTACTAACCACTATACGATCACGGCGCGCTACCGGGGCTCTGGGCGCCGAGCTCGCCGGGCGCGCTGTTAAGCGCGGGGGGGGCGGGGCCGGGCGGGCCCCCTGCGGGCAGCGCCTGGCGGCCCGGCTCCCTGCGGCCCGTGCCCGGGAGGTGCAAAACCCCCGCCGCTGCCGCTCGGGGCTGACCACGACAGCGGGCACTCGGCGCAGCGGGGCGATGCCGGCGCCGTGCGTGCCCGCGGGGGCGCACCCTGCAACGTCCTGCC